>NC_143018.1:69944303-71327683 GCF_055824585.1 Amblyomma mixtum
TGGATGGATGGATGGATGGATGGATGGATGGATGGATGGATGGATGGATGGATGGGTGGATGGATGGATGGATGGATGGATGGATGGATGGATGGATAGGAGCGCCCCCTTTGAAACGAGGCGGTGGCAACCGCCACCATGCTCAGCAGGCCTTTTTTTTCTTGTTTTGTTTTTTTTTTTCACGTGGTTTGGTGACGTCACGTGGTTTGGTGGCTGCCCGGCCGCGCCCAAGGGCTGAACTGCGTGATTCCAATATGCTAGGCATAAAATTCAGGAGGGCACTTTGTTTACCTAAAGTGCGGTGAGCGAAAGCGCGGTGTTGCTGCTTGTGTCACTGATGCGTTGTTATGACGTTAAGCTTCGCCTGAATTTCTTTGGAGGAGAAATTCTAGAGACCCGTGTACTGTGCGATGTCAGTGCACGTTAAAGAACCCCAGGTGGTCGAAATTTCCGGAGCCCTCCACTACGGCGTCTCTCATAGCCTTAGTCGCTTTGGGACGTTAATCCCCATAAACCAAACCAAACCCTAATAGGGAAACGCGACAGCTGCCAGGGAGTCCACAGAACGCCATCGCCGTTCGGTTCTACGCCTTGCTCGTCGGTAAATTGGTTTTTGAGGAAAGGAAATGTATCTGTATCGCACACCTCGGTGGACACCTAAATCTCGCCGTAACGGGAAGGGAGGAAGACGGGAGTGAACGAAGACACCGTATTGACTAGACGCGCGTTTGTTCATTCCAAACCATCGAGCCGGCATGGCGGAGTGGTTAGCATGGTCGTCTCACACTCTGGAGACCGGGGTTAGATTCCCGAACTCGACCAATTTCCTACTCGGTTTTATTTATTTATCTGGCCTGACTAGAAGGGTTAGTAAGGCTAATTGGGTAATTAATCAATTAACTAAAATCAGTCCCACTTACTTGGAGCATCACTATACGATCCCTTCAATTGGTTGCATGGTTACTAGCCAAAGTACAATTGGCTTGACTAAACTCAGTCCCACTTACTTAAAGCATCACTATACGATCCCTTCAATTGGTTGCATGGTTACTAGCCAAAGTACAATTGGCCCCGTTTGAAATTCGCGCACTCTGACGTCACGACCGTTTCGACTAATTGAAAAACGTGACATTTCTGTCGACAACTCCTGCTTACAATGATGAGGCAATAAAATTAGACGCCTTAAAATTTGGCGACGATTACGTTACTTCTTAATGCGAAATTCGAGCTCAGATCATCAGCTCTTTCAGCTTTTCGGTAGATTAAGGCAAAGAATTCGAGCAAGACATATATGTACCATTACAGACAACTTGTCATTTTTTTAACACATATTCCTTGTTCAAGAAACACTCCACTAGCAGTTCTTGATTGTTACGAAGGAAGTTTTGCGGTCGGAAAAATAGATGGATATACATGGTCTGTTCTGAAAGTAGTAGGACTGGTTTTTTCCTGGGCGAACGGGCGGACGAGAGGTGGTCTCCGCGTGCAGGATCGTTGAAGGGGGATATTGGGAATGCTGGGGAAAATCGGCAGTCGGCTCTCGGCCGTTAAAAATAGGAGGTCGCTTGTACTGTGAACCCCTGTCGAAACGTCTCGTCACGCAGAATCGTCGAGCGTTTACTGCATCAGCGATACGCGATCAAATTTTGAGTAAATCTTGGTAAAACGGGCAAAGAGATTCACAACATGATTAAGGAGGCCTACGGTGCCGCTTAAATGGGCAGATCATGTGTTTTTGATAGGCACAAGCTTTTCCGAGAAGGTAAGGAAAGAGTGGAGGAAGACGACCGCTTCAGACGCCCTTCGACCAGCAAGACCAACGAAAATGTGTAGCGAGTGAAACATTTACTTAACAGTGATCTATCAGAATGATTGCTGATGACTTGAGCATTCCTCAAACCCAAGGTTTTGGCATCGTGACAGAAAACTTACCCATGAGGAAAGCGTGCGCGAAGTTGGTGCCGGGAGTGTTGTCAGAGGAGGAAAAGGCCAACCGGTAGGATCTTCTTCGTCATCTGAATGAGGACCCCGATTTTTTGTCCCGCACAAGGCGGCAACGCTGTCTCAGCCCCCCTACAGCCTCGACTTGGCCCTGCCAGACTTTTTTCTATTCCCTGAAATAAAATCGACGCTCGAGGGGAAACATCACGGATTGGTAGAGGTGGTTCAACAGGCCGTGACGAGGGAGCTAAACAGCATTCCGGTCCAGGCGTTCCTGGAGGCGTACGAAAATTGTAAAACTCATTAGCAGCAGTGAGTAGGTGCGTAAGGGTGCTACCTTGAGATATTGTAATCGTTTGTACTATTCTCTAGAATAAATTTTGTTTAAAAAAATGAGTCCTACTACTTTCAGAACAGACCATGTATATGCGGGACTTGCAGCACCAATGCCTGGCTCTTAGAGACGAGGTCTATGCAAGTATTTCGCGAGGTTGTGAAAGCCGTGGGAGGCGTAACGAGCGAGAGGAACGGGGTGTTCTCCAGCATAAGCGGTAAAAAATTCCTGTTTGTCTTTATATGTACATTAAAGTCCCCATCCACCCTGCCACCTAATGGTTGATCTTAAGAGTTCGCGCACCGTTGTCAGCGCTGACGCGTACAGCCCACGTCTCTCTCTCATCACCCCACGTACCCATAAGCGCGATTCAGGAGTCCACTGACCCAGAGAGCCAATTATGCCAATTCATTTCCTTAAAATGATCGAAGTGTAAAACGTTAACGCCTGCGCCAATGAACACAACGAACGCCGACGGCCTATGGCTTCAGCGCTGCGTTTCTGCCGAAACGTTGTCAATGCCAACTTGCTAACGCATGCAGCGCACATCTGTCACAGACGCCACATGGCTTAAAGCACGATTGAGGAGGTGTCCACTGTTCCAAGAGGGCAGTCATGCGCCTGTAAAACGTTGTCAACGCCAATGAACACAATGAACGCCGACGGCCTATGGCTTCAGCGTGGCGTTTCTGGCACAACATTGTCAATGCCAACGCATGCAGCACACATCAGACACTACCGCCACGCGGCTTAAAACACGATTGGGGTGTCCACTGTTCCAAGAGGGCAGCTGGGCGCCTTCCCTATGCTTGCAAAGATGCCGCTTCATAGGTTTAGCAGCTTAAAGCGCGACTAAGGTATCCACTGCTAGTTACGAGGAACAACGGTGACGGCGACGCCGCGAAACGCAGAAACGAACGCCAGAGAGCTGCGCTGTGAGAGACGCGCGTCGCAACAACCGCGTCCGCCGAAGCGACGGCGCCGGCTGTAAGAGGCAGACTCGTGGCGTCTATCATCTGGCCTTTGTTGGTAAGACTTCGAGCCACACCCGATAAATGTGGCCCAGTCTACAAACTCTTCAACTGCTTTTTTGGAACCTACCACCACTTGAAGCTAGCTCGAAAAGCTAATCAGCTTCTTCCATGAAACAGTACAGTACAAACAGCCTTCAGCGAATCAACTTTTATTACAACCCCTCAATCTGGGCGAGATATCGACGGGTAGCACGTCGAACCAAATACGTGTCCAACGAGTGCCGTCCGAATAAATGCTGCGAGTTCGTTTTCAACGTCTGCACGTACGCTCACGAATAAGGGCGCGCCCGGATCTCCTGCGCTCCTCGACAAGCCTAAGCTGCAGGGTCGTGCCGCATAGGTCCCCTAAGAGTCATCACTCCCAGGCAGGCGAGTTCATTGCTCTGCGGAAGCAATCACCCCAGCAACGCGTCAGGGCTGGGCGCCAACGCCCGAGATGCGGACACGGTGCCACCGACGAAGGACCGCTAGGCCTCACCGGAGTAACCGCTGTTGTGGTACTGGAAGTCCTCCCCTGCGCACCGCCGGCTGTGCCCTGAGGTGAGGTCCTCTCCGGTGCAGGTCACTACGGCGACGTTGTACCCTCGGAAGGCTTCCGCGTCCAGCACGCGGGCGTAGTCCTTTTAACAGGGTGTGCGGCGTAGCAGGCACTGTGGCAGTAAGGGAGCAGTCCGCTCGACTGCACCCGCAGCCGCACACTAGGAGGTATTGACTGGTCCCGGCACTGGATGCGAGGCAGGGACCCTGGGAAGCACATCCGTCGCCGCCAGTCCACGTCACTCCCGAAGCCGAACAGCACGTAGATGCTCTCCTGCCGCTCCTCCGCCGAGGCCATCTCGTCCTGGGACCTCCGCAGCCGATGCTGAAGACGATGGTGCCTAAATCTTAGCCCCTCAGGAGACAGCACGGCTGGCGCCCCAGTTGTACCGGCACCAGCGTCCAGTCTTCACACACTCGTGACACCCGCTGCACGGAACGCTTTGTTGGACGGTGCCGCGTTCCAGAGCACATGCGAATGGCGTTCTATGGACTCCTTGGCAGCGTTGCAAGACGCTGTCACGTTCCACTCTTAGGGGCATCAGTGACCACACTTTAGGTCAAAAAAGTGCCCCCCTGAATTTTGTGAGACAGTTACTGCGTAATTTCCTTTCCTCAAATACAATTTTCATTTTCTTCATTACGGCTCCTCTTTATCTATCTTCTTTCACTCCCACATCCTCCCTTCCTCTACGGTGCGGTTCACGTGTCCACCGAGATGACAGAGAATTACTGCGCTATTTCCTTTCCTCAAAAAGCGTTGCGTTCAAAGGGCAAGGCATCGCGCTGAACGGGTGGTGTTCCGTGGACTCTCTGGCAGCGCTACAACGCGCTGTCGCGTTCCACTCCTAAAGGCGAAGCTTAAGCGTCATTAATTATCAGTTAATTAGTATTCAGGCATTAATCAGTAATTAACCATTAGTTAGTGATTCGTCATCACTTAGTAATTAGTACTCAATTATATGTGACGCCACCGGTGCCACAGAAACAGCGAAGGTGGTGCGGAAAACGCTTCCGCCTCTACCCACTTTAGACAGTCAAAGTGCCCCCTGAATTTTTCCATGGCCCTCCACTACGGCACCTCTTTCTCTCTTTCTTCTTTCACGCCCACTTTCCTCCCTTCCCTTACGGCGTGGTTAAGGTGTCCGCCGAGATACGTGAGACAGATATTTCCTTTCCTCAAAAACCAATTTACCATTTTTACCCTTGCACGTGCACAAGGAGGAGAGTTGAAAGATGTAAGAGGAAAGAGTGAAAGAACAGACGCGCGTTGCAAGAACCACGTGCGCCGGAGCGACGACGCTGGCTGCAACAGATACCCAACCCTCTCTCCCCGTCTTATATATCCCCAGGTGGTCGAGATTATTCCGGAGCCCTCCACAAGGCATCCCTCTCTGTCTCTCTCATCCTTCTTTGACTTCGTCTTTCCTCCCTTCCCCACGGCGCGATTAAAGGTGTCAGCCGAGCAGCGAGCCAGTTAGTGCGCCATTCATTTCATCGAACAACCCACTTTCATTATCATTTTTATTTTTGCTGCTCTCTTGAGTTCGAGGTATGCTCATAATTCTGCCAGTTGCCCTTGCAATACTTGGCTACGTTTATGATAAATGCCCCGTGATATGCAAACATTAACTTGTGGAGTGACGCAGGATGTGAGATGCAGAAATATCGCAAGAACATGCGCTTGACCTCTAACGAAGCGTTGAAATAAATTACGAAGTTTAATCAAAATGGCAGTGCAACTCCGAGAGTTCCATGTAGTGGCATAGAGAGCACAGTCGTCTGAAGCGTTTGTCGCAATTAGCAGTCTGCCTGCCAAATCCGGTACACTTTGGTGTTAGCATTGACGACGAGCAATTCCTTGGTTGCTTCACGTCATGCGTACTTGTGAATGTCATTGTATACGTAACCTTGCGATGTGTACATATGTAAATAATTTTTTACGCGAAGCATATTGCTAGAGCTACCACTCACGCCGTCGGCGTGGGACCCCTAGACGTCACACCATGTGACACCGTGACGTCACACCACGTGACATCGGATGAGAGAGGCGACGAAGACACCGTATTGACTAGACGCGCGTTTGTTCATTCCAAACCATCGAGCTGGCATGGCGGAGTGGTTAGCATGGTCGTCTCACACTCCGGAGACCGGGGTTAGATTCCTGAACTCGACCAATTTCCTACTCGGTTTTATTCATTTATATGGCCTGACTAGAAGGGTTAGTAAGGCTAATTGGGTAATTAATCAATTAACTAAAATCAGTCCCACTTACTTGGAGCATCACTATACGATCCCTTCAATTGGTTGCATGGTTACTATTGATTGTAAAACATTTTATTCGCCGGGAAGAGCTAGGCAAGAGGTCGCGTTAAGTGGTCGAGAGTACATAGCCCTCGACGACTTTGTCAGCCCACTCCACCGCCAAAGCTTGCGTTCTGGGGTCAGAGCTAGCCAGCACAGTCTCCCACCGCTCGAGAGAAGGAGCTGTAACTAGATCACCCGGAGGGGGCTCTATTTTGCAGTCCTACAGGATGTGATCGTAGGTAGCACGTTGGCCACAGTGTTTGCAGTTTGGGTTGTAAAGATCTGGATAAATGTGCGCGAGGAGTGATGGGGTGCGTATCGATCTCGTCTGTAGACGACGCCACGTAACCTCTTGTTCTTTAGTAAGTCTTTTGTCTGGAGGGGGGAAAATTCTCCTCTCTAATTTAAAATGATTGGTGAGATCATGATATGTGATCATTGAGTCCTTCGTGAAATTCAGGGAGCCAGACTCATCCACTGCCCGGTCGACGAAACCTCGGGCTTTATTGTGGGCTGCCTCGTTCCCCGGATTCCCCGAATGGGCTGGGACCCATATCAATTCGGAATAATTTGGTGAGAATTTGGTTGCTTTAAGGATTCTAAGGGAGGTGTTTGTAATTCGCCCTTTAGCGAAATTATTGATCCCCATTTTGGAATCGCTGAGGATGACGCTCCCTTGGGTATGTGCTAGGGCGAGGGCTATAGCCGCCTCTTCTGCCGTTTCAGAGGATTTCGTTTTGATTGTCGCCGAGACGATGTGGTTACCATTCTCGTTCACAACCACAATTGCAAAGGCATTGGTATTTTTGTATTCTGCCGCATCGACATAAAGTGTTGCAGCGCACTGTCTGTATTTCTTATGTAAGGCTTTGGCTCGTGCTTGTCTTCTACCCTCATGGTGTAAGGGATGCATGTTTTTGGGGAGTGGTTTGATTAGTAGGGCCGTCCTATAGTCGCAGGGTAAGCCTACTTTAGCATCGTTATTCGTAGGTTGAAAGTTAATTCCGAGCCTGGTAAGAATACTCCTGCCAGTTCTGGAATTGGCTAATCGCGCTGTTTGAGCCATTAAATGGGCTTCTTTCAGTTCATTGTAGGTGTTATGTATTCCTAACCTCATATGCCTTTCGGCTGAGGCATTTAGCGGGAGTCCTAACGCAGCCTTATAGGCCTGCCGTATCATGCTATCCAATTTGTCCTTTTCTGCTTTCGAAAATTTGAGATAAGGGGTGGCATAGAGTATCCTGCTTAGCGCAAAGGCCTGCACTAGGCGGCATAAATCTCTTTCCCTCACCCCTTGTCTGCGGTTAGCTATGCGGCGGATTAATCGCGCCGTCGCTTCTACCGTGCGTTTTAGCTTAGTGAGTGTGTCAGTATTCTTTCCATTTGTTTGTAAATACAACCCCAGTATTCTCATAGTCTGTACCTCTTTGACAGATCTTCCATTAACATAGACGTTTATTTGCGGGGGGGGATGTCGTGGTACGCCTACCTCTTTGTTTACGACGGATCACGAAGAGTTCAGATTTTTGCTCAGAACAAGTGAGGCCGGATTCCCATGCGCATGCCTCAATGATGTCCACTGCTGCTTGGAGTGTGTCTTCTATGTAGCCTTCGCATCCTTTGGTTACCCAAAGTGTGATGTCATCTGCATAGAACGTGTGATGTAGGTCTGGTATTTGTGCCAGTTTGGGGGGAATTTTGATGAGGGAGAGGTTAAAAAGGAAAGGGGACAGGACGGAGCCCTGTGGCGTTCCTTTACTTCCTAGTGTGATTGGGGCAGACTCTACTGTTCCGACCGTTATCACTGCTGTTCTGTTAGTGAGGAAGGATCGGATGTAGTTGTACGTCCTTTCTCCGGGGTTGATTTCTGACAAGTTTGTCAAAATGGCTTTGTGGGTGACGTTGTCGAAAGCTTTAACAAGGTCTAAACCCAATATTGCTTTTGTTCCTGTTCCCTCGTCAGCTACAATTATGTCCTTGTTAAGCTGCAAGAGTATGTCCTGGGTAGATAGTTGGGCCCTGAATCCTAACATTGTTTCAGGTAGGAGGTTCATGGCCTCCGCATAGTTTTGGAGCCTATTGAGGATGACATGCTCCATGAGTTTGCCTAGGCATGATGTTAATGAAATTGGGCGTAGATTCTCAGTGCTGAGTTTCTTACCCGCTTTAGGAATAAAAGTGATTTTCGCGTGTTTCCACTCTGGTGGTATGTTGCCTGCATGCCAGTATTTGTTCATAAGGTTTGTAACCGCCGCGATCGACGTTGCGTCTAAGTTCCTGAGAGTCTTATTTGTTACTTTGTCTGGTCCTGCCGCAGATGTCCGCAGTTTTCAAATTGCGTACCAGACCTCTGCGTCTGTGATGTCTGCGTCTAAATTTGGATTAGGAGTCCCCCGGTAGTCTGGTTGTGTGGTACCATCATCCGTGTTTAGATAACGTTCTGCTAGCTCTTTGATTAGGTCTTCAGTTGTACCCTCATATTTATGTATGAGTCTGTACAGTTGACTTTGTTGCACGGGACGTGTTTGTTCTGGGTCGAGCAGGTGTCTTAGAAGATGCCATGTCTTCTTATTTCCGAGCTGTCCATTGACGCTTTCACATATTTGGTTCCATTGTTGTGTTTGGAGAGTAAGTGTATGTTCCTCGATTCGTCTCTCGATTTCAGCGATCTTTTTGCGTAGTCGCTTGTTGTGTTTTTGCTTCTTCCAGCGTTTTTTTGGAGGCCTTTTTGTGCCTGCCACAGGTGTAACAGTTTTGAGTCTGCAATCTGCTCCTCCTTCTCAACTGCCACCACAACGCTAGTGGAGCTGACATCCTCATTCAGGGAGATAACCCAGTCGCTAAGGTTAGAGATCTCCTTTGGAGCTGTTTTGTCGCGTAGTTGCCTGAACTTGTCCCAATCCGTGGTTCGTATTTCTTTTGCTTTGTTTTTAAGTTTTGTCGTGGGGAAGGTGATGCTAAGGATGAAGTGATCACTACCAAGGTTTTGCCCGGTGTTGACCCACTTTGCGTCCTTGACGTTTTTAGAGAGGGATAAGTCTGGAGATGTGTCTACACATACACTGTTACCCATGCGTGTGTGGTCGCTCGGGTTGTTTAGCGTTGTGAGCCCTAGTGACTGTATGATTTGCCAGAGCAGGTTCCCTTTTCGAGTTGCTTTGGTATATCCCCATGCTGGGTGTTGAGCGTTGAAGTCTCCCACAATTATTAGTTGAGCCCTAGCAGCCAGCTTTACTGTGTTTATCAACAAGTGTGGGAGTTCATTGCCTTTGTTTCTGGGCGGGTTGTATACATTAAAGATGAAGAGATTTGAGTCTCCTTTTTGCCTTGGTACTATTTCAAGTAGGGTGTAATCTTCTTCCGAATCATTTATAAAATGTTGAATTGCGGTGATATTTCTATGCACCAGAGTGGCTGTGAAGGAGCCGGCTGCGTTACTAGTATCATAATGAGGTGGCAGATATGCTTTATAGCCTGGCAGTGTAGCCCTGCCGCTAGCTTCTTGCAATGCAATCACGTCTGGGGTTGGAACAGACGGTGCTTGTTGGATGTGGAGCTGCAAGTGGGCCCGCTTGCGGCGGAAGCCTCTGCAGTTCCATTGCCAAATTTCACATTTTTGGCGTGGTGCCATGTTGGGTTATAGATGGTTGTGGCGTCGTGGACAGATCCAAGATGGGGGGTAGGCGGGCCTCGATAGTTGTAAGCCTATCCATTATTTGCTGCATGCAGGTGGCTATTTGGGATACCTGTCCCTCTAGTGTTGCAAAGCGAATATCTATCTCTGCAAATTTGGTAGTAACGAGGCCTTGGAAGGTTGCTTGTTCTGTTGATATAGCGCTAGTTCTCTCTGACAGAGTATTGATGTCTGCCCTGAGTTTGGTAGGCGCTTTCGACGGCTGCGGGGTGTCGGCTTCCGAAGCCTCGGCCTTTCGTTTGGATTCCTCGCCTTCTTTTGTAGGAAGCGGTCTTTTAGTTGCTATTCTGGCGTCTGTGTCCGTCGCGTTATGGGCCGAAGACTGGGACGCGGTGGAGGGAGTGTGGCAAATGGCGTCTGTTTCCATCGCACTATTGGTCGAAGCCTGGGACGCGGTGGGTGGCGTTCTAGCCGCAGTGGCATTCTGTACCTGATGCGCTTGTAACAGGCGTTTAATGTCAGCCAACTCTTTTTTAAGGCTGGCAATTTCTCTCTCTCGGGATTGTAGTTGTATCTGAAACTCCTTCTCTCGAGCGTCAATAGATTGGGAGGCCTCCGCTGGCCAGCTCACCTTTTTGTTGGAGCGGCTATCGCTGCGTCCGCGGCTCGAGCTTCGCTTGTCGTTCCCTGCAGGGTTCCCCAGGGGCGGGAAGGAGCTGGAGTTGTTCCGGCTGTGGCTGCCTCCTTTTCCGGTAGCACCCTGTTCCTTCTTCCTGGGCCTAGATTGGTGTCCGTGTAGTGATGAGTCGTTGTCCCCTTGCTTGGGTGCCTGGTTGCCATGGGGCGTTCCTTGTTTGTTCCTGTTGATCAGCCGGAATTTGCAGTTCCGGCTGCCTGTGTTGTGGCCCCCGTTGCAGACGATGCAGACGGGGTGGCAGGTTGGCTGTTCTCCCTCAGGTGGAGGCGAGTGATTTTCTCCGCAGCGGCGGCAAAGGTTCGTTGTAGGTTTGTAGCAGACGTCGGCCCGGTGTCCTACCCTCCTGCAGTTGTAGCATACTTCATGTTGCTCCCTGAAGGGGTGGACCCGAAAGACGCCGCACTGATAGATTACTTGGCTGGGTAGCTTCTTTCCAAAAAAGGTGATTTGTATTGTTCTGGACTGTCCGATCCTTCGGGCATCCACAACTTCTATTCCTTCGTTTCTGTTTCCGAAGCCTTGGCGAACCGCTTCGGGCGAGTCTCCCGCGTAGGCGTTGTAAATGACCCCTTTTACCGAGTCTTCGGGCGCCGCCACGTACGACGTAACGTTGTAGGTTTGACCTTGGAGGTTCAGTTTTTCAATCTTGGCGTATGCAGTCTCCCGTTGACGATCGGGCGTGCATAGCGTGAAGGTGTTGTTGGCCGTATTGACTCTGATAATGTCTTCATTCTTCACCGTATCATACGGCAGCCTGGACACCTCGCAGGCGCAGAAGAGTAGTAGTCCGGGCGCAAAGTCCCTCAGATTCCAACCTTGTGGTCGGCAGACGATTTTGTAGTCATCGGTCGGTAAGCGCGGGAGAAGTGCTTTCTTGCTGAGTGCAAGTAGCTTTTTCCCGTTCTTTCGCGATGGAAAATTGGAATTAGACTTGCCTTGGCCGTGCCCCTGCGCAGGCTCGTCGTCGGTTGATGCGGGCCCTTTATTCTTCAGGCCTCGTTGTCGGTCGCGGTACCGAAGAATGGTTTCCCATTTTCCGTCCTCGAGCTCCGACGCTGATATTTTCTCGCCTTCCACGGCGTACTCCATCTTTGCAGGTCCCTGGGAGCTCAGTTCCCGGCGGAGAGGTGACGAGCTAGGTCGAGCTCGATGGCTAGGCCGGCAGTCAGCCGGCAATATGCCTAGGTGTCCGTAGATTGGCAAAATCCGGCTTCAGCAGGCACTGGACAATGGCCCGGATGTCGTCCAAAATATTCGAGCCCGAAGGCTGACTCTTTCTGCCGAAAAGTGGCTTCGAGGCGGGAGCCCATGCGAGACACGTCAGCACAGCTCCGTCCTCTTCCTCTTCCGTAATCTACTGAGGCTACACAGGAAGAAGAAGAAATCCTGGAGTTCGCGCAGACTGGAGGTCTCTTTCACGCGTTTGCGATGCCGAGTTCCTCTGCTAAATTTCTACCTTCACAGATCTGGTCTGGCGGTTTCTCCACTGTGCCTATTTTGTGCCAAGCCTGAGACAGTGGATCACTACCTGCTGTTCTGCCGCCGATTCTCTTCTTTGAGGAGGCGCCTATTAGAAATTCCGTTTCACCAGCTGGGTCTGCCTGTGACCACTGAGGTTGTTCTTTCCTTTGGCGCTACTTCGCTTGGACGAAGCAACAGGAGTGCGCGCTGTGCAGTTCAAAAATTTCTTCTAGAAACACAGCGACTCCCATGCTAATGTAATTTTTTTGTTTTTTTTTTATTATTTATTTCTTTCTATTTGTTCTCATTTTTCTGATTATCAAACAGTTCATTTATTATTATTATTATTATTATTATTATTATTATTATTATTATTATTATCATTATTATTATTTGACGGGCCTGAACCTTATTGTATTATCTACAAAGTGGCAATAAACATTATTATTATTATTATTATTATTATTATTATTATTATTATTATTATTATATTTTATTTCATTTTATTTTATTTCATTTTTTTTCTGTCTCTCTTTCAGTCAATACAAAATTGAACCATTCCATATGATGCATTCAAATTTGCACATAAAGCCGTCGTCCCATCTTCGATCTCCCAGCTAACAGGACCCCTTTCGTTGCGTCGTCCAATCTGTCAGCCTATACCCTATTAATTCTCCTTTTCCTCTAAAGCTCCTAATCCTTCCAACAGTTCACCGCCTGTGTCTTGGCCACTCCCCCGTAGTGGGTATGTGCCATTCTAGTTGAGGCCAACCAACCAACCAAATAATCAAATACGGTGTCCGAACCTTGCCTTTTTTAAAGGTATCAGCTCACCTCTGTCTCTCTGCGGGAGCATATTCCAACGTGCACTGCAGGCGAGCAAAAATCTGTTATCTATTTTCTCACGATGCAAATGGGCTTCTTGTAGTATCGACCGAGGCGGCCGAATGAGGAGACGAGACTCAACGTAAACTGGGACCGAAGACGAAATTTATTGGACGCGCACAAGTATTTATCCACAACAAGCACCTGACACAAACAGCTGATCAACAAGTATACATGAACACAAACAAGCAAATAGCCAATCTATCAGTTCAAAACCGAAACTAAAACCACACGATACAGCCCTTCTCTTTTATAAGCCCGAGGCTTAACGCACCCACAAAGTGCCAGCGCATGCGATTGCGCTGAGATCACCCACTACCACCTATTCAGCCTCTATGTGTTGTACGATGAGAATGCTGTGCAATAAGTGGACGATGCCTTGTGAAGCCACCGTTGGCTCGCTGATGGTAGCACAGTGAACTACAATTTAATTTGTGCCATCCGCGGCAACGCCAACAATCTTTATTTCTTTACAGTCCTCATTTCATCTGCTTTATACGCCCCTCGAAGGACCCTCTGTAGCAGCGGGGCCGACAACTAACTGTTTCACGCTGGAAGAGGACCGTTACATTAGACGTGACATTGCATTGCTTAAACTATGGCCTATTCACTTCCAGCAGACTTGTCCAGAGCATACTGCGTGGCTCGCCTTGCAAGTCTGAGCCCACCTGTCACCAGAAACGAGTGAGCGTGCCCGGTGACCGAGCGCGAGGGAATAGCGCAGCCAAGCCTGCAAGCGTTTGGTAGGAGAGCTCGAGCATTACAACCTCCAAGCTGTTGGGCAGGGCTAAGTTGTCTATCAGCTGGCCTTCGTTGCTCGCACTTCTCGCCGTAACCCGATAAATGTGCGCCAGTCTTCTAATGCTCCAGCTGCGTATCTAAAACTTACCAGCCCTTGAAGCCCGCTGCCAAAGCCAATCAGCTGCTTCCGTGGCACGGCACAGTGCAATACACCTTCAGCCAGTCTACCTTTATATAGAGCCTTAACTTCAGTGCGAGATCGACGTCGCGCAAAGCAAGCCCAGACTCTCTCGGACATGTCGCTACTTGCAGCGTGAACCATCCCGCCTCGCCGGCGCCCGACGCGGACCCTTCCTCCTCCCCCTCCTCTCCGTCGGTTCGAACACCTGCGACGCTTCGCCGGCCGCCCGTTCCTGTCTGCAAGCCTTCAACGGCCGGGCGCCTCTCGACCATTCGTCTAATTTGAACGATGGTCAGTGCCGTGAACTGATTGGAGGATTTGAACTGCTGGCTGCCGCAACGGACACCGGCGGCTATAAAAACGGAGCCGCGCTGAACCCGCGCAGCAGACGGGCAGCAGAAGAGCCATCACGCCGGAGCTACGCTCGCCGCCGGGGCCACCCTTCTTCTTTGTACTATCCCGTGGTGCTCTTGGCCCTTGTATCATGTAAAAGGCCTAGTACATACTGTACATAAAAGTCCTTTGACTCACCGTCGCCTCGACCGTTCCTTGACTCGGATGCCCCAAAGTCCCAACAGTACCTAGGTTCACATATGCAGGGCGCACCCGGATCGCCTGCACTCCTACATCAAAAGCGGCCGGTTCGTGCCACCGCGTACGATCAAAAAGAGTCTCAGCACTTCCGGACGGGGGAGTTTATTGCTCTCCAGAAGCAATAATCCGTCATGGTTGGCCACCAATTGCCCGAGGATCACTACGCCGCACAGGAGTAGCCGCTGTAGTGGCGCAGCGAGCTTTTCAAATCAAAGCACACGCAAAAAGGAAGAAACTCCATAATCGGTTCTCCCTCTACTTCAACTGGCCGATCTGGTTGCATCAGCTTACTAAAAAAATTCGGCAGAGACACACCTTAGACCGCTTAAGTGTGAGAACGCGAAGGCACTAAAATGCCGAGTCTTGATACGTTGCATATGGACTATGAATCATGACTCATACGACGCATAACTGTATGTTTTGTACAAACTCCATACGCCTTACATACGCTACTTGTCAACCGTTGAGTCAGGCTACGTTGCAGACGTAAAGTCCTGAGCCATGCATCCTGAGCCATGCGTTATGATTACGCATACTTTGTACAAACTCTGTAAACTGACATTGCATTATTTGTAAAATACTGAGTAGTGACACGGTACAGAATGACTATGGGTCATGACTATTACTATGAGTGAAGACTTTCTTTTGTCAAAGTACGTTACGTTTCGTTGTTCTTGACTGCACTCGATCGCTTACATGTGTTGGGGCGTCGTACGCAGGCGCTCTGATATCCTCCGAATTCAGACGGCGGACGCCGCTTTTTTCGCTAACCAGACATATAATGCTTTCGAATTAATAATCTTTTAGCTTTGTAATTCGGCCACCCTTAAGGATAGTGGAGAACTGCAGAGCCGAAGTATAGCTTCGTGTTCCCTGCTGAAAGTGAACCATTACTTACAACAATGCACACTCTAAACATGAGTACGCCTAAATTGAAGTAAAAAGGAAGTGAGTTGTCCTCTATCGCACACCATTTAATAAAAGGGCGTGCACTGTGGCCTCGGTTATTTCTTCCGGGAGTTTTGCAGAGGGCATTTTCGTGGCTGGAGCTGCGAGGCGCCCAAACTCTCGTGTTCGGATAGGGTGATTTCATCACACCCAGGCCCGAACCCTCGTTAACCGGGTTTAGAGCGACTTGCCTACGTCTCGCAGTGTCAGGGATCGACTTCTCAACTACCGCGACGTCAACCTGTTTTATAAAAATTTCCGCCTAATGTACCCTCCACTGCATCGATCTATTCCCAAAAGCAACCAGGTTTTGTGGCGCACACCAAACGGCCCCTGTCATGACCGCTTTCTTTCTCTCTATTGAAACTCATGGTGATACCTCTCCTCAGTGCCGCCTGTGTCCTAGCATCCCATGCTTCTAAACTGCCCGAACAAAGCCAAACCACATACTATCAGGGGCGATTGGAGGCTGCTCTGTGCAGCTCGCGGCCGGAGAGAGAGCTTCGGACAGTGGGCTTGGCCCGAGTGGTAGCCGAGGTACATTAGTGCCTGACCTCCTAGAGCGGCCCAAAAGCCCGTCGTCTTTCCGCTTCGTCTTTCCCGGGACACCTCAACTCATATTCTCATCATCAATGAAAACCGTTGTTTACCTACCTACTGGTTTGGTTTGGTTTGGTTTGGTTTGGTTTATGGGGTTTAACGTCCCAAAGCGACTAAGGCTATGAGAGACGCCATAGAGAAGGGCTCCGGAAATTTCGACCACCTGGGGTTCTTTAACGTGCACTGACATCGAACCGTACACGGGCCTCTAGAATATCTAGGTCAGCGGACACCTCCATCCTGCTCTGCTTTGCGGTCGGAGAAATAGATGGATATATATGCTGGACTTGCTGCACCAATGCCTGGCTCTCAAAGGCGAGGTCTATGCAAGTATTTCGCGAGTTTGTGACAGCCGTGGGCGGCGTTACGAGTGAGAGGAACGGGACGTTCTCCCGCATAAGTGGTATGAAATTCCTGTTTGTCTTTATATGTACAATAAAGTCAACACCCACCCTGCCACCCTGGCAGGTGGCAGTTAATGCTTGATAGCAAGAGTTCGCGCACCGTTGTCAGCGCTGACGCATGCAACCCATGTCTCCCTCTCATCACCCCACGTATCTATAAGCGCGATTCAGGCGTCCACTGACCCAGAGAGTCAGTTATGCCAATTCCTTTCCTTAAAATGAGCAGAGTGTAAAACGCTATCAACGCCAATGCCAATGAACTCAACGAACGCCGACGGCCTATGGCTTCAGCGCTGCGTTTCTCGCTAAACGTTGTCAATGCCAACTTGCCAACGCATGCAGCGCAAATCTGTCACAGAAGCCACGTGGCTTTAACTGCGATTGAGGAGGTGTCCACTGTTCCAAGAGGGCAGTCATGCGCCTGTAAAACGTTGTCAACGCCAATGAACACAATGAACGCCGACGGTCTATGGCTTCAGCACCGCGTTTCTGGCACAACATTGTCAATGGCAACGCATGCAGCACACATCAGCCACTACCGCCACGCAGCTTAAAACACGATTGGGCTGTCCACTGTTCCAAGAGGGCAGCCCGGAGCCTTCCCTATGCTTTCCAAGCTGCCGCTTCGTTGGTTTCGCAGCTTAAAGCGCGACTAAGGTGTCCACTGCTAGTTACGAGGGACAACGGTGACGGCAACGCCGCGAAACGCAGAAACGGACGCCAGAGAGCTGCGCTGTCAGAGACGCGCGTCGCAACAACCGCGTCCGCCGAAGCGACAACGCCGACTGTAACAGGCAGACTCGTGTTGTCTATCATCTGGCCTTTGTTGCTCAGACTTCGAGCCACACCCGATAAATGTGGCCCTGTCTACAAACTCCTCAACTGCTTTCTTGGAACCTACCACCACTTCAAGCTAGCTCGAAAAGCTAATCAGCTTCTTCCATGAAACAGCACAGTACAAACAGCCTTCAGCGAATCAACTTTTATTACAACCCCTCAATCAGGGCGAGATATCTACGGGTAGCACGTCGAACGAAATACGAGTCCAACGAGTGCTGTCCGAATAAATACTGCCAGTTCGTTTTCAACGTCTGCACGTTCGCTCACAAATAAGGGCGCGCCCGGATCTCCTGCGCTCCTCGCCAAACCTAATCTGCAGGGTCGTGCCGCTTAGGTCCCCCAAGAGTCATCACTCCCATGCAGGCGAGTTCTGCGGAAGCGGAAGCAATCACCCCAGGGACGCATCAGGGCTGGGCGCCAACGCCCGAGAGGCGGACACGGTGCCACCGACGAAGGACCGCTAGGCCTCACCGGAGTAACCGCTGTTGTGGTAGTGGAAGTCCTCCCCTGCGCAGTCCCGGATGTGTCCTGAGGTGAGGTCCTCTCCGGTGCAGGTCATTACGGCGTCGTTGTCCCCTCGGAAGGCTTCCGCGTCCAGCACGCGGGCGTAGTCCTTTTAACAGGCTGTGCGACGTAGCAGGCATTGTGGCAGTAAGGGAGCAGTCCGACCGACTGCACCCGCAGCCGCACGCACTGGTCCCGGCACTGGATGCGAGGCAGGGACGCTGGGAAGCACGTCCGTCGCCGCCAGTCCACGTCACTCCCGAAGCCGAACAGCACGTAGATGCCCTCCTGCCGCTCCTCTGCCGGGTCCATCATGTCCAGGGACCTCCGCAGCGGATGCTGAAGACGATGGTGCATTAATCTTAGCACCTCACGAGACAGCACGGCTGGCGTCCCAGTTGTACCGACACCAGCGTCCAGGCTTCACACACACCCGCTGCAGGACACGCTGTGTTGGACGATGCCGCGTTCTAGAGCACTTGCGAATAGCGTCGTGCGAAGGGAGCTCTCAGAGCAAATGTGCGTACACTAGAACGTAGGCGAGAGATGATGATGATGATGATGTCCTGAGGCTAATGAGTAAAAAGTGCATTAAAAGGTTGGTTCTTCTTTCTCTATTTTATTTGTTCCAGCTGGCCATATTACTACTTTTTATAATATTTTAATTTGTATTAACCATGCTATGCTTCTTATTTTTGCTCCGCTTCAGCAGTGCGACAGTCAGTGGTAAAGCATTGCTTTTCGCGCTGAGCGAGCAGTAGCCGTGGGGGCGCTGGTTGTTGTATAATAATAGATAATATAGAGAATATTTCTCGGTGACTGCTATGCAGTCCATTTTGGGCATGACTGCGTTCCTCTTTCTCACCGCCAGAGGGAAAAATACGAGTTAAAATTGCGTTTTCAACTGAACCCGCGTTCGAACTCGACCGCGGCTGCCGCGTTTCGTTGGAGGCGAAACGCAAAAGGCACCCGTATGCTGTGTCATACCAGTGCACGTTAAAGATTCCCGGGTGGTCGAAACTATTCCGGAGCCCTCCACTACGGCACCTTTTCCTTCCTTTCTTCTCTCAGCCCCTCCTTTATCCCTTCCCGTAGGGCGCAGTCCAGGTGTCCGCCAATATATGCGAGGCAGATACTGCGCCATTTCCTTCCCCAAAAAAAACGATTTTGCATTTTTTTTTTCAATTGTAACAGGTACAGATAATAAATACCAGAAATGAACTGCCAGATAATTCGTCACTTCCTCCCACGCACCTGGCGGCGTCGATTAATGAGCAGGTGTTCTGGTGCTTCTGATTTGCGATTTCGAGAAACATGCGTTTCCTCGTATCCCTCAACGCTCTACAATTGCTGAACTGACACTTTGATGCGCCTCAAGCGGATCGAAAGCCATTGTTCAATCTCTACATGATGGGTCGTTACCTATATATTCCGTGGATTTCTTGCCCTCAAAGCTTTCTTTCCAGTGTCAGCCTTTCTATGTGCTGGAAGCTTCCGGGGCTCACCCTAGGTACTGCGAAGCATGGGGCACGCGCCCGCGGAGTTGGATCCAGTGGATCCAACCTCATAAGAAAAAATGGCTGTGGCTTAGCTTAGTTAAGCACGTTAATTGCGAAAGCAATATCCGTAGCTACGCCATAGTTCAGCTGGTAGTGTTGCTGGTGGTGGTGCTTGTGGTTAGACTTGTGGCGATGCATCGGTTATACAATCCAATCCAATCCAATGCAATATGCTAATATGGTAGCTACCGGCCTCGCTACGCGACGGGCTGAAAGTGCAACTGGTATTGCTTTCGCAATAAAAAGTTGGAGGACGCTTAAGCTTCTCCTTTAAGAGTGGAACGCGACAGCGAGTCGCATCCTGCCAGGGAGTCCACGGAACACCATCGCCCATTCGGCGCGACGCCTTGCCCACGGAATATATCACTCGGAGTCTCTATACTCCGTTTCATACATAGCTGTCAACGCTGCCAAAGGTACGAAAGTAGTCCGCTGCAAAAAACAAGCAAAATGTGCCCGTCCGCCGCGCGTCGTGGCTGAGTGGTACGAAGCGCGCGCCTGTGTGTTCATTTTACAAAGGGCCTAGGTTCGACTCCCGGCTCATGTGTTTTTTTATTTTTTTATTTCTCTTAAAAGATTCATTAGGTAGAAACTCGAAACTGTCAAACTCTAATACCTACTTTGAAAAACACAGCGCTGTTTATTTGTCTCGAAGGGAAAAGGCAGTGTAGTGTACGGCATACATACGATGTAACTTGAGTCGGATGGCGTTGACTCAAAGCTGTCATATTTAACACTGCTAGAGCTAGGTATCGTCACCTTCCTAGGTCGTTTTTGCGGTGATCTTATTCCAGTAGCGAGACCTTCCTTCTTGAACCTCGCAACTGTCCGAGGGCTCACCCCGGTCATCTCGCCCACAGTTTCGAGAACTTCACGCACTTTCTTCTCCGGGAAGCGCTTCCTTACGCTAGAGTAAACGTTGACAATAACCTGCTTGGAGTCTTTCGAAATTTTCGGAGATTTCAGCTTGGAGAACAGGCGAGCAGGAGATGTTTTTGAAGCCGCAGTGGGCGAAGAAAACAAGCGAGTAGGCGATAGCGGTGCCATTTCCGCATGCTCGGAAACCGAAAGACGAAAGCAGACGACATCGCCGGCCTGCCTAGCTGCGAAAACCTGATACAGGAGGAGCCGAAAAAAAACCAGAAAACTAAGGCACTCTGTTTTGAAGAACATTAAAGAAAAAGCAATCTTTTTGCAAAATAAAACAACATTATCATTATACTGAAATATCAACCAACATTTACTTTTTGAGTTCATTACTCTTTTTCACTTTCGACGCACTACATTACGATGCGGACGACGAGCGCGAACAGGCGCCGCAGCCTTGGCTGCGTTGACAGCTATGTATGAAACGGAGTATAGGAGGCCTCTCAACAAACCCGATGCCACGAACGCCGCATACCTTGCGCGCCGAATGGATCAATTAAAACTTTTATTGTTCCACCAAGAAGGAGCCCCCAGATCCCCGGCCCCGGCAAGCAGGCCTAGGACGCGGGTAGACCAATCCAGGAAGGGGGGGGGGGGGCGTTACGAGCCTGAGAAACGGGATGTTCTCCCGCATAAGTGGTAAGAAATTCCTGTTTGTCTTTATATCTACATTAAATTCCCCACCCACCCTGCCACTTTGGCAGGCGGCAGTTAATGGTTGATCGCAAGAGTTCGCGCACCGATGTCAGCGCTGACGCATACAGCCCACGTCTCCCTCTCATCACCCCACGTACAGTACCTATAAGCGCGGTTCAGGCGTGCACTGACCCAGGGAGCCAATTATGCCAATTCCTTTCCTTAAAATGATCGGAATGTAAAACGTTATCAACGCCAACGCCAATGAACACAACGAACGCCGACGGCCTATGGCTTCAGCACCGCGTTTCTGGCAAAACGTTGTCAATGCCAACTTGCCAACGCATGCAGAGCACATCTGTCACAGACGGCACGTGGCTTAAAGCACGATTGAGGAGGTGTCCACTGTTCCAAGAGGGCAGCCATGCGCCCGGGATTTCTCGAGGGAGCGGGCACACACGTTCTCAGAACTAACTCAACAAGCACGCCTTGCCCGTCGACTCTATCCCCCTCCCCACCCCCGCCTATCCCACTCCCAACAAATCCTCTGGAGGCGACTCCAGACCCGAACTCTTCCTACCCCTCAGCTTCTATCCCACTTCCGCCATGTTTCCCCAGAGTGCACTCTCTGCGGAGAACCGCACGCCACCCTAGACCACATCTTCTTCGGCTGCCCTGCCGATCCTCCCCCGCAGGGACAGCCCGCCATCGGTACATGGGAGGAATGGGAGGCCCTCCTTGCGTCGCAGGACCCGGACGCGCAACTTCGCTGTGTGAACCGGGGTGCCAGTGCCATGGCCCTACGTGGCCTGGACACATGCGCGTAATGTGAGGGCTGTGCGGTGGCCCTGAGATCTTGTACGGTCCAAACTCACTTGCTTAATAAAGTTTTCCATCCATCCATCCATCCATGTAAAACGTTGTCAACGCCAATGAACACAATGAACGCCGACGACCTATGGCTTCAGCGCCGTGTTTCTGGCACAACATTGTCAATGCCAACGCATGCAGCAGATCAGCTACTACCGCCACGCAGCTTAAAACACGATCGGGGTGTCCACTGTTCCAAGAGGGCAGTTATGCGCCTTCACTCTGGTTCACGTGTCCACCGAGATGTGTGACAGATAGTGTGCCATTTCCTTTCCTCAAAAACCAATTTACTAATTATGCCCTATCATTTCCAAGCTGCCGCTTCATTGGATTCGCAGCTTAAAGCGCGACTAAGGTGTCCACTGCTGGTTACAAGGGACAACGGTGACGGCGACGCCGCGAAACGCAGAAACGGACGCCAGAGAGCTGCGCTGTGAGAGACGCGCGTCGCAACAACCGCGTCCGCCGAAGCGACGACGCCGGCTGTAACAGGCAGACTCGTGGCGTCTATCATTTGGCCTTTGTTGCTCAGACTGCGAGCCACACCCGATAAATGTGGCCCAGTCTCCAAACTCTTCAACTGCTTTTTTGGAACCTACCACTACTTGAAGCTAGCTCGAAAAGCTAATCAGCTTCTTCCATGAAACAGCACAGTACAAACAGCCTTCAGCGAATCAACTTTTATTAAAGCCCCTCAATCTGGGCGAGATATCTACGGGTAGCACGTCGAACCAAATACGAGTCCAACGAGTGCCGCCCGAATAAATGCTGCCAGTTCGTTTTCAAAGTCTGCTCGTACGCTCACGAATAAGGGCGCGCCCGGATCTCCAGCGCTCCTCGACAAGCCTAAGCTGCAGGGTCGTGCCGCTTAGGTCCCCTTAGAGTCGTCACTCCCAGGCAGGCGAGTTCATTGCTCTGCGGAAGCAATCATCACAGGAACGCGTCAGGGCTGGGCGCCAACGCCCGAGAGGCGGACACGGTGCCACCGACGAAGGACCGCTAGGCCTCACCGGAGTAACCGCCGTTATGGTACTGGAAGTCCTCCCCTGCGCAGTCCCGGATGTGTCCTGAGGTGACGTGCTCTCCGGTGCAGGTCATTACGGCGACGTTCTTCCCGCGGAAGGCTTCCGCGTCCAGCACGCGGGCGTAGTACTTTTAACAGGCTGTGCGGCGTAGCAGGCAGTGGGGCAGTAAGGGAGCAATCCGATCAACTGCACCCGCAGCCGCACGCACTGGTCTCGACACTGGATGCGAGGCAGAGACGCTGGGAAGCACGTCCGTCGCTGCCAGTCCACGTCACTCCCGAAGCCGAACAGCACGTAGATGCCCTCCTGCCGCTCCTCTGCCGAGGCCATCTGGTCCAGGGGCCTCCGCAGCCGATGCTGAAGGCGATGCCGCCTTAATCTTTGCGCCTCACGAGACAGCACGGCTGGCGTCCCAGTTGTACCGACACCAGCGTCCAGGCTTCACACACACAGCGGAGTGACACCCGCTGCAGGCAACGCTCTGTTGGACGGAGCCGCGTTCCAGAACACCTGCGAATGGCGTCTTGCCAAGGTAGCTTTCAGAGCAAGTGTGCGTGCTCTAGAACGTAGGCGAGCGATGATGATGATGATGCCCTGAGGCTTAATGGGTAAATAGTGCATTGAAAGGTTGGTTCTTCTTCCTCTATTTTATTTGTTCTAGCTGGTCATATCACTACTTTTTATAATATTTTAATTTGTTTTAACCATGCTATGCCCTTTATTTTTGCTCAGCTTCAGCAGAACAACAGTTAATGTTAAAGCATTGCTTTTCGCGATGAGCGAGCAGTAGCCGTGGGGGCGCTGGTTGTTGAATAGTAATAGATAATATTAATTGTTTATTAAATACAGAATTTTTCTCTGTGACTGCTATGCAGTCCCTTTTCGGCATGACTGCGTTACTCGCTCTCATCGCTAGAGGGAAAAATACGAGAGTAAAATTACGTTTTCAATTGAACCCGGGTTCGAACCCGAAGGCGGCTGCCGCGTTTCGTTGGAGGCGAAGCGCAGAAAGCACCCGTGTGCTGTGCGATGTCAATGCACGTTAAAGATTCCCAGGTGGTCGAAATTATTCCGGAGACCTCCACTACGGCGCCCCTTTCTTTCTTTCACTCCCGCCTTCCTCCCTTCCCTTACGGCGCGGTTCAGGTGTCCACCGGTACTGACTCACTGAAAAGCTTTATTATTAGTACATAATAGGGAGCGAGTTTGAGGTATCCCGGAAAGGGCTACCTCTCACAAGCGCTACGTGCGCTCCTCAGTACAGGAGCCCACTGGCGACCGCTGGGGATAGGGCGCGCTCGACCAGGGCCTTCTGGCTCACCAGGTCGGAGCAGCCGAGCAGGTCTGCCTCCCAGTCCTCCCGGTATATGCGAGGCAGATACTGCGCCATTTCCTTCCCCTGAGTCGCTTTGGGACGTTAAAACCCCCATAAAACAAACCAAACCAACCAAAAAACCAATTATGATTTTTCTTTCATTTGAAACAGGTACAGATAATAAAAAAAGATGCCCAGGCTTAGCTTGGTTAAGCCAAGAATGCGTTGCATATTGCGCGGTCTTTTTGCGCGACGTATTGCTTGGCGGCACTCGATTTTCTCCGAAGCTTTTCCTCCGTGACGTATGGATGGATGGATGGATGGATGGATAGGAGCGCCCCCTTTGAAACGGGGCGGTGGCAACCGCCACCATGCTCAGCAGTCCTTTTGTTTTTCTCTTTTTTGTTTTTTTTTTCACCTGGTTTGGTGACGTCACGTGGTTTGGTGGCTGCCCGGCCGCGCCCAAGGGTTGAACTGCGTGATTCCAATATGCTACGCATAAAATAAACGTCTTCTACTACTACTACTAAAATTCAGGAGGGCACTTTGTTGACCTCAAGTGCGGTGAGGCGAAAGCGCGGTGTTGCTACTTGTGTCACTGATGCGTTGTTATGACGTTAAGCTTCGCCTCTAATAGGGAAACGCGACAGCTGCCAGGGACTCCACAGAACGCCATCGCCCGTTCGGTTCTATGCCTTGCTCGTCGGTAAATTGGTTTTTGAGGAAATGAAATGTATCTGTCTCTCATATCTCGGTGGACACCTGAACCTCGCCGTAACAGGGAGGGAGGAAGACGGGAGTGAACGAAGACACCGTAATGACTAGACGCGCGTTTGTTCATTCCAAACCATCGAGCTGGCATGGCGGAGTGGTTAGCATGGTCGTCTCACACTCCGGAGACCGGGGTTAGATTCCCGAACTCGACCAATTTCCTACTCGGTTTTATTTATTTATCTGGCCTGACTAGAAAGGTTAGTAAGGCTAATTGGGTAATTAATCAATTAACTAAAATCAGTCCCACTTACTTGGAGCATCACTATACGATCCCTTATATTAGTTGCATGGTTACTAGCCAAAGTACAATTGGCTTGACTAAACTCAGTCCCACTTACTTGGAGCATCACTATACGATCCCTTCAATTGGTTGCATGGTTATTAGCCAAAGTACAATTGGCCCCGTTTGAAATTCGCGCACTGTGACGTCACGACCGTTTCGACGAATTGAAAAACGTGACATTTCTGTCGACAACTCCTGCTTACAATGATGAGGCAATAAAAATTGACGCCTTAAAATTTGGCGACGATTACGTTACTTCTTAATGCGAAATTCGAGCTCAGATCATCAGCTCTTTCAGCTTTTCGATAGATTAAGGCAAAGAATTCGAGCAAGACATATATGTACCATTACAGACAACTTGTAATTTTTCACACATATTCCTTCTTCAAGAAACACTCCACTAGCAGTTCTTGATTGTTATGAAGGAAGTTTTGTGGTCGGAAAAATAGATGGATATATATGCGGGACTTGCAGCACCAATGCCTGGCTCTCAGAGACGAGGTCTATGGAAGTATTTCGCGAGGTTTTGAAAGCCGTGGGAGGCGCAACGAGCAAGAGGAACGGGATGTTCTCCAGCATAAGCGGTAAAAAATTCCTGTTTGTCTTTATATGTACATTAAAGTCCCCATCCACCCTGCCACCTAATGGTTGATCTTAAGAGTTCGCGCGCCGTTGTCAGCGCTGACGCGTACAGCCCACGTCTCTCTCTCATCACCCCACGTACCCATAAGCGCGATTCAGGAGTCCACTGACCCAGGGAGCCAGTTACGCCAATTCCTTTCCTTAAAATGATCGGAGTGTAAAACGTTATCAACGCCTTCGCCAATGAACAGAACGAACGCCGACGGCCTATGGCTTCAGCGCTGCGTTTCTGCCGAAACGTTGTCAATGCCAACTTGCTAACACATGCAGCGCACATCTGTCACAGACGCCACATGGCTTAAAGCACGATTGAGGAGGTGTCCACTGTTCCAAGAGGGCAGTCATGCGCCTGTAAAACGTTGTCAACGCCAATGAACACAATGAACGCCGACGGCCTATGGCTTCAGCGCTGCGTTTCTGCCGAAACGTTGTCAATGCCAACTTGCTAACGCATGCAACGCACATCTGTCACAGACGCCACATGGCTTAAAGCACGATTGAGGAGGTGTCCACTGTTCCAAGAGGGCAGTCATGCGCCTGTAAAACGTTGTCAACGCCAATGAACACAATGAACGCCGACGGCCTATGGCTTCAGCGTGGCGTTTCTGGCACAACATTGTCAATGCCAACGCATGTAGCACACATCAGACACTACCGCCACGCGGCTTAAAACACGATTGGGGTGTCCACTGTTCCAAGAGGGCAGCTGGGCGCCTTCCCTATGCTTGCAAAGCTGCCGCTTCATAGGTTTCGCAGCTTAAAGCACGACTAAGGTATCCACTGCTAGTTACGAGGAACAACGGTGACGGCGACGCCGCGAAACGCAGAATCGGACGCCGGAGAGCTGCGCTGCGAGAGACGCGCGTCGCAACAACCGCGTCCGCCGAAGCAACGGCGCCGGCTGTAACAAGCAGACTCGTGGCGTCTATCATCTGGCCTTTGTTGGTAAGACTTCGAGCCACACCCGATAAATGTGGCCCAGTCTACAAACTCAACTGCTTTTTTGGAACCTACCACCACTTGAAGCTACCTCGAAAAGCTAATCAGCTTCTTCCATGAAACAGCACAGTACAAACAGCCTTCAGCGAATCAACTTTTATTACAGCCCCTCAATCTGGGCGAGATATCGACGGGTACCACGTCGAACGAAATACGAGTCCAACGAGTGCCGTCCGAATAAATGCTGCCAGTTCGTTTTCAACGTCTGCACGTACGCTCACAAATAAGGGCGCGCCCGGATCTCCTGCGCTCCTCGACAAACCTAATCTGCAGGGTCGTGCCGCTTAGGTCCCCTAAGAGTCATCACTCCCAGGCAGGCGAGTTCATTCTTCTGCGGAAGCAATCACCCCAGGGACGTTTCAGGGCTGGGCGCCAACGCCCGAGAGGCGGACACGGTGCCACCGACGAAGGACCGCTAGGCCTCACGGAGCAACCGTTGTTGTGGTAGTGGAAGTCCTCCCCTGGGCAGTCCCGGATGTGTCCTGAGGTGAGGTGCTCTCCGGTGCAGGTCATTACGGCGACGTTCTTCCCGCGGAAGGCTTCCGCGTCCAGCACGCGGGCGTAGTCCTTTTAACAGGCTGTGCGGCGTAGCAGGCAGTGTGGCAGTAAGGGAGCAGTCCGACCAACTGCCCGCGCAGCCGCACGCACTGGTCCCGGCACTGGATGCGAGGCAGCGACGCTGGGAAGCACGTCCATCGCCGCCAGTCAACGTCACTCCCGAAGCCGAACAGCACGTAGATGCTTTCCTGCCGCTCCTCTGCCGAGGCCATCTCGTCCTGGGACCTCCGCAGCCGATGCAGAAGACGATGGTGCCTTAATCTTAGCACCTCAGGAGACAACACGGCTGGCGCCCCAGTTATACCTGCACCAGCGTCCAGACTTCACACACTCAGCGGAGTGGCACCGCTTACAGGACAGGCTCTGTTGGACGGTGCCACGTTCCAGAGCAAGTGCGAATGGCGTCGTGCCAAGGGAGCTCTCAAAGCAAATGTGCGTGCACTAGAACTGCTGGAACGTAGGCGAGAGATGATGATGATGATGATGATGTCCTGAGGCTTCATGGGTAAAAATGGCATTAAAAGGTTGGTTCTTCTTTCTCTATTTTATTTGTTCAAGCTGGCCATATCACTACTTTTTATAACATTTTAATTTCATGCTATGCTTTTTATTTTTGCTCAGCTTCAGCAGAGCAACAGGTAATGCTAAAGCATTGCTTTCCGCGCTGAGCGAGCAGTAACCGTGGGGGCGCTGGTTGTTGAATAATAATAGATAATATTAATTGTTTAATAAATACAGAATGTTTCCCGGCAGAAGACGAGGGCGAAGACAAGACAGACATTGACAGCCAAATTAGGAGCACTTTCTTGGTTAAACCAGTGCCCAGAAACATGGACCCCAAGAACCACGAAGGAAGACGGGCGGCGAGATCATTGGAGTTGGACAGGTTCCTAAAGAAAAAACAGATGGTTCTGTATGTTGACGCGTCCAAGTACAGAACGAAGGAAAACGCTAGGGCGGTAGCAGTAGTGAACGCCAATGGTAATATAGTTACTGGTGCATCAGTGCGCACAAGGACAACACAAGCAGCGGAAGAGATCGCCATAGCTCTAGCCCTGACTGAAGCCAATCGGCAGGGACTGAGTTACTGGATAGCGACGGATTCTCAGGCTGCAGCAAGGGCATACAGAGATGGAAGGATCGGCCGAAAAGCCGCGAGTATCCTCTTCGAACAAAAACAACACAAACATGGATCAAACAACACAAGCATTCAACACACCATCATTTGGGTCCCTGACACTGGGGTTGAGGGAAATCTCATGGCCGACACCGTTGTCCGAGGGTTCACGAACCAGAGGGCGGGTTTGCCGGTCGAACCCTTCAGCACGCCAGAATCTTACGGGGAGGCAATGAAGGCGTTGTTGGGAGCACGCAAGAAGTACTCGGCTCCGGCGGATATCCTCGACAGAGAGCAGGCCACCACGCTCAGACGACTACAAACAGACACCTACCCAAGCAGAGCCATGTATCACAAAATGTGGCCGAACAGATACGCGAAAGAGTGCGTGTGGTGTGGGGGCTACGCCACAACGTACCACGCCACCTGGGGCTGCGAAAAAAGCCCTTTACTACCAAAGGTAAATAGCCCTAGTCTAGAGCAGTGGGAGGCCCTCCTGGCTGACTCCGACCCGAGCACACAGCTTATGCTGGTGACGAGGGCCAAGGCAGCGGCGGAGGCCAACGGGATCCTGGACTAGGGAATACCGACCACTGAAGCTCCACATCTATCTATCCCCATCCCCCTACTCCCTAACTCTTCCTTTTGAAAAAAAATAAATAAATGTTTTCACTACTACTACTCTCGGTGACTGCTATGCAGTCCATATTGTGCACGACTGCGTTCCTCGCTCTCACCCCCAGAGAGAAAAATACGAGAATCAAAATTACGTTTTCAATTGAGCCCGGGTTCGAACCAGACCACGGCGGCCGCGTTTCGTTAGAGGCCAAACGCAAAAGGCACCCGTGTGCTGTGCGATGTCAGTGCACGTGAAAGATTCCCGGGTGGTCTAAACTATTCCGGAGCCCTCCACTACGGCACCTTTTCCTTCCTTTCTTTTCTCAGCCCCTCCTTTATCCCTTCCCGCATGGCGCAGTCCAGGTGTCCGCCGATATATGCGAGGCAGATACTGCGCCATTTCCTTCCCTAAAAAACCAATTTTGCATTTTTTTTTTCAGTTGTAACAGGTACAGATAATAAATACCAGAAATGAACTGCCAGATAATTTGTCACTTCCTCCCACGTGCCTGGCGGCGCAGATTAATGAGCAGGTGTTGTGGTGCTTCCGATTTGCGATTTGGGGAAACACGCATTTCCTGGTATCCCTCAACGCTCTACAATTGCTGAGCTGAAACTTTCATGCGCCTCAAGTGGATCGAAAGCCATTGTTCAATCTCTACATGACGGGTCGTTACGTATATATTCTGTGGATTTATTGCCCTCAAAGCTTTCTTTCCAGTCTCAGCCTTTCTATGCGCTGGAAGCTTCCGGGACTCACCCTAGGTACCGCGAAGCATGGGGCACGCCCCCGCGGAGTTGGATCCAACCTCATAAGAAAAAAGTTGGAGGACGCTTAAGCTTCGCCTTTAAGAGTGGAACGCGACAGCGAGTCGCATCCTGCCAGGGAGTCCACGGAACACCATCGCCCATTCGGCGCGACGCCTTGCCCATGGGATAAATCACTCAGAGTCTCTAGGAGGCCTCCCAACAAACCCGATGCCACGAACGCCAGCATACCTTCCGCGTCGAATGAATGAATTAACAAAACTTTTATTGTTCCATCGAGAAGGAGCCCCCAGTTCCCCGGCCCCGGCAAGCAGGCCTGGGACGCGGGTAGACCAATCTGGGGGGGGGGGGGGGGGGGGGGGGGGGTTACTTCTTTGTGATTTATAGCGTTCAGTAAACTCGTTATATTGTCACGGCTTGACATAGAGGCCGGTGGCGAGAATAGGTGAAGACAGGGGGCACAGAAAAACAGGCAGGTCTGCCACCAGCAACGTCATCGTCGACGCGCGGCAATCGCTCCTCGTCTTTTTCTTCCACTCGCGACACTACCTCCACCTATAAAGAAGCATCGTCCCGATGCTAACAGGAAAGCAAAAGCACACGGCGGAAAACCACACACGCGCCCAGCAACTCCTGCTGGCCAGTGTAAAAGGGAGTGGGAAAATCAGTTCACGGCAGTCGATCATCGCGCGTGATACAGATTAAGCCGCACTGCGTGCACAATTTCTGGGCGGGGTGAACGACGTGATGACGGTCGCGTTCCTTCGGGCAGCACCTCGTTGTTAAGTTCACCGATGCAGCGAAGAACTGTATACGGGCCTAAGCAGCGCTTCATGAGTTCGTCGGAGAGTCCTCGACGGCGTACCGGCGTCCACACCCAGATCTTGTCTCCAGGGTAAAAATGGACGTCGCGTCGACGGAGATTGCACCGACGAGCGTCGGCATGCTGTTGGTGTTGGATGCGGAGTCTAGCGAGTTGACGAGCTTCTTCCGCGCGCTCGCAGACTAGTCGGGCATCATCGGCTATGTAGACAGGCGGCTCATGCGGTGGCATAGCGTCAAGCATCGGGGTGACCTGTCAGCCATGGACCAGCTGGAAAGGAGACATACCTGTCGTCTCCTGGACAGCTGTATTATAAGCGAATGTAACGTAGGGCAGTACCGCGTCCCAACTGCGATGGGCGACATCCACGTACAGGGTGATCATGTCGGCCATGGTCTTGTTCAGCCTCTCCGTCAGCCCATTGGTTTGCGGATGGTACGCAGTAGTTCGGCGGTAGTTGGTGCAGCTGAGACGGCGGATCTCCTGTGTGAACTTGGCCAGAAACGTGGCACCCCTGTCATTTCTCAGAACGGCAGGGGCACTGTGACGGAGCACTATGCACTCAATAAAAAATTTGGCTGCCTCAACAGCTGTCGCCGACGTAACTGCTCGGGACTCCGCGCATCGTATTACGTAGTCCGTCGCTATGATAAAGTTTTTGTTGCCCGACTGCGACGTTGGAAATGGAGCAAGAAAATCCATTCCGACTGTGTGTAACGGAACAGGCGGTGATTCGAGTGGTTGGAGAAGACAAGCTGGTCGTATGGGCGGTGTTTTGCGCCTTTGGCACTCGCAAAAAGTTCTTATGTTGTGAAAGACGTACTTAGGAAGTGTCGGCCAGTAGTATCTTTCTCGAATACGTATAAGTGTCCGGAAGTAGCCAAGGTGACCAGCTGTAGGATCCTCGTGGCAAGCTTCGGCGACCTCGGAACGCAGATGTTGCGCCACAACAAGAAGCCATGACCTCGGGCTGCTGTCGAAGTTCTGCTTGTACTGTACACCGTGCTTTATCTTGAACGTCGGCAGAATGCGCTGGAAAAAGGGGGGCACCGCAGCTTCGTGGCCTTCCAAGTGCGCCATCAGCTGACCAATTTCAGGATCACTGCGTTGTCGAGCGGCTATATCTGCCCTGTCCAATGCCCCAAAGAAGCCGTCCTCGTAGTCATTTTCGCCCCCCGGTGCCGGCTCCATGGGGGCTCGAGACAAGCAGTCAGCATGATGATGTTTACTGCCGGACTTGTAGGTGATGGTGACGTCGTACTCCTGTAGCCGAAGGCTCCACCGAGCAAGGCGGCCTGCTGAATCCTTAATATTGGCGAGCCAGCACAGCTAATGGCGGTCGGTGACGACACGAAAAGGGCGACCGTATAAGGCCGGAATTTGGTGATGGCTCAGATGACAGCGAGGCAATCTTTTTCAGTTGTCGAGTAATTGCCCTCCGCCTTCGAAACACATCGGCTGGCATACGCAATAACCCTCTCAGCGCCGTCCTGGAATTGCACAAGCACTGCCCCTGGTCCTTTGTTGCTGGCGTCCGTGTGGAGTTCAATGTCGGTGTCTTGATCAAAATGGCCTAGCATGGGGGGTGCTGCAAGGCCGTGTTTTAATTGGCGTAATGCTGTTTGCTGATCCACGGTCCACTCAAAGGCAACGCTGTCTTCGTAAAGCGGTAAAGTGGAGCCGCGATCTGGGCAAAGTTCCGAGAGAAACGTCTGAAGTATGCGCAGAGACCGAGGAAACTTCGGACTCCGACGGTGGTGGGAAGGATGCGACGGCAGCCGTTTTCTCGGGATCTGGCTTCACACCCGCTTGACTGACGATATGACCGAGGAACTTGAGCTCACTGTAAGCGATTGTCCGGCGTTCAGAAGAGCTTGAAGAACCGCTTCAAGACGTACCAGATGGTCTCCGAAAGTGCTTGAGAAGATAACCATCCAGATACACGAGACATGTCTGCCACTTCAGACCGGCGAGCACAGTATCCATGACTCGTTAAAATGTCGCGGGCGCTTTACACAGGCCAAACGGCATCACCTTAAACTCGTAGAGGCCATCCGGGGTTATAAATGCGGTCTTATCGCGGTCGCGCTCATTCACTTCAATCTCCCAGTATCCACTCTTCAAGTCGATGGACGAAAAATAGCGGGCATGATGAAGACGGTCGAGGGTGTCGTCGATGTGTGGGAGTGGATACACGTCCTTCTTCGTCACCTTATTGAGCCGCCGGTAAAAAACGCCTGAACTTTAGCGGCTAAAGTGGTGAAAGGCGAAAGCCTGAGTGCTGCATTCTGCTACGCGATTGTTCACTGCACATTTTGTTGGTGCATTAATTAACTGCCAATTAATGACGCTTAAGCTTCGCCTTTAGGAGTGGAACGAGACAGGGTTTTGTAGCGCTGCCACGGAGTTCAAGGAACGCCACCACCCGTTCGGCGCGATGCGTTGCCCTTTGAGCGCAACGCTTTTGGAGGAAAGGAAATGGGGCTGTAATTCTCTGTCGTCTCGGTGGACACCTGAGCCGCACCTTACAGGAAGGGAAGAAGTGTGAGTGCAAGAAGAGGGGCCGTAATGAAGAACATGAAAATTGTATTTCAGGAAAGGAAATTACGCAGTAACTGTCGCACATACCTCGGTAGACACTAGTCGAAAATTGTATTAGAGGAAAGGAAGTTGCGCAGTAACTGCCTCACATATTTCGTTGGACACCCGTCAAAATTCGCCCGCGGTGACGTCACGACAATTTGGACCAATCTGAAACGCGGACAAATGCGCTTTGCTCGTCGGTAAATTAGCTTCTGAAGAAAGGAAATGTATCTGTCTCGCATATCTCGGTGTGGACACCTAAACCTCGCCAGAAGAGAAAGGAGAAATATGGAAGTGAGCGAAGACACCGTATTCACTAGACGCACCTTTGTTCTTCTCAAGCCATCGAGCTGGCATGGCGGAGTGGATAGCATGCTCGTCTCACACTCCGAAGACCGGGGTTCTATTTCCGAGCTCGACCAATTTCTAACTCGGTTTTATTTATTTATATGGCCTAACTAGAAAAATTAATTAGGCTAATTCAGTAATTAAGCAATTAACTAAGCTCAGTCCCACTTACTTGGAGCATCACTATACGATCCCTTCAATTGGTTGCCTGGTTACTAGCTAAAGTACAATTGGCCTCGTTTGAAATTTGCGCACTGTGACGTCACGACCGTTTCGACCAACTGAAAAGCGTGACATTTCTGTCGACAACTGCTGCTTACAACGATGAGACATTAAAGGCTTTCGCCTTTATAACGCAAAATAGAAGGGTCCCGTGTTTTTTCTTAACTATACTACAGGTGCGGACAACGGACTGTTGGACGGTTGGATGACGTCGTCGTTTATCTTTTCACGCACTTGCTCCTGTATGGTTTCCCTTTGCTTCAAGGAAACGCGGTACGGCCGTTGGCGAATGGGGTGCGTCGCGGTGTTGACAATAATTCGATGCTTGGCGACGGCCGTATGGCGAACTCGGAGTGTCGTCGCGAAACAGCCGTCGTACCGATGCAAAAGAGAGCAGTTCGCGTGATTGGGAAGGCTCAAGTTTGGGATCGATATCCAGGGGCAACATTATAGGGTCTCGTGACCAGGGCGGGGCTGCCTCCTTAGGCAGCGCAACAGCTTCACGATCGTCGCTATGTTCTTCCGTTTGGCCTATTACTGACCCTTTCGTCAGGTGCTTCGGCTCGTTCCTAAAGTTGGTCACGAAGATGTTGGCACGCCCTCGTTGAGCATTTGCGATCCCTCGCGCAACACCCATGCCACGCGTAAGTAGCATCTGGACAGTGCCTTCCAGTACGCCTTCTCCAAATGCTGTTGTATCGGCGCGGACCGGCAGGAAAACTGTCGACAACGGCAGCAAGTGGACATGGTCGCCATCAACTTTCATCACAAAGCGGGTAGCCCGGGGAGGTATTGGCGATAAAGAACGTGCACGGAGGGTCAACCTCTTCCGCCCTATGTCGATCACGGCGCCATATTCACGGAGAAAGTCCATGCCAAGAATAACATCCTTAGAGCAATTCTCCAATATCACGAATGCAAGGGGCACATCTCACCGTGAATCTCGACGCGGGCAGCGCACTTGCCAGCATGGTTTACGATTTGGCCACCCGCGGTACGTATGGGCGATCCGTCCCACTGGGCGGTAACCTTGCGAAGACGCCGAGAGAAACTGCCGCTGAAGACCGAGTAGTCGGCGCCGGTGTCGACAAGTGCCGTTACGTCCCGTCCGCCGATTAGAACGTTTACACTGCTACAGGCTACAAAGCGCTTTGCACTTCCAAGGATGCCATCGGTCGAGCTGCGACATTCCATCGTGGGCGGAGGTTATTTGCTTTGTGCTACACCGGCAACGCCCCCTCCAAGCGTCGCCGTACCCAGTTTTCCCTAAGTGGCGAAAGGCTCTCACGGGGAGATCCCCGAGAAGGGGATGGTGAGCGGCGAGGTGGCGGCGACAGGGAGGTGCGAGGAGGAGCTATAACCGGTGATAGTGAACGCCGAAGGTAGTATTTTGAAAGGAGTACGTATTTGCGCGAAAGACGTGACGAAAACAAGGAAACGCAAACGACATGTACAAAGCGCTTTGCACATGTCGTTTGTGTTTCCTTTCGTCCCGTCTTTCGCGCAAGTACGTACTCCTTTCAAACTATGAACCACCTCGCCCAGATTAGAGTTTTAATTGAAGGCTGTATTGTATCTCGAGGGGCTGTTCACCGTAGCGGGGCACGGATCAGCCCGGTTAACCACTGACACACCGCGGCCACCGCAGCAATGACGCTGGTTTCAGCAACAGACACCCTAGGTGTCTGTTGGAGGAAGGATGAAAAGGAAAGTGCACGGACCTGCCCACTGGCTCGAGCTGAGCCACAATCGCTGCCACGTGGAGACAGAGCAGAGTTGAAAGATGTGACTAGAAAGATTGAAAAAACTTGGCGCCGATTACGTTACTTCGTAATGCGAAATTCGTGCGCAGCTCATCAGCACTTTCATCTTTTCGATAGATTGAGACAAAGAATTTCGGCAAGACATATATGTACAATTACAGACAACTTGTTATTTTTCACACATATTCCTGACTCTGCAGGCTTTCTAAATAAAAGTTGTTCTCTCTCTCTCTCATTCCTTCTTCAAGAAACACTCCGGTAACAGATCTTGATTGTTACCAAGGAAGCTTTGCGGTCGGAGAAATAGATGGATATATATATGCTGGACTTGCTCCACCTGAGGCAAAAAATTCGGGCAAGACATATATATATGCAATTACAGACAACCTGCTGTTCTTCACACATATTCCTTCTTCAAGAAACACTCCCCAAACCGTTCTTGATTTTTATAAAGGAAGCTTTGCGGTCGGAGAAATAGATGGATATATATGCTGGACTAGCTTCACCAAAGCCTGGCTCTCAAAGGCGAGGTTTCTGCAAGTATTTCGCGAGTTTGTGACAGCCGTGTACGGCGTTACGAGCGAAAGGAACGGGATGTTCTCCCGCGTAAGTGGTAAGAAATTCCTGGTTTGGTTTAGTTTATGGGGTTTAACGTCCCAAAGCGACAAGGCTATGAGAGACGCCGTAGTGGAGGGCTCCGGAAATTTCGACCACCTAGGGTTCTTTAACGTGCACTGACATCGCACAGTACACGGGCCTCGAATTTCTCCTCCAAAGAAATTCAACCGCCGCGGCCGGGATTGAACCCGCGTCTTTCGGGCCAGCAGCCGAGCACCATAGCCACTGAGCCACCGCGGCGGCTAAGAAATTCCTGTTTGTCTTTATATTTACATTAAAGTCAACACCCACCCTGCCACCCTGACAGGTGGCAGTTAATGGTTGATCGCAAGAGTTCGCGCACCGTTGTCAGCGCCGACGAATACAGCCCATGTCTCCCTCTCATCACCCCACGTATCTATAAGCGCGATTCAGGTGTCCACTGGCCCAGGGAGCCAGTTATGCCAATTCCTTTCCTTAAAATGATCGGAGTGTGAAACGTTATCAACGCCAACGCCAATGAACTCAACGAACGCTGAGGGCCTATGGCTTCAGCGCTGCGTTTCTGGCAAAACGTCAATGCCAACTTGCCAACGCAGGCAGCGCAGGCAGCGCACATCTGTCACAGACGCCACGTGGCTTAAACCACGATTGAGGAGGTGTCCACTGTTCCAAGAGGGCAGTCATGCGCCTGTAAAACGTTTTCAACGACAATGAATATAATGAACGCCGACGGCCTACGGCTTCAGCGCCGCGTTTCTGGCGCAACGTTGTCAATGTCAACGCATGCAACACACATCAGCCACTTCCGCCACGCAGCTCAAAACACGATTGGGGTGTCCACTGTTCTAAGACGGCAGCTGGGCGCCTTCCCTATGCTTTCCAAGCTGCCGCTTGATTGGTTTCGCAGCTTAAAGCGCGACTAAGGTGGCCACTGGTGGTTACGAGGGACAACGGTGACGGCAACACCGCGAAACGCAGAAACGGACGCCAGAGAGCTGCGCTGTGAGACGCGCGTCGCAACAACCGCGTCCGCCGAAGCGACGACGCCGGCTGTAACAGGCCGACTCATGGCGTCTATCATCTGGCCTTTGTTGCTCAGACTTCGAGCCACACCCGATAAATGTGGTCCAGTCTCCAAACTCTTCAACTGCTTTTTTTGGAACCTACCCCCACTTGAAGCTAGCTTGAAAAGCTAATCAGCTTCTTCCATGAAACAGCACAGTACAAACAGCCTTCAGCGAATCAACTTTTATTACAGCCCCACAATCTGGGCGAGATATCGACGGGAAGCACGTCAAACGAAACACGAGTCCAACGAGTGCCGTCCAAATGAATTCTGCCCGTTCGTTTTCAACGTCTGCCCGTACGCTCACAAATAAGGGCGCGCCCGGATCTCCTGCGCTCCTCGACAAACCTAAGCTGCAGTGTCGTGCCGCATAGGTGCCCTAGGAGTCATCACTCCCAGGCAGGCGAGTTCACTGCTCTGGGGAAGCAATCACCCCGGGGACGCGTCAGGGCTGGGCGCCAACGCCCGAGAGGCGGACACGGTGCCACCGACGAAGGACCGCTAGGCCTCACGGAGCAACCGTTGTTGTGGTAGTGGAAGTCCTCCCCTGCGCAGTCCCGGATGTGTCCTGAGGTGAGGTGCTCTCCGGTGCAGGTCACTACGGCGACGTTGTCCCCTCGGAAGGCTTCCGCGTCCAGCACGCGGGCGTAGTCCTTTAACAGGCTGTGCGGCGTAGCAGGCAGTGTGGCAGTAAGGGAGCAGTCCGCCCAACTGCAGCCGCACGCACTGGTCCCGGCATTGGATGCGAGGCAGGGACGCTGGGAAGCACGTCCGTCGCCGCCAGTCCACGTCACTCCCGAAGCCAAACAGCACGTAGATGCCCTCCTGCCACTCCTCTGCTGAGGCCATCTCGTCCTGGGACCTCCGCTGCCGATGCTGAAGACGATGGTGCCTTAATCTTTGCGCCTCAGGAGACAGCACGGCTGGCGCCCCATTTGTACCGGCACCAGCGTCCAGTCTTCACACTCAGTGGAGTGGCACCGGCCGCAGGACACGCTTGTTGGACGGTGCCGCGTTCCAGAGCACTTAGCGAATGGCGTCTTGTCTAGGGAGCTCTCAGCGGAAATGTGCGTGCACTAGAACGTAGGCGAGAGATGATGATGATGATGATGTCCTGTGGCTTAACGGGTAAAAAGTGCATTAAAAGGTTGGTTCTTCTTTCTCTATTTTATTTGTTCCAGCTGGCCATATCACTACTTTTTATAATATTTTAAATTGTTTTAACCATGCTATGCTTTTTATTTTTGCTCAGCTTCAGCAGAGCAACAGTTAATGTTAAAGCATTGCTTTTGGCGCTGAGCGAGCAGTAGCCGTGGGGGCGCTGGTTGTTGTATAATAACAGATAATATTAATTGTTTAATAAATAGAGAATATTTCTCGGTGACTGGTATGCAGCCCATTTTGGGCATGACTGCGCTTTCACCGGCAGAGGGAAAAATACAAGAGTCAAAATTACGTTTTCAATTGAACGCGGGTTCGAACCCGACCGCGGCTGCCGCGTTTCGTTGGAGGCGAAACGCAAAAGGCGCCCGTGCGCTGTGCAATGTCAATGCACGTTAAAGATCACCAGGTGGTCGAAACTATTCCGGAGACCTCCACTACGGCACCTCTTTCTTCCTTTCTTTCAGTCCCTCCTTTATCCGTTCCCTTACGGCGCAGTTCAGGTGTCCGCCGAGATCTGCGAGCAGATACTGCGCCATTTCCTTCCCCTGAGTCGCTTTGGGACGTTAAACCCCCATAAACCAAACCAAACCAACCAAAAATTAAGGGGGCACTTTGTTGACCTAAAGTGCGGTGAGGCGAAAGCCTTAAGCGCGGTGTTGCTGCTTGTGTCACTGATGTGTTAAGATCGTTTATAAGTTGCCGCAAGCGGAGCGGGCCAATTTATAAGTTACGAAGCTACGAAAACCTGTTTTTCGTAAACGACACACTGCAGGCTCCTGCGAAGCAACTTATATGCCTCTACTGAGGCCTTGTAACCTTTACAACAGCCAAGAATATTGGAAACACCGAAACGACTTTTACTGTAACGTTTACTTCATAGGTCAATACCGCTTGTATCTTTTATAGAGGTAGCCTTATAAGTGACAAAGATTTGAAAGGGGGCACACTACTACGGCGTATTACTTCTACTGGATGGCTGCATGTGAGGTGATAATAGCTCGCGTACCTGAGCTTAATAGAATTGTTGTACTCTGCCGCTCCTAACTGAGCTTAAACTCCTTTCGCAGGGCATTTCACGCTGCCCACGGTGGCAACGTATTGCATATCCAAACATCCCGTGGTCTCCATGATGGACGCATCCCGCAGAGAATGCAGTGGAAAGGGAGTTGACTTCATCACCGTCGAACCATGGGCCTACAGGTAGGTGTAGCACTATTACGCGGTATTCGACGTTCAGCAGTCTTCAGGTCTTTATCACATGGAACTTCGGGCGACCTTAACACGAGGGACACACGCTAACTAACTTTCACACAAAATGAAGGGGGTGACGACATCCATGGGAGAGGGCGACCACATTACATCACCGTTAGCTTGCATAAAGCTTTGCTATATAAGCTTCAAGAGAAAGGCTAATTTGCGGAACGTGGGTGAAACTCGCGCAATCGTCGGTGCATCACAGTTCACAAGAGGACCACGTAACCTATCTCTGCGTTGGCGTCCTGATTCTTGACTCGAGCTTTTCTGCACGCTACTTAGTGCAATCTTGTCGAGTTTCGCCTTCCTCGGTCATTAACCAGTAGAAGTGGCCAATTTATGAGTGTATTGGGCCCCTGAATAAAAAGGGACGCGCTCTGAAGTGCAACCTCACTACGTACCATTCTTCTTTCTAGGACGTCTCTCACGTCCATGTTCAACACTCCGAAAGACATCGTGCTGCAAGAAATAAAGAAGCAGGACCCGGAGGTCATCGCTGATTTCAGCGAGTAGGAGATCAACGACTGGTTGCAGACAGCGTGCAATATGTCTCAGCCACTCACAAGGGAGGACATCGAAGAAGGCGTCGATGTCATCAGGAAGGCAATCCGAGAAACCCATCCGAAGACTCGCTACCAGTCGCCTTGGGGATTCGACTTGCTCTTTTTACGGTCGCCGAGGGTGATCCCTGAAGAAGCTGCCGACATTATTATAAAAATGGTTTTGGTTTGGTTTGGTTTATGGGGTTTAACGTCCCAAAGCGACTAAGGCTATGAGAGACGCCGTAGTGGAGGGCTCCGGAAACTTCGACAACCTGGGGTTCTTTAACGTGCACTGGCATCGCACAGTACACGGGCCTCTAGAATTTCTCCTCCAAAGAAATTCAACCGCAGCGGCAGGGATCGAACCCACGTCTTTTGGGTCAGCAGCCGAGCACCATAACCACTGAGCCACCGCGGCGGCAGGTGCAGCTGAAAATGTTTCCGGAACCTTTACAGATTTTTGGCTGAAAGGTAACATAACCCGTGAAAATATGCGGTCGCAATCACATGGAACGCGAACACGCGTGAGTACCTGTTTGTCTTCGTTGGCGCTTTTAACCAAGTAAAACCCAAGCAAAGAAAACGCCATAACCCCCTGTATTTCGTCACTAGACGTTCCTGCACTGCAAGAGGTGTTAAAGTTGGTAGTTTTATTAAGAAAATTATTATTTGTGACTGAGTAAAGTTTTTGAATGACGATAATTTCTGAGTGTCCAAGTAGGATTTCATAGCGCGCAAATACTCAGGAGCGCTCAACAAATGATTACGGAAATTCAAAACTGTTCCGGCGCCTGACATTGCAGCTGTATGACTCAAGGTAGTTTAGGCTTTCTGGGCGTTAGCGTTAGCTTTCCAGCGAGCTAGTTTTCTTCCAGAAAGACCTCTGCATTTCTGGCTGCTGGTACATTGACTTTGCTGTGATAAAGAGAAGAGATACAAAGAAACTTACGCACATTCACGACCACAAACAAAAACTGCTAACATGTTTGCGGTATGCATCGCAACGAGTTAAGCCGTGCTTTCATCGCCGTCAGTATCAGGTCAACTTTATTCTTTACTACAAGAAAACCCGGTGCCCCATATGGAATTATCGCTGGGGATGCAACGCTTTGTAAAACAGATGCGCAGTATTCTGACTCACTGGATCACGCAGTCGTTAATTCCCTTCCTTACTGGTTCGCACAATGGAAAAGTGCTGAAGAAAGTTAGTCATAATTACTTGAGCTATGCAGTCGGCCCTTATATCAATGCTCAGTTCGGAAAAATAAGTAATGAGGCAAATGCAGATAAGATGAGGATGATGCTCCTGTTTGGTTAGGATGAGTTGAGTAAAACAGTTTTTAACGAAGAGCCCTACGAGGTCCACCGAGTGAAACCAAGCACCTCTGTTTTTTTTTCTATATGATTCTGCTTTTTAATCAGATCCTCCTCGCCCCTTTGTAATGCCCTGCTGGGCCCTTCCTGTATTAATAGTAATACTATGGTGGGACTCAGAAAAATAATTGGAAAATAAGGTTTCCCGACCTGTGCCGGTCCGGTCGCTATATCATCGTTTCGCACCGATTTAAGGTGTGAAAGTGTCTGTTGTTAACAAAGTACCGAATTTGAGTGCAGCTATTGCTAAAACGAAAGAAACAGCAGTGAACTGGGGAGAAGCAGACAACCTTTCGCCACTCCTCCGTCGCCGCCGTGCACGCTGCAGGACCGTTATTTGCTCATGACTGCGCAATGCTAACCTTCATAGCCACCGCTCCATTCAAATCACGCGCGCCATCGAGCACCCTGCGGTGCGTGGAAGGGTAGTGACATCTTGTAGTAGGCAGCAAAGCTGTTTTGCGTTGTTTGAAAGTAAGGCACTAGATGGCGCGAGAGCAGCTATGAAAACTCATGAAGGAAAAAAAAGTCTTTTAGATATTTAGCCGCCATTTCGGGACTGCCCGCTCCTCTTTACCTCGGGGAGCCGTATACACCTCATACGAATTCAGCACTAAAGAGGAAACCAATACCTTTAATAGCATCACAGACATTCAGAAAAAGAACAAAAGGATCTATCCTCCTCCGGATAGATCGCTTAGCTCGGCTGAGGCCCATGACTGGAGAAGACTCCAAGCTAGAAACTTCGCATCCCCGCTCTGGAGGAGCTGGACAGGAGGTGACACGAGGGAGGATGCGGAGGTGTGCGATTTCTGCGGGCATACCGCTACACTCGAACACATACTATGGAGATGCCCCAGTGCCCCAGGATATGGCAGAATCAATAATGCAGAGGAATGGGAGACCATACTCAGAAGTGCCGACCTTAGCATACAACGATACGCTACCCGCCTGGCAGCAGAAGCTGCGCGACTATACCGTTGCTAGTCTTCCAGCTGCGACGCTGCCCCTCCCCGGACGCCTGCGTGCGGACCCGGAGGGGCACGGGTCTTCTTCTGGCGGAAATAAAGTTTCTTCACTCACTCACTCACTCATGAAGGAAGGAAGGAAGGAACTGTGAAAACGTGAAGCAAGGAAATGGAGGAAAGTAGAGGGACTGGAAGAATGATTTTTTTTGCGCGTGGTTTACAGTAGTAGTAGCAGTCGTAGCGCGAACGGGTCCTGACAGCTCTGTAGTACGATAGTATTTGTAGGGGCCATACTACCAAGGTCTATTGAAATAGGTCGCGAAGCCGGAGCCCGAATGCGGTCCAGAACCAAGTGCTAGCGACATCAAATTAGGGGTGGAACTAAAGCGCCAAAATGAAATGAGTGGACAAACACGACTAGAAGAGGAAAATAATTGGGACATATTTTGTGTTTCAAAAGCATTCGAAAGCAATTGCAGTGATTACTTTTTAAAATGTTTTAGTTGTGTGCATTTTGTTAGAAAGTATAGCGCTTGCTTTGTAAAAATTTTTATGACAGCGTTCGCTCAGAGCAGCGGCAATGGCAGCGGGACGATGCCAAGGTTGACGGTGCTCTGATGTCATACCCTTGTTAGGGTGGCTACCCTTGTCATATCTTTTGACCATTCTGCTAGCCCTACTTTTTCCTCGTTGCTTGTTGCTCGAGTTCTTGGTGTGCATCGTTCGTGTACAGTTTCCGCTTTTCCCTTTTGCCAGCGCTTCTGTGTAGTTTCGTTCGGTTGGGTGCGGTTCTGTCGCTTTTGCCCCAAAAGGGCATCGTCTGTGGCCATGGGGCCCCCGTACGCAAAAAAGAGGTGTGCGGTTGCACGATGTGCGAGCGAGAACCTGTCTGGCGGCGTCACATCCCAGTCAAAACGCACTACAGGAATTTACGACAGAAAACTTCTGTAGTCTGTCGTATTTTGGGCATGTAGTATTTCTGTAGTCTGTCCTCTGTAGTCTGTAGTGTCGTACTTCTGTAGTCTGTCTTCTGTAGTGTAGTATTTCTGTAGTCTGTCTTCTGTAGTGTAGTATTTCTGTAGTCTTTCTGTAGTGTAGTATTTCTGTAGTCTGTCTTCTGTAGTGACGTAATTCTGTAGTGTCGTATCTCTGTAGTCTGCCTTCTGTAGTGCATTTGTGTAGTGTGTTGTATTCCTGTAGTCATTACCAAGTACGCTTTATTTGTCAATTAATATGCAGCTACAGAGCAGCAGTCTGACTCTGAACATTCGATGCATTCCTGCAGTACAGCCAGGTATAAAAACGCCTCACTTGGAGCAAATCGACTATTTATTTACATATATACAGAATTTTTCTTCAGCAGGTCTCTCTTGTTCAGACTGTCCTAGGTGAAGAAAAAGAACAGTGATATATATAGTATGCATACACAACAAATGCATGCAAATGTTACAAAAGTCATACAGTGGAATCTTGATTATGCATTCCCCTTTCATGCAACGATCCACATTTAACATCAAATTGGCACGGGCCCGACGTAAACCCATAGGAATAATGCATTAAAGCCTCAATTATACAACTGAAGAATATGCACACGCCGCTTCATACGATGGCTGGCGGGAACCGTCCGGAATGGGAGAGACATTGGCATGCAGAGCACTTTACTGACAGAAGTGACGTCAACCAAGCTGTTTCCAGATAGAAATCAAGATGCAGACGTGCATGCAACGTGTGACCAAGTGCATCATGGCCTGTAATGACTGTTCTGCCAACGGCTCAGAATGAGTCCGTGCATGCAACCCGCATCTATCAGTGCGAGGCGGTCCGCCTGGCCCGTTTTTCCGCGCGCTTCACTTACGAAGACGTTGCGGGAATAAAAACTGCACGTTCATACCACCATAAAGTTATTGTAGAGGCGGTAAAAAGAGTAGACATTTCTGTGATCGCTGGTGGCTAGTTCAAAAGCGCTTCTCGCTACACCTTGAGTAAAGCACATGTTAGGCCTACAACACCAAGCAAGCGGTGTACTGTCAGCCGGCAGAACGCACATCACTGCAGAAATCGTGCCAAAGGTGGACATTGCGCTTTCTTTTTTCCTTTAAGATACGAATTCTTAGTACAACATGAACTGGTGGGCGAGTTGGTCTGACATATCTTAGTGAAGCAGCGCAACGGCACAAGGCCAAGGGAAGAAGGGGACAAAAACAGCGCTGAACTGACAACAAATGTTTATTCCGGATGCTAACAGCATATATATACTCTTTTGCACCTTAGAAAAAACAAAGAAACAGAGAGCAGCAGAAAGTATCAATCCCAGTCATTGTGCGCATGCAGCTGTATCGCGTGTACATCGATCATTTGAAATCAGGAAGTTGTGCTCTTTCACCGAGATGGCAACGGAAGGAGTGCTGATACAATTCACACCCAGCTTCATGATCTCAGATGCCTCAATAATCTCTCGTGTAAGCTTATCCTTGTGTTTGGTAACAACTTGGCTGTTTTTGAATTCTGGGTAACATGAACAGTCACGACAGTGAGTACCTATGTGGCGGGCCGCGTTCTTGACATTGTTTGCGTGCTCTTCAAGTTTTTCATTAAGACACCGGCCAGTTTGGCCGATGTATGACCCACCACACTTCAACGGGACTGAGTACACCACGTTGTCTTGGCATGGCACATACTTCATCCTGTGGTTTTTCTTGCAATTATGACCAGATTCCGATCTTTTATCCGGGCGATTAACTCTCGCACACAAGCCACTCAGTCTGACAGGAGCCGAAAAAACAACATCTACTCCTGCCTTTTTGCCTATTCTCTTCAAATTGTGGGACACAACATGAACATAAGGTATTACTGCCAGATTTTTTTGCTTGGATTGGGGGACAGCTTTGCCCTCCTTCAGCTTTTTCAATATCCCTTCTGCTACTGATGCCAGAATATGAAGGGGGTATTTTGCGTCTGTTAGCCTATCAACCTGATTGGAGAAACTAAATTCAAACTTGTGTGGGCAGGATTTTTGCATGGCATTTTGAAAGCATGACGCCACAATGCCTCTTTTAACAAGCTTCGAATGGGCTGAGCTGTATGGAAGTAAGGGCTTTTTACCCCTAGGATCAAATGCCCAGCATACATGGAAATCAGTAAAATATAAGGTCAGATCAAGGAACTTAAAGCGATCATTCACAGCCACTTCATGCGTAATTTCCAGCGGCGAAAGCACTTCACAGAATATCGCGCACAGGTCATTCACTTCCGCAGCGAAGCTAGCCGGGTCACAATCTAGTAAAATTAGGTAATCATCTACATATCGGAACACTCTTGCAAGTGTTGAGCTCATGAGTGATTGTTCGAGTGCCCTGTCAAGCTTAGCAAGGAACATGTCACTTAGCAATGGAGCGATGCAAGATCCTATGCAGATCCCATTCTTTTGAATAAAAACAGTTCAAAAGAATGGGATCTGCATAGGATCTTGCATCGCTCCATTGCTAAGTGACATGTTCCTTGCTAAGCTTGACAGGGCACTCGAACAATCACTCATGAGCTCAACACTTGCAAGAGTGTTCCGATATGTAGATGATTACCTAATTTTACTAGATTGTGACCCGGCTAGCTTCGCTGCGGAAGTGAATGACCTGTGCGCGATATTCTGTGAAGTGCTTTCGCCGCTGGAAATTACGCATGAAGTGGCTGTGAATGATCGCTTTAAGTTCCTTGATCTGACCTTATATTTTACTGATTTCCATGTATGCTGGGCATTTGATCCTAGGGGTAAAAAGCCCTTACTTCCATACAGCTCAGCCCATTCGAAGCTTGTTAAAAGAGGCATTGTGGCGTCATGCTTTCAAAATGCCATGCAAAAATCCTGCCCACACAAGTTTGAATTTAGTTTCTCCAATCAGGTTGATAGGCTAACAGACGCAAAATACCCCCTTCATATTCTGGCATCAGTAGCAGAAGGGATATTGAAAAAGCTGAAGGAGGGCAAAGCTGTCCCCCATTCCAAGCAAAAAAATCTGGCAGTAATACCTTATGTTCATGTTGTGTCCCACAATTTGAAGAGAATAGGCAAAAAGGCAGGAGTAGATGTTGTTTTTTCGGCTCCTGTCAGACTGAGTGGCTTGTGTGCGAGAGTTAATCGCCCGGATAAAAGATCGGAATCTGGTCATAATTGCAAGAAAAACCACAGGATGAAGTATGTGCCATGCCAAGACAACGTGGTGTACTCAGTCCCGTTGAAGTGTGGTGGGTCATACATCGGCCAAACTGGCCGGTGTCTTAATGAGACTTAAAGAGCACGCAAACAATGTCAAGAACACGGCCCGCCACATAGGTACTCACTGTCGTGACTGTTCATGTTACCCAGAATTCAAAAACAGCCAAGTTGTTACCAAACACAAGGATAAGCTTACACGAGAGATTATTGAGGCATCTGAGATCATGAAGCTGGGTGCGAATTGTATCAGCACTCCTTCCGTTGCCATCTCGGTGAAAGAGCACAACTTCCCGATTTCAAATGATCGATGTACACGCGATACAGCTGCATGCGCATAATGACTGGGATTGATACTTTCTGCTGCTCTCTGTTTCTTTGTTTTTTCTAAGGTGCAAAAGAGTATATATATGCTGTTAGCATCCGGAATAAACATTTGTTGTCAGTTCAGCGCTGTTTTTGTCCCCTTCTTCCCTTGGCCTTGTGCCGTTGCGCTGCTTCACTAAGAGATTCTTAGTACAGATACTGCAACCTGCTTCTGCGTAGTGACAGCGGTTTTAGAGAAAGTTTGAACAGAAAGACATGTCGCTGGCATGGCCGTATACTGTGCACTGCACATCTCCGAAGGGTTGTAGTAGTCATATTCCTGGCGCGTCGTTCATATTTTTTCGAGATTCATCCGACAGCTACTTAATGTGCAGCAACAGAGCGCTCGCCTGCCTTGTCTAAAGCCGCCTCTTCCACGCTGAAAAGCCTGGCTGTGTGCGGTCTCAGAACAGTCTGCTAATGTGGTCCATAAGTGCTGTTAACAGTCTGGTTCATAAATATAATCTTCTGTGCGTCATCTCAGTAGCAGACTATCCTTAAGCAGAACTTGGGTAAAGCAGTATCTCACTATAGTAGGCAAATTCCAGTGCGATTTGCAGGTTATTCCAGTGCCTAAGTGTACCATACAGACAGTTAGGAAATACAGTCAAGTTACGAGTTTTGTAAGCACATGAGCTTACCCAATCTATTCATGCATATAACAAGAGACTATTGGCTTGAACAGATATTTACCGCCGCAGGCCACAGCACTTCTGTGCCAGGTAGCGCGTCACCTTCTTGTGGTACTTTTGGAGATCCTCAGCCGAGCAACCCTTCAACTTCAAATAGTGCCAGAAGGAATCTGCACAGATGGGGTAATAAGTAATGTTAGTGTGGTTGAATATAAAAAATGAGCAGATCGAATAATGAGCATTAATACACCTAACATAGGTTGTCAGTTCGAATCCGTGCTGCAAGAAAGGCTCTAACTTAACTAGTAAGTTTATGCTGCACGACAGGCTGAATCGTATGACACCATCTGGTACATTCATGCCAAACGGTTCACCCACTAATTTTACAGGAATGTCGTGACTAAGCAGCCAGACTTTAATGCCTGCCAGACAGATATACATATACTGATCGATATAGTTTAGTTTCGAGCTGTGGTGCTCGAGCATCACACTGCCACCTGCTATTATTTTATTCCATTATCTAACCACCTCGGCTCCCATGGCAACTACTGGGATACACTGCTGCATTGGAGGCTGCCAACTTGGGTTCTATCCGTGGAATCAGCACAACTCAGGCTCAAAACGCAACCAGGCTGAGAACGCAACGCAATGCTCTAAAATTACTACCTCGGGCTAATAGCTCTGGGAGCAAAGCTTCACACACTGGTGCATAATATTATACTTCAGATACATCCAGCAAAGCAGTAGAGAGAAAAGCCCTTTGATGAATAACAAAATTTAGCTGGAGTTTAAAAACCCACTTGCACTCTGCGTAGGTTTGGGACTTGGGGGAAAAAGAGAGGTGCAGGAAATTGCAAAGGTTTTCAAGCAATTTCAACAAAATTTCAAAAATTATACAGCCCCTGAATTAGGGATGGCATACATCAAAGTGGTGACAAATGGAGTGACAAAGTTCCTTACACAGTGTGTGCACTGATGAGGAATGAGGAGGATTTGGTGTTTAACTGGAAGATTAACAGCAAATAAAGTTTATTGCGCATATCTGCTGCCTATGAAAGGCTAACCGCCGAATTCAGAAGTGCGCCTCAACTCGATACTCCGTCTCCACTCTGTGGAGTGGAGAAAACAACTGCTCTTCCATTTGATGGGCAGTTAGGATTGAAGAATGCCACTCGGCATTTCTTCAGACAAGGAGCTGCTCTAGAGACCTTCTTCCAACTGCCGTCCCTCGAGGAAGCATGAAAGGCAAATGATGATGAGAATAAGGCGAAAAATTGCCTTTGGCTACAAAAAAGCATGGCATGGCTATTATGTGTCTGTTTTATCACGCTGCACCACCTTAAGAACACAAAGAACCTCACCGTTTATTAGCCTAGTAAAACATCTTTTGCAAGCTGCCTGACGAAAGCAACAGAGAAAAACTACCGGAAACGCTTGCACATCTGGCAACCTTTGCCACCAATGATGTAGCGTCTATGTAGGCATTTACGAATGGTGTAAAAACTGCCGTTCGTCAACTTGTGGGAGGCTGCAGGCCAGCGGCGAAGCTGAGAAGTACCAAAATGGGTTTGGATTTATGGGGTTTAATGTCCCAAGTGACTCAGGCTATGAGGGATGCCATAGTGAAGGGCTCTGATAATTTCATCCACATGGGGTTCTTTCACGTGCACTGACATCGCACAGTACACAAGCTTCCAGCATTTTGTCTCCATCAGAATGCGACTGCCGCGGCCAGGATCGATCCTGTGTCTTTGAAGTCAACAGCTGAGCACCGCAACCCCTGAGACTGCTTCATCATCAAATTATGCATTACATAAATGACACTGCATCACAGAAAAGGACTAACAGTCATGGCCAAACTGTAGTTACAGCCAAAAGTTGGCACCGTGAACCTGCTCCCCACATCCAAAAGCTTAGACAGCTTCAGCCAACACACAGGAATCAGATTGTCTCCCAAACCCCATGACACTGCCTCCCAAAGAAGGTGGCAGCCAATAAGTGGGCAACAAAAAAGTAAACTGTGGGTAACAACTTGAACGTCTTGCATCACGCTACAAGGTGATGTGAAATTTGAGGAAAGGCCCCAATAAGCACATAATTTTTAGATTTTCAGAGCACTCTTAGCCCTTTAAATGCCAAATGTTTTCCTAAAAAACATGCCAGAAATTTTAAGGAATCAATTTTTTTGTGTACATTATTCTTGAAGCCACTTCATTGCATACACATGGGTAGCTGCAGAGCAGTCAGCTCAATGCACCGATTGTGGTTGACAGCACTCAGACATACAGACAAGGGACAGAAACAAAAAAGATGATGGCACAGGCACTGAACTTAAAACTTTTCCCAGAACTGCCGACATACTGCATAAATACCCACACCACAGGCACCAACACGCAGCGATTTATGCACTCGTGGTAACAAGAAGTGGTATGAGAAGTAGTGGAAAAACAACAAAAGCTAGAAGCAAAAACCAGAGGACACAGCACAGGATAAAACCAGAACAAGGTGAGAGAAAAATTTATAAGCAAGTCATTTTTAAAAGACTGCCAACAGTGGATAGGTTTGACCGAAAGAATATTTAAGAACTGGTCTGATAAAATGGAACTAAAAAACCTTATACACAAACACAGACCAAGCCCAGTGAAAAAAAAAATGAAGGAGAAATGGCAAGAAAAAACACGCAATAGAAGCAAAATGGCGATTGGGTAAGCAAACGAGAATTAAGCAACAAGCGAAGGTGAAGTGTGCTAAAAATTAAAAGGATAAAAGGGGAATAAAAACGCGCATGAGCCACAAAGGTGAAGCCAACAATTAAGATGGTTAAAAGTGGAAGATGACGTACAGTGAAGCCGAGAGATAAAATATAAAAAAGTGAAATTCAATAACCAGTATGAAGGCAAAAATCAAGGAAAAACACCAAAAGAGGGAAGTTGGCAGAAGAGGCAAGGCATGTAACACACATGTAGAACCAGGGCTAGATCAAGTACGTCCACAAAGAAAGGCAATCCTCCGAGTGAAACCAAGCGTGTTCTTTACATTCACCCCGGAGCCTGAAAATCTCTGCGGCTTCCACCATTGCATTGCGTCAGCTTATTACGGGGCTCTATTAACACAGTGGCTTTCTCGAACTTTGGGCAGCATGGCTTTTTTGCGTCCCATTATCAGCAGTGGACTTGCAGGTACCTAAGAGATGTACCCGATAAATCAGTGTAATGCTCTCTTAGCCTTCCATTGATGCCAATGTATACCTTGCAGCAAGAAAAAGGGATTGAGAAAGCACTTCTTGTGCATGCCACTAAGGGTTTCTGTGCAATGCAGTGCAGCCTGTTTCTTTTTTCTTTTTCATTGACGATCCTAGAGAGGTGTGATAGGTGATGGGGGGGGGGGCGGCAGCAAAAAAAGCATCTACTCTATCTCTCGAATTTTCTAAAGGTAAATTTCACAGAACCTTAAGAAAATCGGAGAGAAAGCAGGAGTAGACATTGCCTTTTCTGACCCCCTAGCACCTATTGCAGTTGCAGAATCCTAAATGAAAAAAAAAGACGCTGCACCACGCAGCACAGAAAACCCTTAGCGCCATGCGCGGAGGGCATTTAATCAATCCTTTTGTCTTGCGGCAAGGTATACATTGGCATCAATGAAAGGATAAGGGAGCATAAGATTGATTTATCGGGTACATTTCTCGGGAATCTGCCAGTCGGAAAGAGCAAAACCACAAAACTATCACACAGAGGCAGGTGACAACACAAGGCCGTACTGACAACTGAAAATTTATTGAACAGCAGTGCTTATATAGACAAGTCACGTGTGTAATCTGCAAACAATCGTAAAGAGGCAAAAAAATTCAATGGCAACCATAGAGCTGAGCAAATATGACAATCACCTGCTCAAAAACGAAACAAAAACAACCGGGGGAAACACAGACAGAAACGCTAATTTTCCTGAAAAATGAACACAGTAGGCGTGCTGACACACTTATCTGGCTCTGACCTCAAGATGGCAACAGCCTCGACAATTTCTCTTTCCAACTGCTTCTTTCTTCATCCAATAATCTGTGTGCAGTTCAGTTTGGGATAGCAGTCTACAATGAGACAGTGAGTGGGACGGCAAATGCCTCCGGGTCTACTCAAGGAACACGCATACTCTTGCAAACAAATGTGTAAACATCTACCACTTTGGACGATATAAAACTGGCCACAGGTGAGGGGAATCTCGTACAACATGCCCGTTGGCGGTACTTTTTGAATGCCTCATGCCATGTGCAACGGGGGTGGTGTACACGATTCCTCTCAGCTGTGGTCGATTTTATACCGGCCAAATTGGTAGATGGTGAAACACTCCCTTGCAAGAGTATTAGCATTCCTTGGGTAGGCCCGGACGACCTTGCCTGCCTGTCCACTGTCCCAGTTGTAAAGACTTAACCTAAACTGAACTGCACACTATTATTGGATGAATAAAGGGCCAGTTGGAAAGAAATTCTCAAGGCTGTTGCCATCCTGAGGTCGAAGCCAGATAGGTGGGATAGCACGCCTTCTGTGTCCATTTTTCAGAAAGAATTGGAATTTGTTTCCCTCCCTAGGTTGTTTTTGCAATGATTGTTTGCAGATTACATGCGCAACTGATCCATATGAGCACTCATTTCTTCAATAAATGTTCAGTTGTCGTACCGCCTTGTGTTTTGCCTGCCTTTGTCCCATTCTGTTTTGCGGTTTTTCTAACGATTTCCAACCAACTGGCCTACAAGCACGTCCTAAATCTGCAAGTCCATTGCCAAAACTGTGACCGAAAAAAGCCATGCCACCCATGTTCGAAAAACTGCCATTGTGTTAAAAAAGCACCAGAATAAGCCGACATGAACTGGTGGGAGCCGCCGGGATTCTGAGGCTCGAGGATTAATGGGCAAGAACACCCTCAGAAAAAAAGATTGCCTTTCTTCAGGATGTTTGACCTAGCCCTGGTTTTAAAAACATCTTGCATGCCTTGACTTTTCTGCCAACTCCTCTATTTTCGCGTTTTTGTTTGCTTTTATCTTTAATACTAATTGAATTTCACATTTTGATATTTTATAATTTAACAAAACTTCTGTTTGGGCTAGATGGTGCATAGCTATAAATGAAATGAAATTTAAGCGCACACGAAAAACGCACACAAGAGGAGATACACACAGGACAGGCGCTAACTTCATCTGATTTATTCGCAGGTAAGAGAGCGAAAATATATACATAAAACGAGGCATGCGCAGTAAAGAAACAGATCCTCATATCACAATGCGTGCTCAAGGTATCTGTATTCTGCCTGCAAAAGATTAACTGATGTATCACTCACACAGTCATGCCCCCTCTTCCTGATGTGAAATGCTTCTAATAATTCACGTGCCGTCTTATCACCGCTCCTGCCAAGAATCTTTATCTCCTTCAGCCGCGGCTCGCACGCTCTGCAGTTCGCACAATGGTCAGCCAAATGTGTCCCTCCACCCCTTAATGCCCGCAAATGTTCCCCCGCCCGGTCATTGACACACCGCCCAGTCTGGCCTATGTAAGCCCTACCGCAGGTCAAAGGTATCTCGTAAACGACACCGGAACAGCAGTCGACATACTTCTTTGAGTGCTTCTTCCTGCAGCCACTCTTCTTTTCCGTGCACGAAATGCGTGAGCAAAGGTGGGCAAGTTTCTTCGGTGCGGAGAACACCACAGGAACGCCGTGTCGGCTTGCCACCTTCTTCACATGATGGGCAACCTTGTGGATATACGGAACCACTACTGGTTTAAACGAGTTCCTTTCTAGTACGTTCGCTTTGGCGAACATGACCTGCTTGGTTTTTCGAAGAAGGGCCTCGGCCACAGAAACAATGACCGCGCCGACATAGGTACATAGGCACGTCCTCAGTAGGTACCTGCAGAAACACCTAGGCTCTCTACAGGTCCATGACCCCTTTACTGTAAAAAACTCGCTGCAGGTTGTACAGTTTCTCGAGGGTAATTCTGCAGTTGGGTATATGTTCTCGGTAGATGTGGAAGATCTGTTTTATTCTGTGCCCCACGATGTTTTGTTCGGTGATGTTAGGAGCGCGATAGAAGAAAGCGGAGAGGTGGAGTTCCAGAACTCATGCGGTCTTACAGTGGACAATTTTATGCGCGTTCTTGAGTTTTATTTAGGTGTCACTTTTATCTCTTTTGAGAATAAATTTTATCGTCAGAGACAAGGGATCTGCATTGGGTCCTGCGTAGCCCCTGTGCTTTGTAACCTGTTTTTAGCTTTTATTGACCGCGCCCTTGAGCAAAGCTTTAATGGGAAGGGAGTGCTGAAAGTTTTTAGGTACGTAGACGATTTTCTTATTGTTTTGAAAAAACTAAACAACATTTCTTACACCGAAGCAGTTGGCAGCATCCTGGAGAGCTTTCAGCAGAACGGGAGGGGATTGAGATTTACGCACGAACTCCCTTTACAAGGTTCGTTGCAGTTTTTAGATGTCAATTTTACTATAGGAGTTGATCATGTTTGTTGGGAGTACGCTCCGAGGGCACAGAAAGAGCTTTTACCTTTTGATTCCGCTCATTCCAAAACAGTTAAGAGGTCTATTGCCGGCCTATGCCTGGGGTCTGCTCTCTCGAAGTCGTGCCCGCGTGCTATGCAGTGTAGCTTTAATAAGCAAGTACGCCGGCTACTTATGGCTGGGTTCTCCTGCGCGGTCATTGTTTCTGTGGCCGAGGCCCTTCTTCGAAAAACCAAGCAGGTCATGTTCGCCAAAGCGAACGTACTAGAAAGGAACTCGTTTAAACCAGTAGTGGTTCCGTATATCCACAAGGTTGCCCATCATGTGAAGAAGGTGGCAAGCCGACACGGCGTTCCTGTGGTGTTCTCCGCACCGAAGAAACTTGCCCACCTTTGCTCACGCATTTCGTGCACGGAAAAGAAGAGTGGCTGCAGGAAGAAGCACTCAAAGAAGTATGTCGACTGCTGTTCCGGTGTCGTTTACGAGATACCTTTGACCTGCGGTAGGGCTTACATAGGCCAGACTGGGCGGTGTGTCAATGACCGGGCGGGGGAACATTTGCGGGCATTAAGGGGTGGAGGGACACATTTGGCTGACCATTGTGCGAACTGCAGAGCCGAGCCGCAGCTGAAGGAGATAAAGATTCTTGGCAGGAGCGGTGATAAGACGGCACGTGAATTATTAGAAGCATTTCACATCAGGAAGAGGGGGCATGACTGTGTGAGTGATACATCAGTTAATCTTTTGCAGGCAGAATACAGATACCTTGAGCACGCATTGTGATATGAGGATCTGTTTCTTTACTGCGCATGCCTCGTTTTATGTATATATTTTCGCTCTCTTACCTGCGAATAAATCAGATGAAGTTAGCGCCTGTCCTGTGTGTATCTCCTCTTGTGTGCGTTTTTCGTGTGCGCTTAAATTTCATTTCATTTATTGATATTTTATCTCTCGTTTTTACAGTAGCTCATCTTCCTCCTGTAGCCATGTTAATTCTTGGCTTCACCTTTGTTGCTCATGTGCATTTATTCCCCTTTTATTCTTTCAGTTTTTTAGCTCACTTCACCTTTGTAGACCAATTCTTGTTTGCTTGCCCAATCACCATTTTCTTTTCACGGCATGTTTTTTCTTGCCATTTTACTTTTATTTCACTGCCCTTGATCTGTGTTTGCGTGTAGTGTTTTAGTTCCGTGTTATCAGACCAGTACTTGAAAATTTTGGTCAAACCGTTCCACTGTTTCACGTGCTGGTGGTCTTAAAAATGACTTGCTTAAAACTATTCCTTTAACCTTGTTATGGTTTCATCCTTCCCTGCTCTATAGTCTTGGTTTCTGTTTCTAGTTTGTGTTGTTTTCCCACTATTGGCCATATCACTTATTGTTGCCACGAGTGCATAAAATTGCCACCTGTTGGCGCCTGTGTTTTGGTTATATATGCAGTGTTTCGGTGATTCTGGAATAAATCTGTAGTCAGCACCTGTGCCCTCACATTTTTTCTTTCTGACCCCAGTCTGTGTTTCTAAGCTCTGTCAACCACAAAGGATCAGACCAACTAGACCGACAGCTTGTCCTATTCAAGCTCAATGCGTACTTTTCAAAGAAATGCTATGGCGAAAACACTGTACTTACAGTAAAGCCTGCTTGACTGAGCGAATACCACTGGCAATTCGCAAATTCCCAGCCTGCTCCTGATTGCTGGCTCAAGCCGCACGCAACTTTGTGGCTTGCACGACTTCCACGCAACTCTTGGTCCCTTGAAACTGAAACATAGAGGGATGAGTGAGAGATATCAGATTTGATATGCTTGTATTGCTGCAATGACTAAGAAAAAACGATATTTTCCATAAGAACAATTATTATTTCACACTAGCTTCGCAGAGTAAACCTCGTTTATCACGACCTCGTTAACACTGACATACTGCACAGTCCCAGCCTGACTGCATCTAGTTCTATGGTGTCATATGCTTGTTAGCTATGAGCCCTTGGCCTTGCACCGGTTAATACAGACAACCACGGAATGGGCAATCAGCTCCGACCTTTTGAGTCATAGATACTCACAAGCTCAGTGGTCCCAGGGGTTCTAGAAATATTGGCAGGGCGACACAGTAACAAGCATTCCGCACCACTTGCTCTCGCTTCATTGCAAAAAAACTCTCACAGCAGACCTGTCCTCCATTTTCCAGTGTGAAAATAATCAAATTCAAAGCATGCACACAAAATGTGGACCTCTCTTCGAACAGAGCTTCAGAAATACGGGTATAATTATTGTAATTAAACCTACCTGCAGTTTTCAATTTATCCTAAAATTTTATGCAACTCGACAAGCAATAAGCATTAAAAAGGAATTAAAATAGCCAGCACTGTTTAAACAATATAGCTACGAAGAAATACGAGACGTATCCACTACTCTCCAGTGGTTCTTTAGCTTCATGCATTATCAATCTACACTTTCTTACAGGCACATTTGCACGTGAAACTTGGGTTTAACCCAATCTTGATGAATCTTTCTGGAATGCAACAATCAGGAGAAACCAGTTTTACTCAAAAACAAAGGGCCCTATACAATGCATCACAAGGCCGGCTAGGCGCACTCAAGACTACAGCCCCTTCCACAAGTCTCCAATTTGCCTGTCCTCTACAAGTTGCAGGATCCCTGTCCACTGCTTGTCGAATTTCGCTATCCCGCCTTGCTAGTTCTCCCACTGCCCTTCTCAAACTCTTGGAATTCTGTTGCTCTAGCAGATCATCAGCTATTGTATTATTTTTTGTTTTAGCACTACACACTCCATGCCAACAATGCTGGATAATGTACTTTAAATAGGTTTGTAGAGCGTGCAAGTGGCTTGCAGCTTGACGAATAGGTGAGAAAAAAACGCGAGCCTGACATATAGGTGTGAAAAAAACGTGGGTTATTTGGAAGAAATGGGCTTGGGCAGGAGATGTAATGCAAAGGCAAGATAACCAGTGGTCCTTAAGAGTGATAGAGTGGATTCCAAGAGAAGGCAAACGTAGCAGGGGGCAGCAGAAAGTTAGGCGGGCGGATGAGATTAAGAAGTTTGTGGGGATACGGTGGCCACAACTGGCGAAGGACAGGGTTAATTGGAGAGACATGGGAGAGGCCTCTGCCCTGCATTGGGTGTTAGACTGATGATGATGACAACCTGGTGAATTTGCCTCGCAACAACCGCTGCAGCCTGATATTTTGTAGAGCAGCACAATGGCCTTCATTTTTTGAGTGGTGAAGTATTCAAATAGCATTTTGTTTCAACCATGAGTGTAAAGGGAAGACATTTTATGTTGCACAAAATGAAGGAATTACATGCATACTGGGCTTTGGAAGAATGCCCTGTGGACATTACAAAACACTGCCATCCTTGCTTTATCTCTGCCAGGTAACAAAATTCATTATTCTCCAAATACTTTGGACAAAGACAAGCTGCCGTGCACTCATTCGAGCTCAGTGGACTTTCCCTCAAACCAATCTTCAGTAAATAATATCAGGATTAGGCAAAAGTAACTGTAGTGTATTTCAGTGAGTCAGTGCCTTTTACAGAAAGTTTTGGAAACAGAAAAGTTTATGAGCTTTGTGAGCACATGATTGCCCAATCTATTTACATAGTCAAATGGGAAATTTGCCTTCCTATTCAATTTATGCACATTCAAACAATATTTACCGCTGTAGGCCACATCAGTTCTGTACCAGGTAGCACATGCCAAAAAAAAGCCTTGATAGCGTAATAAGTAATGTGTGGTTGACTATAGAACTTAAAATCTAGACCATATCTCTTGGATCTAATCTTGACATATTTCTGCATAATACTATACTGCAGATACAAAAAGCAAAGCAATAGAGAGAGACAGAGAAACTTTGCTAATGAAATGAACAAAATATTTACTTAAAATCACTGACCTGTTACTCAGCATGAGGGAGGAAATAAGAGGGAAAGACGAAGGAAAACAGGTGCAGAAAATTGTTAACGTTTAGAAAATAATAAATTTAAACAATTTTTGGAAATGATGTATTCATTACTTTACTTGGTTTTAAAGGGTTTAATGCCACAAAGCGGCGCAGGCTATACAGGGCGCTATTGTAGAGGACTGGAAAATTCTTTAGGTGTGCTGACATCACACGGTACCTGGGCCTCTAGCATTTCGTCTCCATTGAAATGAGACTAGTACAGCTGGAATCAAAACTGGCTGGAATCGAACCTGCCTCTTCCGGGTCAGCAGCCAAGCACAATAACCACTCAGCCACCATGACGGCTCCCATTTGGGGTGACATGCATCAATGTGGTGACTGACGGGGCTGACAAAGTTCACTTCAGAGAGGGTGTGCATTGATGAGGTTATATAGTTCAATTCTCCCTGTGCCACATAATTAGACAGGTAAAAATTTATTATGAGCATATGCTGCCTATGGCAGGCCAAGAGATGTAAGACACAAAGCATATGTCCATAAAATGAAAGCAAGAACAGCACAATTTCCTGCTGTGAGTAACCGCTCCACTATCCAAAAGGATAGCCAGCTTCTTTAAAAAATGTATGTCCTGCCTATGTCCATTTATGATTCCCGCTCAGATTTTAATTCGCATTTATTTCCAACCAACTCAGTTCTCTCCCAATCTCTTATCATTAACCCTATGATTTTCCTGAGTGGTTCACCGCACTGTTCTCAATTTTAAGCCCTTTGTAAAGTACCCCACTTTTCCCGACAGCTTAGCAAAGGCAAAGCAGTTTAAAATTTCTTTTTGAGCATACTGCAAGGTGCTGCTCGTAACTTCTGAGTGCATGCCTAAGGCAATAAACCCCTTTCTTATTCTCCCAACCATTTCTTTCAAATGCTCTATATCTGTGCGTGACCTGGCCGAGGTGTATTCTGTTTCGACTTCCAGTACCTTACTGCATTTCATAAAAAGGCCTCTTTCCTGATTATTAAGTATTGATTTAGCTCTCATTTTCACACTGAGTATTGATGTCCTCAATCATTTGCAAGAATTCATCACTTATACTACAACTCACCATTAATACTACAATAACATGAAATCAAATATAACTGAGCGGTTCTCCATGAGTCTTCGCATTTCCTGAACCAACCTGCTGCTATGCAGAGAGGGTCACCTCGTCTAGCATCATCACATCTTGTTCAGGGTATGTGGGTTGTGCAAAGTAAACAACAGTTGATTTCAGGTCACTGCAGTCAAAGCTACAAAGTAGCTGGTGCAATGAAATGTTAGTTCTAAGAAGGTCTGCTCGTTTTTTTTTATGCAGGCCCAAGTGAACACAGGCTAAACTGCATGCTGTTTGATGTCAGTGCAGGATAAAGATCCCCAGGTGGCCAAAATTATTCTGCAGCCCTCTGCTACAGCACCTCTTTTCTTCTTTAACTCCCTCCTTTATCCCTTCCCTTGCATCATTGTTCAGGTGCCTATCAAGATGTGAGACAGTTACTCTGTCACTTCCTTGGCTCAAAAACCAATTTAAAATTTTTCAAGGATACTGTCAAGAACGTAGAGGTACAAACTGTACAGTATAACCACATGCCACAGCAATAAACCAGCAATACATCTGCGCTGACAGGAGCTTGCCAAGTACGCTGCAAGGATGCTATGCCACACAAGATTTGGTGTCATCATACAATGTTACTTTACTGACTGACATTTCAATGTACAAGCACTAAATACCATTAAAGTATTATTGTACAGCACAACGTTTTTAAAAGATAAACGAACATTTTGGCCCTTTTAGAGGACACACATGCATAAAAGGCAACAGGTGTGGAATAGTCACTGCACCTGAAGCAGGCTCAACTTTATAATAACAGCGCAGTGTCAAGAGCTACATGTGCGACTATATTTCGTACAAATTTGCAGTTCATGTAATAAGCTGAGGTACTGCTGTAAAGTGCATGTAGAGTTCTGCATGCATTTTTAAACACAGCAGTGAGCCTATGTTGAAAATATTTTTCAAAACAGGCAGGTAAGGTATGCGTAACTGAAAAAGATAATTACCATGAATGGCTTGGAGGGATGGCACAGCTGAAGGCAGGAAGCACGCATGGCCCAGCAGATGCTGGCAGCTGGCAACTGCAGATAAATACGTCCCAACCAACAGCTGTCAGTGCCAGTGACAATGTCATGAATGACGACAAAACAAACTGTCGACTGCTTCAGAAACTAAAATGAGGTATTAATATAGGAACACAAAAAGCAATGAGGTGGCCCATGACAAAATAAATAAGGAGATTGTATGTGAAACACCCATACACATTCTTTGAGTACATTTACATGACTGTCATAACCACATTGAAAGATGAGCTGGCTGGAATACCGCTTTATTCTTATGCATGATGAAAAGAGCCCAACTATTCGAATATAGCATGCGCAGGCTTTAGTTAATTACTATTAGGGTGCCTTGCACCAGCGTCTAATGTATTTTTAAATTGAACATAGCACCCAGTCGACCAGTTTACCTTGCATAAATGAGAAGAGAAAATGCAAAAGACATGCATTCAATACCAAGGAGCCCGATATCTCACGTCACAACTGAGCATGATACGAAAATTAGTAGTGCATTTAACAAATTCCACACAAATAAAAACAGCAAAACATTTGTCGAGTGGTAATGCAAGTAGGGGCAAGAGCAAAAAAAAAATACCGAAGAACACTGGTGAGTGAGGTGCAGGGAGGTCTGTGGGTAGGGTTCCGTGCCTGGGAACAGTTCCGAGCGCGGAGAACTGCTGCCGGCAGTCAACCAAGAATAAATAAGAGAAAGTGAAAATGAATAACAAACCATCACCAATTGCGAACGACCTGAAAGCGGGCCGCATAAGCGAGGCATACAGCAAAAAGCTTGAAATCCCAAATAAGTGTGCAGTTGCATCCCCAACAGTTCAGTGCCCTGAAGGAGAGGAAGCATGGACGCCTACAGTTCAGGGAAGACACAAGAACGACCTAACTGACATAATATTGCCAAATTCTGTTCCAATGGGGAAGCACAGATAAAAAGTTTACAAATGACTAGTACATATGCGCCAGCCTTCCACATGCGATCACTGTCTTCAAAATAATTTGCATGACGAATATTAAGAAGTAAGCACTGATCCGATGAGCACCAACACCGAGCAAAACCATCCGTCGTCTGTTCGCAGTTCGCCTAGCGCGAGTGCTTCATCGCGCAGCACTGCCGCTCATAATAATCTTCTAAATAGCACAAATCCATCCGATGGGTACCAGCCGCGAGCAAAATCACCCGTTGTCAGTTCCCTCGCCTGTTCTCAGCTGTCCACGCAAAAGCGCTCTCACCCGCGGCACTGATCGTCGTCTTCTACGCAGTACAAATCCATGCCAGTTGAATGTAGTAAACATTGTAGTTTTTCGCAGCGCTAGCAAGCGACCGCATAACTCTGCTGTGATCTCTGGTGGCATTTTTATTTACCACGGCACCTGAGTACTAAACGCAGACTATGAAGCAAGACTTGTCACGCAGGCTATACGTCCGTTCTTTTCAGGCAACGCATTATAGCTGAGGCAACCGCACGCAGACTGCCTCCACTGCCATCCCTATATAGCCGCACACTAATAACGCGTGTGAATACAGATCAGTAATAGAGAAGCGGTGACGGTACTCACCAATCATGCAGCTCATCCAGGCTTAGTAAAACCGCGCCGTCGTCTTCATTGCCTTTCCAGATGACAAGACGTCGTAGCGCTGCCTTTCTTCACGGCTTTGCCCGTCCAAACTCACCGATGTTGACTGGGCGTAATACTCGTCGTTGGCTTCCAAAACACACTTCTGTTCTTCACACATGTCCGCCGCACAAGCACTCAAACAATGCCATGAAAATCCAAATAACACAAAACGTGAGGCAACGCACGCACTGACATGGCGCCGGCGTCAGCGGCTTTGCCCTTGTTTTTGCGTCGTTGAAAAACTGCAACTCAAATGCGCTTTTTTACTACTAATATTTGAATTATGTTCAGAAGAAAAATATTTCAATTGTTTTAAATTTATTTTTTTATTAAGTGCGAACACTAAAGCGCTTTTAAATACTTTTGTAGAAGCTGCGATCCTGTGATCCCATCACCCAGGGTGCCCCGGATGTTCTAGCAGACGATGGAGCAGACGACGGCGCAGACGACGCTGTTGACGGAATGAAATTTCGTTTGCTGCCAGCTAAAATCTCTTAATTGCGACAAAACGGGCAAAGAAATGCACCGTACCTCAAGCTGGTGCATATCAAGGATATGTTGGACGTGAGCGGTAGGACTGAGAGCAGCTGCGATGCATTACTTTGACTGACGCGGGCATGCTCGACGGAGATTTACACGAAACTGAGGGCTTAACTGTGACCCGTACAAGCGGATAACTTTGATATCAACTGCTTTGCGAAACTACGCCGATAGTTGCGTCACACTTTAGCTGATATGCAACAGCGGCTCGCACTCGCCGCATCTTGCTCGCGTGTACTTTCACAATTGAGCAAGAGCCCACATGGAAGCCGATAGAAGCAACTGTGTTTTCGAGTTCAGATTGTTCCGCGAAATACGAGCAGCTTGTTTTAGCACGCACTCGAATTGTAGTTCTCAGCCAGTGCGTCACGAGCGGTGACGATGGCCTCGATGACGAGCGTAAGAATCACCTTAAGGTGGCCGCAACGAAGCCGGTTTCCCAAGCGTATACAGTGAAAGCTCGTTAATTCGACCCCCGTTAATTCGGAAAATCGGATAATTCGACGCGCGCGCGAGGTCCCTACAATTATACATAGGAGTCTATGGGGCGAAACTCTCGTTAATTCGAACAAATTTTGCCGTGCGTCGGTTAATTCGACTTCACTCCGCAGCCCGCCAAGCCGGTTTGCCGAGAGCAAAAAGAAAAAAAAAACTGCCATGAGCGGCGCTACTGTACGGCTGATAGGCCATCCGTATGGTCATATTATCATCCATCCATCCATCCGAGGAAGCGAGTTAGCGGCGGCCGAAGCGGCTGGCGTCTTTTTTTTGTGCTTTGTTGTGTCGCAGCAGTCGCTACGATCGCGGTTATTTACGGCGCCTTTTTTGGTAAATGCGCGCTTTGTCAGCGTGTTTACTGCGCTGCTTGTTGTTGCTGTTTTGTTGCGACTGAGAGAAGGGTGAAAGGAAATTGCAAGGGATTGCCTACTGGCTCAGCCGAGCCACCACCGCTGCCATGTGCAGATAGAGGAGAGTTAAAAGATCAGAGGAAAGATAAAGAGAAAAGATAAGACGCGCGTCCCAGCAACAACGCCGTCCCCGCGAACGCCGGCTGAAAAAACAGATAAGCGGGGAGCCGCGCTCCCTTCACCTCCTCCCCACCTCCTCCCCGCGCTGCTTTCGGGTGGGTAGCGCGCAGGGCCTGCGCGCCTCGCCTTTGTGTCCTGTCAGCTGACCGAGGATGAAATAATTAAAGTGACAGGCGCTGACAACGACGACGATTTACGATTGTGAGCAGTTGTCCCAAATGCCGAAGTGCACGGTGAAAGGAGCCGCAGAAGCCTTGTCTGTGCGGGAGGACTTCTGTGAACAAATCCCTGACGGCGCGTGTGCCGCGGAGCACCTGGCAGCTGTTAGAGCTATCGTAGTCGCTCAAATTCGCTCGAAAAAGCAGACGGTGATTACAGATTTCCTTGCCAAATAAAGGTATACGTCCTGTTGCGGCAAACATTGTTTTTTGTTGTTCATTCGAAAATTCGACATTCGGATAATTCGACAATTTTTCGCGGTCCCATCAGTGTCGAATTAACGAGCTTTTACTGTATGTGAGCTAAAAGTTGTTTACCTGTGCTGCAAACGTGGGCTCAGTCGCAGTCCAGCCGCTAGCTGCTCAGTTTTCCAGCCTTGCGAGCCCAAGTCGCTGGCTGCTGAGCATTGCGGGAGCTGAGCTTTCAGAAATGACACTGCCCGCGAGCGCGCCGGGCGACAAGTTTGCACTGCTCCCTGGATGTCGTATTCGTCGCTAAGCCTGGCAGGTTTCATATCGATGCCAGAGCTGAGAGTGCTTTCGAACTGGCTAGCGCTGAGGTGCTACTCTCTTCACTGTACGTTGTACTGTGAACCATGTCTCGTAGTGAAATAAAGATATGCGCGGTTTCCGCGCTAACGGTGACGTCGAGGACGAGTTTAATAAACGCTGTAAGGCAGCAGATATTCGATGCATATATGTGTGCTAAATTTGTTCACCTATGCTGCATGCAAACGTGAGAATAAAGTCTCGCTCAGTCGCAGGACAGACGCTCGCTGCTCGATTTTCCAGCCTTGCTTGCTCAGTTCGCGAGCTACTGAGCCAATCATTGAGCGAGCCGAGCTTTCGGCAACGACGCCGCCCGCGGGCGCGCCGGCCGACGAACTGCGCGCTGCTCTCTAGCTACCCTTGTCGTCGCTAAGCTTAGCCGATTGCACATCGACGCCTAAGCTGAGTGCGATTCGGAACTGGCTAGCACTGAGGTGCTACCCTCGCCACCATTTTACTGTGAGCCCCGCGTCATAGTGAAATAAGCTCGGTTTCCGCGACCCCTTCAGGAGCAGAGCTAGCAGAAGCCAGGCGAGCTGCAATGGGCAGCAGAAGCGGCTGTGGGAGAAAATTTGTTTTGCTGTTACCGCTTCTACCAACAACTCGATATTGGCTAACGATACTCTATCCCAGAGCTTAGTAAATAGACGTGAACAAACAATACCAGTGAATTTTTCTGACGCCGGCTTCCAGGCTGGCAGGCCGGTCCCGAGAAGAGCGCCCTTACGCTTGCATGGCAGTGGCGCACGTCAAAACCGCCCCGACATTCTACTCTTCGCTCAGGTTGTCGTAGCACACTGTTAATAGCGAGGGACCAGAACACTTAAGTGGACCGAGCGTGAGGGACCAGAACACTCTAGAGGACGAGGCGCGAGGGCGCAGGAGACTGAACCAAAGCGCGCGATCGACTGACGTCAGTCCCAAGACTTCTCATTTCACGTGAGAATCAAACGAGCAGGCGAGCTGCAGGTCACTCTTGTAGGTGTGAGGAAGTGTCGTGGAGCTGCTGCCCGATCGCAAGCGACTGCTGGCCGCATGACCTTTGCTATTGCGAGTGTGAATGGACATTAAACGCACGTTTACAGTAGGGAGTCACAGAGTTCGCGCGAGTTAATTAAGCCCCTTGGTCACGGAGGGGGAGCCCCGAACTAATACATCCTCATGGGGAAGTCACTCACTGACCGAATTCTTGCGGCGCGACTTCATGTCGCAGAACTCGCCACCCAATCCTTGGCGTCGCGGGGTAACGCCACGTCGACTGGCAAATATTCGGGTTCTTGCTCCTCCGGGAAATTACAGCGCAGGCGCGACGCAACGGTCCACGCGCGCGCCCTTTCTAGGCGTCCGTGTTCAAACACGCTCATGGCTGTACTAGGCCTTAGGATTCGTACGCTGTCTCTATATTTAGCGAGATGGTTGTGTCACTGTCATGAAATTTTCAATGGAAGCAATGAACGAAGTCGTACGTAAGAATATATATATATTTTTTCATATTTTATGATGATCTTGCAGCGTGCGCGGCTAAAAACTGAAACGTGGAAACTTGATATGGGAGTCGCCTTGATCATTTATACAGGCAACAGGTCATGCGTGCGTAACATACATGCTGCCTTTGTGATAGCAGGACGATTACTGCGAGTAATCTTCCAGCTTTTTCGCCATCAGGTTACTCTCATTACGTGACGTTAAGCGACGCGTATATGTGACCTTAGCCTTTTCTCCGCATGTGGTAGTGGGTACAGTATGTTGCGAGACGCACAGGTCACAGCAGCCACGAGTACACTGACCTTCAGTAGCGCTATTCGTCATGTTCGCGCCGGATGGAATGAAGACGCTCGCGTGGCTCGCAGCATGCGCAAGCACTGCCTCATTCACAGGCACCGCTAGCATTCTCGCTGGTGCATATGCTTTCTCTTGAGCATGGTCTTCTTTCGCTCACACTGTCATGTGCGAACTGAAGGGAAGATTGATTGCGAGCGGCGCCTCTCATCCCCGCCAATTTTCGTGCGGCCGGTAGCTAGGTAGGGAAGCGAGTTGCAAACTCGAGTCGCGTTTGTGAATTAACACTTCATTTAATTCCCTCGATGATCGTCGCCAATCGATCAAAGCAAGTCGCATCGTCTTCGTGGCTCGCCAAAGTGCAAGCGATTTAACACGAAATTGGTGAATGTCCGCCTATCACTATCCCACGATGGCGCTACAGAAATTCGAGATTTCTGTAGAAAACCACAATTACCATCGACTGCAACCTCTAACACGACACTTGCCTCCACAGATATTTGTCCCAAGACAGAACCCACGACAGATATTTGTCCCAAGACAGAACCCACGACAGGTATCTGTCGCAAGACAGACCCACGACAGGTATCTGTCGCAAGACAGATACCTCGACAGGCTGTAGTGTCGCGCGACTGAACCCGCGACAGGCAACTCTGTCGAGGCACGCAGGCCCTGTCGCGCGGCACGACCCTCCCTGAAGCACGACAGCACCTACGACAGAAACCTGTCGCGCGACAAATCCTGCGACAGGCACCTTCTGCACACTACAAAATACAGGAATGATGACTGTCGTGCGACAGAACCCACTACAAACACTTTTGTCGCGAGAAAGAACCCACGACACGAGCCCCTGTCGCACGACACAATGCACTACAAGAGAGCTTGTCGCGCGACACAAAATTTTGTCGCGCGACAGATACGCGACAAAAAATTCTGTCGTGCGTTTTGATCGGGATTTCATCACTTCAGCGCTACACCTGCGACATTCAGCGCGACACCTGAGGCGAGGACGAAGGAAAAAGGCACAACGAGAACTGACTACCTAAAAATAGCGTTGGTGGTCGGCACTCGTCGTGTCTTCTTTCTTCGTTCTCGTGTCGGGTGTCGCGCTGAAGCGTCGCGGCGTTCAGCAGTTTATTTTTCCCGCCAAGCAGCACGTGACGCTGACGTCACAAATATGACGTCACTAAAACAAGTGACTTTAACGTCGCGTTTTTGTTTTAATTATGACGTCACTTTTTAGTTGTCCACGCATTTCGAAGACGGCGCTGGCTGCGCACCATGAGCCGCCATGTTTTGAACGTATGGGCTTCTATGCAGCCTACGCTACCATAGTACATCTACCTTGATACTACTTCGTGTTCCGCAATTAAACGCGCGCCATAGAATTCACCTCACAGTTTAATCGGTGAATTGTTCGAGCTTCAAGTTCGGTGCGAAACGATGATATAGCGACCTAAACTAGACTAATCAGCACGAAGAAATCCATTTTTACCATTCAAATTCCAAACTTCGTAACACATGCGCGCTAGCCTGAGACCGTCCAGCTTACTGTTTTTTCCCCTTTGTTCATTCATGTGCATAATAGGGATTACAGCAGAACAGGCGAGTTAGTTACACATATGAAGAAAAACAGTGCGAAAGGCTTGGACAACAGGAGAGGAAACATTGTACGCTCGCTGATCTGAAGTTTACGCCTCGTGCATTTGAATAGGGGAAGAACGGCTGCTGAAGATCAATTACAGCCTTACTAGAACCTATTGCACTGTGGCATTGGTTGTTGTTACGGCTAAGGGTTAGCTCGCTTCTGAAAGTTGTTTAAAACGCATTTCAGCTGCGATTAGAATACTGACCTGCTTTAACATTATACAACACAGCGACAAATAGCATAACAGGACAATTGAGCAATTCATCTAAGGAAACATAATTTCAAAGACGTTACAGCTGTTTTCCGGACGCCTAGTCAACGCTGAGACTTTTCTTGGGCTGCAAATTTCTTTCACAAAACAACACTTCTGACGCATTAGCTAATGTGCTGTAATCATAAAATAAAGGACTTGCAGAGCAAGGTTAGCAAGCTAATTTAACGTTCTTGCTGTCACTCAGTGGTGTCTTAAACAATGCAGTGCTTCATTAATTACTATATCCCCTTCAGAGTTGTTCTTTTTTTTATTGTTATCAGGGCCTGAAAGGGGCCCAAGCAACCACAGATATCCGTCGGACGTACGAGCTAGATCCGAACGTCCTTTGCCGAGATCGGACGTCCATCGGACGTACGAACGCAATCCGATTTCGGATATCCGTATTCGTACATCAGCCGGACGTACGGACAGTGTCCACTTTTGTATATCCGCATGAGAGACGAGGTGTACGTCCGAAGGATGTAAGGCTGAGTATTTTCCCAGGCCATGAGTATGGACGTTTTTTATTTCACAGAAAATTCGCGTCTTTCGTGCATGTATACTGTTTTATTTACATCCGTTGGAGGGTTTGACGCGAAGATGTTTGTAAATTGGTACGATTCCACTCCTACCTGCAGTGCAAGAGCCGCCAACGAGCTAAATTTATCTAAGAGGAGAAGCAGGTGCTGCAGAATTTTGCAAGAATTAATGACTAGTTTTATATTTATAAAACTTCTCCAAATTAGTGGAGTTGTGCGACATGTCCACCGTTTTGCTAGCTAAACTTGCCATTGAAACCATTCGTAAGTATCAAAACTCCCGTGCATTCTGCTATCACCATCATCATAGATGTCAGTTCGCGGTCAGTCCAATCCAATCCATCAGTACGGCTCCGTAGCGCTGCGCTATGCTGCGCTGTTGTTGATTTGCTGCGTAGTGCTGTCGCGCAGAGCTTTATAGCTCTGTTATTATAATGTGTGGCTTTGTTCGGTCTGTGGACGAAAGTAGCATGTAACTTAAGCAATTCGAAAGATACGGGAAGCGCCTGAAGCTCTTGTGGAACACCGGAATCCCGTACTGCGTCGACCTTGGTTTAAAGAAGGCTTAGTGCACATGGGATTGCCTACCAAGGTATGTATCCAGTACACTTCTTGGAACTTTGCTTCTAGGACAATGCAGCATGCTCATATAACATTCGTTCACAGGACAGTGGGAGCAGTAAGCGCGAGGAGATGGATTCCCCAAGTGTGTGCTGTTCTCACACTTTCGGGAGCCTACATCACACAGCTGCGCGAGCCCTCAACTCGCACGACTAATTCCCACTCTTCAAAGTTGCGGGACGGAGTGTTTTCGCATCTTGTTAATTTTTAAGGCATCGCTATGTTCACTGTGCCTATATAAAGAGTGACAACGCGCGAAAGGCAGACCATAGGGAGCACGTGTAGTTCGCAGTGGTTCGCAACGGAAGCTTTGCGGCTTTCTGCGCACAGTCGCGTACAGTGCTGCGCAGGTTAGTGCCCTAAGGCCCATGAGAATAAATAAAGAACAGATACATTGTCAAATATGGTGTGGAAAAGTGAGAGCTGTTACTGCCTTATACTTATATAGGTGTTTGTTAAAGTGCATTGTCTTTTATACTTGCAGCATTAAACACTTCTATTAATTGGTTCCAATATGTTTTTACTTCGGCTGCTGCATTGTGCCATTTATTTCACATGACTGATGTTTGCCGCGTTCTTTTTTATTTCAGAAATCCTGTGGGTGGGAAGATTACGGATGTGTGTCCCAAGCTTGCCACATTTGAAGAGTCACATTTAACAAATTTTCCGAATGTAACCCATTGCTCTGCTGGTGTATCATCAACCACAATAAAATATGCGTGCTATGCATCAAATTGTTTTCGGTTTTATTGCATCGCGCGGAGTGAAAAAAGCACGCATGCACCATATATGCGAATATTCGAGGAAGATCCGCCAATGGACGTACTCAAATGGACGTCCGTCGGCGGGCGAACCGTATACCTTTGGCCACCTTTCGGACGGCCTACGGACGTCTACCGGCTATTTGCGGATGTTCAGTGGACGTACAGAACATCCGAAACAGACCTCTGTCGGCCGTCCGAAGGATATCGGTGGTTGCTTGGGGGACTCAGCAAAGTTGCGGAAGTTAGAGCCAATTATGTTTTTGAGTGCAAACGGAGGGATGTGAAAATTATTCCTCTCCTTTCAGTCCACTTGTTTAAAGTGCCGGAGGAAAGAGTAACGCGGAAAACATCGCCCAAGCTGTGGCATGCGCGCACACGGTGAAACTGGCGCGTCTCAAGCGGCCTTGATATCACTTCATCTAGACGGGAGAGGCAGACGACGAAAACAAAATGGAAAACGTATGGCCGTACGAAATGTGACGACGCGCCGTCTGCCCATCGAAGCAGCGGCGCGGCGAAGTGCACATGTCACTGTTACAGGCCTCTTTGCCCAGAAGATATTTTCTATCGCTGATAAGGGCGACAGCGCAGACTGCTCCTGAAAAGTTCTGTAGCCGACAGCAACGCGCATGCTCAGGCAGCTTACTCGCGGGTGGAAAACGCGACCACAGACGCGTCAGATCGCCATTCTTTCTTCGTTGCTGCTCGGTGCGGAGCTTGTTTTCGCCGTACAGCCGGCAGTGCTTCTAGACATCGCTTTGTGTCCGTTGCCAGTGGGTTGCCGTCGTCTTCACCGTCCAGCGGGGACTCGTAGGAGCCGTGGCACTCTCGACCGACGGACGACTACCGAGGAATACACCTACGAGCCAGGCCGCCGGCGTCGAAGGTGAGTGCGGGGCTAGGCCTCGCGGCGATGGGGACGTGTCCGTGAAACCTGCTGTGTGCTGTTACAGCGAATTTAAGGTTTACTCGCGCTGCTTCCGCGAGCATTGGCTAATAGTAAGCAAGCAACACGCAGCATGTAAAGGAGAGGTTTCATGGGCTGTCTCCTTCGGGTTTCTTGTACGTGACGGAAGCGTGGTGAGCTGTGGGATTTGCGGCGCGTATACAGCTTTAGGCTTAGCTCACACTAGGCAGGTCAGCTGTAGGTATTGAGCCAGCGAGGAAACTTCGTGTACGCCGCCCCTTTTCTCGCTGCCTCAAGGGGGTTTAGATATGCGAGCTCGCTGCCGTTTTCGTCACGCACAAAAACTCGTTCCGAACGGCGTTGCGACCAAGCCACTATGTTGTTCCGGCGAACGCCCGGGCGCGTATATTCTCACTGGAGCGACATGTGGTTTGTGACCGTACACGGCGCACGGAAATTCTCGCCAGCCTCGTCTAGCAACTCCGAAGTACGGACGCTGCCTGCGGTCTGCAGCACATCGTGTTTCCGCTGCAGCCAAGGTCGGTTCGATTTTCTTGCTTCAGCCCCGCGGCACATGGCTTCAATCGCGCTCACTCTGCTGCCACGGTGAGTATAAGTGCAACTGCGATATGCTTGCGTGTCTGTCACCTCTTTTTTTTTTTTCTTTGCAGATATGCTGACTCGAGCATACTCATACTTGATCCAACGACAGTGGTGAATTCGGCCCGCGATGACATCTGGCCCGATATGGCTGTCGCGGGTCGTCCAAGGTTCCTTCCGTGCACCCTTTGCCTCAAGTCACAAACGCTGTACTGTCGGATGCTTTGACTGCACTGCATCGCAGCGTCGTTTTCTGCGTTTTCGGTAAGCATACCCTCGACTTACCGAAACGAGAAAGCTGGCATGGCTGCAGATGAAAGCGGTACCCCCTAAGGCTGTTCAACAGGCGCCGCTCAAGGGGTCGAGGATGTAGTTCAGTCGAAGACCGCGTTGCATATGACGTGTTTGGTTCCGGCAGTACAGCCAGCGTACAGTGCGACCCTCGGGCGACTATTGAATAGGACATCCATGGCTGCAAGAAGAGGGCTTGGTCGGAATGGTTGGTACTACATGTTGGTGGAAACGACTCAACAGCTTAACAGGCGGGATGGAAGACAACGCAGTACATGTCTTCTCTTCCGTCCCCTCTGCTCGCGCTGTTCAGTCGTTTCCATCTATGGTTGTCTTTGGCGAACCTTCCTTTTTTATTTTTGCAGATATGCCGGCTTAGGTCCCCTTGGACCCGGACAGCACGGAGCCGACTCAGGAACTCCGAGCTCAGATCTGTGGCCCCGGTCCGGCATCCATGCACGCCTTGCGTCGTGTATGGATGGCTGGATGGAGGCGTGCATGCCTGGATGATTGGTGTCAAGCTCTCTAGACACCAGGAGGGGGTGGAAGTGCAACTGAATCGAAGCTGGCATGGCATACACCACTTCTGCTCCCGACAGTACGGAAAGTGTGCAGTGTGTCCGTCGGAAGACTCTATAGCGTGTGGACAACATTTATGCGTTCGACTTGTCCTTGCAGGTACGCCGACTCAGGTTCTCTGAGACGCCTCGGAAAGTAGGAGCTCGGATTTCTGGCCCTGTCCGGTGACCATGCACCACGCAAGATGGTCAATGCCAACCTCACGTATGCCTCCTCCCTCAACAAGATCTTTATCTACTTACAAGTCTCTCATGAATCCACAATACTTGATGGCTCATGTAACACTTAGTCTGTTCACCCTTCGTTTAATATAAATTCTTATTTTCGCGCTTCTTTCCGCCCTGCTCAGTCGTATTGCTGCCAGTCACCCTTGTTACACTAATTTCACCCAATTCAGCTGCAGGTAGCGTCCTTATTTATGGCCACACACTCGAAAGTTTACGTGCACTTCAGCACATTGGCACATGTCGAACATGTATTGCACCTACACTCTCTCCACGAGAGTTTGTTTATCTACTTACAGGTCTGTTATGAAACTACAATACTTGATGGCCCACGTAACACTTGGTCTGTTCACCCTTCGTTCAATATAAATTCTTATTTTCGCTCTTGTCTTGGTCCTGCTTAGACGTATGCTACCAGTCACCTATGTTGCTTTCACCCAATTCAGTTGCAGGTAGCGTCCTCATTTATGGCCACACACTTCAGTTTATCTGCACTTCACCGCATTCGCACACTTTTACATGTATTGCACCTACACTGGAGTTAGTCACATTTCAAACAGCAAGCATTGCTTTCGTATTCGTAACATTCTTGTTATTCGCAAATACTTCCCTTCCAAGAAGCCTCTCGCTCAAGTCATTACGGGCTAAAGTTGTTTCCGTATTCATTTTCATAGATTTCGCCTTTCATCGTTGTTTTTGAACGTATGGTCAAATGTCCAGATGTTTGGCGTTACTTTACATCATCATCATCAGCGTGACTACGTCCTCTGCAGGGCAAAGGCCTCTCCCATGTTTCTCTGATTAACCCTGTCATTTGCCAGCTGCGGCCACCCTATCCACGCAAACTTTTTAATCTCATCCTCCCACCTAACTCTTCGCCACCTATTGCTACCCTTGCCTTCTCTTAGAATCCACTCGGGTACCCTTAAGGACCAGCGGTTATCTTGCCGAAGCACTACATGCCCTGCTCAAGCCCATTTCAAGCCCATTTCTTCCTCTCGTGTAGGGTAGCCAACTGGGCATCGCCTGGTTAACCTCCCTGCCTTTCCGTCCTTTTCTCTCTCTCTCTCTCTTCCTCTTGATTTCGACTAAGATGTCATTAACCTGCATTGGTTCCTTCACCCACTCCGTCCGCTTCCGACCTCTTAATGTTAAACCTATCATTGTCTTTCCATACCTCGCTGCGTTGTCCTCATCATTATTTCTTACTTCCTTGCTCGTTCTCTCATTTACTGCGAACTCTTTTACCCGTGTCTGTGCAATTCAATCACAAACAGACCTTCTCATCAGTGCAGTCATTTCAGATCATCTGTATACGCTAATTAACACCTGTTGCACACTTTCAAGGGGGCCTCTTGACCAGGCAAGGTGGACGTCAGTCCGGCTCTTTTGCAGCGTGCAAGGTTGCTTTCATCTTGAAAATACTTTTGTCTCTATTTCTCTACTTTTTCTTTCCTCCCTACCTTTCCTATCTCCTTACGTATTTCGTTTGTATGTTCATATCTCAGCCTTTGTTTTTCTGTTCGAGTGTTCAGGGATGTTCAGTGGGCTTCCTTCTGTCATGAGCTGGAGCACAAGGTTGGATGAAATAGGTCTTGTGGAACGTGCTCAGGAGAAAAAGTTGAAGAAAGGATTGCAAAAAGAAAGAAAAGAAAGCCGCCGCGGTGGCTCAGCGGTTATGGTGCTCGGCTGCTGACCCAAAAGACGCGGGTTCGATCCCGGCCGCGGCGGCTAGAATTTCTTTGGAGGAGAAATTCTAGAGGCCCGTGTACTGTGCGATGTCAGTGCACGTTAAAGAACCCCAGGTGGTCGAAATTTCCGGAGCCCTCCACTACGGCGTCTCTCATAGCCTTAGTCGCTTTGGGACGTTAAACCCCATAAACCAAACCAACCAAACCAAAAGAAAAACACCGACGTGACACAGCTACTTGGCACATAGCAAGAATAACGTTCTAATCGCCGGTGGTGCAACGTGGCAAGCGGGCTTCGTCGTCTCCTTGCCGAAGCCTACTGACTGGGCGTGATCACCAGCCGTTTCCACGCTGCTGCTTCCCGTCAACGCAACGAGCGTCCCTAGTCAGCGCCTCTGGGAAATCGACGCGGTGCCCTGCTGCTTCCTGACCGTCGTCGCCACTGCGAGGACTCCGGTGTGCCAGCTCCGAGCTGCTGCCGACTGGGCGTACAGAGCTGTCGCCTGCATCTGTCCCCTTCCGCAGCGACCAACGACGCGAAGCGGCGCGTCGAGGCCTTCAGTGTCTACCCCAAGTGAGCATACGACTTTCGCACTTTGGTTTCCTATGTTAAGCCAAGTTGAATAGCAATTGATAGGACTCTCCCTCTGGTTTGTTTGCCATGTATGTATGAGCTTTAACTGCTAGTTATAATATGGGAGTAATTACTCATTGACATCCACCCGAGCGCAGCCAAACGGCTCCAAAGGAAAGCTAAACAGCTTTCTCAGAAACTTCGTGGTTAAAGAAAAATTCGTCCTGGTCCGGGGTTCGAACCCGGGACCACCGCTTGACCGGAGTTCCCACTTCGAGTTATTGATCAATTCGCTCTCGCCGTACCATAAGTTTGCCGTTCCGGTTAGCTCAATTGGTAAAGCGACTGCTCCGGTGAAGCGGTGGTCCCGGGTTCGAACCCCGGACCAGGACGAATTTTTCTTTAACTACGAAGTTTCTGAGAAAGCTGTTTAGCTTTCATTTGGAGCCGTATGGCTGCGCTCGGGTGGATGTCAATGAGTAATTACTCCCATATTACAAATCTACTCCACCTTGGGGGATTCCCCTAAAGATTTGGCCAATTGAGAGTTATGCGTGGTACGAAATGTGTCGTTTGCAAACGCCTTGTTTTGTTGGGTTTTTTTTCAGCTGCCGTGCCTTCGTCTTCTCGTAGTTCTCTCAGCCCTTGAAACCGGTTGCCGCCTTCATCTGTCCCTGTCCGCGGCCACCAACGAGGCAGGTCGAGGCCTTCAGTGTCTACCCCACGTGAGCAAATGGCTTTCGCTCTTCCAGTTATCATTTCCACTTATCAGTGCTAGCTGTTAGGGTGTCCTGAGATGTCGCATTATCCACGCACCCCCTTAGGCCCACCTAATGTAGTACATATAGCCTGCACAGCCACCACACTCAAGGTCAACCTGAGCCGCAAAATCCTCTTATGCACCAAGAAACCCCAAACCCCACACCCCTAATCCCTACTTACTGTACCTAGATAGTCCTATAATGTCAACGCTGCATTTCCACACACGATCATGTTCCTAGACATATGGATGGATGAACGACCATGCGTGACTCATGGCTACCGTACCCTATTGCCACACCGCTACCTTTTGTCACTTTGTCACTGGGTAAGCGTCCGGTCACTCTTCGTCGACCACGAACGCCAGCTATCCATGAAATTCTCCTTAACACAAAGGCAAATTTCAGGGGGCCTTAATATATTGCTACAAATTAAATTTGCTGCTCCTATAGTAACGTTGGTTGGGTGCGGTCAGAATGCGCGCGCGAATTCCTGGCTTGTGTCATTTCGTTTACATCGCCTTTTGTGTCTGCAGGTGGGCTGGCTGCGGCTTTCCCGTTATACACATGCCAAGTGGATTTCGTGCATCGGGCGTGGTCATCTCGGATCTGGCCCTGCAGTGACAGCCGCGGGTCGTGCAAGACTTTTCTGTTCCTCACGAGTACTCGGAAGAGTCTGGCTGCCCTCCTCGATCTAGAATGTGCACCGTTACTTCATTCAGCCTGCTCTTGCCATGAACGGATCGCCTTCGCTGCGCGGTTTTAAGCCTGTTCTTCGACCAACGTGCTCCACCGCCTTCATTTCCCATCCATACTCTGAAAAAAAATTGGCAGAGGCTTAGCTTGATTAAGCCCGGTGAGTTGCGAAAGCCCTGGCTGCGCCTGGTCTGGCTGATGGTGTGTCTTGGTAGTGCTCTTAGTAAAGCGTATGTTTATCAAAGTTTTGTCCGTTTGTTTTACATGGCATTGTACTCACCACACGAGGGCCCCCACGTGCTGGGAGGAACTAGCGGCTGACGCTAGCGGATGATTATCTAGAAGCTCCGAGCTACGCGGCCAAAGCCGGTGGCCGAGGTACGGACGGATAAAGCCCCTCGATAATTTGAAAGTAGCGACACTCTCCTCCACTCCGGCGTTTTCCTCCTCGAATTTCCTCGCCCGCCGGCTGCGCGCGCTGCACACGGCACGCTTTTTTGGCCATCGCTCGCTCGCCGTCCGGGCAGTTGGCTGACATGCGCGCGCTCTTAGGTTCGAGCTTTTTCCACGCTCTGTTATTGAATAAAAACACGAGAAATACATGCGACACGCGTGACTACCACGAGCCACATAAAGTAGCGTCTCGTACGCGCAATGGAAGTGCCAATTACGAGCGCTTCCGACATGAACAAAACCACTTGCTGCATACATCTCACATTCTTTTTGACTTTTCAATACCGTCTGTCTCAACACGGCATAGTACATGAAGCATAATATTTACAATATATACGAACATTCGTGAATATTTTGAGCATACCAAAGTATAGTTAAATGTAGATTCACTTCGAACTAATTATCGCTGAAGTACAGTTTATGAAGTTGTTCACGAGTGGAGTTTCAGAAGTAGGATGGTGTCTGGGAACAAGCTGGGCCATTTGCTTCGATGGCCGTCCTAAAATTTTTCATTAAGGTTCAGTCTGAGTTTGGCACCGCGCAGTGCACATGCAACGGCTTAATCGTATTTGTAGTTGAGAATTTTCGCGGCAGCTTGAAAACGAATATGAACTTTTTTCTATTAAGCATGAAACGACTTCAGCTCCCGCTGTGGGCGACCTTGAGGTGATGTCGAGCCGAAGCCGATAGGCAAAGATCCGCGCACCGATTTTCAGTCATCCAAGGAAAGTGTCCGCATCCCAAAATTTGGCCCTCTCAACCACAGAAATTTGACCTTCTCCGAATTTCATCAAAATTTGTGTCGAGCCTAATTTTAATATGACAAATTCAATGATGAGCTCCAAAATTAAGTGGGCTAGCCCCAAAATTTGTCTCTCTGGAACCCATAAATTTGACGTCGTCCATATTTGACCAACATTGATGTCCAACCTAATTTGAGTATGGGAAACTCAGTGTTAGTTTCCAAATTTAGGTTGACCACCCCCAAAGTTTGGCACACTTGGGCATTTTCTGCCCACATTCTATTCCTTTTTAAATTATCTTAAAGAGATGTTACGTTAGGAAAGAAAAAAACTGATAGCAACGACCGTGACCAAACCCAAGGGAAAGTTATAGGGTCTTAGCAATTTGGTCAGCCACAGTAAAGGCTATCCTGAAGCAAGTGCCTCACTAATATAAGTCCTAAGTATAAATACAGTCACAATATGACACACAGTTTTTCAGATGCAATGTTTATTGCAGATGAGTCGTGTAGTTTTATGCCGAAAATATACATAAAAACCACGTTATAAGCCAGCTGTGGACATCTGTCACCCGTTGGGTGCAGTCCTCAAAACAAAACACAGAGAACAAAAACATGCTTAGGGAAACGAAACAGCTCAGATGTAGGCCTATAGTTTTTGAGCGGATGATGTATTCAACAAAAGGCTACGCGATCATGCTCAACTAAGCAAATGGTCACAAACTGTAGCGATGAATATACAAAAATGGCATGCATTGGATATTTACAATACTTGAGTACATTCAGGTAACAATGGAAAGCACTGAAGTGATTAAAAAATGAATTATTTATGTGAATGCAATATAAGGTCTTTTCCGAGAATGTGGCATTGATAATCTCACCTGGTAGAAGCGTAACGGTTCAGCAAAACAACAAATAAGCGTAGATCGTTAGACAAGTTGCATTCATAAAAAAAAATCTTGTTAGGAGAAGGTAAGTGACGCCAACCAAGTAAAATACAGGAAAAACACGACGTTTCGGGACCGGCTCGGCCCCTTCTTCACGGTGTGACTACGGGCGAGCGCAGCTTGGCTTTTTAAGCCCCTGTGTGGAGGACCTGCGGGTCAATGGCCGCAGCCCATGGACGTAGGATGAGGGGAGAGTCCCCAGGGAACGATTAACATTCTCTCGTGTTTGCTGTATGTGCCACGACTCGAGTAGAAGCCTCCTGCGTGGGTTAGCTTCCGTTTCCAATACAATGGTGCTGTCGAAGTCAATTGGGTGGTCACACCCTTCACAGTGTTCGGCCACGGCGCTGCGTTGACGATTCATGTGACGGACGTCCGCTTTGTGTTGGTTCATCCTTTCCGCGAAGTTCTTCGTTTCCCCTATGTACGACGCCGGGCAGACGGAACACGGAATTTTGTACACGACGCCCTGGGCCTTTTCTCTGGGCGGCCGGTTTTTTGGGCGGGGGAGAAGGCGACCGATAGTGCTGGTCGGTTTGTGCGTTGTCAGCACCCCTTCTTTTCCGAGAATGCGACCGAGCGTCTCGCTCACGCCTCTCACGTAGGGGATGCAAACACGTTTCCGCTTCTGGCATGCGTCTGAGGAAATAATAGACCGGATTTTGTTTTGCCTTTCTTGCTTCCTGATAATGCGGCGGATGAATGAGCTTGGGTAGCCGTTCTTTTGGAGGTCAGAAATGACTCGGTTCTTCTCCTTCCTTTTATCTTCACTTGAGGAACATATGGAGTCGGCTCTCTTCAGTAATGACGTCACGACAGATGCTCGGGACATGCGCCGCATCACTGCGATGTGCACCATTACCAAAGGTTCGAAAAATTTACCGCACCGCGGATACCGCTCCACGCATAACAACACTTTTGCTTCCACACTTGCTAACACATGCACACACATTGTATGCATCAGCCGCCGCTATTATAGCACGTAGAGCGGAACCATGAAGTGACAATAACACGCATAACGACGCAAAATGATCAGTGAATTAAGTGAGGTTTCTGGCTTTGTGATGCGCATGCATGCAGTTTCAGTATACACAGTCGCTTGGAAGAAATGCACAGTTGCTCGCAGAGGTGGGCAGTCTTCGTCGGGGTAAAGTTCTTGCGGCCGATGTTGTGCAGCCGCTTTTTTCTTCTAATGCTGTGTTTCTTGCCGCTCGGAATCGCGAAAAGAACAAAGGCTTTTTCACGCCGGCTTGTGCACTGAAATGCGCAGCAACTCGGCATAGTGCTGCACTAAAAGAGCGCGAATAACGCGAAGTGCAAGCGCGCAATGCCAGGGAGCTCGGTCGTAGCAGCGGCGGCTGGCCAAAAAATGGCGCCGACGAAAAAATAAAACACAAAGAGTGAACTTTCCGCGCGCTTTTCCCGGAGACCGCCCGCGAAGCCAATCACTGTTGAGAAAAGCGCCGATGGGAGAGGTGAGAGAGGAGAATCGGCGAGGGTGCGCGAGGCGGCGGCTAGTTCACAGAAAGACGCTACTTTCAAATTATCGAGGGGCTTTACGGACGGACGGATGGACGGGAGCGCCCCCTTTGAAACGGGGTGGCGGCAATGGCCACCATGCTCGGCTTTTTTCTTCATTTTTATTATTTTGTTTTTTGTTTTTATTGTTCTACTGTTTTAATTATTTTTTACTTTTTACCTCTTTCTTTTTTTTATTCGCGGCAGCGGCGCGCAGCTGCTGCGCGGCGCGGCGTGGATCCGCTGGGACAGCAGCGGCGAGCTGAGTTGGGCCCCAGTTTTCTCTCCGTCTGGCGTGACGTCACAACAGGTCAAGCTAAAGGTCAAACGTGGATCCGCCGGGACGACGCTGAAGGCTCAAAACCTAGCGCAGTATTGCTTTCACAATAAAAGATCTCCTGTGCTTTCTGACGCGGTCTTTTCCACAAGCACTGCCAATAAATCCTTTGCACAGCAGTTTCGTGCAAGCTTCTTGTCGCCACTTGAGTGCTCGCCGGTGCCAGCTGGTTTGAGCGCATTGTGGTTGATGCGACTATAACGCTACTCAGTGCTTCCTGGCGCTGCAGCCAAAATGCAAATCCATTCAACAATCTCGAGGTACAAGAGATACAGACCTTTTCAGGGCTCCCTGTGCGTCGTCACATTGCTCGCTGGGCTGTTATGTGAACTTGGCGTTAGCACGGTGGAAGCGGCAGCGGAACCAATTTGCAACAACCCAGGGAGGAGACGTTTCGACATCATCCTCAACGAGTTTAACCTTTTCGGCCCTGGATTTTTTATTTCGGTTATAGACTTTTTTTCTCCGCGTTTTTACAATGCCTAAGTCCCCATAATTACGCAGTAAAAAATTTAAAGCTCGTGGTGCGAGTATTAACTGATTTAGAGGTATGATGTCAAAATCGTACATCAGGGCTCAATGGGTGTAAAATGCGAAAGGGACCGTTTTGCTAATCGCAGCCGACAAGAAAGAAATGAACGCCAAAATTTATTATTTTGCAGTGTGGAGACCTCTAAGGAAGCTTTTTTTAATTTGTAACGGATAGATGGATCTCGTAGTTGCCCCAAAAGACGCCGCTCGCTCCTGTTTACCCTGCGTTTTGTATCATCTCCTCGTTTTTTTTTGTTGTTTTTTTGTGCTGACAAGCTTGTGTTCCAGCGTGTGTACGTCGCAGCAACAATACAGATGTTTTGAAAACTTGCGTAGCCTTCCTGGAAGGCGACTGGCGACACGGTCAATGCTTTCCCCGAATCGGTAACGCCCTCCTCTTTCGAGCTTTATGAAGCGCTTCGATCAGGCCCAGCACGGAGCTCTGCACATCTAAGTTCTAAGCTTGCGGAAACATAATGCATCTGGTGTGCACCTGTTTTCAAACCAGCTGTTTGCTATAGAAGAATTCATGAAGTGTAAGATAATCTCGTCCTCTCGGTCTCTTCAGCCAATGCTGTTCTCTACAGGTGACAATAAATTCCTTCTCGTCCATAGGCTTATGAGTTGGGGATACCTCTCGGCCGGAGAGAAAGCAGAAGCTGTTTTTCAGCACACCAAACACGCTTTCTCAAGAAAACATAGCCAAACACTCTGCATTGTTCCTAGCGTCGAGGGTGCGCCACAAGTGCTGCACGAGCGGTGGTGCGCGAGTTGCAGTGTGAATACCCCGGTCGCTTCTTGGAGCTCAGAGTCGATGCTCACAGGAGGAGAGCGGTAAAGAAATAGAATAAAAGCGCTAGGTCGGGAGTGCATTTCTTCTCGCTACTCGTTTGGTCCGGTTGCTGTTCGCTGACATCCGCATGGTCATTTCCAGGCTCGATCCGAATATTCACCTTGTATGATAGCGAAAGTTTCTTTCCTCCAAATTATCAAAAAGATAATTTTATTCGTTCGTCCATTTTCTGCGATGAACATTCATGTCAGCAGTCCAAAGAGGCCATTGGTATAATTTCATCCGCAAAAATGCTAGCTGTTTCTCTTCTACAAGGATCACCTATCGTCACTCAATGGCCACCGCTGGCAACCGTTGAGCCCTGATGTCAAAATCGTACATGTCAAAAATGTGTTCAAACGCAGCGTCTGCGCATTCAATAATATTTACGACGGGTATGTGAGCTTGGCTAGGCGTTTCACACAACATAAAAAAATCTGAGCGCAGTAGAACGAATGGTTAGTGAGATACAAATCCACAAATTTGCTACACCTCGGCTTCTTCACTCCATGCCTACCATGCTGCTGCTTCTTGCTTAGACCGCACAGCTCAATTGAAGGGCGTGAACAGCGATGCCGATAGCAACAGGGATCCCTAAGGAACTACTCCATTAAAATTTAGTAGCATTTTCTTCTGTTACTAAGACGTGAACGGAATATTTGTGTTGTGGTGTCAATTGACACCGTCAGGGCCCAAAGGGTTAAATATCTATATGCCGAAGAACAGTCTTTAAAAAATTGGATTCAGCGGCTTTCAGTTTCGCAGTGTTTCGCCCTAAAACGAAGAAATAAAAAGTGGGCACTTTGCACGTCGCGACCATTCACTCAATAATCGTAAAGCAGCGAAAGAAATAAAGCATGTCGTAAGATTCGAGCCATTACATCCGCCAGTTAGACTTCAAAAATTACCAGACGCTGAGGCAGCGTATGATTGAGCGTTAGTTGTATGTTTTTTTTTTTTTGCACGAACCATTGTGATGCCGACGTATACAGAATAAGAAGACATCGTTTAACACCATCGAATGTCCTGCGTCAAGTAGTCTGGTCGTAATGAACGTCTGAAGATTCAAGAAATTATGATCTCGGAGACCAAAGGTCATCGGTACAAATCCCTATAATATCCTAAGCTTTGATTCCGTGGCTAATTTTATGCTCCATAACACGCTGAATCATTTGATACCGCGCCGAATATTCTACGCCAATTAAGTGGCGCACACTCTGTGTACCAGTGGTACCACTCAGTGGCCCAATTCGGCTGTTTGCACACGGGTATATATACCGGGAAACGTAGGTATATTACTTCATGCTGCACATTGGTGCTGCTATTGTACTTATACGTGCTTTCTACGCAACCGAATGTGCTACATGGGTTTCATTGGATTAGATAAGCTTTATTCATCTAAAAGCTTAATGGGGTGGATTAATGGCCCCCTAACGGAGGGCTGCCAATCCCACCCAGTCCGCAAGCTTGGCTTGCGTGTTCTTGCCCGGCTCCCTTAGGAGCCTAAATCAGGCCTCCCGGGAGGAAGCTGGTAGAAGGTCTTCTGGAGGTGGATTTTCCTTATAGTTCCATAGGATGTTTCCGTCTGTTGCTGTGTTACTGCAATGTAAGCAGTTGGGATCGAAGGGTTGTGTGGTAATTTTAGACAGAAGAATGGGGGTCGTGACTGCCCCAATTTGGGCTCTACGTAGGTTTCTGGCCTGTTGTATGGATTGGTGCCACTTGGTTGCCATGTAGGGTACCACCTGTTTACATATAACGGTGACCGCATGGTCACGTGGCATTCATACACTGTTGCTATGCGATGAATGCCATCGCGGCCGCCATTTTGAAACAGTGGCTTGTATTGAATAACGCCATCTTGAGTAACGGACTAGAGCAGCTAACGCTCGAAAAGGATTCGTAACGAATTGAGGGGAGTGTGTACAACCCCCCCCCCCCCCTCGCTTTCTATGAGGTGAGTGGGAAATCAGTGTACGGTAACTGTGACCTTTCGGTAAATGTGGATAGGCAGCAACGCGTTACCATAACCGCCGTATGGCTTCAGGCTGCACTAAAACTCTCTAATTGCATTATCGCGGTTTTAAAAACAAGTGTGGCATCATCTTGTTCGTGGCTACGAACCATCGACGAACCTTCTCCAATTAAATAGCGAAATGTATGTGCCGGTTTTCGGCATTCAGCCTATCTAGAATCGCTGCACGTCCCGTTTTTTTTGATGACACAAAAGCAATCGTGTACGAACCGATCAAAGTCTTTTGCTTCCGGTTGCAATTTTCGAAGTACTTTTGCTTCCAGCCATTCCAGCACTAAGTTGGCTGTTGTGACGGCGATTGAAGCACCTACAGCTGTAACGTGTGTCAGCTTGTAGAATTTGCCGCCATACGAGAAGTATGTCCTCCGAAGCAAAACCGAAGTAAGACACGGAGTTCTGGGACGTCAAAGGGTGTGCGGTTGGGAAGGTGTTATCTTTCTGCGAGGCTTCTTCGCACGATGTGACAGCCAGATCCACTGGAACACTGGTGAAGACCGACGTCACAGCCGCCGCGGTGTCCGAGTGGTTATGGCGCCCGGCTGCTGACCCGAAAGACGCTGGTTCTATCCCGGCCTCGGTGGTCGAATTTCGATGGAGGCGAAATTCTAGAGGCCCGTGTACTGTGCGATGTCAGTTCACGTGAAAGAACCCCAGGTGGTCGAAATTTCCGGAGTCTTCACTACGGCGTCGCTCATAGTCTGAGTCGCTTTGGAACGTTAAACCCCATAAAAACCATAAACCAAACTCATTTACTCACTCAATCACACACTCACTCACTCGCTCACTCACTCACTTCTCCCTCACTCTCTCACACAGTCACTCACTCACACACTCACTCATTCACTCACTGCTCGCTCAGTCATTCATTCACTCACACACACTCACTTCCTCACCACACGCACACACACTCTCAGACACACACATTCCCTCCTCGCACACTCAAACACACACACGCTCACTAACTCACACACCCTCACTCATTCACACATACACACACATTCACTCACACACTTACTGACTTATTCACTCCTCACTGACTTCTTACTCACATACACATTGCTGCTCGCTTAACTGCAGCTTCTGTAATTTCCGTGCTTATAATTACTAATATGCACTACAGTAGTACATGTTTCTAAAGCCCCTTCTAAGACAACACCGTTTTCACTACACGCGCCTTTGTTCATTCCAAACAGTGCAAGTAGATTATTGAAAGAAGTGATCTTTGCTTTCCGGTTTCTAAATGCGCGCTTCAGTTTGGAATACCTTTCAAATGTCAATCGTAAGAAATTGCTAAAAGATTTGCTTGACTGTGTCTTCCCCAAAACACTATATCGATCTTTGTAAAGTGTAGGCCAAGGAGGAAATGTTTTAAAAAAGAGTACGGAAAATGGCGGTGCCAGCGTGACGTTTTGCTTCAAGTTCCACACTGTCTCCGGTTAAAACATTTATGGAGAAGAAGGGAATTTTTTTACCATGGGGTGCTGACTGCTTGTGTCCCAAACCAAAGTCAAAAGAACACGTCTTTATTGATTGCTGGGTGGCGCTGCTCTTTTGGGACGTGCTCCAGCGTGCAATAAAGAAAGACGTACCTTTGGCGCCGTATGGGATACGATTCCTGGGCGTTGAGCAGGATTTTTATAAGTACGATGTATGTAATTTTCTTTCTTGGCCTGCACAGTATTTGGCGAAGCCGGATGGCTGTACGACACTGCGATGAAGATGCGCGTTCTGTCCGCGATTACTTCAAAGAAAACATATTTAAGCTGCGTGAAGTGTACAAGGGGCTATGTTTTTCAGATGAAGCTATCGAGTTGATGTGAGAGTTGTGTTCCTTGAAACAGTTTTGATTTTTTCACGTGAGTGAAACACATGCCCGCTCTTGATGTTTGAGAGTGCAGTGCAGAACATATGTTTGTGATCTGTTGCAATCTGTCAAAACAGGCAATAAAGACAGAAAAAAGAGCTAGCGTGGCGGAGTGGTTAGCGTGCTCTTCTCGCACTCCGGTGGCCCTGGTTCGATTCCCCAACTCGACCAATTTCCTACACGGTTTTATTTATTAATGCTTCTGGGTTTTTTTGCTCACGGTCAAAGCCGCCGACGCCGACGACGACACCGGCTTTTCTGCGACACGGGGCCCTTAACGCTAACGCGTTAAAACTCTTCATCATTCACTGGGTCTCCTTCATAAAGCTCTGTTATTACAACTGGCGTCGTCGCTTCGGCGGACGCGGTTGTTTCGACGCGAATCTGTTGTTTCAATCTTTCCTCTCACAGCTTTCAACTCTTCTCTGTCTGCACGTGGCAGCGATGGTGGCTCAGCTGAGCTAGTGGGCAGGACGCTTAATCTTCGCCTTCAGGAGTGGAACGCGACAGCATGTTGCAGCCCTGCCAGGGAGTCTACGGAACGCCATTGCCCGTTCGGCGCGACGCATGCCCGTTGGAAACAACTTGGAACGCAACGCATTTTTGAGGAAAAGAAATGGCGCAGTAACTGTAAACATCTCGGTCGACACCTGAACCACACTGTAAGGGAGGAAGGTGGTACTGAAAGAAGAGGTGCCGTAATGAAGGAAATGAAAATGGGATTTGAAGAAAGGAAATGCAGCAACTGCCTCGCATATCTCGGTGGACGCCCGCAGCCTCCGATTATAGGTCGCCGGTTCGAATTCCTGCCGCAAGCTAGGCTCTAACCTAACTAGTAAGTTTATGCTGCACGAAACGCTGAATTGTATGACACCATATGATGACATCATAAAGTAGGAAGCAGGGCACCAGGTTTTTTTTTTCTTTTTTTTTTTCAATGAACGGACTGCACTGCTCAGTGCCCGAACCGGCCGTGCGAGGTTCCAGTCAAGTTCCAACCACGGTGGTTCTGGTTAATTCCAGCCATGGCACCATATGGTTCCAACAAATTGGAAATTTTTCATCACGACGCGCCGCTCAAGCCGGTGTTCTGCTTTTTTAAGAACTATCCCCGCTCCTTTCAGCGAACCTTAGCGAACCTCTGCTGCGTTCGCCACCGGCTCCCGATACAGTCAGTGGACCTGTTCGATACCTCTGGCTGCCCGCGGGCTGCCTGCGGGCTGCCAGAGCGCGGCACCAGGCGCTCGATTTTCTTATATACAGGAACACTAGATTTGTTCTGGCTGCTCCGCGCACTTCCGGTGACTGCCCAGAACGCGTTCGTTTTTCTCTGGCTGGGCGGTTTTGGGCCGCCAGCAGGCAGCCAGACTCGCCAGGATGATTTTGGGCTGGCAGCGCTCGAGCAACTAGCAGACGACGGAGAGGTGGTATGGTAGCGGAAAGCTCGGGACATATTTATATGGACTAGAAGGACCGCAGTTCTTCATGCGATGTTTTGCGCGATGCAGGCGCTTGTTTCCACCAGGCCACGGTGCATATCGTCTGTGTCGCCTGCAATGGCACCTTTTGCGGTAGTTCTCGCTGTTTATTTACATGTTTTGCGTGAGTATGTGTGATCGTATTTCGATCGTATCAGCACCTCGCAAGCACAAATGCTCGTTTCATATTACGATCGCACATTTCCGGTTCACAATTGGTATTTCGGCTGTTAATTTTGTGCGCCCGGCTGATATTGCGGTAGTGTTCGAGGCCTTTCACGAGAGCAGCCGCAGATTTCAGCTCCGAGTACGCGCTCAGACGAGCGCATATATACATGTGTTGAACGTGTTTTGCGAGGTACGTTTTAGTTGAGCGATACAAGAGCGTATGGTCTTCATTGCGTTCGGCGCGGTGCAAAGGCGAGTATGTTTTGAGAAACGCTTGACTGAAACATGTCCTTTATTAAAAGCCCTCATGAGCACACTGCTCGAGGCATCTCTGTGGCCACATAGTTGTCACTTACGGCAGCTGCCGATCGAAGCGAGTGCTTATTCTGTCGTCGCCAACTGTTGTACAGCTTGACGCTCTGGCTTTATGCCACATATGCTTCAAATATCTTAGAACCCAAGCAACCACAGATATCCGTCGGACGTACGAGCTAGATCCGAACGTCCTTTGCCGAGATCGGACGTCCATCGGACGTACGAACACAATCCGATTTCGGATATCCGTATTCGTACATCCGCCGGACGTACGGACAGTGTCCACTTTTGTATATCCGCATGAGAGACGAGGTGTACGTCCGAAGGATGTAAGGCCGAGTATTTTCCCAGGCCATGAGTATGGACGTTTTTTATTTCACAGAAAATTCGCGTCTTTCGTGTATGTATACTGTTTTATTTGCATCAATTGGAGAGTTTGACGCGAAGATGTTTGTAAATTGGTGCGATTCCACTCCTACCTGCAGTGCAAGAACCGCCAACGAGCTAAATTTATCTAAGAGGAGAAGGAGGTGTTGCAGAATTTTGCAAGAACTCAATGACTAGTTTTATATTTGTAAAACTTCTCCAAATTAGTGGAGTTGTGAGACAGCTAAACTTGCCATTGAATCCATTCGTAACACTTCCTTCGTAAGAATCAGTTCGCGGTCAGTTCGCGGTCAGTCCAATCCAATTCATCAGTACGGCTCCGTAGCGCTGTTGTTTATTTGTCGCGTAGTGTTGTCGCGCAGAGCTTTATAGCTCTGTTATTATAATGTGTGGCTTTGTTCAGTCCATGGACGAAAGTAGTATGTAACTTAAGCAATTCGAAAGATGCGGGAAGCGCTTGAAGCTCTTCTGGAACACCGGAATGCCGCACAGCGTCGATCTTGGTTTAAAGAAGGCTTAGTGCACATGTGATTGCCTACGAAGGTATGTATCCAATACCCTTCTTGGAACTTGCTTTTAGGACAATACACCATGATCATATAACATTCGTTCACAGGATAGTGGGAGCAGTAAGCGCGAGGAGATGGCTTCCACAAGTATGTGCTGTTCTCACACTTTCGGGAGCCTACATCACACAGCTGCGGGAGCCTTCAACTCGCGCGGCTAATTCCCACTCCTCTTCAAAGTTGCGGGACGGAGTATTATCGCATCTTGTTAATTTTTAAGGCATCGCTAGTTTCACTGTGCCTGTATAAAGAGTGACAACGCGCGAAAGGCAGACCATAGGAAGCACGTGTAGTTAGTTCGCAGTGGTTCGCAACGGAAGCTGCGGCTTTCTGTGCGCAGTCGCGTACACTGCTGCGCAGGTTAGTGCCCTAAGGCCCATGAGAATAAATAAAGAGCAGATACATTGTCAAATGTGGTGTGGAAAAGGGTGAGCTGTTATTGCCTTATACTTATTGAGGTGTTTGTTAAAGTGCATTGTCTGTTATTCTTGCAGCACTTCTATTGGTTCCAATGTTTTTAACTTGGGCTGCTGCATTGTGCCATTTGTTTCACATGACTGATGTTTGCCGCGTTCTTTTTTATTTCAGAAATCCTGTGGGTGGGAAGATTACGGTTGTGTGTCCCAAGCTTGCCACATTTGAAGAGTCACATTTAAGAAATTTTCCGAATATAACCCATTGCTCTGCTGATGTATCATCAACCACAATAAAATATGCGTGCTGTGCATCAAATTGTTTTTGGTTTTATTGCATCGCGCGGAGTGAATAAAGCACGCATGCATCATATATGCGAATATTCGAGAAAGATCCGCCAATGGACGTACTCAACTGGACGTCCGTCGTCGGGCGAGCCGTATACCTTTGGCCACCTTTCGGACGGCCGACGGACGTCTACCGGCTGTTTGCGGATGTTCAGCGGACGTACAGAACATCCGAAACAGACCTCTGTCGGCCGTCCGAAGGATATCGGTGGTTGCTTGGGAAGTACCGTATAGGCATGTATCGCCTCGCGTTTGGCGCATTAAAAAGAGAAAAAGAATCACCCAGCGCTGATCATCATGCAAGCACACGTGGTACGTATGAAGGCGCCGACACGCAGAGTTTGATTTTAGCGCCTTTCATTTCAGTGCCGTTTCTCTGCGGTAAAGTTGTAGCATTACAGACATAGAGAAAGATATTTTACAGAAACGATACGCAGCTAAATTTGTTCAGTTTACCCGCTTGTTCTAGATGAACGATCCATGATTATGCGTGCTTTCCTTGCCCGCAGCAAAAGCCGGCGTACGCGGGCGTAGCAGTATTAACTCTATGCACTAAAGTCAAAGCAGAAATCTGGGCTTGTTGGTTTCCTTCCTCCATGCACTAAAGCTAAAGCCTCAGGCTGGGGTGCCCTCGATGCACGCCCCCAACTCTGAGAGGACACGCGCATCGAGGACACGCGCATCAAGGCACCATACCCCCGGGCTTTCTACATCACTCTAGCGGTGCAATGGTGGCGCCATCTTTACGTCGATCTTGCGACGAGCCATAGGTTGCCGGCTGCTGTGCTGGCGGTGTTGTGTTGGTTGATTTAACTAAATAAGTAAGCGTCGGCTTCAGCTTTGTTGGTTCCTTCATTCCTAGTTTTCTAGGGCAAACCATGGGGGACTCGACGAAGACGTTCCTGTATGCGTGGTGTGGCAAACAGAAAGTTACGCCGGAGTACGAGTTCAAGAACACGGGACCGAGGCATCGTCAGAGGTTTCTTTGCGAGGTAACCCTACTCTGATTGTCGAACTGTAATGGCACGGCGATCGCTCACGGAACTTCATTTTCGCTTGCAGGTCCGCGTGCCCGGCTACGAATATGTCGGTGCGGGGAATTCTACGAACAAGAAGGACGCCCAGACAAACGCTGCTCGCGACTTTCTCCAGTACTTGGTTCGGAACAACCATCTGTCGCAAGCCGAGGTTCCCATCGAAATCCCGGTGAGACCCTTTCGTTAGCAGTGAATCGGGGAGTGCTATTGTTCTGTACGAACGCTCAGCTGCTTGGCCGTTTGTTGCGAAGCAGCTAGGTTCTGTACTCGGCGGCGGCGAAGCCAAGACTGAAAAACGGTTTCAGTTACGGCCTTCTTTTGTTGTTTGAAAAATGCTGGTTTAAGCGATAATCGTTCATTTCAGAAAGAAAGAAAAAAACTGGCGCTTCGTCGCAGCTCGTTTTATTCGAGAGCCTGTGGGCTTTTGAAGCCTTAAGATGTATTTGCATATCTGTGCTAACTTGTATGTCAAATATCTTGCCTAGCTGTAATGTTGGAAATCTCTCCCATTTCTATTCGTTTATTCAAACATATGTCAAGTATGCAGTTTATCTTCTTGTGCTGTCTCTCTCATAGGTCCAGCAAGTTCAGTTTTGGCCCACCTAGTGTGATCACTGATTATATTGGTAGAAGTTGATGTATATACATTTGGAGTTGCTAGACTTTTGCAACGTCGACAGAAGAAAAAAAGCATTTTTTCTTGGGCCTCTTGCAGCGTTAGCACTGAAACAAGCGCCTGACTTATATCCATGCAAGTCTGATGCTTTAGTTGTGCTGTTAATTACCATGGTTCTTGTCTATGTGCCCTATGTGGCATAGCGGGTCGGTTTCCTTACGGCGTTATTCAGCTGCACATCTGTCAGACCTCATCCGTGGATGGGAAATAAACTATTAGGCTAGTTCTAGAAGGATTTCTTGCGTAGACAGACGGTATCATTTACGTCATGTAGAAATGTGTGCAATATAACAAGACACTCTATATAGGCGTCATAGGTTCCAAAAAAGGAGTGGAACTGTCAGTCACGGTACATGGGCCTCCAGAATTTCGATGGAGGTGAAATTCTAGAGGCCTGTGTATACTGTGCGATGTCAGTGCACGTAAAAGAACCCCAGGGGGTCGAAATTTCCGGAGCCCTTCACTACGACCTCCCTCATAGCCTCATTTGCTTTGGGACGTTAAACACCCACAAACCAATAAAACCAGTTACATAAAAGGAGAAAAATTGGTACCAGAAACAGCCCCATCAGCCTTGCTTGTAGTTGCGGAAATCAGCCTAATTGTTACGAAATGTGCAGCTACCTTTTAAAACCTTTTATTATTTTTTCGCTTCAAAACAGTTACGTTAACATTCGTCTTTTTCTATTAACACTCATAATTAAGAGCATGCAAGTTGTCCACCATCTCCTTTGGTAGTGTGTTGCCCTGTCGGTAAAATGTTCACTTGCTTTTGAGGCAAAAAATTGTCATTTAGAAAGCTACGAGACGAGCTGGAAGGCGTAACCAGACATTGTTTGGTTTATTGGTTTATGGAGGTTTAACGTCCCAAAGCGACTCAGCCTATGAGGGACGCCGTAGTAGAGGGCTCTGGAAATTTCGACCACGTGGGGTTCTTTAACGTGCACTGACATCGCACAGTACACGGGCCTCTAGAATTTCGCCTCCACCGAAATTCAACTGCCGCAGCTGGGATTGAACCCGCGTCTTCCGGGTCAGCAGCCGAGCACCGCAGCGGCTGTTACTAGACGTTGTGGTTTTGTGCTTCTGAAGGAGTGAAATTGACACGCAGTGTTTTGAATGCAGCCGTGAGCATTGTGGTCCAGTATGAACTGGCCTGCGATCTTTGAGCGAGGTCTCTGTGTGTGCTCAACTGCTCTCGTCAGTTCACCCTCTGTTTGTCCTCTAGACTGGTGGACCCCCTGCCCCCGAAGCAAACAGTGCCGATGACGGGCAGGGTACCACCGATGAAATCAAGCCAGTCTTGCCCTACCAGCAGGGACCTCCCACATCATACCTCGATAGGCTGGCTGAGAAGCGGAGGCTTGAAGAGGTAAGGCTTCCAAAAAGAGCTGGAGAAAGTGGATGCATCAATGGCATTTTTGGCTCCAAAAGGTGCTGTGAAAATGCAGTTTTGCTTTTTACAAGGTGGTTCTGATATCTGGAGCATTTTTTAAGGGGATGTAGGTGGAAAGTTTTTGTGTTGGTTGTTCGGCCTTAACAGGTTCCTCTAAGCGTACTAACCATGAAGATAAAGTCAGACAGCCAGGGTACTGTGTGTCTAATCACCGGCCATTTTTTACCATCAGTTTCAGTTTTGGTCAGTGCCAGCTTGTGACTCCTGCGTGACGTCGCATTCAGCCCGCTACAGTATCATGTGGCCACAAAAATCGCTGACATGCGGAGATCATCTGCCTGTGCCACCAGTGTATGCCTATGAGCAGCCTGTCAGGCTTTGCGTCACTGTTTTTTGATAGGTGTAGAGATGTAATGAGTTTTGTTCTAGTTTGATCATGTTTTACTCATTGAGGCTTTTTGTTCAGACAAAGGTATTGAAGCTGCTCACTGGCATATACTAAAATTCATTATAAATGATCTACTCAGTACATGTGATTGCTAGCTGAGAAGCATCTCTGTAAACTAAGGGAACAAACTGCAGTAAAACCTTGGATAATTCAGTACCAGCTTGTTCCAAATCCCAGACCATTCATGGAATTATTGCAGTCCCATAATTCCAAATCTAAATTTTGCCAGGTAATTCGAATCGGCAGCTTGCATCAGCTCAGTTAATTCGAAGACCCAGGGTGCTATGTGGGGACGCTCGATTTCGCCACCAACTCTTGAGTGGCCAATTTTGACTGATAATGCAGTGTCATGCCAGTTGAAAGCGGCAGATGTGCCTACATCAAGCAGCACAGCACTTGCTCGGACTCTTTGCTTCACACACATCGTCGCGTGGACTCTGGCGACATAGCGACGGAGCAAAATCGTGGTTTGAGCTAGTTGGCACATCTTGAAAACTTCACCAGCGCTGCAACGAGGAACAAAGACAGAGAAGGAAGGACAAGGACAAAGATAGCGACCCCTGCAGTGTTCATTAGCACCTGGACTCAGACATGCTTGCAGCATCTGTCATGCTCACACCACCCTGGTGTCAACTTAACTTATAGTCCCCTTTTCGTGTACATCATTGAGTTGTTAATCTCAGCCATACGCAGTGTATTGTGTTCGCAGAGTAAATCAATCGAAATTGTGCTCCTTTGGTCAAGGTGGGAATCAAGCTGTTGACTTCTCAAATCCAAAACATTACCGGCAGCAGTTTAGCCACGGACACTTGAAACCCAGCACGCGCCAACATGAGCTGATGCAGCTTGCAAGACTGTAGTCTGTGTTGAGAAAAAGTGGATGGGCTTGAGCAGCTTGAGCGACTGTAATTTCATAGTGAACAAGCGCAGTTCATGCCAAACCTCTGTATAGGATTGCCTCAGCTAACATCATGCCCTGCTTCATTTGTACCCAAGAAGTAGGCTTTCTTTCTTTCTTTCTTTCTTTTTTTTATTTGAGACAATTTGGTACAAATTGGCTCAGGAGGCAATAGCAAAAGGCCCTGATGGGGCCTGACTAGGCTATGCCCCCCTGGCAGCACAAGCAGCACAAGTGTACATATGATTACACATCATAAGCAGACCAAAGTAAAACACATCAATACAGAATACAGAAAGATACAGATACACACCATCTTAGAAAAGGAAAATAACTTATTTGAACTGTAATAATACAAAAACATTTTCTTATGTACTGCATCAAGTTTATCAGTAAACAAAAATGTTTCACCAAACAAAAATTGATAATGTGAAATGCAATCCAGTGTGCATAAGTAATGGAATATGAATAAGGCTGTAATTATTTTTAGTTTCTCGTAGTAAAGCTGGCTTTTGTGGAGGGAAACAGCACCCGGTAACACAGTGGCTGTTAACGTGTCTGCAGGCCGAGGACTTGGATATCAATTCCGGCATCCACGGCAACTGGACGATTGACACTGCCAAGTCGAGGCTGCACCAATTCATGCAGATGAACAAGATCAATGCCGATTACGCTTACAGTGAAGTTGGACCAAGCCACAACAAGTATGGTTGAAGTCTTTCTCCCACACTGTCTCTCGGTGCTTGTTTTGGAACTGAGAGCCAGAGGCAGAATCACCTGTGATAATCCACACCCGCCAACTCTCCTGAATTTCGACCGCCCCTGCCATTGTAAATGTACAATCTCCTTTCTCCTGAACATTGCCCCCGGCCTTCTTTAGAAGTTTTCTCTCCAGAAAAAGGTGCTGCATGCACTATAAGCAAACTATATTTGCTAGCATGTGCTTGACAAACGTTTTAGACTTCGAAAAACTTGGGCTTATTCGCAGTCTCATGTTGAGCTGCCTTCCTGTTGGGTTATACATGTTTCTGACCAATTTTTTCGAAGCATTGAAGCCCATGTCGGTTTTTCAAACTAAACAGCGAGTTTGTGGCGCTGATTCCATGGTGCTGGACCTGGTGTTGAATTTTCTGTGCTTATATGTGTTTCTGTCGGCTTTTCGTTTGTTTTCGTTGCCATTGTTGGGACGTGTTGCGAGTAAGTGAAAGGCAGGTGGGAAAGGTTAGACTCCAAGTGTGTGGTGGCCACCTAGAACCATCAGTGTTATCACATAAGATAAAAAGATCAATACATTAGGTACATGGCCTGCGGTACCACCTGCGCTGATAAGGATAAGCATCGTTGAGGTTGCGCGCATGGGCTCTGCCTTTCAGGGAGCCATGTTCAAGCCCCACTCATTTTGGGAATGACAAAATGCACAGTTAGTATGCACGCTAGTTAGTATGCAAAGCAATGAAGATGGCATCGCCTGTGGGTGACCTGTATTGCATGCATTGTCTAGGATGGTATGGAAGAGCACTCGGAAGCAGTCGGTTTCAGGAATGGTCGCTGTGAGTTGTTGCAGCAGCCTGCGAATCTCTCGAAGGAATTTCCTCAATGTTCTCACTGCTTTTTCTACCCTGCACGAGAGAAGGGTGGAAAAAAGAAACGCGCAGCAGAGGCTGCTGTGGCGTAACTTGACACTCCAGAACTTCTGTTGGTTAAGCGTTGCCACATTTAAGAATGTCTTTAGAAAACTTTTTGCTGAAAATTTCTGTACTGAGTGAAGCCTCGTACTGGAAAAGTCACTCTTAGAATAGACTAGTACGACCTGTGGGTGCATGCACTTGATGTGCAGTTGATATATGCATGAGTGGTTGCGTTCACTGCGTACTTGATGTGAAGTGTTAGGTTAGTTGGTCTGTGCTGCATGAGGTTAGCAGTAAGGGTGCTGATTCTGTTTTGTTTTTTGTTTTTTCGGGCTTTGCACTTCTTACGAGGAAGTGCCCCAGTTTTAGCGTTAGTCGGGGGCTTCTTCCCTGGCACTGCTCTGAAACCACACCCTCAAATGAAATCGCTTTTTGTTCTTGTTTGGTTGGTTTGAGCCACGTGGCATCAGGCTTTTCTTGGGCTCTCACGCCGTGGTACAGGTACAGACGGAAGTGAATGGAGCGTGCAGTGCTGTTCGGACCACACCCGTGCTTCTCTTAGCAGGAACTAAAGCTATGTCATATTCATGTGTGACCATTGTTAGCGACATATTGTCACGCATGCGCATGTGCGGCCTTTGTGAAAAGTGTCCAGCACATAGGGCTCACTGTCTAGCCAGGTAACGAGGCTTTCACAGCTCTAGAGCTCCGCCGAGATGAGGACGAGAAATCTGTTAGGCCACTAGGGGGACATTTGGAGGCACTCTAAGTGACCTGCTGCATGACTCAACAGGGATCCTATGGACAAGACACTTTTGACAAAGAATGAACCCCAGGATTTTGTCTACGCAACACCTGAGCGGATTTTGAACTCCAGTTTTTATTTCACTTCTGTCAGCGTCTATATTTGGGAAACATAGTTTTGTAAAGCCTTTTTCATTGGTAATTATCGGGTGGTAGTTTAAGAAAGTACTTTAAGGCATGAATTGCCAATTCAGGAACTAATTTTCGCTGTAATAGTGTATTTCTGTGGTGTAGTTGCATGTATGCATTATAGTTGTGTAAAATATACCGGTAACAGCTTAGATTAAAACTAAACTTTGCTCAAAGGAAAATGTCGTGTTCCGCCTAATCAGATTGTAACATTCTATATCATTAGTAGAAGACGGTGCATACAAAATGCGTAGGGTTTTCACACTGATGGGAACGTCAAGTTGAGTCACAACGGCTAGCCATTGAAACAGGAAAAGATGTGTGGTATCGCACAATGCCAGAGCTCTTGTGACCCATTGCCTGTGGCTTCTCCTACAAGGTGGCTTTTTGAGCGCCTAGAAAGCCAGTTTGCCTCCTGCTTCTTGAGAGGAGGGACTCTGAGGCTTTCCTGTATATCGCGCTGTAAACGAACACTGAGAGAAGCCCGCACTGTTGAGCTGTGCCAGTACTGGGCATTTGATTTCTGCCCACTTCCTGAAGTGAGGAAGTTCGTTAAGGTTTCCTTAAAGATAGTCCCCAAGGCAGGTAGTAATGTACGCACATATATATGTATGCAGGCTGTTTCAGCAACGATGAATCAGAATTAAAAGATAGGTTTCTTTGAGGTATAGACGTGACTTCTGTAGCATTGCAATACCTGTGTTTGCAGACATCGGAAAACACATAAATCATGTTAATGAGTAAGTAATAAAACAATTTCTGACACTTCACTTTTGAACTGTTGGTTAAGTGCTTAGTTGTAACTGGAGATTTGCAGCTGACTTTTCGTAATGGCCACATCACTTTTAAAAATTTAATCTTCAGTTCTGTGCCTCAGCGAATTTTGCCCTTCGCGGGCATTCAAGCATTACGCGTCTGTGGGCCATGCCCGATAGCACCCATCAGTTTATGTCGGGACACATGACCTTCACTCTCCCGTCCGCTGTGTAACCACAAGCACCCCAGCTCGGATGGGGTCATGTAGCATGTGCGTCAACAGAGTGCTGATCTGACTTGTCTCTCTTGTTGCGTTAGCAACACTACGCCAGGTTTTTTCCTCGTCGCGTAGCCGGCAGCCGGTAGGCATGGATGGCCTTGAACAGCCATTGCCTAACAACCATTTCAGTCGAGCTCCACCAGGTGGTGTCGTCAGTGCCGCGCCGCTGCCATGCGCGTAGTTGCTCGCTCCCACCAGATGCGTGCTGTCTGCCGAGGTGAGGGTGATGAGTTGGCGCGCTTCACCTCGGTGGAATCTTGTCGTTATGGAGAGCTCTAAAGAGAAGCAACGACGACAGGACCAAGCTAGAAAGAGTCAAAGCGCTCGAGAGATAGCAGAAGGACGTGCTGCAAGACTCGAAAAGCGTCGCAGCTAACGCAACTGACCAGGCTTAGCCAGAGCTAAACCACGCCTAATTTTTTCTGATGTCCGTCAACACTGGTATTTCAGAATACCACAGAAACCATTCCTATACCTCAGCAGGCCTATTTTTAACTTTTGTGGTTGACCTTCGCTGAAATAGTCAGTGTGTATTTGCTAGAGGAGCAGCTGTTTTCGTTTCTTCCTGAACCAAGCAATCGCGGCGAATTTGTTCCTGGTGGCAAGGATTGGCCCTGACTTCATCTCAGTCCTTGGTGCTATGCTCCCTGCAAGTGTCGCTCAGCGCTTTGGATTTTGTGCGGCAAAGGAGCAGAGTTGTCATGTATGTTCACCACAAGGGTGCTGAGGCTTTAAAAATACCTTGAAGCTGCAGCTCTCGAGTCTTTCCAAACGTGTGTTGCGAGGGAATTCCCAGTACTGGCATAGCTCTGCTGTTGTGTGGGGAGGCGGGCAGCAGCGGAACACAGACCAGCCCAGCAGCTTCCCATGATGATGATGATACTGCTTTGGGAGGCAGGGAAGAAAGAAAAAAAAGTGACATAACTGAAACTGCTGGGCTGGTTTGTGTTGTTGTTTCACAGGTGGTGGCTGGATGCTGCTCCTGCCTGTGTGAGATGCTGAGGGAGCATCTGGTTGCACTGGGCCACATGGCTTTCCGGGCATTGAGAGTGTGGTTTCAGAGCTGGTCAGCCCTCTTTTTATGGGTATGCAACGGATACTGCTGCTTTTGTTTCTTTTTTTTTAGTTTTATTACTTTATTTTGAGTGCCTAGTGCTTTGGTCCAGAGATTTATCGAAGGGGCATGCTTGGAAAACGTGTTGCCGCTCCCGATTTTGGCAGGTTTTGGGAAGATATCTTGGGAGCGGAGAATCGAGACTTCCCTGTATGCTGAAAGGGTTGAGGGAATTGCAGTGAGGCATTTTGGGAGGTCACACTTGTTTGTACATGTTCACTGGTCTAAGTGGGTTAATAGGTGGAGGGGGGGGGGGGGGGGGGGGGGCTCTTAAAATCTGCATTTGCTCCTTAGAAAAATTACGGTAGCTACTCACATAATGCACCTGCTGTTTTTTTGCGGTCAAATACAAATTTTTGCTAATGCCTTACCCAGCACTATGATCTAAAATTTCGCATACCTTTTGGGCGAAAAATGTGCTCGTTATGCGAGTACATATGTATAGAAATCTGAGTCTTCCTAATTTTCTGTGCAAGGAAAAGGCAAAGTTTGGAGTAGCAGTTGATGAAGAATGCTTTGAGCGTATGCGTCTAGGTCTGTACCTGTCGGACGTCCGTGTAAGTCTGAAGTGGTGCAAATATCGGAGGAGCATGGTTTCCTCTAATTCTAATGGGAATTTCCACTTGGAACAATCCAACGACATTGCTCAGTAAGTCGGCTCAAGGTAGCAGCGTGAAGCATGCAAAGAAATGTGGGCTCAACTTCTTGCTGGTGAAATAACTTCGAGGAGAATCTCTGAAATGTCGGCCAGTATGCCTTCTCTGGCATGAATTCTTGGGCAGAAACTGTTGGCTCGATAGTGCGAGGTGTGGTGTTTTTTTTACCTTCAGTCCTAAATTTCCTCCTATGAAGTCTTCATAAAAGTAGCTATAGCGATGAGGTTGGGTGCTAGAATAGTTAAATGGTAACAAAAAGAAAAAGAATAGTGAAGACCATCCTGTTATCACATGTCCTATAAGGAATTTTTTATTCATTAAATCCTCTTTTCTTGCTTAAGAATTTTTATAGTTACAGGTTAGTATATTATATTGATTTTCTGCAGCTGCTGCAAATCATTTTTAGTTGTCCTACTTGTTGACAAGCTGGATGAACCGCAGTTATTGCAAAAATATTTGTCCCCTATTGTGAAACTATGGTGCTGCTGCTCTTTGTAGTAATAGTGATTCATTCATATCACTTCAGTGACTGACCTGGAATGCGTGAAAGGAATGTAAGGCTTTTGTACACCTGTGAATAAATTGTATACTTATCTACTTGGGAATATGAAATTAAACTGTAATATATTTGTGCTGCCAAATTGGGTTGTATCAATCTGATGGTCTTCATTTTGTGCCTCTCAGGACCTTCTTCGCAGAAATGGCATTTTTCGTTCGCAAGCTAAACATGAGTAAGTACCAGTAGTGATCTTGCTTTGCATTTGCAGGGATGATTTGTAAAATGCTGTTAATTTGTAGTTGGTGAGAACACTGCGTAAGCATTTATCACCTCTTTTTTGTTTCTTCGTGTACTGTGCGATGTCAGTGCACGTTAAAGGGACACTGAGGAGAAATTGAAGTTGGCTTGTATCGACAGAATACCAGCTCCTGATTACAAAAACGCCACTCATACTGACAACAAAGCTCTTGTAACGTAGAAAAGAGCAAGAACCAAAATACAGGTATCGCCGCCACAGGCCAAACTCGCAAGTACAAGCGTGATGGCATCATAGGACAAAACAGTGTTGCTAGAACCAATGGTTCTAGCACGGAGAACCAATGGTTCTAGCAACACTAGGACACGAGAAGCCACAAATCACTGAGACGCAGCCAATGCATGCGCAAATCTCCTTGACGTCGCCAGATGGCGCCACGTACCCGGCAGCTACGCTCGCACCTGCTCACCGGCGGTAGACTGGCTCCCGATATTCCGCTAACGGTAACAAGGTACACGGTATGCTAAAGGTGTCTATTTGCGAGAACTTTGTTGACGACTTCGAGAACGGGATCCATCGTAATGCTGGCAAAGCGCCAGTGCAAACGTAAACGAAGCAACGGTAGTGACGGCCGCAATAGCCGATAGATGCCTTCAACGTGCGGCCGGCGGTAGCTTTCTTTTCGGCTGCTGCTAGGCCGCACTGCTGGCCGCCAGAAATCACGGAGTCTGCGTTACGTCATGTGCACGTCATGTTTCACGTCACTTAGTCCTGTGTCGTCATAGGAGAATCCCAAGTTTGAATCAGAGCGGCGGGAAAAACTTCTTCAACTTCGAATCCAAATTTCTTAGAAATAAATGCATCTGTCACTGCCAGCCAAGTGGCAACAAAGCCGTGAAATGCCGAACTATCGGATTTTGCGTTTAAAAAAATATGAATAGAGCCCTCCTCACTGTCTCTCTTTAAAGAAGCCCAGGGAGTCGAAATTTCCAGCGCCCTTCTCTACGGCGTCCCTCATAGCCTGAGTCGCTTTGAGACATTAAATCCCAATAAACCAAACTATTTTTTTCTTTCTGTGACATTAATTTATTAGTGCTCTGATTTAAATGATGTTCTCAAGGGGTATGATTTTGTTGTTGAAGTCTGGTAAGGGCATCTGCAAGCCATCTGATATTCTCTGATGTGGGGTGCTGATGACATGTTGACACGGCTCATTGCCATCGGCCATGATGACCGATGGCAATGGGATGATTTTAATGGCCATTGGCCTATCATGAGCACTCCATCCCGCGTCACTGCCAGTTTCATCATCTTCATGACAATAAGTACTTATTCGCTCACGTAATTGGCACACTTTTTTTTTTAATTAAGGCTTTTCTTATTTCGATTCTTGATGTCCTTCGGGCAAGTGTGAGGCGGACTGTGCAAATAAGGAGGCTACGAACGCTTTCAGAGATCCACGCCAGGGAGCAGGGCTCGAACAAGCAGACGGCGTCCAAGTCCTGCGCCTTGTCCCTCGTGCGCCAACTGTTCCACCTTGGTGCCATCGAACCCTACACGGGGGTCACCAAGAAAAAGACCGAGAGCAAGGTGAGAAGAAGTGGTTCGCTTATTTTACTCTGTGCCGTAGGCCAAACCTGAGGAACCCTTTCAAATATCTCAGTAGGAGGTTCATAGACTGTCTATAGAGTGTGTTCAAAAATTTCTCCACAGAAGTGACCCCCGAACCCATTAAGCAAATGCAAGGTCAGTTTCGTGTGCGCATAACCAAATGCTACCTGCTAGACGTTGATGGAAGTTACAATGCGAATCCAGTTCTGAAGTGCCCGCTTAGCACATGTTCTTGTGTCTTCTACCACAGTGGTTGCATGCTTTGTCATTGTGTAAGGCAGTGTGTAAGAGTTAGTACATAAGGCAGCTTTGCGTCACCTCTTGCTCTTTCTCTGTGCACGGTGGCTTACAACTCCCACAAAAAATGGTGTGGTATGCACAGGCGGAGAATTCAGTGAGGAATTAGCAGGGGCACATCAATGGATTCTTCGGCACCAATGTTGAAGAATTCATCGGTCATCAGTCATCATGCAGAGAAGAGTGTAGCACTCAGTGCCCTCAAAATGGCGCTTTCCGACGCTTTCTTCTCTCTCTTCTGTCTCCGTTGGGTGCGCGTCGGTTGTCCAGTCACTGGTGGGTGGCAGCGCGCCCGCCGGTTAAAATGCATCTTCCACCTAGCATCTGTCCACCCTGAAATCAAATGAAATCAGTGAAAAGGGAGATCAAATTCACAGATGCAGTGGGAGGCGATCACTGTAAAACCAAACTTGAGTATGCAGCTATTGTGTGAGACCTGTACACCAAAAGAGATATAGCAAAAATAGAAAACATACAAAGACGAGCTGTACGATTCATTTACAAAAATTCAAGAGAACCGATTCTCCATCTGCTTTAATGGCCGCCAACGAAATTAAGCTTCCTCATATAAGACGGAAAATTGCTCAACTAATAATTCTTCATTCACTCATCCAGGGAAAGTTTGGAATTTCTTCTTTGCCTTGTGTTACACCTTAAAGGGGCCCAGAAACACAATCTTAGTTAACTGTTTTGCCTGTTGATTGCATACAGTGAGTTATAATGGTGCTATTAGCGTCGGTAATACCGCGTACATTCCGTTTTTTAATATGTTAATGTCCTCCCAAAAACAACTTCATGGCTCTGATGGTGTCGCCACACAGTGGCGGGTTTTTAGCAGCGGATATGACATCACCTGACGCGAGCTTGATGACCGGACAAACAGTAAATATAGTACTGCAAATTGTGTGAATAAATAGAGACACATTTTGTCACCTGTCTGCATTTTATATTAGATCAACCAAAACAATTTGTTTGTCTTAGATAAAAGCCCTGCAAAGCAAGTAAAATAAAAATACACCACCAGGGGCGCTCTGGCATGGAAACAACGCTGCCAGTCTCACAGAGAGCAGGCAACCATGGAGTACAAACTTCCGCGACGTGCTCTGGCTGGCTGTTTTGATTGGTTGCGCCATGTGCTGTCATTGGGAGAGCGAAATAGGAGTGGGAAGCCCCGCCAAAATCAAGTTGTGGGCAGCGTTTTGTTTGCTTGTATTTTGAAATTTATTCACTGAATAACTCCCGTTCCTGTGCATCGATTCCTGTAATTCTTTTTAAGTCAGCATCTGTGTGACATAAAGAACCCACCTGAAGTATAGCCGGTATTCCCCCAGGCAGTGTTTCGCAGCCCCTTTAAACCCCACGAAAAACCCGTCACCTACATACCCATGCCCTAACGCCATATTTCACTGAAAGAAACTCGTTTAAATACTCGTACTTTCTGCGCACAATGAGCGAGGAGAATGCACTGCCTGAAGAGGTTGTCTCAAGTGAGAGTTTTGAAAGGACTCTTAGCAACGAATTTTGATGTGCAAATTGATGTGCAATGCATTTCCTTTGACTTGTTTCGCTCATCTGTGTCATGTGTGAAACCTTTTGTCTATGTACTAACTTTATGGCGTTTGTAAATATGCCTTGTTATCTGCCCTTCCTGCTTGGATCACATGAGGTCTGCAGTGTTATTTAAGTAAAATAAATAAAAACCAAGAATGCCTTGAGCAAAATGTAAAACCAAACCTGCTGATGCACATTTATTACATCACATCATGCGATTGCCGGTCAATCTTTTTTCTTGGTGTGAACTTTACACTGTTTATGTGTCGCCTGAGGAGGATAATGAATTTTTGAGGTAAGGCAGTTGACATGTATGGACTAAGTAGCCAAATTCTTGTCTCTTTTTTTTTCTTTTTCTTACCTTAGCTGGAACCCTATGAAGTGAGTCTCAAGCAAGAGGTCCAGGAGGAACTGAACGACACCATCAGCACTCTGGGCATCGAGGCTGTCACTGTTCCGGAAAACGTAACTGCACCTGTTGGTTCTTGCTCTTGGGTTTTGCTGCCGAGAGGCTATTTGTACCACGACTCACCAAAACCTGTCACTTTTTGGCCTCGGCAAACCACCATATTTGTAAAAGTGGCGTGAAATCCACGTTGCTTCGAAATTCGAAGTATTCGAAATTATTCGAAGAAAACTACTATTTGCTTCTAATTCACTTCAAGCCAAAAACCACTATTCGCACAGTCCTAGTAACTCTGCTCGAGCACTCAAGCCTGTAATGCAATTTTTCAGCAGGTTCATTTCAAGCGAGCAGTGGAATTTTCGTTTAAAGTGCAGCAAAATCTGTTTTTTTTATATTCAAGTTAAAATACACGCTGTTCTATGGGTGTGAAGTTATGAAAACTGGGATATTTCATTACATTGAAGTTTTTTACGTGTGACGTTTGTTACATGTTTGTTGCGTTTAAGTGTGCATTATGTCCATAACTGCATTCAAGTTTCTCTATAAGCATGTGCCTAAATAAAAGCTCACCAAAGTGTTCACTTTTGCTGCCATAAGTCAGCCAGCGCTTTAGTGCATGCCTTTTTTTTATATTGTCCTAGCTCAGTTGTTTTGTGCACCGTGATTTCATTGCTGCATGAAGCCTTCAGAGAAGCCCCAGCGTTGTTGTCCTTTTTCATGTCTTTCTTTCCCCCCCCCCCCCCCCCCCCCCCCCCCCCCACAGGCGGAACACCTGAGCGAACCCTTTTCCCTCAAAGTCCCACGTCACCTGGAGGCGGAGCAGGTGGTATCGCAGCCGATACCCGGAGGGGTGGTACCCTGGTCCCCACCCCAGCAGAACTGGAACCCCTGGACATCGTGCAACATTGACGAGGGCCCCATGGCCACGGTAAGCAGGAATGTCGCATCACAGGAGTGCCTGAAAGCAACGGTGAAATCGAAATTCAGAGACACAGTTAAAAAGACTGCTGCCTTCGCGCATCAGCCACCTCCGCATCCCACCTCTGCCAACCTTCGTGCTCCGCAAAAATTCTCTCGCATGTGCGAAGCCTCAGCTTAAGGGGAGACAAGGGTCTTCAAATGATAAAAAAAAAATGCAACAATTTTGATTTTGCAGAAACGGCATATTCAAGTTCAGTACACTCTGAAGTACCTGCCTAAAAAGTTTCAAGGCCTATTAGTTGTCACGTTTTCAACGCGATCATGCACTCTTTGTAGGCCCTCTCGATGGCAGGAGAGCGTGCCATTATCTCAAATGTCAGTAACTGAGAACAAACAGCCAAGCCTATCCAAGCCAGTCCATCTACCGTAAAAACCCGCGTATAATACGAACCCGAATATAATACGGGGTGAAGTTTTAGAGACACGAAATGGGGAAAAAAAAGTTTTACCCGCGTTTAATACGAGTGACGCATGCTCCGAGAAGACATTTATTCAAATCGCATCCCGCACTCCACTTCAATCACTTTCTTTTTCAGTAACGCTTTCTTCGGACATTGCTTTGTCCGACAAATCATCCCAAATGTACTCATCTTCCGTGCCATCGAGGGCGTTCGAGATGCCGCGCTTATTAAGCCAGCTTCGGCCGCCCGGTTGACGTCACTGCAGGCTCACCTGAGCACATCCACTCTGCGTAGCACCGCTCGACTGCGTCCTCGAACGGTTTGTTTACACAACCATAAAGCGGCCGCGAAAGCTTCGTCGCGTTCCGCTGCACGCGAAAGGGGCTTCTTTCTGTCATGGCCATCCACGAATGCTTCCTTCGACGACAGCAAACTGCCTCCCGGCCGCACCGTTGCCGATGTTCTCCGCAGCTAAAATCACCTTTCGCTTGAAAGTAGCCGAGTACTGTTTTCGAGACCCTGACATCTTGCTCCCCAAAACAATATCCACTTCGCGAAGCGTGCCTTACATGCGAGCATGTGCGTTGTCAACAGGCACACGGCACACCGCGAACCCCGGCGCACCCAACGGATCAACAAAGAAAAGACGTCATGACGTCGTTTGTCGAGAGTAGCGAAGCCAAGCCATAGCCACGCGCCAATAGCAAAGCCAAGCCGTAGCCACGCCGCAAAAACGAAACCAAAACTTCGAGCAACTTCGAAAATTTTTGTACGGATCCGCAAATAGTATGAGGTGGAAATTTAGGACACTAATTATGGAAAAAGAACCTCGTATTATACGCGGGTTTTTACGGTAATTCACTTCCGTCAGTGCTTGTTGACTCCATTTAAGTCCAAGATGACACTTTTAGTGGCGGTGGAGAATGAGTTGGTTGTGACAGCTATGCCTGCATCTATATAAGGCCGAAGAAACGAAGTTTCGGTTGGAAAGCGATCTCTACGGTATTATTGGCATCTATTTTAGTCCGATAAATCGATATAACAGACTCTATGGAGTCTTAAAGTTAGTTCGTGAAAAAGTACAGGCTCGTGTGACTTGCATGATGGTCCCTCAGCAAAGTGCAAAATATCGTGTAAGTCCGAATTATAGGACTGTGAAAAATGGGTCGTCTGCTGTACTGCACCGGACCATCAAACTAAGCTGCTAGGCGTGCTGCTATTGCTGTAAAACACCACTGACTACACACTTCTGTCACTTTTCCAGCATTGTATATGCTCTGATATATATAATTGTGAGGTTACATAAATGCTGGTTCTGTTTGGTTTCTTCAGATGACACTCAAGCAGATCAGTGACGATATCTTGAACAGTTACAACCACCAGGTGGACCACGACTCGAAACTGAAGCAGGTGGGTGCGCTTTCGCTTCTGTACTCCTTTTTGGGGGGAGGGGGTTCCGAGTGCTCTGTGACGATTGCTGGCCACGGCTGCTTTTGAGTGAGCGCCAGCCTTCTTTTCTAGATGCTGGATGAGCGCTACCAGCTGCCAGTCTACAATTCCTATGACAGCATCTTGGATGCCATTCATCATTCGCCGGTCGTCATCATAAGGGGTGCCACTGGCTGTGGGAAAACTACCCAGGTGAGATGTGTGCAGTAGAACCCCGCTGTTATGCTCCTGGGTGCTGCTTTTCCTAGCCACTACGTTGTTGGGAGCCAGTCATGCTGTAGCTTCCAATGAAATCCACACAATACGTACTGTTTTTGCTTCGTAGTTGTGGCAGCGTTCCTGTTCAGTGTTACGTCACAGGTGTCATCACTCCATAGTGCATAACCGCATGCTGACATTTTGATAGCCTCCATTGAGCACTTGTGACACTGCGACCACATGCTGGCCAAAGGAATGTTCTCTCTGTGACTGTCGACACTGTCGACCCACTCCGTGGTAAAAAATCGCTGCCTGTTGCAAGCTCTTTGCAACTCTTATGCAACCCTCTGCCACATGTGTTATAGTAGATGTGCTGGATTAAACTCGCTTATCCTTATTCTGAAGGCTAAGAGGCTTTCTGCCATGTTTATGCTTTAGAACAGAAGTTAACTGTTGCCTTTCGGAGAAAAAATGTACAAGGTGGTCACTGACTCGTTAAGCAATAAAATAGGGTAATCTCGCTACCCAAATGCTTCCCGATCACAGTTTCTTTTCACTTTAATTAATTCAAGCTCCACTTAAGTCTAACCGTATTGACATCCTTTAGCGATTCGAATGTAAGCTTTTACTATACAACTAAAATGGGGCCTTGGGTTTTCAGACCCTGAGACTAGAGAAAGCACCTATATTTCATTGCAGGTAGCCAGGGGTCCTGTGGTCTATGCTACAAAATACCCTTTATAATGAAACAGCATGCTAATCCTTTTAACATTGTAAAATTTAGGCATAACAATAAAGTATCAATTCGCCGAAGTCGTTTCTCTATATTCCTGGTGGTTCAGAGGTTTGTGTAGGCCTGGAATGTGTAATATTGCCGCGAAGCTTTGCACTGTTTATTTGTCCATGCTTAAAGCCGCTGGCACGCGGGTTTATTACATTGTGACACCATGTTTCGAAAGTTCTGTGCCAGCCTTAAATTGAGCGGGGTGGAGACCGGTGGGGATTCCATTCTTCGGTGACAACCGAGCACGTTTGTTCCTACCGCCACTGCAGAGTTCAGTTATTTCTGGCCTCAAGTCAGCCCAGTAAAGTTTCCGTTTGTAGCCACAGTTGCAATTCTACTGTTCGAAATGCCATAATGGAAAAATTCTTTAAAGCCAAAGCTATGCTAATTAGGAAGGTTAGAAGCATGTGTGTGGAGAGATATGTTTTTTTTTTGCATGCTGTACTTTTAGGTTCAGAGCTCATTTTTTTATTCACGTGCTTTGTTGTTGTTGTTTTCTTTTGTTTTTTTATAACCAGGTGCCGCAGTACATACTGGACTCCTACATAAACCAAGGGATCGGCGCAGAGTGCTGTGTTGTGGTCACTCAGGTTGGTTGTTTGAATCTTAACTTCCTTCACTAAAGACTGCACTTCACTTTTTTTTAGTTTTAGAGTTTTTTAGCTTAGTTGTGAGAAGCTTTGTTTTAAAAGCACGGTGTGATGTACGCTAAAGGCATGGGTTCCTTTCCTTAGCTACTCGCCCAAGAAACAAAAATAGTTTCACAGCTGTGGACAATTGCGTCCAGGGTTGCCAAATCTGTTTGAGTGGCCTTGAAGTCTGCAGAAGTGGGGGCCATCTCTGAAAGCCCAATTTAAGAATTTTGCAGCATTGAGCTTTTTTTTTTTTTCACCTGGTATATTTTTGTGTATTGCGTACAGTGTCACCCAACCCCCTGTTCTTTCTTCCTCTCTCTCTTTCTTTCCCTCTCCCTGTCCTCTTCCTTTCCCTTTAAAGCCGCAGCCTAGGTACTTCAGGCTTAGATGGCAGATTCCACGGCTAGCAACATCTTTTCCTTTCGTTTTTATTTTGTTGTCAATAATTCACTAATAATAACAACAATAGTTGATTTAGAGCTGCAGAAAGCTTCAAAATTGACAAGTCTTGGTGCTTGCCTCGGTAAGAACTGATGAATTGAGTCTCTTCACCCTGACTTTCTTCTTTTTTCAGCCCCGACGAATCAGTGCGGTGTCGGTTGCTGAGCGTATAGCGGAAGAGCGCGCTGAAGAACTTGGACAGAGTGCGGGTTACAGTGTGCGGTTCGAATCTGTGCTGCCGCGACCCTACGGCTCCATCATGTTCTGCACCGTTGGTGGGTGTTTCTCTCTCTCAAGCGGTTTAGTTATGTTCTCGTCAGAAAATTCTTCTATATCTTGTTGTTGACGTTCTTCTTGGAACTTTGTGCCAAGATTTCTCCTGCAGTTTGCTTGAAGCTTCTCAAGCATGTTTGGAACCTTTTGTTCAGAAACTTGAACTCCACGCCCAGCTTGATTTGTGTTTATGGTAGAAACGCTTTATAGCAAACTGGTACTAGTGACAAATATTGGCTGCAGATCAAATCCTGTGCTTTGAAATGTGGGTACTGTTGATTTAAGTAGTATTTCTTTTTTTCCAAGAAGCAAAGTGGTGGGAAGGAGCAAACTTGGAAATTCTGTTTTGAACGAAGACAATGTCGCTACAGCCCACTAGACTGTAACGGCTGTGGCTAAACTAGCATGCTGGTTTTTGTTCATGGGCAGGTACGTTACCATCCTCATTTGTTAGCGTAACATTTATTTGCTAATGCTGGCCTTCCAGATGTGCACTGCAAAAAAAAAAAAGGAAGGGGTGAGAGGCTGAGATGCTTCAGACAGACATTGGCTTTTCTAGGATTGCTAGTGAAGCAGTGTTTTCGCATAGAAATGTTGTGCAAAGCCATAGGGTACAGGTGGATTGGTGGATTTCTCTCGGTTCAGTGGCGGCATAGTAATGGCAGCTAGCTCCCTGACCTCCGAGATTTGTACCAGACTTCAGGAGCTTGCTGTGCTAACTTTTGTTACTTAGCGATTGATGGAACATCCAGTGCTGCGATACAACAAATCAGGCGCGTTGCATTTTATCATAGTATAGATGTAGTTTCCAGAACTCAAATTATAAAATTATATCGCACCTGGCTTTCTGTGCTTTCACATTTTGAAGAGAAGCTTGGTGTTAGACTTGAAGGAACGAAGAAGGATTTTTAAGAAATGCTCATGAAAAGTTATGTTCCGTAGTGCAGCAAGAACTCAGGGGACAAACACAAGCGCATACCCACTAGCCCAAACCATCACCTTGTTAAGTCATTAAAAATAAGCAAAATCACTTTTGTGCTGATGCGGATGTGAGCATATAATGAACGTAACACAGCTAATGGGTCACTTGTAGTGCGTCACTTGATATTCACCAAGACTGTATGCCTTGATGAGAAAAAGAATACCTATCAGAAGCATGAGCAAGCTTTCATTCTAAAAGGTGTATTCACTTGTAACTAGCTCTTCTGCTGACAGATAGATAAAATACGAACAAGGTACACTTAGTTTTTGAAGGTCAAATTCTGTATGAACTAGGGCATAAGGTGAATGCACATGTCAGGAAGACTAGATGTTCTTCGTCAAGCCTAGTTGTGGGTGCTGCCATTCTGTCATCATTGGGAGGGAAAAAAAAAATTGTTTGCATGTGTTTTCTTAAGGGGGGACACTGGTCTTAGACCCATTTTCCTTATTTTTAGCCCAATCCTAATGAAACTGTACCACCTTGCTCACTTTTTTATACTGATTTCAACAAGGAAATTATCTTTCTCGTAAATTAATTGGTTCCCAAGATAATTAATTTTAACGAGTCATTCATTAGTACCTCCGCGCAAAAAAAACTGCTCAATAAAAATGATTTTTAATCCATGGCTACATAGTATGGGAAGGAAAGAGTGCAATAATCAAAACTATTTTTTCATTTTACTTTCATTAGTAATTTCACAGCACTTTGAATATTAACGTTCAAGGTGTGAATGTAATGCATCAATGAACTTCGCTAAATTATAAATTTTTGAAGTGCGATTGAACAAATCTGCTTAGATTATTGCACACACTGTGCCTTCAGCTTCCCTTAGCAAACAATATGACATCGCTTTCTGTCCTAGATGCTCAGATATCGACATACTAAGACAGCCAGATGTCCAAAATTTCCATGCCATTAAATTGTCTGCTCCTGCATAAATTCAGCCCACAGATGACCTGAATTTAATATTATGGTCAAAACGTTGATTTCCTGAAGGAAAACATTGGTATAGTTTGAATATAATAGCTGTACATTCCACAAAAAATGTCATTTTTTGAAAATCGATTTCTTGGTAATTTTTTGGCCTTAAAGACCAGTGTCCCCCCTTAAGCAGTACCACGAGCTATGCAAGTCATACTGAGTGACTTAACATGTAATAGTTTAATTTAATTGATATGAAGTGGAAGATCCAGAGAAACTGAGACAGCCGATTGCCCTGCGTGCAGGTGTCCTGTTGAGGAAGTTGGAAGCCGGTCTTCGTGGAGTGTCTCACGTCATCATCGACGAGATTCACGAGCGAGATGTCAATGTAAGTTGTGAAAGGCGGTGTCTGGCACCACACATCATTTTTCGGTTCGATTATACCGAACTGATAGATATATGAGATTCCTGTAAGTCATGCTGTTTCTTATAACTGTGTTTGACTGCACTTAGGTGCTTTAACATGGAGCTGTAAAGTTTTCTGCCTTTGCGTTAAAGTTTTCAGGCCGTCTTTGTTACTTGAAACATTTGTTGGTTCCTACGAAGGTCGAAAAAACCGGCCGGCTTTTATATTTTTGCCTGTTGGATTTCATCATTTGTTGCAGAGAGTCTGTGTGCTTATTTTTTCTGTTGCTGTGCGTGCTTTGCAGACCGACTTCATCATGGTGGTCATCAGGGACATGGTGCGAGCATTTCCTCAACTGCGTGTCATTTTGATGTCTGCCACCATCGACGTGACGCTGTTCCAGTCCTACTTCGACAACTGCCCCGTTATTGAGGTGGAGGGACGTGCACATCCTGTACAAGGTGGTCCTTGCTATTTTTTTTCTTTCTTTTTCCAGGGGGCCTTATATTCCTTCATTGTAGAATAAACTGTGAAGATCATGTTTACTTCGAAAGAGTTTCGTTGTAGCAAAACCCTGTTCCAAGATGACGTTTCTTGTGGGGAAAATTCATTGCATTACATTGCCTGGTATGCTCCATTTCTAACGCAAGGCACAAAACAGGTGTTAAGAAATACAGTTGTTATGCGAGGGTCAACTTTCTGAGTGTGTAAAAGTAAAGAAACGAAAAAACTTGTATATAATTCAAGGAGCAAGGACGCAGTATACAGGAAGGTGAATAGCAGCTTACGAACAAAGTACCTCAACAAATGGCCTTCATGCAAGCCCCTTCTGTTTCTTCAAGAGAGCAGTACAAAGGTTATGAGAAAAGACTGATGCAGAGATAAGCACAAAGTCCCACCGTGCCATCATTGCGTTGTCCATGTGCTTTCGACGCTTCTTCAAAAAAAAAAAAATTAAACTTCTGGTCGCTCAACTGCATGGCAAGTCATGCCTTCCCAACGTCAGTGCCGGTTCTCAACAAGATTTAAATGAGTCATTGTCTTGCACGGGGCCATCAAAAAATTGTGCGAATTTGATTTTGCTGAAAAGTGTGTCAGATAACGATACAGTCGAACCTCGTTATAACGAACACGGATACAACGAATTATCGGATATAACGAAGTGAAAGAAGTTTGGTTGGACATGCTTTATTTCTAAGGGAGTTCTATCTGTATAACGAAACGAAAAATTCAAAATTTGACACTGTATCGGTTATACCGAAGCAGTTTTTGTATTCACGGGGCTCAAAATGCTCAAACAAGTAGGAAAAAATCTCAAAACACGCTAAATTTTGATCTTTTGAAGCGCACGCACCTAAAATGTGTTTGAATCACCCGCGCTTCCACACGCAACGCCATCTAGGGAGAGCTAATGAATCTAGCATCAATGGCTGCCTAGCACGTGACTGGCACGTGATCGAACCGACGCCCGCTCCCAGGCCACCCCCGCCGTCGCAATTTCCGACCCGCGCCCCGCGCGCGCTATCTCTGCAGTTTAATCTGTCTTAACAAAGCGTCTTAACAAACAGCAGTTTCGCTTGAAACGAAGATAAAGATATTCAGGGCAGTTGACAGCGGGCGCAAGGAAAAGTCATTGCCGCAGACTTCGGTGTTGCGCCTAGCACTCTTATCTATCTAGATAAGATTGTTATCTTGAGCGCAAGGCAGAAGATTGCAAACGCCCACTCTGCAGGCGCTGTGAAGAATGACAGCAAGACAGGATGTTGAAGATGCCTTGTTAACCTGCCTGTGTCTGATGCCGCCCTTCAAATGAAGGCGAGAAGTCTCACTTCCGTCTGAGGCCACAATGACTTTCATGCAAGCAGTGGCTGGCTGCAGCGATTTAATGACCGCCATCGGATTGTTTGCCACGTCATGTCTGGCGAAGAAGCAGCCGTTGGCGCCGAGAACTGCGAGAAGTAGGCAGAAAGCTTCCGCATGCAACTGGGAGGCAAGCGGACAATTTCGGCGAGACGACATGGCGTCAGCTGGCGGTTCCGAACGTTACGTTCGAGGAATTCATCTGTGCAGATGACAACTTGGCTGTGGCGCCCGAACTGACCGACCAAGAAATTGCTGATCAGGTGGTTTCTGCAGATGATGCTAGAAACAGCGATGCATGTGAAGATGGCGAAGTGCGAGCTCTCAGCAGCGGCGAGGCCGCTGACATGGCCAGGAAGTTCAGGGGGTACCTCGGGAACCTACCTGTGGCCAAATCAGCTGACATCGGGAAAGCGCTGCTCTGTGTTGATTTCGTCGAGAACTATAACCTGTCAAACAGTGTGAAGTGCCGCCAAACGAAGATTACGTCGTTTTTTAAATAACATAGTTTTCGCACCTGGCCAGCAGCCCGATTTGTGAGTTTCGTCTTGCTCTCCAGTACGAAATGCAAGGCGAGGTTTCATATGCTTATACCACGCGTTAAATTCAAAGATAGTGCATTTTTTCAACCCTGTGCTGTCCATCTTAAAGTACTCTTTACTTGGGTTTATTAGCGACCTTTTCTGCGGGAATTTGAGTGCATACTTTTATAACGAATATTGGATATAACGAATGAATTTCCGCGCAAAATGCGACTTCGTTATAACGAGGTTGGACTGTACCAAGGGAAGCTGTGAGAGCGCATTTTCATGTGCAATAACAACGCCAACCTTTCTGTTCGCCCCAAGCGGATTACTACTGCTGTTAGCATTCAGGGATCTGCGCACGTTGAAGGAGTCTGGCGAACTTCCAGAGAGCGAAACTATGCCTACGTCTCGCATATTCTCTCATTTCCTCAGGAGGATGCGTCGAATCCTTGCGCAATACACAAGTCCGCCACTTCTGGCCACTCCGCTGCTGCTCCAATATGTGATGCACCGTGTCGATCAAATTAGTTATCAGTATTTGTGGCTCAGAGCTTTTGTTGGTCAACCAATGTGACGTCTGTGTTTTTTTCCGTTTCCCGCTGCCATTGTGGCTCAGTGGTTATGGCACTCGGCTGCTGACCCGAAAGAAGCGGGTTCGATCCCGGCCGCGGCGGCCGAATTTCGATGGAGGCGAAATTCTAGAGGCCCGTGTGCTGTGCGATGTCAGTGCACATAAAAGAACCCCGGGTGGTCGCACCTAGATGGTCAAAATTTTCAGAGCCCTTCAATACGACATCCCTCATAGCCTGAGTTGCTTTGAGACGTCAAACCCCAATAAACATAAACAGAAATTCTAGAGGCCCATGTACTGTGCGATGTCAGTGTGCGTTAAAGATCCCCAGCTGGTCGAAATTTCCGAAGCCCTTCACTACGGCATCCCTATTAGACAAAATCACTTTGGGGCATTGAGCACCCAGAAACCATAAACCATCTTCCATTTCCGAGAAATACACTGGTTCGATTCCTGCCACGGCAGTTGCATTTCAATCAAGGTGAAGTGGCCTATGTACTCTGCGATGTCATTGCATGTTAAAGAATTCCAGGTGGTCAAATTTACCCAGAGCCCTCTACTACAGCGCCCTCTACTCAACGCCTCTCGTAGCCTGATTCGCTTTGGGACTTTAAACCCCACTAAACCAAAACAAAACCACTTTTCCATTTTCCGAAGTTGGAGGCCAACCTGCACCATGCATCAACTGCTGTGCGAGTAATACAGCATAGTATGCTTCTGCCTGTACATGATATTCAATTGTAATGCGAATCATTTTATTACAGTGTGAGCGGTGGCTTTTCACTTCTGTTTTTAGTAGCAAAAAAACCTTGCGTTACATTCAAGTAAATACGGTACCTCATTTTAGCGAAATTTCGTTGTAATGGTCTTCGACTATCACATAAAATATTTGTTTGATGTCCCCCCCTTCTTTTAGTGTGATGTGAGTGGTGCAGGGCTGTCCTCAGTGATCTGCGAAATTCGAATGGCCACCCACAAACCCCCATTGTACCCATGCCCGCAGAGCTTGGAGATCGTCATATGGCTTTACAAGGAAAAGACAGCACGAAGAACTGGTCTCTCTCTCTCTCTCTCTCTTTGTTATCTTTTTTTTTTTCGTTGTTTCTTTTTCGTAGTCGTGGACCAGCAGGCGCGGCTGACTTTCTTTTTATCATGCTGGCACCATTTGATTCCCATTGAACTTCAATGGCCAATGAATTGGTACAGAAGGAAATTGGTTGTCTGACAGGGATAGTACTACTATGTGAGCGTATTGTAAGCTGGGTTCAGCCAACCCTTGGCAGCCCTGGTAGTGACTGAAGTCCTCAATGCATGCCTCACTCTTTTCTTGCAGAGTTCTTCTTGGAAGACTGCATAGAGTTGGTCAACTTTGTGCCCCCGCCAAACTCAAAGAAGCGCAAGAGAGATGAGGAAGACATTGAGACCGATGACCCTGATGTAAATTTTGCATTTTGCCTCAACATGATTGCGAATTTCCCTGTTTCATTCTTGTCTGTCCTTTTTTTTTTCATCATTTGATTAGGGTGCCTCAATATTTGCATGCCTTGTTTTTGTTTTGCTTTTGTTTCATTTTGTTTTTGTGCACAAGCTAGCTACTGAATGTAGTTTGATCCCATTTCTTGTGGATACTAATTTCCAAAATATAATAAGCACGTAGGCCCATATAAGGCTTTTTAGAATTGTTTACATTGGCTGCTGTTTGTAGCAGTTCAAGGGAGGGGCATGTTTACTGTCAGTCGCACCGAAAGATTTTTGCTTTTTCTTTTGTAGTAGTAACCAAATGTAGGAGACTCTGCACCTTGATAAGCTTGAGTTGCATTTAGCATGGAATTCTTGGCCCATTAATGTGACTGCAGTTCTTGGGTATGTTGTTGCTGTAAATTCCAGAGAAAAAAATGTTTTGCGTAGCAATACAAGTGGGGCGACAGCTAATTAATTTTGCTCTGTAGTACTGTGTCTTGTGGTGTTTCTGGTGCCAAGGTGTGGGAAGCAAAACGGGAAACGGTCACGGTGCCCATTTTGATCTGTTTTTATTTTTCTCATCTGCCTGACAACCTCTAGGAGAATCTGAACAAAGTGATCGACCCCAGTTACAAGCCCTCCACTAAGATGGCCATGGCCCAACTTGATGAGAAGACTTTGTCATTCGAGTTGATTGAGGTATGCCCTTTTGCATGCTATGCCAAGATTTGCTTGCATTGCACGTAATGCAGTCTGATTAAGTCTCCTTGTTGTTGTTTTTTTTTCTTAATGAAGCCACACTGGCTGTTTGACGTTTTAAGGCGGAAGCCTTTAATGCCTCATCGTTGTAAGCAGGAGTTGTCTACAGAAATGTCACGCTTTTCAACTGGTCGAAACGGTCGTGACGTCACAGTGCGCAAATTTCAAATGGCTAGTAACCATGCAACCACTTAAAGGGATCGTATAGTGATGCTCCAAGTAAGTGGGACTGAACTTAGTTAATTGCTTAATTACCCAATTAGCCTAATTAACTTCCCTAGTCAGGCCAGATAAATAAATAAAACCGAATAGGATATTGGTCGAGTTCGGGAATCGAACCCCGGTCTTCAGAGTGCAAGACGAGCATGCTAACCACTCCGCCATGCCAGCTCGATGGTTTGGAATCAGCAAAGGCGCGTCTAGTGAATACGGTGTCTTCGTTCGCTCCCTTTCCGTTAAGGCGAGGTTCAGGTGTCCACCGAGGTATGCGAGACAGATACATTTCTTTTCCTCAAAAACCAATTTACCGACGAGCAAGGCGTAGAACTGAATGAGCGAAGGCGTTCTGTGGACTCCCTGGCAGCGTTGCAAGACACTGTCGCGTTTCACTCTTAGAGGCGAAGCTTAACATCTTAACAACACATCAGTGACACAAGCTGCAACACCGCGCTTAAGGCTTCCGCCTCACCGCACTTTAGGTCAACAAAGAGTGCCCCCCTGAATTTTTTGTGGTCTGTCCGTCCGCAGGCACTGCTGCTGCACATTCGGGGCCTGAACGAGAAGGGTGCCGTGCTGATCTTCCTGCCTGGCTGGAACCTCATCTTTGCCCTGATGAAGCACCTGCAGCAGCACCCGACCTTCGGCACACCGCAGTACCAGATCCTGCCCCTGCACTCACAGATACCCCGGGAGGACCAGCACAAGGTCTTCAGGCCGGTCCCCGACAGCGTCACCAAGGTGCGGTCGTTTTGCACCTGCCTTTTTTTTTTGCACTTTTTCACTTAGCAGTGTTGAAAGGGAATCGCAGTTACGTTGATGTTGGTTGATAAAATATTGTCGTCAGGAAACGTGTGCCGCCAGCCTGGGTGTTGCTGGGTGCTCGGAACAACGCAAGCTGTAGGTTATCACTGTGTGCGTGCTAAGTCGTAACCACAAGTCGCTGCCCCTGGCAACCTTCACCGAGAGCAGTTGGTGCCTGATATTCATGTCTGCAGTAAAACGTCATTGATGCATTCCCGGTTCACATGGTTTCCCGGTTCATTAGCCCAGAATCGCAGGCATTGAAAAATGTCTCGTCAAGCTGTACCGTTTCACGCAGAACTATACAGTCGCAGACTGATTTTTCGGACTCCAAAAATTCGGACATGCTCGATTATTCAGACTGCTTCGTGGCACCGCCACTCTCCCCATAGACCGTAATGTATAACAACTGCCGAAAGTTCGGACATCTTGCAGCCTCTCGTTTGATTTTTCGGACACTCCTTGAGCCAACTCGACCGGCAGCACTTGCCGCACCGACGCTCACCGACGCGCGGTTCACTTCGCTCAACGCCATTTTTGTTTTGAACTGAGCCTCCTTGCTGCCCCGCGAGGTGGCGCTACTGCAAATTCCCGCTCATCATCATCGTTTCCGCGTGGTTCGGTAGCGCGCCGCATGGTGGCGCGCCACACCAGTTCCGGCCGCAGCTTAGTAAGCCATCTCAAGGCAATCCAGGAGCCGCTTTGTTTGTTTATCCGGCAGCAAGCCCGCGAGAGCGCCGTGGTAGCACGACGCAGCGCTGGAGATGCGATATTAGCCTAGGGCGGCTTACAGCCGGCGTTTTGTCATCGAAAGGGGTCTGTTGAACCCCGAGTAGCAGTATCAAGATGTTTCGTTGAAGTGCGCGTGAGCATTGACTTATGCAACACCAGGCCGGCGGCAGCAAGCCCGCGAGAGCGCCGTGGTAGCACGCAGCGGTGCAGATGCGATGAGGCCCGACGGCTCTCGAAACGATGTGGGGGAGGAGGCAAGTAGAGGAGGTGGTGAAAGAAGGAACGGAGAAGAGGAGGAGGAGGAGAGGCGGCGTTGGGCGAGGAGACATATGCAACGCCAGCCCGGGATCAGCCAGTGCATGTAATAAACGATTTCTTTCTCTTTTTTTTCTGAATTTGTTTTTTCGGACACCTGTTTATTCGGACATTTCCGCGGTCCCCGTGAGGTCCGAATAAACAGTCGGCGACTGTATCTAAAAAATTTTGCATTGTGGGATATGCCTGCATCGTCAACCTGTGCATGCATTAACATGTGAATGCATTAACACTAGAAGCGTCGTTGGGAAAAAAAAAAAATGGTGCCGTCGGTCATAAAATGCACTGAGTGGCTGGAAAGAAGTGGCATCAACAGCTCCTAATGTTATCACATTGCCAACGCAAAACTTAATGAGGTGTCCCTGAAAATTTGTTTCCTCGCAGTGCAGTTGAGGTGTCCACCAACAAAGTGAGCCAGTTATGGGCCCTTCCTTTCGTCGAACTCAGCGGTAGATTTAGACTGCAAATAAGACAATACTGGGACTAGACTATCTAATCTGCTTCGTGCAAATGGGCCCAGATGTGATAATGGACAGTATTCTCACTGCAATTAAGATAAAGAAGTGAGCTGGGCAAAACGTGTGGCCTTATCTTACCGGGTGTCCCAAAAATGACTGATGGATTTTGAATATCAATGAAAAAAAGACTGACAGAGATATAATTGTATTGTTTGCAGCCTTATGCTTAAGAAATCATGGAATTTTATCCCTTCAAAATTCAAATTTACTTTACATTTCCACCAACAGGTGGCGGTGCAGGCGATCTGCCACCACCCTGTTTCAAAGGGGGCGCCCCTATCCATCCATCCATCCATCCATCAGATATAGCTAAACCGGAGCATATTTGAGCTCGTCGTTCTGTAGTTCGCCATCAAGCTGATAGCGTGTGCTATTGAGATTGCAATTCCGCTGTACCAAAATGGTTTATTCCTTTGAACAGCTGGTGTTTATTCTGTGTGTTCCACCGCCTGGAACACAGTTTTGTTGAAACAAGGCGCAGTTTCCAAAGAAAATACCCGCCACCTGTTGGTGGAAATGTAAACTAAATATGAATTTTGAAGGGATAAAATTCTCTGACTTCCTAAGCATAAGGCCACAAACAATACAATTCTATCTCATTCCGTCTTTTTTTTTATTGAATTTCAAAATTCATCAGTCATATTTAGTACACCCGTTATGAGTGGCAGAGCAGATGCCTTGAGAAGGCAAACATAGTCTTGGGCTGAGGGCAGTAAGGTAGACTGCAGAGGTCGGGAAATTTGTTGGGTATTCTGCTGCAAACTGTCTTTTATTTTATTTTTTTCTGAAGCAGAGTGCACTCATGCCTTTTTAATCTTGCAGGTGATCCTGTCAACTAACATTGCTGAGACAAGTATCACCATCAATGACGTAGTGTACGTCATCGACTCGTGCAAGTAAGTCTGCCCGGAAGTCAAGTTTTGTGTGGCCTTTCTGCACCCGGTTTTACGCCTAGCGAGCTTAGGCTACAAGTACCCATGGGGAGCAGGCACAGAACATCTTGCTGTAGATGTTTTTGAGCCGTAGCAGTAAGGTCTTCAGAGACACTACTGCGTGCAAAGTAACAAGGAACCATATTGAGGAAAAGTTCAATCTGTGTCACGTTTGCTATATTTCAGGGGAAAAAAAGAAAGGTCCGCTAGGGAGCAGAGTTTTGGCATTTTTTTTTCATATTTCTGCAAGCATTGTTGAGGCCAAAAAATTCTCAACCACTTGCTTCAACAGCCTTTGTTGACAAACAGTCCAAAAACGCAGTGTTTGGCACCGAAATACAGAAGTGTCCAGGACATATTAAAGGGAGTCAGGCAAATTGGTGTCACATTTTTCAGCAACCGCTACGACACATTACAGCACACTGGTCCATAAATGATCAAGTAATAATAATGGTTTAACCAAGCTGTAGGGTTCGACAGCGGCCGGTGCGTCCTGGAGACTTATGTGCGTGCAAAAACAGGCCATGCAGGCCATTTTCTCGGGATTCCGTAGTGTTCTACTTGGTCTGTTTCAACAAACTTTGAGATGTAAACAAAAAGCAGTGTGGTAGTTTATTACACGCAGTGGCATTATATTTGTTCAGAGTGACAGCACATGGATCTTGCATTGCTTTGCGGGATATTGTTACAGCTTGGACTTACAAGATCCTCGGTCTTTCTCTGCTCAGGGCCAAGATGAAGCTGTTCACATCGCACAACAACATGACGAACTACGCCACCGTGTTTGCCTCCAAGACGAACCTCGAGCAGCGGCGAGGACGTGCTGGGCGTGTTCGACCGGGCTACTGCTTCCACCTCTGCAGCAAAGCTCGTTACGAAAAGTATGCTTCTTTGGTGCACTGCTGTCTTGCTAGCGAAAAATCTAATTGTGTCTGGATATATCGCTTTGTTTTAGCGTTGTATTCTGTTCATGCCTCTTAGCCTTGGTCATGGTAACTGTGTGTAGCTGGAGTGCTGTGTGTCATCTGGGCATGATCTGTTTTAAGGGGGGACACTGGTCTTGAAAAAAAAAAAATTTTATTAATGAAGTCACAGTTACAAAATTTTCAGGGAATATGTATTTTTGTGTGCCGATTCTAGATATGTCATTTAATTTCATGTAAAACAATTCCTTGAGCACTTATGCACTTTTTATGCTAGTATTTTGCAGAGAGTTTTGAAGAAAATTTGCTGCGGGAAACTCGCTGAAATGTATGCCATTGGGTTCTCTTGACACCAAGGAATACAATAAGGGTGAAATTGTCTTTCTGCCTATCATAGAACTTAAGTTATAAAGTTTTGAAGTTTTCGCTTCAGAAATGAGAAGGAAATTGTGTATTTCTGTTTCTGAAGTGGCAGCTTCAGTACCCTATTACTCAAGTTCTATGAGAGCCAGGATGATTATTTTACCCTTATTGTATTCCTTGGTGTCAAGAGAACCCAATGGCATACATTTCAGCGAGTTTCCTGCAGCAAATTTTCTTCAAAACTCTCCACAAAATACTTGCATAAAAAGTGCATAAGTGCTCAAGGAATTGTTTGACATGAAATTAAATGACATATCTAGAATCAGCGCACAAAAATACACGTGCCCTGAAAATTTCATAGCTATGAGTAAATCAATAAAATTTTCTTTTCAAGACCAGTGTCCCCCCTTAAGGCGAAGGCCTTTAATGCCTCATCGTTGTCGACAGAAGGCTGTCAGCAGAGGTGTCACGCTTTTCGGTTGGTCGAAATAATGGTTATGACGTCAGAGTGTGCGGATTCACAGTAATGAGGTCAACCGCGGATGCCTAACGCCTCCTTTTGGAGCACAAGACAACTAATAAAGTAGTTGTCGTCCGCTCCGTCAGGGGGCGTAAGGTGTCAATGCCAAACAGCACGCCAGAAAAGGCTTTCGCTTTGCATCACTTTAGAGAGCCAAAGTGCCCCCTGAATTTTTTATCTCTTTGTCTTTCTCCGGCACTGATGGTTAAAGTTCATCTGTGTCATACCAAAAGCAGAACATATTTGCTTTTGCTTTTTTTTTGTTGTTGTTGTTATTGGTTTATATTGCCACGCGCCTAACGCGCCGCGCGGCCTCCGCGCTGAGTCGAAGACGACGACGAAGCGGCGGTGGGCTCTCGTGGCGCGCTGTTCTGTTCTGTGTCGTGGAAGCTGGCTCGATAATTAAAAAGAAGGCTCCCGGTCTTGGGTTCTCCCCGACGTCTACCTTCACGGCTCCTCTGGTCGTGACAATATAGTCATCAAGGAACGGGTTTAGAGTAAAAAAGCTTGTGGCCATCGGAACGCGTCGGAAGCAGCGGAACGCGTCGTCGTGTTGGCGGTGTTGTCAGTGCACTTACAAGATGATGATGACAGCGGAACAAGAACTCGAGACGACTGCGTTGTTCCAGTTACCCATGAGGTGGTTGGCACTATAGACAGACGTTCTGAAGCAGTTCACGAGCTTGTAATACAAGCAAGACGCATGTCACGCCGTTGCTGCTCGCAAAGAAAGGGCAACAGTAAAAGACCACTTTAATTGCAAATGAAGGTTTTTCCAGTGAGTTATCTGCAGCACGGTTTTGGCGTATTCTTAGCATGTTAGGACATGAATTTCAATGTAGCGAAATGTCAGTATTACAAACTAAACAGCCAATTTTACCTAATTCGTTACATCGAGATTTAACTGTAGAACTTGCCCAGTTTTTATGAAAGTCACAGTTCAGTGAGTCCAAACCAGTGTAAAACAGCCACGGTGGCTTTGGCATTCAGTTCCTGATCCCAAGGCCGCGGGCTATTCAGACGTGTCTGCGGCAGCCAGATTTCGATGGAAGCGGAATGCAAAAACATCAGTGTACTGTGCGTTGCCAGCGCGTGTTAAGGGGGGACATGGGTCTTAGAGCATTTTTTTTATTTGCATACTAAATGCAATGAAACTGCACAGACTTGTTCAGTTTTTTCTGCTGATTTCAAATATGCAATCTGTTTATTTCCAGGCCAATTAGTTCCTGAGATATTAATATATATCATGCCACTGTGTGCTCAAACAATAGAAAAAAATGGGTCACCAGAAATTTAGTTTTGATATGTGGGTAGATACTGCAATGTGTGAGGAATGCAACGCTGGAATCAGGTTTCAGTTTTTTGTCTGTGTGGTCAAATGGGCTTAATATAGTTGGTTTTCAAGGGAGTTAACCAGACATATAGTGCCAGAAAACACACGACACACATGAAACTAACTATTAAGCCCATTTGTCTACACGGACGAAAAATGAAAACTGCTTCCAGCGTTGCATTCCTCACACATTGTAGTATCTACTCACATATTAAAATTAAATTCCTGGTGGCCCATTTTTTTTTCTATTGTTTGAGCAGACAATGGCATGATATATATTAATATCTCAGGAACTAATTGGCCTAGCAATAAACAAATTGCTTATTTGAAATCAGCAGAAAAAACTGAATAAGTCTGTGCAGTTTCATTGCATTTGGTCTGTAAATAAAAAAAATGCTCTAAGACCCATGTCCCCCCTTAAAGGGACCATGAAAAGAATTAAAAGACGCTTGTAAATGTTAGAAGTTATGCTCAGAAGCACTGACACCAAGTATGAGTCTTCGGAACTGAGCCGGCAATTTATTATGGCTTTTTAAAAATCGCGTTTTTTAAAATTCGCGGGCCGATTGGTGTCTTCGTAGGGAGCGATTTTGAAACCAAAACCGGGAAAACAGACGTCACTAGTCCCATGACGTCGGTAGGCCACCACACGCTGTCATTCGCTCGAGCCGCGGCAGCTACGACGTCACGGGCACACTTCCGGTAGCGGTGAAAATCGTCTGCTCGAGGCGCCGCGCGACCCCCTCGGGCAAGCGCGGGCCAGGGCATTGCCTTCACGCATATGTTTCCAATTTACCTCTGCCGCCTCTTTCTGCCGGGAGTTCGGGAGCAAAGAAAGCGCCGAGACCGGAGAGACGCTGCCGACACACGCTGCTCCTCGGGAGTGCGACAACCGGAAGCCGTAAACCGAACGTCAGCGAATGACGTATTCATGGGCGGAGCCCAGTCCCGGAGCTGTTTTCTTTATTTTTTCTTGGTGCTCCGCGCGTATGAGTTGAGGGGGGAGAGGGGAGCGTGATTTTTAATCGTCTATAACTTCATTGTTATTCATGCTAGCTCGAAAATTCTTTCGCTGGGGTGTCGAGTGATGGATTGCCTATCTTTACGTAATCTCAATTAATTTGTTTCATAGTCCCTTTAAAAAACCCCAGGTGGTCTAAATTATGTGGAGCCTTCTTCTGTGTCCCTCGTAGCCTATGTGTCACTTTGGGACGTCAAACCTCGCATGCCACATACCACCGCCAAACCAGTGTGGCAGACTTGGAAAGTATGTCTGGAATGAGTTTCTCCAAATCATCCCGTGAGGAACTTTCCCTGTTGAGGGCCAACAAAGATATTTACTTTGAAAGGCCATTTGGATTTGCATTATTCTAAGACGGGGTGAACCGGAGCTGCAATGCGTGCTTCTTTTGCTTCCTCCCAGGCTGGACAACTACACCACTCCCGAGATATTCCGCACCCCACTTCACGAGCTGGCACTGGCCATCAAGCTCCTGCGCCTTGGCGACATCACAAAGTTCCTTTCCAAGGCTCTGGAACCTCCTCCCATCGATGCTGTCATCGAGTCCGAGGTCTTGCTTCGAGGTCAGTCTTGGCCATTTCTGGTCAAGGTGGAGGCATGTTAGTTTTGGGGTCCCCTTTTGTCTTCCTATTTTCTAGCTGAGCTCTCTTATTTGAAATTTTGCACTGGGCTTTCAGGCGTGCTATAATTTTTGTTGTACCCGCCGGGGTGACTCAGTGGTTATGGCGCTCGGCTGCTGACCCGAAAGATGCGGGTTCTATCCCGGCCGCGGCGGCTGAATTTCGATGGAGGCGAAATTCTAGAGGCCCGTGTACTGTGCAATGTTAGTGCACGTTAAAGAAAAGAACCCCAGGTGGTCGAAATTTCCGGAGCCCTTCGCTACAGTATCCTTCGTAGCCTGAGTCGCTTTGGGACGTTAAAGGGTCCCTGAAAGGGGTGTCTGAGGTTGGCAAACAAATACTTGCATTATGTAGAGCGTAGGCCACTGAACGTTCATGCCGCGTACAATACATCAAAGGCGAGTAGATAATTTACAATACATTTTCAAAAACTACCTCTCCCGAGCCTCGCGGCGACCAGCGGCGGTGAACTTCCGCCCGAATCCGTACTCATTACGTCAGTTTGTACTCTTTACGTCACAAGTGCTGGGCTATGATTGGTTCGCGGTGCCAACGTGAAATCACGCATTTAACAAACTAGAAGCTCTAGATACTTCACACTCTTACTCTTTTCGGAAACATTTCGCATTTCAGCAAGCAGAGTTGTCGTTTATATGCATGTTTACGCAGTTATTGTGTGTTCGGTGTCAGAAATTAGTACTGCACTTCCGGTTTACAATGTTTTCGTCTGCTCGTGCCGCTTGTGTCACTCCGCCGGCGCCGACGTCGAACCGAATCGAGAATCGAGGTGCGATTTGGAGTCACCGCACTACTGATTTCTGTCGCGACCTCCGTCGCATGCGCAATCAAAATGGACCGGCCGTGCTGTGTCGTTGGTTGCAAAGCCAGGGTTCGGCAAGATGTTGCCCTTCGGTACTGTCTGCCGAAAGATGGAAGTGAGCGAGCCGTCGTCGTCGTCAGGATTCAGCGCTCGATTTCTGAACGGCGTGTCCTTAAAAGCTTGGCCGACGCGCTGCACCGATCGTCGCTTGCGAACTGCCGCCCCACTACAAGCAGGGAGACACGGGGCGGTGAGCATCGCTGCGCCGCCCTACCCAAGCTCCGCTCACAACCGGTGTCGCACTTCGCCGCCGTGCAGCAATGCCTGAGCGCTGCTTGGGATGGTGTACATATATCACAAGGCAAGATCGCCTTGTTATCAGAAATACTTCTCGAGCAGCGACAAAGCACGCCTGCTTATGTTGCGAGCTTTCGGCAACGGCACCGCTCGCGGGCGCTCAGGGCGACGAGCTCTGCTGCTGCCTGGCTGCCGTGGTCGTCGCTAGGCCTATTGCCTCTTCGGCATCGAAGCTGCAGCGGCCGGCGCTTCGGAAGTCGCCTGAGCTATAATACAAGGCTTACTCTACACATCGCTTTTCAGTCAACAGCATCATCTCACAATAAAATAATAGTATGGTCACTTTCCGCGACTCCTTCTGCAGCGAAGCGAGCGGGCGCCAGGCGAGTCGGAGCCCACGTCGGGCCAGCGGCAGCTGCGAGACGGTTGTGGCAAGAAATTTGCTCGTATCGCAGTCGTTACCTTTACCAGCAGCTCAGTATTGGTCAGCGATCCTCAAAAATGACACATTTTTCACATTTCTTATCCCAGGGTTTATTATTTACGTCAAGAACACACTTTAGCTCGTTTTTATGTCGCCGGCAGACGGGATCCAGGCTGGCCGGCCGGCCGGCATGCTCGGCGTACATCACGTTCGCACAAGAAAATGCAAAACAGCCATGATACCAGCGAGGATGCTTCCTAGATTCGAGCAACGAAAATATGTCTGTGCAAAAGTGGATCTTTCGGCAACGACACCGCCTGCGGCAACGCCGCGCGACGAACTGCGCGCTGGTCCCAGGCTGCCCTAGTCGTCGCTAGGCCTATCTGGTTTCGCATTGAAACCGCAGCTGACGGCGCTTCGGAAGTTGCCTGCGCTATAATAAAAGGCCTACTATTCACATCGCTTTACTGCGAACTCGTCCCATAATAAAAGATATGTTCGATTTCCAAGATGCCTTCAGCAACGGAGCTAGCAGACGGTAAGCGAACCGCACCAAGTAGCAGCAGCACCAAATCGGCTGTTGGATGAAATTTGCTTGTATCGCAGTCATCACTTTTACCAGCAACTCGGTATTGGCCAACGATCGTCAGAAATTATGCATTTTTGACATGCATCTATCCAAGGGCTTGCTATGGACGAGAACAAACAATACTAGCGCGTTTTTCAGTCGCCGGTGGCCGGCATCAAGGCTGGCAGGCCGGTCCGGCGTGGCTCGGCCCCGAGCGCCCTGAGCAGCGCGCTGTACGGCATCATGACGCTGCCGCTCTCCGCACTCGTATTGGCTCCCGCTTCCCGTCGTTGCGTTTTCCGCGCGCGGCTTGTCGTAGACATCCAGCAGGTTGGACGCAGGCGACGAGCTGCGATCGGTTGTTACGACGTCGTTCACAACGGCGCGCCGCAGCGAATCGCACACACTTTTCGCACATGTGTCCCCGCCTTAAGGCTGAAATCCCATTTCGGCACTCATCCGCAAAAGTCGTTCCTTCAGCTCGGGGTCTATAGTACGAGAGAAGCCGCAGCGAGGGTTGCGAGACACAGGTGAACATAGCAGACAGCGGGAAAGCGAGCGAGCGAGCGATCGAGCGAAAGAGCGCGTCAACCGGAAGTAAACAAACCGATCTCGTCGATGACGTATTTGTGGGCGGAGCATGGTCCCGGCCTGTAATCTTTATTTTTTTATGGTTTGCTCCGGTGTACGAGTTGAGAGGGAAAAGGCTGGTGGTCATTTTTAATAGCCATTATCTCTGGTTCCGCACAAGGTAGATCAAAAATTTTTGCGGTAGGATGATGGATCGTTCAATGTCTATCAATACTTCGACTTCTCTTTGCCTACATGGACACCGTTTCAGGGACCCTTTAAACCCCAATAAACCAAATCAATTTTTATTGTTGTGTGGTAGTTTTTTCCAAAATGCTGATGCAATTTCCTAGTGTGTCTGAAAACAGTAGAAAGGAAAAGTACTCTGTTCAAAGTCATTAATGGCACATGCTGCCTGGTACACCACAGTAAGACACACGATGCTGAAAGAACTCCTTTGACAGCGCATTAATTGGTTACTGTGCTGCAGTTGGAATTTTGTGCGTTTAAAATAGTGCTCTCTTGAGACAGTTGTGAGCAATCTTATTTTCTTTTAAGGTTTTAAAATGGCATATAAAAGTTGTTGCCATCAAGTCTTCCCCTCCCAAGTGTCCCTTAGGCTTGGGCACCTAGTGGAACTCCTCAGCGGGTTTCACTGCATGTCCTGCACTTCTGTGTAATTTTCTTGCTTATCATATCCAAGCTTTATTCTCTGTAAAGGTGACGAATTTCTTATTTTGGGACGGTGATTTCTAAATTTAGCTAGACCATATTTCCGTTCACTATCCCTTTAAAGGAAATAAACTTGCAGGTGAGGGTGTTCCCCTGCTGTTTCTTCCATCGCCAACTCTTCCCTGCATTTTTCTGCCTCTCCTTTCTCAGCGACCCACGCTACCTTCTTTCTGCTTCTGCGCTCATGGCTAGCTTTACTTTTTTTTTTTTTTTTCGTGCGCGCGCTTTGCCTCTTCACTCCCGAGGACTTCAAGAAGTTGGCTTCTCCTCACAGCTTCTGAGCACCTTTTTATCATTTTTGGTGTACATTTGCCTAAGAATGTCAGCCTCGCGCATGCCATGTTGTTATCATTCCGCTGGAGGTATGTCGTCACGGCCAGACGCTCTTTACTCTGGCCGCTTCTTTAAAAAAAAAAATTGGCTGGGGCTTAGCTAAGGTTAAGCCTGGATATCTTGAAGCGAAAAGCTGCGCTGATCCACGATAAACACGCGCTTGCGGCGAACGTCAAACGATGACGCATAGCGCACGGCAGCGTGCGCCTGTTCTATGGGCAGGCGCGCCTTATATACCGTATTTTCCGGTGTATAAGACGCACCCGCCATATATGCAGGCTGTAATTGAAAAAGTTGGTATATAAGACGCACCCCAGTTTACCCAGTTAGGCTAGTGAGGATCAATTAAACACGCTTGCGCGACCATCACGAAATTCACCGTACCTGTGATCACAAAATGAACGAGGGAGGGGAAAACCTCAGGTTGCTTCAGCCAACGTTTCGACAAGGGGGCTTGTCTTCGTCTGGGCAAAGCGTTCATCATTGGCAGGGATTAAATAGGGCCTTCGCTCCGAGGAGGAAGGCCCCGTACCTGTGAGAAATTCTTAAGCAACTCTAAGTGCTCGAAAAAGGCAACACTCACGCCATTTCTGCCCACGTTTTAGAAAAAAAAGAAAGAAAAAAAATGAAAAAACTCTCCCATATGTCCGTAAGAACATTTTATTTCTACTTGAAACCTTGGAAGTCTTCACCTTCGGATGCGCTATCGAAAAGTTCGCCCATTTCTGGTGGCAACGCGACTGAAACATTCTCTTCGCACTACGTACATGGAGCAAAGAAAGTTGCAAAGGGTGGCTAAAATAAGAACGCCGGCTTGTCCTGGCTTGTCTTGACAAAGGCGAGAAGCGTGATTGTCGTCATCTTTTGGCATTTCGCATTACTTTTGCTTGGGGCCTCCGAAACGGTGGTGTGTTTGTGATCCGGGAAGTCGTCATCCCCGTCGTTTCATCATAAAGTTCACCTAAAAAAAGTTACGCACAGCGGTCCCCGTACTGAAGTATTAACCGTGTTACAACCGCATCATTGCTAGTGATATTTTTTCGGTAAAAAAGCTTGAACATGAACCTGAGTAATTTCTGAACTCGCAAAAAAAAAAAAACGAAAAATTCGCATATAAGACGCACCCTTGTATAGGACGCACCAGCAAGATTTTTGAAAAAAAGTCGCGTCTTATACGCCGGAAAATACAGTACCCCTCCTTTCTAATGCGCACTGCGCTTGGCTGCGGCAAAAAGTCAGTGGTGAGGAGGAGAAGCGGTGGCACACATGCGCAGTAGCCTGCGCTGTGCGTGATGTCACTCATGCTCCGACATACGCCGGCTCACGCGAAGCGCGGTGTTGACTAGCGTAGTGAAGCTTTTCGCTTCAAAAATCCTTACTATAACCGGGAAAAAGGTGCAGTCATCTATGGGAGGTGGAATGGAACTTGTTACACCCGAGTTTACTATAGCGGGGTTGCACTGCATTCTGATGTCAGGTCTGTGTGCTCTCACTAATTTAATTTTCCTCTCTTGCCAGAGATGGGAGCCTTGACGGTCACTGGGGAGCTAACACCCCTGGGCAAGATCTTGGCTCGTCTGCCCATTGAGCCTCGACTCGGCAAGATGCTGATCCTGGGCCTCGTTTTCGGGTAAGCTGCCTTCAGGAAATTTAAACAGTACAGCCCACTTGCAACAAATGCAGCCTCAAGTGCAGCATTTGTGTGCTACATCCCAGAGTTGAGTGCAAGAGAACTGTACGTAACATGATGAACTCCCCTGAAGCCTACCTTTTCTGTGGCTGTTCTTTGTGGTGTGCTTTCATGCTACGTCCATGAGTTGCCACTGTTTCGATAAAAAAAAAAATTGGCACTACCGTATTTACTCGCATAATAGGCGCACTTTTTTTCCAGAAAATCCGGCTCAAAGTTCGGGGTGCGCCTATTACGCGGGGTAAAATTTCCGGAGATTTTTCGACTCGCAAAATTGAACACCCAGCGTAAACGCACTCGTGTACGGGCCGCACCCCGTTTTCGCGAAGAAAATGTAAAAAAAAAAAAAGATCCGTGTAAGGGCCGCACCGAAACTTTCCACGACACACGCGGGAATAGCCATTGGAATGCACGCGCCGAGGCCTCCGCGATTGGCTCCGGCTGCGCGCAACGGGCGCTTGATCGCGGAGGCCACACACGTGCACAGGAGCTTCCAGACGCCGCCCACGGAGGGCGCCCAAGGCCAAGCTCATCATCATCATCATCGTTTTCCTCCGCCGCGAGCTTGCGCTATCTATATCGCCATCAGCATCTCCAGCTCGTTTTTTTTTTTTTTTTTTTTTTTTTTTTGCTGTCAAGTGCCGTGATTTGCGGTAGCGCGATAGTAATCGTGGTTTATGGCTTTGCCGCGGAGCGTTGCTGTTTTAGCTCGATGGGCAAGCACCTTAAAAGCTACACGGCTGGGAGTTTGCTCTCGAACACGGCAAGCGTGCGGCAGGTCGGAAAATACGACGTGGCCGAGAAGTGCGGCAGTTGCGACTGCGGCGTCCCTAAATTTTCGTACGCGACTCCAAGCGCCGAGGTTTTCGTGGGCCTAAGTCGGGAACGTTTCCAGCTGGAGATGAAGCTTTCCAAACAGACGTTTAAAGTGAGCATCCCTGAAAACTGAGTGCGGCTGTTCTACGCGATGTCGTTGTACGTGCTGTGGGTCCGCAGCAGCTGCGACGACAGCAGCACTAGTAGGGACTAGTAGTCAGTTCAGCAAAAACTTTGTTAAAATAAAGATTGGGAAGCGGGGGGCGGCGAGGCGTCGGCTTGCAATCGTGTAAATACAGTATTGATCACAGTGCCAAGTTCGGGGTGCGCCTATTATGCGCGGAAATAAAAAAATCTGATTTTTCGCGCCCTAACTAGGGGTGCGCCTATTATGCGAGTGCGCCTATTACGCGAGTAAATACGGTAGTTACAGTATACGGCTGTGTATAACTTTACCTTCCTCTTTAATGAAAACGAGCATCTGGAACTTGCAAATGGAGCCAACCTATTTGCAAGGTGCCATGATTCTTTGTTAGCTCATTAATTCAGCTCATAAATTCCAGCGGCATTCATTTGAACTTTTGAATGATTTTAGCTCAGTGCCATGTCCACTTGTTAAATAGATTGTTCAAGCTAATCAGTTCCGCCTCTAATATCAGTTCACTCACAGAACTGTGGCTCAAGTTTGCTCTGTAGTTCAAGTTGCTCTCTTTCTATGTATCAAATTTACCTCAATCAATTTTTTTCTATAATGCTCTGTGCTGTCCGGATTTACTTTCTAGTCCGTTTGTTTTTCTGGTACACTGCACGTGCTGATTTATGCCCGATACACGGTGCCACTGCATTGCCAATGTGACGTTCATGCTGCCTTTGTTCGTAGCAAGGCTTGTGCAAATATTTGACATAGTAGAAGCCCTTTACAGTAAAGTTACTCGGACCAATAAAAATCTTAAAACAGTAGCAAGGTCTTTACTATATCATTTGTTGATCACTGCATGGCTCTAAGAATACTGTCTGGTAATTAACTGGCTGCTTATTAAACACATATCATTGGGTTATTCAAGAAACACTCATAAATACGCCACTGCGATGGCTCAGTGGTTATGGCGCTCGGTTGCTGACCCGAAAGACGCGAGTTCGATCCCGGCCGCGGCGGTTGAATTTCTTTGGAGGAGAAATTCTAGAGGCCCGTGTGCTGTGCGATGTCCAGTGCACATTAAAGAACCCCAGGTGGTCTAAATTTCCGGAGCCCTTCACTACGGCGTCTCTCATAGCCTGAGTCGCTTTGGGACGTTAAACCCCCATAAACCTAAAGGCATTTTTTGGTCTGGCCGTCACCGTGGTGTGGTGCAACGCGCGCAGGGCTGGCGATGCGCTGTGCACCATCTCGGCCAACAGCAGCACCTTCCCGGAGCCCTTTGACACGCCCTTCCCCAAGCGGCTGGCGTACGTGCAGCGGCGCTTCTTTGGCGGCCGCTGGAGCGACCACATCACGCTGCTCAACGTGTTCGGCCAGTGGGAGCAGGCCCACATGCAGGGCGAGTTTGCCGAGAGCAACTTCTGCGAGCAGTTCTCCATCTCCATGCCCACCCTGCGGATCACCTACGACGCCAAGGTGCGTTGTGTGTGTGTGTGCATGTGACTTGTTTGCTCGAGGACAACTTGGGAAGATGTTCAAACATTTTGAGTTGATTATCGAGTGTTTCTCGTACTTGCCTGTCTTAGTTTCGCTGATTAGGTTTTCAAAATAACAAGAATGCCGCCGCAGTGGCTCAGTGGTTATGGTACTCAGCTTCTGACCCGAAAGACAGAGGTTCGATCCCAGCCGCGACGGTCGAATTTCGATGGATGCGAAATTCTAGAGGTCCGTGTACTGTGCGGTGTCAGTGCACGTTAAAAACCCCAGGTGGTCGAAATTTCCGGAGCTCTTCTGTACATCGTCCCTCATAGCCTTAACCGCTTTGGGACGTTAAGCCCCATAAACCATCAAAGTAACAATGAAAAACAAAGAACTGCTGCTAAAAGGCTAAGCATTGCCTGCATGGCTGGAGTGGAGCAGAAAGGGCATGTCATTGGATGGGCCTATGATGTTTAGGATGACGCACAATGCCCACTCGAATTCTGAGTGCAACCTCCACATACCGAGTTAGACCGCCAGGAAGATTATGTCCTGCGGTGGATTTATTGAACGCGTGGAGCGCCGCAGAGATTCTTTTGTCGAAGATCTGTGTCTCCATATGAAAGGTTGCTTGCTTGCATGAAAAGAAGGCTTCTGCTTAACAAGCAGCACCACTGCAGATGTGCCGAATGCGACCAGAGCGCGGCGTTTGTGTTTAAGCAGCTGTGCTGAAGAATGCAATGCAGACATAATGTCATGTGCTGCTCTTACAGCCTGCAATATAGATATTAAGTTTTTCAACAGCAGACGAGTGGTGCAAAGCACAAAAAATGACTAGAGGCCGCCGAGTTAATTTGAGCTTCTATTACTACGAGTCCTCACTGGGAAGCTCTCTCTAACCCTCCCCACCTCCTGCAGCAACCAGACATGAAATATACCGGTTTACTGCCGACTGGCAAAGTGATTTTAAGGCGGAAGCCTTTAATGCCTCATCGTTGCAAGCAGCAGTTGTCGACAGAAATGTCACGCTTTTCAGTTGGTCAAAACGGTTGTGACGTCACAGTGTGCGAATTTCAAACGGGGCCAATTGTACTTTGGCTAGTAACCAATGCAACCACTTAAAGGGATCGTATAGTGATGCTCCAAGTAAGTGGGACTGAGTTTAGATGATTGCTTAATTAACCAATTAACCTAATTTTATAGTCAGACCAGATAGATAAATAAAATCGAGTAGAAAATTGCCCGAGCTCGGGAATCGAACCCCGGTCTTCGGCGTGCGAGGCGAGCATGCTATCCACTCGGCCATGCCAGCTCGATGGTTTGGAATGAACAAAGGCGCGTCTAGTGAATATGGTGTCATCATTCACTCCCATCTTTCTCCCTTCCCATAACAGCGTTTAGGTGTCCAAAGAGATATGCCTGACAGGTACATTTCTTTTCCTCAAAAACCAATTTACCGATGAGCAAGGCATAGAACCGAACCGGCGATGGCGTTCTATGCATAGACTCCCTGGCAGCGTTGCAAGACGCTGTCGCGTTCCACTCTTGGAGGCAAAGCTTAACATCTTAACCACACATCAGTGACACGAGCAGCAACATCGCGCTTAAGGCTTTCGCCTCATCGCAGTTTAGGTCAACAAAGTGCCCCCCTGCATTTTTTCCATTCTGCCTGCATTTCAAGATCAGTCCGAAGGACGCCTCTCGTAGTAAGCCCACCGGACATGTGGATCTGGATGTCAGTTTTCGGATCTGATTCGTTCTTCCTTTGGATGTCCGGATTCAACTTTGGATGTACGGACCTTAATCGGACGTTCATCGGACAATGTTGACAGTCTGGAGGGGGTCGACTTACAGTCAAAACCAAAGCATGGCACCATGAATAAAGGTGAAACAAACGGAATATCAGGGATGCTACATTGTGGTTGCAATTTTATGTTTGCTCCATGGCTGTACCCAGTAGCATTTGGCTAATTTGCAGGGCTTTTTTTTTTTTTACTTTTTGCTGCTCACTCTGTGCTCATGGGAGTGTTGATAATTGATGGAACTGCTGCTGTTCCAATCGCGGTGGCACTGCCTCAAACTTGGGATTCTCCTATGACGACACATGACTAAGTGACTTGAAACATGACGTGCACATGACGTAACGCAGACTTCGTGATTTCTGGCGGCCAGCACAGCGGCCTAGCAGCAGCCGAAATGAAAGCTACCGCCGGCCGCACGTTGAAGGCATCTATCGTCTATTGCGGCTGTCGCTACCGTCGTTTCGCTTACGTTTGCACCGGCGTTTTGCCAGCGTTACGATGGATCCCGTTCTCGAAGTCGTCAACGAAGTTCTCGCAATAGACACCTTTAGCATACCATGTACCTTGTTAGCGTTAGCGGAATACCGGGAGCCCGCCTATAGCCGGTGATCAGGCGCTGATTGGTCCCGATGCTGCAGGCGCGCGCGTAGCTGCCGGGTACGTGGCGCCATCTGGCGACGTCAAGGAGATTTACGCATGCATTGGCTGCGCCTCAGTGATTGGTGGCTCCTCGTGTCCCAGTGTTACTAGAACCATTGGTTCTAGCAACACTGTTTTGTCCTATGACGTCATCATGCTTGTACTTGCAAGTTTGGCCTGTGGTGGCGATACCTGTATTTTGGTTCTTGCTCTTTTCTACGTTACAAGAGCTTTCTTGTCAGTATAAGTGGCGTTTTTGTAATCAGGAGCTGGTATTCTGTCGATACAAGCCAACTTCAATTTCTCCTCAGTGTCCCTTTAAGTCATGTTTACCTGGACTTCTTTCGTACGTGTTTTCCGCAGAATCAAATCAGGGAGCTTTTGATGGCCGCTGGCTTTCCTGAGATGGCATTGGCTCCTGAGATGTACAACTTCAGCGGTGTTGACCCCAAACTGGATGTGGTGAGTCAGTTGTGTGTGTGGCATGATTTATTTTTCTCTTTCCTTTGTGTCATGCCTGTGCATTGTAGTGCGCAGTGTGACTGAGAGAGTACTGCGGGAAGCTGGTGGAAATTGAGTTAGCAGGATGGTGCGTTCCCATTAATTAGGAGTCTTATTTCTCTTAAAAGAGCTATACTGACGGCTAGCATAAGTCTAGTCATTGGTGCTTCATGACTATTACTATTGACAGCTAGGCAAGCATAAAAATACTTGAATGGGTTGCCGTAGGCCTGGGATGTTGAAGCACGCTGCTTCACAAATATTGTCCGTCAAGAATTTTTTTAATGCACGTTTGTGGAAGCTGAGTTATCTGCAGCCAAAATTTGAATTTGAGTGCCTTCGCACCCTTTCCGCCCCTCATCACTTTTTGCATACTGAAAGGTGGGCGCTCCTCTGCCGGCCCCATCTTTGGGGGCGGAGCTTCCTGACCTGCCGGAGCTACGCGGCCTATTGGCCGCCGCCGCTATGGCAGCTGCTTGAAGTCTGAAAGAATCTAACCAATAGCCACCTCTCAACTTGTACAAGCAGGTGCGAGCAAGAAAAAGTCACCGAGGAGAGCTTGCCAACTTTCGCGCGTGACTGTGGGTTCTCTAGATAGAAGTGCATTAGTATTTGGCTCAGGCATTTATGACAACACAACGCAGTGACTGAGATACCGTATAAACACGTGTAAGGGCCGCACCCGTGTATGGGCCGCACCCCGCTTTCCCGAAGGAAATGTTTTAAAAAAAAATAAATCCGTGTAAGGGCCTCACCCGAACTTTCCATGACCCAGGCGGGAATAGCCTTCTAAGTGCACACGCCGTGGCCTCCGCGATCGGCTCCGGCTGCAAACAACGGTGAGCTCGATCGCGGAGCGCTTGATCGCGGAGGCCAAGCACGCACGCAAGAGCTTCCAAAAACCGTCCCTGGATGGCGCCCGAGGCCGCAGCCATCATCATCATCGTCAATTTTTTTCTCCCCCGCGACTTCCCGCTATCTAATCGGCATCAGTATTGCCAGCTACAGCCTTTTATGGCGTATTAGCGCGTTCGCCGTAGTTGTTGTGGCTTTGTGCTGCCGCCGGGTAATGCAGTTTTAGCACGATGGGCAAGCACCTTATCAGCTACACGGCTGGGAGTTAGCTCTTGAATGCGGCAAGCGTGCGGTGGACAGGGAATTCGACATGGCCGAGAAGTGCGTCCGATGACCGTGCAATCAAAAGGGTGCATTGAGAAACACAAGCTGCAAAAAGCGCGCTTTCCGAGGCGAGCTGTGTGAGTTTCCCGAACTGCTCTGCTAGTGATGGAGATGCGGAGCAACGGCTACGCGTTGACAGCGGACATGCTGCGCGGCTTATTTGGGATGAGCGTGCACCAGAGCACAACACCAGCTCAGAGTCGAAATACTCTGGAAGTGACGACTGAAGGTAGAATAAATGCCGTTCATTCCCTGATTGCTGTTTTTGCTTAAAAAAAAAAATTTGTTTTTCTAAATCACATGTATGGGCCGCACCTCGAAAATTGGCTCCCGAATCTGGGAAAAAAAGTGTGGCCCTTACACGCGTTTATACGGTAGTTGGTGTGCTCACCTCAGAAGGTGTTTCAGAGCCTCTTTAACAGTGAAAAACTGAAAGCAGTGCCGCTGCGCATTCTAATTACTGTGGCTTCTGCATGACAGTACCTTTGAATGAAACGTAGTAACAGATCGTCGACACAATGAGACTGACCTTTGGATTTTCTGTTAGTTTACCCATGGGCTTGAGTGCATTACTGTTTTACAGCAACAGAGTAAGCTACATTATTGACCTTCCTCTCTTCATGTTTGCGTCTGTGTTGCAGCAGCTTGAGTACCGTATTTACCCAATTCCAACGCGCCCCCGATTCCAACGCGCACCCAATTTACGGCACCAAAAAAAAAAAAAATCAAGCCCCGATTCTAACGCGCGCCCGATATTGGTAATGAAAAAAAACAACTACAAGCTCCGCTTCTAACGTGCATGTGACTTCCACGAATGAAAGTAATTTGCAACCGTTTTTGTATTTTAAGGAGAGATGCGGGTGAAAAAACCGCGACTTTTTTCGATAAAGTCGATTTTGTATTTTCTTACGTTTTGTATTCCCCCAAGACTCTTCTTTTATGTATAAAAAAATCAAGCCGATAATCAATGGGAAGTTAGTAAATAATGCAATTTAAGCACTCGCGGTGGCTCGCGAAAGTGCGAATTTGACCGAATTTCGGGAACGCGGCATTTCGCTCCACGGCGTCGCCCGCTCTTGAATTTTCGCGGGGAAGTAGGCCTAACCCTCCCCTACCAGAAGCCACTTCGGCAGCGGCGCATTCTTGATAAAAATACGAAAAAAAAAAGATCGTTTCCCGCCCGAGTCGAGCGTCGCGACTGGCCCTTCAAATCACGTGGTACGATCGGAGCCCTTCCATTGGCTATGAGCATTCCACCGCACGGTCGGACGCAGACGCTCTTTCTTCGTTCTGCCGCCACCGAGACGTGAACCAACGCTTGTGCCCGGGTTTTTCTCCTTTCTCCGCTATGGATGCGACTGAGAAACGAGATTTTTTTTTTACGCAAGTTCCTGACAAAGCATCAGTATAAAGGAAGACGCCCCAAGCGCAAGCGGAGAGCTCCGGTGACGGGAGGTTCGTCTGCTGCTAGGCGTAACTGCGGCAGCGGCGATGCACCATTTGGATCCTTCAAGCTTCTTGCGGAGCATCCATGACTTCGTCAGTGCATCTGAGCGAAAGATAAAGATGTTCGACGGCCAAAACAAGCGTAAAAAAAAACGAGCGCGGAAGCGCTGTTATCTGTTAGGTCGGCATGATGCACGACCTCGTCAGCGGCGCGGCGTGTCCCGCCTGCGGACGATGTAATCTCTGTCAGAGAATCGGCCGCAAAACAGAAAGGACTCTCATCGTTTTTCGAACTTTACCGCCAAAATGACGCATTTCCGACAACCGTTGTTTCATCAACATATTCTTCGAGCCGCGTATCTCGATCGTGCAAAGGCAGTGATGAGGCGTCCGCCCGCGGCAGTGCACGGGATACCGTCGCCGTGAACGTGGTCCGTGGTCGCTGAGCACGCGACCAATGACAAGCGCCACACCGATTGAAAACGGCTCCTGCGACGCAGAAAACGACGAGCAAGCGTGCTCCCACGTTTGCCGGCAGTTAGTGAGCTCCCACATCGCATAATGGCGATGACGATGGGCAGCTATGGGGCAGTTTCGGTTTGCACTCGAATCCAACGCGCATGCGATTTTGAGGCGTATATTCCCCGAAAAAAGGTGCGCGTTGGGATTGGGTAAATACGGTATGTGCTCTAGTTGGTTGGCCAAGAGCAAACTACATTACGGCTGCTTTTTATTTTGAGTGTGTGCGCACATGCGTGCGCATGCACGCCTTTGTTGTTTGGCAGTTCTTGGTTCCTTCACACTTGTTGTGTGAGTGTTCATGGTGTCTCCCCCCCCTTCCCAGATGGTGGCCTTGTTGGTGATGGGCCACTACCCCAACATCTGCTACCACAAGGAGAAGCGCAAGGTGCTCACCACAGAGAACCGGGCGGCACTCATCCACAAGACGTCGGTCAACTGCACCAACCTGCCGGCCTCCAACAAGTTCCCCAGCCCCTTCTTTGTGTTCGGGGAAAAGGTGACGACGCTGGCATTTTCCTATCCACTTCTTCACTTGCAGTCAGCGACCACTCACGTCGTCAGGACTGTTTAAAGAAGAGCAGATGTGCCATGATTTCGTAGGGAGGGTCAACGGAGGTCTGCTTGGTCGTTCTCCTCTGTCACCCTCCCCTTAGCTCTCACAAGCTGTTATGTATTTTGTTTGGCTCCTGCCTACTCTGTAACCAGCTAAAGGCAGCATTGGTATGCCTTAGTGCTGAAAAACTCTACTCTCAGTTTGCCAAGCGCGTATAGTTACGTTGAGCTTCAGGAACTTGCAAGAATGTTTCTGTACTGGGTGAAGGAAAAAAGAGCCCTAAGAACTGTGCACCATCGAATTCTCCTTGCTCGATGTATCCGCTTTTCTGGGCCATTTGAAAGGAGTAACGTGCCATTGGCACCCAGTTGCTGTGCGTAGTGTACATAGTGTCAGTTCAGCCGCCGCGGTGGCTCAGCAGTTATGGTGCTCGGCTGCTGTCCCGAAAGACGCGGGTTCGATCCCGGCCGCTGCGGTTGAATTTCTTTGGAGGAGAAATTCTAGAGGCCCGTGTGCTGTGCGATGTCAGTGCACATTAAAGAACCCCAGGTGGTCGAAATTTCCGGAGCCCTCCACTACGGCGTCTCTCATAGCCTTAGTCGCTTTGGGACGTTAAACCCCATAAACCTAAACCAAACCATAGTGTCAGCTCACTTGTGGCATTGAAAAGTTCGTTTGTGCACCTCTTCCTTACTTTCCTGGGAAAACGTCATGTGCTGCTCTCTTTCTTGTCGCAATTCATTTGCCTGAATGGTCTCTTCATGCAGAGAATTTTTATTAGACTTGCCTGGAGGGGGCAGGCCTGTGTCTTATCTCAAAATGTATTGTTTTTTTTTGCATAAACCCGGTCATGCAATTGTCCGTTTCAACGCAGATCCGCACGAGGGCGGTGTCCTGCAAGCAGATGACCATGATTTCTCCCCTGCACATCCTGCTGTTCGGCTGCAAACGAGTGGAGTTGGTCAACGGGGTGGTCCTGGTTGATGGCTGGTAGGGTTGCCCCATTGCGCATCCGTCTTCTCCCCAATTTGTGCACGCAGAACTTGGCCTTGACACAGTTAAGTGCGGCTGCAACAAAATTGAGAAAAGTTGGCAATTTCTCATTAAATACAGGCTTCCATTGCATGCAGTTTCTGCACGAAGACTCAAAAGGACAGAACAGAAATGAAAATAACAGCTTCCTGCCGTAGCATGACAGAACTTGGCATTCTGCGTGATAGGAGGTCACTATGAAAGAAGGAAAATGATTAAAAGGAGTGGTATTACTTTTTCCTGGAGTCATGCTGTGCAGCCACCTTAACTTGACACAGATCAGTGAGTGTACGTTCACATTTAGTCAGTGTAGTGTTGCCGTTCGGGCTTCTTGACTGGCAAGGTTCAGAGCCAGGATAGTGGGAAGCAGGAATTCCAACTAGTGCAGCCATGAGCCGGTGACTGGATAACCATGCGTGAAAAAGAAGAGGCAGCATGTTGTGGCATGTGCTTTGTGCTGCACATGTGAGACGCTGCAGCTGTCCCACTGTACCGTTTCCAAAGCAATCGCGCGCTCTTTGTAGGCCATCTAGATGGCAACAGAGAGCATCCCATTATCTTGAATGGCAACGATGGAGAACAAAGAGCAGAGCCTATCCAAGCCAGTCTGATTGCGCCCGCCGATTCCATTTAAATCCAAGATGGCGCCTTTCACAGTGGTGGGGAACGGGTTGGTTGCGACAGCAATGCCCGCTCGCATCTACATTAGGCCGAAATAACAAACTTTCGGTTGAAAACCGATCTCCACAATATTGTTTGCGTCTATTTTAGTCCGAAAAATCTAACTTTTAGACTCCACAAAGTCTAAAATATCGGTTGTGAAAATGTACACGTTCCTATGAGGTGCGCGACGGTTCCTCAGTGAAGTCTGAAATATCGCGCAAGTCCGAATTATTGGAGTCAGAAAAATCGGTCGGCTACTGTGTACGGTGGAAAACGCCAAGAAACGAAATTAAATACAGTGGAACCTCGATTATACGACGTTCAGGGGACCGCGCGAAACCGTCGTATTGTCACGTTGTAGTGACAGCAGTGCAGCGTTCAGGAAGACACCAGCCAGTCTTGGAAACGAAGCTCTTTATTTGGGCTGACTTGCGCCCTCAAAAGAACTGAATCACTCGGTGGCGGCGTAAGCAACAAGCGTGCTTGTCAATCGTCGAACTACGAATGTCCGTTGCTCGCGGCATCGCTCAATTTAAAGCCGGCAAGGAAACTTCCAGACAGCAGGACAAGATCATCTACAGTAATCTGAAAAAACCTAGATGCCGCCTTTCATGGCTGCGATCAATCGAGATTATACTGGTCGCTTCTCGCGTCACGAACAAAAATGATGACAGCCCTTTCCTGCAGCCTTGAGCGTGAACGAACAAACACTACAATGATACGTGGCATTACCCGCCTTCCAAAGAAGCATCGTCTCGATGCTTTAAAATGAAATTAAACACGGAGAATGCTTCGAGAACTTAGAGTCCTTTAGCATTCCTAATAAGGTGTAAGGGCAGCGGTAAAAGCTTCAAGTCTGGCCGTGTCGTCGTCGTCGTCGGTGTTGTCGTCGGTGTTGTAGTTTTTGTCGTCGTATTTGTCGTCGTAGTAGTCAGTAGTCGTCGTCGTCGTAGGGGTCGTCGTCGTCGTAGGGGTCGTCGTCGTCGTAGGGGTCGTCGTCGTCGTAGGGGTCGTCGTCGTCGTAGGGGTCGTCGTCGTCAGAGGGGTCGTCGTCGTCAGAGGGGTCGTCGTCGTCAGAGGGGTCGTCGTCGTCAGAGGGGTCGTCGTCGTCAGAGGGGTCGTCGTCGTCAGAGGGTTCGTCGTCGTCAGAGGGTCGTCGTTGTCGTAGGGTTCGTCGTTGTCGTAGGGTTCGTCGTCGTCGTAGGGGGCATGGTATTCTGTTTTCGTCGATGGAGGATCTTCGTTCTTGCGCTCAGAAGCAACCTCACCTCCAGAGGCTGCTTTATTCAGTTTAACCTTCGGGTGCCGGGGGAACGTCCACGCACTGCGTAGCCTCGGCTAGGAGATACATAGCGCGGTGACAATGGCGACGGAGAACGTGATAGGCGGCTCGGCGATGAGTATTCTTCCCGACGCAAAAACTCCTCGATTTCGGCTGGTCGCTGGCCGGGTCGGGGTCATGGGGCGTCGTAAGAGAACCCTCGGATGCCCATTCTCCTGTATGGGCAGTACCAGAGAATGTGACCGGCTTCTCCGCAGTGGAAGCATTGTGGGCGGCGCTGGTCGGGTGTTCTCCACTCGTCGCATTTCCTCGGCCGTGTACGACGCTCGTAGGACGGGCGAGTTGGGGTGAGAGGGCGGCGCTCCAGCGCAGCTGGCTAACGGCGATAGGGGCTTGGGTCCCGTCGTCGAGGTACAGGACGGCGCACTGCTGCGGCGTAAGTCATGGCTGGAGGCTCCAGAGGCTGCGTGGTAGACTGGAGTCAGGTCTTCCGGCGAATAACTCAAAGGGCTGGCGTCGCGACTTGCTGGGGTGTCCGGTACATGGAAGGCTACCCAGCACCTCCACCAGATGTCACGTTGTAGTGACAGCAGTGCAGCGTTCAGGAAGACACCAGCCAGTCTTGGAAACGAAGCTCTTTATTTGGGCTGACTTGCGCCCTCAAAAGAACTGAATCACTCGGTGGCGGCGTAAGCAACAAGCGTGCTTGTCAATCGTCGAACTACGAATGTCCGTTGCTCGCGGCATCGCTCAATTTAAAGCCGGCAAGGAAACTTCCAGACAGCAGGACAAGATCATCTACAGTAATCTGAAAAAACCTAGATGCCGCCTTTCATGGCTGCGATCAATCGAGATTATACTGGTCGCTTCTCGCGTCACGAACAAAAATGATGACAGCCCTTTCCTGCAGCCTTGAGCGTGAACGAACAAACACTACAATGATACGTGGCAGTATAATCCGGGTGTCGTATAATCGAAAATCAAAGAATGCGGCCAGTGGCGCTCGGCCTTGCGCCGAAAACTGTTGACCGGCTTCAAGCCCGCGGCAAGTACGCCAATCAGATTAAAAAAGACAAAACCCAGCATTTGTTTGAAACAGATTTGCAAAAAAATCTTTATTACCGTTTAAAAAAAAATCAGTAATTTTTTTTTTGCACCTTTGTCCAACCTCGGCGCATTAACTTTCTTTCAAGGGCTGCCACGTCCGGCAGTAGGTCGCCAACATCGTCGCGCGCGCAAACAAAGCGCCGGATGTTGTCGACGCTCTGCAACACGTCCGCGTAACTAGGGATGGGAGCGCAAACCTCTACATCGTTGTCCACTTCCTCTTCGTCGGAAGTTTTATCGTCGGGGCACATGGCATCCATTACTTCCATTACAAAAAGCGCCGTGGACGCCGCTGTCCTCGCTTCGGCGAGCGCGGCCTCGCCCGCTTATCTGTTTTTTTCATCAGCGTCCGCTCGGGCAGACGCATCTGTTGCCGCAACGCGCGTCTTATCTTTTCTCTTTATCTTTCCTCTGATCTTTTAACTCTCTTCTATCTGCACTTGGCAGCGGTGGTGGCTTGGCTCCAGCCAGTAGGCGGGCCCGTGCACTTTCCTTTTCATCCTTCTCTCAGTCGCAACAACAACGCGCAGGCCGCGCCTCCTCCAGACTCCGACTGCACAGGCTCGACGAAAAAGAGAGCAAGTGCACTTGGCGGCCTCGGCAACGCTCTCTTCCGCGCAAAAACGGGGGTGCTTAGATTCGCATGCAAAGTTTTTTTTTCAGAAATTTTTTTTCGAAAATAGGGAGGGTGCTTAGAATCGCGAAAATACGGTACATCCCGGCCTGCGTTTGCTGACGACCTTTTTTGACGGTCGGTACGAGCCAGCCGTCGTACGAAGCGGGGTCCTTCTAAAATTTGCGTCGTATAACCGAGGTTTTTAATGCATTGTCTCTATGGGGATTTTGCCGGGACCGCACAAATTCGTCGTAAAATGCGGGTCGTCGCATGACCGGGGGACGTATAATCGAGGTTCCACTGTACAGGCATCACACCATTGGCTGTTTCACAAGCAAATTGTGGTGATGTTGGTGCCTCGTTTTGGTTGCAGATTTTAGGGGCTGGGCCAGACAGTCAGTCATTCACTTCCAACTGTGATCACAAGACTGTTTCGTTATCAGCATCACGAGATTTGATCGAGTGGTGGGGGAAAAAATGTGCCATTTTTGAACCCAGTTTTAAAAATGTGTCTTTTGCCTCCCAACAAGTGACCAGTCAACGACCGATAATTCGGACTCCATGGGGAATGTAAATATAAGTCCGAAATATCAAATGTCTGAAAAAAACGAATGAAGCAAAAAATACCTTTTATTTACATTTTAGGGCACCTGTGTCCGGGAGAACTTGTCAATGCGTTGCTGCACTCACTTCCGATTACGTGCGACCAAATCGGTCTCTGTGTCCACCAGTGTCATGCTGTCACTGTATGCTGATCAAGTACTTCAAAGGCTCGAGTCAGAGTCGCTCTTCAGCGGTGGGAGTTCTTGCTCAATTAGTGCGTTGTCACTCAGTTCGGCACACGGTGACGCTGCGCTGTCGACGTCTGCGAAGTCCCTGAAATTTCTAAGCCAGCCGTCGCTGAACTTAAACGCTCTATGCCAAGCCCCAGCATGAGGGTCTCAGCTTTATGCTTCAAAAGGTGGCCAGAAACAGGAACGCACTAAGCGACAGTAGCATTAAGCCAGATGTTTAATGCTCCTTCTAATATCGGGTAAAGTCATTGTCGCAGCCTTTTCTGTTCAGCTGCAGATGTTTTCTGCGTTTCTTCGAGAATCTTCGACTTGTTCTTCACATAATTCAATATCGTTTGCTTCGAGACACTGAAACTCATGGACAACTTTGCCTTGTGAACGGCCGCTTAGCACTTGCTGTATTATGGCTGCTTTCTTCATAATTTTCAGCATCGTGTATTTGCCGCGCTTTGTCGTTGTTGGCGGCACGGACTGCAAAGGCACCGTTGGCACCATTTGCCTTGGCCTGTCGTTGTCAAACACGCGGGAAAGGTTGTTATGTGACCACTTGAATGAACCTAAATTAACATGCACTGGGACACACGCAAACGAGCACATATTGGCGGCGGGGAGGCCATAAACGACCAACGACATGCTGCCGGAGCTGATCACGGAGGCCACAGTCACACATCGCGAGTAGGCACTCGTCTCCGCTTTTACCTGGAGTCACGTGACTTAATTGCGGAAGCGACCGCGTGGGTGATTGAGTGCAAATTTCAAAATCTCACACACATCGCAGCCTGCGCATTACAAGCGGCCACCACGAGAAGCACGGGGCAGAGTCCGGATTATCGAACATGGAGCTGGAGGCAGTCTGAAATATTGGTCGCTCTTGTAAGTCATGTTTATGTGGCAAGTGGCGGTGCCACAAAGCTGTCCGAATTACGGGCGTCCGATTTATCGGTCGGCGACTGTATTAACTTAGTCAGAGGGAGCCAAATATTTGAGTTTTATCAAGAGCAATGTCTTCCAATGCCTCCGACTGCCATAAAAGGCATGGCGACAAGTCCAGGAGCCTTTGTGGCCACCGGAGTGAAGTTCCGTGGAAGGGGTGGCAGGTCACCAGCCATGCTATCAGACAACACCAGAAAACAAAGTGTGCAGTCCTGAGCATTCTTGTTCTAAAACACCACTGCATGATGGCCGGATTAGTACATTACAGCAGCGTGAACCAGTGCGAAGCACGAAACACGATAAGAAGGATGATGGCTGATCGCAGTCCAGCAGTTGTCCGCCGTCATTCTTCTGGTGTTCCTTGTTTTGCGTTGGTTCATGTGGCTGTTTCTGTTCTATAGTCTTGGCCAAAGGGCAGCCTGTAAATGTGGCTGTGCCCTTTACTTTTCTTTTGTGCCTTGGGGCAGTAGTAACTCAAGTAGTGCCTCAGTGGTGTGACTCAAGTAGTGACTCAGTAGTGCCTCAGTGGTGTGCGTGGTGTGCAGTCTCCTCTTCTTCTTTCTGGGGCCTCAGGATCAACCTCAAGATGGACCCCCAGGTTGCGGCCAACGTGCTGTCCCTGCAGCAGGCCGTCGACAACCTCATAGTGGACGTGACCGCTGACCCCGAGATGCTGTCGCAGCCGTCTGAACAATTTGCCAGGGTGGTCAGCGTCGTGAAGAAGCTGTGCCGGTTTGACAGTATCCAGGTTGGCGCGGAAGGCGCGGACCTCACGGAGTCGTTTGGGTGAGCCCCATGTTTGTCCCCTCTTGACCTTCCCTAGCTGAGAATGGATGCACTCAGAGTAACAGGCAGCTAGTTGGCCATCTACTTGGAACATTTAATTTTTAGAATGAAGTGCTTCAAGTGGACCCCGCCTGACTTGAATGTACCGTAAAAACCCGCGTATAATACGAGGTTTTTTTCCCATAATTAGTGTCCTAAATTTCCGCCTCGTACTATTTGCGGATCCGAACAAAAATTTTCGAAGTTGCTCGAAGTTTTGGTTTCATTTTCGCGGCGTGGCTACGGCTTGGCTTTGCTATTGGCGCGTGGCTACGGCTTGGCTTCGTTACTCTCGACAAACGACGTCACGACGTCGTTTCTTTGTTTATCCATTGGGTGCGGAGGTGGGTCGCGGTGTGCCATGCGCCTGTTGACAACGCACGTGCTCCGACATTCTCGGCGTGCGGGCGAGAGCCGGTTGTGGTCGGATACGTCAGATCGGCGACGCTACGCCAGGCGCAGTTCGGGAGCTCTACAGTCCAGCCACTCCGACGCGAGGCAGCGCATGCGCAGAACGTTCTTCGTTCGAAAACCGGCTGGGAGAGGAGGCGAGTGGCGAAGGGGGTAGAGGGGAGGAGTGGCGTGGGCATGGAGGAAGTGGGCGGCGCGTGCGGTGCATTCTAGGTGGGCGGCTTCAGTGCGGCCCGCGCGAAATGCAGCCGGCTGCATTTCGCGCCGGGCACCGTCAGACCGCGCCAGAAGCCGCCGAACACGCTGGCGATCGGGCGCCGCTGGAGAATAGAGGGTCGCGTTTCGCCGACGTGACGTCGCCGTGCCGCGCGCGCTACGTCAGAGTATAACCGTGCCTTAAATGTCTTCTATGAGCTTGTGTTACTCGTATTATACGCGGGTGAAACTTTTTTCCCATTTCGCGTCTCTAAAACTTAGCCTCATATTATATTCGGGTTCGTATTATACGCGGGTTTTTACGGTAAATAACTTCGGGTGCAGTGAAGTTTTGTCCAGCCAGAGGGCCCGGACTATCTTTTATCAGTGCTGCTGCTTCCTTATCTCAGCGGGCTTTACATTCTGCTCTCAGCATTGCTGTCTTTCTGGAAACTGCAAGCTGATTTATCAGCAGTCCAAAACAAAAAGACAAAAATAAGTGCTGACACTCTCATAGGTTTGGAAGCATTGCAGATTTGACTCTAGGCCTGTCAGGCCTAGCATCCTGTGTGCAGTGCTTCATTTCTGATGGCAGTGTAAGTGTTTTTTTAGGGGGGGGGGGGGGGGATTATAATTAATGCGTACTTGTTCACACGCTGAAACAGCTGTGTGGGCTCTGGGCCACGGTGTTTATTCTGAGAGTGAAAGCTGTTATAAAGGTTCAGTTTAGTTAGCCATATAGCCGTACATTCTACCGTGCAATCTGCAGAGTCAGCCGTAAGACCTTAATTACTTAGCAAATTAATTTAGCATAACTCAGCTAAGTTAAAGCTCAATTCAACAGCTGCCACCTGCCAACCATGCAGAGTGGGGAGGGGGAGATCTCCCTGTTCACTTTTTGGAAGAGGGAAAGTGAAAGAAAAGGGGGGGGGTGGGTTGGAAGCGACAAGTGACCAGATCAGGTTTCGCTGATTCGCATGAGCACAGCTAGGCTTTATGACTCATATGGCTGGCAATTTAGATTCCACGGTCAAACGCTGAGCTAAATGGCTAAACCAAAGCTATAACAGCTTTCGCTGATTAATATGTTAAGCCAGTATGCTTAGCTCTGCAGATGTGTTCATTGGAGGATCAGTGTTGCTACAAATGTCCTAATCCTGTTGAAGCGGAGAATCGGCAAAGGGATCCTGAGAACAGCGGAAACAGTCGATCACACTTAGAGTGTTCTTAGTTACTGTTATAGTTAGATGGAGCTCAAGAACGAAGCGGCATTTCCTCGTCAAAGGACCCTCTTCCAGTCAATGAAGTCTGCTGAATCTTAGGACCCCGCTAGCTTAACAATGGAGGGAGTGGCGGGGCAGCACAGTGTGGGGACTATCCCCAACCATGGAGGCAGGGGACTATTTCCTTTCACTGGTCACTCCCCGCATTGTCACGCTGGGAGGACCATGAGAATCTGTCTATGCCATTGGCTGGAAGAGGGTCCTTTGACTGGGAAAAGCCGCTTCATCCTTGAGTTGTATCCGAATTATAAGTTTTTTGGCTCTTCAGAATTATCACTGCGTGCTTGCGGTGCTCTTGCGCTTGACCTCACAGTAAAAAAGAAAAACTTTCCTTTACAGTGGGAATGCACAGCCCTTCAGAAAGATGCCTCGGTTGAGCAGCGTCGGTGGAGGAGGACCTGGCGCAGACTATTCTAATGACTTCCGTGGTGGCTTCAGAGGAGGCTCTCGAGGTGGCTTCAGGGGTGGCTTCAGGGGTGGCTACGGAGCCGAAAGCAGGGGCAATTTCAGTCCCGGGTTCAGGGGCAGCTACAACCGCGGTCGTGGCTTCGGCTACGGCAATAGGGGTGGCTCCAGCTACGGAAACTCTGGGGGCTACGGAAACTCTGGGGGCTACGAAAACTCTGGGGGTTACGGAAACTCTGGCGGCTATGGAAACTCTGGGGGCTACGGAGACTCTGGCGGCTATGGAAACTCTGGTGGCTATGGAGGTTCTGGTGGCTATGGCTATGGGAACCGTGGTGGCGGTGGCTACGGTAGTTACAGCAGCGGGAACCGTGGTGGCTACAGCAGTGGAGGCTACCAGGGTGGAGAGGGCAACAATGGGGGCGGATGGGGTAGTGGACGGGGACAGTCAAGAGGAGTCCGTGGTGGGACATGGTGAAGGTAGCCAGTTGTTTGATGGGCATGATGTGTGTTGCTGTGGTGTGCCTGTTATTAAATTTTTTTAATGGCTTTTCGTTGCATAGCTGCTGCCATTACAGCAAATGGTGGCTGAATACCAAAGAACAGGTCATTCCTCTTTGACAAAGCCTTGCATGGCATCATCGCTGTTCTCGCTTTGTGCCCATGCCATTGTCACCAGGTCTCCTAGCATTCATTCCACATTCAATATAATAAAGGCATCGTTCTATAACATACATCCTTGTGCCTGATTGTTCATTCTGTTTCCCCATCTGAAACAATCCAGTCATCACACTTGACAAAAGTGATTAATGAGACATCACCCTAGGTGGGATTGATTTTGTCAAAGAGAAAAGGTGACCTTTCTGACGACTGCTGACAGTTTGCTTCGGACAAGAACATCGCAGGAGCATATAGGTGCCCTTTCAGACAAGAGCAAAAGTTTTGTTCAACAGCATTAAATAGCACCTGCTTCCTCCAGCAACCAGACGTGAAATATACCAGCTTATTGCCATCTGGAAAAGAGATTTTTTTATTCTGCTAGTATTTCAAAATCACTCCAAAGAAGTATACACCCCTCGTAAGCCCGTCATTGCTGTAGCGCAACATGCCCCACACTCAACTGCCAGTCTGTGCGCCGGGTTTGGTATCGTCTTCATCAACTTCCACTCCGATGGCGCAAACAGATTAGCTTTGCTGGCCACAGCATTAGAGTAGAATGCCATCACCGCAGCCTAACACCTCGCATGCGTGCTTTCGCATTGACGGCATGCAAGTAATCTGAATTGCTCTCGGTAATTTTTGGCCAGGTGATAGGGGCCCTCTTATCGCCTTCACGCCTGCTGTTAAGGGCACTCTGGAGGAGCGCGGGTTACCATTCAATAGGCAGGAATTTTACACGATTGCTTGCCCTGCTAAGAAGCCTCGACTTCCCCCTTTCGGGAGCCTCATGCAAAGTTTTGCTCGTGGACTTTCCCGTCTATTATACTTTACCAAAACTAAATGACGGAGCGCACGCTAGGATAGTTGTGCAGGTGATGGGACAAAGGCCATGGGTGAGGGTGTTAAATATGTAACACATTATGAGAGGATCAAAGAAAGAGCAGCGCGCTTTCTCGTTCTGATTGTTTGAGGCGAGTGGTTGGCCATCTTGTTTACATCAGGTGTCGCATGTGTAAAAACCCACTGGTAAATCTTCGCATGAGGTCAAGCTTAGCAGTGTCTGAATTTTCTTCCACGCGATAAATGCCAAAGAAAGCGAAGAGGATGTTTGTATTCTTTTTCTGGCACTTTAAGCTCGATTGTTATATAATTTGCCCGGATGATATGCTTTTTGCCATGATAGAATTTATGAATGTCTGCTCGGTATGCAATCATTGCTATTGTTGTGCATCTAAAGACTTTGGACCTCTCTTTACACATCTACGAAATAGGAAACGGCACTCGAGACTACTCTCATGGATGAAGGAAGCTACTGTCTATGTATCTGAGGACGGCTTGGCGGAATCGGCCTGAATCGGCCATTGCATTCTACAAGCGCTCGTTTCGGTCCCAAGGAAGGACACAAAGAAAAAAGACATTCGTTTCACATTTACCAGCGCGCATCGGCAGCTTGAGGAGGATCACCGGGTGCGGCCGCCAGATGGCGCCACGTTTTTGTCATCATGGTAAGCTGGGATGGTAGCGGCCCGCGTTATGCTAAAGAGTATCTCGAGCTCTAGTTTGGATAAATCAGGAAAAGCCATTGATCAGTGTTCCCTTCTGCGCCATCGGCGTGACGATGAAGCATCGCTGGGCCAGCTGGGCGTCCAGGTGGTTGTTGTAACCATGGAAACGATGCTGCCAGCCTTGGCAAGAACGAGTTAAAGCCAACAGGCAACCATGATGTGCAAACTTCCTGGACGTGCTCAGATAGGCTGTTTTGATTGGTCTCCTCTCAATGTCGTCATTGGGAGAGCGAAATGGGATTGGGTAGAGTTATTGTATTGGGAAGCCCCGCCAAAATCGAGTTCAGGGCAGAATTTTGTTTGCTTGTGTTTTGAAATTTCTTCATTGAATAACTCCCGTTCCTACGCATCGATACCTGTAATTCTTTTTGAGTCAGCATCTGTGTGACTCAATCTACGCTCTGGATACTGGCAAATTTCTACGGCCGAATGCGACCGTGAAAAACAGCTTTCTTCACGCCAGACGGATTACTCTAATTCAACGTGAAGCCGTTTGGCCTTTGCAATGCCCTTGCAACGTTCGAATGAATGGTGGATGACGTTTCGCGTGGTCTGTGCTGGAAGACGTGTCTCTGCTAACTAGACGACATCGTCGTGTTCTCGGCCGACTTCTCGACACATCTAACGCACATCCCTGCGCCGTGTGTTGTCTTGCCTCACCACCAAAGGACTGCAATTGAATTTGAAGGAATTCCAATTTGGCACTCGCCAGCTGACCATACTCGATCGGGTCACATATCGTATCCCAAGGCGATACTCCCAAACCCGGCCAAACTCCGCGCATTCGCCGCCTTTTTCAAGCCGTCTACGATTAAAGAACTGCAACGTCGGCCTATGTTAATATTTTCGGCGCTACGCCCAAAATTTTGCTGCCATCATTTCCCCGCGGACACGGCTTCAAGCCCAGAACTCTTTGTTGTCATGGTCCTCCCAATGTGACAACGCTTTCGTTACGCTATGTCGGCTCCTTACTTCACGCCCCTCTTACTTCGCCATTCATGATCATGAGAGGGAAATAACTAGAAGAATAAGAATGGGGTGGAGCGCATATGGCTGGTTCTCTCAGATCATGAATGGCAGTTTAACTTTATCCCTCAAGAGAAAAGTATACAACAGGTGTATCTTACTGGTACTCACCTATGGGGCAGAAATGTGGAGGCTAACAAAGAGGGTTCAACATAAGAACAACGCAGCGAGCTATTGAAAGAAGAATTATAGGTTTAACGTTAAGAGATCGGAAGCGGGCGGTGTGGGTGAGGGAACAAATGCGGGTTAGTAATGTCCTAGTCGGAATGAAGAGGAAGAACTGGGCTTGGGCAGGGCATGTAATGCGAAGGCAAGATAAGCACTGGTCCTTAAGGGAGTTGATTCCAAGAGAAGGCAAGCGTGGCAGGGGGCGGCAGAAAGTTAGGTGGACGGATGAAATCAAGAAGTTTGCGGGGATATGGTGGTCGCAACTGGCGAAGGACAGGTTTAATTGCAGAGAAATGGGAGAGGCCTTCATTCTGCAGTGGGCGTAGCCAGGCTGATGATGATGGGTAACGGAGTGGATTCCAAGAGAAGGCAAGCGTAGCAGGGGGCGGCAGAAAGTTAGGTGGGCGAATGAGATTAAGAAGTTTGCGGGGATACGGTGGCCGCAACTGGCAAAGGACAGAATTAATTAGAGAGACATGGGAGAGGCCTTTACCCTGCAGTGGGCGTAGTCAGGCTCATGATGATGACTTCGCCATTACGACCCTGCAGCCCCAACAGAGGTACACACGGACGCTAGCGCCGTAAGTATTGCTGCTGCGCTTGTCCAACGGAAGACTGGATTCTTCGAATACGCTGTGGCCTACGCGATCCGCCTGCTGTCCAAGGCCAATTACTCCGTCACCGAAAAAGAATGTTTGGCCATTCTGTGGTAAATATCCAAATTTCGGCCATACCTGCACGGTCGCCCATTCGAGGTAGTTAGCGATCATTACACTTAAATGCTGGCTTCCGTCCTTGAAGGATCCTTCGGGTCGCCCTGTGGCCGTTGGGCCTTGTGCGTCTTGCGCCTTCAAGAGTACGACATTCGAGTCGTCTACGTACCGCCCCGGCCGCATGCACTCTGACAAGAATGACATTTTTGTTTGCAAGGGCGTCTATGTCAAGCGATGGTGTCTGAAGTTTCCTTGGTGCACTTTTGTAACTATGCGAGTGTAGTCTGCGCTGGTGTACAGGTATGGTACACCAATGTTGGCATGCGTTGACCCAACCAGTGCGGTGATTCAGTGAGGTTTCTGGACAAATGAAGTTAGCAGCTAGCGTAGCCGATATCATTTTTACTCCCTAAAAGGCAGTATCGATCGTGAGCCTCACCTTTTATCCTGGGAGCGGCGAGTTTAAACGGAATGAGCTATGCAACCATAAATCCAAGTAGGTAATGTGGCACCACCTGGACGTCCAATGAGAAACTTCTACGGAAGCGGATATGCCTTGGGGCTCGTAGTGGCAGTGAAAAAGCGGTCGTGACGATGGCCACTGTGACACACTTGGCCAGAAAGTGACTGCGACGCAGACAGCTGTGTTCTATCTCATGTTGTAGAGATGTCGTGGGTGCCAAAGAACTTCAGCATGCCACAGTCGTCATCAACACAAGAGGAGGAACTTTATTTGTACAATGAGGGCATAAGGATGGTGTCCTTAGTTCAGGACTCCATTAATTGTAGTTCTTGCTGATCGCCGGGCCCTTTCGACCAGCATGATCTGCCGGCCTGGGTCGGAGTTACTCAGCTCACTGTCCCACTGCTGTGGTTTCGGATCTGGTATTGAGAGATCTTTTTTTAATAAAATGGCTGTCTTATGTCATGTTCCAAAGGCTTTCTAAATGATCGGCATTTAAAGGCGTCCAGGAGCTACCCGTCTGTACAACAAAGTACAGAAGACAAGTTTTGCGAGCATCTGTATGAGTATACATACCTCTAACTCCTGGCTTCTGCGCGAGGTTCGCACGTAGTCATCCTCTGTCTCGTATCAAAGTCTTCCTCGCCTACTTCGTTAGTATAGCAACAGAGATAAGAACCAAGAACAAACAAATAGGCAAGAAACAAACCCCTACGAAGATCAAAGAGTGGGACCACTTTAGGGAGCTAAGAGGAAACAGAGACGAGACAGTCATAAATAATATCGGAGAGTGGTGCGAACCAGTTAAGAAGGATGCCAGAAAGGTAACCAAAACGCTATACGGGGAGAAAGCCCCCGAGATAGTGGACAGCCGACTCCTACACATGTGGGAAGCCAAACAAGGCATGGTGCGCCGACTAAAGAAACAGGGCAGGAACAACCGCAATCTCAAAAGATTGGCGCGGCATAATAAAGAAATAGATGATTACGCGTTTAAACTGTGCGAGCAAAATTGGAATAGCAAATGCATCGAAATGGAGAGGAGCATGAATCTCCCCCAGACGTGCAACATTCTTAGGCATCTCATAGACCCGAAAAAAATCCATAACGCAAGCGAAAGTTACAATGACCAAAGTTAGACACGCGTGTGGGAAATACGATGACGAAAGCTTCATGCGTAAACTAGCTGAAACCTACTTAGGAGACACAAACAAAAGCTGGCTTCCCGATTATGAAGGAGCCCCGAACGAGGCCCTGGACGCGCCCATTACGGTAGCCGAGGTAAGGGCTGAAATAGACTCAAAACCAGATCGGCTCCTGGCCCAGACGGGATTACGAACATAATGTTAAGGAACCTCGACGACAACTCCATAAAGGCCCTTACAGATTAGCTGCAGGAGTGCTAGGAGAAGGGCGAGATTCCCCCGCAATGGGAAACGGCCGCCGTGGTCCTAACCCCTAAGCCCGGGAAGCAGCCGCAGATAGGGAACCTTCGACCTATATCCCTCACATCGTGCGTAGGGAAACTAATTGAGCATGTCGTCCAGATCAGAATATCGGACTGCATGGAAAAGAATAGGATGTGGCCAGATGAGATGTTTGGGTTCCGACCCATCTCAGCGCACAAGACGTCATGCTGCGACTAAAACAGGATATCATTGGCTCCTGAACCAAGGATGCAAAGGTTACCCTAGGTCTTGATCTCGAAAAAGGTTGGTTTATGGGGTTTAACGCCCCAAAGCGACTAAGGCTATGAGAGACGCCGTAGTGGAGGGCTCCGGAAATTTCGACCACCTGGGGTTCTTTAACGTGCACTGACATCGCACAATACACGGGCCTCTAGAATTTCTCCTCCAAAGAAATTCAACCGCCGCGGCCGGGATCGAACCCGCGACTTTCTGGTCAGCAGCCGAGCACCATAACCACTGAGCCACCGCTGCGGCTGATCTCAAAAAGGCATTTGATAACGCCAAACATGAGGCAATGTTGAAAGGACTCAGCCACGCCGGAGTAGGCCACAAAACCTATCGCTACATAAAAGACTTCCTCACAGATAGAACTGCGAGCATTAGCTTCCAGGAAATTAAATCCGGGAAATAAAGCTGGGAAGCAAGGGAACCTCTCAAGGGTTGGTGCTATCACCCATTCTCTTTAACATGGCCCTGAGAGAACTCCCGGGCGAACTTGAGAAAATTGGCAACCCAAACTTAGAATATAGCCTGTATGCGGACGACATTAATCTATGGATCAACCGAGGAAGTGATGCAGAGATTAATCAAACCCTACAGGCAGCTGCCAATATAATTTCGACGTATGCAGAATAAAGGGGCTTAGAATGTACGCCCAAAAAATCTGAAATATTCATATATAACGATAAGGCTCTGAGGAACAAACCACCCTCGGAATTCAGATTTCTGTAGGAGGAAAGGAGGTACCCAAAGTGGACACAATCAGAATCCTAGGCCTTCATATGCAGTCGAATGGAAAAAAAACACGATAACCATCAAAAAGCTTGAGAGCCACATGATGCAGACCCTCAATCTCATCAAACGTGTCTCGAGCAAAAGAGGCGGTCTTAAAGAAAAAAATCTACTTAGGCTCATACAAGCTTAATAAGTAGAGTCAGCTACGCCACGCCGTACCTAAATCTCAAAGCAGCAGAGAGGAACAAAATCGACGCTCTCATAAGGAAGTGCGTCAAGAAAGCTCTAGGCCTGCCCATGTGCACATCCTCGGAAAAACTCCTAGCACTGGGCATACACAACACGCTTACAGAGCTCGCAGAAGCAGTCCAGACATCACAGCTAGAGAGACTCAGCATAACACATGCGGGAAGAGCCACACTAGCCAAAGTCGGACTCAAAACAGACAGGGGAGCTAGACGGAGGGAGGACATCGACATGGAGATTAGGAGCAATCTCAGGATTCTCCCCTTACCCAAGAACATATGCACCCAGAGATAAACAAGGAAAGAAGACAAAAACGGGCAGAGGTGATAGAACGCATCTACGGTGACAAGCCTCAGGAGGAGGTCGCCTACGTAGACGCAGCGGGCGATATATCAGTACACGACCGTCGCGGTAGTGAACGGAGCGGGTAGCCCCATCACGGCCGCAGCTATCCTAGGGACAAACACTGAGACGGCGGAGGAGGTCGCAATAGCACTAGCTTGCGTCGGTTAGTAGAGGGAGAGTCTCCCCTCGCCGCCAAAATTTTAAGACTAGCGACATTGAATAGAACAATCAATGTAATCTGGACCCCCGCGCACGAATCTGCCCATGGCAACGAGGCGGCCCACGAGTTGGCTCGAGATCTCTACCTCCGAGCTGCACAAGACGGGCCACCGCTGGCAGATCACGGGAGAGAAGGGCGACTAATCTCCTGTCACGAAGTTGCAGAATATTACAGACAACATCGCAGGTACTTTCCCCGCCTAGCATAACACTCAACAATCAACAGGCGGTGGCATGGAGGCGTCTACAAACAGATGTCTACCCACACCCAATTCTAAGCAAACGTATCATTCCAGAAATAGAGGACGATAAAGGCAAGAAGTGCGGAGCGAGAGGGTCCCTCGACCACATAATGTGGGAGTGTAGCCAATCCCCAGGCAGGGCAAAGAACATTAATAGTAGAGACGCCTGGGAGACCTTGCTCCGGAGCTCGGACCCTGAGCTCCAGCTCACCGCCGTCCGACTGGCTGAAGAGGCCGCCGGGATACAAGAGATCCTGGCCAGCATCTGACGCGACTACCCCATGCGGCCGGATCTCTCCTGATCCTCCTCCCTCAACTGATCGTATAGGACAGGGGAGGTCTGGATGAGGTAGTCTCATTCTGTTGGACAATAAAGGTTTTCACTCACTCACTCTGTCTCGTAATATTATTCTGCGTATCGACGAAGGCGTGGAACCGAGACAAGCAAAGCGTTTCTGTATATACACCTCAGTACTGTCAACAAAGCGGTGCACACAAACTCGGGCAGAGGCAGTTCATATATTACATATCCTGGTGCATCAGTGATGACAATGGCTTAAGCCAGCTAGCCTAGTACTTTTCTCACTCCTCTGCCCGCATTGTCTTCTACTTTCGTAATGCCTCGGCTTAGTATTTTTTCATAGCGGTATGTGGCTATGTCGCTGCTGGTGATGGTGCTGTACTGGCTAGGGTTTCTAAATAGGCCATCCTATATAATATCGACGCCAACAGTACTTTCTGTTCACGTTCTTTACTGAAAGGTCGATCGTTACTTCAATGACCTCTTTTACTCTTTGCAGTAAACTGCAAAACCTGAAAAAACCCGCAAGTCCTGGTATGATCCCAGCAGAAGCCGTCAGAACCATGCTAGCTTATCAGGTAAAGCTGATGGTTTGGTTTGGTTTATGGGGTTTAACGTCACAAAGAGACGCCGTAGTGGAGGGCTCCGGAAATTTCGACCACCTGGGGTTCTTTTACGTGCACTGACATATATGTACTTCCAAAGTACGTATACACTAAGGTAAAGCTGAGCGATGCTGCATGCTCCCTATAGACAAGCTATTTACTTCCATGTCGAAAGTGCTTGGAGCACCGCCAAGCATGCATTTTCAAGGAGACAAAACAGGCAGCTTGAGGATAGCAACGTCCGCGGCTGACAGGCAGAGGCAATCGCGTCTGTCAGCTAGCCCTCGTTTCTCATGCGCTGTGTCGCCCTCATCGATAGTCGATCCTTTCCAAACTCCTTCAGTATCTAAATGCAACAGCTTTTCTGTGCCCTCAGTACCATTAAGCGAATATGCATTTAATATATCTCAGATCCGGTGATGGATTGCCGAGAAGTCCATTGAACGATGGTATATCGAAGCCGTGCCCAGATTCCTGCGTTTTTGCACATAAAGAGGCTGGTTAGCGCCGCTTGAATGCCTTAAAAGTCTCATTGTTCCTATCCAGCGCAGATTATTTCCTCCGCTGGAGCAAGTGCTCCAGCGACGCGTCAGAGTTCGAAGCTAAATGGGGACGACTAGACCAAGCCGGCGCAGCCGCTCGTCTGGTATTGAAAGTCCTCCTCGCGTTGCCTCGATCGAAGCAGCGACCGGCGGCTCCTCCTTATCATAGCCGCTGACGTTCCAGCACCGGATGTGTCCCGAGGCGAGGTCTTCGCAGCTGCAGCTCACCCCGGCGGCGTCCTGCTTCCGGAAGTACTCGTCCACCACGCAGGAATAGTTCCTTCTAACACACTGAGCGTAGCAGCCGACGCAGATATTTTGGCACCAGGGGAGCAGCGTCATCACCTTAGCGCACATCCGCATACACTGGTCCCGGTACTGGCTCCGAAGCAGGGACCCTGGGAAGCACGTTCGTCGCCGCCAGTCAACGTCACTGCCAGTACCGATTAGAGTGTCGGTGTCCTCCTGCAGTGTCGCTGCCGGCGCCGTCTCCTCCGGGGTCCGCAGCCGCCGAAGATGAAGGCGAATGGCCTCGCTAGTCCTGCCCTCCGAACGCCCGCTACATCGACACCAAGCTCCCACCTTCATTCGCTCCACAAAGCAGCAGCAGGAGGATGAGCTGTGTTGGACGGTGGCGTGTTTCGTGCACCTGCGACCAACGCTTTGCCACGGGAGCTTTCCGAGATCGGCGAGTATACGTGCACTAGAACGTTTCCGCGAGAGGATCTAGGCGCGTGGAATGAAGAGGAAAAATGCGAAAGAACGTGGGTTCTTTTTCTGCTACTTTAATTTGACGATCCAGATATATAAGATTTTTTAAAACCTCGCTCGAATTAACTTTCTTGCTTGCTTTCATTTCTTTTCTTTATTGATTGTCGCGTTCTGTGGCCAGTACTCCCAATGGCGGTTACCTTTGAATATTGATAGAAATCTGTGTTCCTGGGGTCTTGCACAGGGCTATTGTAGTAGATTGTCGAGCTGAATATATTGAGTTTCTTGTTTTTTTAACGGGAAGAGCTTTTAGCTCCCATTATCGCCAAAATCAGGCGAACATCATCAGGAAACTGCAGCGAACCGGATGCTGAACATGACCCCGAACCTAAGGTCGATCACGAAGCTGAACTTATCCGAAAACTAAAAAACGTTTCCTTTCGAATGGTACCTAGCAGAAAAAAAAGTTCAGTCCCCAATTTTCTTATGTATACCACTACACCTTGGCCAATCCCCCCACGTGGGTATGTGCCATTATAAAGAGGTGAAGAAGAAGAAGAAGTGGGATTTCAACCACCGTTGGCGCAAACAGGGCAGCTTCGTTTCCCGTTATCTTAAAACATTCGGCTGTTGCTGCAGCTTTTCTTTTTTCTTGGAAAAACTACCGAAAAAGAGAAATATGAACAAGACATCTGCGGATAAACCATAAACATCAATAACAGCAATACAGTCATGCAAAAACAAGAACGTGGTGAAGCAGTGACTTTTTTCTTTCATTCTCTTGCGGCACAGTATGACAGCTCCTTGGTCGATAAACTAAATAAGCGCTGGCAATTGAATCTCCTCGCTTATCTGGAAGGCCCCTCAAGTTTCCCTGGTGAATTGTTGGTGAGCTCTGCTCAGAGCATGGCCTTTTGCAAAGTGTGGTTCGCCCCCACAGAGAATGCCAAGATGGTTCGAAATGTGTTCCGTTGCGTTGCGCAAGTGCTGTTTCATCCTATCACTGAAGCGTTTGTGCGTTCATGATCAGTGTGACCCTACGCCGCTCAGCTCATCGACTACAGGTAACGACTTTGCGTCGCACGCGACACCACGCCCAATCTTACCGTCTGTCATGGTCCATCACCCTTCACGTGGACGACCACGAAGGAAAACATCCACGACGCTCGTGAACTGAAAAAAGCGGGAAATTCAGCTTGACTAGTTCCATGCTCCTCAGAGCACCAATAAAAATACCTGTTGGAATTGCAGCTGAAAACAAAAAAATGATGATGCTGCAAAAATGTTATGTTGACGAAACGTAGAATGGTTTAATCAAAAACATAAAAAAAGCCATTGTCTACAAGACTAGCATGAATAGCTGTGATGGAACGTGCACATATTAATAACATAAAGAAATAAAGGGTTACATCTTTACAATGAGAATATTAACATCACAAAATGACTAGAAGAATAGTTAGGCTTGTTGAACATCCTATGTAGTTCTGGCAAAAAAGTTTAGAAATACCACATGGCATACAAAAACTACAGCAAAAATACATGCGAGAATGTATAGTGGGAATGGATTATTGGTACAGAAAAACAATTTCAATTCCAAGTTCGCGGTTCTTTCTGGAGTAATATCCTGCTTATAACAGAAATTTAACAGATGTGGTAGTCTCCTGTTGTAGTTAACCGGCCGTGCATATTTTTTATCAATCAAGATTCAGTGCTTCTACCTCCATAAGATGCACTTTTACATAGGAATGCCGACTTCATTAGCAACGATGTTATTTTTTATTTCTGGCTAACAACGTAAGCCCAAGCACTAAGAGTACAGCTTTCATTTTCATCACATCTTACCTCATAAACGAAGGGTGGGTGAGGTGGCTTCTGACTACATCTGCAATATTTCTTAACATTTATTTTTCTTCATTACAAGGATTCTCCTCAAATTACTCTTGGTTGTGTTCCCTGAAACAATTCACAAAAATTTATATGAAAGGAAAATAATGCATTGTACAAAAGAAGTTTAACCTTTGCTGGTAAAATATCTCTGTTCGAAGACGTTAGTGCAGCTATGAGAGAGAATTTTGAGATTGCGTGCCTGCATGGTTCTGCCTGGTCATATTTGCGCTGAAATAGTTTGGTTTATTTGCTTTATTAGTTTTTAACGTCCCAAAGCGACTCAGGATATAAGGAACGCCGTAGTGAAGAGCTCCGTAAATTTCGGCCTGACGTCGCACAATACACGGGCCTCTAGAATTTCACCTCCATCGAAATCCGGCCGCCGCGGCCGGGATCGAACCCGCGTCTCTCGGGTCAGCAGCCGAGCGCCGTACGTAGTCACTGAGCCACCGCGGCGGGTTTGCGCTGAAATAGACTTCAAGCACTTTAAACGTGGTAACTAAATCTATCCATTATTTAACATTACGTCCATGTCAAGGGACCGAGAATACTACCTTAAGTACGCCTACAGAAATAGGTAATACATTAGAAGAGTAACCGTTTAAACAAAAACGCTGTTTGCGATCATTTAAGTACGATGTCAGAAGCGATACCATCATTCAGCAGAAACCGTACAATTCAAGTTTATTTAACGGAACGGAGTGGTTCAAAATAGTTCAAGCTTGAAATGTTTGCGCAATCAAAGGGTTACTTCTCTATTCCCGAGCGGAACTGTAGGGTAAATTCTTTTGGTTCCAGAAGGGCCGATTCTGTCGATCCGTGTTTTCTAAAACGATACTGCCCACTGCCGGTAATATTTCAGTTTCGACAAAGATTTCCCGTTTTAGTCGCAATCATTTTTTCAAGTGCTTTTGAAAAAACTGGAAATATTGACACGAGTCTATAGTTTGTAACGCCGTTTATGCTTGATTTTTTTTTTTTTGCAGTTCGCTTTTGGCGAGCAGTATTTATTAATTCACGGCTTCAAAGTCAAGAGAAAAGCCGAAAGCGTTGCTCGGTTCCAGAGAGCCGACGTTCAGTTCCAAAAGGAGCACTTCGATACGGGGTTCATGCGTGTTCCGCCGCCACAACCAAAGGCCTCCGAGAACGCGGCCATGTTCATGGAGGGAACATTGCAGCGGGCGCTGTTGGGCGCGTAGCGGACATCCGTGGGAACGTCGTCGCGCCTGCACTTCTTGGCGCAGCGTCCCACGAAGTACAGCTGCTCGGGGCTCAGGTTGAGCCACGGCAGCGTGCTGTGCCTCTGGGCGCCGGCCAGGGCCCGGAAGGCCGCGTACGCCGTCACGGCGCCCACGAAATCGGCCAGGTTCTCCGAATCCAGGGTATCGTTGAGCACCACGTGACGCTTAGAACGGCGAACCTGCATCGAGGAGGTCGCATCGCACAGTGTTGCCGTCTGCGTGGTCTTAAAGGGCAACTGCAGCACATTTTTGAGAATTTCACGATATTCAAGGATTCAACTCTATATAGGCTGTAGGTAAAGCATGCCAAGTGTTTTTGCACTAGCGTTTAGAATAGTGACGTAATCGACGATTGAATTTCGCGCTTTTCCTCAATGCACCGGAAGAGTGCGGAGAAATTCAGCGTGACGTCACGGAAGGTATGATTTCAAATTACCGCTGTCGTCAGCCACACCCTGCCCTGACTCGTTAGACGCTGCCAAACAACTTTCGGCAGGGTTTTCCTTCGGTAGCGTTGGTTTTTTCCTTCAAAGCAGGCGTTTGTGCGTTGGAAATGTACAGATACCTTCGATGACGTCATCATGCGCCCCCCACTTGGCGTTGTGCGCTGCGGAGAAGCTTAAGGGCGTTCGGATTTTAATCAGCGATTACTTCACTATTTCAAGTGCTAGCCTGAAAAGACTTCGCATGCTTTACCTGCAAGTTTCACACATTCGACCGTGTTAAGTTCGTTGATTTCTAAAACATATGCAGTTTTCCTTTAACAAGGAGGAAGGAAACACAGGGGAATACGACATCATTGCGTCACTTTCGTAGTTGTATAAAACAATGAAGACCTGAACGTTGGCTTCATCTCTGACCATCAGACGTGGGCACCATCAGGCCTTACCCTAAAGCTTCAAGCGGTGAGGCGAGGGTGAAAACGATAGGGTATAAAAATGGGTGAGTGAGGGCACCAGGGTCAGGGTGAGGCAGGGAGTCCCGAACGAGCCCTACTACGGTCATTAGTACCACGACCTCGCCGGAGCGTATTAATACTATAGCAGTAAAGTTGTCACGCCCAAAACCCCGGCGATGTCCGAAGCGAAATTAGCTGATTGGTCAAGAGAGGTGTGATGTCATCACAGCCTGCAAATCATGGCAGGTGGCAACCTCGCCACCGTGACAAATCATTGGTCGAGAGAGGTCACGTGACCTTGCGACGTCATCACACCCTGCCAATCGGCTTTTGAGCAACCTATCTAATTCCAATGGAAAGCCTATTGGGAATAGTTGATTATTAGAATCAGGTTAATCACTTTACTAGTTAACATGATTCGCTTTTTTTTGCGTCCGCCAACACTGGCATTACTATTCCTCGAAAAGCTTCTCCACCTCGAAAAGTCTAGTTTTGAAAATTAGTGGCGGGCTTCCCCAAAGCACCTGGTAAACTATAACAGCTTTATCTTTCCGACACTCACATATATGGGGTAGAAACGGGGAGGCTAACGAGAGGATTTCAACTTAAAAAGAGGAGAACGCAGTGAAGTATGGAAAGAGAAATGACAGGTTAACGTTAAGAGAAAGCAACGTAGCAGAACGAGCCAGAGAACAAATGCTGGTTAATGACATCCTAGCCGAAATTAAGAAATGGGCTTGGGCAGGGGATATAACGAGAAGGTAAATAACCGATGGTCCTTGAGGGTATACGGAGTGGATTCCAAGAGAAGGCAAATGTAGGGAGGGGACGGCAGAAAGTTAGGTGGGCGGATGAGATTAAGAAATTTGCGAGGATACAGTGGCCGCAACTGGCACAGGACAGACTTAATTGGAGAGACATGGGAGAGGCCTTTGTCCAGCAGTGGGCATAGTCAGGCTGATGATAACGTCTTCTATTTTGAGTGATATTCCTAGTACGTGGAACAAAGTAAACGTCATTCACCCAAATCCCAAGTGATATTCGAATTTTAATGAATCCGCTAAAAATGCATTATTATCATCATCATCTCCACTACTCCCACTGCAGGGCAAAGGCCTCTCCCATGTCTCTCCAATTAACCCTGTCCTTCGCCAGTTGCGGCCACCGTATCCTCGCAAACTTCTTAATCTCATCCGCCCGCCTAACTTTCTGCCTCCCCCTGCTACGTTTGCTTTCTCTTGTAATCCCCTCCGTTACCCTTAAGGACCAGCGGTTATCTTGCCTTCGCATTACATGCCCTGTCCATGCAAACTTCTTGGTTTCGACTGGGATGTCATAAACTCGCGTTTGTTTACTGATCCACTTTGTACTCTTTCTCTCTCTAAAACTTATCAATTTCCTTCCGATAAAATAATTCACCCATGAAACTGTTGTTGACGTATCCAGTGTTTAAGTAAAGCAACATATTCATTTAGTTGGCAGTGTAAATTTGTCCTGATGCTAGGACACTAGGTGACATCACACCGGGCAGTCCGAAACCAGAGGGAGAGGGAGCAGGGATTGCCTCTCCCAACATTTCCCTGAAAAAAAAAAAATGCGGGGGGGGGGGGGGGGGGGGGCACTGCGAATAAGTTGGTTCGCTAAGTTGCCCGCTGTCTCACGGCAGGCTTCGCCGAAAAGTCTTTTAAGAGTGTACGCATTGTATGTCGATGTGGCTTGTTATCTGGGTTCCTTTCGAAGGTCGTGGCCGTGTGGACGGTTTCGTTCTTTCTAGGTTCCGCTCACTCAAGAGGCAGAGATTGCTCCAGGGCCACTCACCCGGTCGTGAAACTCACGCAGGCACAGCGTTTTGTTCACGTAATGGACTTGAGACACAGGGGTGTTCCAGGGATTAAACTGGCCGCTGTCATCAAACTGTGTCCCCAGGACGTCGTAACCGTGCATCATCTCGTGACCCATAACCTGGAAAGCATTAGAAGGAGCGGTGAAAAAGAAAAAAAAACGCTAAGAGGGCTGCCAGGCACTTAGGCACTCGCAGAGAGCGATCTTACTGAATGGCGTGGTACTGTACGGTATTGTATGTTTATGGGTTTTATTGTCCCAAAGCGACTCAGGCTATGAGGGACGCCGTAGTGAATTTGAGACAGAAATGGTAATAGCGCTGCAATAAGACGTACACAAGAAAGACTGACACATGACACGCGCTAACTTCATCTGATTTTATTATTGCAAAGTCAGCAAATATATGGAAAATTCAAGGCATGCGCAAAAAACACCGGTACAACAGGCATCAACAAAACCATTCAAGATATGATATCTCAGTCTTGAAAAGGCGAACCGAGGTATCACTCACGCAATCTAATCCTCTCTTCCTAATGTGGAATGCTTCCAAAAGCTCCCGCGCCTTCGTATCTCCACTCCTGCCCAGAATCTTTACCTCCCGAATCTTCTTTGTGTACGTCTTATTGCAGCGCTATTACCATTTCTGTCTCAAATAATGCACCATCTAGCCCAATTTGACGTTCTTCTAAGCCGTAGTGAATTTTTCCGGAAACTTCGACCTGGGATTCTTTAACGTGCAACTACATCGCACTGTACACCGGCCTCTAGAATTTCGCGTCTATTGAAATTCGACCGCAGCAGCCGGGATCGAACTCGCGTCGTTCGGGTCAGCAGCCGAGCACCATAACCACTGAGCCACCGCGGCGGCTCTGGTGTGATATGGTAGGGCACGGTATATGGTATGCATGGTATGGTATGGCACGACATCGTTGGTACGGTATGTAATGATGCGATATATGGTATGGCATAGGCATGGTGTGGTACCGGTGTCGTATGGTATGGTATGGTATGGTACGGTGCAGTATGGTGTGGTGTGGTATGGCAGGGTATCGGTATGGTATGTCATGGTACAGTACAGTAGAGTACAGTATGATATGGTATATAGCAGAGGCGGCCAGAGAGGCAAATGCAAAGAACCATAAAAATTCAGGGGGCACTTTGACTGTCTGAAGTGCGTAGAGGCGAAAGCATTTTACGCACCACTTTCGCTGCTTCTGTGGCACTGGTGGCGTCACGTATAATTGAGTACTAATTACTAAGGGATGACAAATCACTACTTAATGGTTAATTACTGATTACTGCCTGAATATTAATTAACTGTTAATTAATGACGATTAAGCTTCGCCTTTAGGAGCGGAACGCGACAGCGTGTTGTAGCGCTGCTAGGGAGTGCACGGAACGCCATCACCCGTTCGGCGCGATGCCTTGCCCTTTGAACGCAACGCTTTTTGAGGAAAGGAAAGGGCGCAGTAATTATCTGTCATCTCGGTGGACACTTGAACCGCACCGTAGCGGAAGGGAGGAAGTGGGAGTGAAAGAAGACAAAGAGTGCCCGTAATGAAGAAAATGAAAACTGTATTTGAGGAAGGGAAATTACGCAGTAACTGTCTCGCATATCTCGATGGACAGCCGTCAAAATTCAGGGGGGCACTTTTTTGCGTCTTGCAACGCTGCCAGGGAGTCGCCATCGCCTGTTCGGCTTTGTCGTTTTGTTCTTCCTGGTTTTTAATTCTGTCGCTCGCTGCGAGGAGTATACGGAGCGCGTGACGACCTATCCTGCCATTCATGTAATTTCGGCAGGTTGTTTGAGAGTCCGTGAGTATTGTTAGTGACCGCCCGGTTCTGTAGCCCTCCGCCACCGCTAGAGCAACGGCTACTTCCTCGGACTCTGCAGCTGTGCAGCCTCGGAGAGACGCGCTGGTCATTTCGCGTAAAGACGAATCGACCACCGCCGCTACAGCGATTTTGGTATCTCCTCCTCTCCAAGACGCGTCTGTATACACGGTCGTGGCTTGAGGAGCGTATGTTTTCTCAATGAATTCGGCCCTCGCTTCTCTTCTGCCTCGATGGAGGTTGGGATCCATGTTTTTTGGTATTGGAGCTACCTTGAGGGTCTTGCGAAGCTCGTCGGGGATCGTTGCCGTCCTCGACATTTCTCGCATTTGCTCGCTGTATCCGAGCCTCTGCAGGAGCGCTCTTCCAGTCGTTGTTTGCAACAGCCTGAGTTTTTGCGACTCAAGCTGCGCCTCTCGTAGCTCCTCAAAGGTGTTATGCAATCCCAGGGCCATGAGTTTTTCTGTAGACGTGTAGCGTGGTAGTTGGAGCGCTGTCTTATACGCTTTGCGTAGCAGGGCATCCGCTTGTTGTATTTCGTTTTTGTTGAGGCACTGGTAGGGTAGGCTGTACGTTATTCGACTAACTACTAGGCTTCTTACTAGTTTTAGTGTGTCCTCTTCACGCATGCCATGTCGCCTGTTGGTGATGCGGGTGATCATGCGTGCGACTTGTAGCGTTGCTGCTTTCAGTAAGTACTGCGCTGGTTGGATTGAACCCACATGCCCAAAATTCTTATTGTTGTCTTTTCCGGTATGGGTGTCCCTTCTAAGTAGACGTTGAGTTTTAGGTCCTCGTTGGTTGGGACGGTCCGGTTTTGCTTGCCTCTCCAGACTCTCAGCAGTTCCGATTTCTCGGTCGAGCATGCGAGTCCTCTTTCTGCGAGGTATTGCTCTACACAAGAAGCCGCTTGCTGTAGCCTTTCTTCCTTCTCTCCGAGACAGCCCGTGTTTGTCCAGACTGTTATATCGTCAGCATACATTGCATGCCTGATGTTTTCGATGTTCTCTAGTTGTCGAGCTAGGCCTATCATAGCTATGTTGAAGAGTAGGGGTGAGATAACTGACCCTTGGGGTGTTCCCTTGTTTGGAGTGCGAATTTTGTCCGATCGAAGGTCTCCTATGCCGATGGTGGCAGTTCTATCGGACAGGAAGGCTTTGACGAAGCCGTGGATTCTGCGTCCGCAATCCAGGTTGTCTAGGCCCGTAAGGATCGCTTCGTGGCTGACGTTATCGAACAAAGCTGGTGGTAACAGTGAATCACACTCATTCAGCGATTGATGGCTGTGCATCTGCATAAAGGGGAGAGAGTACAGATGCCATAGAATCGCGAGCCGCACTTGGACCCCGAGGAGCCGCTTCTGGTCATTCCTATTACATGGCAAAGTAATGGTACTGCTCAGTACGGTGTGGTGTGGCATGGTATTGCATGGTATATGGTACAGTAGGGTACGGTAGAGTATGCGTGGTGTGGCATGGTACGGCACACTATGGTGTGGTGTGGTATGGTATACAGTATGTGTGGTGCGGTATGCTTTGGTATGTAGGGCGTAGCGTCTCGAAGCTGCACATGTCCTATGAGGGAGGACAGATTATATACAAAGCTCATCTCCTCACTTCAGGGAAACTAAATTTATAACTGTTCCTGAACGAAAAGCCACTGCAGTGGCAGTGTCCGGGGGCAGGCAGCTCGGGTACTTACATCGCCTAGCCCGCCGTAGTTGAAGGCCGCGTTGCCGTCGGAGAAAAAGAAGACTGGCTGCAGCATGGCCGCCGCCACAATGATGGCGTTGTCCTTGAGCTCGTAGAAAGCGTTCACCTTGCTGATGTCGAAGATGACGCTCGTCTGATCCGCCCACCGGTGGTGAGCCAGCGCCGACCGGGCCTTGCGCCACGCGTCGAAGAAGCGGTTGGTGGGCGAGTCCGGTAGCGCCGCTGCACACCGGAGAAATCGACGGCCATGTCGGGATCTCACTCACAGCGAGTACAAACAAAACCATTAGTATCAACTGACTGCCATGACCTTTAACCGCCGAAATATTTCCGGAAAAATCTACTAAAATCGTCAAATTGTTATGGTAATTTTTGGAGGGGGAGGTAAGCTTTATTGAAGATGTTTTAGTTTGGGTGGTGTACCCCTGCCCACAATGGCTCCTCTCCTAGGCCGGACACCAGGTGGCCGACCTGGCGTTAACGTGCCAATGTAAATGTGTTCCAATGAGTGCTAATTAATGCTAGTGTGCGCTAGTCAGCAAATTTAACTGTATTCTGACGCGCTACACCCCTATGTGCTGATGCTCTCACGATACTATGCCGAAAAAAAAACGATCTTCTAACTCAAGAAGCCTGTTTTAAAAAACTGCTTACAGTCTTAGCAGAAACACCTCGTAGTTCTGCGTGGTTAGTATTAACGTCTTTTTCAATATAACAGCTGTCGTTCGGTCGGTGTTGCAGGTTTGGTGTTGTTCTCTACCGATCAGAAGGTGGAGAATGGTGGGTCTTGTTTGCTCCTCACAGAGGGCGGAATCGTGCTGTAGCTGAAAACAGACCTTTCTTCTTCATCGACATCGTTTGTACACAGTTAGTGATCGAAGCACATTCTAGCTGTCACCCTTTTGCGCACTGTACCCTGAGTTCCCGACACCCTGAGAGCATGTGCGGGTAGCGGTCTCGGTCTCAAAGGAGATGCCCTCGACTCAGCGTGGCTAGCTCAGCCAGAAACAAGCTACCAAGTGACAAGGCGGGTGGGGAGAGTGGTCGTTTGGTGCCTAGCTTTCGCCGGTCGGAAGCCAGAAAATGGGTCGGAGCCAAAGGTTCACAAACAGAACAAATTGTATACAGCAAAGAGACGATATAGAGGATTTCACAATCACTCGTACGAACAGATGCAACTTGCAATGCGACCCGAGCCGCGGTGGCTCAGTGGTTACGGCGCTCGGCTGCTGACCCGAAAGACGCGGGTTCGATCCCGGCCGCGGTGGCTGAATTTCTTGAAGGCGAAATTCTAGAGGCCCGTGTGCTGTGCGATGTCAGTGCACGTTAAAGAACCTCAGGTGGTCGAAATTTCCGGAGCCCTTCACTACGGCGTCTCTCATAGCCTCAGTCGCTTTGGGACGTTAAACCCCAACAAACCAAACCAAGCAACTTGCAATGCAACTTGTGCAAAGTAACACTCGAGAGAGACTACAGTACAAAAGAAATATTGCACCTAAAGTAACACAACAGAGAGAGAAACATACGAAACACAATTTGTTCATCGCGCACTGCAACAGTCCGACGACTAGAGGATCACGACGGAGCGGTCCGGCAGGCTGACGCACGCTGCCTCGTTGGACCATAGCTGGGCGAGTGGTGGTGTCTTGGGAGTCGGGCGGGCGCGCTTCTCTGAAGCTTGAACGGCGGCTCGGGCTGACGGACAGCGGTCAACGCCCTTCAAATATAGGCGCGCTCCGCGTCTGTTCGTTCTTCGCGCCAAAGTAGGCGCGCACATACACACAGTATTTACAGTACAACTTCCGTCTCATTCTTGCGCCGGGCGCGCGTCCCCATTGGTAAGGAGCGGAGACCACAGCTTCCAGAACCTTCCTGTTGCTTCTTGCGGTGCGACTCCGCCGACGCGCGAGCGAAGGGGTGAGGGTATCACTCACTAGGTGCCGTATCACTAGGTGGCGTGGCGTAGGCTCAAAGCTGCGCCCTCTCTGTCAGCATTGAGTAGAATTGACTCAAACCGTACCGAATAATCGACGGCACGCGCGGACGTGATTCCTTTGGCGCCGCGCCGGCGAGCAAGATGGAGAGGGCAGCAACACACACAAGTCTAGGCACTCTCCAGGGTTTCTTTCTCCACTGTTCTAAAGGCGCGCGCTGGCGAGATTGCTTCCGCGCTGCGCCGGTTTTTTGAAGCGAAAAGCTTCTCTAGGCTAGTCAACACCGGGTCTGACGTGCGCCGTGATCAGTTTTAGCCACAGCTGCGCATGCGCGAGTTCGCCGCGTAACGTCACTAGAGAGGCGCAGGTGGTCGGTGGAGCCGCCGCCGAGCGCGGCTCCGCCAGTCGACCTTCGCAGTCGTTCGCGCGCTCTGCGCGTGTTTACCGAGTGTGTATGTTTACCACAGTTACTACGCATGCGGAAGGAGGGCTATATAACGCGCTTGCCTACACCGTTATCGTGGTGCTCCCAGTGCATTGTGCGCGAGCTGCGACAGCCATGACGTCAAACAAAGCATAACTGCTGCTTTTCGCTTGTATATCCAGGCTTAACCAGAGCTAAGCCACTGCCAATTTTTTCGAATATGCGCCGAATTTTATAACACTAGCGTGAGTCAACACCAGCAATGAATAGACTATACCCACGCAAGAAAAGACAAAAGCTGCATAATGACTACTGAAGTTCGCCGTGGGAGAAGAGTTGCGGAATAAATAATGATATGCCCCTAAAGTGCGTGGTGAATGATGGGCTGTATGAGGTGGCACATTTGCAAAGTGCTTATTCCTCAGGACTGGCTTGTTTCTCACACTCCTGGCTGCACTTTTTTCGGGCTAATCTTGAAAAGCGACGCTGCATCTTCAGGCTGTGCCTTTTTCACAAGTTCTACCATACGCCACTCAATGTTTCAGCAATCTTACCAGTTCATCGACAATCAAGTCGCACCAGCCATCCTAAAGCCGTCTATCCGCCCCCAGCACAGACCACAGCCCATCTTCGTTCGTTTTTTGTTCATACCGCTCGGGACTGGAACAAACTGCCTGTCGACGCTGTGCACCACTCCGACCCACATTCCTTCAAGACTGCCATTGAACCACTCTTCACTTGAACATTATGCCCATCCCTCATGTAATACCCCACACCAAGGGGCATTTGAGGTACTAATAATAAATAAATAAATACCACGTGGCTTTGCCACTTTTCTGCCATATTCATTCATTCATTCGCTCATTACCTTTTGAGCTTGGCGCATGATAGCCTTAGCCGCTTATGCGCCATTAAACCCAACACACAACAATTCATTACCTTTGTCAAAATGTCCTTCTCTGGGTTCTTCAACTCTGTGGTGAACTTCACATGGCAGGGAATACGAGAGACCGCGGGAAAGCGCTCACCGTAGTACTGGTCCACGTATTCTTCGTCCAGTCTCCGGCCGGGGCTTCCGATGTGTGCCTTCATCCGGGACAGCTTCCGCACGGCCATGTCGCGTGCTGGGCCCCGCAGCCAACTGGAGGCCCGCAGCTCCGCACCGAAGGCGTCGCGGATTGTCTCGAACATGGCCGCTGCTTGGCGTACCGCGTGTTGGCTCACCCCTGGGCCGTTGTAAGGTCGGCACGAGTTGGCTGAAAATCTCCGACGCGTTGATTCTTTTATTTTCTAATACCGGTATAAATAGTTGACGTCGTCTGAAATTATGTCTCAGTATACAGCATGAATTTGTGCCATTCCGAAGTTGGTCATGGTGACATAATTGTTAGCGATCATTACAACAGAACTAGCGAATAATTTTTTTCCGATGTTCCAAGTGGTGTTATTAGAGAAATATATGTTTCTTCGAGATACGTGTGTTACCTAAATTACAATTTCGTCACGGAAAAATCTTTTGGCACGGGGTGGTGGTGGTGGTGCTGATCTCTTTTATTACGCCCCAAAACAGGGGACCAGTCCAAGGACCGGTTGCGCTGGCTTAGAGGAGGTCGGCGGGGATCCCTTGGGATGTCGCCGCCTCCACCGCGCGCTGGATAAGCCGGCGTTGGTCTGCCGGCTCGGGAGTACGCAGGAGAGACTCCCACGTATCTGGGGTGTTTGAGTTGTTTGTGTTGTAATGTGTTGTAACGGGGAAAATGTCCTGAAGAGAGCTTGGTGAACAAATTACAAAACAGTACTGGTAACTAAGCGTTTAAAATTTCTCCAAAACTTCCGAGTAATGATAATATTTTGGCTTTCGCGTTATCTACTTGGCATCCATGTCACATAACGTAAAAATAACCCTGCCATATTCTTTTTCAGTGCAGGGCTAACGGGCGTGAAATGAAATGGTGGAAGGTGGCGCACACCACTGAAAGAGTTCTACTCTTTTCGTGTGAATGGCTTTACATATCTCATCGAGTGTGTTCATACTTGTAAAGAAGTGTCATTCTTTCCGAGCTAAGCATACAGCTAAGCATAGAGCTTGTCCATATTAAATATAATCTGTTTCATGCAATAGAGTTGCTGAACGTAGCATAACGTATTCGAGAGAAATTTTATGAGCATGGCACTAGACAAGCGCCATTCATACCACCGTTACTGCTGGCATGCAGTGGAAAAAAAAAAGGTTGCTCAATATATCTTAAACCTGAAATTTACGATATAGTGGCACCATTAGCCTTTCTTCAAATTCTTAATAGCACACGTCTTTGATCGATTCAATACCGCGTCTTCGAGGCGAGCTTGACCGAGGATGACTTAATAGCGTCTTGACTTCCATAAAGGTTCCACGTCACTGCATAAACAATTTTCAGCTCCAGAAAGTCCTGATGAACATTTCTCTGCCTCAGATCGACATTTCTTCAAAAGCTGCAATGTCACTAAACCCTGTTTTTGTCGGAGAACACGCTAAACCGACAGTTCAGTAACTTCTAACGCAAGCATATGACACCGTTCTTCTACACAGCTGTCACGGAGCACTAACTTTCCCGCCTCGTAAGGCTAAACTCCTGGTACTTACTGAGTAGGTTAAGAGAGCACAAAGAATGCTCACCTGTCTGCATAGATCATCGACTTGAACCCCGAAGCTCAAGTGTGTGAGTGTCAAGGTTCACTGATGAGGCTAATACCACAAGCCACATACCACCCACAAGCTCCAATCTATTACCGAACAGGTTCACAACGGAAAAGAGCCAAATGAGTCCATTTTCATACCGAACAATTCCGTACAGAACATTTTTGAGTGAGAAACCGCCTATCAATTCAATTTCTCACATAATGTAAGATTTCGCTGAAACAATACTTCCGCAGATCACCAGACGGCAGTCTATTATTTTTTTTTCTATTAACGTTTTGCTGCCGTAAAAAGCGTTCCCCATGGAAACATTTTAAAGTAAAGATTTTGCTATATATCAGATGGTGGTAATGGTGTGACATTTTTATTCGAACATCCTTTCTATTAGGCGTTCAGTTCATCCTGGGCCAAGGCGACGAGGGCACGTTGCAGTCTCAGATCCAGGGAGGCGAGCCAGATGGGCCACGGTGGGGGTGGGTGGAAAGGATAGGCGGGGGACTGGAAGGCTGCATGGCACTGTGTAAGGCAGTGTTCTATGTCTGCATATGTGTGTGGACAGTTTGGGCACTGAGATGTGGAAGTGTGCCGGTATCAGAAGAAAGGACCATTACCTTCAGTATTTCCATAAGAGTATCTTACAATTTTCTAATTTTAAAAATGTCCCTGCGATAATGTTGGACATGTTTTTTCGCTCCGCAAATGTACAGCTACGACACCGCCGCGGCAAAACGTCTACGCCGGCTTCGTACTCAAGGGCGTCGCGATCCAGCGTCTACACGAAAGATGACGTGAGCGGACACCGCTGCCTGTGCACGCACTGGATCTCAGGTAGCCGCTGGTCAGGGCCAGCTCCGTCACCTCCCGGACGTGGTCGTAGCACGCCAACTGCGGCACCTTGCCCGCGACCAGGGACTTGGGTTGCACGTAAGCCAGCAGCTCCCGGAACAGGCTCCAGGCGATCAGGCATCGCAGCCCGTCCTGACCTCCAGGGGGCGACGCCAGAAACTCCGCAAGGGCTGCAAGCAGCTCCTCCTGGTACATGATCTTGGTGCCGCCGTTGTACGTGCCGTTGGTGTACTTGGCCACCGCGTTGGTCCACTGGTCTGCGGGTGGAACGGTTGTGGTGTTTGATGTGGCAACAAGATCACGTAATCGGAAACCAGGTGCCATTCCATGTTACAGCAAGCAAGCAGCGAAGACAAGAGCAGAGCGCTGAATAGGGAAAATTAACAAACGGTTTGGTTTGGTTTGTGGGGTTTAACGCCCCAAAGCAACTAAAGATAACAAACGCCGTTCTTACAACTAGGATTTATTCAGAAAGAATTTGTCGGTGTTGCTAACTATATCTTCCTCGCCAAGTGGGTCTGGTATAGTAGTTCGCGATCACTCTGCATGTGATTCAGGTTCGTACGTATCTTTTGTAACGATCTAACATTCCAGCAAGGGCATTAACACGAGGAGTGCCTGCAATAATGCGCAGTTTACGAGAAGTCCGGTGTTTATTGCCTCATCTTTTTTCGCGTCCTTCGCACTCTCAGACCTCATATCAGTGTGTAGAAGCACTATACATTGCTTATTTAGCCTATTTAGAAAACCATGACATGACCGCTCGACGTATACTGCGCTTTTGTAATGTAAACAGTATTAACAAGCCCGAATATACCGTTACCTAGCCAAAGTACACAGGACATAACATTGAGTAGGATACTTTCAAAAAATAGCTAGCAGCACCGCTAAATTCTTCTTAATCCAATTACATTCAGTTACGATGAACGAGACAGTCGAAATTTTCTACGTGGATTTTGAATCGCCCTGAAATTGGGGCAAACTCCTGAGCTCTGTGAAAAAAAAGTAGTAACCTGTGATAGCAGCAGTAGTACATAGGAAACCACTGCTGAAAGTAACTATACCAAAATCAGAATAGCCGTTTTCTGCACACGCGAGAGTCCGAATGGACATACAAGATGACAGGTACAGCATTTCTCATAACTATACATACTACCGAGCTTGCTTCCGAACCATGCAACGTATATGGCTCGTTTTTTATCGCCATTGCTCCGAATCCTTTAAAGGTGCACTGAAGGTGCACTAATTGCCCCCAGACGGTGGGAGGAGTCGACCAACCTTTCAACCAGACCCGTGGCGGCTTGTCGCTCTGCCATCGGCGGAGTGATACGTAGCGATCGGCGAAAGCAAAGAGTCCACGCATATTTTTGTTTCCGTGGGCCTAATTTGCGGCTATGTATCCTCTGACTAGATCTATTTATTCACGGAAACCTAAAAAAAAATATAAGCGAAAGCGAAGCGGCCACGCGACTGCCTGAAAGGAACTCCACGCGTTGGTCGACTCCTCCCACCGTCTGCGGAGAATTAAGAGAAAAAAAAAGGCAGGAGACGGATGTTATTCAAATTTAAAGTGGAGAAATCGGTCGCACAGGGCAATAACTCGAATTTTGTAAGAAGGCTCGGAACATGTAGATCTAGTTCCCGCGGCAAAAAGACGAGTTCAAATTCCTCTTCAGTGCACCTTTAAGGCGGGAGGAACTATTGTGTTCACCGCTTCAAGCTCACAGAATTCCACGAGTGCAACGGCGACCCCACTACATCGACTTAGACGTGAACCACCTTGGACTGTACTATTTTGTCAAATGCTGTACCCGCGTGCAAGTAGGCACATGGAGGCGGCACGTACTCGCACATGAAGCCGAAACACGCCGGCAAAAGAAGGAGCTTGACATTAGGTTAAGGTCTACGTGGCGTGGATAATAGAGCTAACTCTAATTAATAGTAGTATTAGTAGACCAACTTTATTCATCGGAAAGTGTGAGGAAGGAAATCACGGTATATTCGGATTAAAGTTAATGTTGGACTTTCTTCAAGACTGGACGTCAGGTGGCTACACGAAAATCCTAGTTGAAATTAAGAGGACGAAACTATCTTGAACAGAACATATAACAACACATAATCTGTTAAAGTAGTACAACGGATGCCAACGGAACGCGAGACAAAGCTGGACAAAACTGGACAAAACTGTTTGCATAACGGTGTAGCAGGCATTTGGCCTTCAGTTAACGTAACCTAGATTGTGATGATGATGACAATAGTGAGCAGAACTGATTACCATCGCTCATGGAGGAAGGAAAAAGAGAGGAGAGGCCCTTTCCACACAACACCATGGGAGAAAAATGTGGAGGAAATCACGTGGTTTTTTTCGCGATCGGGAGGCCACCTAGTCCGGGCAGCTTAGCAACGGCGTCGTAGTTGCTGCTTGCAAGCCGGGCGGTAGCAGACGACCGCGGCGTAGCAGTTGCGGTGCGGCGTACTTTTCTCAACTGCTCGAGTTTGTTTTTGATCGTGCTCACAAGCTTACGTTGGCGCCGTTCACTCATATCTCAGGCGGAATTCGCTGCAGAACTCTCGTTGTTGCGTGCATTGATTTCAACGTGCTCGACCATGATCGCACGGGCATTTCGCCAACTGCGTCACTGCTCGGAGCCGTCGGGAGACCGCCGCTGCTTACTGAGGAGCACTCGCGCTGTTCGTTTACCAGTGATTCAATACGCCGTGCGCTAGAGAGGTCGTCGGCGTATTGCGCGGACGTTTCGCGTCCTGTGCGTGCAGTGTGCGTGTGCCATTCGCGCTCCCGTTTCCATCGGCAGTGAAACCTCGTTGCTATTAGGCGTGCTCTTGCAACGCTCTAGTGATCGTCACTGGTGTTAGTGTAACTATTTTCGTTTTTCGCGATTGCGCTTGTGTGAGCAGCGGGGGCCATGACATCGGTGGAGGGTGATATTTTAAAGGAAGCCGCTGCGCTCGCTTTGCATGCTTGCACGCCCCTGTTATACGCCGCCGGTAAAAATGAAGAGAAAGAGACCCTGCGCTTAAACAATACCTTAGAGATTTTTTTCTTTAATAAAGGCGAAGGGTTAGTTTTGTTCACTGCAATATCTACATAAAGATACGAATGCACACAGGATGCCGAGAACTTCATTTGTAAAAAACATTTATTTTCTCACAAAAACAACTCGCACGAAAAAACGTGGCTATTTACAATATCTTCACATCATATACAACAACACAAAAGCTTTGCTCTATAACAAAGTCATCAACTGCAAACAAATGACATTTGTCAAAACTTCAACCCCATACGCAAACCTGCGCTCGGCTGCAGGTCCTTTAAAAAAAAAAGCACTTTTTATTTTCGCGATACCTTCATTTGAGGAGAATGCAAAGGATTAAAAAGTAAACTGACGTAAAAAGGTCTGTTAATAATGGGGTGAACTGTGCCTAGAATTAAAAGGAGTGCCATACGCCGTGCGACGGTGAAGAATAAATGGGCACTCTTATTTTCGTTTCCACATTTCGTTTCCACATTTATTTTCGTTTCCAATAAATAAATAAAACATGTGCCCCCCTCGAACAAAATTTCTGGCTACACCACTGCTCGTGTGGAATTCGCGCGTCTAGGGGCCCGCGTTTCCCGCGTGTGCTTAGTTGTCCTTCGCCCACCGCAGTAATTGAAAGCGACGGTCACTTCCCGTGCTTACAAGAGTTGAGGAACAGGGAGGAGATTTTCGATACCGGACGAATGCCCTTCCCGGGCATCGGTGGCCGTCGTGTGGTTTCGCGCGACGAGGGGCCCACGTTTCTCGCGTGTCCTTCACCTCACCCGGTGAAGGCTAATTTCGAGCGCTGAGCTAAACAAGCAAGTATACTAGTTTCATCGAATGCAGCCTTCAACTTCAGAGTCCCAGGGACGGGCGTTGCCAAAGGGGGGCCACCGCAGATAACCACCGCAAGATGGGCCACCGCAGTAATTGAAAGCGAAGGTCACTTCCCGCGCTTGCAAGAGCTGAGATAAGTATTTTTCTCGGCTGCTACTAATTGAGACCAGGGCCGAGCAGTTGGAGACGGCGCGGAGACGACGCAGTACGAAGCAGTAACTGAAAGTAGCCGCCTGTCTCACACGGGTATTTCCGCTTTATTAACTTTTCCGCTGACGAACACCGGCATAGGGCGCCCTAAACCGGCCGGTAAGGAGCCAAGCGCCACCAGCGCGGGGATCTGTGCCCCTGCAGTAGCACGCTCCTTCGTTGGCTTTGAAACGCGCGCGCAGTAGTCGAGGGCGGGACTTATGCAATGACGTCAGCCCGGACAAGATGGCGCCGAGCTGGTTTCCGGCTTCACAAAATGTCACGTGATGGCCTCTCCTCTCTTTTTCCTTCCTCCATGCCATCGCTACAGCGCCTCCCCCCCCCCCCCCCCCCCCCATCTCAGCGGCAGTCAGATTAGTAAGCGTTTGCAGATTACGCACTTCCCCATTACCCCGCCTTGCTATCTCTGTTATCCTTCGCGCCTGCTTCGGAGGGCGTATTCAGAGGAAGGTGATCCTCGTTGCGATTGGCCAACCCAGAATAGACGTCACTGCTCTACTCTACGTCACTCTGTGGGGACTTTTGGGGAACACTGCGCTTCAACCGACAGGGAAAATCTCAACTCTTCTTGAAAATCCTTGCTCAATATCCCAAGGTATCCCAAGGTGCATTTCTTGCTCGCTTGTTTTTTTATTTTTTTTGGAGACGGACACGTGCGATGGCGTTGCTTCAGCGGTTTGCGACAAGGCGTTCTTCAATACTAGTAATTTAAAAACACCCATCAAGGATATTCATGGGGAAGGACGCGGTTGTTGCTGCGACGCGTCTTTTCTTTTTGTCTTTCCTCTGATATCTCCTCTATCTGCACGCGGCAGCGGTGGTGGCTCGGCTCCAGCCAGTAGGCAGGCCCATGCAATTTCCTTTTCATCGTTCTCCCGGTCACAACAACAACATGTAGTAATGCACGGCCGTTCTTGTGCGACTTACGTCCGAAGCATTTTGTCGCCCTTCGCGACCTGCGACGGCACCACGACTTCGAGGAAGAGGTGGAGAATCTAGTCTTCGACTCTAATAAAGGTAAGAAATGAAGTCTGCACGCACGCTGTGATTAAAGCAATAAAGGGCCAAAGCGGGATGCAGTCGCGCGCTTAGATTACCGATTGAAAAGTTGCAGTTTATTGACTTTTCGAGTGCGCGCATTTTAAGTTTGTAAACACAAAGCGCGTTCTTTTTTTTTATTTACGGGCTTACACTCGCCTGGGGAAACTTGCACGTGGTTTTGTGCACAAAAACTTAGCGATGACATGCACGTTTTTTAAAGGCACCATGAAGATTTCAATGAGCTTAGTCTAGTGCAACAGATCTGCAGAGGTAGCCTTTGCGGGCATTCGAGTGAAATGTGAAACGTAACGTACTATGTAACCTTTGAAAGCCATGACTTGTCATAGTCATTTTGCACTTATTTGTAATGTAAGGTGTATAGTTTGTACAAAGTTTAGGTAGTCATAGTTTTGACTCCTAATCATTCTGAAGTGTAGCATGACTCAGCACTTTACTAGTAACATAAGGTGTGCAGAGTTTGTACAAAGTTGCGTAGTCATGCCTTGCACTCATGACTCGTCATTCTGCAACATAGCATGACTGTGCACTTTAATGCTTTGGCATTCTCGCTGGTAAGCAGTCTTGTGTGTGTCTGCAGAATTTTTTTTTTTGGTGTCCTAGCTCCTCCATAAGCAAAGTGACAAGCAGTGCACTCTCTTTCATATTTAAAGTGGCCACTGCAGGAAAAAAACTGGTCCTTGCAGCAGACTCGCTGCTACAGGCCTTGCTTATGCTTTGTTGCAGGCACCTGCAATGTCTCGACAGGACACACAACATTGTCGCGGCATGCACTGGCTTAGCAGCGCTGAAGCCATGGCAATCGCAACACGCAGAGGTGTGTAGGAAGAATGCCCAGCATTGTTCTGCCTTTAGAAGTCAACAGCGCTGACCTGAATTTGTGGTCAAAGGACAGGGCCATGTAAAAGGTTGCTGTGCAGGAATGAGTTTTTGCAGGGTGTAGTAAAATTGAAATACTTCCATGTAACAGTCCGTGTAATAACTTGACCTGAACTTAATAATTCTCTCCAAAAATTGTTCCCCATGCGCTATAGCAGGCAAAAAGTGACTGATAAATTTTTAACAATAAAAAAACTGGGAAATGCAGTTCTGCACTGCAGGCAAAAGGCTAAAAATTTGAAGCTAAATCTGTGATTGTCATGCGCACTTGGCAGAGCGCCAGTAGTAGTGCGAGAGTACTGCATATGTGCCCACTCCATAGCACTTGCATTTTTCATTAGTGTATGTAAAAAGTACAAACTTTAATTTGGCCTTGCTTTTCAAAAAATAAAAGTAGTGTGATACACAAAAAATTGACTGAGAAGTTTTGCCGAAATTTTATAAACGTGCAAAAGCAGAATTTCATGAACATTGCCTTGTCTTGTTACTTTACTGTTGGCTTTCTAAGGATGCCTTATGCCGTTATTCATGTGCTATCATTGTGTACACGTTTTTATCAAAATGGAGCCCACCTTTGTTCACGCCTCAATTTTTAAAAATTTCTTTTTAGTCATGAGTGGTCATGGACTTATCATATGTTGGCATCGTGTCATAACTATGTTACAATGCTGCTGTGAGGCTGTGGTTGTTATGTCGCCGTTGCTATGCTCTTGGCACAAACCCACATACATCGCAGGATCTTGCTCGGGGTTTACCGTTCGGAATAGTGCTTTCACACTAATAATTAACTAATACTATGTGGAGTGCTTAGTTATGTTTACAATCTTTCCGTTTCAGGATTTTGTGCCTGGAAAGACAGAGAAGAAAGCAAAACTTGCTGCCATTTTATAGCTTCTACAGGAAAGAAGGAATGTGCACCAAGGGTTTTTAAACGCTACCTGCACTGCCACCGTTTCGGCTCGTACGAAGAGCTTCCTATAGAACAGTGCCAAAGGCAGGAAAAGGGGCAAGGAAGCTGCAAAATCGGCAAACACTGCTTTGCTACTCTAGAGGTCATGGAGAAAGAGGGCAAGGTATATGTAGTGTTTCAAAAGAAACACTACGGACACTTCAATGAGGCCTGCCACCAAAGGCTGTCCCAGGATGATGCCAGAGTGCTTGCAGGTTAGCCACTCCTCTTGTGCAAAGCATTTGTGCATGCTGTGTTGACTGTACCGGAATGTGAAAACGTTTAGAAGCTACACTCCACCAACCTTTCATAAATGGGAGACGAAAGTGCAATAGAAATGTATTTTAGGGGGAAGATATTGCTCATTAACTCGAGTGATCATTTCAATGATTTTTATTCTTCTGCGATGCATCTATGGCACAAAAGAGGTGGGACAACATGAAAATGCCTATTGTAAAGTGGGAGAAGGCATGTCCCACAAAACGAGGGGGCGGAAGAAGTTATAGTAGGGCACAGCTTAAGAACCCAGCGGTCAATGCCCCTCAAAGGAAGCCTGCCATCCAATGGCGTCGACCGATTCTCATGATGTCATGGTTAATCCTAGGGGGTAGCACTGCAGGAGGGTGGCAGATGAAAGGGGATTAGTTATGGCTTTAATTGGATTAACTGATGAAAATCAGCTGACGCCATTGACTGGGGGGGTCTTCTTTAAGGGCCATCTGCCACTTCGTTCTCGAGTTGTATCTCACTGTAGTGCAATTCACTTGAGCCTACTTGGTCGCATCGAAGGGTGAAAAACAATTGATCCACGGCACATTGCATGCACAGCACAGTCTGTACGAACTTCATGCCGTTTAGTTTAGAGATGCTTTGTGGAAGGGGTCCAGTCTTTCAAACTGAACATAATTAGGAATGTCATCTAGCACTGAACTACTTCAATGTCTGTTCTTTTGTTTTTCTGCTGGTTTCATTGACTATCCTAGGTCTGTCGCTCAATCCGCTGACGTTGAACTTCATCCGTAAGAAGTCGGCTTGAGCTCTATGAAACGTGTCTTGAATGACTGACAGTTGCACTCGATGCTAGCCTCTTTTTTTGGCTGCCTGTCAAAAGCGTAGGCATTTTGTTGCTGATCAAAGCAACGCCACCAGTCTAATGGTTGTATAAGGGCCATGTTTTTTTTCATAAGACAGATCGTCTGCAGTGAACTTTCATTAATTCGAATTATTTGGCTGTTTTGGCACTTCATCAGTAACGCTCGCAGGAACGGCTGTGGTTTGAGTGTTCAGCTACTAAACTGGAGTACCCGGGTTAGAACCCGGCTGCGGCAGCTGAGTTTCGATGGAGGCAAGAGGTGCCCACGTGCTGCGCAGTGTCAGTGCCCAAAGATCTCCAGGCGGTCGAAATTATTACGGAGCCCTCCACTACAGCACCTTTCTCTCTTGCTTCTTTCACTTCTTCTTTCCTTCATGGCATGGTTGAGGCAGTTACTGCACCATTTCCTTTCCTCAAAAACCACTAATATAAAACACAAGCCTGCACAAGAGTTGAAATCGCAAAAAAAACGAACAAGCAGCATTTATATTTCAGTTTATGTATGACTGGCATGCCCTCCAATTGTCTCTGACTTAGCAGCAGTCATTCAGGTATTGAAACTGAAACAGCATGAGAAAAATATTCACTTAGAAATTATTCACCTGGCATAAGTGAATGCTACATTGTGACTCGTGCACACTATTGTCTTGTGCAAACGTCCAAAGAAACAAAGATCGCGTTCAAAAATTTGGTGTCTCTACTCCTTTAAAGGTTGCTGTCAGGCGAATTGGTGCATTTTTTGAATATGCAGAATGAAATGGGACAGGATGAGAAGCACACGTCCTTATTCTTTTCTTGTCCACATTTTCAGTGCTGTTATATTCTGCATTTATAACACGCTGTATATAACTTCCCTGTTTTGCATTGCAGTATGCAAGTTTAAACACTCAAGCTCATAAAAATAAAGTCCATCTGGCTTTGAAACAACCATTTTGTCGTGTGCTTTGCAGTGCCACAAAAGTGAAATGAAAGTAAGATGAACTGTGTGTCACCTGTGAAAAGGAACAAAGTGCAAGACGAAGGAATCCGACCAGACGTATTTGTCACTTTATTACATGGCTGTAGGCAGATGAACCACCAGAGATGTTAACAGTTTTTTTCTGTACCATTTTCAGGCCGGTTAGCAGGAGTGCCAGAAAAAACCATTGTGCACAACATCCGAGCAGGTACAAGTGGATCAAGCCCACGGATGCAACTTGTGACCACTAAGGACCTCCGTAACATTGCAGATAAGTTTAGGATTGGCAAAACAGAGCAGAGAGATGCAGACAATTTTAAGAGTGTTGAATTATGGGTCGAAGAAAGGAGGGCAGAAAATGAGTCGCCACTGTTGTATTACAGGAAGAAGGGTGACCCCAACAGTCATGATGGTGACTTTGAGCGAGCATTAATGGCGTTCCCACAACGAGAGCTCCTTTATGAAATGGGGGCAGCGAAACTGTGCATTGACTCCACCCATGGCATAAATAAGTACTAATTCCAACTGACAACCCTGCTTACAATTTCTCAAGATGCCTTTGGTATCCCGTGTGCCTACTTGATTTCAAAAAGGGTGAACACGGGCACTGTGGTGAGGTTTTTCGAGGCGATCAAAGAAAATACACAATACCATGTCAGGCATTTATGTCTGATGATGCCCCTGTTTATGGCAGTGCATGGGAGCAGGTGATGGGTCCCTTGAGGAGTCGACTGCTTTGCAGCTGGCAGGTGCTACACAACTGGAGCACGCACCTGAATACAGTCACAAACAAGGACTGCAGGAGTACAACAAGGGACATGCTGCACACACTGATGAAGTGGACAGATGAGACTGACTCTCAACAGTTGCTCCCTGCACTTCTTGGTATCCACTCCAAAGAGCATCAGCTTAATTGCCTTTGGCTTCGTCAGAAATTTTGAGAAAACATACGCAATGAGGGCATGTCAGTGGGCTTACTGCTATAGGCAGTACATTGGATTAACAAAAAATAATCACTTGGAGTCAATGCACAAGGCACTGAAGTACTCTCACTTTGGTGGCTAGGTAAATGGGTGATTGAATACATTAATCAAAGTACTCTTCAATTTCACATCCGAGAAACTTTACAACAGGTGTCAAAGGAGGAGCAGACCACCGCAAATCTGCCCTATTTAGGAAGCATAAAGTGGGGATTGAGCTTTCTAAGTCCAGTACTGAGAGAGTGGGAGATGGCCAGTGGCATGTAAAGTCACAAAGTTTGGTGAACTTCAAGCACACAGTGGAAAGAACTAGCAAATCGTGCAGTGGCTGCGAGCTTCATAGTGAGCAGTGCAAGGCTTGCCACAACATGTACACATGTACGTGTTGACCATGCAACGCATGTGCACATGTGCAAGCACATGCATGCTGTTGCTATAATGGAGCTACACTCGTGCCAGATGCACAGCAGCCAGAAAGTAGCATCTGACTGTGCTGGCGTTTGTAGGCCCTGCCAGCTGAAGATGGCAGATTTCAGGTGAGGGATTAGGATTGTGTTATGAGCTAGTTGGCGGGCTATTCTGACAAAGTGCTTTAGCATAGCAAGCTCAAGACACAGCAGGGAAGAGGAGTGCCATTTGCTAATTTTCTTGAAGCCCACATGGTCATGAGAAAGGTGCGCCATCATATCCCATATCAAGCAGCACCATTGAGGGTACACTACAGGCCTCTGGTATTTCTTTTCTAGTCATTCCTTTTTCCCGAAACTTTCCTCCTAGGAATGGAGAACTCATCCCGCCACGGCGCCTCAGTGGCTCTGGCGTTCTTAGACTGCTTACCCGAAGGCTGTGGGTTTGATCCGGCCATGGCGGCCACATTTCAGTGGAGGCAAAATACAAAGATGGCCATGTGCTGTGCAAAGTCAGCGTGCATTAAAGGGCCCCAGGTGGTGTAAATTAATCCAGAGACCTCCATTATGGTGTCCCTCATAGCCCATGTGTCGCTTCCGAATGTTAAACACGACAATTAAGAAATTGAGATATTTCAGGCCCCTCATTCCCTACTCAGAATCTGCTTGTGTGAGTACGCCCTCTCTGGCACTGCTCAACAGAGAACTTCCGACAATTGGCAAACATTTTTCATCTTTGGGAAATTAGTGCACTCATTTTCTTGTTCATACCTGCCTTGCATTCACTATAATTTTATTTCTTCGTCATCCCTGCTTGATTTCATTTTGTCTGCATGTGATGCACTCAGAGAGGCATGCGCTCTTCAATAAAATTAGTATGAAGTGTCACTCCATGCTGCATTCCTCTTTGTTGCGTCGTGCTGTCACAGTGCACCACCCTTTTAGGACATCTTGAGAAAAACAGCGCTTGCAGACAAAGGACCAGAACAAGAAGGGCACAAAAAAAAAACAGCGCAGTTGTGTGTCCTTCTCGTTCTGGTCCTTTGTCTGCAAGCGCTGTTTTTCTCAAGATGTACCCCAGCCAACTCGCCCAGCAACACACCTTGCCTTTTAGGACAGTTGACAATATGTGGTTCTACAGTTCCGCAATGCATATGAGAAAAAGTATTCTTGACAAAAGGCTAAGCCGTAGCTGTCATCTTGCACACTGAAAGCTGCAGCGCAAAACTACTATTCATCTTATTTTGAAAAGAGAATACTGCTGCAACAGAAAAACAGTATTACTCATTTTTCAGAGCATTGCTGGTGCAATTTGTGACACGAACTTATATTGCCATGGTAGAAACAGCCGTGAATAAGCCTTCCCTCACATGATAAAGCACTTCATAAATGAACTTGCTTGGCTCTTACACAGTGTCTCTCCACCAGCCTTCCAAGCAATGAGCCTTCTGTTGTGTGATGGGAACACTGTGCCAATTTTGTTGCCTAGAAATTCTAAAATGCCCCTATTTGTCGAGAAGGCAGCTTAGATGAAACATATAGTGCCCAGTTAATGTCATTTCCTTTTTACTCATTAATGAAAAATGCTTCAAAACCCAACTGCAACGAAATTATAATTTGGCTAGAATGCCTGTTAATGTTCTGGGTGTGTCATAAAACTAATTGCAACAAAGTTTCATGCTTCTGAGAAAACTGACTCTGTTGCTACAAGTGTTTAAAAAGCTGTGTAGTAGACAATGTGGCATGTCCATATAGGCAGATACGGATACCCGAGTGCCATACGGCCTCATGTCTGGCCCATTGGGAATGAACAGATTAAGGACAGTGTAGAGTGAAAGGCTAGGGGCTAAAATGTGGCTTGGCCGTCATGGGTATGGTGCTGTGGCAAAGTTCTTAGGAATTTGTTTCAATCCTGCAGATGCTGATTTCTGTTTCCATTCCAGGTTTCTGTACACCATATTTACTTAAATAATGGATGCATTTGCATAATAAATGCTTTCCCTACATCAATCATCAAAATCTGGGGAAAGTTCAACTGACCACACCATGTTTTACACCATGTAATAAATGCACCAAACTTACCATTCTAATTTTTTCCCACAAGAAACTGCATCCATGATGCAAGTAACTGCGGTATTACAGGTTACAGAATGAAGCACTGTCAGCCGTATTATGTGGCCGCAAGACTGCCTGGCGCCATGTGAAGAGGAATGCTCCCAAGGCTCATCACATCACATTTACTCCAGTATCTAGATATGGCACCCGTTTCATCCTGCACGTCACATTCACCTCGGGCTGGTGATAGCCTGCCAGCTAGATTAAGAATGTCGCAAATAAAATATCTACCTAACTGAAAACTGCGGTTGTATATATCGGAGATTTTTATTGACTTGTGGCAGTCTACCTGGACAGGTTATGGTAATGCAGGGCAGCCCATTATGCACAGCATATGAGTGCATAGGCGCCACAACTTCGCATCTTTTCTAAGGGTTCATGTTTTGCACTATTGGGTGTGACCCGACCCATCTCTCCACAATCCTCGCGTAATTAATAATAAAGTGCTCCTAATCCTTTTTTGACAGCCAAAATGTATTTTCCTAGGCATATTGGCAATCTGCAATTTGTATTTCTCCACAGATTTGGTACTTCTGAGAAGTTGGACGGTCATTTTTATAAATGATATATTTTTAATAAGCTAGCAGATACTATTCTTGATTTAAACATTTGCAGGCATATATACGCTGCCATTGTTTGCCTTGATAAATACCGTGTCCATTGTGTAATCATAGTACAAACACGTTAATTGATTCTAAAGGATGTTAATGCTGCTTAATTACGCCGTACAAGCCCAGCTGTGGCTTTGGAAAGCTGCCCTTCCTTGGACTCTGACATTAAATACAACTTGTACGTGGGAAAGACTAATCTTACTGTGAGTATAACGACAAAATTAAACAAATTCCATTAGACGCTGGTATGATCCCGGCTGCGGCAGTTGTATTCCGATGGTGACACACTACAGGCCCAGATGCTGTGCGATGTCGGAGCACGTTAAGGGCCACTGTTGGTCGAAATTACTGGATCCCTCCACTGTGGCGCCCCTCGTAGCCTGAGTCGCTTTGGGACGTTAAACCCCATAAGCCAAAGTTAGCATTATGTTCCTGCCGGACCGAGCAGCCACTGACAGGGTAAGACTGTACGAATGGGTACCATCAATCACTACGTGACACCCCCACTCCACTCACCCGATGAAATCCCATCCATCAGTGACACATCCACTCTCTCCACCCTTCGACTCAGATTTTCAACCGCTTGCCAACCGCCTCCTCCCGCCCTCTCTTCTTCCCTCTTCCCTGCAATTTCGTGAAGGTGGATTTCACTCCCTCCACTCTGTCACCTGAGGCTTCAGACCGACGGATTATTCCAACATAGGGGGTTCTGATGCTGATGCACTAAAATGATATTTTTGAAAGGCAGCTACAGTTTGTTACATGTTAAGGAGAAGGGTACTCGCTGCACCATGCAAAATGCGAGATCATTCCCTGGTGTGCACACACTGCATCACAAGGAAGTACATTTGGCACCTAAATTTAAATGTGCAGTATAGCGAGCAGTTAGCACCAGGTGCCATACACAGACACGAGCACAAAATGAACACGCTTATTACCAGGCCCTCTCTGTGCACTCTCCCTATACATAGTGCGAAGACTGCTTTTGAAGCTAAGGTTGGTCACATTACAAAGAAATAAAGACAGCATGAGCATGAGAACCGGACACGCAGCACTGACAGAAATCTCGATAGTCGGTGCTGTGTGTCTGGTTCCCGTGTCGTCCCTTTCTGTTCGGCGACCAACCTTAACTAGAACAAACAACTTGCCCGAACCCTTGCTTTTGAAGCATTGCACATTGCATGCAGTAAGTAGCACACAGTACAATGCACAGACTGAGCCATGTGTGTTATTGTATCAGCAGTAAACCACGTGCAAAAAAAAAAAAATCGACAGCCAATAACTACAGTCGGTAAAGCGAAATTTGAGCGCAGCTCTTCACATATTTTAGTTTCGCAGTATGCTGAAGTAAACAATTCCAGAGAGCCACCTGCCCCGGCGAGAGGCAGTGATAGGTGACATTTCGCCCTGAGCACTTGGCTATCACATACTTTGTACACAAGTTCTGTCCCGCCTCATACGAACACCAAAACACTTTCTTGAATATCTTTTTCAATGAAGGCAAATACACTGGCTTACACAAACATCGAAATTACTTGCTATTACATCTTAATAAAGTGTTCAGTGTCACACTATTACGATGCTATATATCAATTTATGCATGCCAGCACATCATCTCTGGCTGCCAAAGATCTGACAAATCTTGCTTTTTGACAGTATGCGGGCACAGAGTCATTGATTGCACAGACCAAAATGACTATACCAGCAGAACGAGAACTCGGAGGATTACCTTAGAACTCATGTGCCTTTGAAAACATGTAGTGAACATGGCAACAATTTTATTTTTAAGGTGCGCCGCCCAGCGTATGCACATGCATGCGTTCAGTGCACTCTTTCTGCGCCATGAAGGACGACTCGGTCTCAAGAGCAGAAGTACACACTGCCAGTGCATTCCAGAACATTTAATTCAGATAGGTACTACATGAGACGTAAGCAACGTAAGTACCTATAGCGTTCGCACCGTGCAGCTTTATTGCTTCGCTCTGTCCCGAGCATTTCTCAGTCCACTGAGGTGGTTGCGAGCCACAGGTGGGTTAGTCTTGCGATTATTCTGCCGGCAATTGCTTCTCTCTGTGATCTAGCAGATCTACGCCACCTCGCACCCACAACAGTCGTCAACTGGTACTGTCGCCATTCGGTGTCCAGATCAGTGTCTTGAAGGATCGAAGGCGGGCTGGAAACGACATGCTGCAATGTTCTCCAACCCTTGCATCATGAGATAGTCAATGCGACGACATATCACAGCCCACACACTGCATCGTGATGATTATAACAAGAGTTATATGCACAGATATTTTCAAAATGAGCTGGAAACACCCAGATCAGGGACGCCAGTACTTGACGGCACGGGCTTGCGTCCTGCTCACTCACCTTTAGGGACGCATGGGAGGTAAACACGCATTCCATAGGCGGTCTACTGGTCACAAACAAAAAAGGGGCAAATTTAAAGAACTACACACGCCACAAACACGAGACACAGACGAATACTTCACTCGCAACAACCGCCGACCGCAATTCGAACGTACGTAAACAACCGCCATGTTGTTTTTTTTTCTTTGCTAACTGACTGTAGAGGGCGCTGTAAGAGCGCTAACATCATCATCATCGCGCGTTCCCTCAAAGAAAAGTAAATACAAATAACCGAAACCAGCAGTAAACTAGAAAAAAGCATTAAAAGTTAAAAATTGCAACATAACTAAGAAAGTAATTTATCAACGCACTCATTCAAAGGAAACGCCAATAAAATTGATTCACAAAAATAAAACAAAATATAAATATGCATGTTTTCTCCTCCTCGGTTTTGACTAAAGCTATGACGTGCGACTATTTTTTGGCAGTTTTCTAAATCGGGACGCCCAGTGCGACCATAAGAAAATTAAGGCAAGAAAACTGAAAACGTAACAGGGGCACTGAAGGGTCAACATTGCATCGTCAACAATATGCACGCTTTCTCTCTTGTTGCTCATCCCAAGCTTGAATGCATGTCAATTTGCTGTTTCAAAGCATAAAGGTCTTCTATCATTGTAGCAGATTGAACCAAACCAAATGTACTGCTATGAACAAAGCGGTCGCGTAACTTTCACTTATGCAGCTCACTCTCACATTATTTGCTATTTGAGTTTAGTTTTAATGACATGAAGCAACCACAAGTACCATCATAAAAGGTACTTTTCATCAGAGCACTTCGGATAGGCTAGAAGCCTTACTCCCAATAGTGTGCAATAACGACATTCACACAAATCATGTGCGCAACAATGTTGAAACTGTGTGCGTCCACCTTACTTGAAACTGCAACGGATGCAAGACAGACAAAATTTTACCATTCAAAATCATACTGTGCCAAGGTATTGCTGCAATCTTGCCATTACAATCAAAAGGACTCATCAGCACGTGCAAACATGAGAATTTTTTTCTTCACAGACATTTTGACACTACACTTAGTTCACTATATATGCAACTTCCATTTATTTACACGATGGACATGAATATTCACATGCACGCCAGTCTTAGCACGAGTGCCATGCGTATGTAATTGTTGATATGCATCCCGTCACATATTGTGTATTTGCACATACAAATACTCATGAAAACTCAACATGTGCTCAGCAATTACTGCAGCTTAAATGGTCAAGCACACAGAACACGTCAAAGTTATGGTATGGTATAGAATACGAGGTTTAATGTCCGAAGGCAACATGGGTTGTGAGGAACGCCATAGTGCAGCGCTACGGATTAATTTTGACCACATGGGGCTCTCTATCGAGCACTGATGTCACTCGGTACACAGGTGCCTAGCATTTCGCCTCCATTGACTGGCGGCTGCCGCAAATGGGATCGAACCCGTCCTTGGGATCAGCAGTCGAGCACCCTAACCACTTAGCCATCACGGCGGGGCGACGGCTGACCACATTATGCGCAACCAAAAGTCCAGGTCTCTGCTTCATGTCTTACATGTTGCCTAGGTATCGTCTACTTTTACTACATTTGCAATCTAAAAATTAACGATAGACAACTTCCCTACTCCATCTAAATTACTATAATTGTCCCATGCCCTTCTTGGTTTGCTACACACTTGAGCTTATAATTTTTGGCCAGTTTTACCAAGGTGTCATACAAGTGTAACAGCTGCCACAGTATGAACCGTGGATTCTAAGAGAAAAAAGAACTCCCAAATTTTGCACTACTTTGAACAAAAATATTCAGCCAATATATGCTCAACAGGCATACACCAATAACATTTCTACCGCAAAACCAGGCACACACCGTACCGAGGGCCAGTAATAGAAGATCACTGGCCGCCGTGGTGCCTCAGAGGTTATGGTGCTTGGCTGTTGACCCGAAAGACGTGGGTTCGATCCCGGCTGCAGCGGCCGCATTTCGATGGAGGCGAAATTCTATAGACCCCTACAAAAATTTTATTACTCACCCCTTGTCGTGCTAATATGCAGGTACCAATTATTTCTGTAACATACCTTTTATCATTTCTGCAATACCCGCTACTAGGTCTTCAAGAAAATAATAAACTGAAATGTAGCAAAGAGCTGATGGTTGTCTTTTCATAGTACATTCTTCACAGCAGCTCTGCTTCTGAAAGGAACACCTCATTCCTAGTGAACTCAACTAGTTTTCTTCCATTTTAATCAACATGAGGTCAGAGTACTCCAGTAACACTCTGATTCCTAATATGCTACACAAAGGTCTGCCACAAATATGTCATGAACTGCAACTCCTCTCTTTAATGGAGTCGAGAAACCAAATTTTTGGATGCACATTTCTCTTTACAGTGATGCACTAGACAATGCTGTACACAAGCTACCATGTGGATCTTAACTTTGTCAGCTAAATAATTTACATTTTTTTTTCTCGTGTCATTTGGTTTCGGTTTTTAACAGCCGAATGACTGCTCTGAGGTCAGATACACGTTCAGGTCACATGAGGCCTGCAAAAAGAGATATAATCCTTGCCTGTTCACTTTATGTGACTCCAACTCTTAGACAGGTTTGTGTACGAGTTGATGCAAATAAAAACGAACAAAGCTGCAACAATACTGCAGTCATCAAATGCCTCACATGACCTGAACGCATCCCTGACATCACAGTCGTCGTTCGGTTGTTTAAGCTAAAGCAGTGTGAGAGAAAAAATGCAATTATATATATATTGCCTCTTGTTGTCACAATGCATGCAGCTGTCTAATCTTTCTAAAGTACTGCGCATCATTCTAACCGAAAGAAACAACTAAAATTTTGTTGTCTCTACTCCTTTAATACCTACTGGGCCTTGACAATATAAAAAGCACCTAAACATATCAGCGAACTGAGCTGCCAACCTTCAAAAATGTATCCACAAGCTCTTTTCACATTGTGCTTTTAAATATGTTGCCTCATACTCGTGACATACATATGTTCTGACTGTGCACATTACAAAAACAGTAATTCAGGAACCAGCAGACCCACCCATTCAGCAGCATGGCAAGCGAAGAATTAAAATTAGAATGCAGCTAGAAAGAAAAGGCACACAGCTTATTCAGACCTTCTAATTTGAACACTTCAAACTTATGTGGCCAACTGTAAATGTTTCCTTACTGAAATCCCACACCCCTTTAGACATTTGCCATAAACCAGAGAAAAATTTGTCAAAATGCTTCCCTCTAAAAGGAATAACCAAATATAAGTAGACAAGCCATGTTTACATTTCATGCATTTTTAGCTCTTCACTGTATGCAGAGAAGCATATCACATGCATGGCATGTTGATGTTTGGTTTATGCTGCTTCTTCACTTTATATTGAAAGGTCATGGCAACTCTTCTTTTTGTGTGTGTGTCCATTGCCCCACAGAGCTGCCATCTATGGAGCAAGCTTATTTGCATTTAAAGGTCGCCTGCCTATAGTCACTGCTGAGTCCACACAAAACAAACTTTCCCCTCAAAACTGGCAACGTGCAGTAAAAGCAGGCGTGCAATTAATGTGACACCTCATACACTTCGTAATGATGCAGTGGCCTACATAAGGCCAAGCCAGCATGCTATTCATGTATGCACACAAATTATATTCACTTATACAATGCTAATGTCAAAAAGAAACCATTCTAGCTACAAATGCTAGCACAAAGTTAATGCAGCGCATTACGGCATGCATGGCATCCAACGTCCCTGTACAACATACTTTTACTAATAAGGCTATAACAGTGCACCTGCACAAGGATGAAGGAAGATGAGACAAGACACAGCAGCTTCCTTATGCAGGTGTGCTGTTTTCGCCTTATTATGTCATACCAACTTGCCCATCAGTCTAACTGCTGCAACAGAAAAAACAGCTGTGAAATTTGGAATCCATTCATGGCGTCTAGAAATTGAAGCTCAGAAAGTGCAAGAAACTGATAATCCGGAGTGTTTACGTTTTTCTCTGTGTTAAGTTTTACTTACCATGCAATAACCCAACATCGTTTCCAAACAAACTCAAGGGCCACACTGGCTACGCAGATGCTGAAAGCCTAAGTCAAGCCTCCCACTTCATCACAAACCACTACAGGAATGACAGAGCAAGCAAAACAAGTTTCGGCCTTGGCTAGCTTTATTCCAATGCTGGACGTTACAAGAAATACACCAAGAACCACATGTTCTACTTAATGAGTATAAAAACACTTCACCAAATAGATAAAAGAAAAGCAGCTTTCTAGATATTCAAAGGTTCGGTGGTGTGACCATACTACGACATTCGCTAAACGCCTATCAGTGAAGAAAGCGGCGTACGGATCATAGTTCATGTCTCTGCGCAACATGGGTGTCAACGCGAAGTAATCCATTACAGCTTGGCTAGCTGGTGGGTAGACACTGCAGGCATATTAAACATTAAGACAGAAGATGTGTTGTCCTTTCAAAGGCTAGCGTAGTAAGTCCAGTCCGCCTTCCTTCCGTATTTTAATTTTTTTTTAGCATAGCTTGTCGCCGGTGGGCACACATGCAGGTATCAGTACGTACAGGTCAGAATCAGTTACGCGCAACACAAGGAAACATAATTTTCGACACTCATCCAATGCTTCAAACCATTGCCTCCTTCTAGAGGAGGCAATGTTCAAACACGAGATACAATACCGAAAGGTGCCGAAGAGAACTGAAGTGACCTCAAATTCAGTCAAGCACCGCCTTGCAAAACGTCTCTAGGGGCTTCCGATATCATACCACGGCTGGAACAGGTCGCACTGCAAACTTGCATAATAAAGACCACACTAGGGCACTGGGGCACAAGTCCGGACGTTAGCGTGGTCAATATTACTCGCCATTGCACTAACCTTTCATGACTTTCACGCTACTCCACACGTCAATGCACCGCGCGGTTGTTGTTGTCCTCTAAATAATGGCGCGTACCCACTGCGGGGGATTGCCCAAGACCACGACCGGCTTTATTACTCGTAAAGCCGGTCGTGCCCAAGACACAGGCGGCAACGGTAAACAGCCATCGCAGCCATGTCAACAAACCACCGTGGCGTTGGTCACCGTGGCAACCGTGGAGACGCCAGCGACCTAGAAACTATGGCTAGGGACGTTTCAAAAATTTGCGACGCCATTTTTACCCAATTTTGCAACAAAAAGTACCCAGAAATGTACCTAAACAAACGCCATTTTGAAATGACGTCATTAAAAGTCACGTGACATGAGGATCGTCTTCCTCCATTTAGCCTTACGCCGCCTGCTTCACGCGTGCAGTGAGAGAAGGCGATAGCAATCCGTAACCAGCGCGATGCGGCGGGAATCGGAACAAATTTTCTCGTTCTCTTCTCAGTAAACATTCCCCATCCATGCTGGCAGCTCGCATTATGACGTAAGCAACTGCTCCCCATAAGTGGCGCCACATGGCGATGAGAATACGAACCGAGTCGTCCAAAGTGGTCCCATTGCGAAAAGAAGAATGTGACAGGTATCCGAATAAAGGGGCGATGGCTCCGCTACCTCTACAGCTAGATAAAACACGCCCCCCCCCCCCTCCCACCTTCCGCATCCACCTGATGGTCGATAGCAATGTTCACCGGACGGAACTGCAGAAAAAGCTTCCTTAATTGACTTCTTTCAGTACCTGTGCTTCTGTCTAGTGAGTATGGCCAAAGTCATATAGTTTCCCTGCTCTCAAAGAGCTCTCAAGGGCGTGGAAGTCAGAGCATTCGTATGCATTCCAAACAGGCGTTGAACACTTTTGAGCACTTAACAGCACTCGTAACAGTGCAACCAACACATTAAAGCGCACATTGGAGCTGATTAAAGTCTCCTCTCTGCTTCGGAAGTGTCACGATTTTCTCCATACATGACATTTACATCACGCAGCCAAAAGTTATACACTGACTAAAATATGTTTGAGCCATGCTCTGGAACTTAAGCTTACCTACCGTAAGCATTTTAATGAATTCGGAGACACAATTTACTGTACGGGTCCAAGGAAATGTCGCTGTCAGCATTTCGTCGCGGAGGAGGCAATAAGTCTGACAGGTCATCTATTTCTCTGGTTTCACTGCCCTCGAAGCATTACTTATTGAAGTATAGTCTTGGGGTTTAATTGCGGAAATGTTGAACAAGAAAAGCTATTGCTTGAAACGCGGAGTTCGCCTGGGACGACATCTATTTTAGGGTTCCCATGAAGAATTTGCTCAGCTCACCTGACGTGACATGCGGCTGTGTTTTGAGGCCCATGTCTTGAATTCTTCCAGTGATGAGTAGGCCGGTCTTCATATGCCGGTTTAAAGCATTGATAACTGAAAAGACAAGAATACTATACAAGATAAAAACCTTCACGGGTCTACCAAGTGTACTACCAGCCAGCATGTCTTCCTTGAGACCTTGCATAAGATGGCGTGGCTTCGTGGGCGACCTCATGTTCGTGTTTATATAACAGGTTGAAAATCAGATTTGGTTGTGGCTGCTTTTGCTCGGTTGGCCTTGTTGTTTCGTCGGGCACTCTCCCTATCGTCAAGTTTGAGGTGTTTCAAATAAATTATTTATTATTGGCCATAGAATCGATGTTCGGAATTAGCTCGTCGGCCAGCCTGAAAATGCTCATCAGTGCGTCTAAACGGATCTGACAAATATGGCTAAACATTAGATCTACACAGGAGGCTGTGGAGCACTGGGAACGTTGGGCTCTTAGTACAAAGTGCCGCCTCCTCTGGATGTCGCGTTTGTCAAGACAACTGTAGTTTACACTGAAGCTATACACAATTTTGTAGCGTGAGCTACATTGGCCACAGTCTCGCCGTTTCGCGTGCTCCCTCCGTCGACCGTACTGCGCATGCGCGATGAGCGAGTGACGTCACTACGCATAGCTGGCGCGACTCGCTGCTGCCGCCGGCGCAGAGCCACGTGACGTCACTGCTCACGCTACGTATATCCTGGCATAGCAGAGCTAAGCCACTGCCAACTTTTTACACAAGTTTTAGTAAACTGAAGTACTAACTGACGCTATGTTAGACCCATTAAGCAACATTACCAGTGGAACGCCGCCAGGATGTTTGACACCCGGGACTACAAAACTATAAAGCATCCACTATTTGTCTGAAAAACCTACATGTGTACTAGTAGGGTGCAACTCGCCGACTCAATCACACGCGGTCGGTCGGTCGGTCGGTCGGTCGGTCGGTCGGTCGGTTTATGGGGTTCAACGTCCCAAAGCGACTCAGGCTATGAGAGACGCCGTAGTGGAGGGCTCCGGAAATTTCGACCACCTGGGGTTCTTCAACGTGCACTGACATCGCACAGTACACGGGCCTTTAGAATTTCTTCTCCAAAGAAATTCAACCGCCGCGGCCGGGATCGAACCCGCGTGTTTCGGGTCAGCAGCCGAGCACTATAACCACTGAGCCACCGCGGCAGTAGTGCCACAGATGCGCAGCGCGGCAAACAAGTTAAAGAACCAAGTTAGTCGAAATTTCCGGAGCCCTTCACTACGGCGTCCCTCATAGCTTATGGCGCTTTGGGACGTTAAACACGTATCAACCAAACCGTTATGTACGTACCCTGCGCACTGAATAACAGCATGTGAACGTTTTGCTCGAGCGCTGCAGAACGTACTCGCCTCGTGGTTAATGCTCGTCTATATTTTCGCATTCTTTTATATTAGTAAGGCTGTGAAAAAGCTTTTAACACGATAGCGTTAGGGGCCCCGTGTCGCAGAAAAGCCGGTGTCGGCGGCGTTGACCGTGAGCGAAAAATCACGGAAGTATTAATAAATAAAATTCTTTGGGGTCGCAGCTTGGATTAGTCTACAAGGTTTTAACTGATCTAGTGTATTGACTGCCAGGACGTGCAGGCTTCCATCGGAACGGAAATGCGGCTACCATATTCGCCGGATGCCTTTGCAAGTTTCTAAGCACACAGCCGTAAACTTTTATATACTGCTTCAACCAGTTGCTTTCCCACACTCGTGCTCCTGCGCCATGATGTAAAGCACGCGTGAAAGCCCCGGCCATATTTTAATTTTTACTTCCACTGCTCATCTGCATCCTTGCGACCGAAGGCTAGCACTCCACGGTCGCGTGTGTTGCCTCACAACCCGCATATCTCTTACTCTAGGGTTAAGCTTCAAAAAGCAACAAATTATTGGTTTGGTCTATTGCGGTTTAACGTCCCCAAGTGACTCAGGCTATGAGGGACGCCGTAGTGAAGGGCTCCGGAAATTTCGACCACCTGGGGTTCTTTAACGTGCATTGACATCGCACAGTACAGAGAGAGAGAAAGAGAAAAACATTATTATAACAGGAATTCGGGGCACGCCCCAGGGTCCCCGCACGACCCCACTGCACTCAAGTGTTCCTAAGGTCCTAAGGTCCTAAGGTCCATAACACTGGCAGCATGGCCGGTGGCGATGGTCTGCACGGCCGGGTCCTCCGAGCGCAGCAGGGTCTCCCAGTCCAGTACACGGGCCTCTAGAATTTCGCCTCCATTGAAAAAAAAAATGGCCTGGCTTAGCTTATGGTTAAGCCTAGGATGCGAAGCATACCGCCGGCGGAGGCTGCGCGTCCGCAAGCGAGCGCACGAGTTGAGCCTCAGCTTTCACAGCTGTTGTGACGTCAGCGCCCCTAGCGGAAGGAGCGGGAGTTAGGCCGCCGGTGGAGGCTGCGCGTCCGCAAGCGAGCGCACGAGTTGAGCCCCAGCTTTCACAGCTGTTGTGACGTCATATCACGTGGTGCGCCGATGTAGGTCAAGTGGTAGCTACGCGGCCGCGCGCAGCGCAGCAAGGAAGAGCTCGGTTGTGCGGCTAGTATGCTTCGCATAAAATTGGTAAATTCGTTTTTAAGGAAAGGAAATGGCGCAGTATCTGTCTCACATATCTCGGCGGACACCTGAACCGCGCCTTAAGGGAAGGAAGGAAGGTGGCAGTGAAAGGAGAAAGAGATGCCGTAGTGGAGGTCTCCGGAAAAATTTCGACCACCTGGGGATATTTAACGTGCACTGACATCGCACAGCACACGGGCGCCTCTTGCGTTTCGCCTCCATCGAAACGCGGCCGCCGCGGTCGGGTTCGAACCCGGGTACTCCGGCTCGGTAGACGAGCGCCTCCATCGTAACAAATGAATGACGGTCACCATGTGTCCACGCGATATTCGCCGACAGCTGTTAATGCGATATATTGTGACTGAGAATATGAGTGCGACCTCTTACCTGTTTAGTTCTGTGGCGCTCTTTTCAGTATCCCACACTCAGTCGTTTACGCGGCAGCGTATAAAGCTCGTTCGGTCGAAAAGTCGTCGGCGTCGTAGTTGTAGTTGCCGACATTGCTCGACAGAAAAAAAAATCGTATCATGCTAACCGTTTGCCGCAGAATGTTCCAGATGGGGTAATACCATTCAGCCTTTCGAGCAGCATAAACTAACTTAAGTTAGAGAGCTTGTGGCAGGAATTCCAACCAGCGACCTATAATCGGACCCGCCGCGGTGGCTCAGTGGTAAGGCGCTCGTCTACTGAGCCGGAGTGCCCGGGTTCGAACCCGACCGCGGCGGCCGCGTTTCGATGGAGGCGAAACGCAAGAGGCGCCCGTGTGCTGTGCGATGTCAGTGCACATTAAAGGTCCCCAGGTGGTCGAAATTATTCCGGAGACCTCCACTACGGCACCTCTTTCTCCCTTTCTTATTTCACTCCTCCCGTCCCTTAAGGCGCGGTTCAGGTGTCCGCCGATATATGTGAGACAGATACTGCGCCATTTCCTTTCCCCAAAAACCAATTTACGACCTATAATCTGGGCTGCTGGTGTCCACCGAGATGTGTGAGACAGTAATTTAACTTCCTTTCCTGAAATCCAATTCTCGTTTCCTTAATTACGGCACCTCTTTCTCTGTCTCTCTTGTTTCACTCCCACCTACCTCCCTTTACTTACGGCAGGGTTCGGGTGTCTACCGAGATGTGAGAAAAATTAATTTCCTCTCCTCAAATATGCGTTGCGTTCAAAGCTGTTTCCAACGGGCAAGGCATTGGGCTGAACGGGTGGTGGCGTTCCGTGGACTCCTTCGCAGCGCTGCAACGCGCTGTAGCGTCTTCCAATTTTTGTTTAGAAATTAGAAAACGCGATACCTCTTACAAGCCCTCTTTTGTAAAACAAATTTCGAAAATTTTAAAGCGCCGTTAATAATTATTAGTGGCCGCCGCGGTGGCTCAGTGGTTACAGTGCTCGGCTGCTGACCCGAAAGACACGGGTTTGATCCCGGCCGCGGTGGTTGAATTTCTACGGAGGAGAAATTCTAGAGGCCCGTGTATTGTACGATGTCAGTGCACGTTAAGGAACCCCAGGTGGTCGAAATTTCCAGAGCCCTTCACTACGGCGTCTCTCATAGCCTGAGTCGCTTTGGGACATTAAATACCATAAACCAAACCAAACGAATAATTATTAGCACGTACTGCCTTTGCCGGCTCCCATCGACATAAATTCCGCATGACCTTATTTCACCACGCCATGTAAGTGAAACCATACGATCCAAAGTGCACGTGCTGAAAGTGAAGCGGAGTTTGCATGCATGGCAGTTGAAGATGTCGCTTTACTTACGTTCGTTCTCGTAGTTCATTATCTCGTTGGTGAGGTGTTTTGCACGGTTATCATCAACACCATACGTATTCAGCATGGATGTATAGAAAGCCATGGCTTTGCGGACGGATTTTGTCAGCAGCTGATGACGATGTCGGTGCCATGCTTGTTCATAGGGGCTGAATCGGAGCTACGCGCAAGAAGAATAAGAAGCAAATTTCATCGTAAAACAGAGGTTTCGCGATAGACCCCACGTCCAGAGTCTCACTTCCATACATTTTAGACCAAGACTAACCAGCAGGCAAAATTTGAGGTCAGACAGGCCATACAAATCCACAGGCAAGGAGAGGTTTGCTGTTGCAGATTTAAAAATTTTTTACATAATATCGGCAAATGACGTGTTCCCGAAAAAGAGAACAATTCAAGCGTTCACTCGTAGTGAATATTTCGGTGCAATCACTTGATAAAAAAGAAATTGCACACCAGGAGGAAAGCTTATTCAACACACGTCGAACTCGGCGGAAACTGGCGGAAAGGCGAGGAAACTGTTAGGCCAGAACGTCGGAGTGGTGTTTACGGGGTTGACAGTGTTTGCAACGTTCAGAGAGCTTCAGCCCGACAAACACTATCAGCGGTGCTTTCATGGTGCCGCATTTACGAAGTTGAGGAAGTAACAGTGCTGCATTGTTGGTCGGCTCGTCATGTTCAAAGCGGTTATACCCCAGTCATGATCGCCAGCATGCATTTCATCACGTCTAACCAGAGATCAGGTGCACGAATTTTCGCGTGGGTGAATACAATCCCCGCTGCCTTTCACGCAGCTGTTATTCACCGCCCTTTCCATGTGCTCCTTTTGCAGCTCTGATTAGAGCATCTGGTAATGGAGTCTCGATCCCAGTCTGAGAGACCTGTTTTAGACCCGCCAGCTTTACCAGTAGCTGTCACCGTTTCCTACTCCTTAAGAGATTCCTTCTGGAATCTTCATGAGATGTCTTCAACAAGCACGTCCTCGTTGCTTTCTAGAATTCATGTGTACCTCTCTTTTATTACCCGATTAACGACCCAACTTGCTTGGAATCCGTCCCCAACGTTCCGCTTTCTGAACCTCGCCCTCAAACGTCGACGATGACACCCGTTTGCCAGCCCCTTTAACCTTCCAGAGCCTAGTTATTCCTCGTCTCAGTTCAAGCGCGCTGAATCTGGGGACGTCGGCGATGGCTTATCACAACCCCGTTAGAACCGGCCGGTTGGTATTTTGCGCTGCCATGTCTCTCAATCCAATCATGAACGAGCTGAGCCAGACTAAAGTTGTTTTCCTTCATTACTGTCCCCAGCGCCCCCGGAAACTTCGCTTAAGAAACACTCGGGTTGTTCCTATGACTCCCTGGCTTTGGGCGCAAGGCGAGACACCTGCAGCAACTGCAGAAGCCGGCATGAGACTAAAAGAGGAAAGTTGACCTAAATCGAAAAAGGCTCCCCACGAACCTCCATAGTCCGTTTGCCTTCGATGAACTGGCGTTCGAGGAGATTTATGGCGACGACAGCCGGTACACCGAGGTCTAACGAGCACCGCACCGCCGTGTCCACGGGGTCGACAGCACGGGCCGCAGTCAGGTTGGCCAGGTCAAGGTGCAGTGAGATGAGCCATGCCTTCAAGTAGCCCACCTGTAATTGCTCCGCGTTTCAGCCAGGTGCGAATGTGGACACGCGTGAGGTAAAAATACCTTGCAAATAAAGCATCCTAGCATTGATGGTCACGGTCCACATTGAGTAAAGCTGGCTTTGCGGCAGCAAGAAAGTACGAGAGCTTTGGAATACAGTCGCCTGCGCCATGCTACTTCCGATGATTTCGACCTGTGACACGCCACCTGGAACTGGCCTTTGACATCGTCAGAAAGTCACGAATGGTGCTGAAAACTCTGCCATCAGAAATGCCCTCATTCATGAGCTTAAACACTGACTCTGACCTGAAAAAAATTATGGCCTGCAAATTTCCCTTGAAGACGCTTTGAAAGAGCACCCTGAATAGCGGTCATAAATTGATTTCCTGTCCTGTCTAACGAGCTTAGACTAAGGCTTTATTTGGTAGCAGAAAAGCTCATCAGCACCACAAACAGCAATCACGCTTTCATGAATTTCTTACGGCATCAGTTCTTCATTTGTAAGGAATTTATTCAAAGAACGAAGCTCCAAATACCCCGCTCTCTTTGTAGGCCCACACTCTACTGTGCTTGCATGTGCCGCAACTATAGCGTGTATGTTATATGCAGACATGTCTTAACCTGCCCAGTTAAGCTAAGCTATAACACGGAAAACAAATCCTAGGGTAGACAACTTGAACATCCCTAATAAGCTAATTAAGGAAAAAGGATGGAAAAGTAGTATAGGCGAGCCACCTCCCGCTGCGACTCATTCGGAAGAGCACCGCCTGCTCTCGAACAAGTTTCGAAATTTCTCTGAAAAATTCACACAATTTTGCTGGTATTTGTTTAAAAAACGCTTAACTGAAATAATTGATTTAACTTGAAATTCTTTTTCGTCAGTTTTCTGTTATTATGTAGTTTTTATGCAACACAGTTTGTACTAACACTCGAAGTCTGAAAGTTCTCTTTGCATGTCATGTTTTCAAAGCTATATTCTTAATTTTTTTGTCTCGCCGAATGTTATCTACCAGTAGCCAACAGCCACAGAAACCAAGGGGCACAGGGGATTTTTTTTTAAAGTTATTTATTTTGTGGTGTTGATCAATTTAGAATATTACTGAATATGCTATCGTTTAAAGGTAACTGACTAGAAAAGCAGAAGAAAAAACAACCACATGCCGCCGGTGGGATCCGAACCCACGACCTCCGAATTACGCGTCCGGTGCCGACGCGTAATTCGGAGGTCGTGGGTTCGGATCCCACCGGCGGCATGTGGTTGTTTTTTCTTCTGCTTTTCTAGTCAGTTATCTTTAAACGATAGCATATTCAGTAATATTCTAAATTGATCAACACCACAAAATAAATAACTTTAAAAAAAAAATCCCCTGTGCCCCTTGGTTTCTGTGGCTGTTGGCTACTGTCATATTTATAACGAGCCCCTCATTCCCTTCCCTTGTTTGCTTAGTTATCTACCAGTGTTATTTAGATCTTGTACTGCGCTTACGTTATTTTGTATAAGTCTGCCGTTTCTGAATTTGCTTTTACATATTTTGTGTACTTGGACCCGAACTAGCCGTTGGCTACGTGTCCAAAAAGTGTTTTGTATTCTTCGTAAAATAAATTCGAAATAAAATTGAATTGAATTGAAATACCAGTACACAACCGTCTTTGCCCCTCCGTCTCCATCTAAATGTGGAACCCATGGCCGGGATCGAACCCACGACCTGTACGCTCATCATAAAAACGGTTTATACTGGCTACCTTCAAGTTATGCCTAAGTCCGCGTGGTCATAACAAAAGCGCATGAAACTCTGTTCCCGTTCCCCCGGGCGCCCACCTCGTTGCTCTTAGATGACGCCAGGGTCATGCAGGCCTTGAATAGCCCTGCGGCCTTCTGCCAGGCGCTCTGGCCACTGAGCGGAACCTTGGCGGCTTCGATGGACGAGATTATGGTACTTGTTATGAGCGATGCGACCTGCGCAGAGAAAAAGCATATGTAAATGTTGCTTTGGCACATGGAAACGGAATTGAGATATGCTATACTAATACTTTGATTTAGGCTAGTTGGTATACATAGTTGATCATTGTTGATTCAATAATACGTTCGTGTAACGAGAATGTAACAAGAGCCTCAAATATACAGACCGCTGCATCGCTCAGTGCGCCTCGTAAAATGTTTTTCGAGGCTAAACCAACGGCTTGTCGGCGCTCAAATTTCGCACATATGCTGCACTCGGCGGTACATTTTGTTTTATACTATGCTCGGGTCACACACTTGCCTGATTCGGTGAAAATAATCGGAAACTCTAGTTTGGTGCGATGATGCCGGACTAGAAAAGACGCTTGCGCAACAGATTTACTGGCAGCGCCAGCTCTCGTCGTTCGCGAAATGACGAAAGCAGAAGAACGCGAGAACGCGAACAACGCTCCTAAACCCCATCGGGGCCGAGAGATGACGCTTCCAGTACAGCTGTTGTTTGAGCATGGTGGCAATTGCCACCACCCCGTTTTAAAGGGGGCGCTCCTATCTATCCATCCATCCATACATCCATTGTGAAAGTGTCTCTTGCAGTTCACCGTCGCTGCAGACGATGCGGTCTTCCAATTAATGATCATCCAATCAGGCAAGTACCCGTCCCAAATGTAGTACAAAACAAAAATAATCGCCAAATGCCACCTGTGTGTTAAAGTACAGCGCGAACAAGCCAGCCGATAGCCGATAGGCGTTTTAAGCATGAAATGTTTTTTGCTCCTATCCTCGACTATCCCCGCCGAACAAATCTCGAAACAACAGGGGAGTTCACACTGGAGGTAGCGCCAAAAATTAAAGCTCGAACTGAGCCGAATTTCCGCCAGGAATGTGTTCATTTCGGAGTAAAAAATTCAGGGGGCCCTATGGCTCTCTGAAGTGCTGCAAGGCGAAAGCCTTTCCTGGCGCACTGTTTGGCATTGATTTCTTTAATTTTTCTTTTTTAAGTTTTTGTGGCTATTATTTATTTTTGTTTTTTGCTAATTTTTTATTTATTTCTTTATTTTTATTCTTTTCTTTTTAATTTCTAAAATATTTATTTTGTTTTCTTTGTTTTTTTTTACTTTTTATTTTTCCTAAGAGAGAGGGTAATGAAAAAATGAAAACTGTATTTGAGGAAAGGAAATTACGCTGTAACTGTCTCACCCACGGTGTTTCTTCCACCGTGGTCGAGGATAGGAGCAAAAAAATGGCTGAGGCTTAGCTTAGGTTAAGCCTAGTCAGATGCGAAGCATATTGTCGCCGAGTTGCATATCGAGCACGCCGCTTGGCTAGACGTTCTTCACGCTCTTCATCAGTCTCTGTAGCACGCCGCAACTTTTGCTTCTCATTTTAACGAGCGGCCCTGTCTCCAGGAGGCATCTCTATCCCGTGTACGCTAGGGTGCCTCGATGCGCGCGCGCCCCCTCTAGGGTGGAGTCACCCTTTGGGAGGGCGAGTGCCGCCTCGCCGGCCGTGACAGTCCATCGGCGGCCATTTTCATGCCCTTTCTCGCGGCGGCGCGGCGGCCGTAACACGTGCGTTCGCTTTGTCGCCTTTTCTCTTGGTGCTGACCGGGCGCGCATCGAAAAATGCCGGGTTGTTGTGTGCCGCAGTGCACCAACCACTCCAGAAATGGATGGAGAATATTTCAGTTCCCGAGGGACCCCAAGAGAAGGCTGCTTTTGACAGTAAATACTAAGCGCGACAAGTGGCAGCAGACAAACAGATCGTGCATTTGCAGCATGAGTAAAACTTTCCTTCGTACGCCATAGGATTCGCATGTGCGTGCCGTTGAGGTACGCAATTTATTTTTATTGAGAGAAAATGTGGAAGGTCTGAACAGGGAAATGTAAATATTATCGCTCTGAAATTAAGTGCCGCTGAGGATTAGCAACTTGGTGCACAGGGATTGTGTGGCGAATTTGGGAGCAAATTAGATTGCTCACAGAACAAGTATCACTGCCCGGAAAGTTCGGCACCTTCTAAGAAAACAAAAATGCCCGCATTCACTCGACGAGATGGACTGCAAAAAAAGAAAAAAAAAGGCGTTGTTCGAGTATTTTCCTTTGAATGAGACTTTCTCGCTGAAAAAAGTTTGAGGCCTGTTTTTGGTGCGCCTGCTCTTCTGACTCACTGACTGCATTTGAACTTGAAACAATGAACATGAAATCTCTTCACAATGGCGCGAACAATTCTCCTTCATAGTAAAATAAAGGAAAAGTGCAGTCCATTTCGATTATGGGGGCACTTAAGCAATCCTTGTGATGTGTAAATGCGAGAGCGTTACTTGTCTCTGAATGTAGGGTTGCGGGGAAATGCTACTGCAATGTTTAGTGCGGCTACGTAATTTTTGTGAGGCTCTGAAAGTTGCTGATTATGAGGTCGCGACAAAGCGAGACGACCATGCTCTGCCGCCTACGGCCACGCTTTGCTGTCTCGCGTGATGATGTGGACGCGAGTGATTGAACTTCAGATGGTGAAGACGGCATAGCACCGCAACCTCGCTCTCCGAAAACTGAAGGCCAGCTGATGTTGGCCGAGGGGATTTTCCTTTTAATGCACTCGGTAGCTGCAGGAATATTCCCCTGTCTGCTCGCTCCTTCCTTCACCATGCCGACAGGTTTAAACTTGTGCATTGTCACCCCCGCGGTGACAATACACTCGTCATAACCCCCCCCCCCTGGGTTAATTGCAGCGAGGGAGCCCTGCCGCGCATTCCTGCCGCGGTGACGGCGGGCTTTTCGCACAACGAGCCAAGGAATGCGAGAGCTGCTCTCGCATTAAAACGTTTAGTGACAGCCGTAACAGTCTGCCGACTGCAGCTCACATCGGTGATGCCACCTGCCTGATTTCATTGCTCGATATGATATGCGCGGAAAGGCGCTTATAGTACACATGGCATAATTGTGCCCCTGAGCTTGTTACAAATAAAATTAGTTGTACTCTCCTAAACATTTTATAACAGCTAAGAAAAAGTGAATTTGTTCGATTAGTCATCCATGCGAAAATAAAGCTTCACTTTTTCAGTGCATCTGCATAGGCTTTTTTTGGTACCTGCTATCACTTATTGGAGCGTTCTTAATTATTTACAATTGAGTGATTGAATGCAATCTACCTGCTTACGATATTGCTGTTATTATTTATTTTAATCCTGCAGTTAGGTTCCTAGTGCGCTCTATGAACTATTTCCAATTCAGCACCGGAGTCGTCGTGTGCGAGGAGAAACGACCGTCCAAATCTTAAAATATTTGGACAGTTGTCCCTTACAAGCCTATTCTGTTGCCACTTCATTAGAAAAGGCGCGAAACGCAGTTGTGTTTTCTTTTGGTCGCGAAGACAAGCGCGCTTTTGCAGCGGGAAGTGCACAAAGCCTGTTGGAGCACGCCCCGCGCCTTTGAAGTGGGCATGGCAATGGCGGCCGCCGTAGCAGACGACGCAGTTGTCTTCACCCTCAACGGAGCGCACGCGCATCGAGGCACCCTAGTGTACGCCTAGCAGAAGCAGGCGCACCCCCTTGTATACCGCCGCTCCAGCATCACGTGTTCACTACAGCGCACCTAGCGGCAGAAGCAGGAAACACATTGGTCGCGACGCCTCGCGCGACGGCGCGAGCTGGGGCCCCGTTTCTCCTATGTCGTTACGTCACGCATCACGTGGTCCTCCTTGGTCTCGACGCCTCGCGCGACGGCGCGAGCTGGGCCCCCGTTTCTCATCTGCTGTGACGTCACGCACCACGTGGTATGACATGGAGGTCACGAAAGGTCAATGGTAACGACACCGCCGCGCTCGAGGAGCTGGGTTGGGCTATTTTAGTATGCTTCGCATAAAAACATTTCACTTACCTCGGTGGACACCCGTCAAAAGCGTGACACCTCTGCTGAAAGCCTTCTGTCAACAACGATGAGGCAATAAAGGCTTTCGCCTTAAAAATTAAACATTCCTTGGGGCTCAAGCTTGATTCGAACCAATGTCGGCCCGGAGAGAGTTGCTTGCTTGCCTGACTTCTCAGACCCTTCAGTTTTATAGCTCACTCAGTGGTGCCACGGTGTTTTCAGAAACCATAGGTGAAAACTAAAACGCGATATCGAATCGTATCTACGGACTTTTTATCCCCCACCCAAACGAAATGCCACGTCTAGGCAGCACTGCTGTAATCTGTGGCACGAACCGCGACCCTTTATTTTTCTTACCACAGAAACTTGCTTTGGGCTAGCTGGCTCATTTTGATGTGAAGGGGGAGCAAAAAAATCACGTACGTAGACACAGAACTAGACAGGGACGGTGTCTTCGTCCGCGTTTTTTTTTTCACCCCCTTCGCGTTATTGCTCTTTCTTCTACAGTCTTACCATAGCATTTGTCACGTTTAGGGAGCCCATTATAACTAGTGGCACGGATGGGGAGATATTGTTCATAAGTATTTTCTGGGTCCCAACGTCCCAACATAGTTCGTGTCACGTTTTAGGCGAGTCAGATTAAAGAACTGAACGATAGCAAGGACTTTTAGCGTATGCATCGTGGGACCTCCTCAAATCTAAACTGCCTGTGCAGCCCTGTCTTCTCTCTGTAAGCTTAATGTCCAGCTTCAGTGTCCGTGGTGCAGCATTCGCCACTTCGTGGCGAGCAAAAAATGTCAACATTAGTGGTGTCAGAGGGCTCTGGTTGTGTTAAGGTAATCTATTCGCATATACACATTTCCAAGCCAAGAAGTCATCCTAATGCATAGAAGGTGCCGACACAAGGTGCTGGAAAAAGGTAAAAAGACGTACAATAGCCGTTGTGCAAAGCTGGAAGCAGCTAAAAAAAAAAAATCTCCCGGACTTTTCGTTCATTCCTGGCACGAAAAGACGACAGCGACAGCTGTTCTGCTCCCGCTCCTGTCTCCCTCCGAAAGCGCGCCTGTTCCCAGCCACACCTACATCCTCAGAGGTCGAAGTCTTCCTGCCATTCCTTTCGAGGGACTAAGTGTTTGCCCCTTATTTCACTCCTCTTTCAAGAGCCCGCAGCACTCATACAAATCCAGAGTGAGTCGGAGAGCAACGCACTATCGGCAGGAGTAAAAGTATTCCCTTACTAGGAGCTTCCCCTACCTAAAAAGAGAGCAGGGCATTGAACTTCACGGGCTAAATTTTGAAGAGCTTCTGTAAAAAAAAATGGCTGAGGCTTAGCTAAGGTTAAGCCTAGTCAGATGCGAAGCATATTGATGGCTAGGCTTGGTCGTCGCTCAAATCAGCCCTGCTTCTAGGCGGCATCCCAACACCTGGCCGCCTCGTAAGTGCCCGGAGAGCGAGGCAAGCTCAGCTTTATACCGCTGCTGTAGCGTCACGTGGTCAGCTGCAGCGCCTCTGATGTGGAGCCTCCACCGCCGCGGCCGACCGCGCGAGCCGGCAGCCCATCACTCCTCTGTTGTGACGTCATGTTGTCACGTGGTCAGCCGCCGCGCCTCTGATGTGGAGCCTCCACCGCCGCGGCCGACCGCGCGAGCCGGCAGCCCATCTCTCCTCTGCTGTGACGTCATGTTGTTGCGTGGTGTCACGTGGTCATGGTAGCTCCACCGCCGCGCTCGACGGGCTGTAGTGTAGCTCTAGTAATATGCTTCGCATAAAAACTGGCAGTGGCTTAGCTCGGCTATGCCACGTAGCGGAGGCGAGCGCAACGACGAGGAAAGCGGTGTGACGTCATGCCAGATGGCACGGCGAGCACGCGGCGTCCGCCAGCTGCGGCGGTTGCTAGACAACGGCTCAAGGTCGGCCTCTGTGCCTCCTCGGAGCACCGCCACAGCGAAATCGCAAGTTCGTGGCCAATGTAGCTTTCGCTACAAAAGCTGCTAGAGAGAGTAATGCAGTCGGCCGGTTTACTCCGGCTATGAGACCTCCGGGTTTAACTCATAGGCCACACGACCAAATATGCACCCATTTTAGAGAGCAAATCCGTCCCAATCTCACATGTCGCTTATCGCTCAGACCAACCTCTGAAATAATATCTTAAAAGCCGGTGACCGTGGAAGTTTTCAGTTGCTACGTTCTTCGAAGGCGATGCCGTGCTGACTTAATTCCAACTGCTTATCATGGTTGTTATTTCAGCCTGCGACTTCATGTTCTTAACTGTCCTGCATAACTCTCAATGTATTTCTCCTGTTTAGTTTAAAATAGTATTATATAGTTCGCCGCTTTTCTCCTATTCACTCTTTTATTGTTTCCCTCCCAAAGTGCGCCACGAAATTTGTTCTTGTTCCTGGGTACTATCAACAAGCACTAATTAATATTTGGTCCTTCATAGCCTGAGTCGCTTTGGGGCGTTAAACCCTCATAAACCAGTTGATAATCGTTATTCAAGCCCATGTGAGGCTTTGGCATATTAGGAACATTACTTTGTTATCATTTATTGCCGAATAAATTTAATATAAGTATTATTGTTATTGTCATGACTGCTATTCCACTTCACAGAGATCCCTCAAACGGCGAAAGCGGCAACATAAAACATAAGAGTTCTAAAGTAAAGGTAAACAGTGCGCAGCCGGGCGGCAATTTTCACTGAGGACGAGCTGCTCTCTGTTCACTGCCAGGGGAGCTTACCTCGGTTAGGGGACCCTCCGGGTGACCCTGGTAGTTGCCGCACACGAACTCGTACAAGTCGTGACACGGGTCAGCGGAGAAGTTCATGTGTTGCATCAGCCAGTGGCTTAGCGAGCGGCAATCGCTCGTATTGCAGGGGATGTCCTTCCTAACGGTAGGCGTGGTTCCGGAGGTCACCAGGTCATTCCATGCAGGAGGGACAGCTATCGGATGAACCATCGGCTCGGTTTTCTTGGAACTCGGCGACGGTGTTGTCTGTGTAAAGAAAAAGACGAAAAATGCGCTTTCGATTTCAAGGGCCATTGGGGATAAGAAAGTCAAGCCCATTTCGCGGCAGCGGTAGATCATAAGCACCTATAGTGGAATACAACTCAAGAACACAGTGGCCTCACACATCCTCTCAAAGGAAGCCCTCCAGCCAATGGCATGGACCAGTTATCATGACTTCGCGGTTAATCCCCTAATCGCAGGTTACTGGCAAGTGCCTCCATGAAAAGGGATTAACCACGACATCATAAAAAAAAATTCGCTGTGGCTTAGCTTGGTTAAGCCCGGTAATTGCGAAAGCAATATCCGTACCTACGCCATGGTTCAGCTAGTAGTGTAGCTGGTGGTGGTGCTTGTGGTTAAACTTGTGGTGATGCATCAGTTATACAATCCAATCCATTCCAATCCAATCCATTGTAATGACGCCGCGGTGGCTCAGTGGCTATGGTGCTCGGCTGCTGGCCCGAAAGACGCGGGTTCGATCCCGGCCGCGGCGGCTGAATTTCTTTGGAGGAGAAATTCGAGGCTCGTGTACTGTGCGATGTCAGTGCCCGTCAAAGAACCCCAGGTGGTCGAAATTTCCGGAGCCCTCCACTACGGCGTCTCTCATAGCCTGAGTCGCTTTGGGACGTTAAACCCCATAAACCAAACCAAACCAATCCATTGTAATCTAATGTAATCTAATCTAATCCACTCCAATCCAGTCCAATCCAGTCCAATCCAGTCCAATACAATCCAATCTAATCTAATCCAGTCTAATCCAATCTAATGCAATCAAGGTCAAATGAAGATCAATGGTGGTCACCGGCCGCGGCACGGCAAAGGCGTGAAAGCGCAAGCAGTATTGCTTTCCCAATAAAATCGGTTCATGCCTTTGGTTGCAGGGCCTCATTTGAGGGGTATCTCCCGTTGCGTCCTTGAGTTGTATCCTACTATAGCGCTTCCCGTCCAAATACTGGTTGACGATACAGGATGAGCTAAATAACACTAAAATAAGGAAGAGCACTACCCATATTTTCCTGTGGGACTGATCTGACGTTCTTTTCATTTTCCTCTTTTAATGCGAGAGCGGTTCATTGTACGAAACCCAGCCGTCATTTAGAAACCCTTGGCAGGCATGCATGGCAGAAACGCGGCACGCAAATGACGTCATCGCTACTAATCGAGCAATAGGCCTTCGGAGTCCCCACCGCCACGTACCTCAGAGCACGGTTGAGTTGTCCACTGACCCAGAGAGCCAGTTACCCTTGAAACACGAGGCCGAAACGCGGCACGCAAGTGACGTCATCACCCTTGCTGGAGAAATAGGCCACCGACGTTTCCGCCGCCACGTACCTCAACCAACGACTGAGGTGCCCTCCACTGACCCAGTGAGCCAGTTATGCGTCTTTCCTTTCTTCAGGATCGCCGCCGCGGTGGCTCAGTGGTTATGGTGCTCGGCTGCTGACCCAAAAGACGCGGGTTCGATCCCGGCCGCGGCGGCTAGAATTTCTTTGGAGGAGAAATTCTAGAGGCCGGTGTACTGTGCGATGTCAGTGCACGTTAAAGAACCCCCGGTGGTCGAAATTTCCGGAGCCCTCCACTACGGCGTCTCTGATAGCCTTAGTCGCTTTGGGACGTTAAACCCCATAAACCAAACTAAACCAAACCTTTCTTCAGAATCACCTGAGTCTAAACCTTCGGTGGTTTTAAGAAGGGGAAAGGTGCATAACTGCCTCAATTTGTAGGTGGACGCCGCAGCGTGATCGAGGTGTACGTTGACCCAGTAAGTTAGTTGCATCTACTCTCGCATTTTCGCAGAATAAAAATTGCTTAGGTGCCCCCATATGTTCTGTGCGGTGTCAGTGCACGTTAAAGGACCCCAGGTGGTCGAAATTTCCGGAGCCCTTCACTAAGGCGTTTCTCATAGCCTGAGTCGCTTTGGGACGTTAAACCCTATAAACCAACCAACAATTTCTTTCATCCACAATATGGGAAAATGGCAACGGCGAAGGGCAGAAATGAATAATGAATATAGGTCGTTTGCTAGACTGTACCTCATTGAAAAAATTCCTCGTTCCAACTTGGCACTCAGTGTCACTGTGGCGTTTAAAATGCACACGCTTTGTTGGTTGGTTGGTTTATGGGGTTTAACGTCCCAAAGCGACTAAGGCTATGAGAGACGCCGTAGTGAAGGGCTCCGGAAATTTCGACCACCTGGGGTTCTTTAACGTGCACTGACATCGCACAGTACACGGGCCTCTAGAATTTCTCCTCCAAAGAAATTCAACCGCCGCGGCCGGGATCCAACCCGCGTCTTTTGGATCAGCAGCCGAGCACCATAACCACTGAGCCACCGCGGCGGCGCACACGCTTTGTAGTCACTCTCTAATTTGCATCTGTGTAAAATGTGTCATGAAGTAAGGAATTCTTTCTTGCGTACAGCATTTGTCAAAAATTTACAGCGCAATGAATTAGATCCTAGTAGGCTAAGAGGGGCTGTCTATAGCACCGCTCTTAATATTGAGATTCGGAGGTTCGATGATGAGAGTCTCCTTCAGTTTCGAGAATTTCGGGCGCTAACGATGCAAAACCAGCCGCGCAGCAATGTCCAGAAGAAAAAAATTGCTGAGGCTCAGCTTGGCTAAGCCTGGGGAATGCGAAGCATATTAGTGGCTAGGCTTGGTAATACATGGCTTTCCTTGGTTGAATACTTGGTCATTTTAATACAACCACTAGAAGCCTTCGTCGTGGGGGAAGACAGGGCATGGCTACAGCGGAACGCCGACTAACCCCGAGACGCGCTTTGGGTGAGCGCCTGGATTGCCACGGAAGCCGCGTCCGCCTGCCCGGTGGAGCGAGCGTTTCACCTACACCGAGTGTGAACGCGCGTTCGAAATGCGCGGGAATGCGCGGGTGTGACGGTTAGGGGTCCCACGGCGACGGCGCGAGGTTATAGTGAACTAGAATACGCGAGGTGGAGGCCGGCTCTCTCATCCGATGTCACGTGGTGTGACGTCATGGTGTCACGTGGCGTGACGGCTAGGGGTCCCACGGCGACGGCGCGAGGTGGAGGCCGGCTCTCTCATCCGATGTCACGTGGTGTGACGTCACGGTGTCACGTGGGCGTCCCACGGCGACGGCGTGAGTGGTAGCTCTAGCAATATGCTTCGCATAAAATTCGGTGGGCACTTTGGCTCTCTAAAGTACTGCAAGGCGAAAGCCTTTCCTGGCGCACTTTTTTTTATTTACTTTTTATTTTTCATATTTTGTTTTTTTTTGCTCCTTTTCTTAATTTTATTGTTTTTTATTTTTATTTTCACGTCTTATTTTTATTTTGTTATTTTTGTTTACTTTCTTATTTTTTTTTATTTTTTCTTTTCTTGACTTTACTCCTTTTATTTTATTTACGAAAGCCATGCATTCACTAGATGCGCCTTTATTCATGCTGGAACCTTGAGCCTTTTAAACAGTGACGCCGAAAGGCGGACGAATCTGCCGACGCGTCTGTCGACACGGCTGCCGACGCGTCTGTCGACACCGCTGCCGACGCGTCTGTCGACACTCCTGCCGACGCGTCTGCTAACGACAGCATGATGCATTAAAGGCTTTCGCCTTAAAACGCAGTGAGCTGTTTAGTTTGGCAAATGTACCGTTTAGGCTATGGTGTCGGGTTCCAATGTGCGGTCCTGCCCAGATCGCGTCTGTTTACATGGTTGCTACCAGTAAATTCAAGATGGTTCTTTCCTTTTACGGAGAGGTGCACGGGCCTCTCCAAACGTGGTTATTCGGCGGTGATGAAGGAGGAGACGGTCAATGATGCAGATGATGAAGACGAGAAGAGGAAATATATTTACATGTATGTACAGAGGCAAACTGAGTTACAGAAACAAAGTGCAACTTAATGGGACATTCTCACACAGAGAAAGCTCACACGACATTTTCGACCCGCTTCTTCCGGGTCACACCAAGGCAGTCTTTTGGATCTCTCCAAAGCTTTTGATCGCATTGAACATCAGGCGATCATGACTGCTCTATCCCCCTTGAATGTGGGTGTGCGCACGTATGCCTACATTCAAGCATTCCTCACTGACCGCACAGCTGATATACACTTCGGCCCTCTGTCTTCCCCCTCCTACACTCTTCAGAGTATCGGCACCCCTCAAGGGTCCGTCCTTTCCCCCTTTCTCTTTAACATAACCCTCATCCCCATCGCCCGAAAATTGGCTACTATTCCCCACCTGAAGCACACTCTTTATGCCGACGATATCACCCTGTGGACCACTCACGGCAGTGACGGAGACATAGAGAACACCTTACAGGAAGCAGCCACCCTCACCCAAAATTACGCGCGGACCATCGGACTGTCTTGCTCCCCAGAGAAGTCCGAACTCTTCCTCATCCGGCCTAAGAACCACCGCTTCCCCCGCTCCCCCATTGCCATTGAACTGAATGGTGACCCGGTACCTGAGGTTGGAATCCTCCGTGTATTGGGCCTGCACATCCAGAACGATGGCAAAAACACCACCACCCTCAAGAAACTCAAGCAGGTTGTAGGCGCGATATCGCACCTCATCCGCAGGGTTTCGGGACGTCATAGAGGCATGAAGGTGGTGGTGGTGGTGAAAAACATTTATAATGCAATAAATATTTACAGAGAGGTGATTGGGGTAGGCTCTATTGGCCCTTTCCCCTAACAATACTAGGTGGAGCCCCTATTCCGGGCCGCCGCGGTGGCTCAGCGGCTATGGTGCTCGGCTGCTGACCCGAAAGACGCGGGTTCGATCCCGGCCGCTGCGGTCGAATTTCTTTGGAGGAGAAATTCTAGAGGCCCGTGTACTGTGCGATGTCAGTGCACGTTAAAGAACCCCAAGTGGTCGAAATTTCCGGAGCCCTCCACTACGGCGTCTCTCATAGCCTTAGTCGCTTTGGGACGTTAAACCCCATAATCCAATCCAATCCGTGCCGCCGCGGTGGCTCAGTGGCTATGGTGCTCGGCTGCTGACCCAAAAGACGCGGGTTCGATCCCGGCCGCGGCGGTTGAATTTCTTTGGAGGAGAAATTCTAGAGGCCCGTGTACTGTGCGATGTCAGTGCACGTTAAAGAACCCCAGGTGGTCGAAATTTCCGGAGCCCTTCACTACGGCGTCTCTCATAGCCTTAGTCGCTTTGGGACGTTAAACCCTATAAACCAAACCAAACCAATCCAATCCCTATTCCGGGGCCCCATTGGCAAGCAACGCCGCCCGCTTCCGGTGAACCAAGGCCTTTTGGGTCTTTAGGTCCTGACAGCCGAGCAGGGCCGCCTCCCAGTCCTCTCTGGTGTGGTTGGGGTTGGGGGGGATAGATGGGTTTGATTGACACGCCCAAACCATGTGGAAGGTGTCAGCCACCTCCCCACAGAACTGGCACGTGCCATCAAAGGATGCGTTGAAATGTTTAAGTACCGCCGGGCACAGTACTGTGTTAGTAAGAATTTTGATGAGGAGGCGCTCGTCAGCGCGATCCAGTCCCTTACAAGGGGCCGGGTAGCGCCGGTGCTCCTCCTTGTAGTAATCGGTGATGTGTTTGAATGTAAGGGCCAGATTGTCTGATAGGCGTTACATCAGGTTACCGCGGTTCCAGCCGAGAAATCGACGGAGCCGATGCACCACGCGTCCGATCACTCCGCGCTCAAACCGGCGTCCCAGGCATGAAGGAGCGCGACCTATGTCGCCTCATTCATGCCTTTGTCCTCAGCCGTGTGCTGTACACAACCCCATACTTACACCTATCCAAACATGACATAAACGCTTTGGATGCTTTGATTCGCAAGGCATTCAAGGTAGCACTTCACCTTCCCCTCAACACACACACAGACAGATCACTAGGCCTGGGCCTCCACAATACGATCGGGGAACTGGTGGAGGCCCACCGACAGGCCCAATACATCAGGCTCACACAAACCTCCACAGGTCGGTATATCCTGGACACCCTCGGAATCAAAATACCGGCCAACGACCCAACCCTCCTCGCCATCCCACGATCCCTTCACCGAGAGCTCCTCATCAGGCCGCTCCCGAGGAATATGCACCCGTCCCACAATGAGCAGCGCCGCAGAGCCCGTGCGAAGGCACTCCATCGAGCGTACGGCCCCCAGCCGGACGCCGTGTGGCTGGACGCTGCCTGCACGGGTGATGAAGCGACAGCATCTGTGGTGGAATCCTCTTTATCCGCCCTCCTCACACTACCTCTCCCTCCAGACATGTCCCCAGAGGCTGCAGAGGAAGCCGCCATTGCCCTTGCTATAACCCGCACGGAAGCCCGGTACATTTTAAGCGATTCTAAAACTGCGATTCTAAATTTTGCTCGAGGCCGAGTCAATGTCCCTGCTTTTGGCATACTGGACTCGCCCGATGCCCCCCCGCCCCGCCAAGTGGAGCTGATATGGGTGCCCGCGCACTCCGGGAATCCCGGAAACGAGGCCGCCAACCTTTTAGCCCGAGGTTCTTTAAACCGGGCTCAGGTGGCCTCTGATCGGGGATTCACGAAGGAGCGCATGCACTCATTCAGTGAGCTGACCCAGGCGCACAGAGCCTTACGCCAGCTCTACCCCCCGCCCCACCCCTCCCTAGATAACAAACACGCAACACTCTGGCGCAGACTACAGACACACACACTCCCTTCACCCCTTACCCTAGCCCATTATCATCCCTCCTTCCCCACTCCGGCATGCACTCTATGCCCAGAACCCTTCGCCTCTTCCCTCCACATCATTTGCCTCTGCCCGGCGGACCCTCCCCCGCGGGACCTAGAGAACCTCAAGACCTGGGAGGACTGGGAGACCCTGCTGCGCTCGGAGGACGCGGCCGTGCAGACCATCGCCACCGGCCGTGCTGCCAGTGTTATGGACCTTCGGAACATAAACACTTGAGTGCAGTGGGGTCGTGCGGGGACCCTGGGGCGTGCCCCGAATTCCTCTGTAAATAAAGTTTTCTCTCTCTCTCTCTCTCTCTACCTGACCTTACTATCGATCGGAGGGTTACGGTTAAAGCCTAGGTGATTGTAGAGGCACGTGGCAAGCACGGAGTCCTTCCCGAGAGTGCTGTTGTTGTTGTATGTTGTAGCGACTGAGAGAAGAATGAAAGGGATATTGCACGGGCCTGCCAACTGGCTGTTGCTGTGTTGTTGTGACTGAGAGAAGGATGAAAAGGAAATTGCGCGGGCCTGCCTACTGGCTCGAGCCGAGCCACCACCGCTGCCACGTGCAGATAGAGGAGAGTTAAAAGATCAGAGGAAAGAGAAAAGGGAAAAAGAATACGCGCGTCGCAGCAACAACTGCGTCCGCCGGAGCGGACGCTGCTGAAAAAACAGATAAGCGGCCGAAGCCGCGCTCGCCGAAGCGAGGACCATCCCCAACTGGCTGTGCTGTTGCTTGCATTTTATATGCTTCACACATAAAGTTAGGACGGTCGTGTTTCAAGGCCCGCCCTAGTCTTCGTCAACCAATGAAAGTTTAATACACAGTAACCACAGCCCTGGAAGGTTGGGCACAACCTTGAGCCCAGAGCCTGGTTTTAAAAAAAGAAACATATAAAGAAAACATTCAGGAGACCCCCTCCACGCGGGACTCCTCGCCCTCTCCGCACTCTCTCCCCTTTCCACTCTCGCCGCCGCACCCGCGTGTCGCTTCTCCAAGGATGACGAGTTCTAGGGGAACGACGGGGCGAGTCACTTGCTGAATCATCTTGGCAGTGTCTAGTGGCAGAGGCAGGAAACGAGCCCCGCGATGCTTCGGTGCTGGCAATAATGCCAGTAAACAAAAGGGCCCTTCGCGACACTCAAAAGGTTGGCCATCACACGCACGGAGGCTCGATATATACTGTCAGATTCTAAAACTGCCATACTAAATTTTGCTCGCGGTAGAGTTCACGTCCCTGCATTTCGCATACTGAACTCCCTCGCCTCGCACCCGCCCCGCCATGTGGAGCTGATATGGGTGCCTGCCCACTCCGGGAATCCCGGAAACGAGGCCGCCAACGCTATAGCCAGAGCTTCTCTCAACCGGGCACCGGCGGCCTCCGACCTGGGGTTCTCGCGGGAGCGCATGCACTCATTCAGTGAAATGACACAGGCCTGCAAAGCCGAGCGTCGGCTCTGCCCCCACCCCAGCCCTTCCTCGACAATTACCGTGAGACACTTTAGAGGCGGCTCCAAACACGCACTTTATAACCCTCCCCTTTTATACGCTCGTGATATCACCAAGTCCACACAAACCCCTCCTGTACCCTCTACCACCACCCCAAAGGCACTCTCGACCATATCCTTTTCCTCTGCCCTGCGGATCTTCCCCCGCGGGGCCTGGAGCACCTTACCACTTGGGAAACTTGGGAGACCCTACTGCGCTCCGAGGACCCGGCCAAGCAAGCCATCGCCCCAGGCCGGGCTGCTAGCGTCATGAGCCTCCGGGATATGAACGTTTGAATGCGGTGGGGTTAAGCGGGGGCCCGAGGACCTACGTGTCCAAAACTCCCTTGTTCCAAATAAAGTTTTCATCATCATCATCACTGGGCACCTAAAACTTTCCGCAACCGCACGGCTATATAATACTGCAAAGCGAAGTAGTGTGATGTTACTTCTCTCTAAAGAAACGCACGAGAATGCTCTGGCTACGCATACACTTATTGATGAATTATTTTATGCTTCGCGAAAGTTATATGCTGCAAATATCCTACCTTCCGCCAGCCGCAAATGGTTTTAAAATAGGAATTTTAAGGCATTTTGAGCAAATATTGTGCAACGCATTTCTTGTCGTGTAATACGAGCGCCTGCCATGCCGCGAAAGGGTATATGCCCTGCCGGTGGTGTAAAAAAAAAGGATTTCAGTGAAGGAAATCCGCAAGGCCCGGATTCATTTCGATCGCCTTCCCAAGAAGTCAAAATTTTGTGCGGGCATAAATCCTGTATATTTACATATTGTATATTGCCGTCCTATTCCTAAGCTTCTACCGCCCTCCCCTCTCTTTTCTTCTCCCTGTCCGTTTATTCCCGCTAGCCGCACATCAGGTAAATTGGTAAATTGGTTTTTGAGAAAAGGAAATGGCGCAGCATCTGTCTCACATATCTCGGCGGACACCTGAACCGCGCCGTAAGGGAAGGAAGGTGCGAGTGAAAGAAGAAAGAGAGAAAGAGGTGCCGTAGTGGAGGTCTCCGGAATAATTTCGACCACCTGGGGATCTTTAACGTGCACTGATATCGCACAGCACACGGGCGCCTCTTGCGTTTCGCCTCCATCGAAACGCTGCCGCCGCGCGTTTCGATGGAGGCGGAACGCAAGAGGCGCCCGTGTGATCAGGTGCTTCAGGTTTCGATGGCAGATGCCGCACTATGTATCTGTTCCTTCGATTTTGTAGCGTGAGTGGAGAGATCGCGGCTTTGGCCGCTTATCTGTTTTTTCAGCAGCGTCCGCTTCGGCGTACGCGGTTGTTGCTGCGACGCGCGTCTTTCCTTTTTCTCTTTCCTCTGATCTTTTAAACTCTTCTCTATCTCCGCGCTCCAACAGATGGCGCCGCCATTTCGAGAGCGTCGACGTGCCGAGGAAACGGAGAAAGAACGTGCAAGACTCGAGACTCGAGGCTTTCGCAATTTGACTAGGGTTAACCAGAGCTAAACCTCAGCCAGTTTTTTTTGTAGACGTTTGCGGGGGACACGCTGGTGCGTAGTCCGTGGCTTTACCGAGAAGTCTCCGCGTAGACCGGAAGCGCGCAGTGGGCTCAAGCTAAAGTAAAGAAAGATGGGGGCGTTAACGTAGCGCGGCCTTACACTACCTTTTCACACTGGTTTTCAAGAAACATCTGTTGCTAGAACATATCACATAAAGTACCTGAGCTAACATCTGCTATACTTTGCTCAATTCCGGCTCCTAAACCCTTCGGTAGCTGACCTAAAAGGTGTCTTTACTCATCCTTGGAAACGCGTAATTTTGGTTTAAAACCAGCACTAAAGAAGTGTAGGGGCAGCGAACCTGGATTGTGCGAAAGAAAAAAATGGAGGAGACATTTAAGCCCCGCCTTAAGGGTATGGCGCGATAGCGTAATGGTTTATTTGCGATATATATACGCGAAGGTCGTTCGCTATGTTACGTTCACATATCCCTGGGAGTCCTCATAACCCACCTGGCGCAGTGGTGCAGCGGTTAAGCGATGCGCCACTGCGCTGGCAGGTGGCAGGTGGTCCCGGCGATGGGCCTTGTGCGGCCCAGGTTGCTCTTCCCAAGTGACCAGTAATCAATTTAACTGCCACCTGGCACGGTGGGCGGTTTGCTCACAGTCCAGTGGGCAAGTTTTGATTACGCCCCAAGGTCACGTGACATAGGAGGCCCCCCTGCCTCCTAGGTTGCTCTCTGGGCACCACAGCCATGCTCGTGATTTTTTGCTCACAACGCCGACGCCGGATTTTCTGGGTAACGGGAACTTTAACGCTCTCGCGCTAAAAACAACCGCCGAGAAGCAACGCTGAATTAAAGTTCAAAAGTGTTGAAAATTGGGCGAGTTGGTACGAATTCATACTGGTGTGGCACCACAGGGACAGGGACAGAGACAGAGTGACAACACAAGTGCTCACTAACAACTGAAAAACTTATTAAAAGCACAAAAAATATATAGACAAAACCTATGGTTACATGCAGAGTCATAGCAAGGTTACAAAGGTTACAGGCACGAACACACGTTAAATCACAACGAATCTACCTGCTATCATGGTTTAGTGTTCGTTGAAGATAATCAACCTCGGCGTCAAGCAGCAGCAAGGATGGCAAACTCACGCATACATCTGCCGACTTCCTTATGCGGAAAGCCTCCATAATCTCCCGAGAAGTCTTATCTTTATGCTTCCAGAGAACGCGTGTTTCCTTGAACAACGGGGCACACATGTGGCTTTTTACATGCTTAGTCAGGTGCGTCCCCGAACCCCCGTCAAGTGACCTGGCGTGCTCCTGGAGGCGTACATTCAGACAGCGTCCCGTCTGTCCCGCGTAGTGTCGACCGCATGTTAGGGGAATGGAATACACCACACCGCAAGCACAGTCCACAAACGGGTTGGAGTGCTTCACCCCACAAGCGTTCCTTCTCTCCCGCGGTGCGTAACACCTCTCAATGGAGGCACATATCCGCCCTACCTTATTCTTGGCTGAAAAAACCAAGTCCACCTCATAACGGCGAGCCACCTTTTTAAGGCTGTGAGACACACTATGTATGTAAGGGATGCAGGCGAGCTTTTTCCTTCCCTGTGCGCTCTCTTCATGCGACCTAGTTCCCTTTGCAGTTTGTTTCTGTACCGTAACGATCCGGTGCGACACCGAAGCCAGCACAGAGGCCGGGAACCCCGCGTTTTTTAGTCTAGCCACCTGATCAGCGAACGCTTTGTCCATCTGATGGAAACAGGACTTTGTGAAAGCCGAATTTAATGCATTCAACGCAATGCCATTCTTGATCAACTTCGAATGGCCGGAAGAAAAATTCAACAAGGGTTTCTTTGACCTTGGTGAAAACGACCAGCACACATAGTTGCCCTCGAAAAGCAAGGAAAGGTCCAAAAACTGAATGCGTCCATTTTCGGGAGCTTCACACGTAAAATTCAGGCCACGTCCTCTTTCTTTGAACACCTTCAAAACATCGACCATTGGCCGGGTGGTGTCACGACAGTCCACAAAAACTATAAAATCGTCAACATAACGGAAAACTTTTGTCACCATTCCTTCCAAATCACGCTCCAGGCACCTATCAACCGCGCACAGAAAAATATCGCTCAGAACCGGAGCAACTCTTGACCCGATACAGATACCCATACAGATTAAAGCCCCTGCTCTCTAGCGCCGCGTCATGCCGCAGATCAACCAAGAACGCTTCTATATAGTCGAGTTTCCGCAGCTGTTCGGGCTGTAGTCGCTTCGCTGTACTTGGTACGATTTGCAGTCAGGTTTCCGGAATGTCTCCTTGCCGCAACGTTCTCTCACCGTCTGTGCCAGCGACGAGAGGAAGACGACGACCAGGAGAAGTGCGACGAGGGCCGGCAGCGCCCCCACCAGGCAGAGGAGCACCAGGCCGGTGTCATTCAGGTCGCTCTTCTCGAACTCGCGAAGTCCGCAGCTGTCCGCCTCCTCGCCGTCCGTCACCGCGTTTTCTGCCAGGAAAAGCTGCTCCTGCGGCTGAGGAATTGCTAGTCTCAGCAAGGTTGAGGCTCGGCTTCTCAGGCATGTAGCGCAAAGGAACTGGATGGAAGAAGCTCGTGTGTGTAATATCATTCTTTCCTTTTGTTATACTTCGTTATGGCTGTTTTACCGGCACTCTTAGTTTTATTTAACAAACAGCTTTTTTGAAGCGAAAAGCTTCACCAGGGTAGTCAACACCGCGCTTCGCGTCAGCCGGAGGCCAGATTTGCCACTTCTGCGCATGCACGAAACAGAGCGACGTCACGCACGGCACAGGTGGCCGCCCTCGCCGTCGCCGCCGCCGACTCCGTCGCCTGACCTTTCGCCGCCGCCGCGCGCTACTGCGCATGTGCGCCGCCGCTTCTCCTCTTCGCCACCGTTTGACCTTTCGCCGCAGCCGTGCGCAGTGGCATTCGAAAGGAGGGGTATATAAGGCGCGCTTGCCCATTGAACAGGCGCGGACAGTCGCCATGGAAGAAGAAGCAACAGTCGGACGGCGCAGCAACACCGATCCAGAAGTGGTAGCTTGGGAGTTGGCTGAAAAGCAGCGAGAGCTTTTCGCTTATCCAGGCTTAACCTTCGCTAAGCCACAGCCAATTTTTTTTAATCAAATGGACGTTTTCTTTGACATCACACTGGCACCAGTGACGGACGTCAGAAAAGAGGCCAGACGTGTTAACCAGAAAGTTGGTAGACTAAAACCTGAGAGTTAGTTGAGAACAGCTACCTCCGCCGCTCCGTCCTGCATATACAGCGAGAAAACAACATTTCACGCGGCCTGGGCACCCCTGGACAATGATGGCGCTGTATGCATTCATGTTTACTCCGAGGTTTATACAGGGTATCGCAGTGGATAGCGCTAGCTCTGACAAAAGGGACCGAAAAGGCAGATTGCCTTTCCCTGTCTTTTCGTCGCCTTTCTGTCAAAGAGAGAGCGCTATATCCCTCAAAATAGGAAGTACCAACTGCCCCTCATAATTTTTTTTACAGCAATAGCTGTATGAACTATAGGCACGTACGATACAGGGGCCTGTAAAGGTGTGCGGATGATTTTTGGGAGTTTGCGGGGATAAGATGGCCGCAGCTGGCAGTGTTAATTGGAGATCAATGGGAGACGTCTTTGCTTTGCAATGGACGTAGACAGTGTGATATGATGAAGATGCCCAGTAAAAAAAAACAACAACATTGGAACCAATTGCACATTCTAAATGGAACTAATTGGACATTCCCATTGGTTCCAATTGGATTTCACAATTGGAGCCAATTGATTCCATTGTGTTTTTTACCAGCCGACCAATTGGACCCAACTGGACTAGCCAATTGGACCCATTAAGCCAGGCAGTTATTTCACCCAGAAAATATTCACAAAATATGTTATGTTCATTGAGAGAGATAGCTAAATATTTGTAAATAATATATGCTCTAGAATCTTGGATAAACATTTCTACAACTTAACATATTATAATGTGCAAAAGGAAAACTGATTTATGAGGACTGCAGGGAGACACTGTTCCTAGTGCCAATCAATATTTTCTACGGAATTGAAATTAAAATGCTTTTATGGAAATCAAAGCCAACAAACACGCATACATCGATCACAAGCAACACTGCACATTCAGGCACTAGTAACATATATTAGCTCAATATATGTAATAAAGAGAACATACTTCTGCTGCAATTTATGAGGGCCGCCGCGGTGGCTCAATGGTTATGGTGCTCGGCTGCTGACCCGAAAGACGCGGGTTCGATCCCGGCCGCAGCGGTTGAATTTCTTTGGAGGAGAATTCTAGAGGCCCGTGTACGGTGCGATGTTAGTGCACGTTAAAGAACCCCAGGTGGTCGAAATTTCCGGAGCCCTCCACTACGGCGTATCTCATAGCCTTAGTCGCTTTGGGACGTTAAACCCCATAAACCAAACCAAACCAATTTATAAGGCTCTCATGCTGGGGCCAGTGGTGCTTGCCCACTGAGCGCATTTATTTATTTTAATTTCAGCTGCAGTGGTGGTGTAGATCATGAATACAATTTAGTAGGTTAAGCTGCTGATAGCTCTTATTATAAGAACTATATTAGTTCTGTCTTGTTTGTCAAATATGCAAACATTCATTGGAGACATTGAGTGCAGTTCGGCGATCCAATTGGATGCAATGGGTAAGACCAATTGGAAACCCAAATGGTCAAATTGGATAGTCCAACTGGACCATCCAATTGGTGCACCATTCCAACTGGGACCAGTTGGATACTCAACTAGTCCAATTGGTTCCAATGTTTTTTACTGGGTGAGCTGTAATAACGGGCAATGGTAAGCGGCGTGGGCTTCGGACGATGGCAATAAACAAAAATCCCCCATGTTCAAATGATGCCCAAATAGGATTGATGTTCCCGCAGAGAACCTGATCCACACGAGACACATGGTGTCGGGAGTCGATGTTCTCAAGAATGTAGCCGTGTTTCGTCGTGAGTTATAATCTGCAGTTGCAGTCGTTTTAAGACATTGTAACGTAAAACATCTAAAGCTGAAATAAGTAACTCAGATTAAGAGCATCGCACAGCACACGAGCGCATTACGTTTCGCCTTCATCGAAACGCGGCAGTTATGTGCAAACATGTTTCATTTCATGTTTATTAGCCTCGACTGGAGTATCCTGCAAGATGTACGTTGCCAGCTAGGATGACTTGCCAGTTATAAATTAAAAATGCCTTGTCCTTGAACTTGGTCAGAAGGTCCACATGGTCTTGGCAAGCATCCATGGGGCGTGGTGTAGACACTGCTTCGTCCTCAGAAAGGACTAAAAATCTCGGGAGACTTTTGTACTACCTTCTCCTTCTGCACGTGTGCGAGAGTAAACTGGTGTGACAGCTGCTCACCTCGGTATATATGGGGAAATTCTGCATCGGATCCATCTGCTTCATCTTGGCTCCTCCTCTTCTTCGCTCAGGGACTTGGCGAGCCCACTACTCGCCAGGGGGATCATGCGACGAAGCAGAGCGCCGCTAAGAAAAATATTTGTAATCAATCTTGTCGCAGAAAGTAAATGTATCCATGAATTACTATTTTTTTATAGTGAACGTCTACCGAGCCGGGCCCGGAGTACCCGGGTTCGAACCTACCCGTGGTGGTCGCGTTTCGATGGAGGCGGAAAGCAAAAGGCACCCTTGTGCTGTGCGATGTCAATGCACGTTAAAGATTCCCAGGTGGTCGAAATTATACCGGAGACCTCCACTACGGCACCTCTTTCTCTCTCCTTTAATTCCCACCTTCCTTCCTTCCCTTACGGCGCGGTTCAGGTGTCCACCGAGATATGTGAGACAGATACTGCGCCATTTCCTTTCCTCAAAAACCAATTCACCAATTCATTTTATCGCGGCAAAGCGGGATAGAGTGCAAGAAGTGCAGGTACCTACCATGCACAGTTGCCTCCGCAGGGTGCCTTCAGCGAAGCCTGTTCGTTCACTAAAATCATTGAGTTTCTACTAAAATAGTAGCTACACTTCCAGTCGGTCTTTCCTGACAGGGAATGCGGGCAAATTAACAAAGGGAGAAAGTGTATTCAACTCGTGTGATGGATTTTCAGTCGGCAGCGCCGCGCTAGGCTGCTGACCAGAAAGACGCGGGTTCGATCCCGGCCGCGGCGGCCGAATTTCGATGGAGGCGAAATTCTAGAGGCCCGTGTACTGTGTGATGTCAGTGGACGTTAATGAACCCCAGAAGGTCGAAATTTCCGGAGCCCTTCACTACGGCGTCCCTCATAGCCTGAGTCGCTTTGGGGCGTCAAACCCCAATAAACCGATCTTCAGTCTACTACAATGTCCCTCGGGTTGTTTCTCAAGGCTCCTGAATGGTGACGCCACCAGCGCGAATGCGATAATTTATTGAGGCATACAGCTAGTACACCGCTCAACGGAGCAGGAATAGTAGTCGACCAAGAAAGCAAACACTCGGCCTGAGCGGCGCCATGAGGTTAAAGACGAAAGAGAGCAAAAAACAAATGTAGGCACATACTGCATCAGGCCTTACATCCTGCGTGGCATGGTGCGCATGAATGGGTGGTTGAACGAAGGATGATACGCTGCACCACGCTCCACGACGTTCATCTTTGGCGCCACTTTTGATTTCGACGATAGGTGGCGGCAGTTGTCCAACTAACCAACTGAGGGGCTTTAGAATGCGATATGCGAGTGGTAGATTTTCTGAGTGCAAACTTTCGTTGCCTACGTAAAATAAAACTACATGTTGAATGCTTGTCGGTCATGGCAACATTTCGGCGCTAAATTTGCGCTGTCAGAACCGTTGGCTTTTCCGAGCCAATTTAGTGTGTACGCAAACAATCCAATCCACTCGCCACTTCAATGCACTTCACTCCGAAACCTCTTTGAACGAGGATGTGAACTCTTCGTGTGCGTAGTAGCTTGTGCTTCGTTGTCAGAATTTGATTGCTGTTTACATTCGGCGTTTATGAAGACATTCTACAGATTTGATCTGTGAGCCGAAGCGCAGCGAAAGTGTAACGGTTCTCAGCTACACTTTGTTGTTTCCGTACCGTTTCACCATCTCAGCTGCCAGTCCACGGATTGACTGTACTCCCGATCGCTGTCCATTCATTCACGGTGGCCGTAATTCAGATAGAAAATGCCCAAACACGACCCATTCAGTCCGAAGGGCATCGCCAACAGAATCAAGTCGAAGGGGTTGCAGAAACTGCGATGGTACTGTCAGATGTGCCAAAAGCAGTGCCGAGACGAGGTGCGTATACTTCGCCGCCACATTTGCAGCCGCGTTCTTTTCAGACCAACTCCCGGCAAAAGTGTGCCTTGTTCAAAACAATTGGCCCGCAGTGTGGTGAATTCATCGACCGTAATGTGTTACTGTGCGTCTCCTTGTCAGGCTCGTGAGTGGTGATTGCAACGGTAGTGTTCACTGCCGTCACTTGGCAGTATGTGAGTGCACTAAAGTTGTTCCTTCTACAAGTTATCGCCTGGAGCACTTCAGCGTTTCACAACAGTAGCTATATGCCAGCTATCGGGGAGGTAGGCCCTCACGGAAACGAGTGGGGAAAGCGTACCTCAATGTCAGTAAATTGGTCCCAAGGGGATGTAAAAATCTGTGTTCGCAGTGGGCTGCACTAACAAATATGTTCAGTGCAGCTTTCCCGTGAAGTATTACGTACAGGGAAATTTCCTTTTTACCCTGTGCTTATGTGTATGTGCAACAATGGCCACATGTTCTTCCTGTAATGATCCTGAATTTGCAGTTCAGTGTTGTTCAGTTCTGACCAATTCAGTTTCCGTTATTGCAACTGTGTGGTTTACTGCTGCTCTTTATTTCGTGTTTTAGATTGCTCAAAGCTGAAATTTAACGTTGCTTATACTCTGTGCAGAATGGATTCAAGTGCCACACAATGTCGGAGTCACACCAGCGTCAGCTTCTGCTGTTTGCCGAGTGTCCAGGCAAATACCTCGGAACTTTCTCACAGTGAGTAGACACCATGTACGAGACTTGCATGTCTCAATGGTCTGATGCTTTGTGCTGCTTCATTAGAAGATAGCAGCCAGGCCAACAATATTGCTGACCACTGTTTTGGAAAGCGGCAATTTATTCAGCATCTAGTATATCGGTGCCTATAACATTAAAAGGCAAATAGATGCACTTAGCTCTCAATGTCATTTTAACGGAATACAAACTGTTGGAAAGGATTTAAGGTGTGAATGAGCCGTCTGAAGCATCTCAATGACACCTGTTTTAATTAAACTGGCTGAAAAAGTACTTAAGGCATGGAATTCTTTGCTTCTGCTTTTTAATAATGGCAAAGCTAGAGAAGATTTGCACCAGAGTGCTTGAGATAATCTTATTACAGCACTGTTTTACTCCAGGAATTCAGGTTTTCGGTCTCTGCCAGCTGTGACACCAAAGGTCTGTACAGAGAGTCGCCACATGTCGCATGCATTCACAGACCAGTGACACATTTGCTGCTTTTGCACTGTTGGGAATCACAGAACTGTGTTCAGTCAGACATGCTTGAATCAGACAACAGGGCACCAGGAATTTTGCTGTTTTGTGAGTACATGTGACTTGTGGACTCTTAATTTGACATCAAGGTGTACAAACCAAAGCTCTACGAGCAATATTGCTGTAATAAATTATTTTAATTGCATTTAGGAGTGTCTTTCCTCTCGCTACCTCTCACTCCTGAGGCCCTGTGCATTGTTATAGGCAAAAAAAAAGGGGGGGGGGGGGGGGAACCTGAAAACTTAGTTTTTATACTTTTATTAGGCCTGAGGCACTTTTTTGGCACCAGACTTTCTTTTTTTTTTTTGCACCAATGCTTCCATGAGTCCTTTTTGGTTCTCATAGAATAAGACTTTCTGTGGAATCTGTTAGACTCATTGCGTGCTGCAAATAATTTCTGCATTTTCCTTCATTTCTGCTGCCATTTGTTGCATTTGGAAAATTCATTGCCAACTTTGACATGCTTGGTGCTGCAAGCAGTGCGTAGCACAGTGATGCAGGTATGATTGGCATTGTCTGTTGTGAGTGAGGCACTCTCATGAGCACAAGTTGAATGATACTGGAACACAAGTTGAAATCATCATTGCCATTTCTTTGCTTCGGAGGAGGATGAAGGTTTGCTTGTTTTGTTTGTGTGGCAGTTGTAGATTTCCCTACAGTTTCTGCAACTAAATCAGGAAGTCTAGCATTATGACTGAGTCATTTTTTTTTTTTACTCACCTCACTCAAGGTTAACAGGTGTCCTCATTATTGTACCCTCCATTTGTACTGAGTCTTGCTCAGTGATCACTATCCTGCACATATCACTGATGCCTTTGTTTTGTATTTCAGAGAATTTGCTGACAGCTTTCTCGAGCTACTCAAGAGGCGGTTCGGTAAGTCTTCTCTTTCTTCTGGGATTGTGTGATTGTTTTATGGCCAAGTTTTATAGCATCAGCTGCAGGTGATTTAAGGCTTGGAATCCACTTTTAATTATAATTGTAGCAAATATTGCATTAGTGATTTAGGATCCACAGCCCAAAGCTGTTGCTAACATAGCACTACTCTTACTTTTGTAAACAGAGCAATGCATACAGCATTGTACTCAAGCAAACAAACATCATAAATAGACGAAAAGGCAGGCTGACCTAAGAAGTGATGCTTTTGCAGTGTTGTTTCCTGCCAGTGACAATAGCATGAAATGACATGATTCTTCTTTAGCTAAGGTAGTTGAGCCAGCATGTCGTCTGTGATATTAAGCCTTAGATTACCAGTGGAAGCTCGTTAATTCGAATTTAAATGGAGCAGAAAAAAAATGTTCAAATTACCGAATGACCTCGAAAAATCTGACGAGGACCACTGCATGACAGCAAAGTTTTTGATGCAATATTTGGAAGTGGTCGCCTGCCTTTGAGATGAGAAAAGCGTGACAGTGACAGTTCTTTACCTTTTCATCAACGCCTTATTGCATGCACACTGTCGGAAGCATTGAAGCAGAGCTGCTCCAAAATGGTAAGGCTCCCCCCGGCATCCTTCACGGTGTGACTCGGTAGCACCCCCTTTATTCACGGCTGCCTGCATCGTACGTGTGGCCGTGCTTCACTGTACAAACAGTACATGGCACAAGATGAGCATACAGTTGCAGCAGGAATGGAAGAACCGCACATATGGAAGCGAAGGAAAAGTGCAGCGGCACCAATCAGCGTCCAAAACATCGCACACCTGGGCTCGTTTCAGAGGTGGATGCCCGGGAAACAGCCGCTGTCTCCACGGACTGGCACTAAGCCCAGAAAAGCGCAGCCGAAACTGCGCAGGTCGATAGTTCTCGGGAACGTTCATTTTTCGTCATGGCTGTTGTTGCGTGCATATCAGGGGTGCGCGAGTGGCTCTGCTGCATGAAGTTTAGGTTTGCGTAGAGATATTTTGATGACTGATTACCATGCCGGTCATTATTAGATGCATTCGAATTCGGTTCAAATTAACCGATGTGGGACCCATAGCCTCCAAATATGCCGTCACTTACATGGGCGTTGGCTGGGACTGTGCCGCAAATTTGGGTTATCTGGATTTCCAGATCAACAAGATTTTACTATGTGAATTAACTTTAAGCTGTGGTTATTCAATCGGGTAGTCTAGATTTACAAATTAACAAGATTTTGCTATGTGAATTAACTTTAAGCTGTGGTTGTTGTTTGTTGTGTATCTTCTACAGGGCCTATAGTACCAACCTCATATTCAGTGATCAATGGCTTGCCGTTCATTCTTGTTGCCCATTATCTATTGTCAGTTCAGAATCCACTGATGATCTTTTATTTACTGATAACTAGCAGCTGTCAGTTTATTTAACCCAGAAGTTAAGGCCCCATTGTGCATTTATGCAGTTTATTTAACTGCCTCCTTTGTCTTTTTCATTTTGGGAACTGCTAAACAGTGCAAATATTGTTCTTCCTCCACTGCAGCCATTTTTGTTGCCTCAGGTGTTCAGAAAGTTCTTGATTAAGGGCCACATCTCTGCATGTCACTTCTCTCGGTATGAGCAATGCTCTCTGCAAGGAGATGAACCTGGGCAGGGCATGTAGGATGGATAAGCGGCAGTGTGTCACAGTAACAGCGTGGATATGGAGGGAAGGGAACCAGAGTCGAGGGTAGCAGAAGCTCAGGCGAAGTAATTCGGTTAGAAGTTGTCCTGGGACTTGGGGGTTTTTGGTTGGCCGCAGCTGTCACAAGGCAGGTCTCGGCGAGGCTCTGTGGTGGTCGTCATTTGTCTGACAGTTGGTCAAATGTTTAGGGGAATCCCCCAAGGTGGAGTAGATTTGTAATAAGGATTTGACATCCACCCGAGCGCAGCCATACGGCTACAAAGGAAAGCTATACAGCTTTCTCAGAAACTTCGTAGTCAAAGAAAAATTCGTCCTGTAGTCAAAGAAAAATTCGTCCTGGTCCGGGGTTCGAACCCGGGACCACCGCTACACCGGATCAGTCGCTCTACCAACTGAGCTAACCGGGACGGCAAGCTTATTGTAGGGCGAGAGCGAATTGATCAATAACTCGAAGTGGGAACTGTGTTCGTCAAATGTTTAGGGGAATCCCCCAAGGTGGAGTAGATTTGTAATAAGAATTTGACATCCACCCGAGCGCAGCCACAAAGGAAAGCTGTATAGCTTTCTCAGAAACTTCGCAGTTAAAGAAAAATTCGTCCTGGTCCGGGGATCGAACCCGGGACCACCGCTTCACCGGATCAGTCGCTCTACCAACTGAGCTAACCGGGACGGCAAGCTTATTGTAGGGCGAGAGCGAATTGATCAATAACTCGAAGTGGGAACTGTGTTGGTCAAATGTTTAGGGGAATCCCCCAAGGTGGAGTAGATTTGTAATAAGAATTTGACATCCACCCGAGCGCAGCCATACGGCTACAAAGGAAAGCTGTATAGCTTTCTCAGAAACTTCGTAGCTAAAGAAAAATTCGTCCTGGTCCGGGGTTCGAACCCCGGACCAGGACGAATTTTTCTTTAGCTACGAAGTTTCTGAGAAAGCTGTATAGCTTTCTTTTGTAGCCGTATGTCTGACAGTGATGGTGGTAACTGTGCAGGCACCAAGCGAGTGCATGCCAACCAGGTGTACCAGGAGTACATCGCGGACAAGCAGCACCTGCACATGAACGCCACCCGCTGGCTCACGCTCACGTCGTTTGTCAAGTGGCTGGGCCGCGAGGGCCACTGCTCAGTCGACGAGACAGAGAAGGGCTGGTTCATCACGTGAGTCCGCGTTTGCATTTAATCCACATGCTTGGCAGGGTCGTGCTTGTTTCTGAGAGTGCAGTGGGAAGAAGGATGAGCGAAATTCGTTTTATAATTGTGCGCCGTTGTAGCGGTGCACGGATGGACAGTGATGAGATTTTCTCTGTGTTTCGTTTACTGCATTGTTGTGGAATGAAAGTAAATGCAGTCCCTCCATTTTTTAAATTTAAAATGCTTCAAGAAATGGCAGAATTGCTGCTAAAATAATCTTGAACAAATTGCACTACCATTTTCGTCACTGCAGAAATACTGTGAATTACTTGTATTCCTGATTCACCAATGTCAGGTTACTAGGATTTGCATTTATGACAGAATAGGCACCCTTAGTGTACCGTGTTACCGCTACTGTTACCGGAGTACCGGGAGCCCGCCCACCGGCGGTGAGTACGCGCCGATTGGTTCCGACGCTGTGGGCGCGAGCACAGCTGCCGGGTATGTGGCGTCATCTGGCACCATCAAGGCAATTTGCACATGCACATTGGCTGCGCGCAGGCTCCCGGTGCTCCGGTACCGGTAGCGGTAACACAGTACACGGTATGCTAAAGGTGTCTAATGGCACACACCCACCATGCCATCTGTGATGCTTGCTGCTGTTAAACGCTTTCTTGACATGTGAGCAGGATCAGGGCAGCGCTAATGCTACATTCGGAGTGGCCTGTACCGTGCAGGTACATCGACAGGGATCCGGACACCATCCGCAAACAGGAGTCGCTGGCGAAGAAAGAGAAGCTCGACCTGGATGACCAGGACCGGCTGGCCAAGTTCATTGACAAGCAGATCGAGCGCGACCGCGAGCGGAAGAGGGAAGAGGCAGTTGCTGCCGACTTTACTGAGCTGAAGCGAGAAAGTGAAGAGGAGAAAGGTTAGTTTTCCTGCATGTTGCTGCATCTTTTCGCTTTTCGATGAAACGTGGACGAGACTGGGGTTTTAAACAACACCGGACATCGGTGTCCTGCATTGTTTTGGCCCAAAGTCCTGTCCATGTTTATTGAATAGTGAAAAGAATGCACAAACATACTGGCCAGTGCTGTTTCACTTTTTTGTTACTCATTTGCGGGCCATGATTAGCCAGAGAGAGAGGTAAGCAGCATGGCAGGACTAAGAAGGGATAGTGGAAGTAAGGCCTTCATGGTATATCAACGACCTGGTCAGGCTGCCATTGGCGTTGCCTCAGCACAGCAAGATGGCACGTTGATGGGCGAGTTGGTCGCTCATTGTTTTCTCGGATAGACTGCGCAAGAAAGACACGGACAAGATATGAGATGGGAGTTGTGAAGATTCGCTGCTGGTTTTAATTTTGAATCACGCACGTTACTTATATATTCAGACTTCTCGCAAACAACGCATGGCTCAACCAGTGCTCAGAAAGCTGCCTTCGTTGCTGTGCTGAGTAGTGGAAGGGTCATTTATGTAGCTATTTTTCTTTGACGTTATGAAAAAGGCTCTTCAAGCCCAGGTTCATAAAAATAGTTTGCGTCTCTACGCTATATTCCATCTCACAAGCCATTTGCGGTGCTGTGAAGGCTGCGGAAGTCTGAGCCTATCAAAGTGACATGCACTGCAAATTGTGTTCCTCCTTTCCCTCACCCCATTACTGGTGGCTCCATCCCTGGGAAGGAAAGAGCACCAGTATTGAGCTACTGTATGCAGGAGACTCATCCAACTTGGCGGATGCCATGTTTACAAATGGTGGCACACCACTTTACAGAAAGCCTCTGCAATGCTGTGTTTATGCAGATTTTCTCTGCTGCTTTAGCCGGTGAATGAAGCGCTCGCTGTACTTTCACATCTCCATCCTGAGCTATCTTTTCAATTACTGCAATAATTGTTTAATAAATAATCGCAACAATGCTCAAATATTTTAGGGACTACCGTATAAACTCATGTGAGGGCCACACTTTTTTTTTAATTTGGGTGCGATTCATACACATACATTTTGAAGGTCCGTCCCATGCACAAATTAAAAAAAATGTATAACCGTAGTTCTTTTTCTGAATTATGTAGTCCAGAACGAGATGTGGCCCATATATGGGTGCGGCCCTTACACGAGAATATACATTATTTGTTTTCTTTCTTGGTCCTGATTGGACTGATTGGACGAGAGAGCTCTACCTTTCTCAGTGCTGCAAACTGCTTGTGAGGTGATGTATAGCCTCGTTTCCTGTCTTGTCTGTGTCTTTTCCACTCAGTGTTTTTTGTAAAGACCAGCACGACAGGACTGATGAGGATAACGGCAGCGGGCACACTACTCTGAATCAACCATTTTGTGGGGTGACGCCATGGTGGCTCAGTGGTTATGGCGCTTGGCTGCTGACTCGAAAGATGCGGGTTCGATCCCAGCCGCGGCTGCCAAATTTCGATGGAGGCGAAATTCTAGAGGCTCGTGTACTGTGCGGTGTCAGTGCACGTAAAAGAACCCCAGGTGGTGGAAATTTCCGGAGCCCTTCACTGCGGCGTCCCTCATAGCCTGAGTCGCTTTGGGACATTAAATCCTAATAAACCAATAAACCTTTTTATGGGGTGAACCACACTGCACAGCCCTTGTGCGTTCGCAGTGCATAAATGCTACAAGCTGGCCCGTCTAAACTAGGGATTTTCTCCCTGAATTGTGTTTATTGTTCACATATAAGGACAAGTTTGTGCATTTCACTTGCCTTGCATTTCATTTTTGTGTCTGTCTCCTAACCTGATGTAGAGCAGTGCTATGCTCTGAGGTACTAGTAGTTGTGAATTATTTGTCAGTCTGCATGCTAAGTGAACTTGTGAACTTTAACGTGAGGGCCGCTCATAGCCACAATTTTATCTGACAGTATGCTGCATTTTATTGCAGTGTGTTGTCCATAACTACACATTTCATTTTGATGTGTAGAAAACACAAGAAGTTCTGTGTTAATATTTTTTTCTGTAATTTCTGTGTGCTTTGTTCCAAGAGAATTACTGCATGACCTTTCTCAATTTTAGTCTTGGTCACATATTGTGACACCTGCTTGGGTCTGGTTTTTGGTGGACTCCAAGTAGCTGCTGTAGTGAAGTGAAAGGTGTACGAGTCGACTAAATTTGGACCTATATGTACTGTCAGCGTCAATTGAAACGTGAACAAGCCAATTGAAACGCGAACAGCACAACTCGCAGATATTATACTAGGGAGCCAAAATACATAAGCAGTTGATTTTCCCATCGAAGCCAGGAAGACCGCTCTTCTGAAATGTTAATAGGCCACGCCTGTATTTCACCTCCAGCCTCTATTATCCTTGATTGTTTGTGCTCGCGTTTCAGGTGTTTTGTTCGCATTTCATTTGACGCTGATAGTACATGCATGGAACTTGGAAGAGATATGGTTGAGGAAGTGGGAAGGTAGTGAAATTGACTGTTGCTCTCTCTTTTGATACAGTTGTCTTCAAACTGGCTGCCTCGTCATCAAAGCAACAAGAGGAGGTTGCAAAAAAGTGAGTGAATCTGCAGACTTCTTTCTTGTTTTTTTTTCTTTTGTTAACTGCGTCTTGGTCTGTTTTGTTTTGTTTGACAGTGGCTTCGTTAACTCTTTCCATTTCCAGCGGTGAACTTATCTCTATTCCTCATTCTCTTTGCCCTGCTGTTTTGGTTTTTTTGTTGTTTATACTTTTCTGCTTACGATGAGTGTTTCAAGGCAGCTTGTACGGGTAGCGTTCGCTGTATGTGGTGTTTTCGTGAGGACTGCAGCGTCGCGAGCATGTTTGCAGCCTTGCTGTTGATCTCAGGCTTCGATTTGCATCCATGAGAAAATGGGACTTCACTTTGTCAAGCGTCAAGATGCCTTTCCCCGCTGTAATGACCTTCAGGTGGTGCATCATGTGAAAGTGATGAACCATGAAGTGACTTACTGCATCAGGACACAACACAGACTGCCTAGGTTCACATCACGCACTCTCTTTTTGTGATGTCAGATGTCATTGGTTGTACTTGCTTCAAAGGATGATAAGGTTGAAGGTTATGTCCGTAAAGTGGCAAATTTCTGCTTATTATTCTTAAGTTTGTTTGCGTTTGGTATATCTGTTGTTTTAAGTGTGAAAAAATGATATGCCAATACATAACTGGAAGCCGATTACATATACGTCCTCTTTTCCTCTTAGAAGTACAGGGCATTTTATAGCTGCATCAGGTTTGTTCATGACAGCTTTGGTACTAAGGATGCTATGTTTTGTACCTCAGCAGAGTCAGTCATCCTGCTATGTGACAAGCTTTCACTGGTGTTTTCAATGAAGTTTTGGTGGCTTTTTGCTTTGTCGTTTTATCCTGCTCAGTGCAAGCTAATGGATTTGATGCTTGGCCATTGTGGCCCAGAAAAAAATAGCAGAAAATGGTTAAAAAAAATTGATTTTTTGAAAACAATCGTGTCCATTTGTATGCCTCGTTTTTTGTATGCTGCATCAAAATTTCACTGCTGAAATTGGCCAGGAAGTATTGTAAAAAAATAGTTTTGTGAACTGCGGTGGCTTTGCATTGCAGGGAAGCACTTGAATTCTGCCTAGATACTCGCTTTGCTGAGCAGATTTCTCGCCGCTGTTTTATCTGTTTTGACCCTTTTTATTTTGTTGCACTCCTAGGACAGGTCAAGAGATTCTTTGTTTTCAAATGTTGCGAATATTAAATTTCTTGTATGAAATTTTGTTCTCACTCTATTGCATCACAATAATTCAAAACCAAAATTTGTGCTTTGCAAAAAAATATTCTAAGAATGGCTTGACCTGTAGTCACGACATACTATGTTTACAATGCTGTAAATGCGAGAGAAAGTCTATCATGCAACTATGGCTGACAAAAAAAAAAAACTGCCTGCAGGGAGTTGAAGAAGGTGAACCCACTGGAGGCGGCCGCCAAGGCTGCAGAGAAGCACAAAGTGCCGTCATCGGCGTCATCGACGTGCAGTGATGGAGAGCCCAAGGCCAAGAAGTCGGCAAAGCTCTCGGCTCTGGACGAGATCATGCTCGAGCAGGAGAAGAAGCGGGAGCAGGTCAATCGCCGGGCCTACTGGATCACTCGTGTGAGTGGCAGGCTTCTGAGCCCGTTTTATTTTAATTTTTTTAGCTCATTGCATTTTGTATTACTTGTGAACTCTTTCACCATGCACTTTTGTCAGCTGTGTCATGTGTTCATGTGACATCATTGTTTTTTTTTATAAATTTTCCACTCTGCTCAGTCATTTTCCAATTATTTCATTGGGATTTAGTTTTTAACAGGCTGTGCAGCACCGATATCTGGCCATCTCTGCGCGTGATAACGCGTGTTGTGACGCTACGTCAGTTGGAAATACCACCCCGGATTTTTGATAAGCCCCAAGTCAATGAGTGGGTGCACTTTGCACATGCGCTCTTTTAGTCCGTGGGAGGCAATGCAGAGCACATGATGCATGTCCAATGCACATGATGCATGTCCAACCATTGCGCCAGCGCAGGCATGATGATGCTCTGCCTTTTCCTTCTGCACCAGCAGAAAGTCCTTGATCCGGTATCATTTCCTCATGTTACTGCAAGGTTAAAAAGAGGTATAAGAAACCTTATGATTGCTTAATGAAAGCGAGTGGGCGAGTTGGTTCCATTCAGAACAGTGAAAGCACTCAAAAAGACAAGGACGACAGAATAAGAGACACATACAAAGCGCTTTGTAGTATGTGTCTCTTATTCTGTCCTCCCTGTCTTTTTGAGTGCTTTCACTGTTCAGTATGATTGCTTTGCCAGTATGTTTCGGATTAGAACTCTTTTTTATGATTTGAAGATGATGTTCCTAAGTTTGTCATGGTATTTGCTTTCTGTCGGTGGCTCGGATGACATGGGTTCACATGCACTTTATGTTCTTGCAATGCAGGACATAGTCGTCAAGGTGATGGCCAAGAAACTGGGGGACAAGTACTACAAGAAGAAGGGTGTCATTGAGGTGAGTGGCAGTCACATCAAAGCTAGGATACCATATCCTGATTCAGGAACACTGCATAAAAAAAAAAAGCTGTCATTGCATTTTACTGCCCAGTAGTGATGCTTCTAAGGCCCTTCAGTTTTGTGCAATCAGGTATTGCACCCAAGTTATTGTTTTCATGAACCTAACAAGAATATAAATGAAATAGTGTTCCCAGTGCTTTATTTTCATTCGATACAAATTTTTGATTACGAAGTGACGAAAGCAGTGCAGACAGCATTTCTGCCAAAGTGTTTCACTCTGAGGACGACATACAGTAGAATCTCAATGATGTGAATCTAAGAATGATGCAAACAACTAAGTTATCTGGACAAAGTGCATCGTGTACAGTGTGCAGAATTTTGGGTGTTTAGAACACTTTCCCGTGCCACTACGGATCATACTGTTTTGGGAGCCACGATCACACCCTTGAGCACTAAGCGCTGCTTTCGCACTGTCTATAGCATAATCGCCAGTGATGTGGCATGCACCATAAGCAGTAGGCAGTGGTGCACAGCTGCAAATTAAATCCTGTCAACTGCGAACAGATCCTCGTAAATGCATTTCTCGTTGTTCAGCGTACAAATTTTGTTCGTTTCTGGACGATATGGCTATTTTATGCGACCCCCGTGATATCGAGATTCTACTGTATGAGATTCTAATGTATTGGCAGCCGTAAGTAGCACACATGGTTGGCATTGAGCTCACGGAGAAAAGTTTCTGACAAAAAGTTACTGCAGACCCGAACAGTGACATTTCCCCGGCCTACTGTTTGTTGACTGTCACAGCAGCGATGTACAGTGTTGTACCGGTTGGTTCTATCAGCTGCCGCTAAGCCTTTTGCGCATGCATAAAAGGCGGGTTATCACATGACCAGAGCACAATCTCCAGGTTCCTAACTGCAATCCCAACTCTCCCAAATGATTAAACTTCTGTAACTAGAAGAACGGAAGGAACTGAATACATGGGAGAGATGTTGAAAATGTGGGCGTGACGAAGGGAACAGAGAAGGTTCCATTTTTGCGACTGGTAGACACAACACGGTCTCCCTGGGGTTTTTATTTGGGTTGCTGAATTTTTAGCGATTGCAAATGGCGATTGTAATCGTGAGCCGCTCGACCTTCCTTCACTTATGGCTTGCGCGATGAATGTGAGCTTAGTCAACAGCAATTAGCTGTTTGAAATTTTATGAACTCTTTCTAATGTTTGCGTCTCGTGTACAGTGGCATTTGACATTAGGAGCACATATCACATACATTTGAGGTTCCTGGCAAATGGTAGAATGCATGTGTCATGAACATATCATTATTGTTTGTCTTATTTATTCTGGGCACTGTTTTAATACTACCAAACATAAAAATTCTACCACAGCATTTAATACAGCTCTGTATCAGCTGCACATGCCTTCATTGTCTGGTAATGTTTCAGTGCTTTCCCTATATGAGTGGCTAGTTGCCCGTTTCAGACAGGAGAGAGAACTACTAGTGCATAAGTCTACGTTTTCTTTTACATTTGCTAAGTTTTTTTTTTGCCAAGTAGGTAGAAGATACAGTCAAAAATACATGGCCAAAAGTTATATTTCAGATCGGGCAAACTTCTTCATCATCATCATCAGCCTGACTACGCCCACTGCAGGGCAAAGGCCTCTCCCATGTCTCACCAGTTAACCCTGTCCCTCGCCAGTTGCGGCCACCATATCCCCGCAAACTTCTTAATCTCCTCCGCCCACCTAACTTTCTGCCGCCCCCTGCTACGCTTGCCTTCTCTTGGAATCCACTCCGCTACCCTTAAGGACCAGTGGTTATCTTGCCTTCGCATTACATGCCCTGCCCAAGCCCACTTCTTCCTCTTGATTTCAGCTAGGATGTCATTAACCCACCTTTGCTCCCTCACCCACTGCCCGCTTCCGGTCTCTCAACGTTACACCTATCATTTTTCTTTCCATTGCTCCCTGCGTTGTCCTTAACTTAAGCTGAACCCTCTTTGTTAGCCTCCACGTTTCTGCCCCATAGGTGAGTACCGGTAGGATACAGCTGTTGTATTGCAAGCTTAGTGCCACGAATGTTCCTGCTGCTTTCCAGGACGTGCAAGACCGGTACGTGGCAACGGTGCGCATGCTGGACACCAATGACATCCTGCGGCTCGACCAAAGCCACCTGGAGACGGTCATTCCCAACATTGGGCGGAAAGTCAAGGTCTATAAAACAATGTTTATTACTAGTATTACTATACGATTCCCCTCCCTTCATTGAATGCCTGGCAAACCTTACAGGTGTAGTAAATTATGTTGATGATGGATGAGAACAAAATTTGCTTGAAATCTCTTTATATTCATAGCTGTGTTTTGTGGAAAATGCATTCGTCTTTAGTTCGAACTACCTGCACTGATAATGGGAAATATTCGGTTCGAAACCAGTTTTTATTATTTGTAGTTGCTTTGCAACCAAAAATATGCTCATTCACACAGCTCTAGTTGAAAACAAATGCTGAAAAAAGAACAGCGTTAAGTGACCATAATTTTTGCAGTGTGAAAACAGGAGTGTGTGTGTGAGGTGAAGTGTTAGTGCAAAAAAGTAAATTTCTTTCTATAAAAGGTTTTCCTATTTGAATGTAGGAAGTGAGCTGTAAGGCAGAACTAGATCCAACTTTTACCTTCAAAGCCATTTTAGGGGTTGTGTATTTTGCATCCAGATTGTCGTCAGAAAAGGATCTCAAAATTTTTTGGCATATTAGATACCTGATAATTTGTTATGGCGACAATAGATGTATACTACCGATTTATTGCATCCAAGGTCTATGAAGTACATGTGCAGTGGCTTGAAATCTTTTCTGTCAAACAGTTAAATCCAAATTGTGAAACAAACAGATAAGTTGTTAGGTAGCATACCACTGATTATAGTTTTGCACCCTTGTGTTCTGCTGGTCTTCATCATATTTTAACCAATTCAAAAGAACGTCCTGTTGGGCTGGTTTGTAACTGATCATCTTTGGTAACAGGTGCGAAACACACACGGACACAAAGAAGATAGACGGGACTAAGCGTCCTGTGTCTTTGTGTATTTCGCGCCTGTTACCAAAGGTGATCGTTTACCAACTAGCCCAATAAGACATTCTTTTAAGCGCTATATTTTAACCAGTTCAGTTTGCCTACTTGAAAGTTTTTCTGAAAGACTCACAGAGGGGGTACCTGCAGGTGGTCAACGGTGCCTACCGAGGCCAGGAAGCCATTCTGCTCGAAGTGGACCAGGCAGGCTTCTGTGCCAAGCTTCGCCTCGAATCGGGACTTATCAGCGGACGTGTACTTGAGAAAGTGCCTTATGAAGATTTCTCCAAGCTTCACATACCCTCGTGACGGCTGCTGGGACTTGCTTCCAGCCGTGGTGTACGCCTCTTGCCAAGCACTTGTGATCTCCGGCTCTCTGTTTGTGTTTCCTTAATATTTTTTGCAAGGATAGTTAAAAGCTTGGGAGAACTTGACAGCCTGCTTCGTCCCTTATGTTACTTGTCACTTCGTGCCATAGAGAAGTCATGCATGCTTGCATCATTAGGCATAGACACTTGTTCTGTTGCCTCCTAGGCACTTGAGTTTGTGCAATTCGGGTGTCTAGGAGGCAACAGAACCAGTCCTTTTCATTTTTTCTCTCCATCATCGCTGCTTTTGTCAAGGGTGAGGCTGCTACAAGGGCCTGTATATATAACCTGTGGATGTCATTGCAACAGTTACTTGATTGGATATTGTGTTTTGAGCTTTCACTGTGGTTTGACGCGAGGAAATGTCATCGACAGTACAAATAAATTCAGTTTTGGATGTGAGAGATGCACATGGGTATTATATTTCGATTCAGTGATATACTTTGAGAGAACTTTTCCTGGTAGTGAAGTGGAAGCTATGGAGCTGAAACGCACGCTGTCTTCTAGCACAGCGGAATGTAGCTCCCGCTTGCAGTTACTAGCTTTAAAATGCGCAGACACAACATGTGAGTAGGAAAACAAAGGACATTTTCAAAAATGCTTCCTTTGAAGACAGAACAAACGATAACTTTTGGACAGGTAAAAGCAAGAAAGCAAAATGAAACATCGAGAAGCAGTGACAACAGCAATGGTGACAGCGCTATGCTCTGCTTGAACACTGCTCCAGAAAATGCATCATTGCTGAAAATGAGAAAAATGAAGGCCTCTGTGATGCACTCCAACCCTCTCTACTCAGTGCTGGACGCTGCAGTAAAAACTATAGGTGTGCGAATATCAAATTTTTCGAATACGAATCGAATACGAATACTTGGTTCCGAATATCGAATCGAATATCGAATAATCAAGGACAGACGCATTTAACCACTACAAAACATTACTCGAGCACCCATGAACATCACAGTTCCACTATCAGTGATGAAATCAACAGAAAGGATGTGTACGGCTGACAAAACAGCATCAAAGACTCGAACATTATTCATAGAAGAGTGGAAATATCAGAGAAGATGGCTAGTACACAGCATTGATCAAGGCTAGCTTGCCATAAGCGCAAAAGCGCGTTGCTAGGATGAACATAAAAGGTTGTCGTGAAGGGACACCGGCTGCTCAACATGGTCAGGCAGAAGTAGTTCCCTTCTAGCTGAAACGGCTTCTCCAGCCACAGAAATTGCCCTCTCACTTGGCACTGAACTGGCACGTATTGCGAATCATTTCGTGCACAGCAATGACTATACCCGCTTCGCAGGTATAGCCGCAAAGAAGCTCACCAGCGCAGTCAGCTACGGCATGGCCCAACGTTACGCATTGCTCTGGGCGTCGCCATGTTGTTATGTCTCTGTACGACTTGCGGACCGAAATGAACGCTGGTGCTCGCAATAGAATATTCGGCTAGATACCAATATTCGCATCGGGTCGAATATTCGAAACAACACGAATACTTGGATTTCGAATCGAATACGAATACTAAAAATATAATATTCGAATTATATTCGAAAATTTCGAATATTCGCACACCCCTAGTAAAACCCATCTCTTGCCAAGGAATTTCGGTCTCCGAAACTGTACCTAACGGCAGAGTTATAAGGGCATCTGTGTTCATGGCACAAGGTATTTTTGTTTGTTCAAGGTGGGGCTGAAGACCCATTTTCCAAGTATTTCACCCCGATTATGCCAATCACCAGGCCAGGGGAGAGCTTGTACCCATTGCACTGGGGATCGAACTCCGTACCTCCCGCATGCGAGGCAGATGCTCACCCACTAGGCCACCGCTGCTGTACTCAGCTATACTCAGGAAGTCACTACCTTGTTACTTGCAACACAAGTACAAGACTGAACTAGTTGCACTTTTGCATGCAGACACCTTCCCAAAAGATCCCAAGAGAAATTCATTCGTGCAACAAAATTCTAGTGCCATTTTTAGTACTGGAGAGCTGACAGATAAATGCAGGAGCAGTTTTTAGAGCAAATTTTAAGAAATCTCAGCAACAGAAGCGTTTCGGTCAAATCTATATTTCGGTGGCCATTCAGAAATGCTTTTAATGAACGAAATCCTGTGGTTGAAGTATAGCTTGGCTGGTACGTGTAAAACTACATTACTCCTTCGGCTCAGTAAAGCCACTAGGAAACATTCCGGGAAATCTTGCAAAGCAAAAACTCAAGCTTGCGTGTTTGTTCAGAACAGACAGCTCTCTTTATTTCCATAAACTGACAAACTTGCCAGCTTCTGTCTTCCATTGAGGTGCAGTGTTTCCTGCTGTCTCGAATGACCAGTGGTCATGCACTGCTTCCAGATACTTTCTGCATATTCACATTATTGTTAGTCCACTAATGGAAGGCCCTCTCATAGGAAGGTCACAGGGGGTGAGGTTTCATCTTCGTGCGTTCACAACTAAGTAAACAGGCTCACTCTCTCAGCCGAACAAAACTCGAAGTAGTCTCGTGCCACATCGTCAAGGAACTGAAAACACACTTCCACCGACTGCTTGAAGTTGTGGTGCAACAGTGTAAGTGGCTGGTACATTGTTGGCGTAGGTGACAAGGGAGTGCAAAGTGGAGGGTCCATCACTCGTTGCTTGAGGATCATATCAGAGCTGGTGCAGTTTCTGGAACAGTAGCACTCCTGACGTGTGTCTCTTCGTGCTTTTTGTGCTGAGACCTGTGTGCGTACGCCATCGGACAAAAGCGACACTGGAACGGTCTTTCACCCGTGTGGGTTCGCATATGGGTAGCAAGGTTCACCTTCTGTGTGAAAGCCATGGCGCAAAAATGGCACTGGAACGGCTTCTCCCCGGTGTGAATGCGAAGGTGCGTCATAAGGTTGCCCCTCTGCCCAAATCCTTTGCCGCAGTAGCTGCACTGGAACGGACGCTCGCCTGTGTGTTTCCTCTGGTGGTCCTTCATGCTTCTGTGGAAAGCTGTGGTATAGCTGCACATGGGGCACCGGAGCAGTCGCTTTGCAGCGGCCAGTCTTTGTCCAGGCAGTAGTCCGTGCGTGCGCAGAGTTCCAGCGAATCCTGCGCCATGAGAAACAGCGTACATTCACTCAAATTCGTTGCACAAGTCTGCCTAGTTTGGCGACATCTTGGTCATCTCTGAAGCTGCAGGGTGGCAAATGGGTGATTTAATTGCACCATTATTCCTTTGTTTAACTTCATTAGTGCACTACTCATGGGTATGAACGTTGGTGTTGTTTGTACCTATCGTAGTGTTGAACACTGGACGTACATACCCATGAGTAGTGCACTAATGAAGTTAAATATTTAAAACCAACTAGGTCCATTTACAGCTTTACTTACCATCATACCAAACCCCAGCTTGTCAGGTTGCTAGCATTGCGTTAAAGATGATAAATGAAACTTTGAGATGACGCAGATTTAAAGAGACTTTAAAGAGATTTCCACCCTGGTGAACTAAAGTATAGGTTTCACATGAACATGTGAGAAAAAAACTTGTGGTTAGAAAGGGAAGTTTGTAGCAACTGTGACTATGTTTAAAACTACCTATCACAAGCCTCTGTCTTACCGCAGGTCAGTATTATCAGGTAATATTCAGTCATGAAAAAAAAGTACAGTCCAAAACACACAGTATCAATTAACGTGAAAAAATTTGACAGTAAACATTTCAGTAGGCATAGGGTAAGTCAACAGTGCCAAAGAGCCAGCAGTAGTAGGCCAACTTTGGACAAACAAGTAGCAAAACATGAGGAATAAAAAGACAAAAGAAGATAGAAATTTAATGGGCACTCCACCAACATTTAACACCAACGTAGCATCTCACATTAGGCTACTGTTATTCACTAACAGGTGGACAGAGCGGAGGAGATAACCAAGCTGCAGCCTTCACAACCCCATCTAAAATGAAGTTGTGATTGTAGCCTAAGGATCGTGAATAGTGCAGCAGGCAGATGTGTTATGATATGAAGACCGAAGGAGACTTCGATTACGAATTTGCAGAACACTGCCAACGAGGTCAAAGTACATGCTGCACTTAAAGGGCTACCGAGGGTGCTGCATTCTAATCACAAAGAGACCACCATCACTGAAAACGGAACATGTATAAGCTAGAAAAGACTAAAAAAAACAAAATACAGGTGTTGCAATCATCACTGACTGATTTCACAAGTAAAATGCATGCGCTGACACCGATTTTTTGGCACTGATCATAGAGGCTATGCTGCCATTTGGTACAGAGTGGTGGCAAACAGTCCTTTTTGGTAAGGACGTCACGAGTCCGAGTCGAATGATTGGAAGATTTTCATTTTTAATCCAATTTTTTTTCGGCTATAAATGTGTCTTTTGTTGCTGGACAAACGTCAACATAGCCAGGAAAAGCCACAGAATCAATTTTTACTTAGAACAATAATTGAATAGAGTTGTCTTCAGTCTCCCTTTCAAAACCAGCCACAAGGCCACCTTCAGGTAATGTATTTCGACTAGTGTTGGGGCAATATGGAAGCCAAGAAATGTGCACAGCTCTGTACAATGCATAATATGACAGGTGAATCTTGGCGAATAACTGGAGTATATGTGCACACATATCTTATCAAGCTTTAAATCCCAGGTGGTTGAAAGTAATCTTGAGCCTCCTCCCCCCCCCCCCCCACCCCCCCCCCCCCCGACACACCATGCCTCATATCCCATAGTCTTGCTGTGGCATTTTACAGATAACACACATACAAGTCAATATGAACGATAGTGAGAGCCTGCACATGTATGCATGATACACACTGGAGATGTATTCCTGCATGTACACACACATACACCATCACAACTGCAACAGGCACGAAAGGAGTCGCAAGGTGAAAAACGATTCCAGACATAGCAAACGAAAGTAAATGCATTTACTCACAAAGTGCATGCACATCTTCTGTAGAAGATTTTACTAGTTGCTGTAACAGTTTGTGTTTCACAATGGTCCGAAATTTTGTACATTCCTCGGAAGATAATTTTTGGTTCACATTGGCAAATATAGTTCCAAATCCATTCTTCCAGGCATAAGAGCAGCATTATGTATTGCCAGAATTAAAAATGTCAATCAGACATGCATGCTTGATCTTAATTGACAACTCCATTTTTACCCTTCATTGAATGCCATTGATAAAAACGTAAAATGGTTAGTCATGAAAGCATGAAAGAAGAAAAGCAGGAGCAGCGCATATTAACTGCCAACATTTCATGTCATCATATTGTCTCAATTTATCAACTGTTAATATAGCAATGATTAGCGAGGAATCACAAATGGGCATACAAGAAATGAACAAGCCATTTGTCTACTGAATTCGCCATGACACGACAGACTGTGCTTACGTGCGAACAACTGCCAGTATATCATGCAAGTTTGCTCGACACCTACACGCTTGATAAATTTCCAAACTTAAACAACAGACACCCACTCAAATTGTTGAGTCAAGCGCATCCATCAGAAAGTTTTTAAACTACAGGTATACTACAGGTATCCAGTAAGCTGTGGCAGCAAAAGGTAGCCGCACTGAATCGACTACCGACAACACATCGTCATTACTACCCGTCTCCTTTGTTCAGCCTGTGCTAGGGTCAATAGATGATGTAATAGATGCAGCTCTGAAGAACATACCAGAATATCGTCTTCATTACTTGAAGCCATGACTACAATTAGATACAATATAAATACTTCCTACTTTCAAACTTTTGGTTGGGGTCCAATTCAAGGTGCAGGGAAAAAGAGGGAAAGTATAGATATGAAAAAAAGTAAGACACATAAGTTAGCGTAAACTGTTTATTTTTCATTGAACTTAGACAAAACAAGAGCCTGCAGTAAAATTAGCTCTATTGTTCAATTATCAAAACGTGTAAGACATTTTACTAGCACACAACACAAAAATGGAAGAAAACATATGACAACATAAAACCTTTAGAACAGCAAGGAAATGGCAGATGGAACCATCATTAATGCACAAGCCAGAACAGCAGTCTCCACGTGAATGAATACAGGAGTAATGAGAGTCAAAATTTACTTCATTTCTGATTGTTTGCAGCCTCGCCTGTTGTTCTTTGCTGCATAAGCAGTTTAAAACTCCAAAAGAGATCACATGCAAGCAAAAATACCATACCATGAATCACGGCACGAGACTGACAACAAATGTGATGAGAGTTTCCAAGCACAACAGCTTCCTACCAATAGATTTTCATCATTCACGCAAAATTATGAGTTTTAACAGCCACCACAACTCGAAAAAGATACAATGGTAATTTGGGCCAACAGCTGTTACCCGTTAACACGTGTGCTGCCTGCGTTAATGAAGAAACAATGGTTTTTCATGACATGAAACTGTGCCAGGATTATTGCGTATCTAATTAGGAACATGGGTCATTGTAGACAGATAAGCCATCTCACTTCAAATTATATCTTTCTGTCCACTACTACATACAATAAAATGAGCATAAGGATCAATCAGGCTTGTGCAACAAAACAGGGGCAGTATAGCTTATAATTCATGTCCAGATTTCCATGCATAGCACAGAAACAATTACTACAAAGGCCTTGAATAAGGGTTGTGCAAGCCATTTCGAACTCAATTTACATCCATCTCGAACTCAATGTACATCCATCAAGCGATGAATTCAATACGCATGGTTGTTACTGTAGGTTTTACGAGTATAGACAAACATCATGAATGAACCTTAGCAGTCTTGTTTATCTAATATCAAGATCCAGCCTGAACATCACAAACGGGCGACCACGGCATGAGATCGCTGAAGAATAAATGCCATCCTCGTCACCACATAAAAATAGGTGACTGCTAAACTACAGCACTCCTGTACTGAAGGCTGCAAATGCACGAACAATGACCATTACTCAATGACCATCAATCGGTGACCACTAATAAATGAGTAATAAGTTTAAAACAGCAAGCAGAGCAGAGGGAACACAGCTCAGTCAAGATCAACACATTTCATCCACTACATCTGGTAACAGACTTGATTACAAAAACGAACAGTAGTAAGAAGCAATCAAATAAAAGATAAAAATCAAACATGCTTGGTACCACAGCAGAGAATGATGAATGAGAAGCAGAGAGCAAAGCTGGAGAGAATGCTTCAAGGCCCCTTTCTCGAGTGACTGCACGGCAGAGCAGTGGGAAAGGAATTACTGCGAAATTCGCATCCTAGACATATATTTAATATGAAACTAGAAGAGTAACCATAACAACCAGGGACTTCATAATCCTTTTGATTATGGTTCGAAAAGACTTTTGTCTTTGCCTGCACACAATAATGAGAGTAAGAAAGAAATGGCAAACGGACACAGAGCACAAGTACTCAGCCAAAGCATCTGTCCATGGCCAGCACACTCTCTTGCTGCAAGTAACATCGACTGCTCACAAGATTAACTGCACAAGTAAGCTAAACTGGGCTAGTCTTGTGTCTGTGTCTGCCTGTGTCTTGTTCTTGGCGCTACGTATTTCGAAGACACAAGATTAACAGTGAGGCTGTTGACAAGAATTCAGTCAAAAAGCCTTCTATAAGTTTGTATTTGTTCTTGGTCAAAACATCACTAGAAACTACCATGCTTCCACAGCCCTGAAAAATAGCAGCTGCCGGCAATGCCTGTTGTTACTGAAACATCGTCATGAAAGTATCGCGGAACACTGGTTCTCCTCGGATGTTTTTCCTTTACATGGTGCTAATTAGCAACCCCTACATGACTAACAATGGGCAAAGGAGACACAGGAACAAACTTCCACCCGGGTGCAATTTCACTCGCAAAGGTTCCTCTCGTTCACACAGCTGACCCCGCAACCTTTCTCGCCCGTGTGGTACTCGTGCGAGGCCCTCCTAGCGGTGTCCCCACTTGAGAGGGCGCCACGTGGCGTGCACTGTCAGGTGGTTCTTCATGCTGCTCATGAGGTTCGTGGTGTAGCTGCACCTGGGGCACCGCAGCAGCAGCCTTCCGGGCCGCGAGTTCTTGCCCATTCCGAGGCTGTCGCTGCTGCCCGCACTGGCAGTGCCTGGACCATGGAAGACATTGCGTTTTCACCGACAAATTTATGGTGTGCACCTGACAAAATTGTTAAGCTCGGCAAGATGACGACGACGTGATAAGAGAGCGAGCTCACCTGCCTCTGAGCTAGATAAAGGAAGCGTGAAATCCAGGCACTCGTCAAGAAAGGAAACCAGGGGCAAGCGCTACTCACAACTGATTTATTTTGATAACTCGCTGATCAATGTACAGGCTCCGGAAACACATGCACAGATGCAAATTGAAAATTTGTTTCGAGGAAAGAAAATGATGCAATAACTGTCTGGCATATCTCGGTGGGCACCTGAACTGCGCTGTAAGGGAAGGAACAAAGGAGGGAGTGAAAGAAGAAAGGAAGAAAGAGGGAAGGGATAAAGGAAGGAGTGAAAGAAGAAAGTAAGAAAGAGGGAAGGGATAAAGGAAGGAGTGAAAGAGGAAAGAAAGAGGTGCCGCAGTGGAGGTCTCCAGAATAATTTCGACCACCTGGGGATCTTTAACGTGCACTGACATCGCACAGCACACGGGCGCCTTTTGCGTTCCGCCTCCATCGAAACGCGGCCGCCGCGGTCGGGTTCGCGCCCGGGTACTCCGGCTCAGTAGACGAGCGCCCTAACCACTGAGCCACCGCGGCGGCCACAGATGCAGTATTCCATGATTTCTGGAAATCCATACTGCACTGGTCGGCCGGCTGTCATACAAATCAGTTGTGAGCAGTGCATGTCCATGGATTGTTTACCGCGAGTGTCTGAATTTCACACTCTGTATATCAAGTATCTGCCAACTAGCGACACAAAAAGACCTCCTAATGCCTTTGAGCATGCACACTAAGCAATGGTAAACATACTCTTGTTATAGGTTTACACTCTTCACTAGCTAGCAGGCATGCATCAAAAATGAAACAATTAACAAATAAATAAAAAGTTTCAGAATGAGAGGTATTTCAGGGGTCGCACAGATGTCACGGCAGCCACTTGGGTAACTATAGCTCATGATCAAGACAGTCCGACTGAAATATCAACCTGATCAAAGCTCAATACACTATGCACCATTAAATCACTTTTGGTCAGTGTATTGCTTGCTCAAAATGAGGTAGACATAATACACTTCTTATGTTATAGCAAAAGGACATATTTAATTTGTCCTCTCTGTATGTTTACCTCATAAAACAGTCTGACAATAAGCTCCTGAGAAGGTAAGTAAATAAAGCTAAGATAGTAATAAAGCCAGATAACCACTAAAAGAAACACAGAAGAGCAGCAAAGTAAAGTACAAGCATCACTGACGATGATTGATCGCATTAAAATGGCATAAACAAGTGTGTGTCGCAGTGGTAAGTCGTTAAAATAAAGAATCCAAATGAGAAAACAAGCATCCTGTGCACCGAGTCATCCACAAAAAGTATTTGATCAACAACCCCAGTGTGTGCCTTTTGTTTCTACTTTATCATGTTAAATAAACAAGCAGCCCAACAAATATCTCTGTGTTACAGCAGTACATAATATCAAGCAAAAAGGAAAAAAATGTTAGTTTATTTGCTAGTTTATTCAATATACAGTAGAACTTAGCAATGCTAAACACACACACAGCAAAAATACAGGCATAGTACTCAACTCATATTCGGTAAAGATACGGGCATACTAAAGTAAACCGACTGTAACCCTATTTTGCCTTCCATACAGGACTGTACATTTTTTTCTTCATTTATAGTAAAGACATTTTTAATAAAGAAATAGTTATAGTACAGTTATAGTGACGTCACAGCACATGATCGGTCTGATTCCTAAGGTTCCCCCAAGGCACACTGCTCTGGCACGCTATGCTACATTAAGAACCAGAGAAGGTAGAGATTAATCTGCGTGAAAGACCTGACATGACATCACTAGCAGCAGTCAAGGCATGCTCAGATCAAGCCTAGGATGGAACGTATAACGGCGAAGAGCAACAGGCCAATATACAGACTCAAAAACGGGACAATACCAGCTAGTTACTTTGCCAGTGAGATGCGCTCTTAACCATGGCATTGGCAGTACATTTCGCTAAGTCTGCAATACCCGGGGATCGACAATAGAGGTCAATCAGATCCAAAAAATTGCTCATCGGCTACCAACAATTCAAATCACTTGTGAAAAGTGAGTAACTGCTTCGAAATGTGCCATAACATAAGAAGGTAAATAAATTTCGTTAGCTTCTGCACATAAAATGTAACATTAAAAAATCAGCTTTGCCAAAAAACCTTAATACCTTTGATTGATTCAAAAATGCAATCGAATGCTTAGATCAGATGTGTCAGCACTGTGTTTACTAGAACTCAAACTAGAAGTATACATGACAAAGCCTGTTGCATAGGCACCACTTGTTAAGCTAACATTAAACTATGCTTATGCTGTATGAGGTTGCCATGCAAAAGCCAGCATAAACTGTACTGAAAACAATAAAAAAAACATTTAGCGCTGAAACAGTTTAACAAACCACAACAAACACTATACAGATGCACCAAAACAAATGTCATGCTAGAGACAAGTAATACATTTTGTGTTTTACTGTTTCTTTACACCACTAATGACTGGTAATAAGATCATAGTGGCACTACTAAATTGACAGGTTTTTATATGCACAAGGTACACCAAAGGTTAAGAGGCTCGCAGTAGCTGAGGGCTTCAGATTGATTTCAACCACCTGCGGTCCTGTACCATGCAGGAATATTTTAATCTAACATGCACAAATCACCTAATCACAAAAATGTGTGGCTGCCCTCTATGCATATCTGACAGAATGCAGGCAGATATACTGAACTGTTATTGCATGTAAAAGTCTCTAGCTGCAACAGCGGTGAAAAAAAAAAAAGCCTCAGCACTCTTTTATTAACACTGGTTAAACAGAGTAAAAAAAAAAAAGAGGGACAAGCAGAAAGGTAGACACAGGAGGAGCGCTCTATTTTTGCGCTGTTTTACCAGTATGCATCTTTACCAATTCAACACTTAGCATTGTTTTCTCCTTTTTCAGAATAAAGCAATCCCAAGAAAATGGGGTGCGTGAAATAAATAGAATGTTGCATGCACGCAATTCTGCAAGGTGTTCCCATGAGGCAAAATACAGCTTGCCGGCAAATGCAGTGAAAATTCATGAAAAAGAAAACAATGCAAATAAATGAAAATATTCCATTGTGTACATGCACAGGTATTCAAAAATATCATCACAAAGGAAATAGGAACCACATCTGTTACTAAGTCACCTATTGTTCATTCATCAGAAACACATAATGCAACCTGCCGCCATGAACAACACAAAAGCATGAAGGAATGCCCCAGGACTTCAACAAGAGAAGACAAAGAAAATAGCAGCTGCGACTACATCAAGATCAAGGTCTACATGACCAAATACGCAAAGCAGCAGTCACAAAAGTGAAGCACGCACGCACGCACACACGCACGCACGCACACACACACACACACACACACACACACACACACACACACACACACACAACAAACCAGTGTCAAAGGGCACTCTGCATTTCTTGTGGCTTTCTATGTGATTAGGACAGGTCAGTGCTTTCACATTTATAGCAGCCGTGTATAACTTCTCTCAGCAATGTAGGCAGCATGGAGTTTTAATCGAGTATGATGTGAGAGCACACATATGCACATAGTAAATGGGTGGACAAGCAAAAGCTGTTAGAAAACTTCCAAAATCAGCCTTTCCCATTAGAGATCTATTTCTGGTTTTTCATTATCCGCATGAAAAAACTGGGGGGGGGGGGGGGGGGGGGGGTACTTAAACTCCGCCTTAAGGGTATGACCCGATAGCTTTAATGGGGTGATGCCCATATATGTGAAATTGGTAACTGTCAACTTTGCATTCACAGATCACTGGGAGTCCTCATACCACTCCTGATGTAGTGGTGCAGCAGTTAAGCGATGCGCCACTGCCCTGCAACGGCAGGTGCTGCCACCTGTGGGGCTCGCGAGACCTAGGCTGCTCCTCCCGAGCAACCTCTCACGAACAATCATTAATTTAACTGCCACCTACCACGGTGCGCAGTTTGCTCACAATCATCCTCACGATTGCTCACAATCGTAATGACGCCAAAAGGTCACATGACCTTGGTGGCCCACCTAGGTTGCCGGAACTGCCGGTTACTCCAGCCGCTCCGGCTTCAAGGCTTCAAACGGTCGCCAATGCCACCGACGCCACTGACACTTGTCAATTTTTTCCAACATTGGAGGTACCAACGCTCTCCCATTAAAAGAGGACCATCTTAGACATTGCAGCTTGGTGCGGCAATAAAGCTACAGTAACCCAGCAAAATGCCACATCACTATCAAAGATGCAATGTGACCATGAACGCTTATGTACCAATGGGAACCAGTCGGATATGATACCTTTGAGCAGAAAGGAAAGAATTATTTTGTCACAGTTGTCAATAAAGCAACATTTAGCAAGTGGTCCCTCCTTTCTGCATCATTCTCAATAAGGCTGCAATAATTAGTCACAAAGTACAGGCACATATCTGCTCGATCTGCGACACCACAAGCACACCTGTGATTCATCTCGGTCTACATGCTCCACTGCCACTATCAGCTGGCGAGAGTACCAGCTGTTCTTTTATCCTGTCTCTTCATTGAAGCATTCTAAACTAGTACTCTCACAAAACGCATGTAGTTGTCACTCCACTCCCCCACTGTCTCCTCCCATAGCACATTCAACAACATGCCTCTTTCTTCCATTCATTATGCTCTCCATGGTTCCTGTGTAATGATGCTACAAAGAAACATTGAGAAAACCTTGTCCAGATAACATAGGCACCACTACAGGGCAAATTACACCATGCGATCATTGTCGAATAGCGTGCTCTAAAGCATATCAGACAACAACAAAGCGGTGGTACACAAAAGCAGCACTGCCGAACGTTGGCACAAGATTTCAGCAGTCTACAGAAGAGTGATCCTCGCCGCATGGCGCCTCTTTTCGTGGGACTTCATATTCGTCTTGCGAGCAAATGCCTTGGGGCAGAAGCGGCACTGGAACGGTCTTTCCCCCGTGTGCGTTCGCATGTGCTCAACGAGGGTTACCTTCTGCGTGAAGGCCATAGAACATCGGTTGCACCTGAACGGCTTCTCGCCTGTGTGGATGCGAACGTGCGTCACCAGGTGGGACTTCCCCACAAAGCCCTTGCCACAGTAGCTGCACTTGTACGGGCGTTGTTCGCTCATGTGCGTCCTCCAGTGACGCTCCATGCGGTTCTGAGTTGTGGTGTAGTCGCACACAGTGCAGCGCAACAGCTCCTCCCCTGTGCCGGGGCTTCCATCTCCGAGTGCCAGGTCACACTCGTCATGTACGGCAGTCCAACCTGCACCGTTAAAAGTGGTGCACGTTCACTCAGAAATGAGGCTTAGACCTCTCAGTAACACTGGAAGGTAACTTTGCCCTCAAGAGATAAATCAGTAAGTGCCGCTGAAGTACACTGCAAATGCACTGCTAGGCAAGGCTCGAAAAACTAGCACCAGGAAGATGCAGTCCTGTCACGCTCCTTGTCTGCAGATTTTTTCTTGGGGTAGAGGCTCCATCTTCAAAGGCTTATTAATGATCTGGTATACCACCCACACCCACCACAATGCTCGCTTACGCAAAAACTAAAAACTAAGTCAAAGCCTAAAAAACAATCATGATTGGTTTTCTGCTTTCAGACTAGCCATGAGGTCAACTGCACATGTCAGTCTCTATATGCGATTCGTTATAGGCTTTGTGATCAGTGATTGTCACAGAGATATCAAATACCTTTATCTCACATCGTTAGGACACTGTCGCTATATGCACTCACAGGATAATGAAGTGAAAATATGCAACCAAGAGTAGGTTATGAAACCTGAAAGTGAAGCCAAGTTTGACAGTCACCTATGTGTATTCAAAACACTGAACAAAGGCCAGAGAAAAAAATACAGGAAAACAATGTAACAAAATAGGGGCAAATGAAGGCAAAGATATTTGAGCTACAGCAATAGCCGTGCTGCCTTCGATTGCATAAGAACACCAACTCCAGGGCCTACTGGTTCCAAACAACCACAGATGACACCAGTGCTTACACCTCTGGCTCACTAAGATACTATTTTCATAGGCCACCACAGGCAATTTCGAGTTGTTTGCAGTTATAAGATTTCAGCATAAAAAACACAAGCCAATATTGTTTCAACCCAAGCTACAACATACAAGTAGGCCAACTATCTTGTACACTATGAAAAAATTTAAATGTGCTCAAATGTGAACACTGTGAACACACGAATATTCCATCTAATTACAATGCTCTTCCATTTTGTTGCGTGTGCATGGAAGCTGAAGTACAGGCTACATGTTACGCCATGTAGAAACTCGCTTCATGGCTTGCATTTGTACACAAGATAGCATAGGCCTAGGACAAGCTACTGTAAGGCACAAGACAAAGACACAAGGCAGCATGGTCCAAAGATACTGACACAAGTTGCTGACACATGTCGTTGATGAATGTTTCATGAAGCAATGTCTCTCCTTGCATTCCTCTTCATTTCGTTGTCCTACAGGAGGTATACTCATGAGCAAGTGCTCCTGAGCAAAAGTTAAACCCAATTCATCTTTTGCTGGCGTGTGTTGGCACATGTCTCACTAAGCTTGCCTTCTGGGTGAAAGCCATGGGGCACAGCTGACACTGGAACTGTTTCTCGCCGGTGTGGATGCGGATGTGTTTTTTCAGGTGTCCGGTCTGCCTGAATCTCTTGCCGCAGTAGCTGCACTGGAAGGGTCGCTCGCCAGTGTGCGTCCTCAGGTGCATCTTCATGTTGCCACTGAAAGGCGTGAAGTAGCTGCACACGGGGCAGTGTAGAACTTGCCCTTTGCCCGGCGTGTTTTCTGCGAGCGGCAAGTCGTGGTCATGACGCGTGGCATCCAAGCCTGCACCATGAAAGACAACATACGCTTACCCACATATGAGGTGCGTACCTCTTTTGCAATGGCGGATGTTAGCACTGCCTTTCAGGAGATGAGTAAATGAACACCGAAGATGCTCTTACACTACTCATGTCCATTACGACACTAGTAGACACAGCACTAGCTGAGCTCAGTAAGTCAAGAAAAACACAGTCTTTTTGCTTGAAATTATGCTCATGCGGAAATATCACATTCTAAATTTTACACACTATGCACTCTATGGTCAGTGTTTTGTCGTATGAAAGAAGAAAATGGGGAACATATAATACATTTCGCCTCACATCATAAGGGTTTTGTCATTCAGAAGTCTCATCTGCAAGCATACCTATAAAAAGAGAGAATGAGCAACTCAGAAAATAAGCAACAAAATAATGGAGCAAAACCAAATGCAAATCAAATTAACAGGTCGGTATATATCGTCAAAGTGTCTGCTAAATATAGTCAAAGCATTAGTTGAGGGCAATATAAAAGTTTATCAAAAAGTGTAAATAAAAAATGAAGAACAAAGGCAGAAATCAGAGCTATTAAATATAAAGGCATAGTGCCACAAGAATATCGGGTTACTATTATGTCGCGCACACTAAGTTAGCACTGGCAAATAAGCACACAAGAAATGAATGAACATATAAGACTGACTGTGAAATAATGCAGGGATGACAGGAATGGAAGAGCAGCGTAAAAGCCCCGTGTCTTGAAGACATTAACAGCCAGTCTTCCGCTTCAAACAAACAAGCGCATTGCTACAAACAACTGAGCTAGAAATTTATCTGTTGGCGTATGAATTTAAAACATTATGCAAGTAGAATGGGCTGCTCCACAAAATTTCTACCATCGTAAGTGCAAAAGTGCCATCGCTGAAATAGGCCGCATTCTATCAAAGCAGCCAAGCTCACCTATCAGACTACCGATAACATCGTTCCACCTAACAAGAAACTGCAACGGACCGGTCTCAAGTCTCAACTGCACGTGCACACAGTCCTTTGCAGTAGCCATGGTACTGGAAGCAATCAGACACAACCAGCCTGCAGTAGGCTATTCACATTTAACGCATAACATTCATTGAATGTTAGGTATCTTCACTGTGAATTCTTGCAAGCACTTCCATCACTGAAATACTGCTTCACAAAATGCTCATTCAATACAAAGACAATGCTTCCTTATTACAGCACCAAGCCAAATTCTTTTCAAGTTTTCATTAAAACGACACAGAACAACTCTCTCCGCTTCATACGTTCTAATTATAACTGAACTGGGCGTATAACTGTCATGAAAGCGAGGCTCGAACTGCCACCACTCGCGTATCATCGCAAACTAGTTCACCTTGGATAGACTTTTCTCAAAAATACAGAATTCTTTTTTTTGCAAAACTACGCATTTTTTAACAGTCATTTTTGCCAAATACATCACAAGAGTGGAATCACCTTCCCATACAAGCTGCTGCTAGCACACATACAATTGTGTGAAGATTTCAGCAAGTACACAAGTATACATTATTGCACCATGAGGTACAATGAGTAAATACATTGCATGCTGTGAAAAAAAAAAAAAGCATTTCAATGTGCACTGTCTGCATTGTAAAATGTCTAACCACAGTAAAGCATTAAAATTCTGTCATTTACTTGGAAGCACATCACAAAGCATGAAATGTTCCATGCACAAAAGTAACACACATGCGACATTTATTAAAAATCAGGGACATGGTGCTGAAAATTTGCTCTACACAGTGTAATCGGCCTAAATGCACATCTGCTACCTTAAACATGACGCATACTATGTAAATGCTTGGAATTAAGGAAATCAAACAATGTTTACATTCAGAGGCTGTATTCTGGAAGTGTCCTCTAAGTGGACATGTCTCAATAGGCCTGGATTAAGCTGAGCACATTCCTTTGCTTCAACGAGAAAAAAACATGCCAACACTGCTGTCTCGGAACATGTTAGTTGCATAGAAGCTCCCATTGCCTTAAAAAATTAAGTGCAGATGACCGTGTGTTTCAATAAAAATCAAATCACTGTAAATTGTAAATTGTGAGGTTTTAATGTGCCAAATTGACACCTATGAGGGACACAGTAGCGGAGGGCTCCAGATTAATTGAGGCCACCTGAGGTTCTTTAATGTGCGCTAACATCGCACAGCACATAGACGCCTTTTGCCCCAATCAAAATGCAGCCACTGCGGAAGGGATTAAACCTGGGTTCCCTGGCTAAGTAGCCAACTGCACTAACCACTGAACCACTGTGATGGGTCGTATGCACTGGACTCGTATCAATCGTTCTTGTAGTATTCACTTCGTGTCCCAATTCTTTACTCAATGGCAATTGCAGTTTTAGCTGAGATAATATAACAGCAAAGAAGGATCATCTGTCATCCCACACCTATCACCTCTGTAGGATCTGGGGAGTCAACCAATAGGTATGAACCAGCCGCCACGGTGGCTCAGTGGTTATGGTGCTCGGCTGCTGACCCAAAAAACGCGGGTTCGGTCCCGGCCGCGGCAGCAGAATTTCTTTGGAGGAGAAATTCTAGAGGCCCGTGTACTGTGCGATGTGAGTGCACGTTAAAGAACCCCAGGCGGTCGAAATTTCCGGAGCCCCTCAGTACGGCGTCTCTCATAGCCTGAGTCGCTTTGGGACGTTAAACCCCATAAACCTAACCAAACCAATAGGTACGAACCAAAGTGAGCCCTCCAGAATACGAGCCCGAGACACATTTGTAAATGATCATGTGAAATTTAAATTTCCAAACAGAACGAGAATATTCCCTCCCTAACAGAGAATGAAAGCGCAGTGAACATAACAGTAAGCATTGAAAAGCACCTTTTGCAGCCTGTAAAGGAGCTCACAAAGCTAGCAAAAGCAACAAATAAAACACTTTCACACATCGATGCACTGAGCACTTGCATTTCAATATGAGCATTAAGAGTCTAGCACTAGACGCTTTAAGGGGGACGAGGGTCTTAAAACAGACCTTTTTATTTGTGGCTAGAATGTCATGAAATTTTGCAGACAGATGCGTTTTTCTCTTCTGATTTCAAAAATGTAGTCATAATTGAGCTTATGGTCTTAGATCAAAAGTTATCTTAAATTCTAGAGTGTAATTAGGTAATTTCTTACGCAGCTTTAATGAACTTTCTCAATGCATTTTGTTGCTTTTCATTACATGAATTGACAGCCAGCAAATTCCCATACCCGATGACATTCTTACATTTTTTGTTTAGGCCACGTATAAATAGCAATTTACAATTAGCTTAATGAGTTGCCGTGTAAAATAGTGTGACCTCTTACTCTCGACATAGTATGTCAGGGTGACATGCCTTTAGAGAAAAACGAAGAATGTCATCGGCTATGAAAACTCTCTGGCTATCAATTCATGTAAATAAAGGCAACAAATTGCAATGAGAAAGTTCATTAAAGCTGCGTAAGAAATTACCTAATTACATTCTGGACTTCGTAAGATCTAGGACCACCAGCTCAATTATGATTGCATATTTGGAATCAGGCCGCCGCGGTGGCTCAGTGGTTATGGTGCTCGGCTGCTGACCCGAAAGACGCGGGTTCGATCCCGGCCGCGGCGGCTGGAATTTCTTTGGAGGAGAAATTCTAGAGGCCCGTGTACTGTGCGATGTCAGTGCACGTTAAAGAACCCCAGGTGGTCGAAATTTCCGGCGTCTCTCATAGCCTTAGTCGCTTTGGGACGTTAAACCCCATAAACCTAAACCAACCATATTTGGAATCAGAAGAAAAAAATGCATCTGTGTGCAAAATTTCATGAGATTCTAGCCATAAATAAAAAAGTTAGCTTTAAGAACCTCGTCCCCCCTTAAATAGAAGAAAACTCGGCACTGCTTTCCAGCAGCTTCTGCTTCACCTATCTCGTGTATTCTTTGCACTCTCTCAGCACAACATGCAAAGGCCATGATTTCAACACTACTCGATTCCAGAGCAAATGTTAGGTGTGACTGCACAGTTTCCTGGGGAATTCAGGTACAAGCCTGAAACAAACAAAACACAAAATGTTCACAGCAGTCACTGTCCTCATTAGGAATGTTGCAGGACAAAGGCTCTTCCCAATGGGCTCCAATTATCCTCGACCTGAGCCAGTTGCAGCCAACCTATGTCAGTAAACTTCCCGATAGCATCTCTCCGCTCAACTTCCAGGCACGTTTGGCTCTTGTCTTTGTCATGGTATCCATTCCATTGCCGTAACCCTTTCAGACACACATTATATTTTACTATACAAAGCGGTCTGAAAATTCGTGTGTGTATATTTGAACTCCCTATTTACCAAAAATCAACATGAAGATGCTCAAGTACTTTAGGTATTCATTCACGCTGCACACTTCCACGCTCATAGATATGCGGCATTATTCCTCCATTAAATATTTTCCTTATCACCTGAAGCTGTTTCTGCAAAGAAAGCTCGGCTACAGTGTCCTGTAATAAAACATTCCAATGTGTAAAATAAATAAGTGACAACACCAGAGAGTACTTCATAGGCACGCCATAGAACTTTGCGCCGTGCATCTTTATTTCTCGTTTTCAAAAAGCAATTGATTTTTTTTTTTGGACATGAAATGATCCTGCCATTCTCTCCAGACGAAAGAGTATGAATTGCAGCCAGCATCACTGACTTTGTGAAAGCAGCTATAGACACTTTGAAAAAAAATCTGAAAAGTTAGAGAACCAATTAACCTTTCACTGCATTGCTAGTCCCAATAATGTCAATATTTTCCTTTAAAATTCTGCTAGGTTATTAACTTGCCCCTGTTCCCTAATCCAAGTTACATATCAGTCTCTGAAGGTAGTTGGCTTTGCACAGTTTGGTGCATCATCCTCAATTTATTTCAGTGTTCACTGAAAGAACGGCTGGGCTCACGGCAATAGCTATTACGCTTCCAACAATCTAACTTTTTTACTACAGTGATACATACCAAAAGTGCATGGCAATCGGCCCTAAATTTTTAATTCATCCTTATGCCTGCCCTTTTAAAACTTGGCATGTAGTCTATGCAAAAAGTAACCAGGCTGCATAATTTGCTTCTCAATTGTATAGTAGAGCCCTCACGGCTTCCCTAAAGATCAAAAAAGTTCTCTGAAGGTGGGGACAGGTGTTCTCCTTGCCATACAGAGATTTAGAGCTTGAGGGCTAGCGTTAAAGCTTTAATATATGACTGAGAAGTAAACCATGCAGCCTGGTTACTTTTGGCAAAGACTGTACAAGACTGAGCTCCATGTATGCGAAAAAGTAAGCGACGCGACGACGACGGCTGGCTGTCGCTGCGTCGCCCACTGGCCAAGCTCCATGCGTTGCGACAATGCGAAACAGACGCAAACGTGAAATGGAGAGGACAATCAGTGTTGCTGGCATAATACACCGCAAAGCTGTTTGTGCCTATAACAAGAGTCACATTATTTGCAAGGATTAAAATTTTGGGCAGAAAAATGCAAAATAAAATGTGTTTACAGCTTTGTCATTGCATGTCATTGTCACGGGCGCCGCCATGTTGCCTGAACGTGGGGCGCACACCTGTTTGAACCTCGCGCGCTTTCTGACGTCAACGACGCATACTCGCTAAGCCTAGCAGCACTGCAAACACAGAAGCAGTCTGAAAATCTGGGTTGGTTTATCGCTAAAATTTTGTCGTTGAGGCAAGTTCAGACAAAGCGAAAGCTTCGTGCGAATCTAGTTTGCCGTGAACGTGGGGCACAGCGTAGCGACAACGACGAATCGGTGGTGAAGCAAGAGGCTGAGAGGCCCGGCAAGAGGCCCGGTAGTGACGTACGCTGCCGGATTAGCTGCTATTGGCCAATCGCGCTGGCAACTTTCGGGCGATGAGCGAAATTTTCTGTGAGTGCAGATCCGAGCGACATGACAAGCGACACGGGCATTTTGCTTTGCGCGACGGCGTCGCTCGTCGCTTGCCGCTGTCGCGTTCGCGTGAGTTTTCGCGTACATGGAGTTCAGCCTACATACAAGCCCACCTGAGTAGGTCGGCAGCAAAAAACGCAGCGAACCAAAACAAAGGCGAAGCACCCCACCTGACACTTCCATCCAATGGCATTACTCATCCATGCTGTTACTTGCCTGCCGAGAAAGCTAAAGCACAACCCCAGCACACAGCTAATCAGCCATTTGCAACGTTGGGCCAATTACCTCTGCCGCTTGGGAAGACTTCTACTATTTCCTCCCCCGTAACCCTCCTTATGGCCTGCATTTGTCACAAAGGCGCTGGATAGCATGCGCAGAGTAAACAGGTTACTAGCACCTTTAGCCACTGAACCTGCCCAGCTCTACATTTCATGGTCCTTCAGTAAGTACCCATACGCAAATGTTAGTGGGCAAAGGTGAAGGCCATGAGAAATAGTTGGCATCGTAACAGCTTCTCGCCCAGAGTGGATGCCAACAGATTTCCTCAGCTGTCCAGTCTACCTGAATCTACTTGGCACAGTGTCTGCACTGGAATTGTGGTCCCCAGTGTGTGCCATCAGATGTAGCTGCAAAGCAACATGTTCCAAGTGCAATTTTATAGCAAAGGGCGTTTTACATGCCAAAGGGACACTATGGGAAAAAGAGATGCCACAGTGGATGGCTCTCGTTTTTGACTACCTCTGGGTCAGTTCTGTACAGCAAGGCCATACTCCAATATGAAAAGATAGCCTAACCACTAGTATATGAAGCCACTCTATACGTTAGGCACACAGATGAACTTAAGATAGGGAAAAGAAATCGCCAGTGACCTGCCTGGCAAGAAGCCCTCAGCAACACTTTTATTATTTTTCAGGACCTGTTAGCACCCCAAGGTGATGCAGTCACACACATGGCCTTTAGAATATACGATATCGCCAATGCGGCTCGTTAATAAGTAAAATGCTGCCTGGATGTCACTCTGTAAGGCTTACAGATGGAGCACAGTACAAGTCACCAGCAAGTTGCAGGGAAAATTAAAAAGAAGAGGATGATGCACATACGTAAGAGATTCATTTACCAGCACACAGGGATTAGAAATATCAACACAAACTGAAAAGACAGGAGCCATGATGATAACTCACTGATTTTTATTTATCAGAACGTATAATGTTGCTACCATCACCGAAAACTCCCCAAGATGAACAGAACGCACTAGGCCGTCACATGCAGACGACAAGAAGATTCAAGTAGGAGCTATGATCACATTAAAGTCCACATCAGCAAACACACCACACATTAGTCATACGAGTGAATACAGGAAGTCTTGTACAGTCAAAATTTCGAACTCTCAATCTGTTTCAATAATGGGAAGTTTAAACAAATAAAAAAAAAGAGCGCGATCAACTGGAGACGTGTCAGAACACATTAGGCCTCTCTCACACATGCACAGCTGCCCAGCACTCAGGGAGAGTGATGAACCTGTCATGGCCTGTGATGTGTGCTGGCACATGTCAGTGCCAGCTTGTCATGGTTGTCAAAATTAATCGGTCTTGTACCACAACAGATATGTGGGAAAGGAGGGACAGGTGGGGAAAACAGAGTGGAACAAAGGCCTCACTTGCTATGAAAGTGACAGGGGAATGTGATCACAGGGGAATGTGATCACAGGAGAATGTGATCACAGCCGACGATATGCATCATGTGCTGATGGCAGATGGTTACGGCCAATAATGGCAGACCGCACATGCATCCAGCACCAGCAGCACCGTAGTAACTATACGTGCACTACGATAGCCTGGAGATCAGTTACCATGGCTACTGATGTGAAACCACTCACATCGAGCCAGAGGCAAGTCAATGCACTGTCCTGCTTTGTAGCCGGGGCAGTTCAGCTGTGCATCAATTTCGAATTAATCACCGCAAAGGCTCATGCATTCGAATAACCAAGCAATTTCTGTGTGGAATACACGCGATTATGATGAGACCAAAGCATCACTGAGTAAACCAGACCGTCGAATCAAGCTAGTTTGGATTAATGACTTCACTGCCAGAAAAGAAGCTGCTTTTTTCACAGCTTTTCTCACTGTAAGAACAGGCCAGTGCTTGCATATTTAAAGCAGCCCTGTGTTAAGATTCTTCCTAATGTAGGCCAACGGCATCACATCAGAGCAGAGACAGCACACAGCAAATACAAGAGAAAAGACATGGATACAATTTCCAATACTTTGGAAATAATAGTCTACATTAATATATATTGGTATTACTATAATATAGTACATGTCACATTACTCGATACTGCATTTTCCACTGTCCATGCAAAAAAAAAACTAAATCGTATTAGGACGCATCGATACAAGCACACCTGTTCAGAGCAAAGACGTCCATTTCTAAGTCCAGAGGTGCCGCTCTTGGGCCTATGGACTGTGCACCGCTATGATTCTTAAAATAAGACTCCCAATGCTCAGAAGCAGTATTCTCTGGAGCCTTTGCCCATAGACGCCAAAACATGGCTACTAACAATAATATCACAGTGGCTGCGACAAAAAATGGCCTGGATGGCCCCACCCTATATGAAAGGTGGTAGTACATAGCATCACAGCACCCTCATTTCAGTGATCGACGCATGAGATGGTAATAGTTGTGGTAACCAGAAAAATGTGTTAACTTGGATTGGTAATGCACATTTGAAGAACACTTTTCTTCTAACGGAAAATTCGCCACTGCATGCGCACGAAAGATATATAGAACACAGTAAAGAAGCAGATAATAGCTAGCTTTCACCACAGCTTGCAACTAAGCTTATCCGCTACTGATCAGCGCATGTGCCAAGCCCTAGCAGTAGCTGGTGAAAACAATACAATCTGTGCAGTGTTCTTCCCCACGACAGAGGCAGCCAGCACTCAAGAACCCATGAAAGTAACCGTGACAATGATATATACTGATGTGCTGTTACTATTAGGCAAACAATTTTCCTCTGTGAGCTCAGTACCAACCACAGGTGCAGGTTATGTTGCCATAGTAGCAAGGTACAGCACTGCAGATGAAATATAAACAGATGTCTTGCACAACAAATGAAAACTGGAAACTGCACCTGCAATGCTCGCTTTATTTTCTTATTCCCCAATGATGCCTAAACACACAACATGGGTTATGGAATGTAGCTCACACTGTAGATGAGCCCAAGTGAGCTCAGCCTTTGCACCTTGTTCTAATAGCACTTGAAGTCCTCTGTTAAGCCCATTAATACCACTACATCTCGAAGAGAACTGAAACCGCAACATGGAAAGCAATTCTGTCATTATTAATTCTATTGAATAAGGCCATTGAGCAGGCACACATAAGGTCCTCGACTTTCTGTGGCAGAAAATATCAAATTCAGCAGATGCAGAGTTAAGAATCTGCAAGATTGTGCGGAAGGCATAAGATACCTGAAAAAAAAACATGCAGGTCTAATTTTTGAGCACATTCCTTACATGCTGCAGAGGTCCCACTTCTAAAATTGTTGATAGCTGTTGTAACACAGCATTAGGTAATGTCTCGTGTTATCCGCATTCAACGAATAGCAACTGATACAAAATCTCCACATCGACAGCAATGAAAGAGTGTGTTAGGGTCACTTCTTGCATTCCAAGCCACAAAGACAGGACATCGAAATCTTCACCTTTTTCATCTTTCTAACAGAGAAATAATATGAGGTTTCTTCTTCGGCTATGGTTGGTCTGCACAGTTTCGGATGGATTTTGTTACAATCGTAATGATGTTTCTTTTAAAGTGTTCCTGAGATCTCAAGCTCCACATGTTATATTTATGCAAATAAGGTAACTTATTACTTTTCCAGCACTTTGTTGTTCCTACTGCTGCCCGTGCAACAACTATAAAAAAATTAGTATATGGCTGCCAACACCAAATTCAGTGGAAAATGCTTAAATACGCGACTTTTCGCGGAATCGCGGTCTCGCGGGAAGCTAGGGGCCTTAGGCATACATCTGTTTTGCCTTCCAACCCCACCAGTTATGCCTATAAAACGCCACAGTCTACGTACTCCCCTCGCATGATCCATCAAGCAGTCCATCAAATCCCACAGTACCCCGATGGCTCATCTTACATTACATGCACTCACAGCCATCTTCTACAACCCTGCGGGTTTTTCTTACCACGACACCTGCATGCTGATACCATGGACTAACGTAACAAACCAGCTTGTCCTTTGCAGAAGTCCACTACCACTACAGATACATGGTCCTTGCCAAACGGCATACTTCAAGCAGTCTCCACGTCAACAAACTGGCAAATCCATTGCTTGTACGAAACTGGCTGGCAATACTGCTACCTGTCAGATGCTGGCAGAATGTGCCAGCAGCTTATGGAGCAGTGCTCCTTCCCCCATGGTCCCTCTCTTCGTGGTACCTCATTTTTGATCCCAGGGCGAATGCCTTGGGACAAAAGTGGCACCGGAAAGGCTTATCGCCCGTGTGCGCTCGCAGGTGTGCAACGAGGGTTATCTTCTGCGTGAAGGCCATGGGGCACATGTGGCACTTGTACGGCTTCTCGCCTGTGTGAATGCGGAGGTGCGTCACCAGGTGGCACTTCTTCACAAAGCCCTTGTTGCAGTAGCTGCACAGGTGGGGTCGTTCACCCGTGTGCGCCCTCTGGTGGTACTGCATGTGACTGCGGCGCGCTGTGGTGTAGTTGCACATGGCGCAGTGCAGCAGCTGCCCTCTGCCCGACCTGCCTTCTCCGAGTGGCATGCCATCTTTGTGGTGCACCGCAAAGAAGCCTGCACCGTAGGAGGTGGCACATGTTCACTCAAGTGCGAAGGCATACACTTATCGGGATCACTGAAAAGCCTAACACCATGCAAAGGCGCTCTGAAGAGCGTGGCCACATGCTCGCGTATTCACCCTAAGCGTGGATCACCTTGTATGTCATGCAGATAACAAAAGCAGTGCATGCTATATTTTATCACACGTCAGAACACCATTTTTATACACTGAAGAGAAAAAAGAAAGAGACAATAAGCCACTGAGAAGGTAAGTAAGGAGACTTGTAAGTAAAGACACGCGAAGAACAAGTTAGACAGTCACCTACGGATGTTTGAAATGCTGTATAATGACACGTCACCAAACTGGCATGTCCTTGATAGGGCTTACCAATAGGATATCATTTTAGGTGGCTAGCTAAAGAATGCAGCAGCTTACAGCTAAGACATACAGCATCCATGCCCTCAACCTCAGGGAAATTCCCCAATGCAAGTATTGCACTAAAACACTATGACTTCTTGTCACCAATATTTCAAGTCAGCATCATACTATCTGCAACACCAACAGCTATAAGTAAACTAGTATTAAAGCACTACTCAACAAGCAATTAAAAAAAGATGAGCAAACAAGACAGCCTGCATAACAACAAAGACAAAAAAATTGACTAACACAGAACCCTATATTCAAGACGTTAACTAGCCAAGCAGACATGCAATCCTCTTGTCTATTAAACGGCCATTAAAAATAACTATTCTCATACTCTGATTATTGGGCAATCAATATTTAAACATGGTGCAAGCTGGGTGGGTTGCTACCCAAAACAAGGAGACTGAGAGCACGCAAATCCCCTAACTATACTAACTATAAAAACTTTTCTACCCACGCAGTGGCTCAGAGGTTAGGGCGCTCAGATGCTAAGCTCGAGGACCAATTCCCAGCCACAGCGTTTCACTGGAGGTGAAACTCAAGACAGCCACGGGCTGAGTGATGTCAGTGCACATTAAAGAACCTCTGACGGTGGAAGCTTATCCCAAGTCCTCCCTTATGTGAGGACACTATGTGAACACATCTATGAAATAACAGGTACAATCAAATTGAGCTCCACTCGAGAAAATGCACACGTAAAACGCATTAGATGCCACACAAAGAAATAACGTAAAACCTAGGGCCAGGTGAACACTGGTTTTAGCAGCTCACCAAAGCAGGGGACACTGCACACGAGTTTGAATGGTCTACCATGCTAAGCTTTTCCTGTGTGGGCGCAATACTGGATGAATCAAGGACATTGTTACGCACAAGCAGAAGCACCACAAGGAAAAACATCCCACGAAGATAAGAAAAAATTCTGGAAGTACGGCTCCCACATACATCAGCAGAATTTAGCAAAAATTTCTGTTTTCCAGCACAAATTATAATCACTCAAATGCTGTAGTCACCTCAATGGCAAAAGAAAGACACACAGTGAAATCTCTTCTCGACAAGTCGCTAAACGTGTTATATTGCGCGCTTACCACAGTTATATCTTATTATTCATTCGGAGTATCTTAAACGGTCCTTTTTAGGACAAGAGGGAACAAGGGAAGGGGGGGGGGGGGGGGGGGGCAATGACAAAGTATTGCCACGTAAAAGTGCAGTTACAAGATTTCAGCCCCAGAAGAACAAACTACTGTTGTTACAATGCAAAAAACAACACTAGAGTTACATAAGTACACTGCACATTCCATAAAAAAATAATTTGAGGTTCACATCAGTGTTGCAAAAAAACTGACAAAACCATTTCTACCTTTGTCAGTGACTAGTTAACAGCACATCAGTGCATCAAAATGTTATTTACAAGAAGAACAATACAAAGAAGTTCCTTATGGAATATCACAGTCACACAGCGCTTGCAATTCTCTGGACATTGCGATACTAAACTAAATACACATCCACTACCTTGCATGTGATATGTACAACAGAAGTTATTCTATAGATCTACCCATGTTCATAAATAACTATGATATTTAAGCAGCCAGTGAAGAACAAATACCTTTCATTCAGCAACACAACACGAAAGTGTAATAAACACAACAGTCAATGTACGAAAAATTCCTCCAATGATTCCCCAAATACTCATTAGGGCAGGCAAGACTTGCAGATCATCAAAGTATCATGAGAATGGTCTTGCAGTCTTACAAAAACACTTCGCACCATCGTCTACGAACAATTTTCGCTTCCTCTATAGCACACATTCCTAAAACGAAAAGAAATGCACCAGGGGCTAGAATTGCCAGAACTATTGCAGTCCTGAGCATCAAAAAAGAAAAGAAAAGAAAAAAAATGCAACAGGTGCAATGTAAATACACAAAGCATAGAGTGTTACTGAGGCTCACAGCAATTTTCCGTGCCTTAGTTAGTGGAACAACCCAAAATGTACCGCTAATACAAATCAAAAATGCATGCCACTTAGCTTTCTTCAATTAAGCCTATGCATATGCTCCCGGGAACACTTTATCGAGGCAGAACGCTGACAAAGCGGCCAATAGCTTTATCAAAGTGCGCTGTTCCTCGCATGCTTTTTAACTTCATGGTTCGTCCGTAGGTACCCACGAGCAAACGCCATTGAGCAAAAGCGACACCGGAACCGCCCCTTGTCCTCGTGTGCTCGCATGTGTCGCACTAAGCTCGCCTTCTGGGTGAAGCTCAAGGGGCACAGCTGGCAGTAAAACGGCTTCTCGCCCGTGTGGATGCGGCTGTGTTCCACAAGGTGGGCTGCCCGCTTGAATCCTCTGCCACAGTGGCTGCACTGGAAGGGACGCTCGCTGATGTGTGTACTCAGGTGATCCTCCATGGCGACGATGAAGTCTGTGCAGTAGCTGCACTCGGGGCACTGTAGTAGCTGCCTCTCAGCCTGCAGGTTTTGTGCAGGTGGGAGGACATCTTCAAGGAGCGAGATCGCCGGACCTGCACCAAAATAGATCGCGTGTCATTACTCATACATGCAGATCGCCGATGCACAACATAACACTCCCATATACACAAAAAAAAAAACATGCACAATGCTCATTTCCTCATATCACGATGGCACTGCCCGTCACCTTTCACTCAGGTTTAACAATAAAGAATTAATAGGTAGAGAAAGCTGCATTTAATGTTCAGAACAAAACGGCATCACTTCAGTATTACCATAACAGTATGTCACCACAGTGTCCACTACATGCACATATATCATGCTGCTCTATGTGCAATGCTATATGTCCTGAATGTTTAGGAATTCTATGCAGTTGGGCTTTCTACATGCCTCGTGCTGTGATATTTGTGATAATGATTAGAACTCCATCTCTACTCTTTGAGGCACAGTGTAGTAGAGGGCGCTGAATTCTGACTGCTTACATCTCTCGGCACACCAAGCAAAATCTCAAATAGGTGCAGATTATCTAATCACTAAAATGTCGAACTGCTCAACGTGCTATATTGAAATATGCCTGGCAAAGTGCATGCAGGTATCTGGAGCTATTTTTACATACAGTGCTACAGTGATCTACATATCAGGAAGGCTACAGCACCGATTTGTCCTTTCCCACAGATGCTTACAATCGCAAGGTGGCACAGTAATGGATGGACAGTGTAGAACTTGTAGCACTCCTAATGGGGTTTTATGAAATAAGCAGAATGCTGCATCCACATCATTCTGTCAGGTTTAAACATGAGGCATATTACAAATCGTCAACAGAAAGCAGCGAAATACACAAACAGGTCAACAATGCACTCAGATTAATTTCATTCAACATGCACCCAGCTCATTCATTGTTAATTCAAACTCACAGAGCATATCTACAATCACAGACAACTCAAAAGTAGACAAGCCAAAGGCGTTATTATAGGAAGCATTTCCAAAAGCAGTCTTTCACATGAGTCTAGATCTTGTGCACTGTGGTGTAGCCAGATACACGGTGCAGTGTAGTAGCCACCTTTCCCAATGCGTGTTTTCTGAGGATGGTAAGCCGTACTTGCAATGCATCACAGCCAGCTCTGCACCATCATAGGCAAAAAGGTTTCACTTTTGCCAGCAATGCACAATTCACCTTCACACGTTAGCAATGCAGCACACACTGAAGAAATAAGCGTCATATGCTTGAATAAGGTACTGGCAGCACATCCAGCACATGAATTCATGGGAAGTGCACTTTCTTAACATTACTCTGAGCTGTGTGTACGTGTGTGCATGTGTGCGTGTACGTGTGTGTGCGTGCAAGTGTGTGTATGTGTAAGCCAACCAGCAATGTACCGGGTGTTTTTTTCTAAAAGATCCAAAATTTAAAAAAAAAGGTAAATTGCTTTAGATTTATTTTAGCACTGGGGCTATACTAGAGGCTACGACGGGCGCCAGGCAAGAGGACAACTGCTTTAATTAGTTCGCTCATTAACTAAATATGTTAATGAACCTTTCTAATTTTTATTTTAGGGGTTATGTTGTATTCGCAGAATTGGAGATCGTCCTCCAAACAGTCCAACAGAGAAAAAACAGTTTCAATTAAAAATTTTTCACACACGGTATGCGGCGCGAAAAAGTCACCCTGGTAGGAATCTTCACACCGCAACTCAGCGGCGAGGAGCGCCTCTGACGTAGTTCGCTCCGCCTTGCGCTTTGCATCACACGGCGGCTGATATCACCTGAAGCCCGGACGGTGGCCTGCACTATCGCTGCTTGTTTCGATTCGCTCCGCGGCCTCACGGAATGCCGCGTTGGAACAATAACGCACTGACACAAAAGCGCAGGGCGGAGCGAGCTACGTCACACGCGCTCACAGACGCTGTGTTACAGTGTGAAGCTGCCTACCAGGGTGACTTTTTCTCGTTTTGTAACGCGCGCAAAAAATTTTTTCATCAATTTTTTTTTTCTTGGCTGGACTGCTTAGAAGACAATCTCCAATTCTGCTAATACAACATATCCCCTAAAATAAAAATTATAGAAGTTAATTAAGGTATTCAGTTAATCAGCAAACTAATTAAAGTAGTTTGCCTCTTACCTGGCGTCCGCCGAAGTCCTCAGTATAGCCCCAGGGTTAAAATAAACCTAAAGGAATTTACCTTTCTTTAAAAATTTTGGACCTTCTAAAAAAAAACACCCGGTATACAAAGCCTCCCTCGGGGAGCCTCGGTGCCAACTCCAACAGCCAGTGTATGAGAGATTGGTTGTACGCATAGGTGAGCACTGAAAATAGGCTTACCACAACGAAAATAAGGTGATCATAACAGCCCATGGACAGCACAACTGAAAAACGATCTGCCTTTCAGTAAAGAAGAGCGGCTCACCTGAAGGAGGTTACTGAAATTACAACACGAGGTGCTACACGATTACGCATGAAGAATTTTTGAACATTACCAAGCGAAAAATTAATTTAATGTTAGGCAAAGGGGGATGCCTCCCGCCACCCAAAGAAAAGATTCTGAGGTGCTCATTACGAGACAACCAACACTCAAGGCATGAAATAAACCCATTATATATAAAAAAAAAAAAACGGTTTAATGTCCCATTCCTTGAAGAGACAGCATAGAGATTTTTCTTTTCTTCTTCCTCCTTCTCATTGGGAGACTCGTATTAAAGAATCAGCAGAGGTAGTAAACACAACGGTGCCATTAGAAGAGAGTACAAGAGAACTGCTAAGAGTTCATTACGGCTTTTTATCAGTAGCAAGACATTCACACTGAACTGATTATTACATTTGTAAAGATGACAACAAGCATTTGTCCCAAAGGCACGGCTATCGTTGTATGTGTAGCTGCACTTGAACTGTCTGCCCTTGGACTACTCACCATTGCTCCATCTCTCTGAACAAACCCCCCTCTTACACACTGTGCGTTATAAAAATTTCAAACTTGCAAGAACAGTGAAATGCAGGCACCATGTTACACCATAAAATTGTAAACTCCAAATTATGTGGTTTAACATCCTGCCAAAGCCACTAAGTCACCGCCGTAGGTCCACATTACATTAAGGAGAGCGACTCTGGCACAGACAAAATGCTCAACTCCTTCACACTTTTCATGGACCCTGTCCTTTAGGTATAATCATTTTTTACAAGCCGAACCTACACTGCGCGGTCAAAGAGGCACACTGCAGTGAAGGGTTCCGGTTCATTTCAACAACCAGGGGTTCTTTAACACGCACCAAAGCAAGTTTCAACACACAACTGATTTCTTCGGTTCACCTCCATAGATACACATTCACAACAGTTATTTATCACTTTAACCAAAGCACTGTTTGGCATTACAGCGGAGGGGAATGATATTTCAACGTAGACAGTACAACAAACACAGGTAGAATAAAAAAAAATAATGCAGCACAATTTAAATCTAGTCAATTATAGAAACAACAGCATGAATCAAAGATGAAGCAAAAGATTCACTGGACATTGCGGACACTAATTCCTGGGGCAGCCTATTTATTGACTTATGGCTTTTACAGAAAACGACCCTTTTAGTATATCTGTACTTCATTTGATTTCCTTCAAAGCTGTCAACTTGTGCTCAGCAGCTGATTGGCTCAGCCACTTGGGCAGGCATTCACAAGGATGCTTCCCAAAACTTCCGAAATTAAAAAAAAAAAACAAATGAAAACCTACAAAAACAATGTATTTAACTACACAACACAAAAATCACACTCAATGAGCAAAGGCAGCACTTATAAACATGATATCAGCTACACTAAAAATGAGTCAGTGCCTCTTCTCCCTAAAGTGCTCTCACTTAAGCAGATGCTGCAACTAACACACTACAAGAGCAAAACGCACATCTGAACATGCTCTATAATGTGACTGCAATGTCCAGGAATAAAGTTCCATGTTCAAGAATAATGTTCCAATGTCTGTGCACACTGTCAGCCTGTGCAGGGCCATCACTTAAAGCTCATCAATTTGGGTGAGCTGTTGGTGTCACACGGCCAAAAGAGACAGTTCACAAGGGCTATGCACTTTGGTAAAGATACTGTCCCACAAATGTGGAAGGCAGTTCTTTTGAAAGTTTTTGCCACCTTCAACTGGTGTTCACTGGCCCGTCGATGTCGTCTTTGGTGCCTGCAAAGTAGAACAGATAAGGAAACCTCTACATCAGAAGCCACGATGCTTGTCCACTTAAGTGCACATACTACATATTGGGGAGCTGCCGCCTATTTAAAAGGTGAACCGATGGAGTTTAGTGGAATGGCTGACTTGGGCAGTTCCAGCAGTGCTGTGCATGATGCTAATTTGCTGGATCCTTGTACAAGAAGCCACGCAAAGAGACAACCAAATTTTTTGTAAAAGAGTTCAAAGTAAGCGCCTGCATTTGCAAGTTATGTCAACAGCTGGCTCACATGGCAACACTTTAATGATGCCTCCTTGACAAGTTCCTCTAAACATTCAACACAGTTTGCATGACTCTGCAGACGTTGCTGCAACTGCCTAGCAAGTCACCAAGTATGGCATCCATTTCTCACAAGTACAGCTGATTATAGAGTTGACAAAGTGATATTTAAACTTGCTAAAAGGGTGACAGCAAAAAAGAATGTGCACCTGTGAATGAAAAACACACACTGCAGTCCTAAATGGGCTCTTGTCAGCCTAACTACAGGTGTACATTCTTAACCTTCCCACAGTTTACAGCCTGTTGGGAGTTTATACATATTTAATGCGAGCTGTTAATCGAAAAGTCTTAATCACGTGTTACTCAATTGCTTTTATTGCTGATTATTTAATAGACTGCCTTACCAGCCTAGCCAGAAAAGATAAAAGCCTGAAATTGCTACCACTGAGCACAGAACAAGTTTAGGACACTTTGAAGTGTTGCCCTGCTTGTCTTTTTGAGAATACATCTGATTTATGCACTAAGACAAGTAGGACAATGTGATCACCAAGTGGATAAGATAGTTAATGTAGCCGAGGAGTTCTACCCAGATCTATACAGTAGCTGAAGTAATCAGGACGATAATGAAAGAAGCAGCAGAGCAAAGTGGATATTCTGCTAGCAACGAAGGAGGAAGTAAAGAAAGGCTTAGAAGCAATGCAAAGGGGGAAAGCAGCTGGTGAGAATCAGGTAACAGCAGATCTGTTGAAGAACAGAGGGGAAACTGTGCTAGAAAAACTGGCCACCCCGTATACGCAATGCCTCATGACCTTCACATACTGGAATCTGAAGAACACTAACATAATCTTAATCCATAAGAAGGGGGACGTCAAGGACTCAAAAAATTACAGATTGATCAGCTTACTGTCCACTTCCTACAAAGTTTTGAAACCATGGTGTGGAAAAGCCACAGGTGAAAGTACTGGAAGATATCTATAGCGGCTACAAAGCCACTATTAAGACAATAATAAAATCCCCATAAAGAAGGGCGTTAGGCAGGAAGACACTATATCTCCAGTGCTATTCACAGCCTGTAAACAGGAGTAGTAGTAGTAGACCTTTATTCGGTTGTAATTTACCGGTCAACACGCTCGACCTACAAATTATGGCCAAATAAAGGTCTACTACTACTACTACTACTACTACTACTACTACTACTACTACTACTACTACTACTACTACTACGACTACTACTACGACTACTACTACGACTACTACGAAAGGTATTCAGAGACTTTGATTGGGAACAACAGGGGATCAGAGTTAATGGAGAATACCTTAGTAGCCTGCGATATGCTAATGACATTCCCTCACTAAGTAACCCGGAAGACAAATTGCAATGCATGATCAATAACCTAGACATCAAAGCAGAACAGTGAGTCCAAAAATTAATATGCAGCAAACTAAAGTAATGTTCAAAAGTATTGGAAGGGAACAGCAGTTTACAATAGGTAGCGAGGCACTGGATGTGGTAAAATAGTAACCGCAGATTCGGACCACGAGAGTGAAATAACAAGAATAAGAATGGGTGGAGTGCATTTGGCAGGTTCTCTAGATCAGATCATGAATATCAGTTTACCAGTACCCCTTAAGAGAAAAGCATACTGGGTGTTATTTTTTTAAAGGGTCCAATTTTTTTTTAAAAGGGTAACTTGCTTTAGATTTATTTTAGCCCTGGGGCTATGGCTAGTTAACTAAAAAGTTAACTGAAGTTTGTAGTTAACTAAATACATTAACTTTTCTCATTTTTATTTCAGAGGAATGTTATATTTTCAGAATTGGGGCTCGTGAAACAGCTTAGGTAAGAAAAAAAAATTCATTATATTTGAAGAGCGCGTTACGAGGCGAAAAAAAAAAAGTCATTCTGGTAACGGCTTCACGCACGCACGCACGCACACGCACACACACACACACACACACACGCACACGCACACACACACACACAGGCAGCGAACGCGTATGGTGTAGATCCCTCCCTGCGTGCGTCACGCTGCTGACGTCACCTGAGGCACAGACCAGTGGGCCGGCGGTATCGCTGCCAGCAGTTTCGCTTCGCTCCGCGGCCTCGCGGATCGTGTTCACACACGCGACACTCAAGTCCACCTTTTCACTGAAGGATAACCTCCTTACATGAGACTCCACGACGCCTTTCCGAGGTTGACGCTGTCACATGCCACAAGCGAAAAAGGTCACGCAGTCACTTTGAGGCCGGATCGTAAGTGCCGCGGAGCGAAGCGAAACTGGCAGCGACGCCGCCGGCCCGCCCGTCTGGGCATGCGCGTTTGGGCCTCAGATGACGTCAGCAGTGTGACGCAAAGCACAGGGCGGAGCGATCTACGTCATACGTAACGCCCTCGCTGCCGTTGCGTTGCGGCGTGAAGCCACCTACAAATTTGTTGAAAAATCTTTTCCTCAGCTGGCCCGTTTGGAACAAGAGCTCCAATTCTGCAAATACATGGCCCCTAAAATAAAAACTAGAAAAATAAATTGGTGTGCTTAGTTAATTAGTGATCTAATTAAGGAATCCTTGCGCGCTTGAGAGGGGTATTACTTTTTTATTTTTAAATTTCGGACCCTCTAACAGAAAATAACCGACAGCTGTATCTTCCCGGTACTCACGTATGGGGAGGGCAACGCAGCCAGCTACGGCAAAGAAAATTATAGTTGTAACGTTAAGAGACGGGAAGAGAGCAATTTGGGCCAGCGAACAAACGCGGGTTAATGACATCCTAGCCGAAACCAAGAGGAAGAAATGGGTTTGGGCATGGCATGTAATGCGAAGGCAAGATAACCGCTGGTCGTTAAGGGTAACGCAGTGGATCCCAAGAGAAGGCAAGCGTAGCAGGGGGCGGCAGAAAGTTAGGTGGGCGAATGAGATTAGGCAGTTCGCGGGGATAATGATGGTCGCAGCTGGCACGGGACCGGCTTAATTGGAGAGATACGGGAGAGGCCTTTGCCCTGCAGTGGGCGTAGAAAGACTGATGATAACGAAGCAAAACAGTTCCATGGAAGACATTTTGGCACGGTGCTAAGGCGTTTTTTCCATTGTTCCATGCAGGACATTTTGCTGCTAAGGTGTTTTTATTCTATTTATGTTGTTCTATGCAGGGCATTTTGGTGTTTATTCTATTTCCATTGTTATGTCTTTCACTCAACGTTTCTGCCAGGTCCCTAATGTACCCATTTTAATGTACCCATTTTCAATTATGAAAAGAATACCATAAACAGTTTTCTTTAACATCCTTGCTTTTACAGAACAACTTTTTCTTCGATTATCAGCCTTTCTCTAGCATTGGCTAGCAGTGCCAAGCAGTGTATTTGTTTACAATTATTCCTTGGTTTATACGTTCGCACTTCAAAAACCAGGGGTCCGGGTTCAGGTTTTTTTTTTTTTTCCTCAGATTTCTGTAAAGCCACAACTACTCGTAAACCGAAATACGCAAGGTTACTTTGTTTTCATACAAAGCATAACACATTGTGCAGTCAACCATCAAGATTGAGCGCAACATCAGCTTTTGCAACAGCAGGTTATAAGACCATTCTCTCACTCCAGCAACTTCATTTCATTGAATTTATATCATCCTTAAGGGGCTTAGGCATTTCACACTTTGGGGCTGAAAATAACATGTTTAGTGTTGCTGGGAAAAAAGGAGAGCAAACCTAGAACCTATAGAAACAAATCGCTTGACAAAGTCACAAACTTGACTAATACGCGCCCCCGCACAACTTTAAGCCCCTGCAAGGCGTTATCTTTTGGCAGCTACGCACAGACCAGTGCGTACGCGAGAGCGTCCCATGACTCCAGTTCATTCGTTTTCTTGGGAAATTATCTTAGCAGCACAGATAAGCGATCAGTTCTCTGCAAGTGGCAAGCTGGGGGGCAAATGTGAAGTCACATGAGGAGCGGCGCCCATGAAGAGAGAACCAGCCAACATGGAAACCAATCCGAGAGCCTTCGTGTTGACACGGGCAGCTGGCACCACATTCTCCGTAAAAAATAATACCAAGCGAAGGAAATATAAATATGAGTAGTGAAACATGCATGCACCGACCATTCTGCAGCAGTGAAGAGCTAGCGACGGTTTTGTGCGCGTACCGAAATGTCTGCGGCTCACTTTTGAAGTCCGTGCACCGAAACGGCTCGCAACGAAATGTATGAATCCCACGCAGAACGGCAGAGCACAATTCACTAGCCACAGCCTCACATTTCGACGTCTGTCAACTCCTTTCTCCATAGCTTTTCACTTTCCGTCGCACCGTCGCTATGACGGCAGCCATGTTGAGGGCGCGTGATTCCTTTTACTGCTAACTGGCGGCACTCGAGGAGCATTGATCAGTGCTTTAGAAGTGTTTCTTTCTTTTTCATGTTATGTTACTTTTTAATCTACATTTTTTTTTAATCGGGTAACCCCGTTGACTTCTCGATGAAAAAAAAGGACCTCGTCTCATCATCATCAAAATCGTCCAACCAGTCGAACGCGTCGTCTGCTAGCCGAATAAGAACGCCGGCATGTGTTCTCCGCAACCGGCGTAGTGATCGTTTTTGTGCGGAAAATAACGAACGAAAGTGTTTGTAAATTAAAAATGAGAGCTGCTTTAGTACTTGCACTGACATATCGCATGATGATTCTTAATTTGAATGCAAGCACTTAGAATCTATCTTCATTACACCGTTGTTTTCCAGTGTTTTTTGGCTTTGATTTCTTTCACATTTTGTTCCTGCATTTCTCCAGCATTTTCACACCACTCTACGACCATGCATGGTTTCTTGAACAAAGCTATCTTTAAATATAGCAATAAGGAAGGAATAGTCTACGTTTCTAGAAGACTTTGTATATACTATATTGTCAAAACCACATACTAAAATACATCATTTTCACATACCCTCATGTCTGATAAGTTAAAAGGTCAGCTTGTGTCACACTAATTCTGTTGCCGCAGGTACGCCAGAACCTTTGCTCGTGCATTTTAAATTTTCACGCCATTCTTTTTTTCTCATTTCCAACAGAAACTTTTGTCAGCGCTTTTTCAACTCTCAAAGTGGAGTTAGACAAAATGTAGACAGAAATTAAATGTATCAAACCACAATGTAACAGAACTCAATCTCATCATTATCAGCCTGACTAAGCCAACTGCAGAGCAAAGGCCTCTCCCATATGTCTCCAATTAACCAGGCCTGTCCTTTGCCAGCTTGCCTGGCATCCACTCTTGGAATCCACTCCGTTACCCTTGAGGACCAGTGGTTATCTTGCCTTCGCATTGCATGCCCTGCCCAAGCCCATTTCTTCCTTTTGATTTCGACTAGGATGTCGTTAACCCGCGTTACTTCCTTCACCCACTCTGCCCACTTTCAGTCTCTTAACGTTACACCTATCATTTTTCTTTCCATAGCAATTACAGGGTCTATTCTGAAAGTTTCCTGGACGAACGGGCGGAAGAGAGCTGGTCTGCGCGTGCAGGATCGTTGAAGGGGGATATTGGGAATGCTGGGGAAAATCGGCAGTAGGCTCTCGGCCGCTGAAGAGAGGAGGTCGCTTGTACTGTGAACCCCTGTCGAAATGTCTCGTCACGCAGAATAGTCGAACGTTTGCTCGATCAACGACACGCGCTCAAATTTTGAGTAAATCTTAGTAAAATGGGCAAAGAGACTCACAACATGATTAAGGAGGCCCACGGTGAAGCTTCCATGGGTAGATCAGGTGTTTTTTGAGTGGCACAAGCTGTTACGAGAAGGTAAGGAAAGAGTGGAGGAAGACAACCGCTCCAGACGCCCTTCGACCAGCAAGACCAACGAAAATGTGTAGAGAGTGAAACCTTTACTTAACAGTGATCGTAAAATGAGTATCAGAGAATTGCTGGTGACTTCAGCATTCCTCAAACCCAAGTTTTTGAGATCGTGACAGAAAACTTATCCATGAGGAAAGCGTGCGCGAAGTTGGTGCCGGGAGTGTTGTCAGAGGAGGAAAAGGCCAACCGGTAGGTTCTTCTCCTTCATGTGAATGAGGACCCCGATTTTTTGCCCAGCGCAAGGCGGCAACGCTGCCTCAGCCCCCCTACAGCCTCGACTTGGCCCCGCCAGACTTTTTTCTGTTCCCGAGAATAAAATCGACGCTCGAGGGGAAACATCACGGATCGGTAGAGGTGGTTCAACAGGCCGTGACGAGGGAGCTAAACAGCATTCCGGTCCAGGCGTTCCTGGAGGCGTACAAAAAATGTCAAACTCATAGGCAGCAGCGTGTAGGTGCGGAAGGGTGCTACCTTGAAAAATGGTAATCGTTTGTAGTATTCTCTTGAATAAAGTTTGTTTAAAAAAATCAGTCCTACTACTTTCAGAACAGACCATGTATATTTCTTTCCATAGGTAACTGCACTACCTTGTGGCTACTCTCGCTGTTCAAGAGCGAAAAACAGTCCCCCTGCAACATGAAAATGCACACAAAGAAAGCGACATCAGACCATGTGCATCAGACGAAATGTTTCGAACATGATCAGTGTCAAACCGGAATCTCCTCGAGACATTAAGCAAATGGCACCCCTTGGGACAAAAACCAGGTGGCCAAGGTTGCAGAAGTGTCCACTATACACTGACTGTTGGCAATGCTCATTATTGCCGGATGCCAGCACAGAGGCGCCGCATCACTTCGCCACCAGTCTTTGTGTAGGATTCAAATGTCTCGTTAAAAGAGACAGAAAACTGAATTTTACGGGCCCAATTTTTTTTGGCGCAATGCAAAGCTTGCTGTTTAAAGAACTCGATTCTGCGACGGTTTCGTTATAAACACGGCTGTGGATGATTTTTACCAAGAATTTTTCAATCAGTGCACGAACCCATTTTTATGTAGGCCGATGCTGGAAACCATGATCAGTGAAAGCAATGGCGATTTCACGTTTGCAGATGTGGTGCACAAAAGAAGAATATTAATCTCACCCTCCAGATAGCAATTCGACATTTTTAATATACAGTAGCATCCATTTCAGTTTCCACGCCCAAAGCTATTCATAAGAGTGACATACACCTCGTCAATGAGAGCTTTTATATAGTGCATCGTGGTTGCCGCTTCATCCAAGATATGCACAACACAGTGGCGCCATCTAGTGACAAAAGCTAAAAGCATCTCCTTGGTGATGCGAACGGCTCACTGGAGAGAGCGAAAACTTTATTTAATAATTCTACATTGTGTCTAGCTATTTCCCTCCTTAGGGGACTCAGGCAGAACGTTACGCGTTGTAAGACACCTTGACTTAAAACCCCTTGTGGCGGAGGAGGTTGCAATAGCGATCGCTCTAACTCAGCCAGGTACCAAATACGTAGTAAGCGACTGCAAAGCCGCAATTAGAAATTACAGCAAGGGACGCATCCACGAAATGGCGGCTAAATATCTAAAAGACTTTATCCCAGCCCACAATATTCTAATTTTCTGGACCCCAGCCCACTCGGGTCTGGTTGGAAACGAGGCCGCCCACAGGCTCGCCCGCTCCTCTTTACCTCGGGGAGCCGTGGACACCTCATACGAATTCAGCACTAAAGAGGAAACCAATACCTTTAATAGCATCACAGACATTCAGAAAAAGAACAAAAGGATCTATCCTCCTCCGGATAGATCGCTTAGCTCGGCTGAGGCCTATGACTGGAGAAGACTCCAAGCTAGAAACTTCGCATCCCCGCTCTGGAGGAGCTGGACAGGAGGTGACACGAGGGAGGATGGAGGATGCGGAGGTTTGCGAGTTCTGCGGGCATACCGCTACACTCGAACACATACTATGGAGATGCCCCAGTGCCCCAGGATATGGCAGAATCAATAATGCAGAGGAATGGGAGACCATACTCAGAAGTGCCGACCTTAGCATACAACGATACGCTACCCGCCTGGCAGCAGAAGCTGCGCGACTATACCGTTGCTAGTCTTCCAGCTGCGACGCTGCCCCTCCCCGGACGCCTGCGTGCGGACCCGGAGGGGCATGGGTCTTCTTCTGGTGGAAATAAAGTTTCTTCACTCACTCACTCACTTATTTAATAAAGTATGAGGAACTCTCAAGAAAGAATCATTAAAAACAAATCAATTATATTCTACTGAGATGTGGTCACGTAGTGCACTACACTAATAATAGCAGGATTTCACTGCAAGATAGCAGTTTATGCGATTTTAAATGCCAAATTAAAATTACATGTCCTTGTTTCTCCGATACTGCAGTGCTCAATTCTCATAATACAAGGCACAATCTTTCCATTTCCACGATAAACTCGCAACACGTTTTGGTCAGTGGTTGGACCCTTTAGGCACTGCAGCTTCCCTATATCTTTTTTTTTTTTGCACGGTACGTACTTATTGGCAAAACTTTTTGCTGACATGTTCACACAGGCTTGAAATAAAAAAGACTTTTGTAGAGGTCGAACCTGTTGTGATGTCAGTGATAGTTTCTGTGACTAATAAATTCAGGCTAACACACTGTTGTAATGTAGTATTTATTGAACATATTCGTGCGCTACCAGTGAAAATCAGAGGGCACATCAAATGCAGCACAATTACGTACTTGCTGCACGAAACTTTGATCATGGGAGTACATTTGCTTGTAACCTAGAGCTATAAAACTGCCTAAATATAGTCAGGCACAGTATGAGGTACAAACGCCAGACAGCTTAAATTCTTGCCTGACGACACTTTACACTGCATTGGCTACAGCTAACAGAGTAAAGACATATAGTTCTCTGTACAAAATAATGTCTCAGCAACAGACAAAGAAGATCCAAGATTAAAAGAAGGCTGCTCAAACAATTAAGCAAAACTGGATTCCCAAACATTAGGGAACTCTAAGTTTCAACAAAACAATTCTCACAGTGCGACATTCATGAGAGCAATAAAGCATGCAGTAAACTGCGAACCGAGAATTGCCAGCTTATACAAGTAGAAGTTCAAAACAGCGGCTCGTTTATTCGTACACAATTCAATGAAGCACTACCAAGTTCAAAGCTGCGGATGTACAGCCAGCGTCAAAAGTATACAGCCCATGGGCTTTGTTTCTAAGTGATGCAGTGGGTATCTTGAAGCCCCATATGTACATCCTGTAGTCGGAAAGACTGAGGATCAAAACTCTTCTAATCTTTCAGAGACTTCAAATGCTGCCAGTACAGAATAAGGTACACTGCATAGCCCAGATGAAAGCTCAAAGGGCTGTATGTTTTTGACAGAGGCTATACTTCTAATCAAAAGCAGAACACTTCAAAATTTTGAGACACACAAATGGGAACAATCGAAAAAAAAAAATACCATCCCACTGTTTTGTGCATCTCCAAACTGAAGTGCCATCAACAGTGACAACATATCACTTCCCGTTTCAACACAACATGATAAAATGCAAAAGCAAGGGCATGCTTCAACATGAATCAAGTGTACTGTGGGGCCAGCTGGACAGAAACGCTGTTTGAACGAAGAACAAGCAGCAATGCCTATGCTGTGGGCAAAGTGAAGCAGAATTTCATCGTATCCATTGGCTTGCAGCTACCACTGATGGCTCAATGTAGCACACCAGCATATGTTTATCGGATCACAAAAAAAAAGAAAAGAAAGAGCATGCTTTAAACTTCCCCAAATTATTTGAGCATTTCAACATCCTGGAAATGGTGTCTAGTTTGTGCACATAACATCACTAGATGTGTGACCTTATGCATTTGAACTCTCAGAGATAAAGAGCATAAACGCAACTGTTTATATTCTTTTACACTCTATGTTCTGCGCTTGTATCTAGATGTAGCCATGAAACGATTATGATACAAAACACAAAAGATGCCACATAAAGCAAAATATTAATTGCTGATGGTTGCAAACCAACACAATGAACACCAAAGACAGGCAAGAGGAACAGCCACTAGTACTAATACTAGTGTGCGTTCCTCTTACCTGCTCTTTGTCTTGAGTGCACTGGTTTGCAACTGTCATGAGCTTAAACCAACTGGCCGAACTAGAAATCTTATAGCATCTAATACAGCCAATTTTGGTTCTGGATTTGGCAAGCAAAACTAAAGGACGACGCATGGAACGCTACAATCTAGTACTACTGTCAAGATATTGACAGAAAGCTGCTTTCACAACTCAGTTACAAAGACAGCAGCAACTTGACAAGTCAGCCTGTCACAGCACCTAACTTCACCTAACTTTGCATGCAGCTAGAAGACTGCTGCTTTCATTTTATGCAGCGAGATAAGCAGAGATGAAGCAGCTGTGCCAAGCTAAGTTGTTAGGAATGTTTCCATTACGCTGTACGTGTTGACCAAAAAACCAACAGATGGCACTGATGGTCTGCGTAGCAGGCATTGTAGTCACTGTCGCTTGCTGCCATCCAACAACCTGTGTGCACAAACGCATTTACACACAAGCACATTCAAACACAAATTAATCTTTGCATAAGGTGGTAGGATACCAAGAAAGCACCTCTCTATAGCAGAATTTTTTGCTAGGCTAGTTGGTGCATGATACGGAATGAAGTGCCAACACAGACGAACACAACAAAGAGACATAGACAGGCGCTTGCTGTCAAACTGTCAACTGATCCTTAATTGACTGTGTTTATATCCAAAAGAGAGGTATCTGAATAGGTTCCTGTGCTGTGCCTGTTTTGAGCAACTTTTTCTCTGAGCAACTGATACTATTTTGTACAAAAGTTTAGACAAAGGGGAAGTTTTGAAGATATTCCGGTATGCTGAAGATGTTTTAGTAGCGCAAAACAAACAGGACCCATCAACTACATGGCACACTATGAATGAAATTCTAAAAGCGGTTTGGTTTAGTTTGGTTTATGGGGTTTAACGTCCCAAAGTGACTCAGGCTATGAGAGACGCTGTAGTGAAGGGCTCCGGAAATTTCGACCACCTGGGGTTCTTTATCGTGCACTGACATCGCACAGTACACGGGCCTTTAGAATTTCTCCTCCAAAGAAATTCCGCCGCTGCGGCCGGGATCGAACCTGCGTCTTTTGGGTCAGCAGCCGAGCGCCATAAACACTGAGCCACCATGGCGGCTTTTAGAGAACATTAGCCATGGTTTGTAGTATACCCGTGAACTACCAGAAAGCAATAAGTTGCAGTTTTTGGACCTGGAACTCTCCTTGATACCGGAAGGAATCTGCTGGATGTACCACCCCCAAACTCAGCAAGAGCTTTTGTCATAGAAGTCAGCACATTCCAAGATAGCAAAATGAGCCATAGCCACAGAAGGGTTACAATCCTCTATTAAGAAGTCAAGCGAACATCGCATGCAACGTAACTTTTAACTCCAGATTGCACGACTACAACAGGCAGGCTTTCTATAGACTGTTTTATCATAAAAAAATACAAGGTAAAAAGAATCAGCAGCAACCGAGTTCTCGCTTCGAAAAATACAAGGTAAAAAGAATATAAACACTCAGAATGATTACGAGAAGGTGAAACCTGTAGTTGTTCTGCACTCTCACAGTGTTGCACATAACTTGAAGAAGGTCGCAAATAAGTTCAATGTACCCGTGGTTTTTCACACCCCTTGCAAGCTGGCTTCCTTGTGCCCACAGATTAACAACAAAAAAAAAAAAAAAAGAAAGAAAACCTGTGAACTAACCGTGCCCAAAAGTTTGTCGGATGTAAGGAAGGGGTCGTTTATGAGTTCTTGCTTACATGCGGCAAGCTATATATTGGCCAAACGGGAAGGCGTTTGAACGAGTGTCTGAGGGAGCATAAACGATCACTTGTGAATGACACCGGATCTACTTTTCCGCTTCATTGCAAAACTTGTGACTGCACGCCTCACTTAGATGAAACCATCATCCTGGACAGAAGTTAAGACAGCGCAGCTTGCGAATTGGAAGAAGCCTTCTTCATCAAAAGAAAGGGCCTGGATTGCATCAGAAACCCGTCGAAAGAGCTGCATGAGAGAGAACTGCCTTTTTTAGAAAGCCACTGTTGAAGTATGAGCATGAGTATGATGCCGCGAACTGTGCATACCTGGTTAACTGAAAGTCACTGGTTTTTTCAGTAGGGTTGCACTTTTATTTTATTTTCATCTGGCCCTATACACCACGTGTCACAGATAGTAAATTTTTTTCCAAGTTATCTGTTTTAGCCGATTCACCTCATCATACACATATTTTATCACTCTTATGGCCCTCTACATCTTGTGACCTTTACTGCCTCTGGTTATCCCTGCCACACTGCACCTATATAATGTTGTGTGTTTCCTTCATGAAGAATCAGCTGACAGTAAGTGCCTGTCTGTCACTTTCTTAAGTTCGTCTGTATTAACATGCACATATATACAATAATGAACATACATACACTAATACAGCAAAGTAGGTAGAACACCTCTGCCTAACATCATACAAGCTGCTCAAAAACAGGCATGATTTTAAAGGATATTTTTAAATGAAAGCATAACACATTTCTCAAAAGAAAAAAGACAACTCACCGCGGCTCACTGCATCTCAACTGACAAGCACAGGTGTAGGCAATAAACTACAGCTAACAGCAAAAAGGCACAATAGGTGTACTTTCTTAGTTTCTGTTCGCATGTACAGTCTAACGTGATTTGAAAGAGATCACTTCAGGCTTAACCTAGCCAGATTAAAGTGCTTTAACATGGATTACTTTCGCAAGAACGGTACATGAGCTAAGGCAGCAAAAGGCTTCCTCTATCTTGCACCACCATGTTTGTTACGATAAAAGTGACCATGATGCCAGGAAAAATTTCTAGTCGATTTCAGCCGGAATGAACGTGACAACCTTCAAACCGCGCTAGACTGCATAAATGAAACAAAAGGTAAAGAGAGAGCTACGCTGGCATATGAGTATGGGAAGTTGTTCAATTGTGCACGAGCATCAGTTTCCTCTACTTCTGCATATCTGTAGAAGAACTGAGTAACACACAATGAAACTGCACTCCATGCACGCTTGCATTCACCTGTTGTGACAATTCCTTCTAGGCAATCAATACAGTACTCATTAAAAGCAGGCAAGACGTGCCATTGTTTGTGACATGAATCTATGCATAGTCATATAACACGCTGTAAAATGAAGCCTACAAACACCACATGAACAAACACGCAGAAAAACTTGAGGTAGTGTGACAGAAAGAAAGCTAATCAGCCTACCACAGCTTCAAGTACTAGGTAATGAAAAAGAGCAGCCTAAAGTACTAGGTGATGAAAAACAAAGGAGAGCTACTTGCCATCCTGACAACAGGTCTGGCTAGTGCTTTTCTGAGCTAGAACGCTTACATCGCATAAGGTAATGAACTGTTCTCCAATAAGAGCAAACTTCTTGTGAAGAAACAAACTCCCCATGTGCTGTGAAGCCCTTACATTACATGGCAGTTATTTTGCACACTGGGCATATCACACGCATTCTTGGCTGGTAAATTTCGCAGCTTTTCTAGCTACAGCCACAAGGTCGAGCTGAGCCATCGCACAAATTAAAGGGTCACGGAGGGCAAGCATGTGTCGACAGGATACCGCATTCTACTCTATAATCACGAAGAGACCGCCCTCACCAGAAGTGCAGAAAAGAACAAAAGAAGCGAAAAACTGGAGTTCCCATCACTGGCCAATTTCACAAGTAAACTGCATGCGTCAACACTGATTTTTTCCGTGGATCCCAGAGGCTAAGCCACATCTCCATTCACTTCAAAACGGTGGCAACCAGTTTTTCTTGATGTGAACGACACAAATTTGAACAGAGTTTGAATCGAACTTTCTCAGCCATAAATGCGTCTTTTCCTTCCAGAAAAACTTCAACGTACCAAGAGAGACAGAGAATCAATGTTTACCGAGAAGAACAATCAGATATAGTTGTTCTCAAAGACCCTTTAATATTTCAAAGATAGTGTCTGGCAACTGCTGGCATATACTTTGGCCATTTGCACATTCTTTGGAAGGGTATTGGCTCTGCAGACTAAAAGGCTATTGAAATGACAAACTGTTCCAGGCAAAGGCAGCCCCAGTTCAAGATGAAAAAATTCAAAATCAGCAACTCTGTGTCCCCTTTACGACTCCAGCCACCAACAGGAGAGGTAACTGAGCACCACAGGGTGCAAATTACATCCGTGCACAAATGCTCAACTGTGAAAAAGGAGAATACAAACATCATTATGAAAACCAGCCAAGTCTTCTAACTCTCATGCCAACAGTTGCATAAGAAACAGGTACATAACAATTTAGTCCACACAAGGAAAAAAAGGAGGGAATGTTTTGCTGGGCCAATAGGGGCCGTGTACAACTTACAGCTGCAGCTGCTACCATGCACAGATGTTGGAAAGCAGTCAGTAAACATGGTGCGGTAAAACTTTGTTCACAACTGCTTGTTCAGCTGTTCGACACAAGACAGGGAATGATGACAAAGACATTCACAGCAACTTTGACTGGACAACTTTTTTTGCAACTCTTGTCCATTTAACAAGTTGACATGAATTTTATCATCCTTCGTTTAAAGAGAAAAATGAAGGTCGAAATCAGAGCAGGTAAAAGAAACATAAAAGCATGCTTCACACCATTTTTCTCCTCACTGCTGCACATGCATGATGATACCAGTTTAAAAAAAAATGAATTTCACTGAAAATTGCGTTCCATTGGAGTACGGCTGCCATCTTCCGCTTTTACGATTAAGATGAGAGAAAGCAATTCCAACGGAACCATATCAGTACCAATACATCACAGCCCCTCATTCCGACACAAAACCGGTAATATGTCTGAGCAGACTAGTGGGAGTTTACCGTTTAAAAAGAATTTTAAATACCAAGCTATCAAATTCTGCACATCATCAATGAGCTGCTGCTAGTTCTGATGACTATACTATCAACTCTAAGCAGGCAGTTTAGCAAGCAAGCCTTTTGCATTGACATATATAGCAAGGCCTGATTCATAGCCCACGTGACAATGAGCATTTTACATTGCTAACTAACTAAACCTTTTCAGCAAAACTGCAGGAATGAACAATAAAACAGGAAGGCCATTGATGAAATATATTTACATAAGACTTCAAAAACAAAGTGCAAGCCAGGGTACCATGAAGTCAAAAGTTTAGGGAATGCAACATTAGCAAAATGAAACCTAATTCCATCGTAACTTTGTGCACAACTTGGAATAGACATATGAAGCTTGATCCTGAGTGTGCGCATTACATAGTGTGCCATTAACTCTCAAGCACCATACCCTATAGATGCATAAAAAAAATTAAAGTATCTTCAAATGGCGGTTGCATAAGCACATTTGGCAGGCCTTGCTGGCTTGTTTCATTTACAAACACTTTCGGAGCCAGCCTTCGGTGCAACTTCCAAAACAGCCAAAATACAAACTATGAGTCACTAAATATAGATGACGCATCTAAGATATATTGAAACAAAGTAAAACAAACATAAATGACAACCACAGCTTGGCAGAGTGCAAGGCACAGGGGCCTGACATTCACCACACTTCACCAGCCTTTTTCCATCATTTACAAAAAGTTTTGTAACCGACCATTACTGCAACACCAAGAAGGTTGTTTCGACCAAAACGACTAAAATGCTAACTATGTGACACTACACATGTGCAATATATATTCATAAGAGGTAAAACAGCCACTCAAACAACCACAGCGTGGCATGGTACATTAGAGTTCAAGGGGCCTGACAGTCTCAAGGCTTCATCACCAGCCCTTACTGCAACATCCAAAAGGTAGTCACTCCAAAAAACAGCTAAAATGCAAGTGATGTGACTCTACACAGATAACGTACGAAAAGCTGAAAAACATCAATCTGCTCTCCTCACTACACATACATCATGAGCAACATAGAGTATTCTGCATCTTTATCATGAAGAGTTTTAAAAAATTTGGAGGACGCCTAAGCTTTGCCTTTAAGAGTGGAACGCGACAGCGTGTTGCAGCGCTGCCAGGGAGTCCACGGAACGCCAACGCCCGTTCGGCGCGACGCCACGCCTGTTGGACAAATCGAAAATAGGTTTTTTGAGTAAACGAAATGACGCAATAACAGTCTCACTTATCTTGGTGGACACTCGAACTGCGCATGATATTTTTTTTACGCAGCCCCCAATTGCCACTCCCCCCCCACTTCCGATTATAGGTTGCCAGTTCGAATCCCTGCAGCGAGCTAGGCTCTAACTTAACTAGTAAGTTTATGCTGCACAAAACGCTGAATCGTATGACACTATCCGGAACATTCTGCGGCAATTTTTATGCAGCCCTGATTACTTCCAACACGCGGTGCCGACTATTACTACCACGCAGACGGCTTTTCGACCGTACGAGCTGTGCACGCTGCCGTGTAAAATTTTGCCGCCTCAACCACTAGCTCGTTTGCAGTGAAACTGCACATAGAGCTTGCATACTCTAGCAACTTTTGTCTCGTAGGAAGTTTGACAATGAAACTTATTTGGCTGAGCCACACATGATGGAAACCCGTAACAGTTTGCGCCAAGTTCGAGGAACCGAAGGCTGCCAATGCCAAGTTTCTGCCGAAGGGCAGCGGTGGTGCCATCTCTTTTTTGCAGAGCAAAGCACCACAATGCAAAAGGCACCGCGGTGAGTGTTGCTATGTGTGCGGGTCCCTAGATGGCGCCACCACTGCCCTTCGCAAAAAAACGATGTTGGTGGCTTTTGGTTCTTCAATCTCGGCGTGGGTGATTATGGGCTAGCACCATACACGGCCGAACCAGGTAAGTGCTATTGTCAAACTTACCACGAGACAGAAGTGACCGCAATATGCAAGATCTGTGTGCAGTTTCACCGCAAAAAGGCAGCGGATGAGTAGGGGAAAATTTTTTAAAGCCTTCACGATAAAGATGCACAATAGAGTATACACTAAAATTTAATGCAAAACTTCACATTTCTGGGCTATAAAATCTTGTGACCGCGTCAGAATGTGGCACAAGTGCATAAAACCACTCGACGGCAGCTCCAGCTTGCTCTCACTAAAGGCACGCACAAAATTCACGTTTCTCTCTCCATCACTTGCAGCATAAAAGCACAGTAGGTAACCAACAACTCCCTCCTACACTATCACAGCTACATATGTCAGAGGTAGCTTTGAATGGTTGGCCAAACTTCGTTCGGCTCACTGTTACCCTCACAATCCTGTTTAGTTACTTTCCTGTTTAGTTTGCAGTTACCTTCACTTCATGCGCTCATATTCCAGCAGCAAAGCAATAAAGCAAAGCATGCAAAGTAATAAAGCTAAACAAAAACAAAACAGGCCAAAACATCTATAAATTTTCTCCCTATTTTCACTCACGTTCAGACGAAAGTGCAACCTTCCAGCCTAATTTCACAGTGAATATAGTTTCGAATATGTAAATTTTCACACTCATTCTGTCAAATCTACATAATAAATCACAATACGCCTTTAATAACTGACGCTGTAGAAAAAGACAACACTTTCTGATGCAATTTCCTGTAACATCGTTTTAAGATACAAATTACTAAGGCCCGGAAAGAGGCCACAGCCTGGAGAAAGGGTGCGAGTATTTTGTCCGCAAAGTGCCTCGGGTGAAACAGCTTGCTGTAACTATGGCTCTATGTGACTGTGCACCATGTCTCAATCCTTACAATACAAACAACGGGAGGCACTTCCAATTTTCTCGAGGGGCCCTGAAACACCTTTGTCAGCTGTGTCAACATGTTGTCATGTTCCTCGAGTTCTGCCAAGTCACAAATATGATGGTGGTGGCAATGTTATATTATCTCCAATGTCGACACGCCACTAGAAGCCAGTTTTCGTCCCAAGAGAATGAATAGCACCTTCATGAAGGCATGGAAAAAGAAATTACGGGTGATCATACAATGCGATGCAACAAATCTGCGACGGCAGGACGCAAACCGTCTTGCTTCCACTTGCACTTTGCGTTTTCTACACACTGCTTCCAAGTTGGCGCCTCGCACCGCTGTATCTTGGCATCTTTTCTGCATCACTTCCGCTTCGACCAGCCGCACCGTGGACTCTTTGGTCTTGCTCTTCCCACCACTGCTATCGCAAAAGCCGCTGCAACTTAGCATGTCAAGCCCATTCGGTTGTCGCAATGTCTTTGCTAAATGAGGTACCAGAGGCCCCCATTGCAAATGCAAGCTTGAACATGTTGAGCACAGCATAGGCCGTGAGGCACTGAGCTGGTGTGCAAAGTTAATGGAGTGATCCAACAAACTAAATTAGTTCGCACTCCCCTTCCGCGCTTCCTCTTTGAACTGCTTCAGCGGAACTCCGGCACGAGCACTAGTTGAGTTCCGCCTTGCTGGGTCGCTGCAGTGGTTTACACGGATGCCATACCAATACGACTTTGGCGAAAGTAAGTCATCATGCTGTCATATTAAAAAAAGAAAGAGAGTAAGGGAGAAGGGGGTTCGGAACAATGCAATATACTGGCCAAAGGTCAGCAGTGTTGCGAATTGTTACAACGGTTACACCAGGTCTGCTTTGTGCCTTCCTGCTAGCAAACACTTGAGAAACGAAAGAAAATGGCAAAATAGCAGCTTTGATGAAAGCCCTTTCAGAGCTTCTTCAAAAACATGCGGAGTGTACTTAGGATGAGTGACGCGAATAAATGCATTTTGTACTACCTTTCAGCTTCTCAAGTTAGAGAGATGGCCATTTTGTGCATGCAGCTATATTTAACATCTAGTCAGTACACTTCAGCAGATATTACCGGCACACATGCCCACAGAGCATTTCAATTATGCCAGGCATAAAACTCCGGTCCACAGACCGGCCAAATCCGGAGGTCACAGATATGCAGGTGGAGGCATTGCTTACTAGCTACTGGCAATGCCCTGCAACTTCTCAGCAATCCAGGGCAGTTCACTCAACTGCCACAGGTGATGCAACAAGCATGGGGGCTGCGGGGGAGTTGCACATCTGGAACGACTGAACAGCTCAGACATGCACGGATCCATGGACGTAGATTTCCTCAGCACACAATGCAACCACTTCTAGGGCGGAAGCAAGGGGGGAGGTGGCTCGGAAGGAGACTGTGGTGATGACTCTAAGGACTCCAAATTGGCGCCAGGAGGCGGTGGCGGAGAGCAAGCCTGTGACGGCACACTTTCCGCCAGCAGGCTGTCAGGTGGCAGGCTGTCGGGCAACGGGCTGTCAGGAGGCAGGCCGCCATCCATTGACAAGCCTTCAGGCAGCAGGCTCTCTGGCGGCAGACTGTTTGGCAGAAGGCTGTTTGGTGGCAGGCTATTTGGCAGCAGGTCATCCGGTGGCAGTCTGTCAGGCAGCAAATGCTCCATTGCCAGTGCTGCTGGCTCTGGTTGTGGCTGAAGCTCTGGATTCAGTTGCACTGCTCTGAATGATGGTCCTCTGCAGTCTTTGAAGTGACTGGCACGTTGGGACTGGGTCCGGAAAAGGCGGAAGCATCGACTGCACCTGCACGGAATGCCATGATGGCTGTGCTCTGTGCGTCATTGAAATACTAAAAATGCTAAACAGCAGCAGCAGCATAAAATAGCGAAAAAAGGGCAAAAAATTGCGTGTGGGACAGGTTTCTATTACTCCAGATGATAAAGCACTTTAGCAGAAAAAAACTGCAAAGTACAGCAAAAATTAGATTTGTGAGCTCACACAGCCTGCAGCAGCACAAAATACTAGCATTCCAGTTGATTTTAAGGTATGGGCACTGCCCCAGAATCCATGCCTCTGGACACTTTCACTTGGTTTATTTCAGCTCCTGGGTTATGCAGCACATTAGGTAACACATATAAATATTTTAATGATCTTTCACCAACACAAGGAAAGGGTTAGCTCCTTTCTGGATGATGCTGTCTACAGATTTGGTTCGCTGGTTTCTGCAGACGCAACCCTCACTTCAGCTTCATTCTTTGCATACTTTTTTTTTTCGGCAAGGCAACAACAAACAGAAGTTTTCAAGGAGTAAAAACACCAAATTTTTTGCTGCACGCTTTTTTCTTCATAACAAAGCGCAAGACAGCTATACGTGGACACCACACAGTACTCGCATGAGAATGCTAAATACTTTACTAGTGAATTTCTCCTATGAAATTTCGGTTTCACTTTCAATGGCCCAGCTATGGCTGTGAAGTCACAGTTTAGTAATATAGATCACGTGTGTCATAAGAGTCAGAACGCGGCCGAATGAAGAAGCAGCATCAGAAGGTTGCCAAGGCCAGCTCCTACAACACTGCCCACACCTAGGGTGAAGGCAGGTACACCACAAGGTCAACACAAACTGGCCCATGACATCACATGCTACAGGTGGCAGCCTCCAAGGACAATGTTAGGTAGCTAAGCCTTGCTGAATGCGAGTAGAACTATGGTGTTTGAAGGATCTGAGATTCTTAAGGGACTCGGGGTTGTATTCCCATCTATAATCTTTAAGTTTTCAGTGCGCACCCTCTGTCTCCTTGGCATAGTGGTCGCTGGACACTTAGAAAACTCATTTCATTGCCACTCTTTTTCCTTTTTTCCCCTTTGTTCCCCTCCCCAAGTGTAGGGTAGCCAACTGGGCATTGCCTGGTTAACCTCCCTGCCTTTCCGTCCTTTTCTCTCTCTCTGTGAATACATGTGGAAAACAACCGGTACAAATCAATGACGTTAAAGGCCACTGACCTGTACGGCTTCTCTCCCGTGTGAAGGCGCATGTGGCTGCGGAGGTCTGACTTCTGTGTGAAGCATGCCGCGCAGTGGCCGCAGGTGAAGGGCCGCTCGCCCGTGTGGGTCCGCACGTGCCGCTTGAGGTTGGCGCTCTGGGCGAAGGCACTGGGGCACAGGTGGCACCGGAAGGGGCGCTCGCCCGTGTGGGTGCGGAGGTGCGTTGTCATGCTGGAGCTGGCCGTCGTGACGTAGGTGCACAGCCGGCAAGACCGCACCCGGCCACGCACGGACACGAGTGACCGGGACAGCTGCTGGGATGGCAGCCACGACTGGAAGCCTGTGAACATGCATGAATAGTTACAAGAGCCTACAACCAACACACACATGCAGTGGTGTGGTGCTCGAGGTAGCTCTAGCCACTGATGTGGAAGCTACACACACACACACACACACACACGCACGCACGCACGCAGAGAGAGAGAGACAGGGTGTCCCAGCTAACTTGGACCAAGATTGAAAAAAACAGCGTTCTTCAGAACTGAAATCGCAGGATGTTGTTAGGTTTTATCTAAAGTTTCAGTACCATTGTTTTTGCTCCTCCTATTTTAATAATTGGTTGAGATAAATAAAGTAACTTTTAAAATAAAGCTTGAAACGTTCAGGCATCAAAAGGAAAGTTGTGGCGCTCCGCAAATATTGTCCAACCCAGGCACTTCCAATGAGATAGACTTAGCTGCGACACCCTGTATGTATGCATGTATATGTATGTATGTATGCGTGTGTATATATATGCATGCTAGCACAAGCCTCATCCACTGAGGCTTGATAAAAAGCTCACAAACAATGAACACAGTCTTTAAAGGATCTACAAAAACACTACCACATTTTTATACTCATCTCTCACAGCACTGTCCATTTAAACTCGGGATCAACTGTGTTCAAATTGCCCCAATTCTACTGCAACTATGATTTCTTCATTCTATGCACTTTCCTGTTCTTGCATACAAGGCTTCAGTGCAGGAGTGTATAGTTTCAAGACTTTTAATCTGCATCAAGTCTAACTATAAACACAGCTACTGCATTTGCAACCTCTCCTTTCAGTAACCATCTCTCTCAAAAAAAAGAGAAAAAAAAAGTAGCATGGATTTAAATACAGAGTATAAGTTTATTCAATTTAGCAGTGCATGCACACAGAGGAGAGACCTATGAATACCAGGATGACATGCGCCTAACATGAAAACAAAAACTCCCTTCAAATTTTCAATCTAGAACTGAGGCCCCATAATATACGTAGTAACAAAAGTTTTCAGCTTGGCACAAAAATTTATAAACCAATGTACAATACAGAAGTCTACTTCTAAAGGAGGCAAGCAAACAGGGAAGCAAGTGGAAACTGCAGAACAAATGGCAGTGAAAAAATATACGAATAAATGTTTTTGTGAAGTCTTTACACACTAATAAAATGTTTTTTCTTTGATTTCTTAAAATCAAATGCATTCCATACTGCATTTTTTTATTTCATAGTGAGTTTCTTGCAATCACTTTTGATTCATTTTTTGTTTATATTTTCATTGTGTTTACACTTGCTTTTCAAACATGTCTCATAAATCGGTCAGCAAGGCAATGTCACACAACCCAGGAAACATTTCCCTTATCAATAACAAGTGGTGATGCATCAATTCAGTATACTAATAGCAAGTGAATGCATAAAGCTGTCATTATCTTGCTCCACATCAATAGAGGCAAGCAAGGAAATGCCTCTTAGTGTTAGTGAAAACCTCCACATACAAACGGAGAAACCAACAACTATAATAAAATCGAAAGAAATTGTACAGGTGCAAGAGGCATAAAAGAAGCTACGACTGTTATGTACAGCAACACAAGATGGAAGACCAACACTCCTCTTCATTAGTGCAAAGAAACAGAGTAGACAAGGAAGACCTAGAAAACATGTCAGGAATGCAATTAACAGACAAGTCTTCTAAGTCCGTACTGTGAGCATACGAAAAGTTTCAATCGACACACAACTGTCTTACCTACAGTGAGATACAACTTAAAGAAACAGCAGCTGGTAACAATGGGCCATGGTATGTGGCATCATTAATCTGTTGACCAACCATAACAGTAAACAATGTTAGCCTTTTGATATTTTTCAGTATCAAAAAAGCCACGTATCATAACTCTTGAGTTTTTAATTTCGTCCGGTGGTTAGCTTTTCGTTTAGATAACAAGGAAAGCATTAACAGTGGACTACTTGTTGTCACGGAAGAATTCCGTGTGGCAGTCACTGCAGGCTGAAGTTGAATCCAACTATAGTGCAGACTCCTGTCTTTGAGCAGCTATTAGCTTTTTCCGTCAATAGGGGCATATGAAATACTCATGGCAGCTGGTTTTCAGTACTTCCACATTCAAGTCAACCTGAAGAGACCTATGACACACCTTGCCAGCAGAGTTATTTCTTTGCATTTGGTTCTTGCAGGATATTCCCTTTTCTACTCATTCCCAGTGAAAGCTTTCCCATCATGCATGGTTTTCAAGGTTTATAGAAACCTAATTTTTGGGCGTGTTTTCTTCTGTAATGATGCATAATTCATTAGTACACAAGAATACCATGTGGTATTCGCCTACGACCACTAAATAATTTACAATCGAATTTCTCTCTCATGCTGTTTCGGTTTCAATCGCCAAACGGTGGCTGTGACATCAAAGGTGTGTATACATACGGTTGCGTAGAGGCATGAAAAAACTGTGCTATAATCGCTGAGGTGTCATCTTAATTTACTACAACGCTACAGCCAGCCTGGCTCAATAGCTGTAATGACAGCGAATGAAGAAGCAGCGATTACATTGCCATTTTTGCATGCTTCACATCACACAACTTTGACACACAACTAAACACAACTTTGACATCACAGAGCCGTTGAAACTGAAACTGAAAGAGCGTGGAGAAAAATTTGATTATAAAATATCAGCGGTTGTAGGCGAATACCACATGGTGATCCATGTATAGTGATGTCTTACGCATCACTGCAAAGTACAAAACATGCCACCAAAATTAGCTGTCTACACTCCTTTAATAGATAGCCCGTAACAGGGGCCAGGACAGGAATATGCTCAGCACGTCAAACAAGACTAACGAGTCAGCTGCAAAGAATGGCTTTCACTTTTTGCAGGCAAGCCACACAGCAGCAGCAGTAGCCATTAAATGTAGCTACGCTGGCACCAAGATCAGACACCCTGCTGTAGTGAACAGTTCCATGGTAATAACAAGCACATTCTTTCCGAGGGCAACCTGATGTGTTGATCTATCTCATGGCAGAGATGAGCGAACCATTCGGCCCGGCAGAGGCTGTGCAGTAGGCTGCATCTGCAACAGTGCAAAGGTTGCCGTCATCAACGATCAGGTACACACACATACCAATATCTGTCATGCAATCTACAGAACCACGTACTAAGCTCAGTGAGAATAGCTGTCAAAACAAAGGTGTGGTGGGACAACAAAAGGAAAAAAAAAAAATTGACGACGATTATGTTATTTACTAATGCGAAATTTGAGGACAGCTCATCAGCTGTTTCAACTTTTCGATAGACTGAGGCAAAGAATTCGAGCAAGACATGTATGTACAATTACAGACAACTTGTTATTTTTCACACATATTCCTTCTTCAAGAAACACTCCACGAACAGTTCTTGATTGTCATGAAGGAAGCTTTGTGGACGGAGAAATAGATGGATATATGCTCGACTTGCTGCACCAATGCCTGGATTTAATTCATGACGTTTCGGCTGGAGGACCAGCCTATCTCAAAGACGAGGTCTGCGCAAGTATTTCGCGAGGTTTTTGCAGCTGTGGGCGGCGTTACGAGCGAGAGGAACGGGATGTTCTCCCGCATAAGTGGTAAGAAATTCCAGCTTGTCTTCATACCTACATTAAAAGTCCCCACCCACCCTGCCACCCTGGCAGGTGGCAGCATTTCTGGCACAACGTTGCCAATGCCAAAGCATGCAGCGCACATCTGTCACTACCGCCACATAGCTTAAAGCACGATTGAGGTGTCCACTGTTCCAAGAGGGCAGTTATGCGCCTTCCCCCTGGTTCAGGTGTCCACCGAGATGTGTGAGACAGATACTGCGCATTTCCTTTCTTCAAAAACCAATTTACAAATTTTACCCTCTGCTTTCTAAGCCCCCGCTCTGTTGGTTTCGCAGCTGTGAGAGACGGATACTGCGCATTTCCTTTCCTCAAAAAAATACCGTATACACTTTGGAAATTCTAAAGTGTGCTTGGCGAAAGCCTTGTGGTCAACCCACTGCCGCTTCCCTGAACCACTTGGCACGGAATTACTGGGCCGCTTCGGAGCCATGCGTCTCACTTATTGACTGCAACGAGACGTCTGGCGAAGGAGCGGCGGTGTAGCTGCCACCACTGACGCGTGCACGCTCGTTTTACCACTACTGTGTGACGTCACAGTTGCTATGCACAGCTGCGCCCCCCACCGGCGTGCCGGTTGCTAAGGAGGGGAGGAGGTTGCACTTTTACTTTCTCCTTTTCAAGCTCCCGCTCCATTGCTTTCGCAGCTTAAAGGGTGTTCACTGCTGGTTACAACGGACAACGGCGACGGCGACGCCACGAAACGCAGAAACGGGCGCTGAAGAGCTGCGCTCTAAAAAGAAACAAGCACTACTTATGTGTGCATAAAATCAGGAAACAAGACACAGCTTCTCCATCCTGCATTACCCGTCTAGATGCTTGTGTACTTAACCCTGTAATGCAGAGGTATTTACAAATTGTAAACAAGTTATGAACTTCCAGGATTTTATCACTATCGTAGAGATGATAAAACTAGGAGACTTAAGAAACATGATTGCAGAATGATTAAATTTAGCTGATTTTGACCACTTCTGGATATACAAGGATGTCAAAACTATGCATGAATGTTCAGGTAGTAAATGAACTGCAAGATTCAAAAACTGCCCCATCACCTGCCAATGTAGCATTACGATCGCAAAAACTTGAAGGTGTTTCATCACCAAAGTTAGCCTTTGCGTGAATTTATATTTCAGCACGCTCCCTGCATCACTGGCAGCTAACTTTTACCTTCCTTTGGTAAACATAATGGAAAAGGCCATTTTCGCAGGTATGTTGGCAATTCAGGCATTCTTTATGCAGAAATGAAAATTCGCATATTTACATTCGGGTTTGGTTTGGTTTATGGGGTTTAACGTCCCAAAGCGACTAAGGCTATGAGAGACGCCGTAGTGAAGGGCTCCGGAAATTTCGACCACCTGGGGTTCTCTAACGTGCACTGACATTGCACAATACACGGGCCTCTAGAATTTCGCCTCCATCGAAATTCAGCCGCCGCGGCCAGGATCGAACCCGCGTCTTTTGGGTCAGCAGCCGAGCGCCGTAACCACTGAACCACTGCGGCGTTTTCTTTTTTTTTTTACATTCTACATCAAAGATAATATGCCAGGTACATTATGGCCTACTTCAAGCATACCCACACTTGCAAGCCAATCACTGCACTTAGAAAATGAAAGTAAAAACAAAACAAAGGTCCCAGGAAAACAACTGTTATCAAAATGAATGAAGTAACAGAAGTCAGTGAGAACAATATGCCATGCAAATCTAGCATTTTGATGTAAAAAACTGGCCAGCCGAAAAAATGCACTTCATTTTTCAATTCAAACACTGCTGCCTGCAACAAGTTAGGCTGACCTTCGTACTATACTGCACGATCATTGTCATCTAACACACTCACCCAAAAGGCTGACCTTCGTACTATAATGCACAATCCTCGTCATCTAATACATTCATTCACCCAGGATGCTGACCTTCATACTATATAGCACAACCACTGAAGCCTAACACATTCACCTAGGAGGCTGACCTTTGTACTATATTGCACAACCATTGAAATCTAACACAATCACCCAGGTGCCCCGCAGCGGTGGCTCAGTGGTTATGGCGCTCGGCTGCTGACCCGGAAGACGCGAGTTCGATCCCGGCCGCGGCGGCTGAATTTCGATGAAATTCTAGAGGCCCGTGTGCTGTGCGATGTCAGTGCACGTTAAAGAACCCCAGGTGGTCGAAATTTCCGGAGCCCTTCCCTATGGCGTCCCTCATAGCCTGAGTTGCTTTGGGACGTTAAACCCCCAGTAAACCAAACCAACATTCACCGAGGAGGCTGACCTTCGTACTATATTGCACGATCATTGTCATCTAATACATTCACCCAGGAGGCTTACTCTGGCATTCATGCCCTCCCCATGTCAGTATGTGCCACATATTTATCTTGCACTTGCACATCAGTGATTCGTATGGTGCAGCAGTGAATAATTGGTGGCTGTAAAAGCTCTCCACAAGAAATAGCCTAAACAGTGCTACACATTAATGGTTCACAAAATTAATATTTCATGCCAATAGGAAGCCAGCTGAAATCCATTTAAGCATAATATGAATTAAACATGAAACTTTATCAGTGATTAAGTGCCAAATCCACGCCAGCCTCAGAACGGATAGCCAGCACTGTGACAGACACATGTCTTGTCACAAGGGCAACCATGTCATCCTTGGTGGCGTGTTCACTCCCCCCGACCTCCGCCTACATTCGATCAACAGAATGGAACACCAGGGTACAACTGCACACATCAGCACGAAGCGCACACCTCCAAAGCTGCAGTCACATGAGATGAAACAAAACCATTCGTCTTCAGAGCAAGAGGAGATGCATGCAGTCTACCTGCCGAGACGACGTTCACAACGACCAGAGCAAGAGCTAAAGCTCAGGAATGAGTTAAGACCTCTTGTGTACACGTTTGCTTTTTCCTGCATTGTTTCCTATGCAGAGGCAAAGCTACCACAACACACGGCTATATCCTTCACAGCTATCATCTGACTATACAGCTATTATTTCTGTCATTTTAGAAAAAACTTTAGCAAGAAAACATCAGAGCGCTTTAGCGATTACTTGAAACGAAGCTATTTCTAAGCAGCTGTATGCCTTCACAAAATGACACATACAGTGGAATTCAGCCAGGGAAATGACACAAAATAAACTTCAAGAACTACAACTCAAACCCGAAAAAAAAGAATTAATCTCATTAAAACTTTCAAGAACAGCTTTAACACAACTGAATCAGTCGAAATAGCAAAATGTTGGCCACCTTGCTTTCAACACATCAAGCACAAAGCCTTAAAAATTCTTGCAAGTTCTTTATAACCGCTCTGCACAAATTCTCAAGTACATTTTGAAACAATTTTTGCAAAGACAATCACATGAAACTCAATGTCAAGTGATGCAACCGTTAACACCATTCAGAACATGCTTGCAGCTTGTCCATCATAAGTCCCCCCAAAACTGGCACACACAAAAAAGAATGTGCTGTGCATACATTATGCACATACATTTCATTACATGCCCATAATACTTTTAACTTAATTTCCGATAGGTATGCTAATGACAATGAAAACAAACATGAAACAAGTATCTACAAATGAGATTATCGGAATTAATATCATGAAACATGCTGCAACGAAATCCCAGTTATACACATACAGGGTCTGTTCTGAAAGTAGTAGGACTGGTTTTTTCCTGGGCGAACGGGCGGACGAGAGGTGGTCTGCGCGTGCGGGATCCTTGAAGGGGGATATTGGGGATGCTGGGGAAAATCGGCAGTCGGCTCTCGGCCGTTGAAGAGAGGAGGTCGCTTGTACTGTGAACCCCTGTCGAAACGTCTCGTCACGCAGAATCGTCGAGCGTTTACTGGATCAACGATACGCGTTCAAATTTTGAGTAAATCTTGGTAAAACGGGCAAAGAGACTCACAACATAATTAAGGAGGCCTACGGTGATGCTTCCATGAGTAGATCAGGTGTTTTTTGAGTGGCACAAGCTTTTCCGAGAAGGTAAGGAAAGAGTGGAGGAAGACAACTGCTCCAGACGCCCTTCGACCAGCAAGACCAACGAAAATGTGTAGTGAGTGCAACATTTACTTAACAGTGATCGTAGAATGGTATCAGAATGATTGCTGATGACTTGAGCTTTCCTCAAACCCAAATTTTTGAGATCCTGACAGAAAACTTATCCATGAGGAAAGCATGCGCGAAGTTGGTGCCGGGAGTGTTGTCAGAGGAGGAAAAAGCCAACCGGTAGGATCTTCTTCATCATGTGAATGAGGACCCCGATTTGTTGCCCAGCACAAGGCGGCAACGCTGCCTCAGCACCCTTACAGCCTCGACTTGGCCCCGCCAGACTTTTTTCTATTCCCGAGAATAAAATCGACGCTCGAGGGGAAACATCACGGATTGGTAGAGGTGGTTCAACAGGCCGTGACGAGGGAGCTAAACAGCATTCCGGTCTAGGCGTTCCTGGAGGCGTATGAAAACTGTAAAACTCATTGGCAGCAGCGTGTAGGTGCGGAAGGGGTCTATCTTGAAAAATTGTAATCGTTTGTACTATTCTCTTGAATAAATATTGTTTAAAAAAATCAGTCCTACTACTTTCAGAACAGACCATGTATTCACAAAGCAGCACACTGATAAACTTTTCACACACATGGCATGGCAAAAAAAAAAAAAAGGCTTTACAACCAGACTGTTTCTATGTGCAATGCTTTGTCCAAACCCAAGGTTTGATGAAATCTCATCTGGTCAGGCACTAAGTTCATTTCAACAGAAAAAAGGAAACACCAATCAACGGTTTTACTCAAACCAGTGTTCGGCGTTTCCTTCACTCTGTTGAAAAGAATGTTTAGTCTCCTTCCCAAAGATCCTATCTTACACAGGTTAAGCAAGAAAATAAACAGCCAGAAACAAATATGCAAGGTGCCTGTTTTGCTAATAAGAGCTCGCATAAGATAAAAAAAAAAGAGTTTCTCTTCTACACTACCCACCAATTAGTTGCACAAGCTCTTTTCAGAAAATTTTCTCCTGGAATGCAAAAGTAAAGCAAATCATAGAAAACTGTAGGAGGCATTTGCATCAGCATCACAGTAGTTCATCACATCTGTGTATTCTAATTCATTTGGTTCCCACTAGACCTTGCATGTCATTGAAGGTGCACTCAAGAGGAATCTGAACTCGTCTTTTTGCCGCGGGAACTCGATCTGCACGTTCCGGGCATTCTTATAAACTTCGATTTATTGCCCTGTGTGGCTGATTTTCCTAATTAAATTGAATTAACGTCCTGCTCCAGCCTTTTTTTTTTTAATTCTCCCTCGTACGGTGGGCGGAGTCGACCAACGCATGGAGTGCCTTGCAGCCAGCTCCGTGGAGACTTTACTTTCACTTTATTTTGTCTTCTAGGTTTCCATGAATAAATAGTTTCATTCGCAGATAATATAGCCGCAAAATAAGCCCGCAGAAATAAAAATACGCGCGGACTACTTGCTTCTACGGACTACTACGTATTACTCCGCCGATGGCAGAGCGGCAAGCCGCCGCGGGACTGGCTGAAAGGCACTCCCCGCGTTGGTCGACTCCGCCCACCGTACGAGGGAATATTAAAAAAAAAATGCGGGAGCCGGACGTTAATTAGATTTAATTAGGAAAATCAGCCACACAGGGCAATAAATCGCAGTTTCTAAGAATGCTCGGAAAGTGCAGATTGAGTTCCCGCGGCAAAAGACGAGTTCAGATTCCTCTTCAGTGCACCTTTAAGGACTGCATAATCACACAGACACCGAAAGGCAATTACCAACAATCACAAGCTGCTTTATGTTGGTCACAAGAGCTCTCTGCAATAAAACTGCCCCTGCTGCCCTTACCGGTAACTGATAGCGTTACTGAACCACACTGACTACCTCTTCTTGGGTCGTTAATAGCTGCAGCAAAACATGTTACAATGCCTAGGAAAAATGACTGTGCATAAATGGTATACCAGAAGAGGGCACATATTGCTCAAAGGATGTCAACAGTTGACCTGACATCACAGCTGCTTCCAAGAAAACCACTGCAATGGTCAGAGAGCTGGCATAGCTTCTGACCTATTTTGAGTAATACCAACAAATGTATTTAATGATGCCACGTGATAGAACTAGCATTTCAGACAGGAATTGAGACAATGACTTTCCTTTAGAGAAACAGCGCTATCAGAAATATGAGCCTGCCACGCGCAAAAGCCCGTTTTTTTTTGCTATATTAACAAAACATAATCAGCCACATGACAAGGAAGAGAGAGAGAGAGAGAGAGAAAAAACTGAAGTTGCTGTTCATGCTTGCTCTTGTGTCAAGACTATTCTGCCATTCCGAGTAATTAGTAAGGTTGCTTGCGAATATCAGTAGCCTTACAAAACTGCAGACATGCATACTTAAATGCACATATTACAGAACTTTTAGCATAGGCAAGTACTACAATCAAGTGCATGTTTTCTAGCACATTCATCCTGTAAAAAATAAAGGTTCCTAACAACCGAAAAACACCACTGTGCATTTGTGCGTGGATACACTGACCAGTTGCATGCAGCCCACAATAGTAATGTAGGGCACAGAGGCAGCACAAAAAACAAGGAACGTGGAATAACAAAACAAGCAAATATGAGGATAGCACTGAAACATGGGAGCCTTAGCAATAAAAAAAAAAGCAAAACATTCAAACTGCATTTTAAAAACAAATGAACGAAATTCTGCAGACGCTAATGTAGAAACCGGAAATTGTCCCCAGGCCTACCAATGCCTACGCCTCATGGACACTGAAGCATGCAAGCCTAAAGCACTAGCAAATACACCTGTGTTCACATCTGCAGAGATGATATACGGCCCAATTTAATGCAACATATGCAGCAGAAAGATCACACAAATGGAGATGCCTGCCTCTCAACGAGCCTAACGAGAAAGTGAAACTGACTACGCCATTTAACTTCAAAAAAACATACTCCTTGAGTTTTTGCCACCTCCAATAGGCAAGGAAGTGACATTGATAATTGTGCTCCAACCCCAATGTGATTAGCCATTCCCAAAACAGCCTGCGCCTAACGAGAATGTGTGGTATATATTCTCACAAGGATGCACTGCCCAGTTCACACTTCCCTCATGAACATCCACACTGGTCAGCAGGCGAATACAAGGGCCTGTGATTGTGACACTCAACAGTGACACCCATACACACACACACTGCAGAGAAGGTCTTGTATAGAACTGTTGCTGTAGAAGGCAAAATAAAGCTACGGATTCTAACACGCCAGCTGCCATCATTTCTAAGCACTGGCACAACATGCCACTAAGCATTGTCATCAGACATCTCAATTTAAAAAATTTAACAGTGCACTCACATCTCTCTGGCCAGTCCCAGTGACTGTGCACTCTGGCCAGGAATTTTTTAAAAGAACAATCAAGTCTTGATCACTGTAACAGTTGCAGCGCTACTGCCATGTTCATGAAATCCTAGTCGTACTTGCTGCTACTACCTTAAAGGTGCACTGAAGAGGATTCTGAACTTGTCTTTTTGCCGCGGGAACTCGATCTACACGTTCCTAGCATTCTTAGAAACTGCAACTTATTGCCCTGTATGGTCGATTTCCCTAATTAAATCGAATTAACGTCCGGCTCCCGCCCTTTTTTTTAATTCTCCCTCGTACGATGGGCGGAGTCGACCAACGCATGAAGTTCCTTGCAGCCAGCTCCGTGGAGGCTTTGCTTTCGCTTTATTTTGTTTTTTAGGTTTCCGTGAATAAATAGTTTCATTCGCAGATAATATAGTCGCAAAATAAGCTCGCAGAAGTAAAAATACGCGCGGACTATTTGCTACTACGGACTACTACGTATTACTCCGCCGATGGCAGAGCGGCAAGCTGCCACGGGACTGGGTGAAAGGCACTCCACGCGTTGGTCGACTCCGCCCACCGTACGAGGGAGAATTAAAAAAAAAGGGCGGGAGCCGGACGTTAATTCGATTTAATTTGGGAAATCGGCTATACAGGGCAGTAAGTCGCAGTTTCTAAGAATGCTAGGAACGTGTAGATCGAGTTCCCGCGGCAAAAAGACAAGTTCAGATTCCTCTTCAGTGCACCTTTAAACCAGCAAACAAGAACCACTAAGTTCATCTTTAATAAGGCCTCCCGACATGTAAGCTAAATCCTCTGAAGAGACATACAATAACGAAGAGACATGCTCGGGCAAAAACGACGTCATCTCGTTCTGCACAGGCTGCAATATCAATGTCCCCACCCGCAGTGACTAATCCGTCAGCCCTTTCACAAAGGATTGCGCAAGTGTACCCGCATATGCCGCATCAGTTCATTCTCCCCTCGGAATTCCGTGCCGCAGATGAGGCACCTGTGCCTGTGCTGGCTTCGGTGCGTGTGAGTCACCAAGTGGCTCCGAAGGTTGCTCGGGTGCGCAAAGGCACGCGAACAGTGGCGGCACTGAAACGGCTTCTCGCCTGTGTGTGTCCTCAGGTGTGTCGTCATGTTGAAGGAACTCTTGGTGGCATAGCCACATATCCGGCAGGTCCGCACCTTGGCGGCAACTGTGAACAGTGGCTCCGAGCTACCGCCTCTCCTGGACCCTGGAAGCATGGGATGCACGGTTTTACCACAACTGTCTTCATGGCTATGGCAACATCAATGTAAAGAAAGCATTCTCATAGACCACTGATTTTCAGGCACAACTGCGAAGAGAACTTGAACACCGCTCAATTGGACTGTCGAGCCCTGAGGAGTGTTGTGAAAACAAAAAATTTTTGATGCAATTATAATTAATTTCTCTCTCGCATTTTTTTTTTTTTTTAACATGAAAGAACAACCACACAAGCATTCCTCCTGCCAACGAACATGCACCGCTTTGCTGCACTGTATCACTGCACTTTTAAACAGTTGTGCCTAAAACGGGTGCCAGTGTCAAAAAGCAGCAGTCCTTCCTACTGGTTAATACACACTTAAAGGTGCACTGAAGAATAATCTGAACTCGTATTTTTACCACTGGAACTCGATCTACACGTTCCGAGCATTCTTGGAAACTTCGAATTATTGCCCTGTGCGGCCGATTTCCCTAATTTAAATCGAATTAAAGTAAAGCTCCTGCCTTTTTTTTTTTTTTAATTCCCCGCAAACAGTGGGAGGAGTTGACCAACCTTTCACCCAGTCCCGTGGCGGCTTGCCATTCTGCCATCGGCGGAGTGATACGTAGTGATTGGCAAAAGTAATGAGTCCACTCGTATTTTTATTTCCGTGGGCCTAATTTGCAGCAATGTAGTCTCTGATTAGACTTATTTATTCACGGAAACCTAAAAGAAACAAAATGAAAGCAAAAGCAAAGTCGCCATGCGAATGCCTGAATGGCACTCCATGCGTTGGTCAACTCCTGCCATCGTATTTGGGGAATTAAAAGAAAGGCGGAAGCCGGACAATTTAATTAGGGAAATAAGCTGCACAGGGCAATAAATCGAAGTTTCTAAGAATGCTGGGAACGTGTAGATCGAGCTGCCGTGGCAAAGACATGAGTTCAGATTCCTCTTCAGTGCACCTTTAAGTGCTGAAGTTGAATTGGTCCACATGGCACATCTATGTGGCTTCATCAACAGACCAAAAAAAAAATAAGAAAGGAAACAATTTGCGAACTACTGTCATAAGCCTTTCTGCATGCCTACATCACATTTTATTTGTAAACAGGGCGACACCTAAATAAGAAACAGCTGTGTACATAGTACAATGCTCCTAAATGTACAGAAAACTACACGAAAGGCAGCCTGGCGCTACTGGAAAAGCCTTCATTGCATTAAAGGCCAAACAGACCAGCAGATTGTTTTTTTTCTGCTGTAAAAGTAAAGCTACCAAAAGGACAAATGAATTTCAAGTCTTTCTGCTGTCAAAAACAATATCCCTGAGTACCAAATAGTACCTGATGCCTCCCTACACTACTTTCCTTCTCACTAGAAAACTAACTGCAAGTCACATTTCTCTACCTAGCCACACCACCAGTGATACCATAGGTATCACTGTGATACCATAGTGATACCGTAGTAACAGTGGTACCATAGGTGTCACTATCTGTCCAGGAAATCTTCTATGAGCTTGGTGAAGTCTTCAGTAATTAAGTATACCAGATGACCTCACAAGACACTGTGAGTAGCATAGCAGACAGAATTCAAGCATTGCATTACATTAACACCTGAAAAAAAAAAAAAAAACACAAAAACTACACCCCCAAAATGCATCTTACACCAAGATGGAAATCACTGTTAGTCTAAACTCAGCACACGAGATGCACACATCATAACCTACAAGCAGTAAACATCAAACTAGATCTGGCTTCGACAGAGCTATACAAGCAATGCCATGAACCATGCAATAATTTCTGCGCAACATATTCTAAGTGACAACTACCACCCAATTAACAATTTGGGATTAATTTTAAACATGCAAGCAGATGAATACCATCAGAGTAGCAGGAGAGTGACATTACTCTCTCCCCTCTCTAATTCCCTTCGTTCCTCCCCTAACGGCACACACAGTGCACATCTCTTTTCAGAGCAAGTTATTTTTTTTTCCTTAATTTTTCCTTTTTCCAAAATCTTTCTATACCATTCCAGCAAACAGAACCTCTGATCACAGATATAAATTGCACTTACATAAGAGCTGTCACAATGCAAAATGCATATCTGAATTACATACCGTGTGAAAACCACTAGAGAAGATTATAACCAGCTAAACACAAGCAACAAAAATGTAGGCATTCAAAAAAGATTGCAGCCAAATCCTACCCTTTTGTCACGCTCAGCCTAACTTTTGCTCATATTAATAAAAAAAAAAAAACCTGACAAAGCAGCAAAAATATTTTTATAGTAAAGAGACACTTCTCAAAGTATATTGAAAAAATAAATATTTAAGTGCAAGAAGCATAGGCTTCTTTTATGCATCATGAAGTGTGCTATGAGCAATAAACTTGCAACTGTCATTCTTAGGCAGTTACCAAGTCTTGCAGTGCTTATTCCAGCATGATAGTGTTGTATATTCATAAAGAATTTTGGATATGTTCTTTTTTTGTGTGCAGTACCCCATCTTGTTAATTCAGCTCTTCCTCAATGTCACTCAACAATGCATTCCTTCAGAAACTTGCACTGAAATAGCCAAAGAAGTTGGAGCTAGTTCATCAGGAACTTTTCCACATGCTCTTCCATTCCTTTAATTTCGAACAATCGTCAAGACCCTATAAAAACACAAGTCTATTCGTTTACACACGCCATATCTTAATTTAGACCTAACGAGCCAAGCGGGATGGCTAGTTAACGGCATAGCAAGGCACAGTTGACCAACAACTGAAAGCAAAAGGTGATAATTTGCTTAATGTGCTCGGCAGAATAAACCACTATCGAGAATGTTTCTGATGAACAAGAAATTGCAATTACCTACCAAAGCGCTGTCTTTCTCAAATCTTTGCAAAGACTGGAAGGCAGCACACCGCTTTCTTGGCTTTTCTGTTTTCTTTTCTATATCTCTGTTTTCACTGAGGCACATAAGCTCATCCTGCTTTCCATATTTTAAGACTTCTTATCTAATTCATGCTGCAACTGCCACTGCTTTCACTGTTCACCACTTGCAATAATTTGTGGAGACGACTTGCACTAGCCAATGTACTGCGTTCACATTGCTATTTTTTGCACTGCATTAAAAGTAATCTAACAAACTGAAGCAGGTTGCACGGACAACTAGAAAGAGCAAACACTGAGGGGTGCAAAACATGTAGTGATTTTGTTGACAGCTCCCCCCCCCCCCCCCCCCCCCCCCCCCCCCCCCCCCCCCCCCCCCTGTCAATCACATGGACCAAACTAGGTCGCACATTCAAAAATTTTCCGTCTCATCGTCGCGAACAAGATGCTACTGTATTCTTTTTGGTTCATTGAATATACACAAAAAGCAACCACTCAAGTTAGTCACAGCTCGCATAACTACGATGACAAGTGACGTAACATTCAGAGACCTCGGTTTACTTCGGTTACTAACACACATGGCAAATATGTGCAGTGAAGGCATTTCAAAATGAAGGTAGGTATTTCACATTTTTCAAGCCTAGCTCATGGGGTCAACGCACTTCAGCCCAGTCTTTTCAAGCCACTTTTATTGCATGGAACAGAGAACACACAGCAAGCCTACTACAGCTTGAAAAGACACTATCACGTCGACAATTTCAGCAAAAAACAAACTGATCAGACACCTTTGGGCCCAAACAGAACAACAAAGAGCACTCTTTATAGGCTTTAGCAAAGAGGAACACATACACACAAAAATACAATTTTCACAGCAACACACAAAAAGAGATAAAGACAAGTTCATCTTTAACATACTTTAAAGTAAATGTAGAACAAACAGACAAACAAAAAACAAAGGTTATGAAAAAATCACAAAATGAAAAATAACCAATGCTATGCCACATCTAAGTGGAATGTTAAATTGTTCACAAAATAGCAAACATAATTCACACAGACCAAAATCAAGCATATCACAAGTATTTGCAACTAAGAAGGCAATTACAACATTGCGTGTCTTGCCTATGCATGACATGAATGGATCACAGGTAGACCTTCAACTCAGTCGCCAGACAGGACAGTTTCTCACAACCTTGCTAATGCAATGCAGTAATCACCTTGCTAGGGTAATTCAACATCGTTTTATCCATTGAAAACTCAAATGAGAAAACCAACCAAACATGAAAAAGAGAAAAAGAGATCTGAACTTGAGAACTGGTACAGCCAGTTCTTAAAGCATACACAGATTCCTTTCCCCCCAATGTTAACCCAAGAATCCCTGAATTCCCTGTATCAAAGAATCCCTGTACATATATATGCACATAACTCACTCTACTGGTACTCTTAATGCAAAAAAAATTCCTGATTTCAGAGGACACAAGTTTAAATTCCAACCTGCCATACATGCATTGTTCCCATGCAAAAAACAAAAACCTTTGGCAAGGCAAAGTTGCCTGTATAAAGGCAGTTCCAAAGGTACAGTGACTAGACATACAATCCAAATTCACAACTGTTGAACAACTCTTCACACACACACATTTAAACAAGAACAAACAGCATTTTTCAAATATAAGCAACACTTTGTACTTGTGCAGTAAAGCAACAGAATGGCACTATCTGAAGACTCCACATGCTTACAACTGTTGATGAGTAAATACTCCCCCACTAAAGGCGTACCACTGTTCTGCTGAAAAGAGTCATTAAAGCTCAAATTTCCCCAGGCTCCACTCCACTGTACGCCATAGTTAGAATGACTGCAAGCCACTTCGTAATAAACAGCCACATCTGCACTTCCACACCGTCGTCTTCTTTTTTTCTTACATCAGATTTAAAATGAGGCACATTCTTTACAAAGAGCTTGGCAACAATCTTTCCCACGTCCCTCAATTTTGATTATTTCTCCTTACCTCTGAACAGCCCTCAAAATACTGAGATCATAAGGACTTGAAGACTTTTGACGTTTGAGAATGGGAATATTGGCCGAGTCTGAGTATCGTAGAACAATCAGCAACAATAACAAACACAGGTAGCCAGTACCACTGCAAAGCTAGATGGTTACACAAGTTGCCTGCCTGAGAGATGGTGAGATAGTAGTACTGGTGTCCAAGCCTGGTTGCAGTCACAAATATGGCAAAGCGGTTACGGAACGCGGAATTCACGGGTTGCAAAGAGCCGAGTCGCTGGTGCGATTGTGAATGAGCAGGTGCCTCTTGAGGGTCGCCGGGCGGGAGCTCCGATAGGGACACAGGTGGCACCCGAAGGGTTTCTCACCGGTGTGGGTTCGTGCGTGGCTGACAGCATTGTAGTTGGTGACAGTGACACAGCTGCAGAGGCAGCACTCGTAGCCTTTAGCAGTCCGGACGTACAGCTGCGAAGCGTCGGGGCTCGATGGCGCTGTATAGGAAAAAAAAAAGAAAAGAAAGTGTACTGAGCCAGCAGCGCCAGGGAAAACTCGGGTACTAACTGAAAGACGCTAGCTGGTTCTACACTTTTGTTTACTGTGCGTCCCGGGGGGGATGAGGGTCTTAAAATAATTTATTTATAGCTAGGATCTCATGAGATTTTGCATACAGATGTGTTTTTCTCTTCCGATTCCAAAAACGTAATCATAATTGAGCAGGTGGTCTTAGATCAAAAGTTATCTTACAAAGTCTAGAGCGCAATAAGGCAATTTATTACACAGCTTTAATGAACTCTCTCATCGCATTTTGTTGCTTTTAATTACATGAATTGATAGCCAGAGAGTTCCCATACCCGGTGACGTGTTTTATTAAGCTGTGTAGTGTGCCAACTGTGACAGGTTCCGCTACCGCCATGCGCCGACACTACGCTGCACCTGACGACGACGAAGTGCCGACACTACGCTGCGCCTGACAACGACGAAGTTGCCCCGCTCTCTTGGTGCTGGCTACGCCCGTCTACGCTGCCAGATCGTGCACGGCGGTTCGGTCTCTTGAGGACGCCTAATAAACGCACCCCTACAGCTGGTATACTACGTCGTCGAAAGTAAAAGGTTGCAGTATTTGACACTGCAACTCGTTAAGCTAATTGTAAACTGCTATTTATACGTGGTCTAAACAAAGGAAGTAAGAATTGCATCAGGTATCTCTGGCTATCAATTCATGTAATAAATGAAAAGTAACAAAATGCAATGAGGAAGTTCATTAAAGCTGTGCAAGAAATTACCTAACTACACTCTACACTTTAATATAACTTTTGATCTAAGCTCAATTATGATTATGTTTTTGGAGTCAGAAGAGAAAATCACATCTGTATGCAAAATTTAGCGAGATTTAAGGCATAAATAAATTAGTTTTAAGACCCTCGTCCCCATTTAAACAAAACATATGCAGATAAGGCAACGACTTAAACACGTGAAGTGTGCTTTGTGTGTGCCAGTCCCTTTCCTCCCCAGTACACGTTTTTAGCAGCATGCAGTAAACATGAAGAAAATTTTGAAGTGAATCCATTCGTCGACAAATGGTTAACTTTCACAAATCCATGCCCAATCAATAGCCTGAGGAAGCAACCTTCTGCCAATGAAATTTTGGCATAGGTTTCTCTTCAGCAACAGGGATTGTTTCACCTTCCCTCAAAGGACTGATTACATTCTCGCAAGAACAGCTGTTATATGTAATAATAGAAGAAAAAAAACACCTTCCTTGCAAAAGAAAAAAAATGTACACTGAGGAAACAGGACCAAACGCCAAGGCAAACTAGCCTCATAAAGCTGCCACTAAGGGTCAGAGACAAGGCTAAAAAAAAGGCAGCTATTGCTTTTAAGAGGGAAAATAAGAAAATGAAAACGTACAAGCACAATATGCACCAAGAAAACATCCAAAAATTAGCACTGCAGAGCAACAAGGATCACATGGTTGCACGCTCTCTCTCGCTCACTCACTCACACACACACGCCTCCCCCCCAGACACACACACACACAAAAAGCAGCCAGCAAACTAAGAAAACATGAGCATGTGCCTTAAAATACGTTAGCATGAGGATTCAGACACCATGACATGTGACAACATATTCCCCAAGCCATAACATGAAGGCATGGAAGCCTACGTAAGAATGCCGCTTTACAAAGAATGTAGAGAACCGTCTTTAAGCCACAACAAAAACACTGTTACGTGCATTACAAGTGGCTTATCTCGACACGTCTACAAACTAAAAGACTGCACCTGAAGCACATGTGTGATGAGCAGTGCAAGCAGGATAAGCAAGAACGTGGACAACGACATCATGAAACAGTGCAGTAGTTGTAAGCTGCCATTGAGAAGTGTAACTAAAACCTCTTGCAGATGTTCCTTTCATGCTAATAACATTAAGCTGCCAGAGGCAATCCAGCCCAGTCAACCCCTAAGCCCATTAGTGAATGGCAAATAAACTGAAAACGCAGACTGCCTGGATGAAAAGAAAAAAAAACTCAAATCTGATTTTAGAGGACCCTGTTCTTCTGTAATGCATCCAATGTTCTTTATTCTACAGTAATAGCATTAAGGAGTATTCATAAAGCAATAACGCTATGAAAAACTGAAAACTTCTCCTTATCTGTGGGCTATGCGACAGACATGCAGTTCACACTAGAGATGATAACCGGCTAAATCAAGAAACGAAAAAAGAATGTCACCATAGACGCAGAAAAATACTGGTCTTTTAAAATGTGGTTCTTACACCAGACGGTGCCCTTAAGGTTTAACGGACACCTGCATCATTTTACAATTTGATTTGATGCCTCTTGAAAGCACCATACATCGCCAATAGCACAATGTCACAATTTAACATAACCTTCCTTCATATCAGCGTATGTGCCAAGAACAGCCCAAACAATAAACAAGACACACAACAGAGCCTGAGTGTCTGATAAAAGCAAGGTTGCATACATCAAAGTGTGGTCACACGATCAGAATATATATTACTACACTATTTTGAGTCATTTCCTATTTGACATTTTTCTGAGCGGCTTCAACATTACAGCCCCTCATTTGAACAGTAATATAATAGTGCTTGGGTCTTTCTGCATAAGGGCTGCCGCGGTGGCTCAGAGGTTATGGTGCTCGGCTGCTGACCCAAAAGACGCGGGTTCGATCCCGGCCGCGGCGGTTGAATTTCTTTGGAGGAGAAATTCTAGAGGCCCGTGTACTGTGCGATGTCCGTGCACGTTAAAGAACCCCAGGTGGTCGAAGTTTCCGGAGCCCTCCACTACGGCGTCTCTCATAGCCTTAGTTGCTTTGGGACGTTAAACCCCATAAACCAAACCAAACCTCTTTCTGCATAAGGCAAAACCTTTCACTTCCACTGCAATTTTGTCTTGTTTTCTGGTGGTCAGTCAATCCTTCCAGGTTTTGGAAAGAACACCATGGGTCAGGGGATTTGAGAGGCACTGTCATGGAAGCTGGTGAATTAACTTTAATCACCTGTCATTTCTGACCACACCACAGACCCTTGTTGCTCAAGTACGTGCACAAATCACTCTCAATGAACAATGACTGCTACGGCCAGTGATCAAGCCAGCTTGTTTGTATAGAGTAATGCAATGTTTTAGCCAGTAAGCACTGCTGTAACGGCTCACAGACAGAGAACAAGGCAACACGGGCAGTGCAGTAGCGACACAGCGGTCAAGTTTGCACTCGCTGTCTTACAGACAAATGCTACAGTGTTAACCCTTTGAAGGTTTTTGCCGTATATGTACGGCGGAGGTTTTCTGCCCCGCAAGGTCTTTGCCGTACGGGTACGGTCTCGATCTTCCGTTTGAAATTTTGCGCCGAAAGAACAATGCGTGCTCACTGGGGGGTGCTGCCACCTCTTAGGACTTACAAGAAGTGTTTGAATTTTGTGCTGCCTTCTTACGGAGATAAGCAGAACTTATGTCTAGCTTTAGCGCGGCGGCACAGACTGCGGCAACACACCTTTTGTAGTTTTGGTTTCGCCGCGTGATCGCAACGGAGTCGCGCGAAATTTGAGTTTTCTTTTTTGTCAGCACTATCTTGCTGGGCTGCCGAAGTTGATTTCTATCTTTATTGGCACTGCTCTTAGCTTGCGCATCACCGTTGCTCGCGAGGTATTCTCGCCCTCTGTGCCAACGCGCCTACGCGGTTTCGATGCCGCCGCGGGATCGCAACGGAGTCGCGCGAAACGTGTTTTCTCTTTGTGGGCACTGTTTTGCAGAGGCGGCGAAAGTTGATTTCTATCTTTATTGGTGCTGCTCTTAGCTTGCTTATCACTGTTGCTATTCTATTCTATTGAACATTTTCCAGTTGTGAGTGATGCTGTCACCAAAGTACTGTTCCGAATTTTTTTTTACTATTTATTCTCGATTATATACATTTTGTAGATTCAAGATCTGCAATAAAGTAATTTGACCACCTGGGAAAGTTTTCTTCAAAATAATTCGACCCTCAAAGAGTTAAAAGGATGAAATGGGAATGACTGTAAGTAGCTTCGGCTTTTGTGCTGACCCAGAGGTGTCCAGTCCCCATGCCCACTCAGTTACCAAGAGCAACTATTAGAAATGAATGACATCGCTATTTCTCTGGATTCAACTCAGAATGTGCTATGTCTAATCTTTTGGACACACTCCTTGTAAAATATGCATGGGAGCGAAATGTGTGCCCCGCATAGTGCCCATACGTTTTCTCTGGCAGTCAGCACATTCAACAAGCTTGGCCTCCTTGAGGTGCCTTTGCTGTGAGTCCATGGTTAGAGGCAACCAGTCTTATTAGTTTAAAATGGCTACTATTACTACTACTACTACTACTACTACTACTACTACTGCCAGCCCTCCCAATATTTCCTACACATTAAGCACACACAGTCAAGACAGCCACTCAAAAAACTTCAGGAACAACAACAACAGAAAAAAAAAACACGCCGCCGCGGTGGCTCAGCGGTTATGGTGCTCGGCTGCTGACCCAAAAGACGCGGGTTCGATCCCGGCGGCGGCGGCTAGAATTTCTTTGGAGGAGAAATTCTAGAGGCCCGTGTACTGTGCGATGTCAGTGCACGTTAAAGAACCCCAGGTGGTCAAAATTTCCGGAGCCCTCCACTATGGCGTCTCTCATAGCCTTAGTCGCTTTGGGACGTTAAACCCCATAAACCAAACCAAACCAAACCAAAAAAAAAACGCCACCTGTTTGAATCAGCTGCCTAATCGGAAACAGGCACAACCAGTCAACCACACATCGAGACTCACTGGTGCAGTCACTCCAGCCGACTATCCGGGCTTCTTTGGTGCCCGAGCATGATTTAGATTGACTTTAGCAGCTGCTGCCAGTCCACGAATGTGTGTGCGCAAGTGCTTCATCAGGGCTGGCTTCTCGGTATATGAAGCAAAACACACGGAACACTTGAGGGGCTTCTCGGACTTGTGAGCCTGTACATGGCTGGCGGCTCTGGAACTGCTGGGGCAGCTGTAGCCGCATCGAAGGCAACGGTAACGGTTGCCAACCTGGACATATAATGGCTTCGGAGGTGGCTCAACTGCCTCCTTACCTGGTGCTGCAGTGCAAGAAAAAGAACGTATGAGCAAAAGGACATTCCAAGAGCGAAGTGCTGCAGAGGTTTTCATAGCTCTTTAGCTTTAGATCACTGGTTTTACACCCCTTAATTCACACCCGACTTTATACCCCTGGGTTTACACCCCTCGATTCACACCCCTGGCTTTACACCCCTCGATTCACACCCAATTCACACCCCTGGCTTTACACCCCTCCGTTTACACCCCTCGATTCACACCCCTGGCTTTACACCCTTCAATTCATACCCAATTTACACCCCTGGCTTTACACCCCTCAATTCACACCCCTGGCTTTAGACCGTTGCTTTAGACCCCTTTTACACCTCTTGATTCATACCCCTGGCTCTAGACCTTTGCTTTACACCCCTCAATTTACACCCTTGGCTCTAGACCTTGCTTTAGGCCCTCACTTTAGACCCCTGGCTTTAGATATATGGATAAAGATCTTTATATTCAGGTGCTTTGCTTTAGATCTCATCTTACAAAGGTTTCAAGCTTAACCTTGGCATAATCAGCTGGCTTGTACCTAAGGTAAAACAAAAGATTTCCTTTAGTAAAACTATAGAATTCGCACAAATTTTCCAGCCACTTCAATGGCACACAGTAAGCAAAATAAAATGCTCTCCTATGCAGACAGCTGACACATCAATAAAGGCAAAGCACTTATTTGCAAGAACTAAGAGCTAGGATGACTGACTGAAACAGATAAACTAGAAGAATGAAAACTAGCAACACGTATCAGCTATAACTGATTAAAATAAAGGAAAGAGCCAGTGGAAAATTATGATCAGAAGAAGGAAAAACACTGATAAAACAAAAAAAAAACAGGCCAGGCATTTTCACATGCACACACACACACAACGAACGGAAACAACAGAGACAATGTTCCAAAGCAAGCTGACTGTCAGACTTCAAACTGTCTGCAAAACAGCTACACAAGCCAATGCTCGGAAAACATAAAGGACAAGAGCAGCAGTTGCATCAGGCGCTGCTTGTACTCCAAGATACAGGGCACAATGCGCATTTTGTCAAGGCCTCAAAACACCAACCGCAGTACACAAAATGTTTTTCTCAGCACATAACACAATACACACCACTGTCATGCTGCACAGCCCAAGTAGTAAGCAAAAAGTCACAAGCAGTCTGCACAAGATCCAGTTGTCAGGTAGAAGCAGAAAATTATGCAGCTTAGTAAGGAACGAATGTAGGTAGTTGGCCTTCCAAAAGCTGAAACGAAGCACGGAGAGTCTTAGAAGGATACTTTGTTGCTTTTTCTCACAGCCACAAAACTCCAAATATGAAAGTTGCAAAAGTACACTTCCAAGACCACATGGCATTTTTAAAGACACAATGAAAGCTTAAAAGTCTACATACACAGTCATGCTGTCACAGGAGAAAACAGTACTGACGTCACTACCGTGAAGCGCTCGAAGCATATTTGTTCACCACAAATTCCTTTATCACTTGGCTGTTGTCACGCTTAATGACAAGGCTTGGGTTTAAACCCAGCAGCATGCAAGCTTACAGCCGAGTGCTTCCAAGGCACCCAGTCAATTGCACAAACAGAACAGTGAAGTTTGCAAGAATGCAAAGTAAGCACAGAATTGAGTGCGCAAGCAGCATTCTGCACAGCTCCACACATGAAAGGCTAGAAGATTGGACAATAAAGCACAAAGAAAAGTATGTGCTACTTCGAAGGAAGCAGCATGGCAGCACAGAGGCGAGACTTTTCGAAACACCCACAACAGAAGCTGACTACACCGCATGATTCGCCAGAGTACCAGTTGACCACCTACCTTCTCCAATGCACACTCTTCAATGCCACACTCGACGATGACCATTCACAAAAGATATGCACGGAACTCACAGCCTTGCACAGGATACTGAGGAGATAAGTCTCATCTTCAACACGGGCAGAGATGTCAACGAAAAAAGAAAAATTCACTTGATCCTCTCAGATCACTAAGACTAATACTGGAAAAAAGAAAAAAGAAAAGGGAACTCGATTCCAAAGAAAAGCATGCAATTTGGCACCACATGAATTGCTGCAAACTTTTCTGACTGGCATAGGGCTCTAACGGTAGCCTGACCTCGAAGCCGACAACACAGGTGAACGCGACGGCACGTGTAAATGCAACAGCTGCTTGGTTCCCTATAAATCCACCATGGCTACAGCACTTTTCACTTTTGTCCATGAGGAACGCCTACTGAATCATGCCAATGCTTTTTCTGCACTTCATCCTGCCTCAAGAACAAAGCCTTTACAATAAATGCAGCAATTCTAAAGATAAAAATGACACTTAACACTTCCAAGCTTAATAAGGTCACTGTGCGCGGTCGCCACAGAAATTCCACGTGAAGGCAGGCTTGAAATTGAAACGAATCTCTTTTGCTCGCAACAGTAAAGCTTCAAATCGAGTCCAGTCAACAGAAATCTACCAACCTGCTATTTATTATTCCTGTTTAACACATGGAGATGATTTACCGCAATACTGTGCATGAACAAGATGAATACATTACAACAAGCATTTGCACTTCTTGTCAATCATCTGCACACTCCACTGTGATGCGGGTGCAACTGTGATCAAGTATAGCCAAGCTGCTTCTACTGAAAGCAGCTGCTCAAAATTAAAAAAAATAATAGAAAAATTAAACATGCAACTCCACTGCAGTACTTCAATGAGTGTGGTGAACTACATGTAAAAGGTAGGCATACTGAAAGTATTATTCGTGGCACACTCGGCAGTATTAATTTAATAAGATGTGTACAAATAGTTTGTACTGCTAATGGCTACGTGATGCTCTAAATGTAGAGGCAAGCTTTAAAGGTACTAGGAATGTGACAGCAAATTAAAAATAAACCACCTAAGATTTTCAATTCAGGCAGTGTAACAAATGTGCTGCTTTTCCAATACAACCCTGTCAGTCCACTGGCTTGGCAGACAAACAGAACTAATGTAGAAAGATTATGGTAGTTGCATTTTCCACGCTCAAGACGGAAAAATTGATGAAATCAGCAAGCCTATCGCTCCTTTCGAAATTTGCGCACTTTTCTGAAGGCCATGTCTGATTACTAGTGCAAAGAAAAAGTTTCAGAGTATTATAATTCATATACTAGTACTCCCTTACATATGCCCAGTACTGACCACTATTCCAATAACAACCAGATTTAATTTTGCATGTTGTTAGTTATTGCCATAATGCACACAATAGTTATTTCTCAGCATCAAGGGTACCAGGTTAAGCCTTTCTGAAATACTCTTACTAGGAGCACAGCCAAAAGAAAAAAAAAATACCGCAAACTCCAGGCAACTAATTGAAGAAAAGCATTAACATTCCCATCACATATTCAAGAACCCAGAAGTATCAAAACGCAACAGCTATGCATGAGATATATCATGTGAACAGAAAACACAAAAACCCTTTCACAACTTTTCAGCAATGACACTGAATGTGAGAGATTACTCAACACCACAATACAAGGAACTCTTTCACAAGTCAAAGTATGAAACTGGAAGGCACGGCACACATCAAGACAAAAGAAAATGAATTCTCTTCAAAACCAGAAACGTTTACAGGTGTACTCTAAGGATACACAAGAGAAGTGCAAATATGACGAAATACACACATCACACTTTCCTAGGGAATATTAAATAAACAAACACACTTCAAAAAAAAAAATCGTGTACTGAAGGTCACTTCAAAAAAAAAGTGTACTGAAGGTAAGAGGTATGAAAAACTGCGAAATGAACATAAACCAAAGTAGGCACAAATGGTCAAAGCCTGACCTCAAAGTAACTATCTCTAACATCATCTACCCACCTACACACTTTAACACGTCACACAAGCATTATTCTGCAATACAAAAAAAAAAAAGTAGGTACGGGAAAATCTAGCCAACAACAAAACGTGTCGGAACTGAAAAACTGAAAACCACACACCAAGTACCCGACAAGGTCCACAACAAAACTTGATGAATCAGTGGCACGTGCCAGGCACAAATCGTGCGACCAGTGCACCACTGTTGCAACAGTGCAACAGTAAAGTGCTAATAATGGAGCATTCCCCCCCCCCCCCCCCTGGTGCCACTCAAAACATGCTGCTGTTGCGGCTTTGGTGGTGGGTTCGCATGTGCGAGTTCAGACCCGATTTCTGGGTGCTTGCAAAGGGGCACAGGTGGCACGTGTAGGGCTTCTCGCCGGTGTGCGTGCGCACGTGGGCGAACATGTTGGTGCTGATGGACGTGGCGTAACCGCACACAAGGCACCGATATCCTCTGTTGGCCTTGGCGTAGAGACACGGCGGGTCAGCTCCGGGCGGGTCAGCCGTGTGGCTGCGTGCGTGACGGAGGGTGTCGGTGCCAGACTTCAAAAAGAGGCCACACTGGAGGCACCTGTAACTGCGGCCGACCCTAACGCACGTCGACGACAACTCCAAAATCCTGGCTTGGCCCGGGGCTAGAGTGTAGGAGAGAAGAGAAAACAATGCAATGCATGAACTGACTGTTCTTTTTTGTTTTTTTTTTCCACAAGAACATTCATCATCATCATCAGCCTGACTACACCCACTGCAAGGCAAAGGCCTCTCCCATGTCTCTCCAATTAACCCTGTCCTCTGTCAGTTGCCGCCACTGTATCCCCGCAAACTTCTTAATCTCATCCGCCCACCTAACTTTCTGCCGTCCCCTGCTACGTTTGCCTTCTCTTGGAATCCACTCTGTTACCCTTAAGGACCAGCGGTTATCTTGCCTTCGCATTACATGCCCTGCCCAAGCCCATTTCTTCCTCTTGATTTCAACTAAGATGTCATTAACCCGCGTTTGTTCCCTCACCCACTCCGCCCGCCACAAGAACATTAGGATGTAAGATAAAAAAGGGGCACAGACGCCTAAACAACACAAGTTAGCTATTCATTTCCAAGATGGGCACAGCCTACTAGCTAGACAGGCTTGCACCTAATTTCCTTTAAGCTGCCACGTAAAAAAGACAATGCCTTCTCGGCAGGCTGAAAGGCTTTCCTGGGCAAGTGAAGTTAGTTTTATGAAAGCTAGCAATAGAAAGGCAGGCAAATCACAAAAAACTAGCAGGCTTAATTATTAAGTCTGGTCATAAGTAGCAGGGATCAATGCAGTTATTAAAGATAAAAACCAGTGAAAAAATAAAAAGTGGCCTTTAACCTGAATGGCTTTTGGCCCCCACCCCCACTCTTTACAATTCTGTGGTCGTAAGGTATAGTCCAAAATAACAAATTATCACTAAATTTTCAAGTAAGAAACTAATTAATTAGAATTTTGCAGTGCTTTCCAACTCCACCCTCTATAAAATGGCTCATTTTCTTTTCATACCAGGCGACTAGCCTCTACTGACAAAATCTCGCATCTGCTGTAAGGGTGGTGTGTAGCTAGATCACAAGTCTAGCGCTTGCATAACGACAGGCTTGTGCTTACACCTGTCACACGATGCGGCAGCACACCACGTGCCACGCTATGCTGAAAAGCAATTATCGCAACAAAGCTGCAGAGCAGGGTCACATAAAAGCAACTAATTCAAAGTCTAGCTACACGTACACTCCCTGCAGGGACTACGTGCGTGCAAGTACATGACACCGCTGAGACACACAAAGCAATTAAGAGAACTGAAAACATGGCAAAGCATGCACATCACAGAAATTCAGGTAGGTGACCTAAAAAGCAAACCTAAAGCATTTGCTTCTTCACATGTATGAATTCACAATATAGAGAAGGCTGCTCAAGGTGACTCAACACCGAAGAAGTACTCCGGATGAACACTGAATAAAATCCCACTAATTGTGTAGTGCTTGTGCACCTGTTCTGTCACCAGCCAAGGAAAGGAGATCAGCTACGCTTACATAAGAGCATCTTTGGCAGTGCAAAAACCTGTAACCGTTTGCAAATTCAAATGTAACTTCCCAATATAGTACTCATTGCGCTAGTTAACGCGTAATGCCAAAACCTGGCCTTAAGGGAGGGATCTCGGCTGAAGACAAAATACACAGCCAGCAAACAAAGGTAACAAGCTGAAGCTGCTAGTACAGGCATGCACGCAAATCACAAGTTGAACTAAAACCCAAAATCCCAAAATTCAGCACAAACAAGCTTCGAAACCAAACACAACATAAAACAAAGCACAAAAATGTCGCAAAGCTCTACCAAGACAACAGATGCTTCAGGACGATACAAATGCATTAAGCAACAACCTCATTTCTTTGATATGCATTTAGTAGCAAGACACTGTTCACAAGATCCTCAATTACCTCCTTAAATTTGCATACTATGTGACGAAAAAGCACGGAATGCGAGACTTAAGTCAAGCAGAAGCGTACAGGCTTCAACTCAGGTCTTACAGCTCAGAAAACATTTGGCACGCTCGAAACTAAAAGGTATCTAGAAATGTCTTATGTCTAGAAATGTATATAATTCTTATACTACGGCTACAGCATGCACAGGTGAAACAAAACATGTAACCAGCCTTCATAAAAGAATACATATAGAGTGACTGCCAAGACATGTCAGGGTAATAAAAAAATGAGAGACAAAGACCAGGCAATTAAAAACTAACACAAACAAAGCAGCAGCACACACAGTCTCAGTCAAGTAATAATGCCCAGAAAAGCAAATCTTTTGAAATGGCCTTGACAAAAGAATCATCCTTGTTTGTTTCCAGATCTCCACTGGTAATTACTGTACAAAAGAGAACACCCCTGAATACCTGAGAAAATAACAATCCAGTTTACGGTTGACATCCACAAAATAGCACAAAACCGAACGACTCGATAATGTAAACAAAAAAAGAAAATTTCAGCACTGAAAAGTTAAACACCGGTTAAAGCAGTGCTCTTACCCAGCTACACTAATCGCAACAATACCACCACCATTGTCCTAGTAACAAAAGCCCCATCTATCCTCCAAAAAAGCCTCGGCAAAGTGCTAAACAACGAGATGCACCAAATAAGGTGACAAACATGAAGCATCAACAGCAGCAGCAGCAGCAACCAGACTGGGACCGGGTGACAGTCATAGCATGCAGAAGCAGTGCACATTTCACAATACACAGAAAGCAGCACCGGTGGCCCCTGCTTTGGTCAAGAAGCCCCGTTGGGAAGATGGGCTGAAAATGAAGAAGAAAAAAAAAACGGCAAATTTTTCATTCCAGCTGCTCACAATTAGTGTGCTTGTTCAACAGTCGAATGCAACTCAACAACAAAGCCCTTCAAGGGGGGGTTTTACAGCCAGTGGCATCAACCTATTGTGATAGCATTGTGGTCAACCACTCTACACCTGCCACAGCCAGCAGCAGGTGCAACCATGATGTCACGGCAACAAGTGATGGCATTGGTTGCAAGACTTCCTTTGAAGGGCATTTACAACTTTATTCTTGAGTTGCATATGACTGTAGATATGGTGCTTAAAGCTTTTAAAGCCACTCAGCACGAGATGAGAGTTGCTAAGCTGTGCACCATTGAATTATTAAAGGTGCACCGAAGAGGAATCTAAACTCGTCTTTTTGCCGCGGGAACTCGATCTACATGTTCCGAGCATTCTTAGAAACGTCGATTTATTGCCCTGTGTGGCTGATTTTCCTAATTAAATGGAATTAACATCTGGCTCCCGCCTTTTTTTTTAAATTCTCCCTCGTACGGTGGGCAGAGCCGACCAACGCGTGGAGTGCCTTGCAGCCAGCTCCGTGGAGGATTTGCTTTCGCTTTATTTTGTTTTTTAGGTTTCCGTGAATAAATAGTTTCATTCGCAGATAATATAGCCGCAAAATAAGCCCCCAGAAATAAAAATACGCGTGGACTATTTGCTTCTACGGACTACTACGTATTACTCCACCGATGGCAGAGCGGCAAGCTGCCGCGGGACTGGCTGAAAGGCACGCCACGTGTTGGTCGACTCCGCCCACCGCACGGGGGAGAATTAAAAAAAAAAAGGTGGGAGCCGGACGTTAATTCGATTTAATTAGGAAAATCAGCCACACAGGGCAATAAATCGAAGTTTCTAAGAATGCCCGGAACGTGCACATTTAGTTTGCGCGGGAAAAAGACGAGTTCAGATTCCTCTTCACTGCACCTTGAACTAAACACACTTTTCAGAGAGTAAGACTGCTCTCCTCACTGTCTGAAGAACAGAGCACCAGGGGGCTTCCCTGCGAAGCTTAGCAGCTGTTCCAGCCAAGATGGTGCAGCTTGAAATTTCCTCAAAAGTATTGCGCACGTGAAAACGAAATTACCGGATACCTGCGTGGCTCCATTTATCCACACACAGTGACGTTGTCCTCCATGGGGTGTTCATAGGGCTACAAACAGTGAAGAAATGTGCGTGCCATATCTCTCCATACACATTATCCTACCGAAATTGGTTCACCTGATACACAGCAAGACGGCATCAAGCTTCGGTAACCACTAAGGTACAGCCCGTTCCCTTGCAGTGACACATCTGACGACAGTTTTGCCAAATTGTACTACTCTGCAGTTGCTTTTCTTTTTTCAAGTTACAAAGATTTATTTTGGAGAACCACAGATATGCCAATGCAATGCAGTAAGCAAGTCCTGCGTTTTCAAAAGTAACACAAATCTTCAATTCATAGAGAGCCCAAAAAGGTTAAGGATAAAATAATTGCTACTTCGAAGAATTTAATTAGTCAGACAAAAAATAGCTTTGCTTGCATGATTCACCCACTTGGTTTGTATAACCTATCAAGGTGAAGGATTCTTTTTTACATGCACAAAGAGTGTGCCAAAAAACTGTGCACAAGGAAAATGCACACTTCAAAATTTCGTGTGCATTTGCATAAATGCTAACCATGTTTTCGTCTCTTAGGATGCTTCTCTGTTTTGCAGGAGAGAATCTCAGAAAAAATATCGTAGTGCTAGCTCGCATCCTTACCAGAGTAGAATAAAGAGCCCGTATACGAGCGTACTGTAAATCTGTTCCATATGGATACCACGAAAATCACAGTAGCATACTGCCACATTACTGGCCCAGTGACATGGGGGCAAGGAGGCATGTCTCAAGCTTCAAGAAGAGACAGCCTTAAAAAAAAAAAAAAAAGAACCGGTGGGCCTTCCTACAGGTCTGCCTCCCTCTAACACTGTGTTAATGCATGAAAACAAGGCAAAACAAAAAAAAAACTGGGCATGTTAAAAATTGAACCTTAATACAGATAGCACAGCAGGGTCATCAAATTTATGAAGCAGCCTTCAGCCAAGCTGCACCAATACACAAGCTTACATGTCACATAACCTGCCCCTTTAGGACACTTCTATGAGGTGTATTTTGAGGCTGTTGCTTTTTTTTTTTATTAAGAGATGGAATTTAAAGATTAAACATTCAAACAAAAATCTGGATGTCTCTCTTCCTTGAAGAAAATCCCTTTTAAAGTCATCTGAACCTGCGATTCCCTTTTGCCACTGGGGCACCAGTCTCTGCATGCTGCCATAGAAAGCACTATAATATGCAAGAAAAGTATTATTTTTGCTCCAGACCATGCTGCCATCACTATGAGCACAGAACTCAATCAGCACACCTATTGCATAGCCTGTCTACGAAGAGTGATGACAAAAAAAAAAACAAAGCTCAGCAATGCTTTGCAAGAGTGACAAATGTACAGAATTCTCATCCTCCGTTGTGCCAGTTATGCACAATGGGTGAAGTACAAAATTTAAAATAATCATAGGCAAAATTTGCCTTTTCGATTCAGGCTCCAATTATACGACACACGTGAAGAAAGCCAGATAAAAACTACTCAGACAGTCCTGCTCCAAGCGTGGCTGTAAGCAGCACGAGATAAGACTCCCAGGACAACTTGACAAGCTTCGAGCAAATGACATCAGTTTCCCATGCTACGAGCATGAAGTGAGCTTTATTAGGCAAAAAAAAAAAAAAATAGCCAACTTGCAATTGATGGGACAAAAAAGACTGGTAATTGCAAAGACAAAACTAGCACATAATTCACTCACGGCTCATCAACAGCAGACAAGCACTGAGGGAATTGTATTCAAGTAAAACGCACATAAAGGTGTCACCAATGCAAATTGCATAAGGAGACAAGCAGGTAAATCTGCAACATGATGCCTTCTAGCAAGACATCAGGGTCTTGTACAATAAAAGATAGTGACCAACTTGTAAAAGGAGGTAAAGCTCTTTTTCCCAACACGTTCTCGGAAAGAAACCACAAGTAGATGCCCAATGACTCTAGGGCTCCATGTACAACACAAGGCTAAAATACCTGAGTTTCAGGCCATGATTGAAAGGTATGTACAGAGCGGTCCATATTTATCTGTGCCGGTTGTAAAAAACTCTCCTGCTCTGACTACTTGCCTGTTTGGGTTCAAGCGCAGAGCATAGGGTAGCTTATGATAGTCTGCATTTTTCAATAAGTAATTTGAACACTGAAACTTGCCTGAACTGTATGGAAACGGCAAAAAATGGCAGTCGTCTACGCGGAATGTTTTTGTCTAGGCAAATTGAGCCGCAGATTTGACAGGCTGCGCCATGTGGGGTACTGTGAGACCTATCCCAGCTCCAAGCACGGATATAGGTTGCCTTGCAGTTCGCCAGATGGCGCAGCCTCTCAAATCAACTATCCCGCTCGCCTCGGATGAAAATTCTGTGCGCAAATGACTCCAGCTTTTCACCGATTCCGGGCAGTCCAGGCCAGTTCTAGTGTTCAATTATTTATCATAAAAATGCAGACCATCACAAGCTACCCTATGGTCTGTGCTTGAGCCTGAACAGGCAAGTAGTTTGCGCAGGAGAATTTTTCACAACCTGGACAGATAAATACGGAACACCCTGTACTTTAAAACTACATTGCACAGGAGACAACAAAAAAAGCATAACATGTTGATCTGACCCGGACAAAAACTACAAATTTTAAATTGCGGGTTTTAACATCTCCATGCGACACATAGATAAAGGAGGATAAAAATAGATTCCCTAAAAAAAGGTGGTCATGCATGCCGCAATACAGCGCCACAGAATGCCATTCACTGCAACTAGCGTCTGAATATGCAGCAGTTCACGCCACACTTGATAAAGCACCACTGTGTTTACCCAAACAGCCTGACAAAACCATTGCATCTCTACAGGAGAGTACAGCTTTCAACCTGCAAATAAGGACAAGCCGGGAGCCCAAGGCAATTTTCTACAACTCCTTGAAGACATATCAAACATAAGAAGAGCCTCTTCATGTGTGGCACATGAACAACTTGCACTAGCAAGTAGCAAGAACTCTTTGGCACACAGTAAAAACAAAACTAGAATAAACCATTGTTTTCTGTACAACAAAAACGATCCTAGCTCTACACATATAACAGCAAGAAAGATGCTGATGATGATAATGATTGATTTTAATGGCATGCGAGAAGCTTTGTTAAACGTGCCAGTGGCACAAGGTGCTTCACTCTACACAAGGTGGGGTCAAATACCCATTTTTCTAGCATTTCACCTCAGAGAAGCTAAGTTCCAAGCCAGGTGCAAGAAATCTTGTAACCACTGAAAACCGGTGGGTACCAACTGGCACTGGGAAGCTTTATATACTGCTGGTAGTAGCTGCCACCCAATTTTATCTAGCAACAAAAACAAGAAACCTCAAAAAGTTGCCCGAAAAAACAATGGAACTGGCTCTGACCTACATTCCCATACCTTTCATGAATCTATGCTCAAAACTACAGTCTTGAAAACTCTCACCCAGTTACTCGTGGTCCTATATTGCTTCCACAGGAGGCTTTTGTTGTTGTTGTTTATGGGGTTTAACGTCCCAAAGCGACTAAGGCTATGAGAGACGCCGTAGTGGAGGGCTCCGGAAATTTCGACCACCTGGGGTTCTTTAACGTGCACTGACATCGCACAGTACACGGGCCTCTAGAATTTCTCCTCCAAAGAAATTCTAGCCGCCGCGGCCGGGATCGAACCCGCGTCTTTTGGGTCAGCAGCCGAGCACCATAACCGCTGAGCCACCGCGGCGGCGTAGCTTTGCATGCAAACTCCATGCATGTTTCTTCCATCGCACTATAAAAGAGCAATGGGGGCTCCTTTATTTCTTTATTTATTCAAGGATTCCTGCAGCACTTGAAGGCATTACTTCCCTGGTCCTTGGTTTTCCTTCCTGTAAGGTTTTCCTGTACGGTTTTCCTGTAAAGCCAAAGCGGTCCCCAGCTCTTCTGCTTTCTATCTGTCTGTCCTTTGTGCACAGCGGTGCCAAGGAATACTACTAAAAAGGGCGACTCCCGAGTATGTTTCTGCAGTGAGCCCATTTTATGAAAACATCTAGCAAAGGCTTTCCTCCGTCCCCCAACCACTTATGCCAAATTTCGCACAGGTGCAGCATTTTGTTTTCACTGCAGTTGTCTTTTAATGTTTTCTGCTTTGTGACCTCAACCTTGGAGATTCCCGAGGGCAACTATGAGTTTGTGATGTTACGAACCACCCGTCTGCTGATATTCGCTCTGCACTGGCTCAACAAGAATATGTTGACCTTGATAGTGGTCATTTGAGACAGCTTGGTGATGGGGCCTTTGTATACAGGCTCCAGTTTATTAACACAATACACACTCAACAACTTAACCAGTCCTGTCTCCGACATCTTTTACCTGTTGCTTGTGACGTCTTGTGTTAGCTGAAAACGCGGTTTCGGTTTCCTGCTTCTAACGGTTTTAAAACTGCTCAGTTCATTGATTTGAAGAACGATATCCTGAAGATGATGAGGGAGGGTGAAAAAATATGCCACAGTCATGAACTCAAAACATCTAAAAATCCTTTGCAGCTGCCCTTTAGCAAACAGGCACAGGTCGATGTCCAGGGCTATAGTCGGATACAACTCGAGAACAAAGCGCCAAATGACCCTCAAAGGAGCCGCTGAAGCCAATGACATCGACCAATTCTCCCCCTTGACGAATTCTACTCCTCACCCTCTTGGAGCTGCTAGTGCGAAATCACCGTGGTGGCTCAGTGGCACTCGGCTACAGAGCCAGAGCCAGAGTATACCTGGGTTCGAACCCGGCCGCAGTGGCTGCGTTTAGATGGAGATGAAATGCAAAAGACGCCCATGTGCTGTGCAATTCAGTACACGTTAACCCTTTCACTGCCAGGTTTTTTTACTCATAGCGGCACACACCCTGCCGGTTTTTTTTTTTGCAGGTTAGTTTCCTGCAAATATTTTGCTAGTAACGCACTAAAATGCTCTGCAGGACATGTAGACATGTTTATTCAGGATAATCTTATAGATATTAGTTGTACTGAATCAAATCTTCCAACACCAATCTGGCCCGTCGGATTTCCTCTTCTTACGCGGATTTTTCGGTGGCAATGGGGTCTTCATCGCTGTCATCACTCGAAAAGGCACTTAGGTGGGCTCCTTCCTCGTTCTCATTATCATTGGACTCTGAATTCATAAGCAGTTTTGAATTTCTTTGTCCGTCAAAGCGCGGACGAGTGTCGCACACTGCCTCACATGGCTGCTGTGCTAAAACCAAAACGAAGCTAGGTACTCAGATGTGGAAACATGCATGCCATCTGTTGTGTAAAATTTACCCTACAAGATTTATGAATTTATGGGGCTTCTTCATAGATGGCGCTACATGTAAGCATAGTTTTTTTTTTTTACACGAGTATTATCGGGAGCAGCAGGGGGTGAGTTAAAAAGTGAAAACGAGTTAACTCGGGAGAGGCAGGGGGTGAGCATATGTGATAGCCAAAGTTATCTCGGGAGTGGCAGTGAAAGGGTTAAAGATCCCCAGGTGGTCGAAATCATTCCAGAGCCCTCAATTACTTTCTTCTTTCACTCTGGCTCGGTTGAGGTGTCCACCAAGAAATGAGACAGTTACTGCATCATTTCCTTTCCTCAAAAACTACTAATTAAATTGTAGGGCTGGCAGACGAATGGAGAATAAGGATGGCGTAACCGGACTAACCGCTGCATCATGAAAAGTGATCCATGCCATTAACTGGAGGGCTTCCTTTGAGAGGCATCTGCCGCTTCGCTCTTGGGTTGTATTCGACTTTTAAAAATTTTTTATAGATCACAAGGTCACTGAGGCTATGCAAGTCAATTTGTCATGGGGCAAGGGTGCAAGCCTCTCGGTACTTGCAAGTAGGCATACGGCAGAGTACGCCGCAATGAACAGCTGCTGCATACAGTGGCCTTATTAGACCAACAGAAGCCTGAGCCATGCAGCCTAGAAAGAACTACACTCTTACAAACCAAGCATCAAAAACATGTTCGTGGAAATTCAGCACTTAAGTGCTCGCCATTTAAGGAAGGTCCCTTCTCTCTCTCTCTCTCTTTTTTTTTACAGCACCAGCAAATGCACCACAGCAATCTCGATCCTGACAGGGCACCAATCTCAAGACATCGACATCCTTAAGGCCTCGAGACGTTGTCATGCCAAATTTCCAGGCGTTGGACCTAGCACCTCAGGCAAGGATCAGATGTGAAGAAAAAGAAAGATCTCTCCAAGGGCCATGTGTATTTCAAGCAAAACTAGCAAGCAAGGGCAAATGGGAACACACAACAAACTCACAGGAACTGTTTTGGAAAGCTGTCTAAACATAGTGGACAAATTGAGCAAGCAGTACTGCCTCTCCTGCATGTAGATATATAAACTTCTATCCCAACTTATCATTCCTGCTCATATATTCTACTTGAAAGGTATGCACATGGCCCTTCAAGGAAGCTTCAAGCATCCCCAGCCAAGCTGTCAGAAAGGTTGTGCATTTTGTGAATTGGCAGCAATCTTCACTAAGGCTGCATACGGCATTGACTAGTTGCTGCACTGCACGCACTGAAGAGGACTGAAGGGGTACTGAAGAGGCAGTCGCAATATTAGGTGGCTTAAAAGTTGTTTTTTTTTCTGACTGAATACCTACAATAAACATTTGGCAGCAGCACCCCTTCGATTAATCTTCGTCACAGGTTGTGGCAGCCTGTGGGCAGTGTGCAAAAATTCGCCTGCTGCGTAGAAGACTACTTGAAAACAAAGAAGAACACTGCAGGCAAAATCTGCTTCCACAAAGCGCCAACTGCACATGGAGTGTGGCAGCTGTGCCCTTGCTACTGTTGCCATCTGTTGCTTACACCTGTAACCAGCAAGAACAGCACATGTGCGGTACAAGATGACGGATTGTTTTAAACCAGTGAAGCTCAGGAGAGAGCAGAAGAGGAAAGGCTCACATGCAGAGATCATCCACGTGAAAAAGGTGGATTCAGTTCATCCATGCCTCCCCTCCCGCCCTCCCCCCTAACCCCCTGCATTGGGAACAATGCAATTTGCCAAAAAAATTCAGGGGGCACTTTGTTGACTTAAAGTGCGGTGAGGCGAAAGCCGCAGTGTTGCTGCTTATGTCACTGATGTGTGGTTAAGATGTTAGGCTTTGCCTCTAAGAGTGGAACGCGACAGCGTCTTGCAAAGCTGCCAGGCAGTCGACAGAACGCCATCACCTCTTCGGCTCTACGCCTTGCTTGTCGGTAAATTGGTTTTTAAGGAAAGGAAATGTATCTGTCTGGCATATCTCGGTGGACACCTTAACCTCGCCGTAACGGGAAGGGAGGAAGATGAGAGTGAACTAAGACACTGTATTCACTAGGCGCGCCTTTGTCCCTTCCGAACCATCGAGCTGGCATGGCAGAGAGGTTAGCATGCTCGTCTCGTACTCCTGGTTCGATTCTCCAACTCGACCAATTTCCTACTTGGTTTTATTTATTTTTCTGGTCTGACTAGAAAGGTTAATTAGGTTAATTTATTAATTAACTAAACTCAGTCCCACTTACTTGGAGCACCACTATATCATCCCTTTAATTGGTTGCATGGTTACCAGCCAAAGTACAATTGGCCCTATTTGAAATTCGCGCACTCTGACGTCACGACCATTTCGACCAATTGAAAAGCACGACATTTCTGTCGACAACTCCTGCTTACAACAATGAGGCATTAAAGGCTTCTGCCTTAAACGCTCACCAGCCACTAGCCCCATTTGTTGCCTCACCAAAGACGTGTGCACAAACCAGCTCAACTCTTCCAATTCCGAACGTGCGTCCTGCAGCTAATCAGAGGGCCCTGCCACAGCAGCAACGGCGAGAGCCCTGCACTTGCCCACATGCTCCTTCAGGCAAAGGGAGTTTGCAAACATCTGCGCACAGGCCTGGCACTTGAAGCCCGCACTGCCCGAAGCGGGCATGCAGCGGTGGGTGGCCAGCGTCACCTTCTGGGCGAACGACTTGCCGCAGCTGCTGCAGCCAAACGGCTTGTGGATCTGGTGGGTGCGGAAGTGCCGACTGCGGTCACTGCTCTTGGCAAAGGCGGCCGGGCACAGGTGGCAGCGATAGGGGCGCTCCCCAGTGTGCTTGCGCATGTGGATTATCAGCGAGGACCGTGTCGTGGCCACGTAGCTGCAGAGCGGGCAGTCGCGGGCATCGGGGCACGACGCTATGGCAATGGCGGCAGCACGCGCTGCCTGCGCCCGGCTCAAGACTTCTGCAAGAGAAAGAGAAGTGCCGAGGGTCGGGCAACTTAATCAAGGGTCCTAACTCGCTTCTTCAGCAAAAAGTGCAGTGCCACAGTCTGCCCGGGCCTAGAGAGTATAGACCTCTAACAGGTGTGCATGAAAAAATCTCCAGCATAGGCTATCTGCTTTTCCCTTCAACCAAGAGTCATCAACAGTTAGTAATTTATCAGTGTGTCTAAGTTTGCTTTATGAACAGTGAGTGAGAGGCCCTAGCTTCCTACAATTCCTTCCAAAACTTCCTACAATTTTCCTTCCACACTGCACACAAAGCAGAGATACAACCAGTAACCAAAACTACTACATCTTTACCATGGCACCACTGTTAATTTTTACAGAGACAAAAACAAGCAGCCAGGAAAAAAAAATGCATCATTACAACAAAATATTTCACAGCACAATAGCTGGCTTCACAGACAGTGCTACCTGTCAATTAATATTGAATAAAAAAGAAAGCATCATTACAACAAAATATTTCATGGCACAATAACTGACTTCACAGATAGTGCTACCTGTCAATTAATATTGAATAACCTCCAAACAGTGCCAAGCAGCTTAAATTGAACACAGCACCACAGTAAAGGATGCCGCAGTGCAGAATATTACAAAAATTGCAGATGCTGGAATTTACGGAGCATGAAATCACCCCCAGACATAAGCTGCTCTAAACTGCATTCAAAATTTTTGTAACAGCGAACACCAACTCCAGGAAACACAAGAAAGCAGTGCATTGCGCAAAATGAATCGCCTCTCCACTGAAAGAATATCACCATTACAGCCACAGCCGTGACAAATAATGATATTATACAGAAATGTAAGGCACAAGACTGATTCAAAATACCTTTACATATGCATACACTGCCCCCATAGGAATAAGCCAGCAAAAGAAAGTCTACAAGATGCATGGGAAAAGCTTCAACACAATGCGAGACAAATAAATGAACCATCACTGTAGCTCCTAAGATGAATCAAGAAACAAACACACCACCCACCTACTACACCAACTAAACTCTGCTTAGACGCATAAAAATAAGTGGAGGTGCAGCTACTTTCCATATCCTGTTCAGTACATAATGCAACAAGTGCAGTGACACAGACCGAATAACCTTTCCTTTACTTCAACTATGCTAAGATAAGACATGGGTGCAAAGCCTGGCTCCATGCTCGATCAAATACGTGGCGTCATCAGAACAAGATAAGGCGCAAGGTGATGGAGACAGAAAAATGTTTAGAAGACAGGTCTGACAGTAAACACTAATCTTATTCCAGGAAAAGGAAATTCACTATCTTTCACATATACCTGAAGTTTCAGAAACTCAGGAGAACAAAAAGAATCACAGCGTGTGGCTTTGTTCTGTTACATTCCGATCGTTTGTTCTGAACGTCGAATGTCTGAATAGCCATTAGTAACCATGTACAATACTTAAAGACCACTCCACTAACAAGAATGGCACCAACAGAAACAAGACATTGCAAACATATACCATTCAGAGTCTTTCTCCTTCTGATCAGAACTGATGCGACCATAAAAATTAAGGGATGTGCGAATAGTACTTCCTTCAAACTTAACCGAATACGAATGGTGTAGCTTCACTGCAGAACTGAATACGAATAGTGTAACTAAAAACCAAATCGAATACGAATAGAACATTTGTACTAATATTCACCACTTGTGCGAATATTCGTACAAAACGAGCAAACGTGCAACGCACCTGTTGCATATCATAACCAGCAGGGGGCCACGGTCGTCTGTACCTCAGCACCACCACAATGGTATAAATAGACTGCCCTGGTGGGGGGGGGGCGTGTTCTTCATGTTCTGTGTGTGTACCGACAAGCCGTCGGCAGTAAACCTGTTCCCACCTACAGTCTCGACTCTAACAATGGCAACGAGGAAACCACGAACCTGGCAGCCTTGACGCAAGCATCAAAGAGCAGCAGCCATCATGAACGGCGCCCAAGAATCAGCAGCGTCCACTGGCCACCAGCCATTCATCGGGCGCCTTTTGGAATTCTGTACCACGACAGGTAACATGGCTACCTGCCTCGAGCGCTTCGAGGCCTTCGCGAGAGTGAATAAGCTGGACAAGCAAAGCAAAACGGACGTGCTTATCACTATACTGGGGGATGGCGCATTTACCACTTTGCGAAATATGATGTTTCTGCAGGCTCCGGAAAAGAAGACTTATCAAGAGATAAAACAGGCGCTTTTGAACCATTACGTGCCAAAGCGGTTTTTGGAAATTTCGCTGAAGAAAATACGGTGGCCCTTATTCAAATCTCGTGCCAATCATTCAAAAAGTATTGGCAAAGTTCAGAACATACTCTATGTGTATCGAATAATTTTAAATGTACACCATTTGATTCGCCTGAATAACTAAATAGAAGAATTCTCGATTCACCATTATTTTCAAATATTCGCACACCCCTAATAAAGATGTAAGCCCTAATGTACACAACAGCACACTAGACTGATCAAAGACGAAGGGCTCCTGGTGCAAGCCGCACTGCACTTGATCCACTTGACCATACTCGGTGGTAACTTTTCGGTGGTTCTCCCAGTGCAGGCAGTACTAAGGACAAGCACTGCAACGAGAGACAAAAAAAAAAAATCTCATTTCCCTTGAACAACACAAGGTCTTGCCTTACAGATAAAACTCCAAATATGGGCTCATTTTATCTAGCATCATCTACCATACAAAATGCAGCTAAGCAGACAAATCCACCATTTTTTACTATAGATGCTCCTGACTACCTCCGCCGTGGTTCAAGAATGTGTAATAGAAAACAAGCAAAGAAAAACGTGCAAACAGCATGAATAGTTCTCTCATTTATGTTACACGAAGTTCTGTTAAACGTCTTCACAGGCAGCAGGTAGCCAAGTTTCCCAATACAACACTATTAAGAGGTGCACTGGAAACCAAGTGTATGCTACGTGAAATCGAAGAGACAACCAGGCAAACGAATTTAGAATTCCCGCCACCTGTACGTAAGAAAATGTGAAACTTACCAAGCATGTGAAATTAAGGCTAAAGTACATGCATGAAATGGGACAGCAAACATTACAGAGCAACACAGCAGCATATGGAAGCGTCAGACTAGCAGGAGCTACACAACTTGCTATAGCTTGTGAATAAGCAAACAAGGGGAGGGGATTGAGGGGCTCGTTATAAATATGAGAGAAGCCAACAGCCACAGAAACCAAGAAGCACAGGGGATTTTTTAATTAATTAATTTTTTTTTGTGGTGTTGATCAAGTAAGAATATACTGAATATGTTGTCGCTGAAAGCTAATTGGTTAGAAAAGCAGAAGAAAAAACAACCACATGCCGCCGGTGGGATCCGAACCCACGACCTCCGAATTACGCGTCCGGTGCTCTACCTCTGAGCTACGGCAACGGCTGTCAAACCTTCTGCTTTCGGGGGTACTTATGTTTACAAATAACCTAACCTTGAGAGTGTTCATCAGCGCCACCCATGTTCGTAAGCAGCGGACGTGGAACCTCCTGAGTTACCGCTGGTGTGACGTAGAACGCCATCGAACGGCGAGGGTGGAAGCTGTGTGAGAACCCTCTTATGCTTCCTATGGCGTCAAGGCTGCCAGAACCGAGACCCTCGCTAAGCAATTAAGCAAACAAGGGGAGGGGATTGAGGGGCTCATAATAAATATGAGAGAAGCCAACAGCCACAGAAACCAAGAAGCACAGGGAATTTTTTAATTAATTAATTTTTTTTTTTTTGCGATAACAATGCTTTAGAACTCATTTACTACTCCGGTCGGTACTGAGCAGGTTGTCGTCTAATACTGAGCCTTGCTTAGTCTGATTTTCCCCCAAATTAAGTCAGCAAGGGCCCTCGAAGGCTGAATAAAATTTAAAAAAAAATTAATTAAAAAAATCCCTTGTGCTTCTTGGTTTCTGTGGCTGTTGGCTTCTCTCATATAGTTTGTGAAGGCTTGTTGTGCAGCAAAAAAAAGAGCAAAACCTTCAATCACTTGAATAAACATGCCCGAATGTTGGTATCCAAAATAAAAGCAAAAATGCGCATGAAAAACTTAACTATAATAAAATACAACTTAAAAACACGAAAACTATGTTCTCCGTTTAAGCCATCTTCCGGTGTTGTTGATTTCCCATTTCCTGCCACGTACCAACCAGCCAGCAAGAGCACAGTTCTGCATAAGTGTTCTGCACGACTGGCCTAAGCTGAGCTGCAGCGAACGCCCAACAGAGGCTCGGGCTCACTTGCAATCACAGAGCAGACTTGCGTAAATTCTAACTGACCCAGGTGACTGAGACTGGGGGACTCTCAATAATCACCCATACCAAAACTTGGTAGGATAGGGGCTCCCCAAAGAGCAACCAGGATCATAAGAACATTTGAACCAATATGAGAATGAGTGAAACCTAGAGCCATGCCACAAAACTATGGAAGACATCAGGAAAAACAAAATAAGCACTGCCAATAAGCATTGAAACCAACTCAAAGGCATGAAAACTAAATCTGACATTCTCCGAACATACTCAGAGCAAATGCATTCAAGAAGGCAAATGCACAAAAGGCAAAACATGCCACAAGCACTACGGGCTACAACATTCCACACTGACTGGTATGCTAATTACAATGACATGCATACAAGTTAACCTCAGAACTCAGAATTTCGAGGCATCGACAAAAAGAAAAACACTGTATAACCAGCTTTACTAGCACATCGCAACAAGAACTCCTTGTGGCTCAGTGAAGCTTTGTTTTAATCAGCCTTCGAGGACCCTTGTTGACTTAATTTGGAGGCAAATCGCACTAAGCAAGGCTCAGTATTAGACGACAACCTGCTCAGTCCTCTCCGGACTTGTAAATGAGTTCTAGAGTACTGTTATCACAGAAAATCTATAGAAGTGACTTACAACAATTGCTGCTGTCTACTTTCTTCCAAGGGCAGTTTATTATGACTAAGGGTGCCAACATATTCAAACTGTCAACCACTGGTGCCACAGCTACTAGCATCATTTCAGCATGGCATAAGCATCTTGTGAGCAGGCAAGTTCAATCCACTGAAGGGCAAAAGCCTCTTCTAGCAATTGATTACACATGCACTGCATTTGTGACAGTCACCATGCACTTTAAGATTTCCAAGCCTACCTAATTCGCCAGATTTTCTGCTGCACATAACCAGGTCTCTGTCATATTCCTTCCCTTGGTGTCCCCATATAGTTAACAAACCAACACTTATCTGCAGCTCATGTCCAACCCAAGCCCTTAATTCTGCCTTAAATATGACAAACTTTCACATCTTCTCGAATCCACACCACTCCATTTGTCTCTTAATGTCCCATATATCATTTTCCTTTTACTCTTTGTAGTGTGTTTTTATTTTTGAACAAACTAGCTCACTGGCCTAAAGAGTTATAGCCCCGCTAGCGAGCAGTGGAATTACACACTGACTGTGCACTCCTTTTGTGTTATTATTAGCACGCAACTCTTCTTTTGGGAATGCAGTCAAGTGTTTTACAAGCTACTTATTCTTGCACTAATGTCTTTCTTGCAATCTAGATGCACTGTTACTACTTGGCCCAGTTAAATACACTCACTACATCCAATATCTCATTATCCTAAAATGAACTGTTGCTCTACCGGCCTACTGTTTGAACATTACATTAGTTTCCATTTCATTATTATCAAGCCTACCATAACACTTACACTAATCAAAAGTTCTAGAGCTATCTAGTGCTACTACCACATGCTATAAATATGTTACATGCATATGGAAAAAAAAAAGCCGTGCTGACAGTACGCAAATCAGCTGCTACTTTCCGTCACTACCATACAGAAGATAAAGCTAAGCGAAGAACAGAGGCTGCCAAACATCTCTACCTAATAAGATGTTTGGAATAAAACTGCCGACTTCCCTAACTTCTGAATTTGGGTGAAAATGTAATCTAAAGGCTTGCCCACATGCAGTGAAACAAGGGAAACCAAAATAATTCGCTAGCAAGGCTCTGATCCCATGATGTACGATACCAGAAAAAACAACCAGAAAACCAGAAAAACCAAACCCCCTATCCTTATTCTCTGGCACCAAAGCAAAGCTGCGGCATAGCATATGAAGACCAAAAGTAGCTAAGATCAGTCAGGCATTGGTCGCATAGCACACCACAAGTACTGAAAATTAAACTTATACAGCAAAGTGTTTGCTGTGTATTTTGTTCCTTCAATGTCTAGCTGCTTCTCACGGCAAACTGAAAACCAGCGCACTTATTTATTCTGCTTAACACCACCTGATCTGGTGTACACAACGGAAGCCACCTGTGGTGCACCATCATGGCACCCCTGAAGTCGAGGGCAGGCACAATCCCCGGTCCATGTTCACTTGATCTCACATGTAGTACAGTCATGGACAAAAATTATCAGAATGCAGATCAGCACAGTTTTTTTTTCTCATACGGCTTTATTTTCTGCATTCAGTAGGCCAAAACCTTGTGGCAAAAATATGGTGTTTCATGGGTTGAGACCAGTGTTCACTTCTACCTCGAGGTGGGGTGATCCCGAGGTAGGCTCCACAAAAGAATGACCACGCCCCCTTTTTTTTTTTTGGTCAAGCAAAGCAGGCCAACGAAAAGAACGGATGCATGAGGAGCCATGTGTGCTCCGTCTGATGGAATTCACTGGCCAGCGAGGCAACACAATTTTTTTTTTTTTCTGTGACTATGCATCCCATAAAATTTTGTCCATGACTGTACAAGGGGTATAAACAGCCAAAATAGTGAAACAGTGAATGACTTCACATTTTAGTACCATGCTCTAGGGCAATTCCAGAACCTTTGGCTCCAAAGGATGACACTACGTATGCTGCAGCAATACACTGCCTAGCGTTAGGTTACAAGTAGTTGCCTTGCTACCATCAAACCGCTTGCAGGTTAAAGGTGCTCTGAAGAGGAATCTGAACTCGCCTTTTTACCACGGGAACTCGAAATACACGTTCCCATTCCGAGCATTTTTAGAAACTTCGAATTATTGTCCTGCATGGCCGATTTTCATAATTTAAATCAGATTAAACGTCCCGGCTCCCGCCTTTTTTGGAACTCGCCACAGACAATAGGAGGAGTCATCTAACGCGTGGAGTGCCTTTCAGGCAGTCGCTGGAAGCTTCGCTTTTGCTTTTTTTTTTTTTTTGGTTTACGTGAATAAATAGATCCAGTCAGAGGCTACATAGCTGCAAATTAGGACCACAGAAATGAAAATACATGTGGACTCTTTGCTTTTGCCGATCGGTACGTATCCTTCCGCCGATGGCAGAGTGGCAAGCCGCCACGGGACTGGCTGAAAGGTTGGTTGACTCCTCCTACCGCCTGCGGTTTAGTTCAAAAAAAGGCGGGAGCTGAGATGTTTAATCCGATTCAAATTATGGAAATAGACACCACAGGACAACAATTGAAGTTTCGAAGAATGCTCGGAACGTGTAGATCGAGTTCCTACGGTAAAAAGACGAGTTCAGATTCCTCTTCAGTACACCTTTAAGCTTGCATAGATATATCCCGAGGACAGAAGGCTCTCGTACCTGACTTTTGCTGCGGCAATGCAGCATCTGTTGTGCTCAGGAAAACATCACATCCACAAGTCATGTCGCAACACTGCTTGCTATTCAAACCTCTGCTATGGAGCAATTTCCCTTTTAACATTCTTCGCTGACAGATAGCACTTGCTTTTTCAGCATCCATTTAGCCCAAATCTCCTAGCAAACATAGTCAGCATAGTAATTTAGTAAACCATAACAAATAAACACAAACCAGTGTTTTTAACATGTTTTGCCACACAAGTGCACCAGAAAGTGTGCTAACATATATACGTGCAGAATGGTTCAGGAAAACAACACACACGTAAAAATTTACTTGACAAGCGCAAGTCCTGATGAACAAAACGCCAGTATCCAGCACATTAGATGTAAACTGACCAATTCATAGCGGTCGTTCAGTAGCAGTAGCAAGGCTCTAGTGCTGGAATTTCACTCAAATGTTTATGCTACCTGTCAGCCCTGACCTCAGTCGAAAGAGATCATTGCTTATTTCACGGTGTTCACAAGCCAGTACATGTCGTTTCCAGTGAGGCAAGCAAGCAATGCACAACACAACCCGCCCGAACAGTTCCGCCACTTCGGCGTTCGGAGTTAGCGCGTCTCACACGGACAGCGCGTTTTCGTAAATTTTAAACACTCCAAGACAACCTGAATTGATGAGCAGGATCGCTCAACCTTTGCGTAATTTTTCGCACATTCACCGTGCTATGCAAATCACACCTTCCACGCGGAAAGTTCGTAACCGGTGTCGTGCTGTTCCGTCTTGCGCGTTCTACAGGTGGAAGCAAACATGAAAAAACAACTTCGAGCATGCAGACAACCTAACTCCAGGAGTGCGAAGCATACCTTAAGTTTTCCGCAAAACGCGCAATTTTTTTTCATGCCTCAAGTTTCGATGCTAAAAGACATACTTGGTTCTTGAGTGCGATGAGAGCGTTCCTGATGTGCTTGGGACTGCTCGCGTGGTGCGATCCCAGCTGACCCCAGTGCTCACAGAGCGCATAAGGTGCGCGTGAACTTGCTTCGGGAGAGAAAATCTGCGACGCCAACTGTGTGGTTACACCCTTATCGGGCTTTCGACGCAAACGCAAGCATATCGCGATAAGCGAGCTTTTAGAACGACGTATACGCCAACTCGCAATGGCGATGGCTATACGCCGCTCAATCTCAAGCAAACCGACTGCCACATTTTCTTTTTTTTTTCATTAACATCGTTAATCTGTAAACACGCTTTCAAGGAAAACCCGCTCAGCACGCGCGAATCTTGACAACGATGACTTTTGAAGTAAGCGCTGAAACCAGAACGGCCTTGCCTTGTTCGCCGCTCCCGCTGGGGCTCGTCATCAAGCGTTACTACGCAGCAGGAGGATGCGACAAAGAAGTTCAAGATGCGTGCGTACTCACCGAAGGCGGCCCCCACTGCCCCCTCAAGACATTCGTCGACTAGCGCGCCAGTCAGTGGAACACAAACCACGCACAACGACGCGGCAAAACAAGACGGCGTTCGCGACACATTCAGCGCGAAAAGTGAACGGTACTGTTGGCACTTTACCGCAACCACTTTCTACAACTGCACCACGCATGTAAAGAGACACAGCACCGCTAGTGGATAACGAGCCTCGCGAGGTAACGTGTGGGCTCGAAAAATCGCTCACGCACCACTCCGCAAACACGATAAGCGCACGGGCGCACGGTGGCCATGCTGGCGTGCACCACGTGACCTCGATGAACACACAAAGACATGGATCGATAGAGGGACCGTTGCTTACATCGGTTGGCTTGCACTGTGGCGCTGCATGAGTTCTCGTGCCTCAGCCGAGATGTTTCTAGTAGACCTCCATTAGAAATTATTCACCGCCAATTTCGAAACTTAAAAAAATTTCCTGTCTTGGTGGTGGTGGTTACAACTTTACTGCCACAAAATGGAAGAGATTAGTTGGGGCTGGGACGCGTCCATGGTGGCCTCCAGTCGGGGGCGACCTCTTGAGCTCGCGTGATGAGGGCCAGTTGGGTTGTTTTTCTTGAACTGAGGGAGCTGGCAGGAGTGTCGTCGGAGGGGGTTTGCTAGCGCATTCCCGTAAAATATGGTCGGATGTGGTCTTAAGTGGCGGGCGTCCCGTCACCGCAGTGCAGGCATGCAGGGTCATATTCACCGTTTGTGATTAGACATAATCGGTGAGGCTAAGATTTGCCTTTGTTTAAGCGTCTGAGTGTCGTTGCTAGCGCTTATTCTAGGTCGGGGTGAGGGGCGGGATACGTACATCTTTGCTCGCGATAAAAGTTTGTAATCTCCGCGTACGAGCGAGGCACCTCGGCGGGGGCGTCCGTTCCCGAGAGGTCTCCCGTCCCCCGGTCGGTTAAACCTGGCTAGACGGTCGACCCCGTCGTTTCCGGAGTTACCCGCGTGAGCCGGGACACGAGATTGATGTTGTGATCTAGAGTTCGGTTGCGCAGAATTCGCATTGCGAGCGCGCTTACCGAGTTTTTGGCGAAATTTTGAATGGCACTCTTAGACTAGTTTTGGTGCGAGGATCCGCGATGGCCAGTGCGATAGGTACTTCCTCTGCCTCGCGTATAGAGCTAGCGTGACAGGTTGTGGCGTTAATGAGGGCTGTCTTTGGAGTGGCCATACATGCCACGTATGTTCCGCCTTTGATACGTGTTGAGCTGTGTCCACGTACACTGCTCGTGGTTCGTTCTCGTACTTTCTCAAGGGCCTGCGCCCTTGCTTTCCTGAGCGTCGTGCCTGCCTGGCAGCATGTTCTTGGCTACTGGTTTAACAACTAGCCTGCTAGTAATGTCGACTGATAAATGTGATGTTGCACATACCTCCTCAGCGGGGTGGATGTGGAGTTTGTCGAGAATACGCGTCCCGCAGCAGCTAGTGCTCGACAAGCGGGTCACTTTGCCGTCTTATGGGCTTCGATTAGCTCAGCGAGCGTGTTAAAAATTCCCAACTGCAGCAGTCGATATGAGTTATTGGCGTATGCCGGCAGGCCAAGGGCCGCCTTGTAGGCTGTTCTAATGATGCTATTAAGTGCGCCTTCGTCCGTGCGACTCAGGTGATAGTACAGGCCAGTGTACGTGATTCGACTTATCATGAATGATTGTATGATCCTGCACAGGTCGACTTCTCTCATGCCCCGGCGATGGATGGCAATGCGCCTCACCAGCCCGCCTATCTGGTGTGCCGTGACGCGTAGACGGCGGATCGCTTCCGTATTATTCTGAATAAACATGCCAAGAACCCTGATCGTGGCTACCGGGGGTATTGGATGGTTGTCGATGAGCAACTCGATGGATTCCCGAGGGTCGGGTGCTGCCTGTGAGGCTTGTTTGTTCCTGACAACTAAGAGTTCCGATTTAGCCAGTGAACACGCAAAGCCGTTCACCCTGCACGAAAGAGTGTACCGTGTCAATAGCTCGTTGTAATGATTCTGCAATCTCTCCCTCGGATCCAGAGTTGGTCCATATGGTGATGTCGTCAGCATATGTAGAATGATGTATATGTGGGGTAGCATCTAACAGATGCGGAAGGCCACTCATGGTAAGGTTGAAGAGAAAAGGTGAAAGTACAGCAACTTGTGGTTCCTGTTTTCTGCTTGAATTCCCCGTCTACTCTTATGACAACTAAAAAGCTGAAAGTAAAGAACTAAAACTAAAAAATTTCATCAATTTTTTTTTGTTTCTTTAACGTCATACAGCGACTCAGGCTCTGAGAGATAGATGCCGTAGTGAAGGGCTCCGGAATTTCAACCCTCTGGCTTTGCACTGTACACGGGCCCCTAGCAATTCGCCTCAATCGAAATGCAACCGTCCCAGCCGGGATCGAACCTGCGTCTTTCAGGTCAGCAGCCGAGCGCCATAATGAGCCATTGCGGCGGCCAAATTCATGTCAGTTTGTTTTCAGGTTAAGAGCTGACTTCGTCTTCAGTCAATTTCTCACAAAAAGTTTACATTTACAAACAAAACAGGATGCGTAAAGGATTTATTTGCATCTTGACACTGCAGATTTACGTTAAACTCAAGCAAAATGGAAGCTTCAGTGACCTTACAATAGTTCGCACTAGTGCAAAAGTAAATGTGGTGCCACCCAACAACTGACCCAAAGCGGGCAAAACTGCTACACCACGAATAAAGCACTCTCATACCTGGTTACCACTGCTCCTGTCCAATGCTAAAGGGGAACAATATCTATGAAGCTAGGCTGGCAATAATTAGGGCACTTTATTTGTTCAGTCACACAATGAAGAACTAGTGTTGTTTGGGCTACATCTGCTTTTGGGTTCATGAATGCACAAAAATACATGTGTCTGTAATGATAAACATTTGTGCTTTAATCAAATGCAAAAAAAATTGCGTGCAAATTTCAGGCACATGCATCATTCAACGGCTCTTCCATGTTTCATAACAAAGCTGTTAGGAGCATCGAATCCACTGAACTGGGCTCTGCAAATTCTAGAGGCACCTCTTCTCCCACACATAAAAGCGTGAGCCGCTAACAGCCTTATAACGCAGGAGGGTTCTCTGTAGGAGCCGTGCACCGCTTCACGTGGTAGTCAAGCGCTGAAGTGCTGCGATATGACCGTCCGCAACGCTTGCACTTGTACGGTCGCTCGTCCGTGTGGGCCACCATGTGTCGAGACAGGTTTGACTTCTGGTGGAATGTTGATGGGCAGATGGGACAGGAGTACGGCCGCTCGTCAGTGTGGATGCGCACATGTATCTTGAGGTCATAGCAGCGGGCAAAGGTGCGTGGGCAGTATTCGCACACGAAGGGTCGCTCGCCCGTGTGCGTGAGTTGGTGCTGCTCCATGGTGCCCACCTGCGCTGTTGAGAAGCTGCACATGTTGCAGGAAATTGTGCAGCCGCTGACAAAGACGGGGAGGCTCTGCGTCTGTTGATCACACATGGCAGGCCTCTCAGGTGCTGGCATGAAGAGATGGAAAAAAAGAGGCTGTTCAGAATAATGTTGAGGCTAGTGCGTCTATCTTTCCTTCACTTTTCAGAGCTAACTCATTACCTTTAGCATACCGTGTTACCGCTACCATTACCGGAGTACCGGGAGCCTGCCCACCGGCGGTGAGTACGCGCTGATTGGTTCCAACGCTGCCGCCATCAAGGCAATCAAGGCAGGCTCCCGGTACTCCAGTAACAGTAACACGGTACGCTAAAGGTGTCTACTGACCCATATGGCAGACAGAACTACAGCTTTTACATTGGTTCTTGCCCAAGGACTGAACAGCATGAAATAATGGGGAAACACGAGCTTAATTACTCTGCTCAATTTAGAAAATTAAAAAAAGCACAAGAGAAAAGTAGAGAAAATGAAAGACACAAGCAACATTTCTTGACAGGATCACTGAATCGTGCTACTACAGCATAAAGTTGCGACCACTTCTTTATCATTATAACCACCAAGTTCCTGGCTATCGAGCCACCATAGCAAGGTTGGCATCAGATGCCACACCAAGGTGGCACTAATAACTGCCCTTTTCACTAGAAAGCAGTGCTCAAGCAAGCTGGAAGCCAGGAGCTTACTGATACTCCTTTACTTTATAGTATACCCTGCACTCTCAAGCACAAAAACAAGATGGAAGAAGCCACTTAACGCAGCGAATTGTGGGCTGAAGCCATCTTAACGCAGCGAATTGTCAGCCCACACAGTTCCTTCCTAAGGATGGTAAAACCACTCAGACCAGCCGGTGCTGAAGTAGTCACCTCATAAGAACCAAAAAAGTGAAAACAACCACTGCTGAGCTGTATCACTGTAGCAGACAGAAAGCAAGAAAGCCAACAGTCAAGCCCCAGATTTGACGTCAGGATATGCATTGATCTCCGAGCTGAATGTTGCAGTCCTTGGATGTTCGGCCTCCTAAACATGTGCCTTCAAGACAGCAATAAAAGAACAGTACAAGAAAGTAAGCCAACCACAGTGCACCAAGATAGAAAATCACCACGCTATGCTGTCACTTCAAGAGAAACATTAACATAAAGGCTACGGTTACACACTCGGAGACCTTTATGGCACCAAAAAGATGAAAAGCAATGGATCCATCCCTAGCCATAGCGGCTAAGGATCCAGATGTTATCCAGCACCTTCTATATCATAGACGAGACACATACACATTATCTCCAGATGATCTTAATCTGGGGTGACTCAAGGTAGATGCTGCATGCTTGAGCTTTTTCTAGTGGGATGAAGCGGTGATACAGACTGCTTAGTTGAGAGCTAAACTTTTGTTCATTAATTTTAAGACTTAAACACCGTGCACTTCAAAAACACAGTGAGTTCAAGATGCACCTCCATGCATAGATAGAATTAACACACATAAAATATATGCCAAACTATGTAGATGTAACAGACGAATTTTACAGGAAGAGGAAAGGCAGAGAGGTTTAACCAGAACAGTGTCTCGGTTGGTTTTAAGCTGACTGATGAATGCTCTATCTTGATATTTCAAGTTAGCTTTCCAGGCACATCATATCAATTACAAAAGCCACGGTTAAAAACAAGCACGAATTCAATTTAAAATATTCTCCATCACAGCAAAGAACAGGCAGACTGCTCATATAGGCCACTTGTAAGTTGTTGCAGACCCTGCAAAAGAGTAGAAAAGAAACAAAGTGAGACAAATTTCTGAGGACTGAAAAAAGTGAAACACTAATTACAGACATCTGTAAAAGTATGATGTTTCATTGTGGAGTATTGTGTCAGTGTTGTTGGTGTCATCTAAAATCACGTCTATGGTGACAGTACTCTGCTGTACATTTATTCGCACCCTCCGCAAGCGATAAATACAGGCTTTTATACTATTACACGTTTAAGAATGTCTAGCACATGGTATTAAGCTCTACTAAGCGCTTTACAGCAGCAAACGATCCTAGATGAGACTCGAAATGTAGTAGAAAGGCAACATTCATTGGCATAAATAAACTGTTCCACATGGACTTCCACACAAAGCTTTCTTGCACAATACTAAAAAAGTGCATAGGTGACTAGGCAATTTCATCATATTTTTGTTTTTTAAGGCATGTAGTGCTGAGGTAGGGACCAATTTTCAATCCATTTTTTTTACTTATGTTGTGTGTGTGTACATGGCAGCCAGGAATTTCTCAATCAGGCCAGCATGAAGAGCAAAAATGGTCCTGCTGACAGTAAAATTCGAAGAAAAAAAAATATGAGCTCAGGTATGAGCCACGATGGGCCCTGAAAGGCACGTCAGAAAGCTTGCATAAACTAGCAAAGAAAACTCTTTAGTGCTATTAGTGTAACAGGTAAAGAGAGCATGCCCTTTTATTCTTGGACATTTCTAAAGACTACTGCTTCTGTTATGAAGTATTTACAAAAACATAAGAACTCATCTATTTCACAAAGGAAATAAACAAGCACCTCAGTATAATAAAAATTATGCTGAAAGAACTAAATAACCTGTAACAAGCTTGCTCAAAATGGTTAGCAGGGCCTTTAGATCCAGCACAAAATGTTTCAGAGCATAAGGATATCAGCTATCACCAATTAGGGGTATGTCTCATAAAGAGGGAGTAACAAAAGGAGCATTTGTGATGATTCCAGTGAACTCCCATTAACCCTGTGTGCCGAATATGTTGTCATAACTTTAGCAGATTACCCTTGCGGGTTCAAAGAGGTGGGGTTCCCAAAATGATAGCATGGCAGCTTATGGCTAGGAATGGTAAGTCTCGATACATTGTCGCCTGTTCTCAGAGAGAATGCCACCAAAATAATGGTTTTAATTCCCAGAAAAAGCATGGTAATCTAAAAATGCCCCAAAAGATGGCCTGCATACATACATGTTTCCATGTTCATTTTGTAATGACAAAATTGCCTTACTATGAAAAACCAAGCAAATGATGTCCATGGAATGAGCCCATGGAGTTTTACAAGCGAATTTTCATAAACCCTTCTGCGCACTCGGCTACTAAACCAAAGGACCCGGGTTCAATCCCATCCGTGGTGGTCGCGTTTCGACGGAGGTGAAACGAAAAAAGGGCCCATGTGCTGTGAGATGTCATTGCATGTTAAAGAATGCCAGATGGTCTAAGTTAATTCGAAACCCTCCACTATAGCATCCCTCATCATCCAAATGTCATTTCAGGATGTTAAACCTCACAATTCACAAAACCCTTCTGCAGTTCGTAATAAATTCACTTCTAGTTCACACCATTTTTTTCTCCTACTCTGAAGCAAGCATTTTTTAGAATGGACCCATTCATCCTGTCCAGGCCTGTGTACGCCACATACACCACACTCAAGCCATGAATATAAGAATTTAGACTCATTACTCAGTAACATATATGTAAACAAGCCCTCAGTCATCTCGTGAGCGCAGCCACTGATAGGGTGCTAACTTTGGGAGTCTACAACTTCCTGGAGGAACTAATAGAAGCCCACCTTAACTCCCAGCAGCAAAGACTCTCAACCATCCTGACTGACTGGCCAACTCCTACGTCTCGGATGCTCACCCCAACAAACACATAATCCCACATTTGACATCCCTAAAGAAATCAGAGCCAGCATACGAGCAGCCTTCCTCCCTCATGCACCCAGAGCATCACAGGGAACGAAGAACTGCTAGAGCCTGAAGGCCAGACACCAGGGCTTAAAGTCGAGGGCGGCTCGGGGGGTCTCAGATCCGCCCACACTAAGGATCTGAGACCCTACGCACTGGAATGTAGAGACTGCATGAATACGAAGTAGGCAACTGTTTTTTATTCTTCTTGTGAATGGCGATTGGAACATTTCTTGCGTACTGTTTGCAAAATATCACCGTGATTTTTAGTAAGAATCATTAAAGTGTTTTCTAAGACGTATCCGAGATGAATAAAAATAAAAAGCCAGCAGCACAACACAACTCAAAGGCTGGAAGAAAAAGGGTGAACCGTGCACTAACAACACGAGTCAGTCCAGAGATGTCAACTAAGCTCTAAGGCTACACAACAACGAGCACATTGGCAGAGCGTAAGAATCTTTTGTTGCAGGTCTCTGTTATAAAGTGAGCAAACAACCACCTTCAGTGAATTCGGTTGGTTGGTTGGTATATGGGGTTTAACGTCCCAAAGCGACTGAGGCTATGAGAGACGCCGTAGTGGAGGGCTCCGGAAATTTCGACCACCTGGGGTCCTTTAACGTGCACTGACATCGCACAGTACACGGGCCTCAAATTTCTCCTCCAAAGAAATTCAACTGCCGCGGCCGGGATCGAACCCGCGTCTTTCGGGCCAGCAGCCGAGCACCATAGCCACTGAGCCACCGCGGCGGCGCCCTTCAGTGAATTCTACCCTTTGTATAAAACAATGTGTAAAACAGGATGCCAGCCACTTTCCCTCTTTATTTCTCTCTCCACCTGTGCTCAAATCACTAAAGAACAGTTCGGGTGCTTACGGTATTAGATAGCTATTGCCGCAGTCGGCAACGTTCTTTTCTTTCACCTTTTTTTCATTTTTCTAAAATAAATAAACCACTACGACCACCACCACCCCCTTCAACAGAGCTACACTAAGCACTGCTAGACACGACACTTGGCCAGTGCAACAGAGTGGTCTACACGGACCCGGCTGACTATACTAGAGTGGATGTGATGACGGCAGAGGTCACCAGCTCCAATGAGACTCTCACTAGCCTCAGGCTCAAAGACACTACCACACCGCAAGCTTAAAAGGCAGCCATCTCGCAAACCATGGCCACCACCATTATAACAGATCCACAATCGGCTTGCAGGGCCTACATGAATGGATGGACCTCTAAAAGACCCTTTCATTTCATCCAACATTTAGCCCTCACAAGATTTGTCACTACCGTTAAGACATCAGCTCACTCCACTCTCCATGAAAACCTCACTGCTCATACGAGTGTCCCAGAATTAGCCTGGAATGCTCCGTGGGAAGGCCGCCAGTGGATAAACAACCTTCGGCCACTACAGAAACATTACACCACATTACACAACACTACACTTTACCAACAAGCGTATCTGCCAGGCCACAAATCATTTACAAAGGTACAGGAAGCACTATTCAGAACGCCTACACATCTACAACGTGGTGTGGGCTTGTCAATGCAATAAAACTATCATAACTATCAGCTATCTCACTAACGAACAGTGGGAGAGACAGCTATCCAGCTCTGACCGGCAGCTACAGCTGATCGAACGGGCGAAGACGGCAACAACTTCTACCGGGGTCCTTGACTGAGGTGTCCACTCACGGCAAGTTTTTGTCCTTTCTGGAAATGGTCATGCACATTTCAAGCTGAACACCAGGAAAACTAAAGCTACAATGCAGACAGACATTTTGTCTGCTTTATTTGTGGTGCAACGCTAAACAACGGCGAACGAAGTTTACGAGTAAACTACTCGACAACTGGCACAGTCGACACGTGCGCGCAATTACGAGCGTTTCATACCACTTACGTGATTAAAGACATACGAAACGCTGCGGCTGTCGAAAGCGAAACAGGCGCCCGTTTCGTCTTCTGATCACATCGGATACTCGCGTTTACCACGAAACCAAGCCACAAAAAGTGCAGTGTTCTGCACGGGGCTACAGTAAACACCTGTCGTCCTTCAAAACGAAGGCGCTTCTCTTTCGGAAGTGCAAGCGCGTTCAAGCTCCGTCACTTCAGCTAGGCGCGAGAGCATGTGTACGACAGTACACCTGTCAAAGCTGTGCCGACTGTCACATCGATACTGCGACATGTATATAGCTTCACTAGGAGCCAGACATTCTGCAGGCCAATTTCCATTTGCACAGTAATCACCGGAAGCAAACCTTTGCGCACAGGCACCACGAGGCCACACGGCCGACACAAGTTCAAGGACCCAGCCATTACGCGCGCCGCCACCACAACGAAAACAACAATCAGCTACCGCGTCCACTTTGCACCAATCAGTTTCGTTTTCGGTTTCAGCTCGCAAAATTTGTAACTGCTGTAGCGTCTGCATCCGACAGCCAGTTTCCAATTTACTGGTGCGTACTAGTAGTAGTAGTAGTAGTAGTAGTAGTAGTAGTAGTAGTAGTAGTAGTAGTAGTAGTAGTAGTAGTAGTAGCAGCAGTAGCAGCAGCAGTAGCAGTAGTAGTAGTAGTAGTAGCAGCAGCAGCAGCAGTAGCAGTAGCAGTAGTAGTAGTAGTAGTAGTAGTAGTTAGTAGTAGTTAGTAGTAGTAGTAGTAGTAGTAGTAGTAGTAGTAGTAGTAGTAGTAGTAGTAAAATTATTAAAGGAATACAGACACGTAGTTTTGGTGGCATGTTTCCTTATACATGAATCACCATATGTGGTATTCGCCTACGATCACTAAATAATTTGGTTTGGTTTGGTTTATGGGGTTTAACGTCCCAAAGTGACTCAGGCTATGAGAGACGCCGTACCGTCTTTGTCAAAAGTAACCAGGCTGCAAGGTTTGCTTCTAGCTTGTACAGGAGCCCTTGTGGCTTTCCTAAAGATCAAAAGGTGTTATAAGGTAAGAAGACCCCCAGCCCTTACCTTTAACGACTATTTCAGCTTCAGGGAAGCTGTAAGGGCTCCACTGTACGAGCTAGAAGCAAACCATGCAGCCTGGTTACTTTTGACAAAGACTGTACGTGCGTCTCTCTCTCTGGTGTCAGTCTCGGTAGTACTGCCACCCTCGATCATATGCTATGGGACTTCCCGGAGGATCCTCCTCCGGAAGCTCTTATTGAAGCTCCCTCACCAGACGCATGGGAAGAAGTGCTGCGCAGCTCGGACCCCGCCGTCCAGGCACGAGCAGTCGAGCGCGCCGAAGAGGTCGCCGCCAGTTACCAGCTAACGGCCACCTGGCCCTTCTGCTAAGAATCCAGGAACCCTTCTTTTCCGGCAATAAAGTTTTCTCTCTCTTCTCTCTCTCCCGGCGTCAGGTGTTTGCATAAACGCCCTTCATTCTTGTCTCAGCTATTAGCCCTGTGTTCTGTGCTACTTCAGTGGTGACGAAGCCTCGAACCATCGCGGGCAGCGGTGGTCATGACTTTGCGTGGCCCTCCGACCTTTTAGACGACAACTGGCCAGCGTAAACCTTTGATGGTATCACATGTCCGAAAGAATGGGACATATGAGACCGATATGTTTTGTTGAAGCCGGCGAGTCTCGGCAAGCCTTGCCCCCCAAAAAAACTCGCAGACGGTTACCACGCCTGTGCGGCATTCTGCGGCAGCTGCTCACATTGACGAACATGATACACATTACCGTTCATCACGCTGGTGTAGACTGCAGCGTCGCTCAGAGGAAATCGAAAAAAATTCCCGCTCTCTTCTTCGGGCTCATATTTACAGCACAGAGAAGACATTTGATGGTCAGTTCATACGTTTGGATGTAGTACTTGCCTGGTGCGGTCAAAATTACTAGGAAATCTGCATCGTCTGTGGTGATGGCGAAGCAGAACATCAACTTTCGCAACTATGGTGCTGGTGACGATATCATGCGCCCTCCAGACTAATAGTGCTCTACCGTGCAGGGAGGCTGCGGACACTTCTCGAATAAAAAAAAAATGAAACGTATGGAAGAAACGCAAGGTGGACAAAGGGGGTAGTCACCTGCAAACAATGTTTTCTGCCCCAAATATTGAATGAATGAACTTTATTCCTGTCATCATGGGACCTCACGGTCTGGGCGCAGCCATTAGGGGGGGGGGGGGGGGGGGGGTGCCTCTCAGTCGGCTCTCAGCACCGGAGACCGCGGAGAAAGTCTTGTAGTCAGCTCTCTGACGGATGATGAGTTTTTGCTGCTACGGGCCGTGCCTTTGGATCAGCTTTTTCCAGGTGCCAAGGTCTGGGATGCTATGTGATTTAGTCCCAGGAGAATCCCGACACGTGATTTTGCGAAGTCATTCTGTGGCACCTACTGCAGAGCTGAGGCTCCCCCCAGTATCTTCATCGTGTAGTATAGACCCTTGCAACAAGGGCTCCCTGGGCGCTGCCATATTGTTCACTGGACTGTCGTGAGTACCTCGCGCTAGCACAGTGGAAGCGGCGGCGGAACCGGTTTCCGACAGTCCAGAAAGGAGACGTTTCGACAACTCATTTGCACGATGCAAAGGTATTAATACCTATGTATTATATTATATAGAATCTGTTCACCTGAAGCCTCCTCCAGGCCCTACACACCTTTGGAGTGAGTGACCTATCCGGAAGTGAGAGTTTTCTCCTATCCAGTCTAGGTGTTTCAGTTATTTCTTTATACGTTATGAGAGGGTCTTTATTTCCACTCAGGGGCACTTCCAGAACGTCTCAGATGTGTTATTTTCCTCACGCAGAGAGGCCAAATATTGATAAATTAGACGCGAAAGCACTTTTAAACGAACCGCGCAACAACAAATTCCTCTCGTGTTTCTCCGCAGCATGGAGGGAAAAAAAAAACTTTTTTTCCGATGGGCTAGAGATGGCGCAACCGGCACCACTGCCAGCGCCCCCAATGCGACCACAGACACGGAGTGCCTGGACACCAGCTGTCCAAACATATAAAATTAAGGTCTGCACTAATGACTGAATTATAGGGGTTTTATTTCTGGGATTTCCGTGGAAACCGCGCCATTTTGGCCCCCTAGCCACAACAGTGTGCTGTGGTCCTTCTTTGTGCTCCTGCCCGCCAGCCTCGCAAGGTTACCCGGTCAATAAAACAGCAGGTGCTGGGCCCCAAAATGGCGGCTAGAAATCGCCGTCCACTATGTTTGAATTAAAAGATCAGAGGAAAGAGAAAAAGAAGACGCGCGTCGCAGCATCAACCGCGTCCGCCGAAGCGGACGCTGTTGCAAAAACAGATAAGCGGCCGAAGCCGCGATCGCTCCACCACCTCTTCCAAACAAGAATAGCTCGGAAAAGTTCACTTAACCCTTCGGCTTCATTAAAATTGTTCAGGCGCAGGCCCGTTTCTGCGTTTCGCAGTGGACACCTTAGTCGCGCTTTCAGATGCGAAACCAATGGAGTGGGAGCTTGGAAAGCAGAGGAAAGGCGCATAACTGCCCTCTTGGAACAGTGGACACCTCAATCGTGCTTTAAGCTACGTGGCGGTAGTGACAGATGTGCGCTGCATGCGTTGGCATTGACAACTTTGTGCCATTTTAAGGAAAGGAAGTGCGCTTAACTGGTGGTGGTGGTGATCTCTTTTATTACTCCCAAAAAATTCAGGGGGGCACTTTGTTGACCTAAACTGCAGTGATGCGAAAGCCTTAAACGCGGTGTTGCTGCTTGTCTCCCTGATGTGTTGCTAAGATGTTAAGCTCTGCCTTTAGGAGTGGAACGCGACAGCGTCTTGCAACTCTACCAGGGAGTCCAGAGAACGCCATCGCCCGCTGTTCTACGCCTTGCTCGTCGGTAAATTGGTTTTTGAGGAAAGGAAATGTATCTGTCTCGCATACCTCGGTGGACACGTGAACCTCGCCGTAACCGGAAGGGAGGAACATAGGAGTGAACGAAGACACCGTATTCACTAGACGCGCCTTTGTTCATTCCAAACAAAGCCGGTCGTGTTCGAAACCATCGAGCGGGCATGACGGAGTGGTTAGCGTGCTCGTCTCGCACTCCGGTGACCGAGGTTCGATTCCCGAACTCGACCAATTTCCTACTCGGTTTTATTTATTTATCTCGCCTGATTAGAAAGAGTAATTAGGCTAATTGGGTGATTTAGCAATTAACTAAACTCATTCCAACTTACTTGGCGCATCACTATACGATCCCTTCAATTGGTTACATGGTTACTAGCCAAAGTACAATTGGCCCCGTTTGAAATTCGCGCACTGTGACGTCACGACCGTTTCGACTAATTGAAGAGCGTGACATTTCTGTCGACAACTCCTGCTTACAACGATGAGGCATTAAAGGCTTCCGCCTTAAAACAGGGGACCAGTTCAAGGACCGGTTGCACTGGCTTGGAGGAGTTCGGCGGGGATCCCTTGGGATGTGGGTGGTGGTGGTGGTGGTGGTGAAAACATTTATTCAGAACAGGAGGTGTTTGGATCGGCCCGTAAGGGACCGATCCTTACAAACACTAGGTGGAGGTCCCTAGTTTGGGACCCCAGTGGTGGTAGCCGCCGCCCGGGCGCGCCCGACTAAGGCTTGTTGGGCCTTTAAGTCGTGGCAGCCGAGCAGGGTCGCCTCCCAGTCCTCCCGGGTTGGGTTGGGGATAGGGGGAATGGCCGGGTTGGAGGGGCAGGCCCACACCATGTGATAGGTGTCCGAAGACACCGCACCACAGTGCGGGCAGTTGCCGCTAAAGGAAGGGTCAAAATGTTTTAGTGCTGCCGGGCACAGTAATGTATTGGTGAAGAGGCGGAGAAGAAGCCGCTCATCCGCCTTCTTGAGGCCTTTACATGGGCTAGGGTAAAGGCGATGGCTATCTTGAAAGTAGGTTGCGATATTTTTGAACGTATAAACCGGATTAAAATCGGGTTCCTGATCAGGTGGGGAGGAGAAAACAGCCCGGTGAGAGAGCGCGCGGGCGGCTGCGTCTGCTGCCTCGTTTCCTGCCAACCCCTGATGAGCAGGGGCCCATATGAGGTGACGGTGTACGGGGTCCGTATCCCGTATGCAATTTTGGTATATTCGATAGGCTAGGAAGGGAGTGCTGCCTTGTTCGACGTTCCGACAGGCCCCTCGCGAGTCGGTAATTATGTATTTTGAATTGGAATGTGAGGCCGCGAGAGCAATCGCGACCTCTTCTGCTTGTGTTGCACTGCGGGCTCTGAAAGTGAGGCCGTTAACTGTGTTGCTGTTGTGAACTACCGCGGCCGTGTACCATCCCCCGTGGTGAGGGCCGGAGGCGTCCACGTAGTATACACCTGTTTTGTTGCCATAATATCGGGCTAGCGCTTCCGCTCGTGCCAGGCGCCGACCATTATGGTCTTCATGTGACATGTTTGCTGGAAGAGGCCGCACGTGGAGGGCACGTCTCCACAGTTCCGGGATGCGAAACCTGTCTTCCATTGGAGGGGTGTGTTGTATATGGAGTCGAGCAAGAAGGCGGCGACCCGACTCCGTTAGCGACAAACGCGTGTACTGGTTTGTAAGGTGCGCCTCCCGGAGCTCCCGGAAAGTATTCACCACCCCAAGGGCCATAAGCCGGCTGTTCGAAGTAGTGATGGGGAGGTCAAGGGCACGTTTAACAATTTTGCGAAGGATGACCTCAAGGGCATCCTCCTCTTGTTTCCGTAGGTGGAGATAAGGAGTCGAATAGAGAATTCGACTAGTTACGAAGGCGTTTGCCAGCCGCAAGGCATCCTTACTTCGTAACCCTCCGCGTTTGTTGGAAACCCGGCGGACCATGCGGCCCACCTGGTCCCCCACCTTACGGAGTTTGGCCAATGTAGTGTCTGGCCGCCTGTGTTTGTGGATGTAGAGTCCGAGTACCCGTATCTCATCACTTTCGCGTATGGGACCACTCTCGAGAGAAAGAGATATTTTAGTTGTGCACTTCTGTGAGGGGCGGAGGTGCACAAATTCCGATTTTTGAGGGGAACATTGAAGACCGCAGCGGCGGGCGTAGCGGTCTACTATCGTCGCCGCTGTTTGCAGGCTGGTTTCAATATCCCCTGTGCTGCCCTGCGTGGCCCACAGAGTGATGTCATCGGCGTACAGGGCGTGCTGCACGCCGGCGACACCACTCAGCTGGGCCGGCAGGTGCATCATGGCCAGATTGAAGAGCAGCGGGGAAAGTACCGCGCCTTGAGGGGTTCCCCGCGTGCCGAGTAGGTAAGGACCATGGTCTCTATCTTGAATTGGAATGTAGGATTGACGATCCATTAAAAATTGGCTTATGTATCGGAATGTGTTGAGGCCACAGTCGGTGTGACTTAGGTTAGTGAGTATGATCTCATGTGTTACATTGTCAAATGCCCCTTTAAGATCCAAGGCGAGTACGACCCGGTCATTATGGGGGCATTCGAGGGGGTCAAGGACTTCCCGATTGAGTTGCAGGAGGACATCCTGTGCGGATCTGTGTGGGCGGAATCCGAACATGGTGCTCGCAAAGACATGTTTGTATTCAAGATATGTAGATAACCGATCCCGCACCATCGTCTCCATTAGTTTGCCCACACATGAGGTGAGAGAGATGGGGCGGAGGTTATGTGTGTCAATTGGTTTGCCAGCTTTAGGAATAAAAGTGACCAAAGCCGTTTTCCATTCGATTGGCAGGGGGGTGTCCCCGCGCCAAATCGCATTGACGTATTCCAGGAGGGACTGGTATGCCAAGTCGGGCAGGTTCGTCAAAAGCTTGACGGTGACCTTATCCCGTCCTGGCGCAGTGCCCCGTTTCATTTTGGCGAGAGCCGCCCGCAGATCATGGAGCTGGAAAGGTTGATCCAGCTCCGTGTTCTCTCTGCCTGCATAAGAGTACGCAGATCCACGGGGGTCTTGGGCTGTACACAGATACTGGTCCCGAAGTTTCTGTGCCAGTTGAGTCGTGTTGCCAGGAAAAGCGTGCATGGCTCGCTGCAAATGTTTTTGTGTTTCGGTTCGTGTTTGGGTTGGGTCGATTAGGGCTCGAAAGAGACGCCACGTGTTTCGGCTGGACATTTGTCGCGCGGCCGTGTTGCATCTATCTACCCAGTTGGAGTCGGCGAGTTGGGCCGCGTACTCTGCCGCTTTCTGGGTAAGCTCGGCAATTCGAGCTTTAAGCTTTCTATTGTGTTTCTGGCGTCGCCAACGGCGGACGAGGCTGCGACGGGCTTCCCAGAGGTGTAGAAGGTGGTTATCCACGTCCGTGACCGCCTCTGAGAGCTGGATGTGTGTTTCGTGCGAGGAAAGGTGTGCCAGCAGCTGTTGGGACCATGCTGTGTAGCCTTGTGCGGAAATGGGTGTATTATCAAGTGAGTTAAAATTTTGCCTGAATTTCGTCCAATCTGGGATACGGGCTTGTGTTCTAGGACGCTTGAGAGGGCGTGTGCGTAGTGTAGTGTTAATGATGCAGTGGTCGCTACCGAGGGTCTCCTCGGTGTTGAGCCAGTCTGCGTGTTGTATATTGCGAGTGAAGGTTAAGTCCGGGCACGTATCCCGTGTCACGGAGTTTCCTAGCCGTGTTGGGTGGACGGGGTCCGTGTGGAGGGTGAGGCCCAACGTGGACGCAAGCTCCGCCAGCCTACGTCCGCGCGACTCCTCCTTGCGATACCCCCACAGCTGACTGGGAGCATTAAAGTCGCCCACAATCAGCAGGGGATCGCGGCCCGCTACTCTTAGCGCGCGGCTAAAGAGGTCCGCAAAAGTCACTCGCTTGAGTTTGGGAGCGCAGTACACGTTGAGTATATGCAACGGCGGGTCCCTGCGGCGGAGTGGTAGGATAGTCACCATTACATAGGAATACTCGAGCTTGAGGTCGAGATCCACTAGGTTGGCTGTGTAGTCTTTGTGAACGAGAAGACAAGGCGCGGGGTCCTGTTGGAACGTCGTGTAATTTGAAATTCTGGCGCCCAGGCCTGGCTCTTGGAGGGCAACCACGGCTGGTAAGGACCCGAAAGTTTCAAGGCAGAGGCGGAAATTGGCCCGCTTAGTGCGGTCCTTAAAGCCTCTACAGTTCCACTGTGTTATTGAAGTTGACATGGCCGAATTGGAGATGGCGGAACTCCTTTGATTAAGGTGTCTCGCCATGATTTAAAATTCTTGGGGGGGAGGAGGAGGGATTGGCTGCCTCAGAGCCAGCTACTTGCGCCATCAAGGGGGTGATGATGGAAGGAGCGGGGCAGCTGTCCTCATTGTCCGAATCAATAATCAGACGGTTGAATTTTGAAGGACGGGATACGTCCCTAATGGGCCCCGTCCGACGGAGGTGGCGGGGGTTGTCCAAGATGTGTTTTGATACTACCGCGGGGACGGCAGATTTGACCTTGGTCAAGATTTGGTCCATGGCGGTCTCGATCATAGATCGTAATTTAGAGGTTAAGCGCTCCTCCATCGCGGAGATGGCTGTCACGAGGGCAGGCGAGATCTCCGCGTCGCTCTCCATTGCGTCCGAGTTCTGCGGGCTCGGAGCGGCGGACGCCAATTTTGATTCTAAATTTTGAATTTTGTTGAGCAAAAGCTCATTCTGTGCCCGGAGCACGTCGATCTGTTTTTTGTATTCCGCGTCGAGTGCGGAGACGGTAACTGGGGAGGCGGGGGAATGGGAGGAGGAGGAGGCGATCTCAGCCCAGCTGCTCACCTGTTGTTTGCCGTGTTGAGACGCTGATGCCCGGGCGCCGGCAGCGCCATTTGTCTTGAGCGCAGGGAAGTGGCCAGCGTCCCTGCCGCTGGGCGGTGGCGGTGGGGGCGTAGTCTTGTTCCCGGGCGGTGACTTCACCGAGGATGATGATGATGACGTTTTGTTGTCGATGCCGTCAGCCCCACGCGGCGTTCCGCCACCGGCACCTGAATTGGGATGACTGGGCTGCCGGCCAGGTCGCTGTTTTCCAGGGAACTCGGAGCGCCTAGCCTTGCGGCCGGGCACCTTGAGCTGCCTGAATTTCCCCGTGCATTCCCGGGAGTTGGTGGCGTGGGCTTGCCCACAGACTGCACAGGACGGAGTGCACTCATGCGGTGTCTCCACCCCGTCGACGGTCGACACCGCACTGCCACAAAGGCCACACTTTTGATCCGGGCAGGGGCATGTGTCCGCTCGGTGTCCCACGGTACCGCATCGCACGCAGGCCGGGACCGTTTTCTTATAGGCACGCACAAGGGTGACTTCTGAGTTGTAATGAACGTATCGCGGCACCACTTTGCCCACAAAGGTGAGCGCCGCGACGTCTGATTTTCCAAGCTTGCGGATATCGGCAAGCTCTCCAGCACGCCACTGGATCTTGTTTTGCAGAGACTCACTGGTCTCGTGCTTGGCCACGGTGATGACGCCGCGGCACACGTCACCAGTGAGCTTCAACTGGCCGTACATACAGAGCTGGCCTTTCGGTGTTGTTAGTTCGAAGTCCCGCAATAGCTTGTCTGCGACGTGCGGCTCTCGGGTGCCTGCCACGATCAGGTTTTGCTCCCATGTGGGGAGCAGGCTGAGCGATGCTGCGGCCTTGGCGCCCAGGTAGGCCGCGAACGCTGCTCCCAGCTCACCATGTTGAAAGACATCCTTCAGAGCGACGGTCACCCGGGGCTTCAGGATGATAACGATGTCTTCGGGATGAAGCCGCGGAAGCCGTTTTGGTTTCCAAGCAGGTCCCTGGGGCCCACCGGCCTGCAAGACCTAGACAGCATGGCCCCCACAAAAAGGCGATAAGCAAAAAGGCAAAGCAGCCCTTTAGATCAGGTGGAGGCTGAACGCCAAAAGGCGCCTGTTTGCTGTGCGATATCAGGTCAAAAATAGCAAGATGGACCTCTTTCTAGTAGCGTCTTGCGCATGTACGAAACCTCCGAAATGGGGATGACTTCGCTGCACGTTTTTGTTCGCGAACAACGTATCCTGACTAAACAACGCCACGAACTGTGAGACAATAATTTAGTGCAGTATTAGCTTCCTCTACGAGAATCCCCCGAGAACCTCTCCTCTATGCGAACCCCCCGCACTGCTAGTCCCCGTAGAGGGGGGGGGGGGGGCAGCTAGGTTCGCCGGTTTATTTGGTCACGGATTAAACAGGTTAAGTACAGCGCAGAAGGTGTGTCTACCGATCTCTCACCCCTACTGCTCTGGCAAGGCAGGGCTACCGCATCATTTGTAAAGGAATTTTCACAGATATAATGGGAGGGAGCTTTGCAGACCCGACCGGGCGAATGTACCCGGCGATTTAATGGATTTAAGGCCATATTCTCAATGGCGAATCACAGACATCACGCGACCGACTTCGGTCCATTAGTTAGGGTTGGAGAGCACTGCGAAAGCCGAGAGGGAGTGTAACGAATTGGCTAAACGTTCCAAAGATGCATATGAAGTATTCTTTCGAACTGGGAATGGGGCGAAGCATCCAAAAGGAAAGGATGACTTCAACTCGAGGCAACAAAGGGAATACAAGAAATAGTAGGATGGGGAGCGGACAGAGCATGAATGCCTAAACAGGGAAAGAACAAGCCAGACAAGCAGGACCACATGATATCTAACAGCACTCGACTTCTCCGAAAAGGGTGGTACAAAAGAGGGGAGCCTGGCTGAAGATCCCTGGCCTACAAAAGACACAACTTTGGAATTCAAGCTTTCCACTTATTCCCTACGCGGCTATTTCTGAGGCTCTGCTCCCCGCGGCCAAGCACCACAGATTCCCAGAAAAGCCCAGCGTAAACAATCGCAAAAAGTTTGCCATGACGTCATTTGCTGTGGTAGGGCGTTCTTGCCGGCTATTTGGTTCTTAGTTTTGTAAAGGTTGAAACTGCGCAAAAGACGAGGAAAACTGCGCCCGTGGTGTTTTCTGTGTTCCTAGTTGCCTGTGTTCTCGTCTGTTGCTCAGTGTTAGCATTTCTGGGAGTCATTTGCTGGCAATCTCCTTGAAGGTGGCCCAAAAGAATAGCTCATTTTGAGAATGCATGACTGAACGAAATCAAAAAAAGTGGGAAAAAAACAGAACCTGTAAAGCTCAGGGAGCCATTGCTGAAAGACATAGAAAAGGAGGAAAAAGGAAAGGGGCGGCCTTTCTCACTACCGCTGTTTTCACTAGACGACGCCCCGTACCTTCTGATGGCCCCCAGCTTTGCAGCCCCTCACTCTGAAACACCGGTGCGGGTAGTTCTTACATAGAGAAAGTAAGGTGTACTATAATTCTAAGCTGAACGAATCAATAAATTGTTGCATCATTGCTTTACGACTCTCAGTTCAGCCACCACACGCACAGTAACCGGTGAGAAAGTTCAACGCCATTTTCACCTTTGGGCTGCAACGCACTCTCAGGTCTTGCTCGTTTGGTGAAGACAGGCGCCTATGCAGAAAAAACCTCCGACGTGCGCCCTCTGACAGGGGTACGACATTTATTTGAGAGACGCCAAATATGATTACGCCCCTTCAGTATTTCCGGAGCGTCTACTAAAACTAGGGGTACACAACACGGCTGATGAATTGATTAGCGCCCATCTTACAAGACAGGTAGTGCGACTGGCCACAACTACGACCGGCCGCAGGGTCTTAGAAGATTTAAACATTAGCTTTCCGCAGCAAGTGGCTGGGAGACAAGATATACCTAAAGAGTGGAAGAGCAAATTCCTTACGCTTCCGCTTCCCAAAAACATGCACCCGGAGCATCATCATGCTAGACGAGTGGCGAGGAGCAAGAAGATGAACGAGTGCTATTCAACAAAAGAAGGAGCCTTCTTCGTGGACGCTGCGGGTCCTGTACAAGGAATATCAACAATCTCAGTGGTGCACCAAATGCAAGTCGTGGACGGGCTTTCAGTTCGTAACGGGGATACACAGGCTATGGAGGAAGTAGCGATAGCCCTAGCCGCAACGCACTCCGATTCTAAATACATAGTTACAGATTCCCAGGCGGCTTATAGAAACTATATGCGTGGCAGAATCACGCCGCTAGCCTGCAAAATTCTTAGTCAATGTAGGACTTCAGCTGAACGGAAGGAATTAATATGGGTACCAGGTCACCAGGGAGTTGAAGGAAACGAGCGCGCACACGCTTCGGCCCGAGCTTTTCTTCCCCGGCATCCTTCTACGTCCTCCCTTCCTGATTCTGGCTCCCCCTCTCCGCTAACGAAATATTCAGAAATATTGCAACATTTGCGCCTTGAAAGGCAGACACTCCCGAGGCCCGCTAAGGGTCTCAGTAAATCAGAGGAATGTCACCTTCGCAGGCTACAAACTATGTCTTTCAATAACCCAGCTACGCTTCACGCCATTGAGCCCGAGTCCTTTTCGGCACAGTGCAAATTTTGTGGCCAGAAGGCAAACTTGTACCACATGGTATGGGCTTGTCAGAAAAATGGCAGCATTGAGATCATAAATCAGCCAACGCGGGAGGGCTGGGAGGCGGCCCTGTCCAGCTCGGACCTCGAGGAACAACGAGCCCTCGTCGCCAGAGCACGGGCAGCGGCTTTCACCAACGGCGTCCCGGACTAGGGACCCGATCAGCCTTCCCTTCAACTAAGGCTTTAATAAACGTTTTCATCATCAGCGAGTGCCTATAGAGGTATTGGCTGGAAATACTGAAGGGGCATATAGCTCCTTCAAGCGATAGTGAAGTGGCGCAGCGGTTGTCCGCGCCACTGCCCTGCGGTGACAGGTGCTCCCAGTGGTGAGACTTGTGCGGGCCAGATTTCTCTTTCCGAGAGTCCAATTTAACGGACACCTGCCACATTGGGCAGTTGGCTGTTTATTTGGTAGGCAGGGTCTGATTACGCATCAAGTTCACGTGACCTAGGTGGCCCTGCTATAGGCTGCTCTCTGGGGATTGGAGCAGTGTTGGGACTGGGAGTCCGAGCCATGAAACGGTCGAGGCGACGGTGAGTCAAATGAACTTTATGTACAGTATGTACAAGGGCTTTTACATGATACAAGGGCCAAGAGCACCACGGGCTAGCACAAAGAAGAAGAGCGGCCCCGGCGGCGAGCGTAGCTCCGGCGTGATGGTTCTTCTGCTGCCCGTCTGCTGCTCGGGTTCAGCGCGGCTCCGTTTCTATAGCCGCTGGTAACGGTTACGGCAGCCAGCCGTTCAAATCCTCCAATCACTGGCCACCGTTCAAATTAGACCAATGGTCGAGAGCCGGCGAGCGTCGAAGGAGTTCGCACCGACGGAGAGGAGGAGAGGAGGAAGGGTCCGTGTCGGCGCCGCGGAGGCGGGATGAGTCACGCTGCATGTCGCGACTTGTCCGAGAAAGTCTGGGCCTGCTTTGAGCGCCGGCGGGCGCGCAGCGCTGGTTTAGACAGGCCCGCCAGCGAAATGTGGGCGCCGGCACGACAGCACCACCGCCGCCAGACAATGCGCCACGAAGACGAGCTACTTCCGCGAGGCTCGGATGCGGGGCGCGCTCGTACGCCAGGCTCCTCCAAGTTCTCGTCCGGTGTTCAGCCGCAGGTAGCTCCAGGCTCCTTTCCGAGAACGGGTCCCACTCGTCAGGACAGGATCACTGCTCCGCAGCTTAGTCGCCCAGGTGACTGGATCAGCTTCGCTCGGTCCTTCGGAAGAGCTTGCTTCTCAGAATCGGTCGTTGATCGTTCTGCATGTTGCCAAGAACCGACCGACAACAGGCAGCACCCAACACGAGCAAGTGCCTTCTGTCACCCGTCAATACACCAGACTTAAAGGTCAAAAAACTCTGCTGGCTATATTTCTGTCCCCTTTTTGTTCCCTCTTCTCTGCTGGCTATATTTCTGTCCCCTTTTTGTTCCCTCTTCTACAAGAGGGAACAAAAAGGGGACAGAAATATAGCCAGCAGAGTTTTTTGACCTTTAAGTCTGGTGTATTGACGGGTGACAGAAGGCACTTGCTCGTGTTGGGTGCTGCCTGTTGTCGGTCAGTTCTTGGCAACATGCAGAACGATCAACGACCGATGCTGAGAAGCAAGCTCTTCCGAAGGACCGAGCGAAGCTGATCCAGTCACCTGGGCGACTAAGCTGCGGAGCAGTGATCCTGTCCTGACGAGTGGGACCCGTTCCCGGAAAGGAGCTTGGAGCTACCTGCGGCTGAACACCGGACGAGAACTTGGAGGAGCCTGGCGTACGAGCGCGCCGCGCATCCGAGCCACGCGGAAGTAGCTCGTCTTCGTGGCGCATTGTCTGGCGGCGGTGGTGCTGTCGTGCCGGCGCCCACATTTCGCTGGCGGGCCTGTCTAAACCAGCGCTGCGCGCCCGCCGGCGCTCAAAGCAGGCCCAGACTTTCTCGGACAAGTCGCGACATGCAGCGTGACTCATCCCGCCGCCGCGGCGCCGACACGGACCCTTCCTCCTCTCCTCCTTTCTGTCGGTGCGAACTCCTTCGACGCTCGCCGGCTCTCGACCATTGGTCTAATTTGAACGGTGGCCAGTGATTGGAGGATTTGAACGGCTGGCTGCCGTAACCGTTACCAGCGGCTATAAAAACGGAGCCGCGCTGAACCCGAGCAGCAGACGGGCAGCAGAAGAACCATCACGCCGGAGCTACGCTCGCCGCCGGGGCCGCTCTTCTTCTTTGTGCTAGCCCGTGGTGCTCATGGCCCTTGTATCATGTAAAAGCCCTTGTACATACTGTACATAAAGTTCATTTGACTCACCGTCGCCTCGACCGTTTCATGGCTCGGACTCCCAGTCCCAACAGCAGCTAGAGCCATGCCCGTCACTTTTTGCTCACAACGCCGACACCAGATAGCTACCGCGTTAATATTTGGCGTGCCACTTATGTTGCTTTAACCACGACAGTCGAGCAACCCTATGTTCGATAGAAAGAAAGATTACGGTACTTTGGCCCTGAGTAATCAAGAGCAGCTTGTCTGCCAGCTGGTTAAGAGATGGCACGACAGGGCGAAAAACGGAAAGCTAACTCCTTGACAAAGCTGAGGGGAAGGGTTTTTTTGCCCCCATAAAAGGCAAGAGTGGTCTTAAAATAATCTGCGAAATAAAAGATCTAGAATCCACAGATATAACACAGAGAAGCGCTCCCGCGGCTATAGCAGCTCTGCAGGTGGCATTCACATGAGATCGCGGGCGCCAATTTGTTCCAGACTCCCCTCGCTCAGCGATGCAGACCGAAGCAGGCAGCAAAAAGATCAGACACGCTTGTCCACATTTCGACGTGTCTTCGTTTTTGACTAGGTAAATGACTGGCTAGATAAATGACTGTCCCAGACAATACGTTGTTTGACAAGGCTTTATTACCAATTCTCTGGCAAGTTATGAGACGATAGATGTGCATAAGGAGGAAATTATAATTACACTACAAAGACAATGGGGATGAATGGTAAGGGAGAAGCACAACGACTTGTAACAACAGGTGCTTTCGGAGGGCAGTGCCTATCATGTCATCTTGTGTCGGGTCAGTCTTCAGTAGTCGTCTTTCAGGAGTGAGTCCACCTGGGAGTCGGGGCAATCCACTCGACGATGCTGAGGTCCGTCGAGGCGCAAACGCCGTCTCCAGTAGGGCTCTTCTGGGGACTCGCGGAGGCCATGGGAAGTTTGCCAATTCCAGTGATAAAGAGTAGGGTCCAGCCTTTTAGAACGTACCTATTTTTAGCGCTTGACAAACCCGTCGACGCTTTCCAGCATTGTTCTGGCAAGTCAACAAGCAGCCGTGGAATTGTCAAAGCTTTGCAAAGACGTAGGTCGTCTCGCTTTGCCCTCCGCGACAAATGCGCCGATGCCTGAAGATGTCCTTGATGGGTATGTCTTGTCGCCCGCAGTAGCCACAACTCTCGGGGTGGAAGAGGCAAAACTCGAAGTGCTCCAGGACATCCCGTAGCGGGGCCTGGTACGGGCAGCCGTGCTCGACGTTGAAGCAATGGGCGCGCATGCTGGCCACGAAGTCGAAGGAGACGTGGATGATACAGAGTGCGTTCTCCATGATGTTCATTCCGTCCATTGGACACACTCCGGAAGCACCCGCACAGTCTTCACCAGAGAGCCCCAACGAGTTCATGGCCATTCCCCCACAGTTGTCACAAATGCTATGACCGCATCGAAGAAAGGTGTAATGCGCCGGCAGCTTTCCGCAAAGCACACACAGACACATGCTGTCTATACGCTCGGTGAACTTGATGGGCCGGTGGTCGAGGCCGAAGGCGAAGCCCTTCAGCACGTACCAGTTATCGCCTTTCCGTGAGGAATGACTACTCTCTTCCATGTCTGGACGGCCGATGCTTTCAGGCTCTAAAATCCTCGATAATGCAGCTCGCACCGTAGTCGTTGGAGAAGATCTCAGTAGTTTACGCTCTGAGAAACTCGCACGATCTCTATGAACGTCCACCACTGCGCACCAGCTGCTTATAAAGAGATGTGTGAGCTGGGAAAGGGCACACCGCTCTCTCCGTCGCCTCCAGGGCCCCTCACTCTCGGAGGCTGCCTGGACGGTCATTGGTCACCCGAGAAACATTCTGAGAAAACGTACAGTGGTCAAGGCCAGGGAGTGGAAAAAGTCGTGAACAAAGCCTATGGTGTCGGGCACAAATGGGGAAGGAGGTGTTATTGCAAAAGGGAGGGCGTCGGATTGATAGCAGGAGGGGAGCATGGCTGGGGGGAAATGGGGGACGAGCTTGTCTCGCTTGTTTTTTTTTTTTTCCCTGTTTCGGCATGCAGCCTCTGTCCGCGCCATATCCGGCAATTTCCTCGTTGTTGCCCCGAGTTGAGCCGATCATTTCTTTTTGTATGCCTCGCCCGATTCCCAGTTCGAATGAATACTCCATATGCACCTTTTGAATGTTTAGCCGATTTGTTACGATTATCCGCTTTCCTAGTGCTTTCGAACCCTGTTGACAAGTTCATAGAAACAGCGCTAAACAACAGGACCAGATAGAGGAGTAGACAAACACGGCGCGTGTTTGTCTACTCCTCTATCTGGTCCTGTCAGCGCCGTGTTTGTCTACTCCTCTATCTGGTCCTGTTGTTTAGCGCTGTTTCTATGTACTTGTCACCATGGAACACCAAATCGGCCAATCTGCCGCTCTGGTACTCTCGAACCCTAACTAATCGATCGAAATCCGTCGCGTGACATCAGTGATTCGCCATTGTGAATGTGCCTTCGAACCCCATATGCAATACTATCGCCTGGAACTTTCACCTGGTCTGGTCGCCAAAGGTCCCTCCCATTATATCTCCCAAAATTAATCGTTTGCAATGATGCGGTGGGCGCTGGCTTCGCCAAGCCTGGCAAGAGCAGCAGGGGTAATCGAGTCACTGGTGCACGCCTTCTGCACTGCACGCAAAAGAGGCTAGAGAGCCTGACCGCGTCTTCTGTCCTGGGGTTCGTGCATACGGCAACCACGCGCGCTTCTGGGAGGGCGTAGAGGACGCTAGTACTGCACCGAATTACTGTGTCGCAGTTCGTGGCGTTGTTTAGGGAGGATACGTTGTTGTGGATGAACACGTGCAGCGGAGTCCTAGGCTTTGTACATTCGCAGGACGCAGGTCGTTACTTTAAAAAGATCGATTTGGCTATTTTGGCCTGTTAAGTCCAACTTTATGCCGTGTGCATTGCCAGTATAGGAACGACAAGAGATTTGTTTGTGCGAGGTTTAACATTCTTTTATATTTTCGTAGTTTTATTCTTTTAATAACTGAGACTCGTAATGCGCTCATGTTATTCATCAGTAATTAAAGAAAAAAAAAACGTTTCGTTAAGCCAGAGTTCAAGCGCTTCAACTTACTGTCACTGGCGCCACTAGGGCCCCTGCCCACTCCCGGGAAGCAAACACTCTCTACCTCTATGCCCAGCTTTAAGGGACATTTACTACTTGCGCCATCTGTCGGCAGTGGCGGCGACACGGCCCGTAACTGAATGGAAAGGGGCACAAAAAAAAATCGTAAAACTTGAACAAAAGCAGCTACAAAAGATGACCCGGGGATTTGCATAGTATACACTTGGATGAGGAATGAGTCGAAGTTTCAGTTCTGTGATCTTAATACTCAAGCTTCCCAGAGCGTTTGAATATTACACGATGCTGCCTATCAGAGGGAGCCAAATTTTGCCCATTTTTCCGACTTTAAAACTGTATAGCTCCGTAACACAGATAGATATCGAAGATGACCCTCGGTTTTAGGTACCATAACATATGCTGTTTAACATGGTGCGTGTCGATCTATCATTGCTTTGATCCAGAATCTTCCCGAGGCCTTTTTATCTGAAACCTGGTATTGCCTAACATATGAAAGATGGCGTCCGGTAGCTAGTTGCGCTGGAGAAGAGGTTCGAACTGATGAAATTATTTTTGTCCATTTTGATGCTTCCCTTTTAATATGCATATGCTTTGTAGAAAAGAACTCATGTCAGAGTTCGAACCTGGTGTCTCAACCAGAGTTCTAAATAAAGTAATAAGAATGAAAATTAATGCAGGAACAAGAAGTGCTCGAGGGGTGCTCAAATATGCTTGTCGAGGACCAACTTTCCAACTTGTAAGCCCTGTGCTATTACTCAAAAAGTTTATTTGTGTGTGTGATCGTGAAACAATGTGCTATGAGAGCGATAGCTCGTTTGAATTAGCTATTCTTGTTACTTTGGAAGAGCTTCGAGGCATTCAAACGACTGGCATCAAAAAGTGTTCGTGGATATAATAAGTGTTTGAGTTTAATATTTTCATGCTGATATAAGATTTAATATAGCTTTACTCAGAAACATTCTGAAGCTGTTCAGCTGTCACCGGTCATAACCTATAATTATGAGCCTAGAAGCAGATGGCCTCCGGTTAGAAGGTCATGTTGTTACTGTCGCGTCCATCTGTAATGCTTTCAAACTTGTGGCTCGCAGCGTGTCCGGACTATAACGAGTGGGGTGGTAACCTGGGTTCAGAACCTTTCTTTTTTTCGATCGATTTTAACATGAGTGCTCGTTTCAAGTGGTCGTTCAAGATCACCGGGTGGTCGAAATTATTCCGAGGCCCTCTACTACGGCACCTCTTTCTTCATTTCTTCTTTCTTCCTTGAGCCCTTCCTTTATGGCGCAGTTCAGCTGTCCACCGATAGGTGAGAATGATACTGCGCCATATCCTTTCCGCAAGAAAACAATTTTTATTTTTCTTTAAACGTATGTCCGTTGACATCCTTTGACCTTGCTTTTCGCGTTTTCATAGCATTTTGAGGAAGATGAATTTTGAAAGCAAGCTGCTTGGGATAACGCAACTCATCTCTTATACTGGAAAAATGTAATAATTTATTCCTTAAAATGACTACAGCACAGCCTCATAGAATAGATGTAAACGCTCCTCAAGCCAATGGCGTCAGATGATTGATATGTAATCGCGACTAATCTTGTTAATCCGTAGTTAATCATCTTGCACCTGCCGTCCCTCCTTAGATATCACTGTGGGAGTTGCGGGGAAATTAGCCATGATATCATGATAATCGGCCGTCGTCATTCGCTGGAGGGTCTGCTCTGGCGGGCCTTTGACGCGGCATGCTTGTGCTGTAGAGGACTTAAGCGCCAACTCCAAGGGCCCTTCCTGGGCCTACGTGCCCAGCGTCGGCGCTCTTGGCGTACGCCAGAACCGGTCTGCTCATGCGCACTGCAGGAGACGCCAGCGAACCTCGGCGGGGCGCCAAGGTTCCGGTTTACAAGCAGTGTCCGGTTTACAACAATAGGAGGACCGCGGGGCTCTCGGTGACTCTTTTCTTCATGGTTTGAAGCTCTTTTAGGTTCCCTCCAACGCCCCCTTCTTGATGAATCAATGAGAAACTCCGCCACAAATACAGTCAGAGAGAGAGAGGAGGGGCAGAGTTTTGCACAGGGCGCCGGATAATGCAAGGCCGGCCCGGAACACAGCCGCTATGCCCACATTTCAGCAGAGGCGAAGTGCAGCAACGTCCGGGCTATTTACCCCAGGAAGTCGAATTAGTTCGAAGCGCTCCAGTGCGCTGTCCCCGTAGCCCGTACTCAAACGAATTTGCATATATTTCATTATAGGTATATTTCATTATAGCGGAACAAAAAGAACTAGAGGCTAACATGAATAAGCAATAAAAACAGCCACGAATTACATGCCATGTTACAAAGCCAATGAGAATATCGAATAAGCAGGCAGACCATTATTGCATGCAGCGGAATGCAGAATGTCAGCAAATTACCATGGATGATGGGTAAGCCTTCGTAACGATGACACTCAGGTGATGTGATCTGTTACGTTTACAGTATAATTCTGATTTACTAACGTAGGCGCTTCATATTCGAAGCACTCGAGATTACATTTCGTTCTACTTTGCCCCTTAGGGAAGGAACTCGAACCATTGGAATAGGCCTATTTTCATGGCGTTGCTGTCAACAGCCTTGCGCCTGTCACGCTAGCTGCTAGCAGGTGCAGGAGGGCTTAAATCTTCGTCGTAAAAAGGCAATGCGCTTTGACAAGAGCAATAGTGGTTACATAAAATATTTTATTATACACTGTCTTATGCAACATTTGGAAACAAAATCTGTGCAATCAGAATCATCTCGTGTGATTACTTTGTGTTCATGTTACATATACAACCTGAACGGTGCACTTCAAACGTCAGGAATACGAATATAACTAAAAACACTTCACAGCAAAATGGCATATAAAAGAAACAATGTTTCACAAACGAATAAAAGGAAGGCAAACTTTCAAATCGGTTGACAAAAGAAAATCAGTCACACAAAGAAGACGTACAAATGAACATAAAACAGCTCATGGAATGAAGTATTGCTGTCGTCACCTTTCTTGAGCCTGTTTGTGCGCATTGTGCACTCGATGCTAGTGAGAGATCTACGCCCAATACGCGCGAACAGTTTTCTTAACTTTGGCACAATATTTTTTCCTTCCGCACTGTGCATGTTCCTTTTCGAAGCTCCCCACAATTTTTTTTTCTAGCTGTATTCATTTCGTTAAAAATCGGTTTTCCGTGCTTTGATTAGGTAAAAGAATTTGCTTATGCAAAGACAAGCCACAAGATCATTTTAAAGGTGACGACGGCAATACTTACAACACACACATAACACATTTATATTACACAGAAAAAACTGCAAAGGCCAGACATGGGAAGGACGCACTCGCATAAATCATATACACTACTTTTAGTGTACACCAAACACTCCTTTAGGGGCAGGTTACATGCGGGATTAGGAACACGCTCCTCATCCTCAAGCAGTGATGCACTTTCTAAACCATAGGTACAACACAACACTATATACAGATGAGAAAAGAGCAAAACTAAAAGGCACTTCTCTCACAACATAACTGTTATCTCTTCCTGTGGCCGCAATCATTGCTTTTCTCTTTCTTTAATTAAAAGTTGGCGCAGTTTTTCGATAGATTTGATTTTCGTCGATATTCCCATAGCCCGAAGCTCCGTGCGCAATTCTCCCTCATCCATATCGTCTACATTCTGTAGTGGGCTTCCTTCTCTCACTTTTTCTTCTGCACAACGTGGCCTCTTCGCCCGTGTCTCTTGAATAAGTCCCTCAAACCAATACTCTTGGTCACGCTTTTTATACGCCCGGCTTATTCTCGTGTTCTCACTCACTTCAAGTCTTTTTGCCAGCTTGAGGGCGTCAGCGGCTGCATTCCACTTGTTAGACTTTCCATGGTGTAGATGCTTTAGCACGTCATTTTTTTTTTCTCTAAACCTTGGCTTGAAAACCAACCAAGGCACTTAAACCTTTCGTGCTTTGCGGAAGCGTGGTGCACGAGAATGTAAATGTACGGCGTGACTCTATCGCCACCGTAGCCTTTGCAGCCTTGGGCTCCTAATTCTAAGAACATACGAAAGAATTCTGAGGTTTCGCTTTCTATGCTGCGACCTTCAACGTCATTTTGAAATTGAAATTGAAATTGAACTTTATTCCGTCGAGGCGGAAAGGGACTCGAACAAAAGTGAAAACATATCACTTGACGTGGTTCGAGCCCCCATTCACAAGGCATACAGCAGTTGCACATTTACATGTGTAGCAGCATAGTTACGATAACATACACACATAGAAAGTGAGTCAAGACCTTCTTGTCTGAAAAGAAAAAAAATCGCATTTTCCATCACATCAAGACCACCATAATACACCTGAGAAAAGAAAAACATCTTTATACAATTATAGCGAGCAATAACCATCACTCTTGTTGTATAAAAAAATTCTTCAGAGTTTGGGTGTTAACACTTTGGATATTAATATCGTGTTTATGGAGATAATTTAACAAGGTTGGCTGTGAATATTCGAGCATTTGACGGCTGATGGTTGTGCGTAAGAATGGGATTTTCCAAATTTCAGGTGACCGCGATGTAGATCTACCTTCTCTTAAACTTAGATTTGATATGGTTTGAATGAGGACCTCATTGTTTTGGACATCCTGTTTATATCTTTTGGCTAAAATATAAGAGTAGAGCCGATGCACAGAAAGTACTTTGAATTGCGTAAACAGGCTTCTAGTGTGTGCATAAGGAAAAATACCAGTTTTGTACCAGGTGGTACAAAACTTTGCGCAGAAGCTTCCAAAGGAGCATAGTTTTTTCCTCGGTTTGAGGAAAAATAGCACTATAGCATTGCTCTGGGCGCCGCCATGTTGTTATGTCTCTGTCGATAGTACTTGCGGACCGAAATGAACGCCGGTGCTCGCAACAGAATATTCAGCTAGATACGAATATTCGCGTCGTGTCGAATATTCGAAACAACACGAATACTTGGATTTCGAATCCAATACGAATACAAAAAATATAATTTTCGAATTATATTCGAAAATTTCGAATATTCGCACACCCCTAATGATTTAGTTTACTGTTGTGATTGGCTAGCGGAGTAATACAGGACGCCAGGCACCGTGGTCCAGTGTTAACTGTTGTTTCCTTAAGTTGCATCCTGCTATAGATTGAGTGGATGGTTGAAGAAGGAAATATCTTTTGAAGCCCCCGGAAACGTGTTTTCGGTTAGCCTAGTATCTTTCTTGTTTATCTTCGTGTTATTTGGCTTGTCTCTTGGGCGCGTCTTTCTCAGCCTCCGCCACCAAGGCTGCAGGAGAGAAATTAGCTCGTGCCTTATACGCTGGCTTCGCGCATCAAGGGACCGCGAAGACCGCGCATGCGCCGCTCCTGCGGCGACGCAGCACCAGGGGGTGAAGGAAAGTTTTGGCAGTGTTTGTTTAAGTTCGACACCGAGTTCTATCTTAGTTGTGGCGCCAAGGTCACCCACGGTGCTTTGTCAACGGAAGCTAAAATCACTGCCCGATTAAACACCGCAGGGTCACTCCAAATTATAGCCAAACCAATCAGATTGCCGGCAGTGGCTTCATCTCTTCCTTTCTTGTTTCTCTCTGTCCAGTATGGATATAAACATAATAGTGGGACGCAACTGAAGAACGAAGCGGCAGATAGGCATCAAAGGGGGCTCTCCAGACAATGACGTAAACCAATTTTCATGACGTCGCGGTTAATTCAATTGGGCCGTGGTTAAATCCCTTTCAGCTGCCACCTCCTTTGATGTCACTTTAAAAGGTCCCAGGGGATTAATCATATTAGTGGTTGGGCAGCCTCCTTTGAAGGGCATCTTCCGCTTAGTTTTCTAGTTGTGTCTGAGAACTCTTTCCTGATTGTTCTTTTCCGCGACCTTGTTTCTTCAGCGATAGCTGTATATGCGTATAGCTACAGAGATACTTAAGGCCCTCTAGTCTAGAACGATGGGGAAAATTGAGCAAAGAAAAAGAGATCTAACAAAAAGAGGGGACAGATTGGTATATGAACGCATGATGCGGTGGTGGCTCGCGTTTTGTTCAGACAAGACCCAGCAGTGTAGCACGATTAGACACAATCTTTTATCGGTGATTCGAGCCACTTGAACCTTCTAGCCTTGAGCACATGCTGTAGCTATCTAACAGTCGCTGTTCACGTGTCTCCAAAAAGCAGGACTCCGCAGCGAACTGTTTCGCGTCCTCTTTGGACGCTTCTATCGCGGACAGCGAGGCGCTAGTTTGTTATCCATTTATGGTAGTCATGCACCGCACCCTATTTTGTTGCACGACATGTTGTGATAGGCGGAGACAACATCGAATGCCGATCAAGTAATCCTAGCGGCCACGGAGTTAGTGCAGTGTTTCGAAAACGAAAGCCACGGCACGATACCACGTACAATGTCTCCACATTCCAGGCAACTATGCTGTCAACCACAATGAGGGTCATTGTGGGGATGCTCCTTGGTAGCCAGCAATTATTGTGCTGACCAAATACAAGTTTATTATTTTTCTGTCGACAAAGATACTTTCAGACCGGAAGATTGTAAACACTACCGTTATGGTTACTATACGAGAAACACTCACATAACGTAGTGGAGGTGCACTATACCTCGGAGGACGAAAACGTTCTCAGTAAAAATATTTCAGCACTTTTCAAGCCGTGCGCCGTTGACTTTGTGTCTCGCTCAAAAGTGATACTCCCGTGTTAATCAGGACGTCTGTTTCCTTTCCGTTTCGTTATTAGGCCAGTGTGAACGTGCCTTAAAGGTGTAGTGAAGAGGAATCTGAACTCGTCTTTTTGCCGCCGGAACTCGAGCTACACGTTCCCAAGCATTCTTAGAAACTACGACTTATTGCCTTAGCGCAGAGCCAGCCAGAGGGAGCGCAGAGGCAGCCAGCACGTCTACGCCACACCTGTGTTCGATAGACACGTGCTGCTTGCAGTAATGTTGCACCGCAGTGCGAAAGAGCTGTAGACTTGCGTTTCCTCCTCGCCAATTCCCACGCGTGGACTCTGCAACAGGTGCCTCCGTTTGCTGTGCTGTGCTGTCCTGTGCCGTCGTGTTGAATTGGCCACCGCCTGGTGAAGGGGCGGAGCCTTAGTGTATTTAACCATCTCCCTATTTGAGAACGAACGCTCTGGGCCTTGCCGAAAAGGCCCATCCAGACGTTCGACGCTATGAACTCTTAATTTTTGATTATTTGCTCTTCTATTCTAACTTGCAGTATGTAAATAAGTGTCTTAATAAGTGCCATTAAACCTGTGTGGTTTTCGTTTCCCAAACTCCGAAGTTTCAGTCCGTCCCTCATCCCGGACGAGCCCCAGGGTGACGCAACAACTGGTCATGCTACCCGAGCTATGATAGTGGGAAGCCGCCACGGGACTGGGTGCAAGGCACTCCACGCGTTGGTCGACTCCGCCCACCGTACGGGGAGAATTTTTAAAAAAGGCGGGAGCCGGACGTTAATTCGATTTAATTAGGGAAATCGGCCGCCCAGGGCAATAAATCGCAGTTTCTAAGACTGCTTGGAACGTGTAGACTGAGTTCCCGCGGCAAAAAGACGACTTCAGATTCCTCTTTACTGCACCTTTAAGGCTCTTGCTGAAAATTGCGAAACGTCGGCATGCGGTCATCCCTTCAAAACTAATTGCAGCCTTGTAAACTAAAGTGGAAGTTCTTGTAGTACTCTTTGTAGTACTTTTGTGGTACCCTTGTAGTACTAGGAAGATCTTGTAGTACTCCTTAACAAACACCCGCTCCATTTGCCGCAGCTGCTGCGGCAGCATGATGCACTCATGCACGCATGAACATAATAACCGCTCGTAAATGACGCGCTGCAAGTCGCCCATTTGCAAAGAGAGTGGCTTCGGTTCCTGGAGATTATGCAGCGATGCAATCCGAATGCGATAGACGATGTTGTGAGGAGAAAACAGGAATAACAGGGAGGGGCTCTTTCAGGCTGCGGGCAAATGACTGCGTCTAGGACACAAGCCTGTGGCTATGCATGCATGCTTCGGGCAAACACGAATTCTTGGTGCTGAGGGCAAGCTTCGCGACTCGTAAGCAGTTGAAGTCGCGCAAGGCGCTCGAAGCCATTTACTTTGTGACGAGCGGCTGGGAGCACGAGCCGTCGGTAAAGGACGCTTATGGGGGTTTAACTTCCCAAAGCGACTCATGCTATTAGGGACACCGTAGTGAAGTGCTCCGGAAATTTCGACCACGTGGGGCTCTTTAACGTGCTCTGACAACGCACAGTACACGGGCCTCTAGAATTTTGCCGCCGTGGTAGGGATCGAACCCGCGTCTTTTGGGCCAGGAGCCGAGTGTCATAACCACTGAGCCACCGCGGTGGCTATCGGCTAACACCCTGGTCATAAAAAAGGTCAAGGCGGCTTCTTTTGCACCTTAGCATGTGCTGACTGCGCGTTTTATTCGCAGGCAAACCATTCTCAAATCCTGCACCAGGCTCCAATAACAGTGTAGGCGCTGGCCGAAAGCAACGGCGACATTTAAGTCAGCCGTTCGCGCTGTCGGTTCAAGTGCGCTTTTGCAGCGCACGCCCGCTGTACTCGGCGAAGAAAAGTATGGCAACAACGTAGGAACAGGCTTCGCCGTTCAGGTGTGTTGCACCCGAAATCTATGAGGCCTGCACGATGAAGGAAGTTATTGATTTACTGGCCGGAGTGTTAGAATGTAAGATGGCGTGCCGAAGAGAGGGGCGTGCCGCTGGCACGAGAGTCGAGCTCCATTCGGCGGAACTTCGGCGTCATCTTCATCGGCGGCTGGCACTGCTCCTACCGCGTGAGGCCGCTGCTGCTGCTACATGTGCAGTGCGCAGTGATTATGTCGCCGTTGCTCTTGGCAAAATACTCAGGCTGCTAGCGGAGCTCGGTTCAGGCTTCAGGTAATGGTTTACCTGTGAATAAAACGCGCGATCAGCACATGTTAAGGTGCAAAAGAAGCAGTCAGCCCTGCTATCATGACTGTTGGCTGACACTTCCCTCACCGACTGCTCGTGCACCCAGCCGCTCGTTGCACAGTTGTGGGCCTCCAGCGCCTTTCGCGATTTCAGCTGCTTACGAGTCGCGAAGCTTGTCCTGAACACTATGGATACTTGGATGTCCGAAGCATGTATGCATGGCGACTAGCCTGTGCCCTGAACGCAGTCATTTGCCCGCAGCGTAAAAGGCCCTTCCCGATGGTTTTGGTTTTCTCCTCACAGCGTTTGTTTTCGCCTCATAAAGTAATAACGAAAGAAGCGAGAAAAAAATCAAAGGATTGTCACGAGTGTGTAACATGGATGTTTGAGCGTTAGCTTTGGTGTGACAGCAAAGTAAGAAGGCGGGCGACGGACTGGGGGAGGCAAGTACCCATTCTTGCCCGGAAGTGGGGCTCGAACCAACCACCTCCCGCAGCCAAGGCGGACTGCCATCAGTCAGTCGCCTTTCATGCTTACATTAAACATTCCCAGCTTACGCTAAACATGGAGCTGTATGGAGAGTTAACTGCTAGATAAAGATGCTTTCTTTAAAGGTGCACTGAAGAGGAATCTGAACTCGTATTTTTGCCGCGGGAACTCGATCTGCACGTTCCGAGCATTCTTAGAAACTTCGACTTATTGCCCTGTGTGGCTGATTTTCCTAATTAAATCGGATTAATGTCCGGTTCCCACCTTTCTTTTTTTTATTCTCCCCGTACGGTGGGCAAAGTCAACCAACACGTGGAATGCCTTTCAGCCAGCTCCGTGGAGGCTTTGCTTTCGCTTTTTTTTTTGTTTTTAGGTCTCCGTGAATAAATAGCTCCATTCGCAGATAACATAGCCGCAAAATAAGCCCGCAGAAATAAAAATACGCGCGGACTATTTGCTTTTGCGTATTACTACGCATTACTCCAACGATGGCAGAGCGGCAAGCCTCCACGGAGCTGGCTGAAAGGCACTCCACGCGTTGGTCGACTCCGCCCACCGTACGGGGAGAATTAAAAATAGAAGGCGGTAGCCGGACGTTAATTCGATTTAATCTGGGAAATCGGCCACACTGGGCAATAAATCGCAGTTTCTAAGAATGCTCGGAACGTGTAGATTGAGTTCCTGCGGCAAAAAGACGAGTTCAGATTCCTCTTCACTGCACCTTTAATGCTCACATGACAGCGCTATCACCTTTCTGTACTTTTCGTCCCTCTATCTTTCTACTGGATAAGGTAGTCAGCAGAGTGAGTACGTATAAATATTTCCAGTACGTCTTTGGATCTTGATCAGTCAACTTATTTGCCCTCCTCCAAAAGCAGGAATAAGAATGCAGCTCGATCACTGCTGATGTCTGCTGTTTCTCACGACAGGAGGAGTTGGGAACTGTCTGCCTATACCTAAATATATGTGTATTTGCCACCCTTACTCTGTATATATACGCGGGTGTCCTGTGCCGTCAGATTTAAATAGAGTGATGCATACAGGGTCATGACCGATAAACATCGCTTCGCTGGTGTTTTGCGTCATGTCCATTCCCGACACAATTGTCAGTAAAACGGGACTCGTGCAGACATTGATCTTGGTGGCTGGCAAGGTTTTATTGCTAATACAATGCAAGTTATGGCAGCACTTTCACATCCAGGATTACAAGGAATAACAAGGAGAGGCAACAAGGCGGCTCAGTGAGACAGACACATTACTATCTGAACACAACAGCTGGTTGTCTCGGACGTATTGACACGCTTTGGACTATCCTGTCACATTATGCGGAGCAAATGTTCGACGACGGCCGAATCGAGCTGGCGTTATATGCGGCATCCTTTCGCAATGTCTTCCTTCTATATATCGGTTGGCGCGAGGGGGCCTTACTTGCGATCCATGCACTCGGCGCTGAGATCCGTCGACGCGGAAGCGCCATCGTCAGTTCCACTGCTCTCTAACTCGCACAGATCGAGGAAGGCTTACCAGTACGGGTGGTAAGGCAGTTGTCTAAGTCCAGCCGCTCCCCAGAACTTCTTCCCTCTTCGGAGGTAAGCGGTTTCAGTGCCGAGAGCAGATGGGCAAGCTCCTCAGAGTCTGATACTGGTCTGAACGGAGAACCAGCCGCCGCGGGATGACCAGCGGCGTTCTGTGGAACGCCGTGTTCTTGGCTGCCATAGTGGCCAGAGATGTAGGCCCACTCGTTGTTGCTTGGATCCGGGTGCCCTAAGTAGCGATCCGTGGAGACGAAGGGGACACCTACTCTCGGGGTGCTCACGGGGTGGAAGCGGCAGTTCAACTCGAAGTGCTGCAGGACGTTCTTCAGTTGGTCCTGGTACGGACAGCCATACTCGCAATTGAAGCAGTGGGCACGCGTCCTCAGCACTAATTCGTCGCGGATGCGTACTACAGTACAGGCGTCCTTCGTGATATGCGCTCCGTCCTTTGGGCACGTAACGTAGGAATCCGCGCAGTCATCACCGAGGGGCCCGGACGACTTCGTGGCCATCTCTAGGCAAAGTTTGCACATGTTGTGGCCGCACGGAAGAAAATTAGGATTCGCCGGCAACCTCTCGCATATTGAGCAGAGCAAGAAGCGAAGTATGGGTTGCACGAACTTGATCGGCCGGTGGTCGATGTTGAAGCCGAAGCCGTAGAGCGTGCACCAGCTGCCGCGTACCAGTGACGACACCTCCTCGTCGATCCGCTTCTGTCGCTCGTACTGTGTCGCTGCGTAGCGTTGTCGTGGAGTACGTACATGACTCCTGTTCCGCGTTCCCGTCATGTTCTCGCTGTCGTTGTAGGTCCTATGCAGGAGGGCGATGGAATTCTCTTCCATAGCTGGACGAACGGCGCAAAGCTCATCCGGCACGGATATCACTTACGAAAAGAGCGCGCCACCTGAGTTTGCAGTAAGGTTCTTGTCTCCGTCGTTGTGCATTTCTTGGACGATAGTTACGCACGTCCACCACTGCGCAGCCGTCCCTGAGAACGATTTATGCGAGAACGCAGGGGAAGGCAACGCGAATACGCCCCTTGCCTCTGTCATCGACGGCGTGGCTCTCACGTGGGGGCTGCTGGGATGATTGCCTGCCAGATAAGAGAGAGTCCTGGGAAACATTCGCAGTGGTCAAGATGACTAAAATGATAAAGCCTTAACCAGAGGCCAGCATGTGCGATAGATAGGAAGAGGATAATGGTGAAAGAGGGAGACCATCAGATTATGAGCAGGAGGACCTGTTGCCACCAGCCTTGGGCGTTTTGCGATTACTTTTTTCGCGGTTTCGCTTAGGCTGTCTCTGTTCGTGCCTGATCTAGCATTAGCATTTTCCTTTTTCCCTACTGATGCCATCCGTAGAGCCCGTTATTTGAACACCCTGTCCCTCTAGGCGTCTCTCTAGCAATGAGACAAGCACAGAATACCACACTTCACCCGCACATAGGCAATGGGCGGGCGAAGGTAACACCAGGCGCCACGCCAACCACGCTGCTTCGTTTAGCTTCTTGATGGTTTCGTTGGCGCAATGGCGCCCACACGCAACAGAATCCGAGAGGGAAAAGGCACTCGCCCCTTTTTTTTGCCTGTGCCGTCCGCGGTCGAGCATGGTTGTCATCGGGATGGTTGCGTCGCGCCACTTGGGGTGCCGTATGCTCTAGGAATCGGCGATTATTTTGTCCGTAAAAAAGGTGCCTAAATTTTACCGCGGTGGCAACATTTCACCTTGCTGTTTTCTACGACAATCTGCAATTTCCGTACCGCGCTTTATCTGAAGCCGACACTGAAGAAGAGTCAGCAGATTTGTCTTTCATATTTATTTAACTTTGAACAAAAAGAAAGTAAAGTATTGCAGACTAGACCAGGCCACTTCGATAAACCTTAATTGAATTCATTCGACTATAAAACGCTTTTAGAAAAGTGTTTTTCTTTAATCTCAGTTACTTTGGCCGGGATTTTTGGTATATGTGACCAACTTTAATTCTTCTGTTTGTCCCTCCCGGGTGTTTGAGCGTGCTAATCATGCCCTCATCATTCTGTAAGATATGCTTACGAAGTTCTTATCTAAGAATAAGATTGTCAGCAGGCCCATGAAATGCCATCAATCATCAATAATAAATGCGTGCGAATGTAAAAATTTCCGGATACAAATCGAATACGAATAATGAAGAAAAAATGTCTCACAATGCCGACAACACATGGACAGTGGTCGAATCGTTAGGCGGCACTATGGAATTGAATAAAAATGTGCCTTGCCTTTACCGCTACAGGCATAGCGATGAACCGGGAGACACAAAAACCCTAATGATGCGGTGTCGCCAGAGGTAGACTGTCCTGAGCTCAGCTATAGCTTAGGTAGCGGCATTTTTTCGTTTGCACTTTGTTTCCTCCAGTTGTGGAGCAAAGACCATAAATATACACTTGTAGAAGTATGGTTCTCGAGCCGCGTAGGTTGTCCGATACATTTTGAATGTGCGGCTACTCAACCAGACATGCCCCCCATACACCTTTGCTTATCGTTTTTCAGTGCCACACCCACTTCGCGACTCAAGTATTCGTGAGCAGCAACCTGACCGCACGCAGGTTACTCGATTGTTGTCTGGGTTATGCCAAATTGTTACTTGGGAGTTTAAAATCAATCCAAGGCTACGCGAAAAAGCAATCGTCTTGAATTTTATTGCATTTCATGGTGGAAGAGCACTTGAATAAACCGCGATAAGCCACCCTGAACAAACAAGGGTTCGTTACCAGACGTGTTTCACTCAAAACCCATCACTTGGGAGCGCAAAAAAAACAAATATGATTTAGGTATTCACTACGACTACAGCGCAGTTGATGCATGAAGAATTTACTATGACACCCGCAGGAGTCCATTTCGATATATCGCTACACTGCAACCAATGAACTACCTACACCCTGTACATGCTTGAGGTAAAAGCGTTTGCTTCCGATTCTAATTTTATTACATTTAGACAGTTCAGGTCTCTGTGTTTGGAGTTTTGAGTGAAGTGTTGCCAGTGATAAGTCCATGGAGATCGAGAAACCCCGCGACGGGACTGGGAGACAGCTTCGTCTCATTTTTTCACGCAAAGCATCTGTGTTTATCGTCTAGTAACCCATCCGTGGTACAATTATTCGCGTGCGGAGAGGTCACAGTTGTGTCGGTGATCGTGGTAGCTCTGTGAGTTGCTTCCCCGCATGGCAAGCGGCCAACATGCTCACCGAGGCGTGTGTCGTTCTCTTCAGCACAGGCGCGAATAGAATGCATGCGCAATGTCGAGCAATGTTCGTCTCGACGCGTCCAAGCAGGAAGTGAAGCTGTAATATGCGGCAAATTGTTTTCCCACCCATCGCGTCCTTATCACTAATCCGAGCTACGCGATTAAAATGAAAACGTTCGACAGATGTCTGTCTGTTTTGGGATGCAAATTTAAACGAGAAATGAACGCCAACAAAGTTCCTGTAAGAAAGCACGTTTCGAAACCTTACTCCGTTTTTTCGTCAAGGTGTGATTGCGGGTGAGTAGCAGCTTTGCTTTCAAACACTCACGTAGTTGACCGCTAGGTCACTGTACTAAACTGTGGACCTAGGAAGAGGGTAGAGTTCCGAGGGAGCAATTAATATCTCCCGGCGTCTACTGAACGTGCCATGACATAAGCAGCAGCCCTGTGCGCGATTGGGCTAGGTGTCCAGCACAATACGAGTTCCCTCAAAGTCTACACTGTGGTCACGTGCCTCGCAGTGCTTGGCCACTGCACTTCGCTCACTTTGGCCTCAGCTTTGTGCTGCTTCATCTTTTCCGTGAAATAAATTGCTCCTCAAAGACACTCAGAGCAGGAAAGTTTTTACACAACTCTTTCAACATTTAGTTTAGAATGGCGGTCTTTCGGACGGGTCAGGAGGCGTCCGATGGTGGTAATCGGCTTGAGTATTGTTCGCACCCCTTCCTTTCCTAGAATAAAAGCCGAAGTTTTGCTGACGCCTTTTACACATGGCATGTATATGTGCCTTTCCCGCTGGCACATGCTTGGGCTAGGCTTAGAATTGTTTTAGTTCCGTATTTTTTTTCGGTTTCGGGTGATACGTCGAAAGTCTCTATAATTGTCTCCATAATCGTTTTTACAACACAGCAGAAAGCTGCGATCTGCTCTAAGCTCAGCGCCGAATCCACGTCGCCAGCTTCTCCTGTTCTCGATGTGGCGTCACGACCTCTTGACCAATCACAGGTGCCGGCGCGACCGACGGTATGTTCCGCGGCGCCAGCAGCATATTTCTCCTAAGAAAGACAATTCGCGCTTGTTTTTACATAATTTGCGTTCGATATTTGAGAACGCAGCATGAAAAATTGTATGACACTGTTGCAAGCCCGATATTCACAAAAAGTGCTGCAGCGTCCCTGTAAGGGAATGACGCGATGGAGTTAATGGGTAATTGGTAATGCGAAACTAGTCATTCTCGACTTCCACAGACCCCTGAGAGTCCCCATACCATAGCATTCCTGGCGCGTGGTTAACCCTGCATGCTGTTGTAGCCTTGCACACCACTGCTACCAGTTGGCGCAAACAGCGTGGGTCGACGGGCTTGGGACAGGATTCGGAGGAAAGACACGGCCGGAGGCGCAGTAGCGAGAGCCGGAGGATGCTGAAGAGGGAAGCTGTACGTATTTAATTCACATTATTTACCTCAGTACGTGAGATACAAGAAGGTAACAGAACGTACATGAGATACGCAGGCCTCTTGAGCTTAAGCATGCGGCGGAATTTTTCAACATCCTGTAGAGAATTTGTCTCGGCACTGGATGAATGTCTTGAACGAAAACATCTTCGACGGAAGTCCGTCTTGTTGGTTCCTGGTGATAGTGGGGAGAAAACTGACGCCAACCATTATTTTAATTTTGCCCAACGTTTCGAGAACAACTCGGTCCCTTCTTCAGCGATGTCTAAAGTGTGCCAGCAGCAGCGGGGTGCTGCCTTCGCACTCCCTTTGTTAGCACGTGGCGCAGTCCACTAACGTAGGCAGAGGGGAGCGTGCCTGAAGTCCTATTCATCGCCACCTTTGTGAGCGGGATGTGCCATGACTCCACATGTCGTCTCTTGAACAGGTTTGGCTACACGACCAAGACGCTCACCTCTTCGAAGGCTATTCGGCGGTCGGTACGCTCGCAGTGTTCGGCATGGGGGTTCTATTCTGAGTTCATTAGCCGGATGTTATTTTTGTGCTGCCTTATTCTTTGGTGGAGATTTTTTGTTTCGCCGACGTATGGAGCCGGGCACCTGGAGCATGAGATTTTGTAAACGACACCCGGTTGTTTTTCTCTGAGGACGCGGTATTTCGGTCGTGGTAAGAAGCGGCTTATTGTCTAAACCGGTTTGTGAGCAACCTAGATTCCATATTTTCCCAGAATGCGTTCAAGTGCCTCACTGGTTCCCCTAACGTATGAAAACACCACGCGCGCGCGTTTCGTTATTTCAGTTTTGGCAGTTCCCCCTGTCCTCCGAGCCTGACGGCGACCTACGCGTTGATTGAAGCCACGTGTGTAGCCAGTCTTCTATAGGTCGGCGAAAACAGTGGTCCCTTCTGCTTTTTTCTCTGCTTCGGAGGAGCAGTTTGACTTTGATCTTCTCAGAACTGAGGAGACGATCGGATTACTTGTGGCTAGTAGGGTGGTTGGAATTAAAATTTAGGTAGCGGCCGGTGTGGGTTGGCTTCCTATAGATACCGAACTTTAGACCTCCCCCTTTTCTTCTAATGAAGACGTACAGGAATGGCAATGTGTTGTTCACTTCTCGTTAAATTGTGAACTTAATAGACGGTTCGACTCAGTATAGGTGTGCCAGGAAATTTTCGACCTGCGATGTCTTCAGAATGCAGAAGCAGTCGTCAATGTAACGAATAGAAACTTCTGGTTTTTCTTAAAACGACATCAGTCGGTGGCCTCCATCGTCAGGTTGGCAACAGTCACCGAGATCGCGGCGCCCATGGTAGTGCCGCTGGTTTGCTTATAAAATTCTGCTTTGAAGGAAAAAACTTTGCTACTTATTATAGATAAAACTCCAAAAGCCGACAGAGTTTTTCTGGGTCGAGGCTCGTCCTGGTGCCTATGTCAGCGTCTGCTTAGAAGGCTTGCTTCGCTGCAGAAGCGCTCGTAAAGAGCGAGACCACGTCGAATGAAACCATACACTCGTCTGCTTCCTCCCCTCCCCAGCCGATCCGCTGGTGAGGGTCCGTACTGCGATGGTGAAGTCGACGATGACACCGTGACGTTGCACTTCTTACAGCGGCGGTGAGTCAACGCAGCATAAAGCCGGCCTGGCCAGAACCGCGCGCTGACTAGTTTCAACATGAAGCCTCCTTTCAAGAATAGTCACCCCTTCTGACGAGATCGTCGGCTTCCATCTGCAGCGATCGTCGGAAAAGACGGTTTCCTCCCCTTGCTGCGCTGTTTACAGCACCGGGGAGGACTGGGGCCTTTGTTTCCCCCGCCGCAGTACGGATGTCCAGCAGAGTCGGCGCTATTGTGACCGCCGCGCCGAAGTTGCTTGCAGACGGGGTGGAGACGCATCCTTCTTTTCCAGAGGCAAATGGAAGACGCTGCTTCCAGCACCTGGACATCGCGAGGAGGACGGCTTTGTTGCCAGTTCACGGGTCTCGCGTGACACAGCCGCTCATTGTCTACGCTAGCCGCGCTTAGGCCGCCACGCTTGAGGTGCAAATAGCAGACGAACTCCTGCTCCGCAGCATGTTTTCTAGCGTGCCGCATTCAGAATGCTGCTTACGATCCGCGTGAATCGGAGAGTCGGTAGATAGTCGTCGGGCAGGATAGCACGCAACTACATCGGATTTGAACGGAACTTTGAGGGGCAGTTGCACTTGTTAGCGATGCTCCGGCCGGTTGAGAAAACGAGCACAGCGACGAAAGTTGGTCGCTGGTTTAATTGCCCTGGATTCTGGATCGAAGGTCGGATAGTGGGCTATGACTGCAGCGTTTCATTAAAACCGGAGAACCGCGTCGCAGATTCAGACACTTGCACGGGGAAGAGATCGCGGATCCGACCACTTGATAGCTGCGGCGCGTCTACGGTGCTCCTTGCATAACTGTGGACTGTGTATCTGGGCCGAACTCTTGATTTCGGAGCTCTTCTATGGATATGACCTTGATGTCAGCCTCAGATTTTAATCTTAGGGTGACCTGCGAACGTTTTGACGAAGTGATCCCAACCCAGCCACCAAAGCAGAGGCCACCAAAGTTTGTTTAAAAGCTCAAGGAAAGGATGAGACCTCGTGTTGTTTTGGACCTTTAATTCTTGGGGCATGCGTTTTTCGTTCTGCGGTGGAGTCGTGGTCACCCAGGGGGCGTCTTTGTACGATGTGAAGTTGCGTTTGCGTCAGGGTTACACTGCAAGCTCGCGAGCTGGCGCGCCAACCTCGATCCCTGCTTTAACAGCACACTGATTTTTGTGCCGTCTTGTCAGAAGCCGACACGAAAAAAATTCGCTGTGGCTTAGCTTGGTTAAGCCCGGTAATTGCGAAAGCAATATCCGTCCCTACACCATGGTACAGCTGGTAGTATAGCTGGTGGTGGTGCTTGTGGTTAGACTTGTAGTGATGCATCGGTTATACAATCCAATCCAATTCAATCCAATGCAATCCCATCCATTCAAATCCAATCCACTCCTATCCAATCCAATCTAATCTGATGTAATCTAATCCAGTCCAATCTAATCGAATCTAATGCAATCAAGGTCAAATGATGGTCAATGGTGGTCACGGCCGCGGCACGGTAAAGGTGTGAAAGTGCAAGTAGTATTGCGTTCGCAATAAAAGAGACACGATATTGGCGAAACGCGGAATCAAGTGTCAGCTACGAGGTACTCTCGTGTCGAATGTTATTAACACGGCGCAAGATGCCAAAGTGAACGAAGCGTAGAAAGCTGAGCTAGTTGGTTGCTAGCACTACTGTCAGACATTCCAGCGGCTAAAAAGACAAGGACGAAGGTAGACAAGACCGGACGAACGCCGGTCCTGGCCAGCGGACGAACCGGCGTTCGTCCTGTCTACCTTCGTCCTTGTCTTTTTAGCCGCTGGAATGTCTCACAAAGTGAACTATATAGTTAGCCAGTTTGCTGTCTGATGAGGGGCCGTTGTGACAATCTACTGTCAATCATGGCGGCTGGCGGCGCTGCACCGGAGCGGATATGCGCCAGTGCATACCACATACTATATAAGCTGTTGAAACATTGCTAATTCAGCTCTGTCATTTGAATTTAAGTCAGAAACCCCGCACATAGACAAGGTATTCTGCGTTGAAAGGTTCTCTAAGGCGAGAAAAAGCTAAAATGCACGTAGTCAGCACTAGCAAATGTCATTCGAATCGAATGACATTAAATCGAAGTTATTATTCAGCTGCTACACGTGAACATTTATTGTCATTGAATGACATTAAATCGAAGTCATTATTCAGCTGCTACACGGGAACATTTATTGTCATTGAATGGCATTAACTCGAAGTCATTATGCAGCTCCTACAAGGGAACATTTATTGTCATTAGGTGCGAATAACATTCGCCATCGAATTAGTTTGGAGAACTCAGTTACATTCGATCTGGATCCGAATGCATACTCTGACACCAGGTATGCAGTAGATACGAGCAACCAGAAAAAAAAGCATGCCGAACGCTACAGTCCAAAACTGTATTTATAGAGCTCAGCTAAAAAATGTTAATTTTGGTTGAAACTATTCGCATTTTAGGTTGTCGGGAGTAGGTCTCACCAGCAGCCAACAGAAACTGCCGAGCGTGTCGGTTTGGCGTTCCATGTGCCTTGAGCATAGAAATACTTCAAGCTGTATCATTTCACGCTCCGCTCGTCTCCACAGATCACCTCATCTCCGTGCTCCCGCTTTCGCCATTTTGCTTAAATACATTTATAAAATTCGTGGTCGAGTTTGTACTTGGCTCGGCTAGCTAAAAACTACAGGATGGCAAAAATTAATATTTAAAGCCAATTATTTTCCACACAAATCTTGCTGCATACTTTTAAATAAACACAAGAGTTTTAAACACCTCTTATGTGCACTGACACCCCTAAGGTGTACTAAACTGTTTTTCACTCATCATCGTTGCTATAATTTGCGAATGATATTATTTTTCACTGTGTAATACACCTGTCACACTAGCAAATTTAATGTCATTCGAACCTAATGGCATTCGATGCATCGAATGTCATTCGGTCTCTTTCAGTGGTACACGAAAAAAAATAATGTCTTTCGAAAATGATGGCATCGACGAGCAGTGAAAAAAAATAGTCCAACTGAACGACATCAGCGCGCATAAAATATGCTTGAAATTGATGTGCAGTGTTTCAAAAGCGGGTGAGAACATTTGTGTGCCGTATTATAAGCTTAAAATATTATTTGCGGCCATTCTGCACCACTGTAGCCATCAAAAGCCAAGCCAAGTACAAAGTCAACCACAAATCCGATAAATGTAAACAAACAAAATGGCTGACAAGGCGGCGCGCGGACACGCGCTTGGAAATGACTTCTAAAAGGTTAACTGCTCAGTTGCGTCTTTAAGTACCTTCGAGCTTAACGAACATGACACGCCAACCAGCAAGAATCACGCATCCCAAAATGACCGACGGTCGCGGGAAAGACGCTGCTTCACGCTCGGCCGCTGCGGTAGGCTGCTGAGACCGAGAGTAACAAGCTATCCACGACAGCCTCTAGTGCGAACAGATCCACACAGACATTACCTTTTTTTAGCAGAACTAAATAAATGCACTTTCAAAGTTTGGCAGTGTGCATATTATTTTTTTTCGCGTCGCTAGTTTCTGCTGCGTATCTGGTGTCCAGAGTACGCATTCGGTTCGAGATCGAATGCGAATGAGTTCCCCTAACTCATTCGATGGCGAATGTCATTTGAACCTAATGACATTGCATGTTCCCGTGTAGCAGTCGATTAATGACATTAGGTGCTAATGTCATTCGATTCGAACGACATTAAATTTGCTAGTGTGAGGAAGAAAGAACTGATTTTCTGTCTCTAACACTCAATTCATAGCGCTTTCTCTCTTCTGCATTTTTCATTACTCTATCATTCAATTCCACAACTTGAACCTTTTTGCAGGTGTCTCTGAACCTTGATCAGACAACTAACTTGCTGACCTCGCAAAACAGAAAAAAAAAATCAAGGACTAAATAGCTTGCACTGACATCTGTGAAAGGAATTCTTATATATCTCCCGCCATGTTTAAAAACCTCTTTGTTGCCGCACTATGCACGCTGCGTCGTTTCACCATGGTTGTGAGCTCGATATTTCGTGGCTCCAAGCGCAGCATTAGCCACGGAGGAAAACTTTCGACGAATACAAACTTTTTCTCACCGCGGAATATCCCAGTAGATCAGTACCAGCGAAGGAAGACGCGGTGAACACCCAACAATGAAGCTTGCATGTGGTGCACCCCCGGAATACATGGAGCGTTTTTGAGGCGATTTTCGCCCGACGGAGCAGATTTGACGCCCAGCGTCGAGAAAAACGCCCGCCGCCGCCGATCATGACCGGCTAGATTTTGACACGCGGCGTCCGGTAAGACCGGAAGCGGCAGCTGAGGCGAGCCAATAGCAACGCAGAAAGCCCGCTCTTCCGGTCCTCTGCCTGCCGCCGCCATGGCCGACGAGCTACGCAGCGTTTTTGGCACGGAATTGTTATTGTCGTGAAAATAAACGCTTCATCAGACTTGAAATGTCGCTTTTTTTTTTAGAACACGGCCGAATCTTGAACCGGAGTGCCTGCGCTCCCTCCCTGAAGCGAATGTGTCGAAGAAAACCGCAGCCGCTGGCGTCCGCGACTGAGCGGGCGCGGGAGGTACGCGACGGCGTGCATTCGAGCACGCAAATCTTTATAGATACTTAAGCGCGCGTGCTAAAATTTGTACAATGATGTCGAAGTGAAACTTTCCTGATTTTAACAGAATGGTCAGCGTCGCTGTTCTCACAGACCTCCTTGCAGAGTGGTGTTTGCCACTTATTGATGTCAGTGTACGTTAAAGAACCCCAGGTGGTCGAAATTTCCGGAGCCCTCTACTACGGCGTCTCTCATAGCCTTAGTCGCTTTGGGACGTTAAACCCCATAAACCATAAACCAACCACTTATTGATCACATTTGCTTTCGCGTCGAGGGATACGCGGCGGCGCGCCCCCAGGTAGCACACGGCAGCGGGCCAATATTGGAAATCCACTGGCAAAGCGTGGCCCCAACTAGGCCCAGAGTTGCCAGTGAGCATCCAATATTGGTTGTGCCACTCTTTAGCACATCCAACAATGGCCCTGGTTGTCCAACGCTTTACCAGTATTGGCTGAGCCATAATTAGATCCTGGCTATCATGGGCCAGGTTAGCCAGGATTGCCCCACTGTTTGCCATTGCTGGCTGTGCCATCATCGAATCCTGGCTATCATGGGCCATGTTAGCCAGTGTTGTTCCACTCTTTGCCAGAATTGGCTATGCCATTTCCGGGAGCTGGCTATATTGGCCTAGGATTGCCACCGCTTATCCAGTGTTCAAAGTATACTGGCAAACGTTGGTAAACATTGTGTCATCCATTAAAATGGGTTCAAAATTAATTTTATTGTCGGGTACAATATCGGCAGTTCATAATTTTCGAACGCGCTAAAACATGCGAGTTCAAAGATTTGATTTTATTTATTATTATATTTTAACCGAACACTTTTGCAGTTTGTGAGCAAAGCTACCCATGATTCCGTTGGAAAAGCTGCACTCTGGTTGCGCAATGAGCAGCAATAATACGTTTAGGAGAATTGCGATCGAAGTCCTGTTGTTCTGAATTAACCTTCTGATTACACCCGAGACGCCTTCAACAAAAATTGTCAACAGGTGCCTTCAACAAAAATCAAATAAGTTTCATTTTATTAAATTTTTGGAATAAAAAAATCACTTTTTTTATTCGCTCTAGGAATTCACTGCCGCAGTGCGCAGCTGGTGTCTGCTTCAGGGAGATCGCGATACAAACGTAATAGATTAGCGCAAGTGCATTCGCTAAACCGAAATTGTGCTCAGTTTTGGCAACGTCCAGAAACGAAGCAGTCGCCTCGTAATTTTGAATTATGCGTTGCGCTCGTGAAATATTAGGCGGGTGCTTCATAAACGCACGCGGACACGTGCTAAGCGATTCCTACGCTTCCCTACGTCGTGCCCTGTGATTGCGCCTTTCCCGTGTTTTCTGATTTGCTATTTCCTTCCTTTTCTGCAAATCGTTGTGTTCGAAATTGTTGTTTTGACCATTTTATTCTTCTGTTGCGTAATTTGCATTGGGGGCAATATAGCTCTTGCTCACGTCTTTGCATATTTACTCGCAGGTTCTTTTTTTCTTTCGAACATCACCTTTATTGATGAAAACCATCGAAAGTAGTTGCGAACCACAATTCAACATGCCTTTGTTTGTTTTTGCTTTTTTTGCGCGAAACTTCCACACCAACAAACAATTTGAGGATTCTTCGACGACCACTGAATAAATGGACTGACAACTGGCGTTAGACGCATGTTAACCTAGCTTGTTTGGCGCATGTACGGTACATGAAACTATGAAAGAGCGCGCATTCTGCTTGGATATTTTTTTTGCTTTATATTTTTGTTATTATGTGGTAACATTTTAAGCTATCTTGAACTAACAGAAGCCACATCATACGGCCCCACAAAATACGCGAGTGTCTCAAGTCATTTTGGCGAAATGCATCTTGAAGCTCCAAGTTTTTCACTTCAAAATTTTCAGGCTTTTGCTGCAGCTTTGTAGCAATACTTTGACGCTTCCGTGTTTCTCATCCACTTCTCTCTTGTAGATATTCCTTTCTGTACTGCCTGTGGCCATGTGACTCATTCTCCAAAAATTCCAAACCCTTTTCACGTGTTTTGGCCTCTTTCCCTTTCTCTTTCAAGTCTTCAAGTCCAATATCTCCCCACCTGTTCTCCCGGCCGTGCCCTTTTCCAGGTGGCGGGCTAACACCCCACCCCGCGAAGCGCTATTTTTTCTTTTTGGTTGTCACTTTCTCAAACCTGTTTTCCCTCGCGCGCAGCTACGCGCTTCGCTGTTCCTCCACCTTCCTGTCTCCGCCTTTCAGCTCGAGGACTTTTCTCGGAACCGCAAAACCTGTGTAAAGGAAAATTCCTCTCTCCCCTCCAGTCAACCCCCCCCCTCGCCCCCCCCCCCACACCATCGTCTCCACTGCTCGTCTTGGAACCGCGCGACTCATCACAATAAGACATTCTTGACTGCACGGCGGAGCTCAACCACGTGCAAACCAACGCGACGAAAATGCATGCACACTCGAGCTAGCACCGTTCATGGTCTGCGCACGCGAAAAGCCACACTCATATATTAGGAGAGCTCCGACGCTGTTCGTACCGCCTGCAAGATCTTTTGTAAGTACTAAAACTCTTTTATCTTGATATACGTCTGGAAGTTAAAGTGGTTTTTGTAGTAAATGTTGCTTTGACTACATGCGCCTTTATTTTTTCGGCAGGAGGAGAGAGCGAGCCAAAAAGCACGAGGACAACTTCTGTGTACCCACTCTCATTGCGAAATGGCTTGCTTGACGTCGTGCGCAGTGGAATTGTGGCCGAATGGTGAGAATTTAATTTTTCGTCTTTGGTGAGATGAACTCACTAAAGATTCACTACTTTGGCTAACAGCGGGTTTGAACTCATATGAATTGAGATAGGATGCATTCGGGAATATGTCCTTTACCGCTTATGCACGACGGAAATCAGAACCGCTTAATTAATTTTCCACTGCAGACTAGTTGGTAAGGATATGTGTAATACTTCTGTAGTGTTTCTTTTTGCCTTCTACTCTTGCAGACTCAATAGAAAATCCGCAATTACTGGTTAAAGCTTTTGCCCAAGTTCTCTCGCAATGAAAAAGGGCATTACTCTAGTATTTTTGTGTGGTTTTCAAGTTGCAGTTTCGAATCCAACTATAGCATGCATGCGAAGCAACTAAGGTAAAACAAAGGTGCCCTGAGTTCCTTGCGTTCAGCGTATTTCGTCAAAAGTCGCAAGCCGCATTTTTGACCCCATTAAATAAAACTAATCAAAAATGTTGTTTTGACGTCCATGTGGAAGAGACGCTACAACCTGTGCATATTTACTGGAATAAAAAATTACCTCGCAATTTAGAGACACAAGTTATGATATTAAAACAAAATAATACATTAATCTGTTTTCAATATCACATTAATTTCCTTATCTCGCATTGAATATATTTACTGGGAGTGCGACACGACGCATTAAACTAAATTAAACCATTTGGTGTAAGGGAAGTTTAGTAAATTAAATTCCACTTTGTGCAACTAATGTGGGGCTGGTTCTTAAGAATAAATTAAAAATTATCCTGTAAAATATGTTTCTAGTGTCTTCACGATTACTGTGTTTCACAAAATTTGGTGTTATCTTTGTTATGTTTGTTTTTGTTCTGTGATGGCCATAATTGAACTTACCATGACATCATGCATCTCTTTGCAGGCTTGGCACTTCGTGAGGCCATCGTGCAAGAACTGGACGAGGAATTTGTTTGAATGCAGTCCAGCAGCCCCCTTGCAAGTGGAGTGCAACGATTACTTCGGATATGACTGATCAGTTCACTGGAGGACAGCTCCGATGAGCGCTTTTTGGATGCCTTAGCCGTGCCGCAGCAGCTTGCCGAGATGCTTTGTCCAACCTGATCGGCACTCACCAAACTTGAAAATAAATTGTTTTCCACAGCCTCTGCCACCATGCTCTTGGGCCCCTTTTCTTTACTCCCCAGGGTGGCTGGTGGTAGCGCAAACCATCCTGTGTGCGCTAGAAGCGTGATTCTTGTAACTCAAAGCAATAAACGGGTCTTTTTTCTGGAATTCTTTCGCACCCTCATTTATGAATATTTGCTAGGTAGAATGTTATGTATGTACATCTATCCACAGTGCCGGTCATTGGCGAGTGGGTTAATTGCATGTGCCAGCGTTCGAAAGCTGGATGCCATTATTCGAAAGCTGGAAACCATTATTCGAAAGCTGGAAACCATTATTCGAAAGCTGGAAACCATTATTCGAAAGCTGGCTACCAATGTTTGAAAGTTGGATGCCAGTATGAGACCTTTGCTGGTCCATGCTGCAGAACGAACATCGGGACTGCGTTGGCCGCTTGATCGGCCGAGCGTTGGCCCAAAACTGGCATGAAAGTAAGGCCAATGTGTGATGTGGTAGCGCTCGGCCCAAATGCCAGTGTAGGACCGATGTTCGTGCCAAGTTTTGCCAACACTTGCGCGACGTTCGGCCAATGTTGTTGTGCTGCCTGGGCCGCCGCTTCAACGTTCCTTGTATACCTCCAGCCGGGCGTCGCGCCGCCGCGACGTTTTCTGCCGCGCGAATGTCGTCGAAAAAAACGCGAGAACGTCAGCCCTTGAGTGTGTGGCACGCACTTCACAACAGGTAAATCCGTAATTTCGACTGTCTAGTATTTGATATTGACGAAACAAGATAAGCGTCACAGATTAACCTAAAGGTTTACACTGAAATGGTGACCTCCGAAGCAGCTAGGCGAGATAAGGCCTGAGTATAAGACGCCTCGCTTCTCCTTCGCTACAACTCAGCGTACTAAATCTCCGCACGACGTCAGCGCAGAGTGAAAAACGGCACGGCGAGGAAGAACTTTCATGCCGAGGCCGACGTGGCGGGGATAGCGTACCAGCCGTGCACCGTTCTCCATGCCGCCGCAGCTGACCTCAGAAATCAATATTTCTCTGAACTGTGCTTTAGCACACTCTTAGAAAAAAGGGTGTGATAAAGGGGTAAAAAGGGCATAGCATGGACTTTTACACCCTTTAGAGGACCCTAGGAATAACTTTACACCCGTTAAAAACACGCTTCCATCACTTACCCCCTTTAAGAAAACTTGCACCCTACTTACACTCTCTACCAGTGTTGATAACTGCGCGTCCGTTCCTGCCGCTAAAACAGCGGGAAGACTATAGTTTGCTCGTGTGCCACGACGGGGCGCTCGTGCAGCATTTTGTGAGGAGTGCCTTGATGCGCGCCGTCTTCATAGAGGGACGGTGAAGAACGTATATAATGGTCGATTTCTATTGTGTGGCAAATACATCAAGTAATTACGCTGAGCAGTCTGTGCTGAAAACGGAATGCAAATTCTTAGAGCTTTTTTTCTTATAGACTATTTCTAGTGCGACAAAAAATATTCGATGCTTTAATTTGACATGATACGACGATAAGCTCCAACGCTCACGTTCTATGCGCATTTTAATCTGTGTCCATTTTCAAGGAAATGTAATATTTCCTCCTCGCGCTCAGCTGCATGTAACAGCAAAATCGGCGGGCCTCGATTTAATGTGATAATTGCACTTACACCATAAGCTCACGTTGTTCTGTAGGACATTCGTGATTTACGTATTGCGTCAGTCGATGTTACGAGTGCTTAAATAACCTAAATGCAATTTGCACTTGACAACCTTGCCGTTAGCAGGACGGGGTGGGGATGAGCCTAGGGTAATCTTTTACAAAGGAAGAGAAGAAAGACTACTGATTTTTGGGAAGCAAGTTGGGTCCTCGGCCACTTTACCCTCCTCCCTGGCACTGGAATTTCTTGTTTATTTCTCCACTAAATTTGAAAAATACTTTTGAATACTATGCGCCAAGAGAAAAACAGAGCAGAAAACTGCTTGTCGTAAATAATTATTGTGTGGTCAATAAATGAATGCTCAAACTTTGTCACATGTCATATTTCTTATGGCACACTCGCAAAACAATTTTTGTAGAAAGGGCTGTGCAGGGAAGAGGGAAAGGAAGGCGCCTTCGGCCACGGTGACTGCAGCAATTAGTCCAAGTAGTTTTTTTTTTTTTTTGTCGCGAGTCCACTACTCCGCATTTATAAACGACCAAAGGGGACAAGAGTGCTTCGCTTGGAAACCGTTGAAGCTCGCAGAAGGGCGCGCATTCGTCACTTAGACCTGGTTTCCGCGTCTGCTGAATATGTCATGATAAGAGCCTTCTGCGTGGGCGCGGCTCGCTGTCCAGTGCAATAGTTTCCTCGAAGTCTGTCTTGTGGTCACAAGCCTCCCTGTGTCCGCCACCGCTCTTCATTCCCTGTTCATTTGTTTGACATCCATTTTGTTCAGCGAAGTTTTTGGTCTCTCCATGACTGTGATCTCGCCGATGTACGCGTCCAAGGCTCTTACTTGAGTCATCAATCAGGCGCGGCGCAATGTAAACCGCTCCCTAGAAACTCTTCCCCCCTCTTACGTCCATGGTGTACGTTCAGAGACCCGGCGGATGACTAGCAGAAGGCTTAAAAATGCAAGCTGTAACTCGCCCGTAGTCGCAGGTGATGAAAGAACCAGTAGGTTCCAAAACGTGTTTTTTTAGTAATTTTTTGGTTGGCGTTCTCTCCAACTTAAATACGAACCAAGAGTCTCGACCACAAGCTCTTTTAAGATCACTTCGTCCATCTCCCAATGCCTAAACCACTATCGAAGAGGCTGCTTGCTTCTTTGGTCTCGTTTTTTTTTTTTTACTCATGGGGTGTCCTGGAGGTTTGAAATGCTGCATCCTGTCCACCCCCGCCCCCTACTCTTCCTCCCCTCTCCAAGCCCCCTGGATATTCCCGTGAGGGTTCCCTTGCGTTCCCCGACGCGGATGCACTTGCACAAAAGATCAGTCAGGCGCGGCCAGGTGCTGACCAGCGCTGCCGGCACCATGGCGTCCGCCACGCTTCCAAAGAAATGTGTCGGGAATAGAAAAAAAAAGCATGAAATGAAGCGGGAAGCGAAAAGAAAAAAAGACCCCAGCAACGAAGAATATCTACCCTGAGCCGACGGCGTAGCTTTCTGCTGCCCCGGCCGAAAACTGCGACATCTTAATGACCTCAACTATCAAACATAGGATGAGCTCTTCCCAAAAACATGGAAACGAAGGCTTAGCGGCACCACTCCAATGCCTTGCCGAGCACCCAAACTGAAGACCGACCTTCAAATTCTCTGTGTACAGTTTTATTGGAACTTTTCTGTGACCTCAATGAGGAACGAACGAATATTGCAAAGCACGCTGTCCCTAGAGAATAATACAGGAGCGAAAGAGACGCGGACGCTCAGCTTACCAGAGCCTTTTAGATTCGCAGCCCTGATAACCGCTTGAAAGATAATAACCCCGTGCTCTCCAGTCTTTGCGCGATTACCTTGCTGTCTGTGCACAATGCTGACTCCCTGTTCGCACGAGTACAGTCAGTGGTTTGAAGTTATCCCGCATTACGAGCGTTCCGACTGACTTGGTACTGCAAGCGCAAGTGAGTGTGAATGCTAGATACATGTGTAAATGCTGCAATAAATAAATGTTGTAAAACTTATTTTTTATTAAGTGTGTTCTTAAAAAAAAAATTCAATACGTTCAGATAAGCGCACATATCCATGTTTGTCCCACATTTTGTGGACCATCCTGTGTACCATCTCTTCATGCACCTTTTTTTCGATTATGTATGTATGCTTACCTAAGGCTTCATAAACTAGTACCTACATGTTTAAAACACATTGGCTTCATCTGCTCTCCTGCATAATTACAAGCTGACAATTGCATTGTTTTGTTACCTGGGACATCCTCTTGAAAGAAGTACACCAATGAACATTTGAAATTTATGAAATTTGAATATCAGATGTTGTATGAAATTTCAGACCATTAAATTTCCCCAGGAGTGCGCCGATGAGGACGACTGCACTGATACTGTTGTTTACATCGCTGCGTACGAACATCTAGTGCTCGTTTTCATGAAATAAAACGCAATCTGCGCTTTAATTATATTAAACAATCTCTCCTCTTTTGTACCGGTTGTACCCGTGCTTGTTTACGCAGTGCGACAATCTGTGGGGAGCGCCGATGTGATCGCTCGCCTGAGAAACACATGACAGCCGGGTTGTTGCCATCGCGTAGGAACGGCACTTCTCACTAATTGTCCCTGCTTCTTTCGACGTGAGCAGTACTCTATTTTAAACTACTTTATCCAGAAGTTTGTTTGGTGACCGTTCGCGTTAACTGAAATGGCCTAACTTGTTATCCACAAACTAGCGTCGTCGACGACTGCTCGTGGCCGTAAAGCACTGCTCGGCGGTCTGGGTCACACCGGCGCTTCCTGTTCATCATATGTGCGCCCTGCGATGTAAGCAATAGTTGACTTCAGCTCACAGTTGTCGTAACTACACTCGCTGACCATTGGCATTTGGTTGTGAATTCGCTATTCACAACCGCCGCAATCACAGACCTCACCCTGTGGACTCGCTAGGCCTAGTCGTCGCGAAAGGGAAGGGAGTTGTCGACTAAAATTGATTTCGCAAGCGCTTGTCGTTGGTGGGTGTTCACCTGTGCACATTTGAAATAAAGCCGTTCATTTCGCTTATTTCTAACACGGATAATGTAGAAGCGCGAATATATTCACGCTCAGCCGCCGACCTGCCGAAGACACGAAGGCTGACTGTCCGCCGATCGAATTCGTCGGTGTCGTTGACCTAAAAACTTTTCCCACTACAGTCACATTATAGTCCATTAGATAGTTCACTATAATCACGTGCTGCTGTTGACCGTGACAGTGTTATTGTCGGACTAGTGTGACCGCAATGACTGCCGCCGTCATCTTCATTGTACTCTTAAAACAAGCTGAGGCTTATTCGAATCCGTTTGGAAAGTGTCCTGCAGCATCGTGGGGGTCCGTCGAGTCCGAATGTCATTCGACTCAGATCCCATTCTAACGTATCCGTGTAGCACAGGTGTAATTCTCCACGGTAATCAATTACATTTCAGATGGAGCCATATTAATTGTAATCGGTTTGCTATTTTCTGTAAGGTGTACAGGACTGATGTCAAACCGAGCTGTGCCAGCTGCGTCCTCATTTTCTACCTGAGCAAGGAATGCGGTTTGTACCACTGCTCATTGTAAAGAGGTGGGGGGAAAAAGCGGGAAAAAATATTTTTTTTGTATTCACCTCTCTTTCCTCGGCTGTTCTGGGGGAAGCAGAGACGGCAGAGGTGAAATACCAAGAAAGCAGACACGAGGGACAAGCGGAAACCGGTTCGGAGAAGGAAAAGAAGAGAAGAAGCAAGAATCTGCCTGCAGAAGGAGAAAAGGGTGAAAGGCATGAAGAAAGGCTGCAAAGGACACGTGGGTTCGCTCATTCGTCCTTCCGCGAATAGAGCGCGACCCATCATTGCGCTGCGTGTTACTGGCAGCTGCTGCCGGATGTAGTTTCCACTTCGCGCCTCTGGACGGTGCTTCTCAGGCTGTCTGCTATGCGACTCTGTGGTGTGCAGTCGCCGAGGGAATAACGCGTTTCGATAGTCTCCCAACAGGCTTACTTCGCGACGACGTCATCAATCCTGGTAAGTACTGTCGAACGTTTTTCTGCTTGTATTTTGTAGAAGGGTGAGGAATTACTTATGCTCATGTACACTTTCACTAAAATAATTCAATTTCGTCATCGCCTTTCCGTGCATCTTAGAATAAATATATGCAGACTAATTGTCATGGTGCAAATTGCGTAGCACCCTTATATCTCCAGCTATAAGTTTTGGGCGCGAAGCTTTTACATGTTTTCGACACAGTCGCCTTTCATCAGCTCTTGACGGCGGGTGTACAGGAAAAAAAAAAACGAGACAAGCTCGTCCCCCATTTCCCCCCAGCCATGCTCCCCTCCTGCTATCAATCCGACGCCCTCCCTCTTGCAAAACACCTCCTTCCCCATTTGCCCCCGACACCATGGGCTTTGTTCACGACTTTTTCCACTCCCTGGCCTTGACCACTGTACGTTTTCTCGGAATGTTTCTCGGGTGACCAATGATCGCCCCGCCGGCCTCCGAGAGTGAGGGGTGCAAGAGGCGACGGAGAGAGCGGTGTGCCCTTTCTCAGCTCGCACATCTCTTTATAAGCAGCTGGTGCGCAGTGGTGGACGTTCATAGAGACCGTGCGAGTTTCTCAGAGCGTAAACTACTGAGATCTTCTCCAACGACTACGGTGCGAGCTGCTTTGGAGGATTTTAGAGCCTGAAAGCATCGGCCGTCCAGACATGGAAGAGAGTAGTCATTCTTCACGGAAAGACGATAACTGGTACGTGCTGAAGGGCTTCGCCTTCGACGTCAACCACCGGCCCATCAAGTTCACCGAGCGTATAGACAGCGTGTATCTGTGTGTGCTTTGCGGAGAGCTGCCGGCGGATTACATCCGTCTTCGATGCGGTCATAGCATGTGTGGCGACTGTCTGGGAATGGCCATGGGGCGCTCTGGTGAAACGGGTGCTTTCGGAGCGTGTCTAATCGACGGAGTGACCATCATGGAGAACGAACTCTTTACCATCCACGTCCCGTTCGACTTCGTGGCCAGCATGCGCGCCCATTGCTTCAACGTCGAGCACGGCTGCCCGTACCAGGCCCCGCTACAGGATGTCCTGGAGCACTTCGAGTCTTGCCGCTTCCAGCCCGTGAGTTGTGGCTACTGCAGGCGACAAGACATACCCATCAAGGACATCTTCACGCATCGGCGCATTTGTCGCGGAGGGCAAAGCGAGACGACCTACGTCTCTGGTCTCCACGGCAGCCAAGAAAGTGGCGTCGCGGGCGCCGTTGGCTGTGCTCCAAAGGAAAGCGTTGACAATTCTACGGCTGCTTGTTGACTTGCCAGAACAATGCTGGAAAGCGTCGACGGGTTTGTCAAGCGCTAAAAATGGGTACGTTCTAAAAGGCTGGACCCTACTCTTTACCACTGGAATTGGCTTACTTCCCATGGCCTCCGCGAGTCCCCAGAAGAGCGCTTGCGCCTCGACGGACCTCAGCATCGTCGAGTGGATGGATCACCAGTACTGCCCCGACTCCCAGGTGGACTCGCTCCTAAAGACGACTACTGAACACTGACCCGACACAAGATGACATGATAGGCACTGCCCTCCGAAAGCACCTGTTGTTGCAAGTCGTTGTGCTTCTCCCTTACCATTCATCCCCGTTGTCTTTGTAGTGCATTTATAATTTCCTCCTTATGCACAACTATCCTCTCATAACTTGTCAGAGAATTGGTAATAAAGACTTTTCAAACAACGTATTGTCTGGGACAGTCATTTATCTAGCCAGGGCGACCAGCATATTGGTCAAAAACGAAGACACGTCGAAATGTAGCCAAGCGTGTCTGATCTTTTTGCTGCCTGCTTCGGTCTGCATCGCTGAGCGAGGGGAGTCTGGAACAAACTGGCGCCCGCGATCTCATGTGAATGCCACCTGCAGAGCTGCTACAGCCGCGGGAGCGCCTCTCTGTGTTATATCTGTGGATTCTAGATCTTTTAGTTCGCAGATTATTTTAAGACAACTCTTGCCTTTTATGGGGGCAAAAAAACCCTTCCCCTCAGCTTTGTCAAAGAGTTAGCTTTCCGTTTTTCGCCCTGTCTTGCGAAAAGCACTTATATCATCTCTTAACCAGCTGGCAGACAAGCTGGTCTTGATTACTCAGGGCCAAGTACGGGCATCTGACTTTGCATTGCAAGACATGTGACTGTGACCCTCCTTGCCGTCCAATTTTTGAAGATACTGTAATCTTGTACCATCACCGCGACCAACTTACCAGGGAGATTGTTGAAGCGTCGAACATCGCGCGTTCTGGACCGGATGGTGTCAGTGAACCTTCCGTTAATTTGTCCCAAAAAAGAGCTTGCATATCTGGCACGATAAGCAGATGGCTGCCGAGGGGGTGTGTGTCTTGTTGATGTTATCTTCGTTTCCTGTTCTTTGTTGCCTTTCTGGACATGAGTATATATGCTCCCGATTTTGCAATAAACCGTCTGTTGAAAGTTAGCGCTTGTCTGTGTCTCCTCGCTTCTCCCGTCTTCTCGTGTGCGAAGAAGGATGTGAGCAGGAGCACAGGGGTACGTGGGTGACCGGTTGCGGAGGTAAGGGGGAGGAGAGAGCAAAGGGCAGTAGGGAGAGGGTGCTGTCTCCTGATGTACCTTTGCGTGCGCCTTTCTCTTTTTCCCCTTTTGCTTCTCCTCGAGCCGTGGACCGCAGGCCGCGAATTCTTCTAAAGTGCGCTGTTTTTTTACTTCCGACGCTGAAGAACGACAAAGCTGGCGCGTCTGCCAAACCGGTCCTGACAGGTCTCATGCATGAACGCAGCCTTGCCGGCTCACGTAAAAAAAAAAAAAAAAAACCTTCACAGCGGCTAATGTGTCACTCCTGGCGAAGGGTCAGTCCTGAAGCGGTGAAACATTTCTGAAAAATCACATCAGAGTTTTTGGAGAGAATCAGTTGCATTCTTCGACGTCCTGGTTACGCAGGACTGCCACCAGCTTTGTGAATAGCGCAGTGCAAGGCACAAAGATTGGCATGACGCTGTGACATCTTGCACCTGTTAGTCTGTCATCACGAGTTTTTGCACGTTAAATGGGATTACTGAGGATTAGGCAGATTAAACACGACGATAGCGAAACCCGGTAGACGGCATTTGACGGAAGGCCTCCTTTCAGCGGAATTTGCTGATTACGGTTCTTGAGTTCTATTCGACAATTTTGACTTTCTCAGCTTCTCAGATTATCGGCTCTTGAAAAAAAGTATAGTATGGGATTAACGTAAATTAAACCAAGGATTAAAAAAAATGGAGTTCCAGGGCTACATGAAACCACCGACATAGTGTTTCTCGTCGTATGGTCCTCCTCAGAGTATTTTATAAATTGCGATCGATTAGTTATTTATGTAAGATTAATTATGCTAAGTTTTAAACATTCACTTTAGGTTAACGTGCTTTTTGTTAAGTTGTAGAGGAGCGTTACGAAAGAACCGATGAAGTTTTTTTGTAGGAGCGTGTCTTCTACGTGGTCCTTTCTTCAAGTTCTTTTTAAAAAAGCCCGCGAAATATGATAACACCACGTGTTTTCTCTCTTGCGCTACCGAACTGTCGCGTTGCAAGCCAGCTCTGAATGAACGAAGCGTGTGCGCTCACCGTGTCCAAGTAAGCGGCCGGGGCGTAGTTCGACGGGCTGCAAAATTATGAACAAAAAAAAAAAAAAACGAAGACTACCCTGGAATACACGACTTCACTACTTTCACTTCATTTTTTGGTTTGCCTGCGCGATGTCTCATAAAAGCCCTATCGCAATTGGCAGATCACGCCGTGCGCTTTCCATGCTGGAAGAATGTGCTGATCGTACTTACAAGATTATGCTAAGAGCGGCGTCGACTGCTCACTTCCAGAAGGTGAGCGCGCACGCTTCATTCAGAACGCGCTTGGCAGCGCTACAATGCAGTAGCGCAAGAGCGCAATGAAGTGTTTTGTCTTTTTCATATTTAGCGAGCATTGCATGAAAACTCGAAAAAGGGGCCACGTGCGTTGCTACAAAAAACTGGATCGGTTCTTTCGTAACGCCCCTGTACAACTTAACAAAATTCACGTTCCCTTACAGTAAACGTTAAAATTATGTATAATTGATCTTAAATAAGTAACTAATTAAGCGAAAATAAGAAATACTCTGAGGAGCGCCACACAGTGAGCAACAACATGTCGTTGGTTTCGCCTAGCTACGCAGCAACCCTTTTTTTTTTTTTGTAATCTTTGGTTCAAGTTCCGTGAAACACCCTGAACAGATTTGGCCTGCAATAGCGTCTATCTGGAATGAGGCAGGGGCCCTTGTGCTTGCCTCGTCCTCTGGAATAATGACACACGCACCATATGGCGCCTCTTGGAAAGCGCTTGGGTGCTTTATTTCGTTGCTAAGGCGTTTCACTAAAAAACCTAGGGTTCCGAGTTTTCAGTATTTCTTTTTTTTCCATTTGGGGGTTATATGGTGTTTATTTTTTCTCTTTGGTTCGATGTTTTTCGCTTTCTACTTGCAATGCCGGAGAGAAACCGGCGTTTATCGGGATAGTTGTTGTAAAGCGGCTGTATAATTACTGGAGAAAATATAACGCACCGGAATTTTTTTATTAAACCCATACCAAACACCCTACCCAATGAATTAATGCCCAAACGAGTAAAAAAAGAAGAGAAATGCTATGACAGCAGCGCAACGCTGTACGACGTAAGGTTATTCAAAATTTTGGCGCGAATGTAGTTGAAAATACTGCCACCGCATTGAGCCTCTGCCAGTGATGGCATCGCTTGGATTGTCTGTAGTTATGTAGTACATACACACGCAAATACTTGGAACGACGAACGCACGGCGCCGGATTTTCTCGTAATGGAACTGTAAGGCTTTAAAGAGTATAAAATGTTATATTTATACGTAGTGAAAAAAAAAATGCACACGTACATTGAGAGATTTATCAGCCATCGGAGGAATGCGGTCGGAAAGCACACATTTTACATTTGCGCTTGATGCGGGGATGGCAAGAAAATCAAGAGATGGTTTTAACAAGACCGGCCATTCTTTACAGCGCGCTCTCCATAAGCTGTCAAAGAAAACGTCAGCAGATATAATTTTGAACACCGATTATTCTGAGATCCCTCTTTCAAGGACGGGTTGTCTGCAGAGCTCACAACAGGCGAAAATAATCCATTAAAGACTTCTTTGTCATCAATTCCTGCTCTATGGACGGGCCCACAACTTGCACTTGATTCCAGAAGTCATCGCTATCAAGTGAGTTTTCGCGGAAGCTGCGCATATATTTCTCGCGGACTTCATAGCTTGTCGAGTAGCGAATATATCGGTCTTCGCACCAAACGCTGACCATTCAGTAAGGTATTGACCAGTGAAGGTGCAGCCTAGATGAACCAGGATTGAGTACACGCGGCAGACAAGTGCCTCCTCTGATTCCAATGATTTTATTGCTGTGTTTATTGCTTCGATGTTCTATACCACGTGATTACACTTCACAAAAACTATATATACAGTCATGTCTTCGGGGATAGCGAGTACTGCTAGCAGGCTCTCGAGCTTTTCACCTTTTGTTTGATTGCTCTCCAGAAACCAAGAACATGAATGAACGCTAAAAAAAAGTACCAGCTCTCAGGGGAACCACAGTGGCAAGTTGCCAAACTGGCAATGAGAGAGACGTGCAGGCAATGTGAAAATCCCGCCGTATTCCCCTGGAGCCTGTAAGCACTGCTGAGCGGAAAGAGCAGAAGATTTTGTCGGGTGGGGAGCTTGTCCTGGGTACTCTCGTGTCCTGTTGCGTTCCTCGTTACAGGAAACTTATGCCTGACCTACACACTTGAAAACCGTCACGCTGGTAAAGAGAAGACAAAGGAACGCGACATCAGAATTTGGTTTCGATTGAAAGGAATGGTACCAAGGACAGTTCAGTGCGGCTGTGTTCCGGGTGAACTAGAGAAAAAAAAGTAGAGTACCTTTCTTCACTTGAAACTGGCATTCTTTTCTTCAAGGACAGCTGAAAATCAGTGTTTATTGGTTTTCCAGCATTCATATCAAAATGCCGCGGGGGTCATTTTTCGGAGTTTAACGGAGTTTAACGGAGTTTAACGGATACCGAAAACACGGCATCTATACTTGTAACAGGGTTAGTTGGTGCGATTGCAATGTTAGAACTGCGCTCACTTCAATAAACCGGCCTACACGGATTCGTGTACTACCAGTACGTGTGGGTTTTTGTTCTGTACAGTCCAGCCAGCGCAGCTCTAATGCAATGTGTTTTCCTCTTTCCGACTTTCTCACGGGAGCCAGATCGTTTCCAGCTTAACTTCCACACTTTCACGCAGCTCTGCGCGGCCTCTAGAACGGATATGATAAAACGTTCCGCTCACAGACCACTTGCCCGAGTGCCTGGCATACCGAAGTTTACCAAACATGAACCGATGCTGCGAGCAGTACAGCGACGCCGTACGCCGAACGGGCGCCGAAAAAGGGCATGCACCTCCATGTTCTTGGTGCTGGCTGGCTCCCCCTCTCAAGCCGACGGAAGTAATTTCGAGCCGTGAAGAAAAGAGGTTGGGTGCTCTGAAGGGCAACTCGAACCGCGAAAGTTCTGGGAACCTCAAAGAGCTTCAAGCCTTAAAGAAAAGAGTCGCCGAGAGCCCCACTGTCCTCCGAATGTCGTAAACCGGACCCCGCTTCCTACGCGTGCGCGAGCGCCCGTGCGTTCCGGTGGGGGTCCGGTGACGTCTCCTGTAGTGCGCATGCTTATACCGGTTCTGTGGTACTCCAAGAGCGCCCACCTTGAGCGCGTACGCCAAAGGGCCCTTGGAGCACACTTTTAGAATATCGAGTGCCCTCAACAATTTTTCAACCGAACATTCTCGTTCCAAAAATGAGGGGGGAAATGTCCCTTTGTCAATATAAGACAGAAGTTGTGGAAAGGATGTGAGGAGCGGGTCGGGACAGGTACTTGTCAAGAGAACGCATCATGGTAACCTTTCGGCAACTTTTTTTTACACTATCTCGATGGCTGGAGGCGTGCGTCGAGGCTTCAGGTTCCGGCATATTAGGGAGCAGCCCCCCTCACGTTCTTCCAAGAACGATACAATGGAGGGCTACTGACTCATCCCCCTTCGCGCTAACCCCTGGAGCCAGCCGAGCAGGAAGTGGAAACGCGCTCTGTGAACGAGGGTTCTTGGTTTGAAGAGACCTTCATGTAAATAAGCTTTCCTGCAATTCTGCAAGTTGTCCATTCACTTCAGACACAACGAATGCAGGCACGTCGAGAGTATGCTAGGGTGCGTCAGCGGACATCAAGGCCGCCAAGCGACCCACAGCGAAAGCGGGTATCTTCCACGGAGCTGCCTTCGTTGTCTGCATTCTCAGTGCACGCTCTGCGACGTATTAACATCGACAGCTGTTGAGGGCATGTTTCTTGGTTGTGCATCGTCGGTGTTGGCGTTGACGTCTGAGAGGTACGAGCACAGTTACATCACGAGTGAAAGAATAGTGAGGCCATGCGTATTGAAAGCAATATGAAAATAAATGGCAATAAGAAATACGAATTTCATCACCTGAAATCTCGCGTTCTACAGTGGTAATCACGTCCTGTGATTTTTGTGTTCTACTTTGAGCGTTTTCTTTTTGTTTTTGATATAGAGACATTGGAGCCTCGACGCTTTGTCGTCGCCAGATGATCTCTGGAGAAACGGAAAGTTTGCTACATTCTACTGGTTTCTAGCCACACAAGGCGAGAACACGCGGTTTTTGAAGCTTCCACCAATTACGTGGCCGCTGAAAGGTCTCGTCCGTTCACAATGGTTTGTTTTATTTGATACTGCACACAAGCCATAATAACACAGTGCACGCACGTTTCATGAGAAGGAACTAAGTAAAGGCTCTAGGAAAAGCCTTTCATCGTGCCGTATTTTTCAGTAAGTGAGCAGACGAGAACCACGGCCACTCGGTGATGCGGTTCCATCGAGCGGCCGTTTTTTTATCAACCGCCACCTCCAAAAACTGGTAAAACAACAGCCAGCTGACGGGGTCGCATTTTTTGGTGCGGCACTAAGGCTTGAATTCTCGATTTCGACGTGGTCTGTCTGTATGTCTGAAGCCTGCTTCACCTGAAATAAAATAATCGAAAATGCTTTACGGCCGCGAGTGGGCTTCGAACCCGGGCCAGCGCGAACAGATCAATTTTAGACAACTACATCTCCGCAACCGAGCATCCCGCATCCTAAACTACCAGTCTCTTGCGCTGTGTTTTGGATATCATTTCTTCATCAACAGCATCCGTGCGCAATGGATCCGAACACCGCAACCGCAGTGAAAACCGAAGTGCGGGCGCACCTGCGCATGTGGAATAACCGCGCTAAATCGTCCGAAATTTGTTTTTGCGCAACTCTTCGTACCACGCGCTCTGCTTTTAACAAAGCTGGTGGAAGGCATTAAAGAATGTAACTGATCCTCTGCAAAAGCTCTGATATCATTTTTGGGAGATTTCTTTCGCGCATGGAGTGACCCTTCGCCAGGACTGACACATTACGGGTTGTAAGTTTTTTCTTTTTTATGACAGCCTAGAGACAAGAGTGCGTTCATGTATGAGACCTTTCTGGGCCGTTTTCGCAGAGGCGCTGACTCCGTCCTGTTTCACTGTAGGGAGCAGAAAAACAGCGCACTCCAGAAGCAACCACGGTCTGCGCTCTACGACTCGAGGAAAAGTAAAAGGGGGTATAAAGAAAGGCAGGCAAAGGCACAACAGGAGACCCCCCTACTGTCATTTTCTCTCCCGCCCCCTTACCACCCACGACCGATCCCCCGTTGCAAAATAACCGCTCTTAAAAAATAACACCAATTTCTCCCTACCTATGCAACAGCTCACATGAGTCGCATCATCCTTCGCCCTTCATGATACTACACCTCCCCCTTCTTCATCAGTTCCCTGCTGGAAAAAGTTGTATGATGCAATAAACTCATACAGTTTGTCATACAAATATCATATACTTATCATACAAATCATAGAAAATTATCATAGAAATGTCATACATTTCTGTAAAATCACACAGTCATCATAGAGATGTCACAGAATATCATACAAATTGTATGATATATCATAAAAATTGCACGATATTCTATGATGAAGCCTCTATGAGGTTATTGCATCATAGACCTTTTTTTCAGTAGGGTTTGGTGTTGCCAACAGTGCGTCTTGTTCTTGTAGCCTTTGTGGGAAGAACACTGCCAAAAAGTCATGTCCGAAGAGTACAGTGAAATGCAAGCAAGTTTTGATTAAGACGAAGTCAGCGAAACCTTGGCCAGTATTCTCAAAAAGGAAGGGATTTAAACTACACACAAGCCGGCCACCATTATCGGACGCCTCCTCCACCGTCCCAAAGACAGTCATCCTAAAGAAAAGGCCTAAGGCGTGGTATGTAATACCTTGCTTCAAGTGCTTGGTGCCGTAGGCTGTGAAATATGGCGGTAAGGTGAAGCAGCACAATGCTTACGTCAAACAAATGAACGTAGAGCGAAGCGCGGTGGCCTAGCCCTTCGAGGCGTCTGTCAACACGACTGACTTCAACAGAACCATTGTGCTCGAGTCCGAGCCAGATTTGCGCAGAACGAAAATAGTCGGCCTAGTCGGTGACGCCGCAGTGCGATTTTCGCACAGTGCTTTCACATGCAACGCGTACCCAGCGAATTCGGTCGGAGGGACACGCAAGGTTGGTCGATGTTTGCATAGGCAACCCACGATTAAACGCGACAGAAAGGCTGCACGGAATGTGTTGACGATGTTATGGCCAGCGTGTTTTTAGATGCAAGGCAATATTTCGTATGTTGTGATTAGATTAAACAGTTTTGATTACGCCGCGGGAACAGCTCCCACGTGACCCCATGCCGAGACGGCGCGTGACGTGATGTCACGTGGGAGCTGTTGCCGCGGCCTCGACACGCGCGCCTCGAGACCGGCCGTGGCCGCGGCAACAGCTCCCACGTGACACGCGCCGTCTCGGCGCTGCCCATTGGTCAGTCGCAGAGCGAACACACCGACGCTACGACTGAATTCCAACCGGACGGAACTTGGTCGCAGGCCGTCTGCGGCTAGACCGACGGCCCTCCCCAATCACAGCGTCGCAGGCGAGAATCGCATGCATGTGAAACGGCCCTAAGTCATGGCACAGTTAATTTTTTTTTGTGTGTGTGATGGAACAGAGTAAAACACCGGGACACAGGTTTTTGCGCTGTTCCATCACAAATGCAAATGAGTAACCAACATGCCCAACCTGCTGCCCTGGCTGATTTAAAAGTCGCGGGGGAATGTTAATCGTTCCCTGGAAATGGCTCCCTCTTCTTAACCCGCGTTTGTGGGCTTAAAAAGAACCTGCAACTCCCCTGCAGTCCCTCCTTGAAGAAGTAGTAGTAGTAGTAGTGGTTTGCCAGAGGCAATAACAGCTGACAAAAATAAAATAACGAAATTAAAAATGTTGCCGGCCGCGGTGATTGCTATCTAATACCTTTGCCCTGCAGTGGGTGTAGTCAGGCTGATGATGATTATGATGACCTCAAACATTGGAGCTGCGCCAGTGTAATTAAAGGCAAAGGGAGAGGGTAGCGAGAAGTACGTAGCGGAGCGACAGAGAAAAAAGGCAGGGGTAGCTTTGCACAACATTCCAAAATGAAAAAAAAAAATTATATGTTCGCGCCACTCGCGTGCGAGCGCCTAGGTATTGTTGCACGTATTCGCATCCGTGACGGGTAAATTCACTGCATATTCAGGGCCGCGCGCACGTAGCGTCCTCTCGCTAATGAATCGCGCGAGCGGCCCACTGCACAAGCGGGCGGGGTGGAGCGCCAAGCCGCCGCGCTTGAGAAATCCAGTCAGCTTTTAAACTTCGTGTCATCTAAAAATAACTTCTCTTCATTTCTCAAGAAATTTAAATCATAATCAACAACATTTAACTAAGGTTTGACTCTTGAGTGCTGCTCTGGGTAAAGGCGTAGTTTCTTGCCGAACAGACGGGAAACGCTTCGGAATAGTTCCCAGCATGTCGTTTGTGAAGTCTTCTTTAGCTCTTCATAGTTTACGTACACCACTGGAATATTTTCCAAAACTAGCATCGCTTGCAGCAGTGGCAAAGCCCTTATCGACGGTGAACGAACAATCATCGGAGGCACTTTACCAACCTAGAAAAAATGTGAACTACCACACTACTAATTGTTACATTGGATAAATCACGTACCGCGCACAATGAGTCAGTGAAGCAAGCATGAAGCGCAGCTTCAGGTGTTGCCGCTTATTATTTATTTATTTATTTATTTATTTGTACCTCACAGGCCCCGAAGAGCATTGGGTGAGGGGGGCAAATCGAAAAAAAGGTATATACAGATGGAAAAAACCGTAATATCGGTACAAGAACGCGGTACAAGTCAAATACAAGAAAGGAACACGAAATTTATACAAAACGGAGAAAATAACATCAGACACGAAAATAGACGGAACAAAAAAAGCGAAACACGAACATGAGAAAAAAAAAAAGCAACCAGGCGTAACAGAAGTGGTAAATGGGAAAACAACGTTAAGAACAAATGAAACTGTTGTACATTTCGAACATCACTATGGCAATAAATGTATACATAGATGTTTTTTAAACTCACCAGGATAAATGAAAGAGATTATGTTGTCAGGAAGATCATTCCAGAGTTTTATTGCTCTAGGTAATGCAGAGGAATTAAACGACAGGGTCTTCCCATATATCCGGTTGAAGCTGAGTTGATTGTGTAAGCGTTGTGAAGAGCGGAAAGGTGATGCCAGAGGTAACAACGAAGGACGGGTGTGAACATATTTATGGAACAAACACAGAAGTGAAATGGAGCGACGAATTTCAAGTATCTGTATGTCATTAAGGTTTTTAAGCTGGGATACACTTGCGAGGGGACTATAATTGCTAAAAATGTACCGGGCAGCTCTGCTTTGAATGGACTCGAGCATATCTATGAGATATTTTTGATGGGGAGACCATATAGGTGAGATAAATTCCAGCTGTGTGCGAACAAATGTAAGATATGCAAGTTTTCGAACGGAGCTAGGTGAGTTCCGAAGGTTCCGGCGTATGAAACCTAATGTCCTCGATGCTTTATTGCAGACTGCAGAAATATGAGAAGACCATGAAAGATTTGGTGTGAACTGAATTCCAAGGTATTTGTACGACGTAACCCTTGATAGAGAGGTATTATTTATAGAGTATATGAAGTTAGAAATAACATGCTTGCGGCTAAAAGTCATTGATTTACATTTATTAGGGTTAAGAATCATTTGCCAGTCTTTACACCAATCAACAATAGTGTCAAGATCATTTTGAAGGGTCAGGTGATCAGTCTCAGAAGCGATCTTACGGTAAACAACACAGTCGTCTGCGAAAAGGCGTAAGCGGGATGAAATGTTAGTGGGAAGGTCGTTAATGTAGATTAGAAAAAGTAAGGGTCCAAGTACGCTTCCCTGTGGTACGCCTGAGGTTACGTCACATAGGGATGAGGAAGAGCCGTTGACAACTGTGAATTGCTGACGTAATGAGAGAAAGTTTCGAAGCCAAGATAATGTGAGGGAATTAAGGGAAAGGGTAGATAATTTTGTAAACAGCCGGCCCTGTGCAACTCTGTCAAATGCTTTTGAGAAATCTAAAAAAATGCAATCTGTTTGCTGGTTATCATCCATGTTGAAATGCAGGTCAGTAGTAAATTCAAATATCTGGGTATCACATGAGTAGCCTTTCCTAAAACCATGCTGATTTGAAAAGAAGAAGTCATTTCGTTCCAGATGGTTGTAAATGTGAGAGGCGATAATATGCTCAAGTAATTTACAGCATATGCATGTTAACGAAATAGGCCGATAGTTATCAGGAGAGTTTTTGATACCGGTTTTGAAGACAGGGATGACTTTGGCTTTTTTCCAGTCAGTGGGCAGTTCTCCGGAGGATAGTGATTGCTGAAATATATGACACAAAATATGGCTGGAAATTGAAATCGTGTTTTTAAGTATCTTCAAGTTAATGTTGTCCACTCCGGCAGATGATGATAACTTTAGATTTTTAATTAGTGATGCGATACCCTCAGCACTAATGGTGATGGGTTCCATGAATGGGTAGTCAGACTCGAGAACAATTGGCATACTGGAATAATCTTCCTTAGTAAACACTGATGCAAAAAATCTGTTGAACGCGGTTGGACATTCAGTGTCAGCTAGCGGCAAGCCATCAGTATTGTGTAGTTGTATGAGGTCATGTTTACTTTCGGGAGATATAGTCTGCCAAAACTTCTTAGGATTAGTCTGCAAAAGTGACGGCAGATCATGAGTGAAGTATTTGTTTTTGGCAGCGGTAACAGCAGAACAGTACGCTTTCAAACACAGTTTATATCTTTCCAACGACGTCGAAGAAGGAGCAGATCTAGCTTTTCTGTATAGGCGCTTCTTTTTATTCCGTAATCGACGGAGGGTCTTGTTGAACCATGGATTTTTTATGTCATTAGCTATTGTAATGAGAGGAACATGTTTCTCTATCAGTGCAGATAGTTTATGTTTGAAGAGCAACCAGTTTTCTTCGGTAGATCGTTCGTTCCTTAGCGGGAAAAACACCTCATTGAAAAATGTGGCAAGTTCCGTGTTAATTTCATCATATCGTGCTTTACTATAATCTCTAATTTTTTTAGTTGTAATACCTGCAAACAAGCTCGGAACTAGAATATCAAACTGTAACATCTTATGATCGCTAAATCCGTCAAGATACATAACCGGCCCTATGGTATCGGGAGCAGTGGATAGAGCTAAATCAAGAATCTTAGAACCACGCGTATTCTGGCTAATCACTTGAAATAAGTTGAAATCTAGTGTTAGGTTGATGAATTCTGTTGCAGCATGACTAGTTGAAGACAAAGAAGGCCAATCTATTTCAGGAAAATTAAAATCACCCAACAAGTAGATGTTGCTAGGTGAACTATGTTCGACAGCGGCAGCAATGCTAGACCGAAGATCATGAATGAAAGAAGTCGCACAATCGGGCGGACGGTAACACACCCCAAAAAGTAAAGTCGAAGATATAGTTTTGCAGGCAGCCCATACTATTTCGAGGTCTGAGTTAAAATTGATAGCAGTGGATGGTAACGTTTTTTTAATACCAAGAAGCACCCCACCCCCTCTTTTAACGGCACGGTCATGTCTGTAGATATTGTAAGCATTGGCGTCTGGAAAGATTTCATTGTCTTTGATACCGGCGTGCAACCAAGTTTCAGTTAAAGCAACTATATCAGATTCACTGTCTTGCAGGAAAGAGCAGAGATGATCACGTTTAGGCATCAAGCTTCGGATATTAGAAAATGAAAGAGACAGCGTCGGAGCCAGGGGGCATGACGTGGACTGAGGACAATCACGCAATCTAGATGCATTGCCTAGCTATGGTGATACTAATATGACCGAACCAGTGGCTCGGTCATACGCATATGTTTGTTTGTCCATTCGAAGTTTATCAAATGCCAGTTTATAAGACTTGGATTGTGATTTTACAAATTTGGTCAACTTGCTTCTAGCCTCACGAGTTGTAGCGGAAAAATCCTCACGGATTGCAAAACTGGTGTCCTTCAATTTGTGGCCATTTGAAAGGATGTTCTGCTTGTCTTTAAAGAAGGTCATCTTGGCAATGATTGGTCTGTGCCTATCAGTTTTGAATTTGCCTAATCTATGAACCCTTTCAAACTGTGAAGCAGTCGTAGATAAATCTAGGTGCTCCGAACAAAATGCAATGACTTTCCCTTCAGAATCTGCCCAGCTTTCGTCTTCCACATCGTCGATGCCAAAGAAAAGCAAGTTATTTCGGCGCAATCTATTTTCAGCATAATCACATCTTGAGTAAATACTAGAAAGCTGGGAAGAAATGGCTTGTATGGCATTGTCAGCTACAAGAGAATCAGGCCTATCAAGTGAGGTTGCCGTTGTTTCGAGGGCTGCCACTCTCAACGTCAGCTGCTTGACTTCTTTATCGGTAGCATCCTGCCTTTCTTTAACACCTTTGATTTCATTAAGTATTACAGCTTGGCCAGCTTCAATTCTTTGGACAGTCAGCAAGAGGGCTTCCAATGTTTCTCTTTCAGTTGCATTCATAGGCCCAGGATTGCTTTCGATGTCACCCGACAGTGAGAGCAGCATACCATAAAAAAAATAGGTAAAGGCGAGAAGGCAAAGACAATACACGCTTCAGTACATCAATACACTCTCCAGGGCACGACACCGTAAATAGACAGTAATCACTGCTCTTCACACAGGCAGCGCCTTCCAAATAACTAACCTGCAAAATCCGCAGCGGTAAGATTTCCATGGCGTTCACGGTGCCGTGCCCGAGGTGGGTGTTTCCGGGCTTGCTTTTATATGCGTCGCCGATGTCGGAGATAGTAGCTGAAGATCCATGTTGCCAGATGAAAAAACTCAACGCATTCGTACTGCATTTTCACCACATCGACAGAAGTTTCGAAGAGCTGACTGCTATCGAGGCCAATAACATGAGTGTTGAAATGCAGTGATTAATACACGATTTTAATATTTTTAATGCACAAAGTAAGAGCCACATACAAGTATTCGTGAGTGAGCTCTAAGTATGAGCGTCGGGAATTACGCATTTCACTGCTTGAACAAGTGTCCCTGGAAGTTTCATTGCTTTTGTATTCGCAACTTTCACCGCCTATAGACCTTTTTCAGGTGCGCGCGGCCATCTTTGGACCGCAGCGCCGTCTTGCGTCTGGCCGATTTCTCCGCCATGTTGGCTTGGGTGGCCGCCGCTGGAATGCAGGCAGCGAGTACTCGACGCGCTGTTCAGCCTTATCCGGGCGTTGATTTTTGCACGATAAGTGTTGCACTGTGTGCTTTGAGCAACTGTGAAAAAAATAGCCCGTGCTTCGACGAGCGGCGACGCGGATGTTTCCCTGCAAGTTGTGCCGAAAATCGACATTGGAGGTGCGCTTTTGAAAGTGTGCGCTGTTCATTTAACGGCTTTCTGGTATCTATAATAGAGACATTTATTAATGCGAGCACGAAACTTGCTGAGCGCTTCTAGTAGTAGTAGTAGCAGTAAAAGACTCTTAATGGACAATAATTTACAGGCCGAGCATTTCGACCACCTGGGCGACCAGAAGCCGCTGTTCTTCTTCCCCTTCAGCGCCAAGCCAGTCGAGCCAGGTGGTGATGGATAGAGAGGGTGGGGGGAAGGAACCCGACTGCTGAGCAGCCGGACAATAGAAGAGGCAATGGGCCAGGTCCGCATAGATACAGGGGCAGTTGGGACAGGAAGGGTCCGATCGATAGCGATAGAGGAAGAGGCGGGACGGGGTGATAACTGCATTCATCTGAACGTGCCGAAGAAGGCGAGACTCCGGCACCGTGAGTGATGGATGAGGGGGAGGGTAAACGCGTTTGTCGAGGCTGAGCTCGAGGTAGACCTCTTTTATGGTGCGGCGAAGGGTGAGTCTCCCACCGTCCTCCGAGGGCTTGGGCCAGGGGATCAACGGTGCCCGGAAAAGTGTGTCGCGGGCGAGCTGATGGGCCAGCTCATTGCCGTCAATCCCTGTTGCTTCTATGTTGTAGTTATAATTATAAGAGAAAAACCGCTCCGTACCGAGCCAACAGCAGTGTTGCTGTCAAGCGGTCTGCTCTGCGTTGCGCCGGTGACACGAACAGATTGAAACTGCACTCGACCGCGTCTTTCACTGCATTTTCCCTCTGCACTTTCCTAAAAAACGGTACTTTCTGTAGTGCTATACATGGAGAAGGCACCGCTGGAGCGCATAAGCGCACAGAATTCTGTTGCGGTTTTTGGCTTTGCATAAATTTCTTGATTACTTCGTACTAACGGTAAAACAACCGGTGAAGCGTGCAAATGTATAGGGTGGTCAACTCAGCGTGAACATGCGAGTGTGTGGCAGCACTCTTCGGAGCGCCAGTGCATCCGTCGGCGCCGCGCGTCGAAGCAAAGTGTCGCAGAAACAGAGGGAACTGGATGTGGAGCTTCGCGTCGTCTGACATTTCGCTAAACTCGGAAAGGGATGTAGTAGAGAGCCATCTGGCCTTCGAACGCGATGTAATTTATACACTCGAAACTGGTGCACCTGCTGTGACAGCTCCTAAGGGGCGTATCTGCTTGGTCCGTCTCGGGTGCGGCCGCGGATTAATGCCGAAAGAGCGAGAAAGCGCGTGCGTGCGGTCGGGTGGGCACTGCGTGCCTGCTGATTGCTCGTCCCTAATAGGCACTTAAAAAAAACAATGGGCACTTTGCATTATGGCGTCAGTTGAAAATAGTATTTGGTGGAAGCATGAGGTGTCACGATGCAAGGTGGACACGCCAAAGCTGCGGCCTTGAGTTTTTTAAGTCCTGCTGGTTTATCGGATATTTACTGCAAGCAAACAGCTGTGGCATTTGCGCAATGCATCATGGCTTTCAAGTACTGTCAAATAGCAGTCTTTGCAGTGCCGTTGTCGTTAATAATCAGTCGCCAGTGTCGGCAGTTATAACAGAAGTGTTTCACGTAACCCGCAGCGCTGCTGCATCATTTCACCGAATTATTACTTATGTTTGATTTTGCAAGGGTCACAGACGACACATATCTTAGCGACATCAGCAGTAGGTGCTCGCGTGTAAGGTATGTGTAGCTGAAACAGCCCGCAACCGCACTGCCGCCGTGGCTCTCTGTGTTCTTCACACTGCTCCGCTTCAAGCCGCCTTCGCTTCCTGTAGTTGTTTGAACAGCAGACGACTGCGCAGTGGCTTCCCGAAGACCTCGTTGCAGCTTTAATCGCACATACACCCAAACCGGGCTACTACAGCTAAGCAACCGCATACAGTAAACACGGACAACCGCACAGAACGCACGGGACGCACGGACACCGCCTTTCCGAACCAGCCAGAGAGGGGGAAAGCAACATGGCGGTGTTCGGCGCGCTGGGAGCGAGGCTAAAACTGAAAAAGGTCTATAGGGGGCGCTACTGGAGATTCAATATGGCTGTCGTTGAGGGGATCGCGTAGACGCCGCCTGCTAGTGTGCACGTCACATCGGATCGCGCAGTGTTCCCGGCCGCTATCTCCGTGTTGTCATGTCTTTATTTAGACAACCACTGACTCTGGGATGTATTATGTCCCACATCGGGGGTTCAGAAACGCTGGTTCGGTGCCTGATAGAAGGGGAAGAAGTTTTGAACGCAGGAGACATCATTTGCTGCGGCTTGAAAGGATGCGCAGTCTCGTCATACACGATAAAAGGATTGTGCCTGCAGACATCACAAGTGCGGCAAAACCCGCACGAGCTGTGGTTCGAGTTCAGGAGCGACGAAACCATACAGGTAGGCACATGAACTATTTAATAGCATAATATGTTTTCTTTGCGGTGGGAGACCCCATTGCTCCGTGCGTGCGTCGCGGCTTCGGTGCACGGACCTTTTCCACGTGTTGCACGACAGGAAGTGTGCTGCTTGTATGCGCGAGTAAACAAACGGCATTTGCTTGCATTTTATTGCCGAAGCGCGACCTATGCAATCGCAGAGCACATGGCAAACGGTAAGGCATTCCAGAAAGCCGCTTTTATCGCTGTGGGAACATTGATTTTGTCATCCTCCGATGAACAAGTTCCGAACAACTCAGTTTGTACGCCCGCGAAGCAGTAATGTTTCTTCCACTACTACTTCGGATTGTTTATTTTAGAGCGAAAGCTGCAATAGCTTTGTACAAGCCATTTAGGGGGTGCAAGGGCAGCCGTTGTTTTTTGTGTGGAGGCGCAGACGCGAAAGGCCGCTACGAAGAATGGCATGATTGTAGCGCGTAGCGTGCGATTTGCGATGCTCTCATCCAAATTTAATATAGCGAGATACATGTTATTCAAAACGAAGCAGGAGAAAGAGCAATATATCATTCATTCGTATGGGATCAAGAGTGCCTGTTTTGAACTGCGAGTACTTTTTTTTTTAGCGCGGTAGCACTACTAGGCGCACTTTCCGATTTCGCGCATATGTACTATCGGCGGCGAAAGTTTGCGAGACGCGATTTCAAGGGAAAACGTTTATTGTAGGTGCATATCGGTACCCGCTCGCCCGACATTGTTACCAGAGGAAGGAACATGCATTTTTTGTCCCGCACACCCACCAGCCGTAAACATTTGCTGGCGATAGTACGTACGTCTTTGAAGCCTGCTTTCTGGCAGGCAGCCCACCTGCCTAAATAATGCCCCGTCCCTACTGTGAGGGGGCCATGGAGCAGATTTTCTTTTTGTTAGTTATTACCACTAACTCAAAGTTTTGCCAATTATCATTTTTAATCACCTGGCAGGCCTTCACCTGGGTGAAGGACCTCAAGGTAAATGCCTTCAATGTAAAGGCCTTTAAACCAAAGGCCTTCATAGTAAAGGTGCTTAGGTTAAATACCTTTAGCATGTACGGACCTTATGTGCTCCCTGTAATTAGTGCTACTGCACGATATTCCACGCTTGGCTATGCTAAACCATCCACTATTTTTCCCTCTCTTGCAGGGCCACTGCTCGTGCAAAGCTGGGAACTCGGTACGGTGCAAACACATGATTGCAATGCTGCTTTTTGCACACAGGTAAGCATGCACAAAGATGATTCCTAATTTAGGAGTTCCACTAGCTGCATTGATCAAATTGTGTCTTTTCTATGCGTGTTGCAGTTCAGTTCCAACGTACAATTAAACACAGTTTGACGGCGCTTCTTATCTATGAATGAACATGTTACTCGTTTCTCACAGGATTTTCGGGTTGCTCTTGAGAATGTTTTATTTACTTAGAATACAATCTGTTCACTGCTGCAGAACTGGCATCCAGAACTTGGACCTCCTCACTTGCACCGACGTGAAGCAAGCGTGGGGCAGACTGAAAGCGAAAAACATTTACAAGGCCAGAAAAATCAAGGACTTGTGCCACGTCCAGCCGAAACCAAGGATTCAGTTGGACACTGAGAAACTCAGTGCGATTCGGCAGCAGCTCATTGCTGCTGCTCCACGAAGCGCCTTAGCAAGGCATGTGGAAGGCCGCTGCCTTCAACATGAAAACCATGGAGAAAGTGATGAGAACCTGTGCAGTGACAACACGGGCTGTGAACCTGATATGGTACTGCAACATATACTTGCCAGCCAACATGCAAAGCAGTTCAAAGAACTACAGTACCATGAAGTGGCGTTCAGGGACTGGAACAGATTGAAACTTTACAGAACTCGTAAGGAGCACTCGAGCCCCAATCTGTTCAAATTTTATGAGGACATGGTTGCTGTGAGTGCAGTACAAGCAGCTAAAATTTGTTCACAAACGATTGGACAAGATAGTGCACAATGGAAATGGGAGCGAATGCTCCGTATAACCGGAAGCAAGTGTCACACTTTGTATCGGTTTGCACCATCACCAGCACACAGCTGGGAAGAGAAGATCACAAAAATGCTAACAGAAAACTTTCCAGGAAACGACGCCACAAGATATGGCAAGGCTTGTGAGAAGCCAGCTCTTGAAGAGTATGTGCTGAGCACTGCTGATGCAGTCTCGACATTGGGCCTGGTTGTGAACCCTTTGGTTCCATGGCTTGGTTTCAGCCCCGACGGAATTGTTTTCAGACATGGAGAGCCAGCTGTCTTATTAGAGATAAAAAGCCCAACACGTGGCAAAACAGAAAAAATTTCTGAGCTTGTGAGGCAGAAGAAAGTGCCGTACATTCTGTGCCAAGGCGAAAATTATAGCTTGAGGCCTACCCACTGCTATTACACGCAAGTGCAACTGGGACTATTTCTTTTGGATTTGGAAGAAGCCCGCCTTATTGTATACAGTGAGGTGGAATCTCTGATAATCGTTGTGAGGAGGTGCGTGCCATTTATTGACAGCCTGATTCGACGTCTGCAGTATGTGTATTTTACACACTACCTGCCAGAACTTATTAAGTATATGAGATGATGGAAGTGTAATGGGTTTCTCGAGCACAGGACACAAAACACAGCACGGCACAAAGCAAGAAGCGCGGAACGGCGTTCACCGACAGTCAGCGGTTCCAACAGCACCAACAGGAGGCACGCGCTCGCCGAGAGCAGTCCTGCTGCCGCGCGGGCACTTTTTCGTCATTACAGAAGGAATAAACAAGCAAAAATGTATGCATTGTGGTCACCAGTGATGTAATCAACACCCAAAACAAACAACACAACCCTGTCATTTGTCAGGCAATGTTCTCCTAATACCCATATACTGATAAAGCAGAAACAGTATGCTCGCCTGAAATGCCACAAAATCTGTGCATATTTAAAAAAAAATTACTATGAAGATGGAAGCAATTAGTTCTCACACAGGACCAGGATGAAATGCCCCTGGGTACTTTCACACGTAAACTGGTTCACCAAATTGTACGATTACATGCACATAAAAGAGGGAGAAAAATTGGAGATGCCACAATGAGATTTTTAATGAAGGCAAAAGACAGCATGGCACCATCCCTCTCGATGTCAATTATATTCCCCTGCATGTCTCCAGTCTCGGCGATTCTGTTCGCACTCTGACAAGGTGAGGCTTACAGAATTGCTCCTGGTGTACAAAGGTAACAACCAGATCTACTTGCTTCACCCATTTAGCTAGTTTACTACACAATATGTTTATTTAACATGAGGATGGTGGGTGTAAAAAGCCACTGAGAAGGCTCAACGAGGCGGCCGCACCCTGCACATGTTTGGCAGCGGTACACTTGAATATTGCAACAGCATCAGCATGAGAGCACTTTCAGAGGAAAAAAACGGAAGAAATCAGAACGCAACAGAGTTCACACTTTTTAGCTATACATCGATTCGAATTTATCAGTTAAATAGCCAAGTCAGAATCCAGCAGCTAAAATATGACCCCTCCCTCCTGCTAGAAGGCCATGCAGCAGAACTAATTTGTTTTGTAAAGAGTTATGACCACTGACTGGAAATTTTGCTCATTTTTGTTCACTGGACATGTTTTATTGTAGTTTTTATTAATGTTTGCATTTATATTGGCTCTGGCATTGTCGAAAACAAAGTCCCTTAAGGCCTTCCAAAGAAGGCTGGTGCTGCAGTCGCCACATGAACGACAAGGCTGGTGCTAGGAGTGGTCACACAAGATCTGCACCTTCAAATACATTTTTCTGATAGGCTGTGATATCTGAAAGACATTTCCTATATCTTTCTCTATGCTTGTGCATACCAGACTGTGACAATGTAATACACAATGTACCTGTGGTTACTTACACAAAAATATAACAAAATATTCCATGCGTTTATTGTTCAGCCGCCACGGTGGCTCAGTGGTTACGGTGCTCGGCTACTGACCCGAAAGACGCGGGTTTGATCCCAGCTGCGGCGGTCGAATTTTGATGGAGGAAAAATTCTAGAGGCCCGTATACTGTGCGATGTCAGTGCACGTTAAAGAACTCCAGGTTGTCGAAATTTCCGGAGCCCTTCACTGTGGCATCTCTCATAGCCTGAGTCGTTTTGGGACGTTAAATCCTAATAAACCAACCTATTCTTCAGACGTGAGCAAATGGCTGAAATTATTGAGCCACAACCTACCCGCACCACTGTCTGTATGCTCATATGAATCACAAAGACCCCTAAAATGTTTTGTCTGCGAGCACAGGTGCAGACAAATTAACAATTCCCACTATAATAATCATTGCCTCATCAACAACGGCCAGCATTTCCCAGGGCAACGGGCCTTTCAGTATTTTAAACAGCTTCAGGCGTTGAATTGCCCTTTCAACATGTACACGTGCCCGAGCAATTTGCAGAGTTTTCGCTGCTTCATCTGGTGAAAACTGTGCCTTCCGCAGAAATGGAGGCTGCACAACACCAATCCCCAAGGCAGCACATGTACTGTCGATGTTGAACCCCTTGTCCACCATCACATCATATTTGAAAGGGTCTAGTCTGCGTAAGATATCTGTGTCCTCCACACATGCTTTATCAGAGGCACGGCCTCCAAATGAGTCGCTCAAAAAAGTGATGAGTGCACCTGGTGATACACCAATCAAAACTTTCATTGTGTGAACACCTTTGTAGTGCGAATATGTCATAATGCGGCAGGACACACAGTGGGACTTTTCCACCTCAACTTCTGTGCAGTCAAGCACAATCCTGACATCCTTGTATGCCACAAAGCATTAAGGCTGATTCTGTTGCACTTCTGCCTTGCTTGGCCAAGGGATAGCTGCTTCCAGGACAGCTGCCAAGGGGCGTAAGGTGCCATAAAAATAGCGGTGCACTGTCGCCTCAGACACTGCAAATAATGTGGCTAATTAAGCACCTGAAGGACAGAAAGGTTTTCAGGCGAACTAGCACTATAGTGACTCTTTCTAGTACACTTCTTTCTGTTTTCAGTTTGTCAATATCAGCCACAGCATCAGCAATAAACATCAGAAGCTTCATATTCTCTACACCTGTGAAGGCTTTCACACAAGCATCGCTATGAAACATGTTAATGAGAGTGGTGCTAGGTGCTGTGCTTGGATCAACCTGCACAGCCTTGTGTACAGAAGCAGTCTGGCTCTTGTTGAACTGCCGGAGGGTCTCGACTGCAGCACTGTCCAGGCCTTCAATCTCTATCGGGTGGGCATCAAGTAGAAGAAGGGCCTCAGCAGCGTCATTTTTCCTTGCACGCTCTGTGTCCTTGTTGGCACTGCTTTCGCACTCCGGTGTTTCCTGATAATACAGACAGATAATGGACTGACAAACTGTAGAGAAAAAAGGCCATAGAAAATGCCTTTTTTTTTCAATGAATATAATACAAAACTCAATACGGAATTAAACACTGCAAATGTTTCGAATAACTTCATGTAATGTTTGTCAGTAATAAATACTTACACACCTCATAGAACAGTCATGCCAAAGTTACACATTTTGAGAATTTGATAGTTTTTTAGGCACACTTCAACTCGTTTGAGTGTTGAACTGATTTGCCTGATGTAACCAGTTATGAAGCAGGCCATACTGAGCTTCGTAAACTTTACTACATGAAGTTGAACTCAAACTCACACAGGCTAGGCTTGTACTTTCTGAATTATCCTGTAGTGATGAGGAAGAAGTGCTTGCAAGTGGATTGACAGCGTGGAGTCCTGAAAGAAACATAATGAGATATGTAACTCAAGTTTACTTGTTTTGCTAGCAAAAAGTAAGAATGGATTCACAGTTTGCCGGATTCAGATCTGGTCGAAATAATTAGTGGCTCAGGGAAAAAAATGCTGCCCACTTTCCAGAAAACGATAATTTATAAAATGCCAAGGAACATCTGGCAAGCAACAAAATTTAGAACGCTGTTTTCATGCACTTAGCTAATAAAAAGCATCATATCGCATCGGTGTAAAAGTAGTTATCATTTCATACTACTGTGGTACCACAAAGACAAGGACGGAGACGGAGTGACCACAACACAAGTGCTAGAGCACTTGTGTTGTCGTCACTCCGTCTCCGTCCCTGTCCTCGTGGTGCCACAGCAGTATGAATTCGTACCAACTTGCCTAATTCTCAACCCTTTTGAAGTTATCATTTCACTTCATAACCGTTTTATGGAAGTTTGTCAATTGCAGATTTTGCATGAAGTGGCTTACTTGCTGCTCTTCTTGCCGATGCTCGCATAGCTCTTTCAGCCGATGCCTGTTTTCTTGCTGGATCTGTGTTCTCAAGGCTCCTCACAGGCAGACGCTGTGATGGCACTGCAGTCTTCTTCAGTTGCCTCCGGGCTGGTCTCCAAACTTCTGGTGCTTGACAATATGAGATCACGTTGTTAGTAACATATTTCTCATGCCGTCATTTGGAGGAACACATTCTTTATGCAGTCAGCAGGGACACATAACAATGATTAATATATGCCAGAATCAAGGACAAAAACAATTAAATCTAATGAGGGGAAAGTAAGAAAAGGAATACCATAAATCTGTGCTTAGTTGCAATGAGCAAGTCTGACAGATTTTTGTAGTGCCAAGAATTACTACTACAGGGTTGTGATTGTACCTTAGACAGTCTTGATAACTAAATAAGTATATACACAGTGGCTCCTTTTAATCTCACAGCTTCACAAAAAAATGATGGCAATGGTCACATGAATGCTGCCATCACTGAGTGCGTTTTGGGCTCAACAAGAGCTAGATAATGGTCATGGCTATATATCTAAGTAGCTGAGATTTAACAATTATGTTCTTAATCATTTTCGTGCGGCATGATGTAATCACACTCTTGAAAACTGTATTCATTGAATCATAATCCAATTTACAGAAGCTGTTCAAGTGGAATAGGTTTTCAGATATTCATGTGCAGCCAGTTCTGATGCATGCTGCATGACACTGTAGAGCAAGGGGCAGAAAAAATAGGGAATTGCTTCATGAATACTCAAGAGCTACTGCGCTTCATCAGTAGTTTTCAAGATTGTGACTGCAATGTGCAGCGCAAAGTGAATAATTCAAACGGTAATTAACAAAATGTGCCTAATCAGTCGCATAGACGTAGCCGCTATTTCGCTATCTTGTCTCTGCCAAGCCCACTCACACTCAGTGAAGACAGCACGAAGCTGCAAAGATTAAACGGAAATTATACTGGGAAACATGCTCACACTTGCATAGCTAGTCAATTCCTGCAAAGAGAGTAAGCAACCACACAATTTGATTTTTTTCCAAGGCATTGTTGGACATCACTACACGCGTTTGTCCTCCCCCTCACTTTTTGTATTCCGCCTTCTGAAGCATCGCGGCAAAAGGCCTCCGAAAATTCAATGATCTTCGTAATAACTCAACAGTCTAGAGGTACAATAAAAATTTTTGTCCCAGCTCCGTAGCTTTGACGCTCGAGTGCCGTACAAAAGTTGATGGATTTGACGCCGGTCACTGCGGCTGCATTTTGATACAGGCCAAATGCAGAAAAACACTAGCGAAGAGATATTTTAGTGGGTGTTAAAAATGTGAAGTGGTCAAAATTTATCCTGGCACTCCACTAAGGCCTGCTTGTAAGCAGCGTGCTTTTTCTGGCAGGAAGCCCAAAACGATTCCAACGCATGAATGCTAACCGCGACTTGACTTTGAGGTGGTCTGCCGTTTTGTCAGAGCTGGCAGCGCGAACATTGATGTTGATCAGACAGTAAAAGAGAGCTATACAAGGCTCCCGACAAGAAAAATGTTCCCCAGTCAATCTATCGCCGAACAAAGAATAATAAGTTGTGCTGGCGTGTGTCCCTCGTGAAGAGACGCAAGTACAACGGAAAGACAAAATATTCACTTACCAGTTGTACCCCAGAAAAAATCTTCGGGCACGAAGTGCGCGCTGCACACCATCATCGTTTTCGTGACAGGCTTCCCGGTGCGAAGTTTCACTGTCCACTCCTTTTTCGCTCGATCGTCACAGGGAAACGAGTGCAGGCTTACCTCGCCTTTGACTGCACGCTTCGTGCACTGCGGCACACAGCACATTTTATTACTTTTGAACTTCTTGCTCATAGTGAGCAAATAATGTGCCAAAAGAATGCCACTGCGTGAGGTGAGCTGCGTGAGGTGAGAAAAGCCGCCGTAAAAATGATCTGAAGCCAAATACAACACAAACGCACCACACCACCGATGTCAACTGGCCGCGGAAGCTGCGGGCATCCCCTGATGAAGGGTTACGACGGTTGCCGCATGGCGTCGCTACCGTCTGTGAAAGTTGCGAATTGTTAATGCGTACGCAATATCAGTGTCATTATGCATATGTGGTCACTGTACGCGCTTAATAAAAAATGTACCTATCACGCAAAAGAGTCCTTGTAATCTCCTCTATCCACCCCGGGCGCGCTTTCTTGTCGCACTTTATGCAGCAGCCCATGATATAGCCTCACTCCGATGGGAGCACTTTTGATTAAAGTACGCCTTCATGTGGCACTACTCAACCTCTCAAAGCAAACAACCAAAGCATAGCACGGCCGGTCTCGACGCGCTCGCTCACGAGCGAGCGCGTCGGGGCCACATAAAAAACTTGCTTTCGAAAAATATTTTGTAGTTAGCAGGGCTAAACCGCCCCCAAATTTTTTGACGAAGTTGGCATGCGTACACCGCACTAGCCGCGGTCCGGCTTCTTTTCTTTCACCCCAGCAAAGAAGGGAGCGAGTAGGGCAGCGGCACAATCAGCGCGCCTTGAATACGCTGGGTGACAAAAGAATAAAGAGAATCTCTGCTGGGGCCCGGAAAAGCTGGGTTCACGTGAGGGGAGCGCACACAAAGTGGAGAACGCGGGAAGGTGAAGGCATCTCTCCCCCAACCCAGGAAGGAAAAATGTAAGAGGAGAAGGAGGAGCTCAACTTCATGCGGCGCGTGGTGGCAGATTTGTGAACTAGGGGCGCATGAACCAGAATCCTGGCCATGAACAGGCGGAGAGCTCAGCGGCTCTCCGCGACATGGAGCCCTATCACGTTTTCGCGCCTAAAGTGATCAAATTAGGGTTTTCACATGTCCTTTGAAGCTTCGGACCAACCTCAGTGTCGTCTTCCCACTCCTTTACAACCGTATCAGCCGAAACACTGTCTGTCGGAACCGAAACATCAGAAGCAGCAGCCGTCGCGACGAGGCGCGCGCCGAGAGGTCAGGAGGCGAGTAATGGCGGCGTGATCACATGATCAAAAATGGCAGCCCCCATGATACGCCGCTGTAAAGGCCCATCTCCATGGACACATCCGAGGCGCACCAGAGCAGCGCTTACGCGAACAGCGCCACACCGCGACAAGCGTCGGAAAACATATGCAACTCGATGACCTGTCGCTGCTACCGCGTTCAGCTCGGCTCGGCGAAGCAAACGGCGCGAAGGGCCGTACCGGATGCCGAGAGAACTGCGTTCTCTGATTGGTTACACCGACCGCACACCAGCGGCGACTTCCGGCGCCGGCAGGGTTGCCGTTGGGAATTTTTGAATAAGAGCCCGAACTGAAGCTAAAAGTAGCCAAAAGTAGCCACGCCACCTGATCTTGGCGCCAAATTTGTAGCCAAGTAGAAAAGAACCATTATTATAAGCTACTTTTATTAATGAACAATAAATAATATCATTTTGAATCCACACCAAAACACAGAGTAAACAAAGAACACGGAATTTTGGGCCTCTTGCTCGCCCTTTTTCCATTCTTCTCGAAACGTGCGCTTTGCTCTTGCGTCTTATCCCATGGTAGACGCCGGTGTCGGCAAGCCGAAGGCACAAAAACAGAAGCTTTGTCTCCTTGTGGTACACAAGTGTTATTTCACCGGTACCGTGCTGCTCGTTCCTCTCCTGGTGTCATGCCGTTCACACGGCTGCACCTAAACGCATGGTTTCGGATGCATGATCTTAACGGAGAAAGTATTCTAGATGAGCGTTATTTTCTCCAGATAGGGCGCAGCGTCCGCGCGGCCTTTGCTTCGCCGTGCACTTGAATTAGCGTTATTTTCTTCAGATGGCGCGCAACGTCCTCGCGGGCTTTGCTTCGACGTGCGCCCATCACCAATACCTCCTAGAAAGTCTTTCTAGGAGGTATTGCCATCACCCAGAGTCCCCGCGTCTGCGCACCCGCGTCTGCGAGTTGGTATAATAGCTCTATGTGCGCACCGTCGGCGGAGAGAATATACGCGTCGAGGACGCGCGCGCACGTCAAGGCGACCAGGACAGCCATGAGGACAGCAAAGCTTGGAAATAATTGTTCTTCTTTGTTCTTGCTTACTATTGTATATGCAATTGCAAAAAAATGGCTAGTAAATGCGCCAAAATAGAAGTTCAAAGTAGCCAGAAAGTAGCCAAGGAGCCAACTTGAAATTTTCACCGCCAGACGGGGTCGAAAAGTAGCCAATTTGGCGCAAAGTAGCCACCAACGGCAACCCTGGTGCGCCGGCGCGAGCGAGGCGCGAATATCTGACATGGACAGATATTCGCGCGATATCTGACAGATATGTCAGATATCGGCGCCCGCGCCCGGGCGCTCGCGCGCGCGTCGGAAGCGCGGTCCGGTTTACAACAATGGGAGGACCGCGGGGCTCTCGGGGACTCTTTTCTTCGTGGCTGGAAGCTCTTTCAGCCTCCCCTAAATTTTCCTGGAATCTTTGCAGCTCCCCAACCATCTTTTGTTCACGGCTTGACATTTTTTTCAGACGGCTCGCGAGGAGGAGCGAGCCAGCACCTGGAGCGTGGAGGTGCATGCCACTTTTCGACACCCGTCGCGGCACGTGCTGGGCGCGCAGGCGCTTCGCGTGTACGCCTCAGAAGTGTCCATCGAGGTGGGGCTTTAGATGCGCAGGGTGCCCATTGCCGCTACTGTTACCGCCACCGTGACCATCCCGGACGATGGAATCTGTGCCTTAATATCTCTTCGGCTGTTTACATCCCGGTCATGACACCGCTCTGCCATCGGCGGAGTAATACGTAGTAATCCGTAGTAGCAAATAGTGCGAGCGTATTTTTATTTCTGCGGGCTTATTTTGCGGCTATATTATCTGCGAATGAAACTATTTATTCAAGGAAACCCAAAAAACAAAATAAAGCGATAGCAAAGGCTCCACGTAGCTGGCTGAAAGGCACTCCACTCGTTGGTCGACTCCGCCCACCGTAAGGGGAGAATTAAAAATAGAAGGCGGTAGCAGGACGTTAATTCGATTTAATTAGGGAAATCGGCCACACAGGGCAATAAGTCGCGGTTTCTAAGAATGCTTGGGAACGTGTAGCTCGAGTTCCCGCGGCAAAAAGACGAGTTCAGATTCCTCTTCACTGCACCTTTAAGGCACGTTCACACTGGCCTAATAACGAAACGTAAAGGAAACAGACGTCCTGATTAACACGGGAGTATCACTTTTGAGCGAGACACAAAGTCCACGGCGCACTGCTTGAAAAGTGCTGAAATATTTTTACTGAGAACGTTTTCGTCCTCCGAGGCATAGTGCATCTCCACTACGTTATGTGAGTGTTTCTCGTATAGTAACCGTAACTGTAGTGTTTACAATCTTCCGGTCTGAAAGTATCTTTGTCGACAGAAAAATAATAAACTTGTATTTGGTCAGCACAATAATTGCTGGCTACCAAGAAGCATCCCCACAATGACCCTCATTGTGGTTGACAGCATAGTTGCCTGGAATGTGGAGACATTGTACGTGGTATCGTGCCGTGGCTTTCGTTTTCGAAACACTGTACTAACTCCGTGGCCGCTAGGATTACTTGATCGGCATTCGATGTTGTCTCCGCCTATCACAATACGTCGTGCAACAAAATAGGGTGCGGTGCATGACTACCATACATGGATAACAAACTAGCGCCTCGCTCTCCGCGGTCGAAGCGTCCAAAGAGGACGCGAAACAGTTCGCTGCGGAGTCCTGCTTTTTGGAGACACGTGAACAGAGACTGTTAGATAGCTACAGCATGTGCTCAAGGCTAGAAGGTTCAAGTGGCTCGAATCACCGATAAAAGATTGTGTCTAATCGTGCTACACTGCTGGGTCTGGTCTGAACAAAACGCGAGCCACCACCGCACCATGCGTTCATGTACCAATCTGTCCAGTCTTTTTGTTTGATCTCTTTTTCTTTGCTCCATTTTCCCAATCGTTCTAGACTAGCGGGGCCTTAAGTATCTCTGTAGCTATACGCATATACAGCTATCGCGGAAGAAAGAAGGTCGCGGAAAAGAACAATCAGGAAAGAGTTTTCAGACACAACTAGAAATCTAAGCGGAAGATGCCCTTCAAAGGAGGCTGTGCAACCACTGATATGATTAATCCCCTGGGACCTTTTAAAGTGACATCAAAGGAGGTGGCAGCTGAAAGGGATTTAACCACGGCCCAATTGAATTAACCGCGACGTCGTGAAAATTGGTTAGCGTCATTGTCTGGAGAGCCCCCTTTGATGCCTATCTGCCGCTTCGTTCTTCAGTTGCGTCCGACTATTATGTTTATATCCACACTGGACAGAGAGAAACAAGAAAGGAAGAGATAAAGCCACTGCCGGCAATCTGATTGGTTTGGCTATAATTTGAAGTGACCCTGCGGTGTTTAATCGTGCAGTGATTTTAGCTTCCGTTGACAAAGCACCGTGGGTGATCTTGGCGTCACAACTAAGATAGAACTCGGTGTCGAACTTAAACAAACATTGCCAAAACTTTCCTTCACCCCCTGGTGCTGCGTCGCCACAGGAGCGGCGCATGCGTGGTCTTCGTGGTCCCTTGATGCGCGAAGCCCGCGTATAAGGCACGAGCTAATTTCTCTCCTGCAGCCTTGGTGGCGGAGGCTGAGAAAGACGCGCGCAAGAGACAAGCCAAATAACACGAAGATAAACAAGAAAGATAGTAGGCTAATCGAAAACACGTTTCCGGGGGCTTCAAAAGATATTTCCTTCTTCAACCATCAAGCAGTTAACTCTCGGCCACGGTCCGCGGCGTCCTGTATTACTCCTCTAGCCAATCACAACAGTAAACGAAATCATTAGGGGTGTGCGAATATTCGAAATGTTCGAATATAATTCGAATATTATATTTTTAATATTCGTATTCGATTCGAAATCCAAGTGTTCGTGTTGTTTCGAATTTTCGACACGACGCGAATATTCGTATCTAGCTGAATATTCTATTGCGAACACCGGCGTTCATTTCGGTCCGCAAGTCCTATCGACAGAGACATAACAACATGGCGGCGCCCAGAGCAATGCGTAACCATGGAGGTATAGTGCCTAGAATATACTGGCTAGTGTGCTGAGCGCGGGCGGTGCGGTGGCTCCCGAGTTGATGCCTGCCGCGGCGGCCGCATAGCGGCGCTGTGGTGCGAGAGGGTGTAGGGTGAGCGCGCGAGTCGGGGCGAGCCGGTTTCTCGCACGCGTCGCGCCGCTGAGGGTTGGAAAGGGCTAACCAAACCAAACGCTAACCAAATGTAAGCACACGCGAGCGGTTGATGGAATTCAAACTAAAAAAAAAACACGTTTCACAAAACACACAATTCGGTTTAATAGAATGAATGCCGCATGTTTAATCAAAAGGGAAGTGCGAGTGGGGGTAATGCTTTTTGACCAACAGAAAGTACGAAAAAGCACGTATTCAATTGTAGTGGCAACAGATAGGCACTGTCACAGATAGCCAGCAACAGATAGACACTGTGTAGGCTTCACCTACACAAATTAACTTTGAGTGTGATAGAGTAGCACATTTTATATTTGCCACAGCGGCAGGATATCAAACTTACAGCTTTTGATTATATTAGTACGGAAACAGATAAAACACTACGCTATTATGGATCTATTGCCGCCTATAATTTATATAAATTTTAAAAGTTCCAAGTAAAGAGAACTTGTTACGATTACGGCTGAACGTGTCCATGCTTTTGGTCTTTTCGCTTAAAACCTCAAAAACTTTCGTGTTCAGACCAAAGCCACCCTTAAATCGTTGCAGATATTTTTGCAAGCATTTTCGCCCAGGCAAAATTATAATGCTCTGCTTCCGAAGGTGCTCGTAGAGCCTTGGGCTCCACATCCTCGTTAGCAAACATTCCACAATCCAGGCATCATCATAAGGCATGCCTCTCAGAGACTCTCGTCTTGCGGCCAGGAAAGCTCTCACAGCTAACTGCTGCTTCTTCAGGAGTGACTATTTTTGTCTCGAGTGCTTCGATCTTTGCTCAGTGCATTGTTTTGCTCCTTCATTTGTGTCACATGCTGCTGAGCATTGGCCACGCATTTCTTTGTCTTTCTCAAAGCACGAGAATTTTTTTTTTTTGTCACTGCAAGCATCTTTCGTCTTTTTTCTTCTGTACATGTTGTCCTGCGAGAGCTTCCGTAAATATTTGCAGCGCAAGCATGACTCTCATTTTCCATCGGTGGTCAGCAAGCATTTCTCTGTAAAGTACATATACTTCTGTATGAAGTGTGCTTGCCTGCAACAGGAATCATGCCACATCCATTACAGAGGCCACGCAGAGCCATTTCTTTGATTAATGTCTCTGCCTTATGGCGCGCTGTAAGCACGCGCTTTTCCTTTTCTCTTCCTCGGAAGTAAATTGTGGCAATTACAGAACCATGCTCACTCAAAGGCTTTCCAAAAGTCACCATTCTTTCGATGAATAGTTTCGAGAAGTCACCAGCTTCGGTCTCGCAACAGGCATAAGTTAAAGCGCCATTTGACGCAGCAGGCAACTTCATCCATGTCATCGGAATCAGAATTCCATCGAACGGGTGCCGAACATCACTTGGGCACGGACACTGCAGTATCGCTTCGCTATCACACACCGGTCCTGTAGCAATGTCTGACTGCTCGGAATCGGAACGCTTCTGGAGTTCCTCTGATGCACCTCCACGAGCGACGCAATGAGAGTCAAACCGCGTATGATATCACCGTCGACTGCAGAGCACAACTCGGGATCCACCAGCTCGACATTTCGCTTCCGTTGTTTAGGCGCTGGTCCTTAGTCGGAAATGTTTCGTACCTTCCTTTTCACCGTCTTTTTAGGTACAAGATGAGGTGGATAATTTTCGACTACTGTAGGGACAGCATCGGGCTTCAGACGTGGCTTCATTCGGGCGAGTTCATTCACAACGCCGTTCACCGTAATCTTAAAAGATCTTTCGATGCATTCGTTCTCGAAATGTTTTTCGCATACGACAGCCTTCGGTGTCAGCCTTCTGTCTGCCCTCTTGATCTTATTCGCCCATTCAGCAAGCCGTGCTGGGTCCGCCGGTGCAGTGAACAAAGACGCCTTTTCTTCGTTAGACCGATAACCGCTTCGACACAACGGAACAAAACACGTCCTCTCTTTGCATTGCCGCTTAGCCTTTAACATTTCAGGATGTTTTTGCTCACGTTTAGCGTCTTCCAGCTTCGCAATCCAAGAGATGATGCCTGTCAAACATTGATTTCACACGAGCAATCGCGCGAGGCAGCGGTATCGGCGCGACAGCAGACGACAGGAGTCCGGCGGCTTTCGCGCACCCTCCCGACCGGCAGCGCCCCTTGCGGCCTCTCCGCGCAGGCATCGCGGCGGGGGCCTCGCCCTCCCGTACGAAACGCGCGCGCTGCGCACACTAGCGAGTATATTCTAGGCACTATAATGGAGGAAAAAAAACTAAGGAGGGAGCATGACGTCACGCGGCCAGCGTTCGCAAGCCGAGTGTTTTGAAGTCGTTTTCTCCCTCAGTTTTTCGCTCTCCGAGCCGGTCCTTTATGTTTTGATTCCGGTATGTTTTAGTGCGCGCGTATGCGCGACCCGCGGCGCGGGCGTGTACAGCAAGGAAGTTGATCTACAGATAGTCTGCCGCGCTAATCGGCGCATGCGCGCGCGCAGCGGGGCTAGACTTTACCGCACGCTATCACGTGGTGCGACCACGGGGGGGACACACTCTCTTTTTTTTGCTATATCTTTACTTGTAAAGACTAGGCTTCAAGGTTGTCGCCGGATGCTCCCTCCTCAGTTTTTTTTCCTCCATGTGCGTAACGTTGGGCCATACCGTGGCTGACTGCACTGGTGAGCTTCTTTGTGGCTATACCTGCGAAGCTGGTATAGTCAGAGCTGTGCACGAAATACCTCGCAATACGAGCCAGTTCAGTGCCAATTCAGAGGACATTTTCTGTGGCTGGAGAAGTCGTTTCAGCTAGAATGGAACTACTTCTGCCAGACTATGTTAGGGTGGCTAGCCACCCTAGCTATGTGGAGCAGCCGGTTTTCCTTCGCGACAACCTTTTATGTTCATCCCAGCAACGCGCTTTTGTGCTTATGGCAAGCTAGCCTTGATCAATGTTGTGTACTAGCCATCTTCTCTGATATTTCCTTTCTTCTAAGAACAATGTTTGAGACTTTGATACTTTTTGTGCAGCCACACACAGCTTTTGTGCTCATTTCATCGCTGATAGTTGAACTGGGAATGTTCTTGGGTGCTCAAATAAATGTTTTGTAGTGGTTAAATGCGTCTGTCCATGATTATTCGATATTCGATTCGAAATTCGGAATTAAGTATTCGTATTCGATTCGTATTCGAAAAATTTGATATTCGCACACCCCTAGAAATCATCTTTTTTAATCTTTGACTTTGAAAGAAGCCGGAATTGAAAATTCCAGAGCTTTTCATTTTTTTTCCTTGTGATTAGCTTCTTGTCGAAGTAACAAGAAAAGTTTTAACAACGGACTACTTTTCTGTCGTGGAGCTAACCCTCGCGAATCGATTGACGTGGTAGACGACACTGCCTTGTTATTTTTCAGCGTATTCTCATTGTCCTCGCTCGGCAACCACTTCAGCTATGGTGGGAGTTCAAGTTTCCTGACACCGTTCGAGCAATCCAAGGGAAGAAAGAGAAATGCCTGATCTGAGAACTTGGCTGGCGTTCGAGTGTGCTTTTGAGGAACAGGAAGGCTTTATGTCGCCTATAAAGTCATGGAGCGGACTCAATCCACCTTCCGTCGCAGCGGCTAATCCGCGTCCTCGAAGGAACTCACGATGTTCAAGATGGAGCAGCGTGTGACTCTGATTTCATGAAAAGCAGTTTACCAGTACCTCTCAAGAAAAAAGCATTTGAAAGCCGCATCGCACCAATATTTAGCTTATGGGGCAGAAACGGGGAGGCAAACGAAACCTGAGACGCTTATATCGCCCGGTGAAATGCGAATGGATTAGAGTTCACATTCGCCGCGGCTTCTGTGTCAACTTCGCTGTTTGTTCGTGCTAGTTTCTTCGCAATTGTCGCCTCATCAATTGTCATATTCTGGCTTGTAGCGGCAGTAGCAGGTATTCGCTACGCTGTGATGGTGCCGACATTTGCATTTATGACACCTTTTTCTGATTTCTGATTCCGATTCTCCATCCCTGCGGTTCTCAACCGGGTAGGCGGGTTGTGTTGACGTCAAAAGGTCACGAGACTTATCTCGACCGCTCATTAATTTACCTATCACAATTGATAGCTTGTGGTGACTTCACAAAGTCACGTCATCGCTCTGGGCAAATAAGCGTATTTCGTGACACCGGCATACCTCGGCACCATGAGCGGTGGCTCACTCACACTCACACTCATGACCACTCGCACTCACTACTACTCACACACACTCGCACTCATGTCCATTCACACTCACAACCACTCACTAACACTCGCACTCATGACCACTCACACTCACAACCACTCACTCAAACTCGCACTCATGACCACTCGCACCCACAACCACTCACTCGCACTCACACTCATCATCACTCACACTCACAACCCCTCACTCACACTCACACTCATGACCACTCGCACTCACAACCACTCACACGCACTCACACTCATGTCCACTCACACTCACAGCCACTCACTCACACTCGCATTCATGACAACTCACACTCACAACCGCTCACTCGCGTTCATGTCCACTCACACTCGCAACCACTCACTCGCACTCACAACCACTCACTCACACTCATTTCCACTCACACTCATACTCATGTCCGCTCACTCGCATTTACGTTCAGTGTACTGTTTCCTTGTTTGCAACGGAGGGGATGAGAGATTTACTGTCGCGGCGACTGCCCTCGTAGCTCCCCTAACATTATCCTGAGTCGCAAAGATGTGGTGGTGAGCTGCCCAGGTTTTGTCGGGCTATTTGGCCAATTTTCACAGTTTCGATGCTCGAAGAAAGTAGTCACTCATCACGCATATTCCATGCACCGAATGCTACGCACCTGTTCTGCGCTTTCTGCTGAGACGATGATTGCCTGTAAGCTGAGATGCTTAGACAAGTTTTTGAACAGTGTTCATAGGCGTGCGCAGGGTTCTCCATGAGAATGAGCCAAGTTTTAGCGCAGTGCCCCCCCCCTCCTCCCCGCCCCCCACCCCAACCACCTCTCACCTAGGCCCCTGCCGCCAAAACGGAGAGCAAATATGAGGAATGATTATAAAACATTTATTTCCATGTGATGGAATTGCTAAATATACAGGATATTATAGAGGTGTAGTTTTTTATTTTAATCTGTAACATCGGCAGAGGAATATAGGGTATAGAGAGGATAAGCGGCTGGTTTTTTTGACGCTAAAAATGTGAACAAGTTAGGGGAAAGATTCACAGTATTGCCAGCGTCTCCACAAGAGGTCTTGTCTCCACCCAGACGAAGACAGTCCTCTTGTTGAAGCGTTTGCAAACACCCTGAGGCTTTCCCTCCCTTGTTCACCACGTGAGTACTGGCAGAGGAAGGCAGTCATTGCGTCGCTGAAGCATTGATGTAGCATCGCGCTTCCGGAGTAATTTCCGTTCTCTCTAGACCACAGACAACACTGAAATGTCCTGAGGACATACTGAGGATGTTTTTCTGAGGACATTCTTTATCCTCAGGACGTCTTCAAATGATCCTCAAAATGTACTGAAAAGGTCCTCGTGTCCGGCCTCAGGACATCCTCAGAACAGCCTCAGAAGGTTATTATATGATGTTTTGAGTACATTCTGAGGAGGTTATAGCTGGTCAAGCTGCATTGAAAAAATGCGAAAAATTCATGAAAATCATTTATTTGCTGAGCTCTTCAGTTGCTTCACTGCTGTTTGCCGCCATCCCCGTGCGCTGTGCCGGTCTTTTTACGTCTCTTCTGAGCTGCTGTCTTCTGTGCTGCCTAAAGAAATATAAATGGAAAGTCAGCAGTTGATTATGTGCAATTCAGTTCAAGCATTCAAGCACGGAAGGAAAAAATTCTTAATGCTACTAGTACAATAATGTGCTGCAAATATGACTTGTAATATTTGAACACACAAGTTACAACTTACAGTGCAACAGTGCCCTTCAGCATGAGCAACTGCCATAAAAGTTAATCACTGCAACATGTATCCCTGCTTCTACACCTAAACGACGGTACTGTTCTCCCGACATTTCGGAAAGGTCACTCGACTTTTTCGGAATTTAGAGAGCTCGGAGAGAGTTCGTAGTTTAGAGTCGGGGAGCTTAGCTATACCACTAAACCACTAAGCTCTCGCCGATGCAGGAAGTGAAGAAAAACACCTGTGGCTGCGGAGCACTTTCAAAAGCGACGTGGCAGCGGCATGCGACGACCCAGATTCTACTGCCACATTTCAAGCTTACGTCGAAAGTCGCTATGCCCTCGTCATCGCGTTCGTGATCCGCTTCAGAACCAACCTAGCCATCAACCTGAGAAAAATGGTCTTGACTGCAATCAGCGCTTGCATCTACAAAATCAATAATGCCCCAGGTTCAATGCCTTCGCTTCTGAAACGAGGCCTCGACACGTCCTGTATGGCAAAGAATGTTTGCTTACACACAGAATTCACACTCAAACTGGTTGCACTGTTTTGGCAATTGATCAGGATCAGCTTCGGCACACGCAGCGAGCACAGGCTAGCGTCAACGCTTCGTTCAATGCAGCAACATTGCCGCGCATGACTATCGGCACATATCGTGGAAATATACAAAGGCATCACTCACTTTTTCTTTGCGTGTATCCACGATTTGCGCACAACAACGCGCACGTGCGAGTCACTTGCGTCTTGCGTGAGTCTACGTTGTGGATGCAGGCTTAGGCTTGGCTTGAATTCAAACTGGCCGTTCACAATAATGATGATGATGACTTTGCGGTCGGCATGTGATTTTATGAGGCACGGAACGATTGATTCTATGAAAAACAATTTTTTATTGCGAAAATGCAAACTATTTATCGAAATTTGTCTACAAGCAATACACAGATGGACCCCAAGCACACCAGAATTCAAGCCTGTGGCTCGGGCTCTTTCGCCAAAGGAAAAGCTAGCGGCATGGCTAGCGGCACTGGGCGCATTTGTTTTTCAGTCCCGGACTGTCCGGGACTACTTGCGGACTCGAGTCCGGTATTTGTTTTTCTCGGGCAGCCCGAAAGCTCCGCCCACCTGCTTGCATCGCCATAGCAACGCGTTCGTTTTTAGCCTATGGCAGTCCGCGGGCTGCTTGGGGCTGCTGAGAAGGCAGCAGACGATAGCTGCGCGCCGCGCTGGCAGCCATATTAAGTTAGACTCCGTGTGCATTTTGAGTGCTTTTCGTGTCCCTGGAGGTCGATAGCATGCGTTAAACCTTCACATGAGCTCCGTAGCTCCTCTCTGAGCCATCGCAAGACTTTTTGTTCTTGCATCTTCGTTTATTTTCTTGAAATCCACCGCACACGGACGCGCGTTCGGAGCTGCGAGCGTGTATTGTTTGCTCGTGTCGTCAAGAGGTTCTTGTTCGCTTGTTTTGCCACATGCTGTCTGTACGCTTACCTGAAAGCATCGCAGGTGAACCACTCGTATACTGGAGCAGCTATAGAGCTTGTTGTCAACATTTTTGCGGAGGCTTTCGTCTATCCGCCTTTCCGCAACGAGTTGGGCTACTTTGTGCGAACTTCGCCGCAAGCAGTAGCGGCGAGCATACCTCCGAAGCTGAGTTCTGTAATGCACCTACGCTAAGCTGACAGTACAGTCTTTAAATCGACTCAGTATCATGATCGAGCGCACGGCGTTGCTTCGGCGTCGTAGTGGCCGTGGCTTGCATCGTCTGCTAGCAGATGACAGCGTCCTTGTACGGTAACCGAGGGGGAGCCCGACTCTGGCGCCGTGTTCGAAAGCAGCCTATGGCAAGTAGGTCATGTGACCATGACGCTTTTCCTGTCCGAGCGGAAGCCGAGACCTGCCAGCAAGTAGTCCGGGACTGGAAAAACAAATGCGGCCACTGTTTACATCATGGAGGGCTGGAAACGATTAGCAGAAATGATAAGCACGATAACATCATCGCATAAAAGAACGGCATTCGTAACTGCGAGACACCAGAACTCAACGATTTTCACAGGGCATCAACCAGCAGCGATGCGGGTTGTACGACGTTGCATTACCCGTGCCCGAATCGGAGCAGCCCAAACTTTTTTTCTGTGTCGTTTGCACTTCGTGCGCAGCAAGAACGTCTTTACATTAAAAAGCCTGCATGAATGCGCAGCATTCTGAATGCGGTTACTCTTGTTTCCGCGCGCAGAAATTTGCGGACTAGGCTTGCTGTCGTTAACCAAACAAACCTTTTCTATATGAGGTTGTCAAAGGGAGAGAAACTGTTCAGACTAAAGACTAGCACCGCGCAGTAATGCATCTGGAAAACTAGGACAGCCTAGAGCTATATATTAGAATTCAAATTACATGCATTATTTTGCTGGTGATTTTCATGCATGCGTGTTCGCAGATATGTCCTCGAGAGGACATTTTGAGGACCACGAACCCACCCGTATGACCTGAGAACATCGTTCTGAGGACGTTTCCAGGACAATCCAACCTAGGACATTATGAGGACATATTGAGGATGTTTTAGAAGCCTTGAGGACATTTGTACCATTTGAGGACGTCCTCAGGATGTTTGGTGTTGTCTGGGATATATGACAGATTTGTTTTTTGGTTACTGTCAAAGCAAAAATAAACTGAAAAGATTGCCTCCAAAATGACCTGGCAAGTAAACTGTTCTTGGAACGCAATATCAGAGGTCTTTGACCGTTAAAAATCCTGCTTGGCGGTAGCACTGCACTGTAAACAATGACCGAATAGGTCCGACAGATTAAATGTATGGGGCAGACTTGGCGATTAGGGGGGAAGGGGAGGGGGGGGGGGGCTCACCTCCTTCCCTTGTGCGTGTGCCTATGACGGTGTGCAAGTAATAATAATGAGTTTGCCTTGACAATATTCTTTGATGATGCTAATTACCAAGATTTGGTCTTCCTTGACAATGACGTGTCCGTGACTCTGAATCAACTCATTGGAGTCAAGTGACGATTATGAATACTTTTCGCGGCATGGAAAATGGAGCGTGTTTTTCAAAACATCGAGTGATTTCCTCACGCAAAGGAAAATGGCTGGAATGGGTCGCAAGTAGAGGATTTCCCCGCGTAATAACGATGCTAGGGGAGGCTGCCATTATCAATCCATTTACAAAACCTACTAAGCTTACTATGTGTGACCGATCTGTGTACTGTACATGTCTGCAGGCAGTACGTTTTCTATATTGCCCATAATCGCTGTCTGAAGGAAGTTTTACAAACCAACGCGGTGTTTTTGAGGCCAGTGCATGCGGAGACCACATGCGCATCCGCGTGGTAATAGGGGGTGCTTACTTTGCACCCTATTATTCTCCAACGTCGTTCTCGGAAGAATGCATATGCAGCTAACTTGTTAGCCAATTTGATCGAGCCAATTTGAAATGATATGACTTTACTGGGAAAAAGCGCTATCCAGAAGTTCTTGGTGGAAATCATAGTATCTGCTTCAAATGATCCCTCATGCTGTCCAGATATCAGTTAGGGTAAGATTGCTGAAATCGGTGCGTGCCAACAGAAGTTAATCCCCTTTCTGTACACGAAAAATGAACAAAATCACATTTCACGAGCTCATTTCGGCTTCACTCGCCAAATGCCGAAGATTAGGCGGCACAAATGAGAACCAAGCCTCGCATACATGCAGCGGAAGCTTGTATGCAGTTGTTGACTTGTTAGGAGAATGTAAGTGACGCCAACCAAGTAAAATGCAGAAAAAACAGAAAAAAACACGACGTTTCGGGACCGGTTCGGCCCCTTCTTCAGCCCATGGACGTAGGATGAGGGGAGTGTCCCCAGGGAACGATTAACATTCTCTCGTGTTTGCTGAATGTGCCACTACTCGAGTAGAAGCCTCCTGCGTGGGTTAGCTTCCGTTTCCAATACAATGGTGCTGTCGAAGTCAATTGGATGGTCACACCCTTCGCAGTGTTCGGCCACGGCGCTGCGTTGACGATTCATGTGACGGACGTCCGCTTTGTGTTGGCTCATCCTTTCCGCGAAGTTCTTCGTTTCCCCTATGTACGACGCCGGGCAGACGGAACACGGAATTTTGTACACGACGCCCTGGGCCTTTTCTCTGGGCGGGGGAGAAGGCGACCGATAGAGCTGGTCGGTTTGTGCGTTGCCAACACCCCTTCTGCCAGCACCCCAACCAGACAGACTTCTGTCGAATGTTTTCTTTTGAGTTGTTGACTTGCCAGGGCAGCCCCCACCTGCTCATATTGGCAACGGCGTAGTTCTGCTTACATGACGCTGACGGGAGCCTATTCATGACCAAAGAAAAAAACATTTTTTTTTTTTGGACTCTGGGGAGAGCGTGGGGGAGCTTAATATTCAACTCTTTCCTGTGCTGCGAGCACAGTCCAGAGTCGAATATGTCGGCACCCTTCGAACTGTTTGTGAAAAGCTCCTGGCCCCCCTTCCGCCCGCCGCCCTCAGTTTTCTGTTCTCTTCTGGTCACATTTTTGGCTGTGGCGTCGTATGTTTTTTTTCTTCAGTGCCTTAGCAGCACTCGCTTGCACGATACTTTTAAGCGAAACGAAAACTGTCGCCCTAGCTTGATTCTTATTAACTTTCAGTCGCGTGTACTGCTTTTCTTCTAGTTTTTTTTTTCTCGAGTGAAACGGTGACAATACTCAGACACATTCTATTTTATATCCCTTTCCCGAGTACATAAAAATTAATTTCGAACTGTACGTCCAACCAATCAAAAAAGGTCCGGCAATTTGGTTGCCACCTCATATCCACTGCCGAAAATCGCCGCAACGTTTCATCACGGTTGAGTTTCCCTCTCAATCTTGTAGAGGTAAATTACGTTGATGATGGTTATTGAAGGGTGCTTGACGTCTTGCAGATTCGATATTGCTCGATCACGTTGCCAGAGGACACTTCTGGAGAGGTTAACTTTTTATTACCAATTAATAAAACAAAGAAAGATACAAGCAAGGAGAAAACTTGTTTACATTTGACTGACCAGTAGCTTTACGTGACGAAACCAGCCCTCGGTCCCGCCCAAACACTTGATTTTAAACCCTATGACCCTGCCGTCGGTGGAGACAGTAACCAATCAGGTAACTCCACAAACATCAACCCAATAAATCATTGGGGAAAGGAAAACGTCGCCAATCAACAACTGTAAAAGGACAACACAGCCAATCAGTGATTTTGGAAAGAAGATAACTCGCCTCCACAAACACTGCACAAATATGTACATTTTCCACCATCAAGATTTCGAAAGTTTCTCGCTTGGTCCCGCGAGCTTCGCAAACATTCTCGATTTGCCACACTGCAGGTTGTTTCAACCTCTGGTAAACTCAGGTTCGGGGAAAGTCACCTCAAGGCCCATCTGTTCAGTACCGTCACTTACAAACTGTCTTCAAGCCTGTAGCTAGCGTGGCAATGTCCTGTTGACCGCGCCTCAAGTTGTCAACACGTGCTGCCATAGACATTGGACAAAAGCTACACGACGAGGATCCGCCTTTCCGCAAGAACGTGCACAGTGGGATGCTACCTGATGTATATGTTCCCGGAGGGTGTTTGACCTTTCCCTTATTCTCGGAATCCGTCGCTATCCCGCTCCCCTTATACCGCTGGGCAGCCAGTGTGACTCATCCCCCTCCCTGCAGTTGTGCGGAGGGCAGAAAAAAAAAGCTCAATGGACATTCCTTTACTGCGAACCCGGACGCGACAAACAATGCACAGGACCGCGAACTTCACTACCACCATCAGCACGAAACAATAATTTCTGGCGCAAATTAAAACATAAAATATTGCCGTTTTGGATACCTCCTTGGGCGTCAAAGACATTACCATGCCTGATGGTACGCATACAAAAAATAAATTATGAAAGCCACATGCTTGATTTCCGACGCTGGGCTCTTTAAAGTACATGATAGAAACAAGAATCCTCTGGCGTTACCGAAAAGCGCACTTGGTTTTCGCGTCGTTTCCGGGCTTGAGCCGGGTTTGTGCAGTTCAAGACCTGGGATAAAGGAGGTCGGGTTGCCACATGGGTCAGAGCCTATGAACAAATTACGGCCAGAGGAGAGCTCTGCAATGCGCACACCTGGGCAAAGAAGAAAACCTAAGCACACTGCAGCACCCGAGGTCCCAACTTACGGTAGTTACTGCCGAGCAGCGGACAGTGGTTGTTTCAGCAGTAAGCATTGTAACTCATATGTATACGAGATCGAGCCATGCGGGGAGCGTGGCAAGAGACATATATCTATATTTTCAGGACTGGCAATGCGAAATTCGATAAAGGGTCTCAAAAAACTTGTAGCGGCTCACTGCATCCGCGAAGGGCCTGCGCCCGTGCCAACGGTGAACTACAAAAGCAACGAAAGATTGCCGTTCCCTTGCCAGCGGAATCCTTTCCTTCGGTTGTCCAAAGACACCGGCATGATGCCTTATGCTGCCTCGAACGCCTTCAGTAGTGAATATTTGCTTCCCGCAGCTGTCAACAACATGAAAATAGCTAAGCGGGTATCAGCGTCACGAAACACGGGCGACCGACTTCGCTGTCACTTCCACCCACCACTCACATCCACTCGCATCCACTCATTGCCACTCACAACCACTCATTGCCACTCACGCCCACTCACATTCACTCATCACTCATACCCACTAACCTCTACTCACGCTCACATCCACTCAATCGCATTCGCACTCGTGTCCACTCACACTCATGTCCACTCACACTCACACTTATAACCACCCCCACTCACATCCACTCACTCGCACTCACACTCACGACCATTCACTCACACTCACACTCATGACAACCCACACTCATATCCACTCACTCGCACTCACACTCACGTCCACTCGCACTCACGACCACTCACTCGCACTCACACTCAGACCACCCACACTCACATCCACTCACTCGCACTCACACTCATGATTACCGACACTCATATCCACTCACTCGCACTCACACTCACGTCCACTCGCACTCACGACCACTCACTCACACTCACACTCACAGACGTGAGTGTGAGTGTGAGTGAGGCGATATGAGTGCACTCATGAGTGAGTGTGCCGACCTATGGACACCGGACATTAGCGGGGTTTAGGTGCGACGATAACTGTATTGATATCGCGTTAGAAGTGTTGAAGTTCAATTAAGGGCAGAGCAGCAAGCTATGAAAAAAAAGGATGAAGTACTGTCAAGAGATGGGAAGAGAGCTGTGTGGGGTGCGGAGAAAACGCGTGTTAATCAATGCCGAACGAGAACCGGCGAAAAACATGCATTCCAGTTGGGACACACACTTGTACAGCCGGCGAAATCTTTAGCTGGCGCGCGTGACGGCTGCGTTTTCCGTGCTCTTTTGCGATGTGCGCGCTATGGCATACGCTTTGTAGCCTTGCCTCCGGGGGCAGTGTTCCGACCCGGCTGGCAAGCACCGTCGCTGCCCCTGACGCGCCTGCAGACTCCCCCCGCCCGCCCCCCCCCCCCCCCCCCCCCCCAACACAGGTCAGCGCACCCAACTTAGGGAGCCTGAATGCGCCTCACGAGAATGGGACAGGCGTGACGACTTTGCGGGGGAAGCTGAGTGCGGCGCATTCTCCCGAACAGCGAATTCCTGTGGACCGACGGAAGAAACACCGAGTGGCGGCGACGGCGGAAGGATGACGGCGCCAACCCACCATCCGCATGCATCTGAGAGGCCCGCGGCAAGCCAAACAATTCGCGACTGAACGGCGCCATGATCCCCCCTTGCCTGCACGTGTTTCGGTGGTGTGTGCGCGGTCACGTGCTGAGGGCGGAGCCTATGAAGAAGCTCAAGACTTTGGACTCGACCAGCGACCGGGGGCTTCCCTGGCTAGGTGCCTAGGGAAGACGAACTGAACAAAAACCGCAAGCAAGAGGAGCGAAGAGAGGACGAGAGAGAGCCAAGAGAGTTCCGTACGGGTGGCCGAGATCGACCCTGAGCTGCTGAGCCCTTCCATGGTCCCGTGGTGGAGCTGATGCCGCCCCTCCACTCCACAAGAAGCCCCGTCTCGTCACCGGGTGAGCAGATCGCCGACCCCCTTCAGGCAACCACAGCTGACGATTAAATATTTTCCTTATCAGTCAGTTGTGATGTTGGCTCGTTCACTCCCACCCTCTGCACGAATCCCAGACGGCAACCCACCGGGTTGCGAATTGTGACCCCTCATTAGGGCCGTCACACTTGCACTTTGTGACGATCAAACTTGATTTGGTTTGGTTTATTGGGGTTTAACGTCGCGAAGCAACTCAGGCTATGAGGGATGCCGTAGTGAAGGGCTCCGGAAATTTCGACCACCTGGGGTTCTTTAACGTGCACTGACATCGCACAGCACGATCAAACTTGGGGAAAGCTCAATATTAAGCAGGAGTTTAGTAAGCCTCTGCTTAAATTTGATATCTTAGCAAGTTTGCGCCGTCATGAACTGCAGCAGCGCGGAAAACGTGGCCGTCACGCACGCCAGCTAAAGATTTGACCCGCTGTACATGCCAACATGTCTCGATCCGGCTGCATTCTTATGACAAAATTACTTAGCGTAAATATGTGGCTTTGCTTTAGTAGGTAGGCAATCGGGTTGATTTTTTCCTACGCGAACAAAGTAAGGCTAAATCACAAGCTCATGCCAGTGTGACGCCCACATATATTGACTCATGCACTCAGGAAAACGGTGGCCTGAAACTGCGCGTAGCTTTACTTTCAGTTCGAGATATCGCGGGTATCTCTACTTACTTCCTGCGTCTGTGCGCAATGCGGCGCTCTTTGGCGTAAGAAGAATCGGTGCCCGTCTTTCTATGTTCATCTTCTGGCGAGGCTGAAAAATCTGCGCGATCTAGTTATGAGCCGTGTCACTGGCGATAAACGATTTTTTTGTGTGTGTTCACAGGGCTATTTCCTGAAGGACATAGCATCACCCGATGTGCAAAGCATCACGGTCGTCACGTGACTGCTGTTGCACAGCAAATAGGCGGAGCACGTAGCGCGGTGTACTCATAGGCGTCGCCGCCAAGCCGACAAGCGTGTGTGCTGAAGCTCACGACCTTCAGGATCAAGAAGATGGGTTCGCCTCATCAGAATGCGATGCCTGTGCAGGACGACGACGTGAAAGAACTTGCGTCTGCCTCCGCCAGTAGTGACCATGAGAAGGTAGGTAATGATCGTCATCGAGCTTCATTTCGTCAACGATCTATTAATTGTCAGATCACCGAGTGGTGTCTTCTCTTCTTCTCCTTGACCTTGAGGATCCTTGAAGTGGCATGTTTGGACTTCCGAAGCCCTTTGCTTGGCGCTCGAGGTGGATGCAAATACGAAGTTCTCGTGTCCAGCGCTAGCTTCGCGTTCTGTAGCCTTCATATCTCAAAGACGTCTCAAAGACGTCTCAGCGCCATCTCTCAGCGCCATCTCCAAAGCGCGGCAGTGCGCTTTGCAAGCTCCTTGTCCTGTACAGTATATTGTAGTACAACCCAGCAACCCATTTTCGGGCGCATTCTAAGGAGTATCGTCCACGTCAGTGGCACGGCCTTCTAAAAGCAAATTTGACGTCACGCATCTGGGCGCCCGTCGCTTGCTGAGCGCTATGTTGTAAATTAATGCCGCGGTAAAGTTAACCGGGAAAAGTGGGTGACGTCACAAGAGGTGTTCAGAGGTCTTTTCTTTCGAGGAGTCGACATTGCCGGTGGGCTATTCGTTGCATCGTTTTTAATACGCTCGATATGCCTGCAGTGGTGTGAGATACGTCTCTTCTCAAAAGCGGAGCTGAGCCTTAAGATGCATGATAGTTGTTTCTGCTGTATTCTTGTAGTTTTCAGGAAAATTTTGTGCTTTCATAATTCTGCGCTTCACACGATCACAATCCAACGCGTAAATAGGTGGTCGCATGCCTTACCTGGCCAAAAATTATGAACTAACTTTCACGTACCCCAGCATGGTGCCACTGCAGAGCTATAAACCTAAGACACCTTCATACATTTTCTACATAACGGATCAGGAAAGTTCTCTCCTAAGCGTGTTCCATGCATATTTCTGGCCGCACCTGTACATAGTCGCAGCTGTATTTGATGCATCTCTGAAGCAAAGACGCCTTTATTACAATCACCAAATGCTTGAAGCCGACCGTCCGTGAGTGGTTTGAGTGCGTGCTGATGTCGATCGAGTTCTAGCTACGGCTCAAGGAGCGCCATGGGAGGATTTTTCTTTTCTTCATTGTAGAGTAAGAAATATAGACAGCGGTTTCACATATCCTTTAATAATCGGATTTCACTTGCTCGCAGGGAGACTCAAGTGGTGCTGATGTCAGTGTCGCCGCTCTGCTTGGTAAAAAAAGAGCTTCAAGTAGTTCATGTGCTAATCTACGCTTACTCCTCGTTAGAACTTTTATTTCCTCAAGTCGTTGCTGACAGTTTTTATCGCTGTCATCGTGGCAAGAGCGACAGTGGGCGTGTACACTCTCGACCGAGTCCTATGCCTTTCCCATCGATCTTTCGCGTTCACTCGCATGTTCCTTCCCACCATGCCCAGTTTGGCAGATATATACTGATGAATTTTGATGGCGCGAGGGTACCTGTGGCCAAATAGCGCCATGGCACAAGACATTTTTCTTTTACTCGAGATGGGGTCAAAGACCCACTTCTCAAGTATTTCACCCTAATGAGCCCAGCACCAGACCAGGGGAAAGCTTGTAGCCATTGTATCACCGGTGGGTACCCGGCGGCACTGGGGATTGAACTCCAGGCTATCATAAATCTGGTAGCAGCATCCCACCGCTGCCACCAGTTGTTAGGGCTCGAAGGTAGCGTGGTCGGTTGTTGCATCACCAAGGGGGCTCGTCCGGGATGAGGAAACGGTCTGAAGCTTCGAAGGTTGGGGAATCTTGGGGGTCAAACGACCTTTTGGAAATTTCCGCTGTTTAATCCGCCACCGTTATCATCGCGGGTCTCAAATTCGGTCGTAACAAGGCTCTGAAAGAGGGGATCTCGTAGGCCACGCTCGTAGCCCACGGCCGTGGCGCACCGGAAGTACGGCTTTGCGTGTTTCCTTCCACAGCCTAAATATGCAGGGCCACCATTGCAGGCTCACCTTGCGGCAGGTCTTGGTCAATTTACAGGCTGCTCAAACGCCGTACTTGTTTCCAACCATTTTTCACCATGAAATACCAATGAAACAGCAAGAAGCCTTTTATTTCGCGTGAACGGCTTGCGTCCGTCATCTACGCGCCTTCATTTCACGTCCGTTATGTGCTCGCTTTTTATGTTCGTTATGTTATGTTATGTGGTCGATATGTTTTTTTTTTTTTTTTTTACATTTCTCCTTCAGTGCCGCCGGCACTCAAGTCTTCCCGCTCTCGTGCGCAGTTTGTAGGCTAACCCGCCGTCACGAAGAAACGTGGTAGAACACGAGACGTAAAGGCCTTCATTTCGTTCTAGTCAGCTTTCGTAGGCGCCCTCGGTTTGCGATAGTTATCGGGAAAGGTAGTTAGTTATCCGGTTCGGGTGCACTTAAAAGCTTGGCGCTGCTATTGCAAGGGAATAGGCGCTCGCGTACACGGCGTACACGGTTTCGTCTTTTACCCGACAAACATGTGCACTGATGGTGATACTAGCTCCGAAGCGTTTCGGGTATTAATGGCACAGCGTTCGAAAAGCTTTGCGTCAGTGCAGACGATGTGCGTCGCGCTGGTTTTGACCAAACCGCGCGGCATGCGTAGAGTTTCGCGCTGTGTTTGATAAGGCGCCGCTGCAGGTGACGCGCCAGCTTTTTCGATGCTTCTATTTTTCTTCCCTGGGGTAATCGCTTGCTGGAAAAACGCGCATTCCTGAAACAGGAAGGAAAGCGTTTGGGGCTAAATCGCAGTGTGCCAGAATAAACAACGTTCGACGAAAACTTGTACATGTGATGCACTTTTAGCCACCCTTCAGCTGGCGTCCGGCCGCGCCATTTTGTGACAGCTCCACGCGTTTGTCGACGGCTTCTTTAAATGCTGCCGAGAACGATCACCGAGGCTCGGGGGGGCATGGTTGAGCGAGTGGGAGAAGTTTTGTTTTTACGACGACACCTCTAAAGCATCCGGTTAACGCTGTGATGGTGCAGCGCGGGAACCTGTGCATATTTTTTTCGGCTCTTTAGAAAAAGAAAGGCGGCCAGTGAAGCCTTACGTCGATAACAGCTGATAGCAACTGTCGTACTTTGTTAAGCCTCGCGTGCCATCGCCTTCCTGTCAAGATGAGCCACAGGGAAGTCATTTTTTTAGGTAATCGGGTTACTATCGGGTACTTCTTTGTTAGTGCGCTCGCAATTATAGTGGCCACTCCGCGCATTTAGGCGTTGTGGGTTTTTCTCCTTGGTGTTGGTCGAGCAACCTGCCTACCATGTCGGGTTCCAGCTGAATTAATCACTAGAGGCTGCTCGCGAAGGGAACCCGGGCCGCGACCCAGCCCAAGTCACGCAAATCCCACCGATGGCAGCACCTGCCATATCAGTGCAGTGGCGTATCGCTTGTCCGCTGCATCACTGCGCCAGGAGTAGCATAAGGACTGCCAGAGATCTATGAATCTAAAGGAGAGAATGATCAATGGAGATATTAACCCATTATCCCTATCCAAACAACAGCCTTCCGGGAACACTGGGTCTGAACACCGGAACGGAAGTGAAAACCAAATTGCTAACGCACCTAATTCGCATTTCACCTAACCCACAGGTCCTAACTGTACAAATCGACCATCAATTTTTTTTTGTCTAGTTTTGCACCCACAAAATCGGCCCCCGCGTTACATTAAACGCGGTACAAAATTGGAACCGGTAGTGGCTTTTCCAAGCGCGTAAACCCGCGACCTGTACCACGTGTCAACAAAAATAGCGCAGGAACAGAACAAGGACAAGCAAGGACACACACGCGGGCTATTAGCGCTAGTGTGTGTCCTTTCGTGTCCTTGTTCCTTCCTTCCTGCGCTATTTTTGTTCACATGTGTTACCAACAAGCCCAAGCTGCCACCTTAATGTTCCACGTGGCGGAGCGCAACAGTCGACCACTGGAACAAAAATTTCCTGCGAGAGGATACCGAACTGGTCTTAAAGCCTGCATCATGTCGTGTCCCACATGACGGACGACGTATCATTACGCTGGCTATACTGGCGCAATCTGATGGCAAAATTCAGCTACTTGGTATGTGGTACTCTGCATTTAATCTCGTTAACGAAAGCTGATTGTTGTTTTGTGCGCTACGCGGCCGTTTAAGTTATTTCAGCTTTATTTGTTTTAACGGCGAAAATGGGTCAAAAGTCTGTTTGCACGGAATCCAAAGAGCCAAGTGGCAGCCGGGATATGCTGTCAGTCTGCTGTCTACACGCTCTTACACCACCTTTTAGTATTAAGACGCATCGTTGTCTTCGAAAGGTTTAGCTCTTTTTTTTGCGCTATCATTGTGCTGAACGAGACCGACTAGAAGAATTGCGTTCACACTCTCGGATGGCGGCACTTCTCCAAGTACTGCTGATGCTCAAACTCATGCCATTCACCTGCGCAGGTGTTGCAGGGCCAACATTTCGGACCTCGGTACACCGTGCGGGGATACGACTCCTTCGTCGACTGCCGCCGACTCGTTTTCGTTGATCCGCTGCCCGATGGACGGGCATGTTGCCTGTGCCATGACGTGCTGCCGGTGCAGTATCTTGCCCCGTGCGGCAATGCTGTATGCGCCAGCTGCCTGGATGCTACCACCAAAGAGGCCAACGCCCAATTCAGGGGAAGAAGGGTGAGCACCTGCCCCGAAGGCGAAACCAAACCCCGCATGCGTGGCGTCAACTTCAACGCCAAGGACCTCGGGACTCTGCACGTCTACTGCCCTAACATCGATTACGGCTGCACGCACAGCAGTGAGCTTCGGCACCTTGAGGAGCACTACTTGAAGCACTGTACCCACCACCCGAAGATGTGCTTCCGTTGCGGACGGCTGGACATCCGGCCTTCTGATTTCATGGTGCACATACGCAGCTGCAAAGGATGCGAAGACGGAGCGAGCAGCGACGACCGCCAAGGCACCCTTGTCCAGCATTTGCTCTCCGAATCGCCTCCGAGTCGCTACGCAGGCCATTCTGGCCAAGGTCTGTGAGAGCGGTGGAAAGGAGCATCCTCGGCTCATGGAACTCCTGAATCAACTGGCCGAAGACTTCAAAAAGCTTTCCGATGCCTCCGGTACTCGTGAAGTTGCTAACGGAGGAACACAACCCGATGGTCCCGACAAAGGCTGTACTAGAGGTGACCGCCGCTTGAAGGACCTACCTGTGGGTAAGGAATAGCGTCAATCAGCCGGGGCTCCTTCCACGTCCGCTGCGCGCCCATGTTAGAGCCAGTCTTCGTTTGTGTCGACTATACACCCGAGACCTTCCAACACAGAGACGCCCGAGGTCAACTCGTCTTTGCTGCTCACTGAGCAGTTTCAGCGCCCTGCCGCCATTAATATAATTTCAAAAGCGCACCATTCTGTTCTGCCTTTATTGTAAACCTGTGCACGAAACTTTCAAATCTATCGGTCCGTTATTACTGCATAAGGACAAACTATTCTTTTCAGTATGGTTCGGCCTCTTCGCAGTTTGCATGCCAATGTCTATTCGTTATGATTATTCTTGTAGCTTCCTGTACATTGTCCCATTGAAATAACAATAAAGGTCCGTTTGATTCCTGAATCGAATATTTGCACTTATTCTCAGTCCGTAAAGCAATCGAATTCGCATCCGCTCCTCGTAGGAAGTAGAAGGCGCCGTTATGCGTATTTTCTTGCGAAAACTCGAATCTTCGCCATATTTACCCGCGTAGTATAGGCGTAGATCCTGATTATTCATAGAAATTTCAAAAAATCTTATTAATTGCGGTGTAAGTTTTTACCTGTGACATAAATTTACCGTCAATATTCGCACTATATTTTCTTTACTGAAGGGCGCGATCGTTGCACCAGTAAATTGGCTATTATCTACACACACTCGTCGAAAAAATTCATTAGGAGAGGGAAGGAAGTGTAGGGTAATAAATCTTTATTTCCGGTAACGTCCTGCATGGGCATAGCACCTTCGCCACCGTTTTCGATGGGCATGACCTTAAAAATGGCTGAGCAGTATGCTGCGCGCGCGTTTGGAAAATGGCGTTTCTTCGGCCAGCCGCACGACGGACTGAGGGACAAGGACGTTCATCATTGCGTGTACTACCACTGCTAACCACTTATTGTTTCTTGTCGGGAGGGACAACTGCCCCGTGGGTTGCCACCGATCTGGTGTCTCGCGACGTCCTACTTTCACTCCGTGAGGTTCGCGTCTGGGCCAAGGTATAGGCCTAGAGTGGTGACGTAACTTTCAGAGAAGCCCATACGTTCAAAACAAGGCGGCTTAAGGGGCGCAGCCAGCGCTCTCTTCGAAATAAGTGGAGAAGTGAACAATGACGCCTTAATAAAAAAAAACAAAAACATGGCGGCATAGCCAAGTGATTTCTGGTGGGAAAAATAAATCTTCGAACGCCTCGAGGTTCACCGCACGAGACAAGTACGAAGAAAAAGACACGACGGGTACACAGTATACAGGCGATATCTTTAGATAGTCTGTGACTGTTGTCTCCTTTCTTGCCTTCGCCTCGTGTGTCGAGTTTAATTTCAATATGTCGACGTACGAACAGGGAAAGGCTACACAGTTATAGCTCCTTGTTAGGACCTGCTTTGAGCGCCTGAGTTTGCGATCGTTTGTGACAACATGCTGACCGAGTTCAGCTCGCATAAGATAATGTAAATTTTAAAACAAAATTTCAATAATTGGAAAACAAGACTCCGAATAATGACAGAAAAGGTTACCCACCAGGGCAGTTTAAAGTTTTTTCAGCACCGTTCTTGCATTTATGCAGAACAGACGCGCACAAAGCTCTTCCAATGAAACTAGAGGTGCCTTTTAGAAAACACGGAGGACAGACATTTTCGTCAATGCATTGAAAACCTACGCAAACCAAAGTAAACATATATTCAAGAGCTCACAGAATGAGAAAGCAAGTAAAGCTATCGGAGAATTAACAAATACGAATAGTGAGCTTGCAGTCACACGAAGCGTTCAAGCAAGCACTTGCTCTTGGAGGTTACCCGAGTAGAATTCAATAGAACAACTGACCTTTGAAGGCTGCTGAGTGCCTAACACAAAAATTTAAATAGGCAGCATCGGGAACAAAACTGAATGTGCACAAAATCCCTTTCAGCCTCCCTGTGAGGCCAGCTGAAAGGTTCGCACTTTGACACTTTCTAACCAAGCAGCACTTCGTGCGCTTTGCGCCTTTCGTCTTGAATCTCACTGGTCTTTTTACCGTGGGAACTCAATCTGTACCTTACGAGCACCCTTAGAAACTTCGAATTCTTGTCCTGCGCGGCCGATTTATCTATTATATCGGATTAAACTTCCCGGCTCCACCCCGCCTCCCTTTTTTTTTTTTAACTCACCTCCGAAAAGAGGAGTCAGCCAACGCGTGGAGTACCCTTCAGTTAGCCGCGTGCCGACTTGCCTTTCTGCCATCGGCGGAGTGATACGTATAGCGCCCGGCGAAAGCAAATTATCCACGCTTACTCTTATTACCGTGTGCCTCATTCGCGGCTGTGTAGCCTGCGACTGAAACCCTTTATTAACGGAACAAAAGCAAAATAAAAGCGAAAGCGAAGCCGCTACGCGGCTGGCTGAAAGGAACTCCAGCGTTGGCTGACTCGCGTTTTCGGAGGTGAGTTAAAAATAAAAAAGGCGGGAGTCGGGACGTTTAATTCGACCTAATGGGGAAAGTGACAGCAACAGGACAATAATTCGAAGTTCCTAAATATGCTCGGAGAATGTAGACCGAGCTCCCGCAGTAACAAAGACTATTTCATATTCCTCTTTAGTGCATTTTTAGGGTTCACCAGTGCCAGCTCGCATAGCAAATACATGGGAACTTTCATAAGCTATAGCATGTCTAAATGTGCTTCTGTTTCCATTGGTTTTGTGGCAGCATTTTCTTTTTTAGTGAATAGAGGAAATGTTGCGGACATATTTTGCTGTTGAAGTTTCAGGTTCTACAGCCCTGCGCGCGGCTGGTAGCCGCTGTGATTTGTCGCAACATTTAGACATGATGTATTCGACTGGGGGGTTACGGACATCGCGACAGTACGCTGCTCTGCTGACACGTGATGGCTCACACTTGACACCAGAGAGGCCGAATGGCGCACCGCGCGCTGCTCCCATGGTTTGGCTAATCATCAGCGAGTTATGCCATCCTGAAATATTGTTCGAAAAATAATAGGATGGGGCAACCCGAGGAAATGCGAAGATACAGCGTAGTGTTAGTCGGCGTTGTATCCCTGATTAGTTTTTCGCCACCTGCGTGTTTTTTCAAGCACTCAACGATGCATCAGCTGCCAGTGAAAAAAATCGCGGGTTTTCGTGTTTCCTCCTAGGCCTACTGCGCGGCTACTTCGGTTTCTATTACAAGCCGTTGTCGCCTTTTATTAATAAATAGGCACGAACAACAGCACCTGCTCGCTCGCATTGCGCTGCTCGACGCTTGGTGTCGCTGCAATTGAACCGGTCTCGAGTCAATAAAATCGAGTTCATGTAAACACGCAATGTGTGTTTAGATGAATTCGATTTTAGTGAGTCGAGACCTCTTCGACTGCAGCGACACCAAGCGTTGAAGAGCGCAATGCACACGAGCAGCGACCCTCTGCGATGCGAGCTTTTGCCTCGTTGTTAAACTGCGCGGGAAGACAGGACAAACGAAAGAAGAACGCGCTACACAATCGCTGCGGGAAACAGTGGAAGACGACACAGTCGTAGCTGTAGTTGTTTGTGCACCCGAGCGCAGAGGAGTACCTCGTGTAGAACCTGGTGCTCAAACTCAGCTGACACGTTTTATGCGTATGCAACACGAGTAACAACGCTGCCCGAAAGCTCGCTCGGGTATTCGAAGCCTTCCCGGCTCCTCAACGTGACGTCACCTAGGCTGACATGAACGAGGTTTCCCTCTCCGCTGTTCTACTATCCTCTGCTGGCGTTGGACGCCGGTGAATCGAACACCGCGCTTCCAACGCACTGTTTGCGGAAATCTTCAAGTCAGCTTATCCGGTAGGCTTTCGCATTTGTTAAAAAAAAAAAACGAAAAGAGTCAGTCCCCTCTTCTCAGTAACGTCTGGTATGTCGCCAGTTGACTTCAAGATGGCTCCGAGAGAGCTGTCGAAAGAGTACAATAGTACAACATAGAGCAGGGGCGTGCTGTCCACCTCTAGCCCTAACAACAAACGCCTCTCTGACCATGGAACGCCCCCCCCCCCCCCCCGCCCCCCTACTTTTCGTGCCTGGCAGCGCGCGACCATCGGTAGGATTCATTCTCACCAAGAATGTGAGTGTGCCGTCTGTGTTACAGACCTTTCCTTGCGGAGAAGCTGACTTGCTGATTTCCACAAATGATCAATCTGTGATTGCGCCGTCGTTTTAGCCAAAATCGAAGAAATAACTTACAAAAGGCATCAACAACGCGGACGCGGTCTACATCAGAACCCTAGAAGGTTAGCACATTCGAAAACCGCCATGCTGACAAAAAGGCCGCAATGGAATAACTTCCACACAGAACTTCCACATCAGATCATTCAAAGAAGTAAATCATTCATTCGGAGAAAATGATAATCACACACACAAAAAAGATGAAAATTGTCTTCTCAAAAAAACACTGAGAAAAAGTCTGCCTATTTCTCGAGGAATAAAAATCGAAAAGTGTAGCTTCTAGTTATAGGAGGTATTCACTGAGGCCGCGCTTCCAGACGGCGCGAGTGTCGTCGAGGCAAGCGCGCCATGTTTGCGGTCGTTTCAGGCCAGCTCGCGCAGTGTCACGGTGCGCCGTGAGGTACCCGGCCTGAACTGTTGGTGATCCGTAACATATTTGTACGTTGTCGAATGCGTCAGCGACCACTTATCTTTGTGGAGCGCGTATTGTGCATGAAGTTTGCAGCAGAATTCTTCTGCGCCGTGATATAACCGAGCTGCCTCAACTCGGCAGCAAAACTGGCTGGCTGCGCTGCTCGCAAGAATGTATACGACTTGCAGCTTTTAATATCAGTTGATAACTGTCAGCTAGTCATGCAGGGCACATCGTGGATAAACAGCGCGATTAATTGCCGAAATTCCAAAACTGCCGCCGTAGAAATTGATAATTCAAGCGTCTGTAGTCCGCGAACTGCTGACGCTTCTCAGACGGTCTTTCAGCAGAAAGGCAAAGCGTCATAGCTGCCTTATTTACACGACAGAACGGTCAAACAAATACTGCCATGCGCTCGTAGCACGAACGGCAGACACAGCGAGAATGTTTTGCAGTTTTGAATGTAGCTACGTAGCGCTGCTTCGTATGCACAAGACGTCTAGCGCTTTCGCAGCAACGCAGTGTGCAGCCATTCCGCTAGATTCAGTAGTAACACGTCACTTTCAGCAGATAGAGATGACAAGTTAAGCTACAGCTAAGTGAACAGACCCTTCGAATTACTCACCTCTTCAAAAACGGCACTTCGGTCGCCGGCGCCGCGGACGTCGGCACCCTCAGCACGGCTCTTGGACTCACCCGCTTGTCAAGTAATTGCACCCTCTCATAGGTTTATATCCTTTAATTCCTTGGCCTGCCAGCAAACTTTTCTGCTGCTCTTTTCTGTTTCGCGCAGTTCCCGGAACACCCTCTCAGTAACGCGGTGTTACGGGGCGGACAATAATTATCTATGGCGAGACGCGAACTATACTCACATTTCACACATCACCGGCTATTTAACGCTGCGGCTGGCTGCGGCGGCCGCGCGCGCGACCACCAACATGGCGAATGCCGCGCCGGCCGCTAGCGCCCCTTGCGGATGACGTCATGTGAATACCTCCTATAGTGTTCAGTGCATTACTTCGCCCTTATTTTTCTCAATTGTCAAATACTTCCCGGATACTTAGATAATCCGGGATCAAAAGCGCGGGATAAGTAAGTTCCGTGCTTATTCAAACTGCTATAAACCCTTTAGCTTATTCCAGTAGTGCGAGACTTGTGGATATTTTGAAAAATGATTTGTTTGTTGATCATACGTATGTCTAGTCTACACTATAATAAAACACTTAAGCTTGTAAACTGCAAAGAACAAGTTTTTTTCTTTTGCTGGCGTCACATCTGGTCCATCATACGGGCACCTACCTCCTTCCTCCCCTTTGCCACATCAAAAATAACTAAATTATTTTGAGGCCCTTTGGAGACTACAAAAGAACATCTGGGGACATTAACTTTTGATTTTGAAAAAAATTTGTTATCCGCTGATCGGGATAATCAGTTTGCTTAAGTTGTAGGTCTGCTTCGCGGTGACTATGGAAGGTTCTTCATTTGCTGCATCAGCTGGTCGAACCTGTCCGGCAGCTGCAGGACCCGTTTCACGCCTTCAACGCCAGACGGAGGCCGTCCAAAGAAATCGACGTCATTTGGGCACTTCACTTTTTCTCTCGCGCACTTCCGAATGCATCTGGGAAGCGGGTCAGCCGCCGTGGCTCGAGTGTTGCCATGCTGGGAGAAGCAAGGGTATTAGTCCTTCAGCGTTCTTCTTTCTCCCGTGCTGTCATCGAGATGCTCGACGATGTCGCAGTCCGGGATATCATTTATTAGGCAGCGAGGACATGTCTTGGGGCGGTACCAACACTTATTCAAGTAGTGTGACTTCATCGTACGAAGCTCGCTTACAAAGCGACCACCGTATTCGAAGTTGAGGCAGTGCACGTTGACAGAATCCCGGCTCTGCGTGTTGAACACACAGAGGGGTGGCTCCCTCTGCTCGAAATAGAGATGCCCGTCGGGGCATTTCTTATTTCCTCCGAAAACGTAGCCCTCGGCGCATGACATGGATTCTCGGCAGCGCGGGCATAAGTGGTCACCTGAAGGCAGTAGGGTGCTGATGGTGGCCACCTCCCAGCAAGTGATGCATTCCGGCAGTTTGAGCGGCGGCTCCGAAAACGTTATCGAGCTATAGTCGAGGAACACGTCGAAGCCGCTCAGCACATACTGACGCTCTTCGAAGTTGAGTTCATCCGCTGTTGGGTGGTTCATGTCCGGAGACCTCTCGATCAGCCCATCAGGCGGCCTGGTCAGTGCTGTAGTCACTGCTGCTGTTCTCAGCCGGCGGTCGTTGGCTGGAGCTGAAGGCAGGCAAATAGTTGCCCATGGCTGGCCTGCTGATATTCAATCCTGCGGGTACACGGCTGATTTTTCGAGAGACTGTCTCAAACTGCGGACAGGGCGAGATACTTTTGCGTTTGCAAGTGGCAGTCAAGTGGCTAAGGAAGGGCGCGGATGGAGTGAACAATGAGGTGGGTTTGTACTGCCTAGAAGCTAGTTTTCCCGGAATCGGAACTGAGGCCATCAGTAAAGAGAGTGTTGTTCGATGGTCAAAGAATGGAACTGGTCCGGTTCTATCAATAGCGGTTGGAAAAGGAGAAAAGTCTTCCCGATTTGTGACCGCAACTAGAAGCTCATCTATGTTCCGGGAAGGGAAGTCAGCCCTTCACCTCTTGTCATTGTTGCTTTCTTTCCGTGCCTTCTCCTGCTTTCAAGCTGTCTTCGGCTTCGCAAACAAATTCCTTGAATTTCTCCCTGATAGTGGTTCCATTTCCTAAACTCCGCTCGTGCACACTTTTCTTCGGCCTCCAGAAAAGAATCAATTGAACACTACCAACTGCAGGGGAACCTTCACAGCGGGAAATAAACTAATTTGTTCTTTTTGTGCGAAACATACTTTAGCTTTTAATACTTTAAATGTATTGCAGGTATCTGAACTCGTATTTTTACCGCTGGAACTCGATCTACACGTTCCGAGCGTTCTTGGAAACTTCAAATTATTGCCCTGTGCTGCCGATTTCCCTAATTTCAATCGGATTAGCGTCCGCCTCCTGCCTTTTTTGTTTGAATTCCCCGCGAACGGTGGGAGGAGTCGACCAACCGTCCACCCAGTTCCGTGGCGGCTTGCCGCTCTGCCGTCGGCGGAGTGATACGTAGTGATCGGCGAAAGCAGAGTCCACGGTTATTTTTATTTCCGTGGGCATAATTTCCTGCGATGTATTCTCTGACTACCTATTTGTTCACGGGAACCTAAGAGACACAAAATAAAAGCGAATGCAAAGTCGCCATGCGACTGCCTGAAAGGCACTCCATGCGTTGGTCGACTCCTCCCACCGTATGCGGGGAATTAAAATAAAAGGCGGGAGACGGACTTTAATGCGATTTAATTAGGGAAGTCGCCAGCACAGGGCAATAAACTGAAGTTTCTAAGCATGCTCTTGTTTGCGGCACCGTGTAAGCAAGCTCTGTGTGCAATCATGAACCGAGATGATAGACAGCAAATATGCACCTCAAATCACAGCCTTGAGTACTGTTGTAACCGTACTTCGGACCACGTGGGCCCGATCAAGCCGCTACCGTGAACATTCATCGAGGCCTGCTGTTGTAACCGTAATTCGGACCACGTGGGCCCGATCAAGCCGCTATCGTGAACATTCATCGAGGCCTGCTGTTGTAGCCGTACTTCGGACCACGTGGCCCGATCAAACAGCTACCGTGAACAATCACCAAGGTCGACAACCCCGCGACGACCACTATAGCGGCGACGAAGGCAGGCGAGGCCCAGGAGCTTTTGTCCGAGCAACCACCGTGAATGCGGAGGCGACTTGGCGGCGCCGGTCACGCTGGCGGATAATTGAAGAATTCTGTGTCCCCGACTCGCGTTCTGGGAAATCGGCGGGGAGGCAAGTTCATTCCCCTGCTGAAAGACTTCAGGAGATTCCTTTCCCGCGGGGCTGGATGAGTCAGCAATCTCCCCCTCTCTTCGACCCAGCTGCGACAGAGTGGACAAGCTCGCACCTGCCCAGCCGTGGGCGGTAACAAGAAGGTCCCCTTCGGTCCATCCGATTGGACAGTGCTCGTCGACCATTTTTCCCCAGCCAGGGATCTGGGGAAACCGGACGATATTTAACTCGGCCGTGAGTGTGGCCGAGAGAAGCCTGCTAGCTCCAGTCGACTACGGTTGACGAAGACGTTGCCCTTCCACTGAGAGCCATTCTCAGTCCCGCTCTTGTAAATATTGTAAATATGTGAATACAGTTTTCCCTTCACTTCCCCTACTCCCCGTCTCCGGCCCACGTTTCCTTCCTCCTTCGGCACTGCGGCGGTACTCCTGGACCCGATGCCTGGTGGGACACGCTTCTAGCATCGGCAAAATATATCAACTGGTTGGCAGCGGCGGGATCTTCCACGCTTGGTCCTGGCTTCAGCAGTGGTGAGTGCTTGACTTTCTTTAAGAATCTGCCAGGCTTGATAACTCTGGAAATTTATCACTTCCTGTAGATTGTTTTCTGCACGTGCTCGCTTAAGCATTTCACGTAGCAGCTTATTTTTGAAAGTCCTCGTTCGAGAATTGCCATGGATTTGAGCAAGCTAAAGAAGACAGAGTTGATGTTGCTGTGTGAAAAGCTGGGTATTGAGGCCAGGAAAAGTCACAGAAAGCCGCAGCTGATTGAGGCTATTAAGGAATGTGGTGCTAAGGAGGAGGGAGACAAAATTTTGGAGACCTGGGAAGTCATTCAGGAGGGAATCAGGAACGCTAAGGAGGAGGCCGACAGGGTTGAAAAAGAGCGCAAGGAGGAGTCCGACAGGGTTAAAAAGGAACGCAAGGAGGAGTCCGACAGGGTTGAAAAAGAACGCCTTTACCGCAAGGAAGCCGCTAAGAAGGAGGCTGACAGGATTGAAAAAGAGCGCCTTTGCCGCAAGGAAGCCGCTAAGAAGGAGGCTGACAGGATTGAAAAAGAACGCTTTTACCGCAAGGAAGCCGCTAAAAAGGAGGCCGACAGGGTTGAAAAAGAATGGCAGGAGCAATGCCGTAAGAGACTCGCTGAGCTCGAGGAACTACGAAAACGAGAACAGCAGGAGCTCATACGTACTACTCAGTTTCTCAGACAGCGAAGGGCCCGAGATCGGTTGCGGACTTTTCAGAGAGGCGAGAGCTTCAGAACGTTCCTCGCGAATTTTGAACAGGTATGTGCGGAGGAGGAACTAGATCAGGGCGAATGGTCAATGATGTTGCTGGCCATCCTTCCTTGCGATGTCAGCGCGGAATTAGCGCGACTGTCCGATGAGGATGCCAGAAACTACGACAAAGCCAAAAGTGCCCTCTTCCGACACTTCAGAATTCGTGTACAGACCGAGTCTAAAATCCGAAGTGATAGCAGCGAGCAGCGCCCCCATCAGTGCGTCAGCGACCAGCCAAAGAGCCCCGCTTGGTCAGCTACGCACATTGTAGTTGCTCAGAAGAACAGTGACAGTCGGGAAATTGATGTGATAATCTGCGGCACAGAGCGTCGTTGTCTGCCACCTGACAGCGACTGTGGCGCTCCAAGCCAGAGCGCGGCGTTAGATGAAAAGCGCGATGCCGCGCAGATTTTCCTTGCAACCCAGATAGGCGTAGGCGCAGCGCAAAAAGGCAGTCCTCCAGAAAGCAGTCGCGCGCTGAAAGTGGCAACTGCAAGTTCTATTGTAAGCGAGGAATGCGCCTCAGCGCTGCCTCGAAACAATGATCAGTACAACGATCAGGGAACGACAGCCGCTCGCGACCAAACACCCGAAAATGAGTTATGCTCCACTGAAACCAGCGTGTCTTTGCCCATTGCCAGCGTCGCGATCGAGAGCCCGCTCGAGGTGCGTCTGACCGGTGCAGCCGTCTCCCAAAACCTGCCTAAGCAGCATCCCTCGATTTTCTCTAATCGCTTGGATATGCTGCCCCAAGAAAAAGGCCTTTGTTTTGGAGATAACGCTGCGAAGGTCCTTACCATTTCGAAGGCTCGTGAGGTCGCGGCGCCAGCAGAGCACGTGGTTGAAGAGGGCAAACCTGAACCTGTAAGCCCGAAGCCTGTAAATTCTCACGGTGATGAGCTAGAGCAGGCTTTGTTACCAACAGACGATGAGACGAACGCCGGCGATTTAAGCTGTGACGGCTCCGCGCTACCTAATGACGAGCCAGCCCAGGACTTACTCACTGGTAGCACAGGGGTAAAGAGTACCGACAGTAGTGCAGGCTATAGTGAGTCTTCCGAAGCAGGCGCAAGTGATGAGCTGGGGCTAGGTGAGAAACTGAAAACGAATCAAATGTTGCCCCACTCAGATGGCTTTCTCGAACTCCTTCGTGTGGACAGAGAAACGTTCACCGCTGAGCAAGAGAAAGACCAGACTCTACATTACTTGAGTCACCAAAGTGACATAGGTGTGTCACGGAAGAACATACCTTTCCAGCTCCGTTCTGGCCTGCTGTACCGCCAGTATAAGGATAGGAAAGGTATCCAATACGACCAACTTACTGCCCGCGTCGCGAACGAGAGCCCGCTCGAGCTGCGTCTGACCAAGGCAGCCGTCTCCCAAAACCTGCCTATGCAGTATCCCTCGATTTTATCAAATCGCTTGGATATGCTGCCCAAAGAAAAAGGCCTTTGTTTTGGAAATAATGCTGCGCAGGTCCTTACCAGTTCGAAGGCTCCAGAATTCGCAGAGCCAGCAGAGCACGCGGGTGAAGAGGGCAAACGTGGCCCTGTAAGCCTTATAAACTCTAACGGTAGTGAGCCAGAGCAGGCTGGATCACAAACTGACAATGAGGCGAACGCCAGCGACTTTACCTGTGACGGTTCAGCGTTTGCTAGTGACGCGCCACGCAAACCAACTGCGAGGGTTTCCACTGAGCGGCAGCGCACAGAGGTGGCCAAACGGGAAGAGTTAATTAAGGGGAAAGTGCGGCTCTTGTTGACTGCTCGACTGCAATCCGAACCGCGTAGCCGCCCCAATTTGGCACCTCGGTGCTCAAGAGTTCGCACCCGCCCCGTGGGAACACAAGCCAAGAGAACGCAACGCGCGAACCCGATCCGAGAGAGACGGATACGCTGGCACGGCATTCGCACTCGTCCGTTCCCTTCTCGCGTTCTGCTTTCTGAGCGTCAGCCAAACTTCAGAACCACGAGACTTGGACGAGGAACAGTTAAGGGTCCTAAGCTGAAATTCCTAGCCTTGTGTCCTGTTGCACCTGCTAGAGCAGCTATCGGACCTCGGCCGCGCAGGGGGCGGCTGAAGAATAGGAAGCAGTAAATTCCTCTGATCGCAACGCCGTTTGCAGACGGATTCGAGGAATAATCCCGTCTTTTGTTTCTTTTTGTTCATTTAACTCTCCTGTACAGAAATGCAAGCTAGAATTCCTAGCATTATGCAATGTCTCATCTGCTAAAGCAGCTGTCGGACCGCGGCCGCGCAAGGGGCGGATATGACGCATAATCTCATATTGAGTTTAATGCTTGTTTTTTGTCTTTTGTTCTTTACACTCTCCTATGCGAAATGAGAGCGAAATTTCGGAGCTTGGCATTGCGGGACTCAGTTCACATGCGTTGCCGAAAGGTGCGAGTAATGGCAACGCTGATGGCCTCAGCCGAAGCTTTCCCGTGTAATGCCCTCTCCTGACTCCCCAGATGTTATTCCGCTATGCAAATTTGTATTTTCTTTTTTGCTTTAGCGGGAATCATTTTTTTTTTCTCTGTTTTGTATGTATGTTCAGCAGCTCCACCTTCCCTTTGTGCTCTCACGGGCGGTGGCTTTCTGTGACATAAACCGTGCTACGGCGCCCCCCCAAAATTTTAGGAAATTTTTCCCTTTTGACTAATCAAGCTCTGTGTATTCTGGTTTGGTCAAACTTGGAAACTTTCGGAGGAGGACGTAAATTTCACGCGACAGCTCATTTTTTCTAAACAGACTTTGTCGACCGAAAACAGCTTGGCAGTTCTTAAAGTCGGTTTGGCGCTTTCTGCTGGTTGGGCTGTGTACCTTGCTGGTTGAGCTCGTTACAGCTGTCAACGAAGCAAGAACCTTTGGGCCCAGCTGTGACCAAAGGCCGAACGGACACAACTCCAGGTCTCTGCGCGCAGCAGCGTTGGCTGCAACCACTACGAGACCTCTTCGGGCGGCGGACGTGCTGTTGTAACCGTACTTCGGACCACGTGGGCCCGATCAAGCCGCTACCGTGAACATTCATCGAGGCCTGCTGTTGTAACCGTAATTCGGACCACGTGGGCCCGATCAAGCCGCTATCGTGAACATTCATCGAGGCCTGCTGTTGTAGCCGTACTTCGGACCACGTGGCCCGATCAAACAGCTACCGTGAACAATCACCAAGGTCGACAACCCCGCGACGACCACTATAGCGGCGACGAAGGCAGGCGAGGCCCAGGAGCTTTTGTCCGAGCAACCACCGTGAATGCGGAGGCGACTTGGCGGCGCCGGTCACGCTGGCGGATAATTGAAGAATTCTGTGTCCCCGACTCGCGTTCTGGGAAATCGGCGGGGAGGCAAGTTCATTCCCCTGCTGAAAGACTTCAGGAGATTCCTTTCCCGCGGGGCTGGATGAGTCAGCAATCTCCCCCTCTCTTCGACCCAGCTGCGACAGAGTGGACAAGCTCGCACCTGCCCAGCCGTGGGCGGTAACAAGAAGGTCCCCTTCGGTCCATCCGATTGGACAGTGCTCGTCGACCATTTTTCCCCAGCCAGGGATCTGGGGAAACCGGACGATATTTAACTCGGCCGTGAGTGTGGCCGAGAGAAGCCTGCTAGCTCCAGTCGACTACGGTTGACGAAGACGTTGCCCTTCCACTGAGAGCCATTCTCAGTCCCGCTCTTGTAAATATTGTAAATATGTGAATACAGTTTTCCCTTCACTTCCCCTACTCCCCGTCTCCGGCCCACGTTTCCTTCCTCCTTCGGCACTGCGGCGGTACTCCTGGACCCGATGCCTGGTGGGACACGCTTCTAGCATCGGCAAAATATATCAGTACACTGACTGTGCCAGAAAAGTTATTTACCGGGTGCCATCATCCTGTGGAAAGATGTACATCGGACAAACTGGGCGATGTTTTAATGAGAGGGTGGCTGAACATGTTCGCAATCTTTCCGCAAACTCAGGAGGAAATTTAGCTTTACATTGTAAGAATTGCGAAAAAAGTGATTGTCACCCGTTTCTCGAAAGCACAGAGTTCCCCGCTACGGCTAGAACCAAAACGGAAAGGGAGATAATTGAGGCCTTCCTAATCGCAAAGAATGCGAAGAATTGCGTGAGCACACCGTCTATTATGCTTTCTGATAAAGAAATCTCGTTTTTAGAAAGGAATACTTTAAACCATCCATTTTAACCCCGCACCTGTACTCTTGTTATTTGTTTTTGCCATCCTTCATAGATTTTAGCCTGGTTTTGCCTTTTCATTGCTCGCGTCGCCTTTACCTTGGTTGTTTGTTGTCTCCATCTTTCACTCTCAGTTGCACAGTTTTAGCCTCGATGTTTTTCTTAGTTCTTTCAGCTTACGTTTTTTAGTGGCTTTGCACCTTCATCGTTTACTGTTATACTGTTGGTTGCGCGTCTCATACCATTTTCCTGAGTAGGTTGCGCTAGTAATACAGCGTTTTGTTGATGCCCTCTGTGGTGGTATTGGTATTATCTTCATTTTTAGGATCTTTATATTCCAGTCTCCTTTTTTTTTCCTTGTATCTAGGTATCAATGGTGCGTAAGCTTCCACACACTGGTGTAGTTTAGATTGGCGCTCTGGCGGGTCTGCGCATCGTGTACACGTAACTGTCAATACTTATCTGTTTTTATCCCGGCTGTGTCATGTCTTGGTTGTTTAGAGCGTATAAAAGGTAATGCCCGAAGCGTTTTTCGAATAAACGTTGGAAGTTCTGCGCTCAGTGTGTGTACGTGTTTTCTGTCTCTATCCGTGTTTTCTTCGCGCAGTTTAATCATGAACGAAAAGCACCAACTAGCCCGCCAGAAAACGCTTCCTGAAAATCTTAATGTTGAAAGAAACTTCTTTCAAGAAGAGCGCCATGTTTGATTAGCGTTTGGTGAAGCTTTTTTTGGTTCTTCTTGCTCTCTTTGCTTCCTTAAGCCGCGTTTACATGAATGCGACTGTGGCGCATCGCATTTCCTAGCGTATCTCGCGCAGCCGATGCGCTACTGTTTACACATACCACATCAGGTATGGCGGGACAGTGACCGTTCGCCCGTTGCACACTGCAGATGGTTCCAGTCACCCCCATCTTGAGTGAAGTCTGCTTTGTTATCTTGCTGGGGGGGGGGGGGGGGAGGTTCTATATAGCCACAACAGGGAGGAGGAGGGGCACCTCGAAACAGGTTTCCATCCACTACTGAAGTCGACTTGCCTTCGATCTACTCCCGTCCGGCGCATTGATGCGATGCTCTTTCCTAGCGGCTCTAGCATTTCGCCTCCATCCAGATTGACGGAAGTCGAAATTCGATGGAGGCGAAATATTAGAGGCCCGTGTACTGTGCGATGTCAGTGCACGTTAGAGAACCCAAGGTGGTCGAAATTTCCGGAGCTCTTCATTACGCCGTCTTTCATAGCCTGAATCCCTTTGGGACGTAAAACTAACATATACCATAAACCAGCATTATCACCGTTTACATGAATGCGATGCCCTAAATAGGTGATGCGATGCTCTGCGGTCGCACTCATGTAAAAGCGGCTGTACATGACTACCTGAAATATCGCCGGAATTCTACCTTACAGAGAGATATTTTCCAACAAAAAGTCCTGGTCAGACTGTTCTCACTTCCTGTCCCGGCGGCTTTTCCCAGTGAGACGCCCATTCTGATGACCTTGCTAGTGTGGCAAAGCAGGGAGCGGTAGATGAAAGTAGATAAACCCTTCCCTCTATCTTCACTGTGGCGCCACTCCCTGCATTGTCACGCTAGCAGGGTCATGAGAGTGGGCAGATGCCATTGGCTGGAAGGGGGGTCCTTTGAGGTCGAAAAGCCCCTGCGTTCTTAAGTTGTATCCAAATGTATTTCCAACCACTGCACGCTTTTCCGGGAAGGAATGGGGGATGGCGCTTAATTTGCGCGAACCTGAACTCGGCTCGATTGCCGCCAGCTTTGGATATCGCAGTTGTCGAAAGGGACAATGATGCCTTCCCTTGACGAGTAAGTAACTGCCTCTACCTGCTCCTCACGTTCGCGCTCCTGCCTTGAACACAAAGAGAACGCGAGGTGTGAAGCGCCAATTGCCCTAGATTTCTGGCCTCCTGACGAGGCTGCATCAATGCTATTTTCTCACTTGTAGGTGGTGGTGTTCACACTTCTGTGCTTGCTAGTGCCAAACATCGCAAGGATTTCAGGCAGGTCACCGTAAAGCCCCAACTCCATGAACACGTCCACAGCGTGCGCGCGTTTTTTTTTTTTAAATAAACCACTACCTACCACCAGCGCCTGCGCGCCCAAGGCCCAACACGCGCCGCGACGAGCGTCGAAAAGTGGCATGCATCTCCATGCTCCTGGTACTGGCTCGCTCCCCTCGCGAGCAGACTGAAAAAAAATGTCAAGCCATGAACAAAAGATGGTTGGGGAGCTGCAAAGATTATAAGAAAATTTGGGGCAACCTGAAAGAGCTTTAAGCCGAGAAGAAAAGGGTCCCCGAGAGCCCCGGGGTCTTCCGATTGTTGAAAACCGGACCCCGCTTACGACGCGTACCGCTTCCGACCTGCTCTGGCCGACGCTTGGGTCCCCAAGCGCGCAGGACCCGCGCCGATGGAGTTAGGCCTTTAACAAAAACAGTTCACTGCTTCTGAAGTTCACTGCAACAACTCAGCGCGCACTTTAAAAATGATATTCCACGGGCGGTGTGGTTTAAAGGAGTATCGATGCTGCAGAAGATTTGAGCCAAGCACGGGAATCTTGGAAAAATTAAACAGTGTTGTCAAGTACAGCTGGCCCATTCTTTAGCTATAGCTAGCCTGACGGCTGCGGTTTCCGCAGCTTATGACGGAGTACTTACGAAAATATCGCTTCTAAGCCCATACTCACTAAGACCGTGCTAATATTGAGGTTTCTTAGTTCGCTTCGTAGTGAATTAAAGCTCAAAAGAGGCGGTCGTCGCGCACGCTAGCTAAAGATTTGGGCCGGCTGTACGAATGATGATGTTATTAAAGGATATCAACTGGTGCGTATGTGAGATGTTTAACTTTCTGCTGTGGGACCTCACCTGTTTGGTTTATTGTGTTTAGAGTTTAAATTGCAGATATAAAATAAATGTTCGTATCACTTTCCAATGCCTCGTATGTAGGCAATGTCGTAACCACTACGATGGCTACATTGTGGCTACTAACTGTCTATGCCTAGTCGCATGGTTGGCAGTTTTTAGGCTAGAATTTTTCTGTATTTTGGCTATGCCACTTCGATGCATCTGGCAACTCTGGTGGAGTTGGGCTGACCTGGCTAAGCTCGATTCCCTAACTAGACCCTTCACTGTTGGGTTCGTGTAAACTAGGTTCAGGACGACCTTTTGCGGAAATCTTTTATGCAATCAAACCACGTTTCCTTGCGGCACTATCGCGTTCTTCTTGAGAAAGACCAGTAAGGCGCCAGTTGACTTCAAGATGGCTGGGAGAGATCGACGGATAGGCTCATTGATTTCATACCACCGTCGGGGGATTAAACGAATTAAGGTAGCACTTACCTGTTTTCATTTTTGCGAATAATGCGAGAGGGTTGTACGGGAACGAGTGTTGATTGAAGAGCAACTTTTGCGAAAAAGTTTTCTTAGAGATTTCCGAAAATGGTTGAAACCTACGCTTTGTTGTAATCAATTTGGACGTGGATGAAGGGCTCATGATACCACGAAGGGATCCCAAAATGAGAAAAAAGAAATGGAAAACAAAGCACAAACAGACGCTTCTTTGTTTTCTAATGCTTAATGCCAGAATATTTTATATCAATAAGCTCCGTAATAAGCGGTCGTCTTGTACACCCAGGAGTAAATTCTTGTCTGTTGATGAAGCTGTGATGTACGATGAAAAAATACGTTTTGAGAAGTCGTGCGAAAGTTTTCCATAAGGAAATTGCACAGATTAAAAAGAAACTTTGGCTGAAACCTTTGTAACACTTTTTAGTCGGTGCTTCCTGCAAGCTCATAATTTCCCCCTTAATTTATGAGCTGAGCAACCACCACCTCACCAACCTGGCGCCTTGAATGGTTTCCTTCTCTCCAAAGATGCGAGCATGTCGACCTACGCAATACAAGCTTTTGCTCCATCGCCGCATCGTGCTTCTTCCTTAGCCTTTGTCTACACTGCAAACAGAAAACAATCCGAGTAGGAGTAATAAACGGCTTGTCGCGCAGCGCTCTCCGAAAATGGTAGTTCAGATACTCATTAGAAAATGTGTACCTGTTCTACTACTCTGTATGGAGAAGCATTTAAAGAGGTAAGTTTTACCGTTCTTAGACAACAGTTTATATCGGAGTAAATATTAAGCTTTCAAATGAGTTTCCACGGCAACTAATAGTAGTATTATGTACTACTTTGCACGGGGGAGGAACGGGTTAGAGATGTCGGCAAAATTCGAAGAGAATTTCTGTGAAAAGTCAATAAGGCTGTTGGTTTAGTACCACACTGAATTATACTGGTCTAAGCATTAATTCGTTCACAATACAGCTGCGTGAGAAGGAGGAAAAAGTAGAGAGAATGTTTACTACATTCGAATCGAAGAGAAAGCACGGATTTGTGCTACGTATAAGACGACGGTGAGCAGGCAGTGCCGCGGGACGGAGCAGATGGAAGTTGATGAAGACGACCTTCCAATGCACAGCGCGAGGGTGTGGTGCAGTTTAACACGAGGCATGTTGGCTGCGGCGATAGCCTAGGAGAAAGACGAAGACGGCGTTCCGAACGGTCGCGTTTTTGATGCTCTCCGCAGAAATGGATAAATCGTCCCTAGGCCGAGATACTGTTGCGGCTTCTGCTGCCAGTAATACTTACCGTACTGTTCTTCCCCGTCTGCCTGCTGGTAAGCTGGTTTTTAACTCCGTCGGACGGACCTTGCTGGCCGTCCCTATCGTGCCCAGGACTTTAGAGATGCCTTACGGGGTGTCATTGACCTCTGTGACATCAGCTCTATCGGACAGTTTCAGATGTCTCACGTATGGATGATAACATGCAAGACAGCGTTAGCGAAAGCTAAGCTCGTGAGCACTCAGGAGTTACAAGTGAAAAACCGCCGTTGTCTAGTGATTGACCCGGAACCGAAGACAGTAAAGCTCAAGATACTTAAGCTCAAAAACATCTTGAAGATTTTTACATTCGGGACACCCTTCGCGCTTGCGGAACGATTGCGTCCATCAGAGTGGAGCACTGGAGGGTTCCAGAAATAGAGGGCATGCGCACCTTGAATCGAGACGTTGCCTTGACTCTTGCTGATGGCGTCACTGTCAACGACGTGCCTCACATTTTGACAATTTGCGGTGTACAATGCCTGGTTTTAGTGCCAGGAAGGCCACCACTGTGTCTCTGTTGCCACAAGGTTGGCCATATACGCCGTCATTGCCGCACTCCTCGGTGTGATGATTGTCGGCGTTTCGGCCATACTACAGAGGAGTGCGTAGTGTCGTATGCTGATAAGCTACGCGGTGGCACACGTGCCATGTACGACGCATTGCAGGAGCACTTGATGGACTCAACAAAAGTTTTGGATGCTGGCACGCCAGCCGTTGCGCCCATTGACTCAGCGACTACTTACCCGCTGTCTGGCCCCGTTCCTGCTGTGCAGCATGAGACTACCCAGCCTTCACAGATGGAGCAGCTGTCTGCAGATGATGAGCGTCGATGCCTGTCGGAGAAGGCTCCAGCTATATGCAGTGTCAGTGATGGCACTCTTGGCGCACGTGCCTGTGCTGTGCGTGGGCCAGAGGAAGACAAGGACGACGGTGTGGCTCCGGCGCCGAGTGCCTGCACTGCTAGATCTTCTGAGGCTCCTGCCGGATGTGCCACACAGGTAACAGAGTGCCAAGGATGCCAAGAGGGCTATGTTATTCGACGCGAAAAAGAAACCTGTCGTTTTGCCCTATGTAGTACATCGTTTTTCACATGGGTTACGAAATGTTGCCAATCGCTACGAGGTGGGCACAGTAATCTCAGCTCCCGTGAAGTTATCTGCATTGTGTGCGGTGGTCAGAGCGAAAGCAGAGGGATTAAAAAGTGATCATCGTTGCCATGTTAATCACAAATCTAGGTTTGTGCCATGTAGAAAAGAGGTGATTTACAAGATTCCTCTTTCGTGTGAAAAATATTATGTAGAGCAGACCGGGCGCTGTCTAAATGTCCGGCTGTTCGAACACAGAAATTCTTTAACGCCAACAGCTCTTGAAAATTTACCGAATAGCATTGCAGAGAATGTAAATGTCGCCCCCTTATCGATAAGACGGTAGTACTTGACAAAGCACATTATCAACGTACGAGAGAGATTATTGAAGCGTTCCATATCGCGAAAGGGGGGGGGGGGGGGGGGGGAGTGTATTAGTGACGCATCCATCGCCTTGACAAAAAGTGAGATTGTGTACCTCCAATCAGTTGTTAAGTAACAGTGCACGTGTTTTATGTTGCTATGCTATGTACTTGTTTCCATCGCCGGCCTTTTATCTCCTCGTCTTGTTCTTTTTTTGAGTTGTTATTTTGTATTTCCTTCTTCCTTCCCCGCTTCCATATCTATGGTATATATTCTGATATCCTTCACAATAAAAAATTCAGTCGTGAGAAGCGCTTGTGTCCTGTCTTCACCTTGCCTGTGTCTTGTTTTTCGCGCTACGTATTTCGAAGATGCAATTGCTCCGACTAGCCCAGTTTAGCTTACTTGTGCATGGATATTGATTCAATTTCTTTTTCTATTTTTCATGGTTTGGCCTCTAACTCAGCTGAAGGTCAAATTTACGCGGTCCGCGATTGAAGCCCGAGGTCCCGTAGTGGAGCCTTCGCTTCAAAACGTGGTACTCGCTTTAGCGTTCCTCTGTCATGTTTTCCACTGTTCGAAAAAGTGCGAAGCATTTGTAAAAAGGAAAGCGGTGGCCATAGGTCGGCACACTCACTCATGAGTGCACTCATATCGCCTCACTCCCACTCACGTCTGTGAGTGTGAGTGTGAGTGAGTGGTCGTGAGTGCGAGTGGACATGAGTGTGAGTGCGAGTGAGTGGATATGAGTGACAGTAATCATGAGTGTGAATGCGAGTGAGTGGATGTGAGTGCGAGTGAGTGGTCGTGAGTGCGAGTGGACGTGAGTGTGAGTGCGAGTGAGTGGATATGAGTGTGAGTGAATGGTCGTGAGTGCGAGTGGACGTGAGTGTGAGTGCGAATGAGTGGATGTGAGTGGGGGTGGTCATAAGTGTGAGTGGACGTGAGTGTGAGTGGACATGAGTGCGAATGCGATTGAGTGGATGTGAGCGTGAGTAGAGGTGAATGGGTATGATTGATGAGTGGATATGAGTGGGCGTGAGTGGCAATGAGCGGTTGTGAGTGGATATGAGTGACAATGAGTGGTTGTGAGTGGCAATGAGTGGATGTGAGTGGTGGGTGGAAGCGACAGCGAAGTCGGTCGCCAATGTTTCGTGACGCTGATACCCGCTTAGCTATTTTCATGTTGTTGACAGCTGCGGGAAGCAAATATTCACTACTGACAACCGAAGGAAAGGATTCCGCTGACACGGGAACGGCAATCTTTCGTTGCTTTTGTAGTTCACCGTTGGCGCGGGCGCAGGCCCTTCGCGGATGCAGTGAGCCGCTACAAGTTTTGTGGGATTCTTTATCGAATTTCGCATTGCCAGTCCTGAAAATATAGATATATGTCTCTTGCCACGCTCCCCGCATGGCTCGATCTCGTATACATATGAGTTACAGTGCTTACTGCTGAAACAACGACTGTCCGCTGCTCGGCAATAACTACCGTAAGTTGGGACCTCGGGTGCTGCAGTGGACTAAGGTTTTTTTCTTTGCCCAGGTGTGCGCATTGCAGAGCTCTCCTCTGGCCGTAATTTGTTCATAGGCTCTGACCAATGCGGTAACCCGACCTCCTTTATCCCAGGTCTTGAACTGCACAAACCCGGCTCAAGCCCGCAAACGACGCGAAAACCAAGTGCGCTTTTCGGTAACGCCAGAGGATTCTTGTTTCTATCATGTACTTTAAACAGCCCAGCGTCGGAAATCAAGCATGTGGCTTTTATAAATTTTTTTTTTGTATGCATACCATCAGGCATGGTAATGTCTTTGACGCCCAAGGATGTATCCAAAACGGCAATATTTTATGTTTTAATTTGCGCCAGAAATTATTGTTTCGTGCTGATGGTGGTAGTGAAGTTCGCGGTCCTGTGCATTGTTTGTCGCGTCCGGGTTCGCGATAAAGGAATGTCCATTGAGTTTTTTTTCTGCCCTCCGCACAGCTGCTGCTGCAGGGAGGGGGATGAGTCACACTGGCTGCCCAGCGGTATAAGGGGAGCGGGATAGCGACGGATTCCAAGAATAAGGGAAAGGTCAAAGACCCTCCGGGAACATATACGTCAGGTCGCATCCCACTGTGCACGTTCTTGCGGAAAGGCGGATCCTCGTCGTGTAGCTTTTGTCCCATGTCTATGGCAGCACGCGTTGACAGCTTGAGGCGCGGTCAACAGGACATTGCCACGCTAGCTACAGGCTTGAAGACAGTTTGTAAGTGACGGTACTGAACAGATGGGCCTTGAGGTGACTTTCCCCTAACCTGAGTTTACCAGAGGATGAAACAACCTGCACCGTGGGGAATCGAGAATGTTTGCGAAGCTCGCGGGACGAAGGGAGAAACCTCCGAAATCTTGATGGTGGAAAATGTACATATTTGTGCAGTGTTTGTGGAGGTGAGTTATCTTCTTTCCAAAATCACTGATTGGTTGTGTTGTCCTTTTACAGTTGTTGATTGGCAACGTTTTCCTTTCCCCAATCATTTATTGGGTTGATGTTTGTGGAGTTACCTGATTGGTTACTGTCTCCACCGACGGCAGGGTCATAGGGTTTAAAATCAAGTGTTTGGGCGGGACCGAGGGCTGGTTTCGTCACGTAAAGCTACTGGTCAGTCAAATGTAAACAAGTTTTCTCCTGGCTTGTATCTTTCTTTGTTTTATTAATTTGTAATAAAAATTTAACCTCTCCAGAAGTGTCCTCTGGCAACGTGATCGAGCAATATCGAATCTGCGAGGGGTGATGAGTGACCACTTTCTTCGAGCATCGAAACTGTGCAAATTGGCCAAATAGCCCGACAAAGCCTGGGCAGCTCACCACCACATCTTTGCGACCCAGGATAATGTTAGGGGAGCTACGAGGGCAGTCGCCGCGACAGCAAATCTCTCATCCCCTCCGTTGTCAGCAAACAAGGAAACAGTACACTGAACGTAAATGCGAGTGAGCGGACATGAGTATGAGTGTGAGTGGAAATGAGTGTGGGTGAGTGGTCATGAGTGTGAGTGAGTGGTCATGAGTGTGAGTGAGGGGTTGTGAGTGTGAGTGCGAGTGTGTGTGAGTAGTAGTGAGTGCGAGCGGTCATGAGTGTGAGTGTGATTGAGCCACCTCTCATGGTGCCGAGGTATGGCGGTGGCATACGAAAGTGGTCGGCTTGGATCGACCGAAAAAGCCCAGACCACGGCCATTGTCGTCGCGCGACCCGAGGTCCCACTTTTCCGACCATACCCGAGTGGTAATGTCGGACGCAACCCACGAACGAAGCGGCTTTCCCCCTCAAAAGAGCCCGTTCCACCTGATACTGCAGGGAGCGGTGCCACAATGGAGAGAGGGGCCTAGCCTCGACCATATAGGGAAAGGAATTATCCCCTTTCATCTGCCACTCCCCACATTGTCACACTGTGATGATCATGGGAATCGGCTTACGCCATTTACTGGAAAGGGTTCTGTTGAAAAGGAAAAGATTCGACTATAGCAAGACCGCCGCTGCATGCATTACCGAGCTGACCCGGCGCCGAGCGGGAGACGGCAGAATACCAATGTTCTACGGACCATATCTACGCCATGTTTGCTAATGGCGGCGCGCAACTTTCCATGAGGCCTCCGCATTGCGGTGTTATTGCGCACTTCGCTGTAATTCAGGAAGAAAATGCAAGGGCTAGCTTTGCAATTACTGCAGTAATTGTGTGGAAATCATTTGAGGCTTTCTTCTGTTGGTGCAGCCCTGAGTAAATAAGACAGCTCTAGTGTCCACAGGACTGCCAACAGCTTTTCTTGGCAATGCTGCAAAGGCTGGGCAGGAAAGAGCTGGAGACGGGCTTTTCGCCCTATACCCTGGGGAAAGGTTCTTCATTGTTCTGGCTAAGGCCGTTGAGGGGTGAAGGGGGGGGGGGGGGGGGGGGCGTTTTTTGTTTCCGGCCAAAAAACGTTCGGATGTGTGCAATGACCATTGTTGCATTTGCAGTATTTTTATGCACATCACCGCACCTGTCTCTGCGTGGGTGCACCTTGTGCACAGCAGGCGGTTGAAACATGGTGGGTAGTTGCTCAAACTAATGATTTATTTGAGTTAAATGATTTCAAGGAAGTCGTCCTCCTTTATTTCAATAGTCGAGAGTGTGCAGATAGATGGTTTTCTTGACCACACGAAGTAAATGAGAGTAGAGGGAGCCTCAGGAAGCTGACTGAACGTTTCGACAAAAGGCATTTTCACTCCGAGGGGGAAGGCTGGGGAGCGGGAATCTTGTTAAGGCAGGATGCGTGCGAAAAAGTACTAGCTGCTTGACCTACAAAACTGAGAACTGGATGGGGACGGTGAAGAGATAGCGAATGTGGACTTGAAAGGCTGTGTGTCGCTGATGCACTCTCGACTGATCCTTTGTAGCTGATACGCTTCCTGGGGGATGTGCCCGCGGAAGAAAAATCTAACAAGCGTGCCAAGTCGTCTCTCGAGTCCATGGCGCTTGCCTTGTCGAGACACAAGTGGCACCGCGGATTCATCGATCACTGAGTTGAAAAAATTCGCATTGGTCGGCATCTTATGGGCGGTTGCTTTAGCTTTGTGTCAGTGAAGAAATTCGCCAGCGTTGTAAATGCGAAACGGCCTCAGTGAAATCTAAAAATCACAAGCCAAGGAAGCTACTTTTTTTGTATCACCTCTTTCTTTCAGTCTCCGTCTTTTTATTTCCGCTGCTCAGCTCCGATTTGGCGACCTAGCGTGCCGTGGTATCCGAAGGAAGAACAGCTGTGGTGGACACTATGGTTCCGAAGTAAGGACTCCACCCAAAATGTCTATTTTCTATTCTTCATACCTTCTTTTTGCGAATAAAGGAAGGTTTCTATTAAAGCCGCAGCTCCGCTGCTTCCGGCTTCAATGGCAGATGGCCTGGCTAGCAAAGGGGGGAGAAAATAGGATTTGCAGAGGAGGTCGGTGTTAGCGCTTCCTCCCACCTGAGGAGACCACACTGGTTTTTTTCGCCTTCCCGGAATACTGAGTCAGGTCTCTCGCTCCCTCACGTTCTTTTCCCCGGAGAGCCTCCCTCTTCACCGCAACGTGCTGGCTCCCTGGCTGACAGCTGCATTCTTTTTCACGTCCTCTCCCTTATACTCCCTCTGTGCACGTGGCAGGGGTGGTGGCGATCACAGCGCCAATCACAAGACTGTGCAGCTTTCCTTTCCTTCTTCATTATCCGCTATCTCCTCCCCTAACCCAGTGCAAGCAGTTTGGGAAAGTCCTTCAGTTTGTCCGAGTGTCGAGCAGGCTGAACAAGTGTGCCTCATTCACGCAGTTATGGACATCTTTGCAACTATCCCTACTGAAAAAAAGTTATATGATGCAATAACCTCATAGATCATTCATCATAGAATATCATACAATCTGTATGATATATCATACAATTCGTATGATATTCTATGACATCTCTATGATGACTGTATGATTTTACAGAAACGTATGACCTTTGAATGATAATTTTCTATGATTTGTATGATAAACTGTATGAGCTTATTGCATCATAGAACATTTTCAGCAGGGATGGACATGTTCGACGACCCTTCCAGCAACTTCTGGCTGGAGGAGGGAAGATTTTTCGACGATGCAAGCAGTGTGGGTGTGAACGATCACTTCGATGACGCGGCTTTATTAGGTCAGCGTGGCGGAAGCCAGCACATCGTGTGGGGCTACAACTCCTTCGTTGACTACCGTCCTCTCAAGTTCGTGGATCCACTGCCTGGCACGCGGGTGTGCTTCTTGTGCCGGGATGTTCCGCCGTTTTTGTGGGTGATCCCGTGCGGCCATGTGCTGTGCCAAAATTGTGTGAAGGCTGCCACTCAGGTGGTCGACTCCGCCGCAACAGAAACGGCCATCTGCCCAAGTGACTAGGTTAGGTTCACCACAGGCGACGTCCAGAGACTACACTTCAACGTCAAGGATCGGGGGGCTTTACGCGTCTACTGCCCAAACTTCGAGAGCGGCTGCAAACGCAAAATCTAGCTTCAGCACCTCGAGATTCATTACCCGAGGTATTGTCTTCACCAACCCGACTCGTGCACTCGCAGCCTGTCGAGAAACGACAACCCAATGTGTGACTTTGCCAGGAACCGGTACAGAAGCATTGGAACAAACCTCGCTTATTGGATTTCCCAGTACCCGCAGGATGCAGGAAACGATATCGTCGGCGAGGAAGACCTGGTTCCGCCGTCGCAGCACGGAGAAGCTACAGATGAGACTGCAGAAGAGGTGTCGTGTCCATCCGAACCTCTTCTCGCTGACTTTGTCTGCGCCCAGTGAACAAGCGGATCTTGTGATGATGGAAAAATTCTATGACATAGCCAAGCTCCTCATGAACCTTCCCGAGTTCACGATACTCCAGAGAAAGAAGCTACAGGAGACAACTTGCCCGAAGCTACAGCAATCCCCAACAATCCCGACGACAAAGGCTGGTTACAGGACCCAAGAATACGGAAGCCGCGTCTTTGCTCGACCCGGCCACCGTCGCGTTCGACGTCCCGCTTCTGCTACGTAGCCCGGAAGTTGGGGGGATAAGCCCGATTTTATACCCCTGTCACACGGCCAGTTTCAATGGCCTTCGAGTCGAGGGCCTTCGAGATTTTCGATCGCCATCGAACTCGAGGCAGTTGTGGTCCTGCTACACGGCATATCTCTATGGCCATTGAAATGGTTCTCGCGTCTTACGCCAAGCTCGTGTGGCGCCACAATCGCTACGTTCGGTTTCGCGCAGATAACAAAAATAATTAACTCTTGTCCAAAATCCTGCCAATGAAGCAGATTCGCTCGCCGCAAAAACTAGGACCTGTTCTCATCTGTTGACGCCCGGGCGAGGTGGAACTGCCGCGCGCTGCTGTTTCTCGCTTTTGCACACCACGTCGCCGCTCGCGGCGTACATAGATACAGTGAGAAAAGAGCATATATTTCTGCTGTCTACGTACCACGAGCGTATGCACGCTTACGTACGCTAAACGCAGGCGCATTCCCACTTTTAGTTCAGCGTATGCTAGCAGAGACGCAAAAATAAACTTAGCCTATAGTGGCGCCATCTGGTTGTCAAGAGGGGAACCATTGCTGTCAACAAACTGTCTCCTGGCCTAGCAGCGGCAGAATCGTCGTTCTAAATAAAAAATAAAGCAAATTTATCACTTATACGTTTTCTTGTAGGCAAGATGAGACGAAGCGAAAGACCGGTGCCCCATTTATGACCAGTGAACGGACAGAAAAAGGCAGCAGCAACGATAATTCAGTCCGAAGCGAAGGGTCCAGCTTTGAAGGGCGCCGCCATGTTTGTCGTTCGAAGCAATGCTAGCAACACTGGGCAACGCTCGAAGAACGTCAAAGCGGAGGTAAAGGAGACGGAAAGAAGGATGTGGAAAGAAAGAATGCAAGAAAAATCGGCGCTGGAGATATATAGGACACGAAAGCAGGACATCAAAAAAGAGCGATTATTCGATAATTCGCGGGGCAGTTCACTGCTTTTTGAGGCTAGGACAGGGACTCTGCGAACAAAAACGTATAGGTCCAAATTTGAAGAAGTGGATATTTTGTGCTCTGCTTGTAAAACGGAAACGGAGACCATAGAGCACTAGGTTCTGAGATGCGCAGAACTCCGCCCAGCCATCCCAGAGGGGGCAGCAACGGCCATAGAGATAGCGCTGGGATTTATTGGGGAGGACGGGCGAGTGGATGGGAAAAGCGTGACATTGACGAAGGGGAGGTTGCAGGATTGGTGGCGGAAATCAAGGGAGGGGTGAATTTCGAGGGGAAAAGGGTAGACAGATTAGGCATTGTAAGAGCGAAAGGGAAAGAAAGGGAAAGGAAAAATAAATCAACAATGGGGAAAGTATAGGCTAGGTGGCGAAAGCTACCGCCCGGTACAAAGGGTAAAGCCATTGTCATCCATCCCATCCATCCATCCATCCAGCCCTCGAAATCTCGATAGAGTTCCGGGCTGCTCCGTCGACTCGATAGACTATTGAGTCGATGGCCATTCAAACTGGCCGTGTAAGCGCTCGATCGCCTTTGAGTCGATAGTCTATCGGTTCGAGGGCCTTCGAAATGCCCGTGTGACAGGGCTCGCACTGTACCGTTTCACGGTATTGCATCGATGCCAAAACGGCAACTACTACGGTTGAGTGGGCACCTGCTATAGACGACCAGTGAGCACCGATTAATAGGCCCGCCTTAGCGCCGATCAACTTTGGCGTCGACAAGAGAGCCCATGTCTACTCTTGCCGCTCCTTTTGCTTGCAGGTATGGGCCATTGCAGTATACCATGCATTGCTCCGCATAAACTGTAGCCGGTAATTCGGTACCTCTTTTCGTAAGATTTTATTGTGGTTGAATAACAAGTATTCGCCATTCTGCATTTCATTGAGTGGTTTGTTAAATTAGCAATTACTCCTGTATTATTCTAGTAGCTCGTCGCATATTGTTTCAGTATTGGTTTTCAGTATTATGAAATTCATATTATTTCACTTTTCATTTCTATTCTTTACCATTATTGCTGCTTTTTACATTGTGTTGAGGCCGAATATACAATAAAGGAGGTTTCCACAGGCCAAGTGCATGTTCGGACGGGTTCTTTCTGCTGATAACGTGCCCGAGAGCGTGCACATTGTGTTTATGTATTTGAATGCGGTGTCCCGTGACTTTAAAACTGCAGTTGATATCATGTTCGCATAATAAACACACAGCCTGAATTTGTCACGTAAATTTGTTCCGATGTAATAGACACACCTGCTGAATTAGGACTGCTTCTTTTTCTACCACTGGCACCGCATCCTTTATTCGAGAAACTGCGGTATTATTTAATCAGGAGCGAAAATTGCCTTTAGCAATGGACCATTTTCAAGTACCCTGCTGCACATGCGGCGGGCGTGCCGAGTGAAAATGGTGGACGAGGTCGCTTGCACTGCTCATCCAAGTGTGAAATTCGCGTGTCCGGAAGTGCAGTAGTGGTGCCTTCTAGGGCCACCTGCAGGGGCGCACACGGTACCCACACGCACTACCCTAAAGCGATAAGAAGCGCACTGGGGTCAGATGAGGTATCTTCAGTTTGGCTGCCCTTTCTCTGCTGCGCAGGTGCAAGGCGTGGAGCACTTTCGCGTTCGTTTTGCGAGGCAGCGCGCGCCTGCCGCATTTCCCTCCTTGTTTTGCAAAACTGGGTAGGTTTATTAATGCGACAGCAGCGCATCGCGTTTTCTAGCGTATCCCGTGGAGCCGATGCGCTACTGTTTACACGTAGAGCATCAAGTCCGGTGGAACCCTTCGCCCATTGCACGCGGCAGAGGGGTCCAGTGACCCGCATCAGTGAGCCAAGTCTGCTTTGTTATCCGGCGGGGGTATTGTATAGGCACGAGAAGGAGGAGGGACACCTCCAAACCTGTTTCCATTCACCGCTGAAGTCGACTTGCCATTCTAGATCTACCCCTCCCTGGCGCATTGATGCGATGCGCTTCCCTAGCGCATTACCACCGTTGACATGAATACGATGCGCTTAAAAGTTGATGCGATGCTCTGCTGTCGCATTCATGTAAACGTGGCTTATGAGGGATGCCGTAGTGAAGGACGCTGGAAATTTCGATCACCTGGGCTGCTTTCGCGTCCATCGAAAATCGACCACAGCGGCTGGCATCGAACCCGCGTCTTTCGGGTCAGCAGCCGAGCACCATAACCACTGGGCCACCACGTCGGCACTGTTTTGCAGCATGAGTTATTGGCTGCCTTTCACTCCGGCTTCTCTCGGAAATCTGAACATCTTGCAGTCATTTCGCGAGCGGTTCGTGCACTGGGGCGCACAACACGCCGTCATTTTGCCCATAAAGAAAACGCATCTCGATTTCAGCAATATGGCGGTGCCCATACCTAGGTGGAGGATACATGACCGCAGTCGTAATAAAATTATGACAGTGTCGTTCTTGAAAAGAGGAAGTGGGTAACTAACTGTTCGTGGCGTCATAATTGTAAACATAAGCAGTCAAGTCGGGCCCCATGGTCAGCATTTCAGCGCCTACCGCGTATATACATGTAAAAACCTCTTTTCTGTCAGCGAAACAACGATTTTGTAGGACAGATTTATGACAGCACTTCCTTGCGACTTGTTGCTTAAAGATTTTTCACGTCGTTCGGGATTTTCGCATCTGACGGCACGAAGCCGGCTGTAATTCGGCGGCGATACCAGCACGCAACGATTCCCTTTGGAAGCAACCAATTGCAAACTGCACTTGAACCGCCTGAACTCGGGTGCCTCAGTGCTCTCGGCCCATCACAGGTCTGATCGTTAATGTTATTCTTTGAAGCTGCTGACGCCGCCTTTGGGAGCTGTGGCGGCCACTGCGCTGCCCACTGCTGCGGATTGGGAATGACGCGCGCGCCGCGTTCTTTGGGCAAGACGCCCGCTGGTTGTGCGCCCCACTGCACGAACTACTCACGAAATGACTGGAAGATCTGGTCATTTCCAAAGAGAAGCCAAAAGACGACTCCTCTGGCTGGTACAAAAAAAGCCAACTGATTGGTCATGTGTGCTCGGTGTAAACCATTTCGGTATTTGTCAAGTTCGGCGTTCATTTGCGTGCTTTTGCCCGTGGCATTTATACTTCATGCATTATTGATCTCCTGCGTATATGTGTGCCCATAGAAATGGTGGTATCCTGTGGTAACGTGAATGCCTTGTTGTATACGTGTCCTGTCACATTTTATTTTGCTTACGGGTAAAAAGCGAGTGCATGATGCAGTGGTATGCAGAGAGGAGTTCAAGCTTTTCCGCTCGATGCAGTGTGATTTCAGGGAACTTATATCAGTTTCGTCCTCATTGATATAATGACGAATGGTGATGAATGCCGATGAATTCATGGTTGCTTGGTCGACGACAGGGCTAGGCAGAATAGGGCTCCTGTGTGCTGGCTCCGAGACCTTTGTGCACAATGTGAGCAAAGAACGAATGCTTGTGAAAAAAAGTGCTGATCTAAAGCATGGTAGTTGCTTCCAATTCACTTCCAATATTACTTCCAATTTTTCAAATGACTGCTTAGTCTACCACCCGCGTTCAACCTGTAAGTGTAATCTACAGAGTGAGAATTATATTTTTCATGGTATTTGTGCTCATTCAACATATCAGTCATCAACCTACCTGTGAAGAGTTATTTCTGCCCTTAGGCCAGCCTACTTAGCTCTATTCAATTCGAAAGCTGAGCTTAAGGCAAAAGTGGGACTAGCTTAGCATTGTTATGATCCGCTGTTTTCGAAGCCATGTGATGGTATTACGCAAATGTTTCTTCCGAGCGAGACAGAAAACATACCTAAAAATTATACGCAATTTTTTCATATATTGTCAGCTTTCACTATAGCAATTAATATATCCGCAGATCTCACGTCGGCAGGCTTGCATTTTTTTTGCTATTAATCTTTTTTTCTATCGTCAGAAATCCTTTCCCATTGTTTTTCCGTAGCAGTCTTGATTGCTGGATGCGAGAGATGGAAAAACTAAAAGATATTGCTACATATCGGAAGATAAATGTAATTAAGCATATCTAAATGCAAATGCATGCGCGTAACCCGTAACTAGCAAACGAGCCCAGATTATTTTATTAACGACACTCAGCTGAATCCAGTCTCGTCTTACAAGTATCTTGGCGTTAATGTTTGTTCTAAGCTTTCTTGGAAAGCTCATATCATGTTCATTACTTCAAAGGCTAACCGCATGCTAGGGTACGACCGCAGGAAGTTTTCATCCTCTCCACCTCCATTGAAAATGCTACTGTATACTACACTCATTCGTCCGCAACTAGAGTACGCATGTTCAATTTGGGATCCTGACACCATCACATTAACAAATGAACTCGAGGCCGTGCAGAATCGAAGCGTCCGTTTCATCGTTGGAAACTACCATCGCACTGCCAGTGTAACAGATATGAAATCTAATCTTAAACTCCCCTTACCCTCCACTCGCCGTAAGCTTTCACGCATTTGCCTCTTCCATAAAATTTACTATCACAATCCTTGCCTGAAAGCCATCTGTGTAAAGGCACCATCTTTCATCTCGCCTCGCATAGACCACAATCAAAAAGTAGCTGTTCCACACTGCCGCACAGTGACCTGCTCTCATTCCTTCCTCCCTAAAACATGTCGTGACTGGAATAATCTTTCACCCACAGCCACCTGTGTTAGCGACAATGCGCGTTTTAAAAGCAAATCACTCGCACTGTTAGAATCAGACCAATTGTGATATGTTGTTTACTCATATATAGACTATATAAGGTTTCTTTTTCATTAATCCTTTTATTTTTTTACTCCTTTACTTTTGTTCTCAGTGTTTTCGTCCTCTGTCTCTAGCATTTTTCAATATTGTTCGTATATATAGCCATGTTTTTGATCTATGTATTGTTTTTTTCCCTGTCCCACCCCCTCTGTAATGCGAAAGCCCTGAGGGTAAATAAATGAAATAAATGAAATGAAATACATTACCTTCAATATTTCTATAACAGTGTCTTACTGTTTTTCATTTTACAAACTTCTTGTCCAAGAACGTCGCACATGGTCACATATTGCAGCAAGACACTCCGCATATCAAATCGCTGCATGCGGTCAAGGAAATACGCCGTTTCCTCGTTTCTGCAGCGTCGAGGGCCCATTGCTTCTGCTGCAACGGATTGAGCCCGGGGGTGACTGAGCCGCAACTAGTTCCAGAAGATGTGAGGCATTGAGACGTAACCTTCAAAGATCTTGGCGGCAGAATGTCTCCCCGAAATTGATAGTCGTGACCAGTTTCTTCCTCTCCTCTTGGTTTGGTGGGGCTAGCTGTTTCTTGGAACTAAGATCGTCTCGCGGGAGCAGAAAAAAAAATGAAGGCAAAAGTTGTGTACGATCTGCCTGATATCGGAGGTTCACCAGTGAGCTATCTGAGTAATTTTTCGTACTTAAAAAGCAGTATACAACCCGGTAATATGGCATCAAATGAAAAAGTGTAGACTTCATTAGAGCTCCAATCACCTCCCAAATGGCTATTTAATACCCCTGTCAAGCGCGAAAAATAAAGTGACTTGCTAAAAATGCACTCTAGCAGAGCTAAACGGCGTAACATAAGTGCACTCGACAAAGTGCGCACTCATGTCGGAGTGCGTTCACAAAACACACTTTGAGGGCTGAGTGCGTACATAGCCTTGCCACCAGTGACTTCAAATGCACTATATGTAGTGCATAAAAAGTACTTACAAGTTTATTTTACACGCTATAACACTGTGTTTAGAAAAAAAATCACTCATTATAGCTGCAAGCGAAGCAACAAAACAAAGAAACGAGATCAGATGCAACATCGCTGCCCGCCGCGATCTTGCTTGTCGCAATTTTGGATAGTCTTGGCTTTTCTTCTATTTTAGTTTTATTTCATTATTAAAAACTGTTGAAGCTCGTTTTATTAGCGCAGTCACGTTAAGCAATCAATTAATATGAGTCATTTTTCTTTTCCATTGACCTCTTCAAAAATTACCCCTAATTTCTGTCGCTATTTTTTTTTTTTTTTTTGCTACGAGCGCACTTTGATTTCTCGCTTGGCACCACGTATCCTAAAGTGTCACTCGAGATGCCGAAGCGCACTCCCGGTGCGTGCTTGACAGGAATATTGTAGAACGTCATATGAGCACAGATTCTTTCAGCAACCAGCACTGCCGCGAGAGTTCACAAAGAGAAAAAAAAAGAACTGTATTGAGGCTAAGAACTATTTTTCTACAGGAAAGCAAATGAGAGACACCCAACAGCAAACTCGGGAGGTGTCTATTCTCGGAATCTGTTAGCTGTACCCAGGTCACGACTAGCAGGCGCCATTCTTCAGCCGCTCCCTGCGCTGTCGCGGGAGAAGGGCGACTGCAGACCCGACAAAGGGCGAAGGGTGCAAGCCTGTCGCGATTAGTTCTCCACCCCGGATACGCGTCTCCAGCGCCTGAGCAGCGCTTGAAAACTTGAACGCGGGAGGGGGACGATGGAATGCGAAGGAAATGCCTCCGAATTTTTTCGTTCTCCCCATCCTTCAAGTGCTGTTTCAGACGCCTTTCAAAATTCCCGCTCTCGCCTGCGTAAACATGGTTGCAGCGCCAGGAATCTTGTACACGACGCCTGGACATCTTTCTTTTCTTAGTTTGCTTTCACGTCCACCAGCTCCTGCTGTAACTTGTGGGCGGGAACGTGGGCAACTTGCACGTCGTATGCAGGCAGGACCCGTCCAAACTCTTCACTTTTGCCTGGTACATCAGGTATGGCGCCACGTGATCGGCAGTGGTCGCCGCTCGATCGGTTTCGCATGGTGCAACGAGCAGCGCTCCAAGGAATTAACAAAATTCCTGGGGTAGCCACAACTCCTCAAAAAAGTTGTATCACTTCATCTTTTATACACACAGCCGCACATACGCAGTTTATCCACACGGCCCCACACGCGGCTGAGCTCTGACGGCATGCGCCGCGCACCTACTGCTCCACTCTGGTTTCGCGCATGCGCACCATCGGCCTCCCAGGCTCACGGCGAAATGGTCGACTGGGTAGCGTAGTGCAGCTCTCGCTACAAAAAAAACATTCCCTCGGCCTAACCGCTTGTTGATTCAAGCTCGAATTTTGCACAGAGGCGGCATTTGATGGTCAGTTTTGTTTTGTATGCTTTTTGGAAGGCGCTTACCGGATTGCGTCAGAATTAATCGAAAATCTCCATCGTCTGCGATGACAGCATGCCAAACAGCAAGCTTTCGCAGATGATGATACTGCGGCCTAACCCTTTGTAACGGGTGGATACAACATTTGTGTCCTATAGCCGGATAATTGCGGCTGTTTGCGCTCGGTTTGCTCGGTGTCATCTTCGATGGAATGGGGGAAGGAACCGAACTTACCGTGGAGCCATTGGACGCGAGTGCATCATTAATTGTATTCTGGTCCCTTCGAAATGTGAGTACCGGAATATTCGGCGCGGCCTGATGGTATCAGGCTCAGGCAGTAGATTGTCACGTAGTGGTGACTACAGTCCGGCGAACAGAAAAACAGCGCGAATGTCTTCGAAACCAAACTCTTTATTCCGGCTGACTTGCGCCCGCAAAGAACTGAATCACTCGGCAGCGGCCCCAAGCAACCACCGATATCCTACGGACGGCCGGCAGCGGTCTGTTTCGGATGTTCCGTAAGTCCACTGAACATCCGCAAACAGCCGCTAGACGTCCGTCGGCCGTCCGATAGGAGGCCAAAGGGCTACGTTTCCCCCGCTGACGGACGTCCATTGGCGGATCTTTCTCGAATATTCGCATATATAGTGCATGCGTGCATTTTCACTTCGCTGTCACTTTATGCCGTGTGCATTGCCAGTATAGCAACGACAAGAGATTTGTTTGTGCGAGGTTTAACATTCGTTTATATTTTCGTAGTTTTCTTCTTTTAATAACTAAGACTCGTAATGCGCTCATGTTATTCATCAATAATTAAAGAAAAAAACGTTTCGTTAAGCCAGACTTCAAGCGCTTCAACTTACTGTCACTGGTGCCACTGTGCTAACAGCCAAGCTAGCCAAGACCCATAGTTGCACTGTTCAGAGCATTCGCGACGCAATCTGCGCTGCGTACTCCAGCTAAGTGCATTAAAAAAACTCAGAGTTTTTAATGAGAAGAAATAAATGATGCAACATGTTTGCAAACTGGGAAGTAGCTAAAAGAAAGTAGAAGACAAAACAACTATCCTACCGGTGGTATCCAAACCGACGATCCTGAGTATCAACATCCCCTGACTGGGGTTGGGCCCTTCTCAGTAACCAAGCGCAACCGTGCCGGGCTTACGCATTATCAATGCATCAGAGAGAGAATTGTGCTTTTATTCAGCTGCACCACGTGCTAGAGGGATACTTGAATGAAATACAAGCGAGAATTTTCAATTTTATATGTAATAATTTTATTTCGCCATAAATAACAAAATGAACTTGGTGACTAATCAACTTTAGTGCAGCACATGTTTTACTTGACAATCCACATGTTGACGCAAGTATATCCTGAGCCTTATTCTTACATGTTCTCTAGGAGCAGCTCATACATGTTTTCTTCATGGTTTGGGCAGCATGGCAGCCACGTGCTCAGTTAGTATTTGGTGGTGGTGGTGGTGAAAACATTTATTAAGAAAGGACAGGAGGTATGCTTGGATCAGCCCGTAAGGGACCGATCCTTACAAACACTAGGTGGAGGTCCCTAGTATGGGACCCCAGTGGCGGTGGCCGCCGCCCGGGCGCGCCCGACTAAGGCTTGTTGGGCCTGTAAGTCGTGGCAGCCGAGCAGGGTCGCCTCCCAGTCCTCCCGGGTTGGGTTGGGGATGGGGGGAATAGCCGGGTTGGAGGGGCAGGCCCACACCATGTGATAGGTGTCCGAAGACACCGCACCACAGTGCGGGCAGTTGCCGCTAAAGGAGGGGTCAAAATGTTTTAGTGCTGCCGGGCACAGCAATGTATTGGTGAAGAGGCGGAGAAGAAGCCGCTCATCCGCCTTCTTGAGGCCTTTACATGGGCTTGGGTAAAGGCGATGACTGTTTTGATAGTAGGCTGTAATTTCTTTGAATGTATACACCGGATTAAAATCGGGTTCCTGATCGGGTGTGGAGGAGAAAACAGCCCGGTGAGAGAGCGCGCGGGCGGCTGCGTCTGCTGCCTCGTTTCCTGCCAACCCCTGATGAGCAGGGGCCCATATAATGTAACGGTGTGCGGGGTCCGTATCCCGTATGCAATTTTGGTATATTCGATAGGCTAGGAAGGGAGTGCAGCCTTGTTCGACGTTCCGACAGGCCCCTCGCGAGTCGGTGATTATGTATTTTGAATCGGAATGTGAGGCCGCGAGAGCAATCGCGACCTCTTCTGCCTGTGTTGCACTTCTGGCTCTGAAGGTGAGGCCGTTAACTGTGTTGCTGTTGTGAACTACCGCGGACGTGTACCATCCCCCGTGGTGAGGACCGGAGGCGTCTACGTAGTATACACCTGTTTTGTTGCCATAATGTCGGGCTAGCGCTTCTGCTCGTGCCAGGCGCCGACCATTATGGTCTTCGTGTGACATGTTTGCTGGAAGAGGCCGCACGTGGAGGGCACGTCTCCACAGTTCTGGGATGCGAAACCTGTCTTCCATTGGAGGGGTGTGTTGGATATGGAGTCGAGCAAGAAGGCGGCGACCCGACTCCGTTAGCGACAAGCGCGTGTACTGGTTTGTAAGGTGCGCCTCCCGGAGCTTCCGGAATGTATTCACCACCCCAAGAGCCATAAGCCGGCTGTTTGAAGTAGTGATGGGGAGGTCAAGGGCACGCTTAATAATTTTGCGAAGGATGACCTCAAGCGCATCCTCCTCTTGTTTCCGTAGGTGGAGATAAGGAGTCGAATAGAGAATTCGACTGGTTACAAAGGCGTTTGCCAGCCGCAAGGCATCCTTACTTCGTAACCCCCCGCGTTTGTTGGAAACCCGGCGGACCATACGGCCCACCTGGTCCCATGGGCGTCCGGAGGGGGGGGCAAGGGGGGGCGGCTGCACCCCCCTGGAAAATCACTCACTCGAACCGTGAGTGATGGCCGCACGCCAGGGGCGGTGGTGCGCTCAGCCAAAAGGGTAAAAGCAGCCCCGCTTCCACGCTTTGGGTCACATCTGCGAAATGCCGCGTCCGGGCGCGCGCCGTTCGCCCGTTTTCAAACCACGCCATCGTTAGCTCCGCTGAAGGAGCGGCACCGGCGAGCATGTGTTTCGAGCCGTCTTGAGATGGGTGTCTGTTTCTTTGATCTCTAGAGAGATAGCGACACGGAGGGAAGGACAAATCAGCCGTGTCCACCCCCGCTTTGTCGGGCTGTTCAGGGCCAAGCGGGCGATGAGTTGGCGCCGCCGCCGCTCACTGTCTCCTGCGATCCACGGGAGAGCGCAGTTCGGTAGAGGCGCCGCTTTCAGAATCTTCGGCAAAGGGGATTAGCAGTTGCTTTTGTTCACGGCGACGCAGTCTCCAGAGGCGCCCCCACACCAGCGTTCCTTGCGTCTTCTCCGAAAACCAGCGCCTTTGGTCAACGCAGCCCGATGGCGCCTGCCTGGCTCGCCTGTCACCTCTGGCTGGGCCTCAAATCACAATAGCGCCCATGTACTGTGCGATGTCAGCGCATGGTAAAGACACCCAGGTGGTCGACATTATCCGGAACTCTGTACTACTCCGTCCCTCATAGCCTGAGTCGTTTTGGGGCTCTGAACCCCATAAAAAACACAAAAACAAATTTTCCGACCGGAGTGGCGAGTGTCCCTTCCCCTCGGAAGTCGCGCGGCGTTCCTTTCACCCCCAAAGTGCGCATTCGGGGATATAGCGGCTAGTAAGCCCTTGCACGTGCGCGCGCCTCTGTGTTCGTGCTTCGGTGTTTTTATTAGCCGGTTGTCAACGAAGCTGAGAACAACCAAGACAGCGGACGAGAAAACGACGAGCGGCGAGCAGTGTGTGTGCGGTCGCTCGACTGTGCGGATGCGCGAGCAAGATGGAGCGAGGTGTATGAAGTTGCGAGCGTGCATTTATCTTGTAAACAAGTTTTCGTTGTATATATAGTCATCTTTTGTTTTCAACTTACGCGTTCAACCGTTTTTCCAATCAATGTGTGTGATGAGTGTGCACCGAGAACGTGTAATGAAGCACAGAAATGAATTTATCACCCGTGTAATCACGCAATTCGCCCAGAAAAATCCGAGGCGCCTACAGTTGCTGTTCATGGAATACTGACTGAGTGACTGTAGTTGCGTGTTTGAGAACATATTGTGCTGTGTGCTGGTCATCAATCCGGGTGAGTCGAGAACCCGTATGCAGCAAGACTGAGCACTCTTCTCCACGAAGTGACAGTATCTTTTTGCATTTTTATTAATTTTAATTGTTTCTTCGTTAATAAACTCCAATGTATCTCTCCTAGCCACGCTTTAATTTGCTGTTTGTAATTTTTCTTTCATGTGTGTATTTCACTTATTTTTTATTTATATATAAATAAATAAATTTACTCCGCAAATAGTGCCTTTTGCTACGAACATGCCCCCCCCCCCTTCCGGCGCCAACAACCAATGGGGCCCCCCCCCCCCCTGCAAAAAATTCTGCGGACGCCCTTGCCTGGTCCCCCACCTTTCGGAGTTTGGCCAATGTAGTGTCTGGCCGTCTGTGTTTGTGGATGTAGAGTCCTAGTACCCGTATCTCGTCACTTTCGCGTATGGGACCACTCTCAAGAGAAAGAGAGATTTTAGTTGCGCACTTCTGTGAGGGGCGGAGGTGCACAAATTCCGATTTTTGAGGGGAACATTGAAGACCGCAGCGGCGGGCGTAGCGGTCTACTATCGTCGCCGCTGTTTGCAGGCTGGTTTCAATGTCTCCTGTGCTGCCCTGCGTGGCCCATATGGTTATGTCATCGGCGTACAGGGCGTGCTGCACGCCGGCGACACCATCCAGTTGTGCCGGCAGGTGCATCATAGCCAGATTGAAGAGCAGCGGGGAAAGTACCGCCCCTTGGGGGGTTCCCCGCGTGCCGAGTAGGTAAGGACCATGCTCTCTATCTTGAATGTGGATGTAGGATTGACGATCCATTAAAAATTGGCATATGTATCTGAATGTGTTGAGGCCACAGTCGGTCTGACTTAGGTTAGTGAGTATGATCTCGTGTGTTACATTGTCAAATGCCCCTTTGAGATCCAAGGCGAGTACTACCCGGTCATTATGGGGGCATTCGAGGGGGTCAAGGACTTCCCGATTAAGTTGCAGGAGGACATCCTGTGCGGATCTGTGTGGGCGGAATCCGAACATGGTGCTCGCAAATACATGTTTGTGTTCAAGATATGCAGATAACCGATCCCGCACCATCGTCTCCATGAGTTTGCCCACACAAGAGGTGAGAGAGATGGGACGGAGGTTATCTGTGTCAATGGTTTGCCTGTTTTAGGGATGAAAGTGACCAGAGCCGTTTTCCAGTCAATTGGAAGGGGGGTGTCCCCGCGCCAAATTGCATTGATGTAGGCGAGGAGGGACTGGTATGCCAAGTCAGGCAGGTTCGTCAAAAGCTTGACGGTGACCTTATCCCTCCCTGGCGCAGTGCCCCGTTTCATTTTGGCGAGGGCCGCCCGCAGATCATGGAGCTGGAAAGGTTGATCCAGCTCCGTGTTCTCCTTGCCTGCATAAGAGTACGCAGATCCACGGGCGTCTTGGGCTGTACACAGATACTGGTCCCGAAGTTTCTGTGCCAGTTGAGTTGTGTTGCCAGGGGAAGCATGCATGGCTCGCTGCAAATGTTTTTGTGTTTCTGTTCGTGTTTGGGTTGGGTCGATTAGGGCTCGAAAGAGACGCCACGTGTTGCGGCTGGACATTTGTAGCGCGGCCGTGTTACATCTATCCACCCAGTTGGAGTCGGCGAGTTGGGCCGCGTACTCTGCCGCTTTCTGGGTAAGCTCGGCAATTCGAGCTTTAAGCTTTCTGTTATGTTTCTGGCGCCGCCAACGGCGGACGAGGCTGCGACGGGCTTCCCAGAGGTGTAGAAGGTGGTTATCCACGTCCGTGACCGCCTCTGAGAGCTGGATCTGAGTTTCATGCGAGCAAAGGTGTGTCAGCAGCTGTTGGGACCATGCCTGGTATCCTTGCTCCGAAATGGGTGTATTATCAAGTGTGTGAAAATTTTGCCTGAATTTCGTCCAATCTGGGATACGGGCTTGTGTTCTGGGACGCTTGAGGGGTCGTGTGCGTAGTGTAGTGTTAAGGATGCAGTGGTCGCTACCGAGGGTCTCCTCGGTGTTGAGCCAGTCTGCGTGTCGTATGTTGCGAGTGAAGGTTAAGTCCGGACACGTATCCCGTGTCACAGAATTCCCTAACCGTGTTGGGTGGACGGGGTCCGTGTGGAGGGTGAGGCCCAACGTGGACGCAAGTTCCTCCAACTTACGTCCGCGCGACTCCTCCTTGCGATACCCCCACAGCTGATTGGGAGCGTTAAAGTCGCCCACAATCAGCAGGGGATCGCGACCCGCAACTCTTAGCGCACGGCTAAAGAGGTCCGAAAAAGTCACTCGCTTAAGTTTGGGAGAGCAGTACACGTTGAGTATATGCAACGGCGGGTCCTTGCGGCGGAGTGGTACGATAGTCACCATTACATAAGAATACTCGAGCTGGAGATCGAGATCTACTAAGTTGGCTGTGTAGGCTTTGTGAACGAGAAGACAAGACGCGGGATCCGGTTGGAACGTCGTGTAATTTGAAAGTGTGGCGCCCAGGCCTGGCTCCTGGAGGGCAACCACGGCTGGTAGGGACTCGAAGGTTTCAAGGTAGAGGCGGAAATTGGCCCGCTTAGTGCGGTCTTTAAAGCCTCTACAGTTCCATTGTGTTATTGAAGTGGACACGGCCGAATTGGTGATGGCGGAACTCCTTTGATTAAGGTGTCTCGCCATGATTTAAAATTTTTAGGGGGGAGGAGGAGGTATTGGCTGCCCCAGAGCCAGCTACTTGTGCCATCGAGGGGGTGATGACGGAAGGAGCGGGGCAACTGTCCTCATTGTCCGAATCAATAATGAAACGGTTGAATTTTGAAGGACGGGATACGTCCCTAATGGGCCCCGTCCGACGGAGGAGGCGGGGGTTGTCCAAGATGTGTTTTGAGACCAGTGCGGGGATGGCAGATTTGACCTTGGTCAAGATATGGTCCATGGCGGTCTCGATCATAGATCGTAATTTAGAGGTTAAGCGTTCCTCCATCGCGGAGATGGCTGTCACGAGGACAGGCGAGATCTCCGCGTCGCTCTCCATTGCGTCCGAGTTCGGTGGGCTCGGAACGGCGGACGCCAATTTTGATTCTAAATTTTGAATTTTGGTGAGCAAAAGCTCATTCTGTGCCCGGAGCACGTCTATCTGTTTTTTGTATTCCGCATCTAGTGTGGAGGCGGTAACTGTGGGGGAGGAGGGATGGGAGGAGGAGGAGGCGATCTCAGCCCAGCTGCTCACCTGTTGTTTGCCGTGTTGAGGCGCTGATGCCCGGGCGCCGGTAGTGCCATTTGACTTGAGGGCCGGGAAGTGGCCAGTGTCCCTGCCGCTGGGCGGTGGAGGCGGCGTCTTCTTCCCGGGCGCTGACTTAACCGATGATTGCAAAGCCGACGACACTCTGTCGTCGGTGCCGAGAGCACCACGCGGCGTTCCGGCACTGGCGCCTGAATTTGGGTGACTTGGAGGCTTGCCAGGTCGCTGGTTTCCTCGGAGCACTGTGTGTTTGGCCTTGGGGCCGGGCACCTTGGGCTGCCGGAATTTTTCGGTGCAGTCTCGGGAGTTGGTAGCGTGGGCTTGTCCACAGACTGCACATGTTGGAGTGCATTGATGAGGGGTCTTGACCCCGTCGACGGTTTTCACCATTTGGCCACAGAGGCCGCACTTTTCGTCCGGGAAGGGGCATGTGTCCGCACGGTGGCCCACAGTGCCGCACAGCACGCAGGCCGGGATGGTTTTTTTGTATGGCCGCACAAGGGTCACCTCTTAATTATAGTGAACATATCGCGGCACCACTTTGCCCACAAAGGTGAGCGCCGCGACGTCTGATTTTCCAAGCTTGCGGATATCGGCAAGCTCTCCAGCACGCCACTGGATCTTGTTTTGGAGCGACTCACTGGTCTAGTGCTTGGCCACGGTGATGACGCCGCGGCACACGTCGCCAGTGAGTTTCAGCTGCCCGTACATGGAGAGCGAGCCCTTCGATGTTGTAAGTTCGAATTCCCGCAGAAGCTTGTCCGCGACGTGCGGCTCCCGGGTGCCTGCGACGATCAGGTTTTGCTCCCATGTGGGGAGCAGGCTGAGGGATGCTGCGGCCTTGGCGCCCAGGTAGGCCGCGAACGCTGCTCCCAGCTCGCCATGTTGATACACATCCCTGAGAGCGACGGCCGCCCGGGGCTTCAGGATGATGACTATGTCTTCGGCATGAAGCCGCGGAAGCGGCTTTGGCTTCCAGGAGGGCCCGGTCTTAGATTGGGGCCGACCATGAAGCGCTGCAGCGCGCGTAGCAGCGTTCTGCCGTGTTGACCGTCCTGCCACATCGGCGTCCGTTTTAGCGTTCCGCTTGCGGGAGCGGCGTTCGACGAGCTTGAAAAGCTTCATGTTTTCGATCGGCGCAGAATCCGGGTTGTCAGGCGTTGGAGTTGCCGGAACCTTGGACCAGGCCATGGTGTCCGGGTCGTAGCCACGTTGTACAGCATTATCTGAAGCCATCTTGCTGCGGGTGGGCGGCTCACTCACGGCCGGGCGCCGGCGTAGGCATCAGGCCTAGCACCGTTGCCACGATACGCGTGAGGATCAGCCCTAAAAGGTCTAAATGTAGGCTCACCTGGGTGCGAGTGGTATCCCCAGGTGGCTGTCAGGTTCACAATGACAGACGCAGCTGTATTGAAGGGGTTCCGGGCGAAATTTCGTGGCTCCAGCCAAAAGTTGGCGGAGACGATGCACTGCACGTCCTCTCGCTTCGCGCGCTCCTAGTATTTCAAGGCACTCAGTGTACTGAGAAATAGCGTTTTGAGTTTGAGGAGTGTATTTGTATCTGTAAAAGCTTTAAATTCTTCGCATTCTTTTGGTACATTCGTTACGAGTTGGCTCGGGAGGATCAAACTGTTGCTTTTTTTCACATACTTCTTGAGCGGTTTAAAATGGCCGTATGGGCTTTTCTAAACCCCAACTAATGCTCTTGTGCATGTGCTCTAGTTGTTCGAAGATTTTAAGGCTGAGCTCAGAATGAACACTCCAGGGATCCCTTCCTCAGGCAATTTTTCCAGCTCTTCTGTTTCCTTGTGACATGTTGTACCTCTTCCTGGAGATTGGGGTCAAGTAGGTCAGCCACGTGGACACCAGAGGCATTTTTAATACGGTGGCCCTATCGGTGCGGGGCATAAAAATAGCGGGGGGACAGTGCGCAGGTCAATAAAATACGCCCCTCCCTGTGCTTATTATCGTGCACTTCCCCCCGCCTCCCCCTTTCCTGCTTTTCCCCTAACGGATAGGATGCCCGTATTCTAAACCTCCCTGTTGTCATCCACATTGTAGCTAATAGAAGTCGGCCTATGTATGAAATGGGTCACGCGGATCACTTTCACAGCGCATTTGGCATACACGCACTCGAAACCAGCTGCTTTAAACGTAGAACTTTTTCTACCCCAAAAATTTCCTTCCCGGATTAGCAAGAACTCGTAATTATGTAGTGCAAGTTAAGCAGGGGGAAGGGAGGGAGATGGTCTTTGTACACGTGTTTCTGCATTGAGTAACTGCCGATTTCTTTTGTGTTGCCAATGGTTTCCCCCAACTTTGTACACGTGTTTCTGCATTGAGTAACTGCCGATTTCTTTTGTGTTGCCAATGGTTTCCCCCAACTTTGTACACGTGTTTCTGCATTGAGTAACTGCCGATTTCTTTTGTGTTGCCAATGGTTTCCCCCAACTTTGTACACGTGTTTCTGCATTGAGTAACTGCCGATTTCTTTTGTGTTGCCAATGGTTTCCCCCAACTTTGTACACGTGTTTCTGCATTGAGTAACTGCCGATTTCTTTTGTGTTGCCAATGGTTTCCCCCAACTTTGTACACGTGTTTCTGCATTGAGTAACTGCCGATTTCTTTTGTGTTGCCAATGGTTTCCCCCAACTTTGTACACGTGTTTCTGCATTGAGTAACTGCCGATTTCTTTTGTGTTGCCAATGGTTTCCCCCAACTTTGTACACGTGTTTCTGCATTGAGTAACTGCCGATTTCTTTTGTGTTGCCAATGGTTTCCCCCAACTTTGTACACGTGTTTCTGCATTGAGTAACTGCCGATTTCTTTTGTGTTGCCAATGGTTTCCCCCAACTTTGTACACGTGTTTCTGCATTGAGTAACTGCCGATTTCTTTTGTGTTGCCAATGGTTTCCCCCAACTTTGTACACGTGTTTCTGCATTGAGTAACTGCCGATTTCTTTTGTGTTGCCAATGGTTTCCCCCAACTTTGTACACGTGTTTCTGCATTGAGTAACTGCCGATTTCTTTTGTGTTGCCAATGGTTTCCCCCAACTTTGTACACGTGTTTCTGCATTGAGTAACTGCCGATTTCTTTTGTGTTGCCAATGGTTTCCCCCAACTTTGTACACGTGTTTCTGCATTGAGTAACTGCCGATTTCTTTTGTGTTGCCAATGGTTTCCCCCAACTTTGTACACGTGTTTCTGCATTGAGTAACTGCCGATTTCTTTTGTGTTGCCAATGGTTTCCCCCAACTTTGTACACGTGTTTCTGCATTGAGTAACTGCCGATTTCTTTTGTGTTGCCAATGGTTTCCCCCAACTTTGTACACGTGTTTCTGCATTGAGTAACTGCCGATTTCTTTTGTGTACCCAATAGTTTCCCTCAACTTTGTACACGTGTTTCGGCATTGAGTAACTGCTGATTTCTTTTCTGTACCTAATGTCGACCACCCTATGACTTGAGAGGGGTAACAGCTTTCATACTTCATTCCCTTGGCTACAGTGCCACAGACCGCCACTTTAGGGTTCTTCGAAAAATAGGTACTTTTCCCTTCCTAACCACACACGATGTCAAAAGCTGGCAGCAGCCGTTCGGCCCCTATTTCCTCCACCCTCCCCCGCCCCACACACACACACACACAAAAGTAGGAAGAAATGTAGGCTCTCTATACAAAGGAGGCACTGGGCTACTGTTCCAGGGAGTGAGTCAAAACGGAGAAGTTTCCACGAAAACCCCGGAGTGTACCTCAAAGGATGTCACCACCCTAAGGGAACCACGTGCACAGCACCAGCTGAGACCAGCCGGCTTGCACAAAAGTCCCGGTATGCTTTCACATCTCCCATTCTTTAGTCAGCGCGGGGGCGAGTGGGGTGGAGGGAGGAAGTGGTAAGGAAAGAAGTTAAACCCGCCCCTTTCGCAGTCGGAGCCTATCAGAATCGGAACCTCCCCCTCTCGCACTCTCTTTCCCCCAATCGCAGCCTGTCACCTCAGTTGGGGCTTTCTCCTCGCCCTGACCCGGTTTGACCTGTGCTCTTTTCTCGGAAACTATGTACACTCCGATCCTCCCGGCAGGAGTCGAGACGCAGTCTGCAACGCAGCCAGCCACGTGGTCGTCCCCTACGCCTTCGCATAGTCTGGGCAGCTGCTATATATTGGTGTAGGGGGACCATCGTTCCAGAGTGACCGCGAGCGATAAAGACGAAGATAGCCGACAACACAGGTGACAAGCTTGATTCAAGTGCAGTTCGAGGTAAAAAATCATTGCACAATGCACCGTTCACCCAGTTATGGAAGAGAATCGCGACGGTACAGGCGTGTGCAGCGGAAGAAGGTGGCGAGCTCGTCACGGGAACCCGGCATCTTTTACGGACTCAATTCCGACTTGGGCCTGGAACACCGGCCGATAGACTTCGTGCAGCCTGTGCAGGGCCTACAGGAGTGCTCAACGTGCGGGTGTGCTGAACGTGCTCCACTTTTTCTGTGCGGCCTCGCCATGTGTCAGCGCTGCCTGGATTACGCGCAGTCGGCCAGGGCCTTTGGTGAGGACTGTGCGCATTTCTGTGGCACATATCCTAATCACGGCATGAGCTTCAATCCAGACGTAGTCGCTTTTACGCCCAACTCTCAAGGTTCGTGGTATGGTTTGACATGTGGTTGTGCCTCTGGAGAGACCCCGCACTCCATGGCGGACATTGTGAAGCGGTTCAGTGCGCTGAAGACGGATTCCTCCGAAGGCGAGTCGGCATGCGGATCAGCTTCTGGACAAACCTCGAACGTGGATGACATGGTCGAGTGGGTCAGTGAGGTGAAAACGGATGCCTCCGAAGGCGCGGAAAGTGTCACCGATCTAGTAGACCCATACTGGCGGGAACTCATCAGCTTAATTCAGCTTTCCATGGATTCATCGGCCGGCCAGAAGAGTTCAGTTGGTGACAGCGCTTCCCCTTCGACGGAACCCAGCGCCAACCGGGTGACTGACGAATGTTGCATGCAGTTGGTGGCGTTTGGTGACCCGCACTCCTCTCTCTATGACGTCGACTGAACACTCCCCTGCTAAAAAAAGTTCTATGATGCAATAACCTCAAATCATCATTCATCATAGAATATCATACAATCTGTATGACATATCATACAATCTGTATGATATATCATACGAATTGTATGATATATCATACAGATTTTATGATATTCTATGATGAATGATCTATGAGGTTATTGCATCATAGAACTTTTTTTCAGCAGGGTCGCTCGACAGTAGGCGAGAGGACTTGCCCCTGTGTGGTTCTGTTGCGTCCGAGAGCACGTTTTACGGAACACAGGTCGTTTTTTTATTTCTTCATCGTTCTTTTTTTATCATTTCTTTCTTGTCCTCAATTGCTGACCTGTACTTGATACAAAAGTGAGTAATAAATATTCACCAACCACTAAGATAATGTCTGGACTTCTTTTGGGGCTACATGACTGTTGCGGGTATCGACATGGCGCAAAAAAACCAAACCGCTGTTTATCGAGTTTTTCGCCAGTGTATGCAATGCTTGCGAGTAAGTGCATCAGTTTTAATCGATGTACGCCTTAACAACTGTACATGTGTTGATAGTTTGCTTAAGAAACACGCGCCTGCAGACTCAAATCGAGCAGCCGGGAAAAAGAAGGCAGGTTTCTCTGGGGAATCTAGGGAGGTCTATCTTGTAGATGACGTCACTTCAGTGAGAGCCCTGCTTCGGCGGCCATGTTCTCGGACCGCTTGGCTCCCGCGCACTCTTCGAGACGCGGATGAACCGAGTTGTTTCGTGTAGCCGCCGGCTCCTCCGCGGTTTTTGGCCAGAATTGCCTCATCTGCCGGGTCCGGATTCCCTTTACGAGGGCTAAAAATCGCGATTTATCTGTCAATGATTGTTGCGAGGGATAGGTTCGGCAGTGTGAGAACATCGGCCACTCATAATTCACTGGAAGCAGAGGAGAGAGTGAGAGCTGATATGGCAACATTACCAGTTCGCGACCCTCGAACGAATCCGTACAAGTCGCTATAACCGCAAATTTCCTTGGGTGTGAGTTTGACAGCAACGCAGCTCAAGAAAGTCGTAGTAGGGTCAGCACAAAACGTTTACATTTAAGCTCTTTGAGCTGGTGATTTTTTTGTCGAGAATTAAAGGCAAATATTAGTTCATTTTTTCTTTCTCGGTGCTAAAGCACAGTTAAGAGAAATATTGATTTCTGAGGTCAGCTGCGGCGGCATGGAGAACGGTGCATGGCTGGTACGCTGCCCCCGCCACGTCGGCCTCGGCATGAAAGTTCTTCCTCGCCGTGCCGTTTTTCACTCTGCGCTGACGTCGTGTGGAGATTTCGTACGTGGAGTTGTAGCGAAGGAGAAGAGGTCGCCATTTCAGTGTAAACATTTAGGTTCATCTGTGACGCTTATCTTGTTTCGTCAATATCAAATACTCGACAGTCGAAATTACGGATTTACCTGTTGTGAAGTGCGTGCCACACACTCAAGGGTTGACGTTCTCGCGTTTTATTTCGACGACATTCGCGCGGCAGAAAACGTCGCGGCGGCGCGACGCCCGGCTCGACGCGAAAGCAAATGTGATCAACAAGTGGCAAACACCACTCTGCAAGGAGGTCTGTGAGAACAGCGACGCTGACCATTCTGCTAAAAGCAGGAAAGTTTCACTTCGACACCACTGTACAAATTTTAGCACGCGCGCTTAAGTATCTATAAAAATTTGCGTGCTCCAATGCACGCCGTCGCGTACCTTTGGACGCCCATTCGGCCGCGTACACCAGCCGCTGCGGTTGTCTTTGACACATTCGCTTCAGGGAGGGAGCGCAGGCACTCCGGTTCAAGATTCGGCCGTGTTCTCCAAAAAAAAGCGACATTTAGGGTCTGAGGAAGCGTTTATTTTCACGACAATAACAATTCCGTGCCATGGCGGCCATGTTGGCGGCGGCAGGCAGAGGACCGGAAGGGCGGGCTTTCTGCGTTGCTATTGACTCGCCTCAGCCGCCGCTTCCGGTCTTACCGGACGCCGCTTGTCAAAATCTAGCCGGTCCTGCTCGGCGGCGGCGGACGTTTTTCTCGACGCCGGGCGTCAAATCTGCTGCGTCGGGCGAAAATCGCCTCAAAAACGCTCCATGTATTCCGGGGTGCACCACATGCAGCCTTCTGTTCACCGCGTCTTCCTTCGCTGGCACTGATCTACTGGGATATTCCGCGGTGAGAAAAAGTTTGTATTCGTCGAAAGTTTTCCTCCGTGGCTAATGCTGCGCTTGGAGTCACGAAATATCGAGCTCACAACCATGGTGAAACGACGCAGCGTGCATAGTGCGGGAACAAGGGGGTTTTTAAACTTGGCGGAAGATATAAGAATTCCTTTCACAGATGTCAGTGCAAGCTATGTAGTCCTTGTTTTTTTTTCTGTTTTGCGAGGTCAGCAAGTTAGTTGACTGATCAAGGTTCAGAGACACTGCAAAAAAGGTTCAAGTTGTGGAATTGAATGATAGAGTAATGAAAAATACAGAAAAGAGAAAGCGCTATGAAGTGAGTGTTAGAGACAGAAAATCAGTTCTTTCTTCCTCCATGGAGAAAATCGACCTATTAGTTTCAGACCCGGCGGGGCGCACATCGTCGTCTCCCGTCTCCTGATTTTTTGGTGGTCTTAGTAATAACGCTGCCACAGTAACATATTGAATGTCATTCGATGCATCGAATGTCATTTGGCTTTTGCGGTGTTACACAGTGAAAAATAATATCATTCGCAAATTATAGCAACGATGATGAGTGAAAAACAATTTAGTACAACTTAGGGGCGTCAGTGCACATAAAAAGTGTTTAAAACTCTTGTGTTTATTTATAAGTGTGCACCAAGATTTGAGTGGCAAATAATTGGCTTTAAATATTAATTTTTGCCATCCTGTAGTTTTTTAGCTAGCCGAGCCTAGCCGGATCAGTCAAAACCAGCTCCCCAGAAACTGCAGAGGAAGCGGCGATAGCACTAGCTCTGACTACTAGTAATGCTGACCTGATCTTCAGCGATTCAAAAACAGCCATCCGAAATTTGGCGAGGGGCACAATATCTGTCACAGCGGCGCGGTTGCTGAATCGGGCCACGGAGCGAGGGATTACGGAGGCGGAAATTGTCTGGATACCTGCAAACTCTGGGAACCCTGGGAACGAGACGGCTCACATGAATGCTCGAGGTTTCGTCAGCCGAGTAGGTGAGCCGGACGTCCCGGGAAGGTCCACGAGAGATGGGCTGGTATCCTTTCATGACATTACTAATCATTTCAGACTTGAGCGGAGGATTTACCCACCCCCGGACAAGCAATTGGTGAAGGCGCAGGAATGCGTCTGGCGACGATTGCAGACTAGATGTTTCTTCAACCCATACGTGTTGAGCAAAATCTACCCGGACATTCGGCCGGAGTGCAAATGGTGTCACGAATTGGCAACATATGACCACATATTATGGAGCTGTAGCATAGCACCGCCACCGGCGGCCATTATGCGTGATCCTTCCCTCGAGCAGTGGGAGGCCGTGTTGGCCAGCTCAGACCCGGTCGTCCAGACCAGGGCCGTGGAGTGGGCCACCCAGGTCGCCGTCAGCCATGGGTTGATGGCCATCTAACACGGAATCGTCCACACATGCTCTCTGACGAAAATAAAGTTTTTCCATCCATCCATAGCCGAGCCAAGTACAAAGTCGACCACGAATTTTACAAATGTATTTAAACAAAATGGCGAAAACGGAAGCACGGAGATGAAGTGATCTGTGGAGACGAGCGGAGCGTGAAATGATACAGCTTGAAGTATCCCTATGCTAAAGGCACATGGAACGCCAAACCGACACGCTCGGCCGTTTCTGTTGGCTGCTGGTGAGGCCTACTCCCGACAACCTAAAATGCGAATAGTTTCAACCAAAATTAACATTCTTTAGCTGAGCTCTATGAATAAAAATTCGGACTGTAGCGTTGGGCATGCTATTTTTTCGGGTTGCTAGTATCTACTGCGTACCTGATGTCAGAGTGTGCATTCGGATCGAGATCGAATATAACTGAGTTCTCCAAACTCATTCGATGGCGAATGTTATTCGCACCTAATGACAAGAAATGTTCGCGTGTAGGAGCTGAATAATGACTTAGATTTAATGTCATTCAATGACAATAAATGTTCACGTGTAGCAGCTGAATAATAACTTCGATTTAATGTCATTCGATTCGAATGACATTTGCTAGTGCTGACTACTTGCATTTTAGTTTTTTCTCGCCTTAGAGAACCTTTCAAAGCAGAATACCTTGTCTATGTGCGGGGTTTCAGTCTTAAATTCAAATGACAGAGCTTAATAATGACTGTTTCAACAGCTTATATATGTGGTATGCACTGGCGCATATCCGCTCCGGTGCGCCGCCATCCGCCATGATTGATAGTAGATTGCCACAACGGCCCCTCATCAGACAGAAAACTGGATAACTAGTTCACTTTGTGAGACATTCCAGCGGCTAAAAAGAAGGACCAAGGTAGACAAGACAGGACGAACGCCGGTTCGTCCGCTGGCCAGGACCGGCGTTCTTCCTGTCTTGTCTACCTTCGTCCTTGTCTATTTAGCCGCTGGAATGCCTGACAATAGTGCTAGCAAACAACTAGCTCAGCTTTCCACGCTTAGTTCACTTTGGCATTTTGCGCCGTGTTAATAGACACCTTTAGCATAACGTGTTACCGTTACCGGAATAGAGAGAGCCCGCCTACCGCCGGTGAGCACGAGCTGATTGGTCCCGACACTGCAGGCGCGCGTGTATCTGCCGGGTACGGGGCGCCATCTGGCGTCGTCAAGGTGATTTGCGCATGCGCATTGGCTGCGCGCGGGCACCCAGTACTCCGGTACCGGTAACGTAAACACGGTACACGGTATGCTAAAAGTGCTTAATAACATTCGACACGAGAGTACCTCGCAGCTGACACTTGATTCCGCGTTTCGCCAATATCGTGTCTCTTTTTCGTGTCGGCTTCTGACAAGACGGCACAAAAATCAGTGTGCTGTTTTAGCAGGGATCGAGGTTGGCGCGCCAGCTCGCGAGCTTGCAGTGTAACCCTGACGCAAACGCAACTTCACATCGCCCCCTGGGTGGCCACGACTCCACCGCAGAACGAAACCCCAAGAATTAAAGCTCCAAAACACCACGAGGTCTCATCCTTTCCTTGAACTTTTAAACAAACTTTGGTGGCCCCTGCTTTGGTGGCTGGGTTGGGATCAGTTCGTCAAAACGTGCGCAGGTCACCCTAAGATTAAAATCTGAGGCTGACATCAAGGTCATATCCATAGTAGAGCACGGAAATCAAGAGTTCTGCCCAGATACACAGTCCACAGTTATGCAAGGAACACCGTAGACGCGCCGCAGCTGTCAAATGGTCGAATCCCCGATCTCTTCCCCGTGAAAGTGCCTGAATCTGCTACGCGGTTCTCCGGTTTTAATGAAACGCTGCAGTCATAGCCCACTATCGGACCTTCGATCCAGAATCCAGGGCAATTAAACCAGCGACCAACTTTCGTCGCTGCGCACGCGTTTTCTCAACCGGCCGGAGCATCGCTAACAAGTGCAACTTCCCCGTCAAAGTTACGTTCAAATCCGAGGTAGTTGCGTGCTATCCTGCCCGACGACTATCTACCGACTCTCCGATTCACGCGGATCGCAAGCAGCAGTCTGAATGCGGCACGCTAGAAAACATGCTGTGGAGCAGGAGTTCGTCTGCTATTTGCACCTCAAGCATGGCGGCCTAAGCGCGGCTAGCGTAGACAATGAGCGGCTGTGTCACGCGAGACCCGTGAACTGGCAACAAAGCCGTCCTTCTCGCGATGTCCAGGTGCTGGAAGCAGCGTCTTCCAGTTGCCTCTGGAAAAGAAGGATGCGTCTCCGCCCCGTCTGCAAGCAACTTCTGCGCGGCGGTCACAATAGTGCTGACTCTGCTGGACATCCGTACTGCGGCGTGGGAAACAAACGCCCCAATCCCCCCCTTGCTGTAAACAGCGCAGCAAGGGGAGGAAACCATCTTTTCCGACGATCGCTGCAGATGGAAGCCGACGATCTCGTCAGAAGGGGTGACTATTCCTGAAAGGAGGCTTCATGTTGAAACTAGTCAGCGCGCGGTTCTGGCCAGGCCGGCTTTATGCTGTGTTGACTCACCGCCGCTGTAAGAAGTGCAACGTCACGGTGTCATCATCGACTTCACCATCGCAGTACGGGCCCTCACCAGCGGATCGGCTGGGGAGGGGAGGAAGCAGACGAGTGCATGGTTTCATTCGACGTGGTCTCGCTCTTTACGAGCGTCCCTGCACCCTTTGCCGCTTCTACAGCGAAGCAAGCCTTCTAAGCGGACGCTCACCTGGGCACCAGGACGAGCCTCGACCCAGAAGAACTCTACCGGCTTTTGGAGTTTTACCTAAGTAGCACAGTTTTTTCCTTCAAAGCAGAATTTTATGTCCAGCGGCACTACCATGGGCACCGCGATCTCGGTGACTGCTGCCAACCTGACGATGGAGGCCATCGAAAAGGAGGCACTGATGTCGTTTTAAGAAAAACCACAAGTTTCCATTCGTTACATTGACGACTGCTTCTGCATTCTGAAGACATCGCAGGTCGAAAATTTCCTGCAGCACACCTCAACTGAGTCGAACCGTCTATTCAGTTCACAATTTAACGAGAAGTGAACAACACATTGCCATTCCTGGACGCCTTCATTAGAAGAAAAGGGGGAGATCTAAAGTTCGGTATCTATAGGAAGCCAACCCACACGGGCCGCTACCTAAATTTTAATTCCGACCACCTTACTAGCCACAAGGAATCCGATCGTCTCCTCAATTCTGAGAAGATCAAAGTCAAACTGCTCCTCCGAAGCAGAGAAAAAAAGCAGAAGAGACACTGTTTTCGCCGACCTACAGAAGACTGGCTACACACGTGGCTTCAATCAACGCGTAGGTCGCCGTCAGGCTCGGAGGACAGGGGGAACTGCTAAAAATGAAATAACGAAACGCGCGCGCGTGGTGTTTTCACACGTTAGGGGAACCAGTGAGGCACTTGAACGCATGCTGGGAAAATATGAAATCTAGGTTGCTCACAAACCGGTTTAGACAATAAGCCGCTTCTTACCACGAAGACCGCGTGCTCAGAGAAAAACAACCGGGTGCCGTTTACAAAATCCCATGCTCCAGGTGCCCGGCTCCATACGTCGGCGAAACAAAAAACCTCCACCAAAGAATAAGGCAGCACAAAAATGACATCCGGCTAATGAACTCAGAATCGAACCCCCGTGCCGAACACTGCGAGCGTACCGACCGCCGAATAGCCTTCGAAGAGGATAGCGTCTTGGTCGTGTAGCCATACCTGTTCAAGAGATGACATGTGGAGTCGTGGCACATCCCGCTCACAAAGGTGGCGATGAATAGGACTCTAGGAACGCTCCCCTCCACGTACGTAAGTGAACTGCACCACCTGCTAACAAAGGGAGAGCGAAGGCAGCACCCCGCTGCTGCTGGCACACTTTAGTCACCCCTGAAGAAGGGAACGAGTTGTTCTCGAAACGTTGGCAAAATTAAAATAATGGTTGGCGTCAGTTTTCTCCCCACTATCACCAGGAACCAACAAGACGGACTTCCGTCGAAGAGGTTTTCGTTCAAGACATTCATCCAGTGCCGAGACAAATTCTCTATAGGATGTTGAAAAATTCCGCCGCATGCTTAAGCTCAAGAGGCCTGTGTATCTCATGTACGCTCTGTTACCTTCTTGTATCTCACGTACGGAGGTAAATAATGTGAATTAAATTTGCACAGCTTCCCTCTTCAGCATCCTCCGGCTCTCGCTACTACGCCTCCGGCCGTGTCTTTCCTGCGAATCCTGTCCCAAGCCCGTCGACCAACGCTGGTTGCGCCATCTGGTAGCAGTGGTGTGCGGGGCTACAACAGCATGCAGGGTAAACCACGCGCCAGGAATGGTATGGTATGGGGACTCTCAGGGGTCTGTGGAAGTCGAGAATGACTAGTTTCGCATTACCAATTACCCATTAATGCCATCGCGTCATTCCCTTACAAGGACGCTGAAGCACTTTTTGTGAATATCGGGTTTGCAACAGTGTCCTACAGTTTTATGCGAAGCATACTAGCCGCACAACCGAGCTCTTCCTTGCTGCGCCGCGCCCGGCCGCGTAGCTACCACTTGACCTACATCGGCGCACCACGTGATATGACGTCACAACAGCTGTGAAAGCTGGAGCTCAACTCATGCGCTCGCTTGCGGACGCGCAGCCTCCACCGGCGGCCTAACTCCCGCTCCTTCCGCTAGGGGCGCTGACGTCACAACCGCTGTGAAAGCTGGGGCTCAACTCGTGCGCTCGCTTGCGGACGCGCAGCCTCCGCCGGCGGCCTAACTCCCGCTCCGTCCGCTAGGGGCGCTGACGTCACAACAGCTGTGAAAGCTGGGGCTCAACTCGTGCGCTCGCTTGCGGACGCGCAGCCTCCGCCGGCGGTATGATTCGCATCCTAGGCTTAACCATAAACTAAGCCATAGGCCATTTTTTTCATGCTGCGTTCTCAAATATCGAACGCAAATTGCGTAAAAACAAGAGCGAATTGTCTTTCTTAGCAGAAATATGCTGCCGGCGCCACGGAACATACCGTCGGTCGCGCCGGCGCCTGTGATTGGTCTAGAGGTCGTGACGACACATCGAGGACAGGAGAAGCTGGCGACGTGGATTCGGCGTTGAGCTGAGAGGAGATCGCAGCTTTCTGCTGTGTTGTAAAAGCGATTATGGAGACAATTATAGAGACTTTCGACGTATCACCTGAAACCGAGAAAAAAAAGACGGAACTAAAACAATTCTAAGCCTAGCCCAAGCATGTGCCAGCGGAAAGGCACATATACATGCCATGTGTAAAAGGCGTCAGCAAAACTTCGGCTTGCATTCTAGGAAAGGAAGGGGTGCGAACAATACTCAAGCCGATTACCACCATCGGACGCCTCCTGACCCGTCCGAAAGACCGCCATTCTATACTAAATGTTGAAAGAGTTGTGTAAAAACTTTCCTGCTCTGAGTGTCTTCGGGGAACAATTTATTTCACGGAAAAGATGAAGCAGCACAAAGCTGACGCCAAAGTGGGCGAAGTGCAGTGGCCAAGCGCTGCGAGGCACGTGACCACAGTGTAGACTTTGAGGGAACTATTGTGCTGGAGACCTAGCCCAATCGCGCACAGGGCTGCTGCTTATGTCATGGCACGTTCAGTAGACGCGGGGAGATATTTATTGCTCCCTCGGAACCCTACCCTCTTCCTAGGTCCACAGTTTAGTACAGTGACCAAGCGGTCAACTACGGGAGTGTTTAAAAGCAAAGCTGCTACTCACCCGCAATCACACCTTGACGAAGAAACGAAGTAAGGTTTCGAAACGTGCTTTCTTACAGAAACTTTGTTGGCGTTCATTTCTCGATTAAATTTGCATCCCAAAACCTGACAGACATCTGTCGAACGTTTTCATTTTAATCGCGTAGCTGGGATTAGTGATGAGGACGCGATGGGTGGGAAAACAATATACCGCATATTATAGCTTCGCTTCTTGCTTGGACGCGTCGAGACGAACATTGCTGGACATTGCGCATGCGTTCTAGTCGCGCCTGTGCTGAAGAGAACGACACATGCCTCGGTGAGCATGTCGGCCGCTTGCCATGCGGGGAAGCATCTCACAGAGCTACCAAGACCACCGACACAACTGTGACCTGTCCGCACGCGAATAATTGTGCCACGGATGGGTTACTAGACGATAAGCACAGATGCTTTGCGTGAAAAAATGAGACACTTAGATGCAGCCACGCGCTGAAGCTGTCTCTCAGTCCCGTCGCGGGGTCTCTCGATCTCCATGGACTTATCGCTGGCAACACTTCACTCAAAAGTCCAAACACAGAGACCTGAACTGTCTAAATGTAATAAAATTAGAATCGGAAGCAAACGCTTTTACCTCAAGCATGTACAGGGTCCAGGTAGTTCATTGGTTGCAGTGTAGCGATATATCGAAATGGACTCCTGCGGGTGTCATAGTAAATTCTTCATGCATCACCTGCGCTGTAGTCGTAGTGAATACCTAAATCATATTTGTTTTTTTTGCGCTCCCAAGTGATGGGTTTTGAGTGAAACACGCCTGGTAACGAACCCTTGTTTGTTCAGGGTGGCTTATCGCGGTTTATTCAAGTGCTCTTCCACCATGAAATGCAATAAAATTCAAGACGATTGCTTTTTCGCGTAACCTTGGATTGATTTTAAACTCCCAAGTAACAATTTGGCATAACCCAGACAACAATCGAGTAACCTGCGTGCGGTCAGGTTGCTGCTCACGAATACTTGAGTCGCGAAGTGGGTGCGGCACTGAAAAACGATAAGCAAAGGTGTATGGGGGGCATGTCTGGTGGAGTAGCCGCACATTCAAAATGTATCGGACAACCTACGCGGCTCGAGAACCATACTTCTACAAGTGTATATTTATGGTCTTTGCTCCACAACTGGAGGAAACAAGTGCAGACGAAAAAAATGGTTGGTTTGGTTGGTTTATGGGGTTTAACGTCCCAAAGCGACTAAGGCTATGAGAGACGCCGTAGTGGAGGGCTCCGGAAATTTCGACCACCTGGGGTTCTTTAACGTGCACTGACATCGCACAGTACACGGGCCTCGAATTTCTCCTCCAATGAAATTCAACCGCCGCGGCCGGGATCGAACCCGCGTCTTTCCGGACAGCAGCCGAGCACCATAGCCACTGAGCCACCGCGGCGGCTACGAAAAAAATGGTGCTACCTAAGCTATAGCTGAGCTCAGGACAGTCTACCTCTGGCGACACCGCATCATTCGGGTTTTTGTGTCTCCCGGTTCATCGCTATCCCTGTAGCGGTAAAGGCAAGGCACATTTTTATTCAATTCCATAGTGTCTCCTAACGAATCGACCACTCTCCATGTGTTGTCGGCATTGTGAGACATTTTTTTCTTCAGTATTCGTATTCGATTTGTATCCGGAAATTTTGACATTCACACGCCTTTATTATTGATGATTGATGGCATTTCTGGTGCCTGCTGACAATCTTATTCTTAGATAAGAACTTCGTACGCATATCTTACAGAAGGATGAGGGCATGATTAGCACGCTCAAACACCCGGGAGGGACAAACAGAAGAATTAAAGTAGGTCACATATACCAAAAATCCCGGCCAAAGTAACTGAGATTAAAGAAAAACACTTTTCTAAAAGCGTTCTTTAGTCGAATGAAATCAATTAAGGCTTATCGAAGTGCCCTGTTCTAGTCTGCAATACTTTACTTTCTTTTTGTTCAAAGTTAAATAAATATGAAAGACAAATCTGCTGACTCTTCTTCAGTATTCGCTTCAGATAAAGCGCGGTAGGGAAACTGCAGATTGTCGTGGAAAACAGCAAGGTGAAATGTTGCCATCGAGGTAAAATTTAGGCACCTCTTTTACGGACAAAAAAATCGCCGATTCCTAGAGCATACGGCACCCCAAGTGGCTCGACGCAACCATCCCGATCACAGCGATGCTCGACCGCGGACGGCACAGGCAAAAAAAAAGGGCGAGTGCCTTTTCCCTCTCGGATTCTGCTGCATGTGGGCGCCATTGCGCCAACGAAACCACCAGGAAGCTAAACGAAGCAGCGTGGTTGGCGTGGCGCCTGGTGTCACCTTCACCTGTCCATTTCCTATGTGCGGGTGAAGTGAGGTATTCTGTGCTTGTCTCATTGCTAGAGGGACGCCTAGAGGAGGGACAGGGTGTTCAAATAACGGGCTCTACGGATGGCATCGGTAGGGAAAAAAAAATGGCCTGGCTTAGCTTATGGTTAAGCCTGGGATGCGAAGCATAGGCCGCCGGCGGAGGCTACGCGTCCGCAAGCGAGCGCACGAGTTGAGCCCCGGCTTTCACAGCTGTTGTGACGTCAGCGCCCCTAGCGGAAGGAGCGGGAGTTAGGGCGCCGGTGGAGGCTGTGCGTCCGCAAGCGAGCGCACGAGTTGAGCCCCAGCTTTCACAGCTGTTGTGACGTCATATCACGTGGTGCGCTGATGTAGGTCAAGTGGTAGCTACGCGGCCGCGCGCGGCGCAGCAAGGAAGAGCTCGGTTGTGCGGCTAGTATGCTTCGCATAAAAGGAAAATGCTAGATGAGGCAAGAACAGAGACAGCCTAAGCAAAACCACGAAAAAAGTAATCGCAAAACGCCCAAGGCTGGTGGCAACAGGTCCTGCTGCTCCTAATCTGATGGTCTCCCTCTTTCAACATTATCCTCTTCCTATCTATCGCACACGCTAACCTCTCGTTAAGGCTCTATCTTATTAGTCATCTTGACCACTGCGCATGTTTCCCAGGACTCTCTCTTATCTGGCAGGCAATCATGTCAGCAGCCCCCACGTGAGAGCCACGCCGTCGATGACAGAGCCAAGGGGCGCATTCGCGTTGTCTTCCCCTGAGTTCTCGCATAAATCTTTCTCAGGGACAGCTACGCAGTGGTGGACGTGCGTAACGATCGTCCAAGCAATGCACAACGACGGAGACAAAAGCCTTACTGGAAACTCAGGTGGCGCGCTCTTCTCGAACGTGATATTCGTGCCGGATGAGCTTTGCACCGTTCGTCCAGCTATGGAAGAGAATTCCATCGCCCTCCTTCATAGGACCTACATCGACAGCGAGAACATGATGGGAACGCGGAACAGCAGTCATCTACGTACTCCACGACAACGCTACGCAGCGATACAGTACGAGCGACAGAAGCGGATCGACGAGGAGATGTCGTCACTGGTACGCGGCAGCTGGTGCACGCTCTACGGCTTCGGCTTCAACATCGACCACCGGCCGGTCAAGTTCGTGCAACCCATACTTCGTTTCTTGCTCTGCTCAATATGCGAGAGGTTGCCGGCGAATCCTAATTTTCTTCCGTGCGGCCACAACATGTGCAAACTTTGCCTAGAGATGGCCACGAAGTCGTCCGGGCCCCTCGGTGATGACTGTGCGGATTCCTACGTTACCTGCCCAAAGGACGGAGCGCATATCACGAAGGACGCCTGTACTGTAGTACGCATCCGCGACGAATTAGTGCTGAGGACGCGTGCCCACTGCTTCAACTTCGAGTATGGCTGTCCGTACCAGGATCAACTGAAGAACGTCCTGAAGCACTTCGAGTTGAACTGCCGCTTCCACCCCGTGAGCACCTCGAGAGTAGGTGTCCCCTTCATGGGCGTCTCCACGGATCGCTGCTTAGGGCACCCAGATCGAAGCAGCAGCGAGTGGGCCTACATCTCTGGCCACTATGGCAGCCAAGAACACGGCGTCGTCGGCGCGGTTGGCTGCGTTCCACAGAACGCCGCTGGTCATCCCGCGCGGGCTGGTTCTCCGTTCAGACCAGTATCAGACTCTGAGGAGCTTGTCCAGCTGCTCTTGGCACTGAAACCGCTTACCTCCGAAGAGGGAAGAAGTTCTGGGGAGCGGCTGGACTTAGACAACTGCCTTACCACCCGTACTGGTAAGCCTTCCTCGATCTGTGCGAGTTCAGAGAGCAGTGGAACTGACGATTGCGGTTCCGCGTCGACGGATCTCAGCGCTGAGTGCATGGATCGCAAGTAAGGCCCCCTCGCGCTAACCGATATATAGAAGGAAAGCATTGCGAAAGGATGCCGCTATCACCCCAGCTCGATTCGGCCGTCGACGAACATTCGCTCTGCATAATGTGACAGGATAGTCCAAAGCGTGTCAATACGTCCGAGACAACCAGCTGTTGTGTTGAGATAGTAATGTGTCTGTCTCACTGAGCCGCCTTGTTGCCTTTCCTTGTCATTCCTTGTAATCCTTGATATGGAAGTGCTGCCATAACTTGCATTGTATTAGCAATAAAACCTTGCCAGCCACCAAGACCAATGTCTGCACGAGTCCCGTTTGACTGACAATTGTGTCGGGAATGAACATGACGCAATACACCAGCGGAGCGCTGTTTATCGGTCATGCCCCTGTATGCATCACTCTATTTAAATCTGACGGCACAGCCCGCGTATATATACAGAGTAAGGTTGGCAAATACACATATATTAAGGCGAAAGCCTTAAATGCCTCATACTGTCGTTAGCAGACGCTGTCGGCAGGAGTGTCGACAGACGCGTCGGCAGATTTGTCCGCCTTTCGGCGTCACTGCTTAAAAAGAAACTGCGCCGAGGGTGGGAATCGAACCAGGGCCTTTGGCATATGAAGAGGAGACGCTACCACTCCGCCACGAAGGCTTTTTTTCTTTATTACTCCGCCACGAAGGCTCAAGGTTCCAGCATGAATAAAGGCGCATCTAGTGAATGCATAGGCTTCATAAATAAAATAAAAGGAATGAAGTCATGAAAAGGAAAAATAAAAATAAGAAAATAAGCAAAAATAAAAACAAAACAAAATAGGATATGACAATAAAAAAACAATAAAAACAAGAAAAGGAGCAGAAACTAAAAAATATGAACAATAAAAAGTACATAAAAACAAACAGTGCCCCAGGAAACGCTGTCGCCTTGCACCACTTTAGAGAGCCAAGTGCCCACTGAATTTTTTAGGTATAGGCAGACAGTTCTCAACTCCTCCTGTCGTGAGAAGCAGCAGACATCAGCAGTGGTCGAGCTCCATTCTTAATCCTGCTTTTGTAGGAGGGCAAATAAGTTGACTGATCAAGATCCAAAGACGTACTAGAAATATTTATACGTACTCACTCTGCTGACTACCTTATCCAGTAGAAAGACAGAGGGACGAAAGGTACAGAAAGGTGATAGCACTGCCATGTGAGCATTAAAGGTGCAGTAAAGAGGAATCTGAACTCGTCTTTCTGCCGCAGGAACTCAATCTACACGTTCCGAGCATTCTTAGAAACTTCGATTTATTGTCCTGTGTGGCCGATTTCCCAGATTAAATCGAGTTAACGTCCGGCTACCGCCTTCTATTTTTAATTCTCCCCGTACGGTGGGCGGAGTCGACCAACGCGTGGAGTGCCTTTCAGCCAGCTCCGTGTAGGCTTGCCGCTCTGCCATCGGTGGAGTATTGCGTAGTAATACGCAAAAGCAAATAGTCCGCGCGTATTTTTATTTCTGCGGGCTTATTTTGCGGCTATGTTATCTGCGAATGGAGCTATTTATTCACGGAGACCTAAAAAAAAAAAGCGAAAGCAAAGCCTCCACGGAGCTGGCTGAAAGGCACTCCACGTGTTGGTTGACTCTGCCCACCGTACGGGGAGAATACAAAAAAGAAAGATGGGAGCCGGTCGTTAATCCGATTTAATTAGGAAAATCGGCCACACAGGGCAATAAGTCGAAGTTTCTAAGAATGCTCGGAACGTGTAGACTGAGTTCCCGCGGCAAAAAGGCGAGTTCAGATTCCTCTCCACTGCACCTTTAAAGAAAGCATCTTTATCTCGCGGTTAACTCTCCATACAGCTCCATGTTTAGTGTAAGCTGGGAATGTTTAATGTAAGCATGAAAGGCGACTGACTGATGGCAGTCCGCCTTGGCTGCGGGAGGTGGTTGGTTCGAGCCCCACTTCCGGGCAAGAATGGGTACTTGCCTCCCCCACTCCGTCGCCCTCCTTCTTACTTTGTTGTCACTCCAAAGCTAACGCTCAAATATCCATGTCACACACTCGTGACAATCCTTTGATTTTTTTCTCGCTTCTTTCGTTATTACTTTATGAGGCGAAAACAAACGTTGTGAGGAGAAAACCGAAACCATCGGGAAGGGCCTTTTACGCTGCGGGCAAATGACTGCGTTCAGGGCACAGGCTAGTCGCCATGCATACATGCTTCGGACATCCAAGTGTTCATAGTGTTCAAGACAAGCTTCGCGACTCGTAAGCAGCTGAAATCGCGAAAGGCGTACCACAACTGTGCAACGAGCGGCTGGGTGCACGAGCCGTCGGTGAGGGAAGTGTCAGCCAGCAGTCATGATAGCAGGGTTGACGGCTTCTTTTGCACCTTAACATGTGCTGATCGCGCGTTTTATTCACAGGTAAACCATTACCTGAAGCCTGAACCGAGCTCCGCTAGCAGCCTGAGTATTTTGCCAGGAGCAACGGCGACATAATCACTGCGCACTGCACCTGTAGCAGTAGCAGCGGCCTCGCGCGGTAGGAGCAGTGCCAGCCGCCGATGAAGATGACGCCGAAGTTCCGCCGAATGGAGCTCGACTCTCGTGCCAGCGGCACGCCTTCGGCACGCCATCTTACATTCTAACACTCCGGCCAGTAAATCAATCACTTCCATTGTGCCGGCCTCAGATTTCGGGTGCAACACACCTGAACGGCGAAGCCTGTTCCTACGTTGTTGCCGTACTTTTCTTCGCCGAGTACAGCGTGCGTGCGCTGCAAAAGCGCACTTGAACCGACAGCGCGAACGGCTGACTAAAATGTCGCCGTTGCTTTCGGCCAGCGCCTAGACTGTTATCGGAGCCTGGTGCAGGATTTGAGAATGGTTTGCCTGCGAATAAAACGCGCAGTCAGTACATGCTAATGTGCAAAAGAAGCCGCCTTACCTTTTTTATGACCAGGGTGTTAGCCGATAGCCGCCGCGGTGGCTCAGTGGTTATGACACTCGGCTGCTGACCCGAAAGACGCGGGTTCGATCCCGGCCACGGCGGCAAAATTCTAGAGGCCCGTGCACTGTGCGTTGTCAGAGCACGTTAAAAAACCCCAGGTGGTCGAAATTTCCGGAGCACTTCACTACGGTGTCCCTAATAGCATGAGTCGCTTTGGGAAGTTAAACCCCCATAAGCGTCCTTTACCGACGGCTCGTGCTCCCAGCCGCTCGTCACAAAGTAAATGGCTTCGAGCGCCTTGTGCGACAACTGCTTACGAGTCGCGAAGCTTGTCCTCGGCACCAAGAATTCGTGTTTGCCCGAAGCATGCATGCATAGCCACAGGCTTTTGTCCTAGACGCAGTCATTTGCCCGCAGCCTGAAAGAGCCCCTCCCTATTATTCCTGTTTTCTCCTCACAACATCGTCTATCGCATTCGGATTGCATCGCTGCATAATCTCCAAGAACCGAAGCCACTCTCTTTGCAAACAGGCGACTTGCAGCGCGTCATTTACGAGCGGCTATTATGTTCATGCGTGCATGAGTGCATCATGCTGCCGCAGCAGCTGCGGCAAATGGAGCGGGTGTTTGTTAAGGAGTACTACAAAATCTTCCTAGTACTACAAAGGTACCACAAAAGTACTACAAAGAGTACTACAAGAACTCCCACTTTAGTTTACGAGGCTGCAATTAGTTTTGAAGCGATGACCGCATGCCCATGTTTCGTAATTTTCAGCAAGAGCCTTAAAGGTGCGGTAAAGAGGAATCTGAAGTCGTCTTTTTGCCGCGGGAACTCAATCTACACGTTCCGAGCATTCTTAGAAACCTCGGTTTATTGCCCTGGGCGGCCGATTTCCTTAAATAAATCTAATTAACGTCCGGCTCCCGCCTTTTTTTTTTTTTAATTCTCCCCGTACGGTGGGCGGAGTCGACCAACGCGTGGAGTGCCTTTCACCCAGTCCCGTGGCGGCTTGCCGCTATCATAGCTCGGGTAGCATGACCAGTTGTTGCGTCACCCTGGGGGCTCGCCCGGGATGAGGGACGGACTGCAACTTCGGAGTTCGGGAAACGAAAAACACGCAGGTTTAATGGCACTTATTAAGACACTTATTTACATACTGTAAGTTAGAATAGAAGAGCAAAGAATAAAAAATTAAGAGTTCAGAGCGTCGAACGTCTGGATGGGCCTTTTCGGCAAGGCCCAGAGCGTTCGTTCTCAAATAGGGAGCTGGTTAAATACACTAAGGCTCCGCCCCTTCAACAGGCGGTGGCCAATTCAACACGACGGCAAAGGACAGCACATCACAGCAAACGGAGGCACCTGTTGCAGAGTCCACGCGTGGGAATTGGCGAGGAGGAAACGCAAGTCTGCAGCTCTTTCGCACTTCGGAGCAACATTACTGCAAGCAGCACGTGTCTATCGAACACATGTGTGGCGTAGACGTGCTGGCTGCCTCTGCGCTCCCTCTGGCTGGCTCTGCGCTAGGGCAATAAGTCGCAGTTTCTAAGAATGCTTGGGAACGTGTAGCTCGAGTTCCCGCGGCAAAAAGACGAGTTCAGATTCCTCTTCACTGCACCTTTAAGGCACGTTCACACTGGCCTAATAACGAAATGGAAAGGAAACAGACGTCCTGATTAACACGGGAGTATCACTTTTGAGCGAGACACAAAGTCAACGGCGCACTGCTTGAAAAGTGCTGAAATAACTTTACTGAGAACGTTTTCGTCCTCCGAGGCATAGTGCATCTCCACTACGTTATGTGAGTGTTTCTCGTATAGTAACCATAACTGTAGTGTTTACAATCTTTCGGTCTGAAAGTATCTTTGTCGACACAAAAATAATAAACTTGTATTTGGTCAGCACAATAATTGCTGGCTACCAAGAAGCATCCCCACAATGACCCTCATTGTGGTTGACAGCATAGTTGCCTGGAATGTGGAGACATTGTACGTGGTATCGTGCCGTGGCTTTCGTTTTCGAAATGCTGTACTAACTCCGTGGCCGCTAGGATTACTTGATCGGCATTCGATGTTGTCTCCGCCTACCACAACATGTCGTGCAACAAAATAGGGTGCGGTGCATGACTACCATAAATGGATAACAAACTAGCGCCTCGCTTTCCACGATCGAAGCGTCCAAAGAGGACGCGAAACAGTTCGCTGCGGAGTCCTGCTTTTGGGAGACACGTGAAAAGCGACTGTTAAATAGCTACAGCATGCATGTGCTCAAGGCTAGAAGGTTCAAGTGGCTCGAATCACCGATAAAAGATTGTGTCTAATCGTGCTACACTGCTGGGTCTGGTCTGAACAAAACGCGAGCCACCACCGCACCATGCGTTCATGTACCAATCTACCCTCTTTTTGTTTGATCTCTTTTTCTTTGCTCCATTTTCCCCATCGTTCTAGACTAGCGGAGCCTTAAGTATCTCTGTAGCTATACGCATATACAGCTATCGCTGAAGAAACAAGGCCGCGGAAAAGAACAATCAGGAAAGATTTCTCAGACACAACTAGAAAACTAAGCGGAAGATGCCCTTCAAAGGAGGCTGTCCAACCACTAATATGATTAATCCCCTGAGACCTTTTAAAGTGACATCAAAGGAGATGGCAGCTGAAAGGGATTTAACCACGGCCCAATTGAATTAACCGCGACGTCATGACAATTGGTTTACGTCATTGTCTGGAGAGCCCCCTTTGATGCCTATCTGCCGCTTCGTTTTCAGTTGCGTCCGACTATTATGTTTATATCAATACTGGACAGAGAGAAACAAGAAAGGAAGAGATGAAGCCACTGCCGGCAATCTGATTGGTTTGGCTATAATTTGGAGTGACCCTGCGGTGTTTAATCGTGCAGTGATTTTAGCTTCCGTTGACAAAGCACCGTGGGTGACCTTGACGCCACAACTAAGATAGAACTCGGTGTCGAACTCAAACAAACATTGCCAAAACTTTCCTTCACCCCCTGGTGCTGCGTCGCCACAGGAGCGGCGCATGCGTTGTCGTAGTGTTCCCTTGATGCGCGAAGCCAGCGCAATTTCTCTCCTGCTGCCTTGGTGGCAAAGGCTGAGAAAGACGCGCGCAAGAGACAAGCCAAATAACACGAAGATAAACAAGAAAGATACTAGGCTAACCGAAAACACGTTTGCGGGGGCTTCAAAAGATATTTCCTTCTTCAACCATCAAGCAGTTAACTCTGGGCCACGGTCCGCGGCGTCCTATATTACTCCTCTAGCCAGTCACAACAGTAAACGAAATCATTAGGATTGTGCGAATATTCGAAATGTTCGAATATAATTCGAATATTATATTTTTAGTATTCGTTTTCGATTCGAAATCCAAGTATTCGTGTTGTTGAGAATATTCGACACGACGCGAATATTCGTATCTAGCTGAATATTCTATTGCGAGCACCGGCGTTCATTTCGGTCCGCAAGTCCTATCGACAGAGACATAACAACATGGCGGCGCCCAGAGCAATGCGTAACGTTGGGCCATGCAGTAGCTGACTGCACTGGTGAGCTTCTTTGTGGCTATACCTGCGAACCTGGTATAGTCAGAGCTGTGCACGAAATACTTCGCAATACGAGCCAGTTCAGTGCCAATTGCGAGGGCATTTTCTGTGCCTGGAGAAGTCGTTTCAGCTAGAATGGAACTACTTCTGCCTGAACATGTGAAGCAGCCGGTTTTCCTTCGCGGCAACATTTTATATTCATCCCAGCAACGCGCTTTTGTGCTTATGGCAAGCTAGCCTTGATCAATGTTGTGTACTAGCCATCTTCTGTGATATTTCCACTCTTCTAAGAACAATGTTCGAGACTTTGATGCTTTTTGTGCAGCCACACACAGCTTTTGTGCTCATTTCATCGCTGATAGTTGAACTCTGAATGTTCTTGGGTGCTCAAATAAATGTTTTGTAGTGGTTAAATGCGTCTGTCCTTGATTATTCGATATTCGATTCGATATTCGTAATTAAGTATTCGATTCGTATTCGAAAAATTTGATATTCGCACACCCCTAGAAATCATCTTTTTTAATCTTTGACTTTTAAAGAAGCCAGAAATGAAAATTCCAGAGCTTTTAAATTTTTTTTCCTTGTGATCAGCTTCTTGTCGAAGTAACAAGAAAAGTTTTAACAACGGACTACTTTTTTGTCGTGGAGCTAACCCACGCGAACCGATTGACGTGGTAGACGACACTGCCTTTTATTAGTTTTTCAGCGTATTCTCATTGTCCTCGCTCGGCAACCACTTCAGCTATGGTGGGAGTTCAAGTTTGCTAACACCGTTCGAGCAATCCAAGGGAAGAAAGAAAAATGCCTCATCTGAGAACTTGGCTGGCGTTCGAGTGTGCTTTTGAGGAACAGGAAGGCTTTATGTCGTCTATAAAGTCATGGAGCAGACTAAATCCACCTTCCGTCGCAGCGGCTAATCCGCGTCCTCGAAGGAACTCACGATGTTCAAGATGGAGCAGCGTGTGACTCTGAATTCATGAAAAGCAGTTTACCAGTACCTCTCAAGAAAAAAGCATTTGAAAGCTGCATCGCACCAATATTAGCTTATGGGGCAGAAACGGGGAGGCTAACGAAACCTGGGCCGCTTATATCGCCCGGTGAAATGCAAATGGATTAGAGTTCACATTCGTCGCAGCTTCTGCGTCAACTTCGCTGTTTGTTCGTGCCAGTTTCTTCGCAATTGTCGCCTCATCAATTGCCACATTGTGGCTTGTAGCGGCAGGAGCAGGTATTCGCTACGCTGTGATGGTGCCGACATTTGCATTTATCACACCTTTTTCTGATTCCGATTCTCGATCCTTGCGGTTCTCAACCGGGTAGGCGGGTTGTGGTGAGATCAAAAAGTCACGCGACTTATTTCGACCGCTCATTAATTTACCTATCACAATTGATAGGTTGTGGTGACTTCACAAAGTCACGTCATCGCTCTGGGCAAATAAGCGTATTTCGTGACACCGGACATTAGCGGGGTTTAGGTGCAACGATAACTGTATTGCTATCGCGTTAGAAGTGTTGAAGTTCAATTAAGGGCAGAGCAGCAAGCTATAAAAAAAAAAAGGATGAAGTACCGTCAAGAGACGGGAAGAGAGCTGTGTGGGGTGCGGAGAAAACGCGTGTTAATCAATGCCGAACGAAAACCGGCGAATGAACATGCATTCCAGTTGGGACACACACTTGTACAGCAGGCCAAATCTTTAGCTGGCGCGCGTGACGGCCGCGTTTTCCGTGCTCTTGTGTGGTGTGCGCGCTAGGGCATACGCTTTGTAGCCTTGCCTCCGGCGGCAGTGTTCCGACCCGGCTGGCAAGCACCGTCGCTGCGCCTGACCCGCCTGCAGACTTCCCCACCAACACAGGTCAGCGCACCCAACGTAGGGAGCCTGCACGCGCCTCACGAGAATGGGACAGGCGTGACGACTTTGCCGGGGAAGCTGAGTGCGGCGCATTCTCGCGAACAGCGCATTCCTGTGGACCGACGGAAGAAAGAGCGAGTGGCGGCGACGGCGGAAGGATGACGGCGCCAACCCACCGCCCGCATGCACCTGAGAGGCCCGCGGCAAGCCAAAGAATTCGCGACTGAAAGGCGCCATGATCCCCCCTTGCCTGTACGTGTTTCAGTGGTGTGTGCACGGTCACGTGCTGAGGGCGGAGCCTATGAAGAAGCTCAAGACTTTGGACTCGACCAGCGACCGGGGGCTTCCCTGGCTAGGTGCCTAGGGAAGACGAACTGAACAAAAACCGCAAGCAAGAGGAGCGAAAAGGCGGAGAGACCAGAGAGAGAGCCAAGAGAGTTCCGTACGGGTGGCCGAGATCGACCCTGAGCTGCTGAGCCCTTCCATGGTCCCGTGGTGGAGCTCATGCCGCCCCTCCACTCCACAAGAAGCCCCGTCTCGTCACCGGGTGAGCAGATCGCCGACCCCCTTCAGGCAACCACAGCTGACGATTAAATATTTTCCTTATCAGTCAGTTGTGATGTTGGCTCGTTCACTCCCACCCTCTGCACGAATCCCAGACGGCAACCCACCGGGTTGCGAATTGTGACCCCTCATTAGGGCCGTCACACTTGCACTTTGTGACGATCAAACTTGGTTTGGTTTTGATGATTGGGGTTTAACGTAGCGAAGCAACTCAGGCTATGAAAGACGCCGTAGTGAAGGGCTCCGGAAATTTCGACCACCTGGGGTACTTTAACGTGCACTGACATCGCACAGCACAATCAAACTTGGGGAAAGCTCAATATTAAGCAGGAGTTTAGTAAGCCTCTGCTTAAATTTGATATCTTAGCAAGTTTGCGCCGTCATGAACTGCAGCAGCGCGGAAAACGTGGCCGTCACGCACGCCAGCTAAAGATTTGACCCGCTGTACATGCCAACATGTCTCGATCCGGCTGCATTCTTATGACAAAATTACTTAGCGTAAATATGTGGCTTTGCTTTAGTAGGTAGGCAATCGGGTTGATTTTTTCCTACGCGAACAAAGTAAGGCTAAATCACAAGCTCATGCCACTGTGACGCCCACATATATTGACTCATGCACTCAGGAAAACGGTGGCCTGAAACTGCGCGTAGCTTTACTTGCAGTTCGAGATATCGCGGGTATATCTTCTTACTTCCTGCGTCTGTGCGCTATGCGGCGCTCTTTGTCGTAAGAAGAATCGGTGCCCGTCTTTCTATGTTCATTTTCTGACGAGGCTGAAAAATCTGCGCGATCTAGTTATGAGCCGTGTCACTGCCGATAAACGATTTTTTTGGGTGTGTCTTCACAGGACTATTTCCTGAAGGACATAGCATCACCCGATGTGCAAAGCATCATGGTCGTCACGTGACTGCTGTTGCACATAAAGTAGGCGAAGCACGTAGCGCGGTGTACTGATAGGCGTCGCCGCCAAGCTGACAAGCGTGTGTGCTGAAGCTCACGACCTTCAGGATCAAGAAGATGGGTTCGCCTCATCAGAATGGGATGCCTGTGCAGGACGACGACGTGAAAGAACTGGCGTCTGCCTCCGCCAGTAGTGACCATGAGCAGGTGGGTAATGATCGTCATATAGCTTCATTTCGTCAACGATCTATTAATTGTCAGATCACCGAGTGGTGTCTTCTCTTCTTCTCCTTGACCTTGAGCATCCTTGAAGTTGCATGTATCACTTTCAAAACCCTATGCTCGGCGCTCTTTTCTGTTTAAGGAGGTGGATAGAAATACGAAGTTCTCGTGTCCAGCGCTAGCTTCGCGTTCTGTGCCCTTCATATCTCAAAGACGTGTCAAAGACGTTTCAGCGCCATCTCAACTTGGGCGTGGCAGTGCGCGTTGCAAGCTCCTTGTCCCGCACAGTCGTTTGTAGTACAACCCAGCAACCCATTTTCGGGCGCATTCTAACGAGTATCGTCCACGTCAGTGGCACGGCCTCCTAGAAAGCAAATGCCTCTACATTTCTCGTCACGCATCTTGGCGCCCGTCGCTTCCTGAGTGTTGTGTTGTAAATTAATGCCGCGGTAAAGTTAACCGGGAAAAGTGGGTGACGTCACAAGAGGAGTTCAGAGGTCTTTTCTTTCGAGGAGTCGACATTGCCGGTGTGCTATTCGTTGCATCGTCTTTAATACGCTCGATATGCCTGCAGTGGTGTGAGAAACGTCTCTTCTCAAAAGCCGATTTGAGTCTTAAGATGCATGATAGTTCTTTCTGCTGTATTCTTGTAGTTTTCAGGAAAATTTTGTGCTTTCATAATTCGGCGCTTCACACGATCACAGTCCAACGCGCAAATAGGTGGTCGCATGCCTTACCTGGCCAAAAATTATGAACTAACTTTTCACGTACCCCAGCATGGTGCCACTGCAGAGCTGTAAACCTAAGACACCTTCATACATTTTCTACATAACGGATCAGGAAAGTTCTCTCCTAAGCGTGTTCCATGCATATTTCTGGCCGCACCTGTACATAGTCTCAGCTGTATTTGATACATCTCTGAAGCAAATACACCTTTATTACAATCACCAAATGCTTGAAGCCGACCGTCCGTGAGTGGTTTGAGTGCGTGCTGATGTCGATCGAGTTCTAGCTACGACTCAAGGAGCGCCATGGGAGGATTTTTCTTTTCTTCATTGTAGAGTAAAAAATATAGACAGCTGTTTCACATATCCTTTAATAATCGTATTTCACTTGCTCGCAGGGAGACTAAAGTGGTGCTAATGCTAGTGTCGCCTCTCTGCTTTGTAAAAAAAAGAGCTTCAAGTAGTTCATCTGCTAATCTACCCTTCTCGTTAGAACTTTTATTTCCTCAAGTCGTTGCTGACAGTTTCTATCGCTCTCATCGTGGCAAGAGCGACAGTGGGCGTGTACACTCTCGACCGAGTCCTATGCCTTTCCCATCGATCTTTCATGTTCACTCGCATGTTCCTTCCCACCATGCCCAGTTTGGCAGATATATACAGATGAATTTTTATGGCGCGAGGGTACCTGTGGCCAAATAGCGCAATGCCGCAAGACATTTTTCTTTTGCTTAAGATGGGGTCAAAGACCCACTTCTCAAGCATTTCACCCTAATGAGCCCAGCATCAGACCAGGGGAAAGCTTGTACAGTGGCGATCAATATGAAGGTGATCGCTCGAGCGGCGACCGAGGCAAGAAGCAGCGCCACGTTACGTCATCACCTTCCGTGGCGAGGGGAACATTAGAGTAGTTTCCCTCTCTCTTTTCGCTATTTCTTGAGCTGCTGTCACTCCCTTCTAGCAAGTCCCAAATTTCGTTGTCTTTTTTTTACACGTCAGCAGACAGATACTCACATGTCGTAATCTTGTGTATACTGTTAGACCGGACGCAATCAATTGGAAATTAATCGTACGAGCGTCAATCTATGCTAGAAAAAGCCGCCTGCACGCCATTTTCATTGTCGTGCTTCAGTGCTTCACTGAACAACCAAAGGGCGAGGGAAGCTATCATAATTCTGCATTTGTGTGGCAAAATATGTGCCACGCGAAGACACTGTCTTGAAGATTCGTCACCCTTCGTGAGATACCCTTCAAATTTATTCCGATCATATTAACGGCCACGAAATGAGGCAGCGACGCGGACACAAGATTTCCATGAAAGAGGACAAACACAGAAAAAAGGTGGCGAGGAAAGTCATAGGGGCGACGGTTGTAGGCCGGAAGAGCCTACGAGGGAAAGAAGGCAACGCAATTTTTATCGCCGCAGTTCCGATATCGGCCGCTATGCAGCTTGGAATGCCCGCCGATCGATGCTCGCGCGATCACCTTCAAATTGATCGCGACTGTACCCATTGTATCACCGGTGGGTACCCGGCGGCACTGGGGATCGAACTCCAGGCTCTGAAAGAGGGGATCTCGTAGGCCACGCTCGTAGGCCACGGCCGTGGCGCACCGGAAGTACGGCTTTGCGTGTTTCCTTCCACAGCCTAAATATGCAGGGCCACCATTGCATGCTGACCTTGCGGCAGGTCTTGGTCAGCTTACAGGCTGCCCAAACGCCGTACTTGTTGCCAACCATTTTAACAATGAAATACCAATGCAACAGCAAGCAGCTTTTTATTTCGCGTGAACTGCTTGCGGCCTTCATCTGCGCGCCTTCATTTCACGTCCGCTATGTGCTCGCTTTTTATGTTCGTTATGTTATGTTATGTGGTCGATATGTTTTGTTCTTTTTTTTTACATTTCTCCTTCAGTGCCGCCGGCACTCGAGTGTTCCGAAGTCTTCCCGCTCTCGCGTGCGCAGTTTGTAGGCTAACCCGCCGTCACGAAGAAACGTGGTAGAACACGAGAGACGTAAAGGCCTTGATTTCGTTCTAGTCAACTTCCGTAGACGCCCTCGGCTTCCGGTAGTTATCGCGAAAAGTAGTTAGTAATCCTATTCGGGTGCACTTAAAAGCTTGGCGCTGCTATTGCAAGGGAATAGGCGCTCGCGTACACGGCGTACACGGTTTCGTCTTTTACGGACAAACATGTGCACTGATGGTGATACTATAGCTCCGAAGCGTTTCGGGTATTAATGGCACAGAGTTCGAAAAGCTTTGCGTCAGTGCAGACGATGTGCGTCGCGCTGGTTTTGACCAGACAGCGCGGCATGCGTAGAGTTTCGCGCTGTGTTCGATAAGGCGCCGCTGCAGGTGACGCGCCAGCTTTTTCGATGCTCCTATTTTTCTTCCCTGGGGTAATTGCTTGCTGGAATAACGCGCATTCCTGAAACAGGAAGGAAAGCGTTTGGGGCTAAATCGCAGTGTGCCAGAATAAACAACGTTCGACGAAAACTTGTACATGTGATGCACTTTTAGCCACCCTTCAGGTGGCGTCCGGCCGCGCCATTTTGTGACAGCTCCGCGCGTTTGACGACATCTTCATTAAATGCTGCCGAGAACGATCACCGAGGCTCGGGGGGGCATGGTTGAACGAGGTGTTGAGCGAGTGGGAGAAGTTTTGTTTTTACGACGAGACCTCTAAAGCATCCGGTTAACGCTGTGATGGTGCGGCGCGGGAACCTGTGTTTATTTTTTTTCGGCTCTTTAGAAAAAGAAAGGAGGCCAGTGAAGCCTTACGTCGATAACAGCTGATAGCAACTGTCGTACTTTGTTAAGGTTCGCGTGTCATCGCCTACCTGTCAAGATGAGCCACAGGGAAGTCATTTTTTTAGGTAATCGGGTTACTATCGGGCACTTCTTTGTTAGTGCGCTCGCAATTATAGTCGCCACTCCGCGCATTTAGGCGTTGTGTGTTTTTCTGCTTGGTGTTGGTCGAGCAACCTGCCTACTATGTCGGGTTCCAGCTGAATTAATCACTAGAGGCTGCTCGCGAAGGGAACCCGGGCCGCGACCCAGCCCAAGTCACGCAAATCCCACCGATGGCAGCACCTGCCAGAGAAGTGCAGTGGCGTATTGCTTGTCCGCTGCATCACTGCGCCAGAAGTAGTATAAGGACTGCCAGAGATCTATCAATCTAAAGGAGAGAATGATCAATAGAGATATTAACCCATTATCCCTATCCAAACAACAGCCTTCCGGGAACACTGGGTCTGATCACCGGAACGGAAGTGAAAACCAAATTGCTAACGCACCTAATTCGCATTTCACCTAACCCACAAGTCCTAACTGCACAAATCGACCATCAATTTTTTTTTGTCTAGTTTTGCACCCACAAAATCGGCCCCCGCGTTACATTCGAGTAAACGCGGTACAAAATTGGAACCGGTAGTGGCTTTTCCAAGCGCGTAAACCCGCGACCTGTACCAAGTGTCAACAAAAATAGCGCAGGAACAGAACAAGGACAAGCAAGGACACACACGAGGGCTATTAGCGCTAGTGTTTGTCCTTTCGTGTCCTTGTTCCTTCCTTTCTGCGCTATTTTTGTTGACATGTGTTACTAACAAGCCCAAGCTGCCACCTTAATGTACCACGTGGCGGAGCGCAACAGTCGACCACTGGAACAAAAATTCCCTGCGAGAGGATACCGAACTGGTCTTAAAGCCTGCATCATGTCGTGTCCCACATGACGGACGACGTATCATTACGCTGGCTACTGGCGCAATCTGATGGCAAAATTCGGCTACTTGGTATGTGGTACTCTGCATTTAATCTCGTTAACGAAAGCTGATTGTTGTTTTGTGCGCTACGCGGCCGTTTGAGTTATTTCAGCTTTATTTGTTTTAACGGCGAAAATGGGTCAAAAGTCTGTTTGCACGGAATCCAAAGAGCCAAGTGGCAGCCGGGATCTGCTGTCAGTCTGCTGTCTACACGCTCTTACACCACCTTTTGGTATTAAGACGCATCGTTATCTTCGAAAGGTTTAGCTCTTTTTTTTTTTGCGCTATCATTGTGCTGAACGAGACCGACTAGAAGAATTGCGTTCACACTCTCGGATGGCGGCACTTCTCCAAGTACTGCTGATGCTCAAACTCATGCCATTCACCTGCGCAGGTGTTGCAGGGCCAACATTTCGGACCTCGGTACACCGTGCGGGGATACGACTCCTTCGTCGACTGCCGCCCACTCGTTTTCGTTGATCCGCTGCCTGATACGCGGGCATGTTGCCTGTGCCATGACGTGCTGCCGGTCCAGTATCTTGCCCCGTGCGGCAATGCTATATGCGCCAGCTGCCTGGATGCTACCACCAAAGAGGCCAACGCCCAATGCAGGGAAAGAAGGGTGAGCACCTGCCCCGAAGGCGAAGCCAAATCCCGTATGCGTGGCGTCAACTTCAACGCGAAGGACCTGGGGACTCTGCACGTCTACTGCCCTAACATCGATTACGGCTGCACGCACCGCAGTGAGCTTCGGCACCTTGAGGAGCACTTCTTGAAGCACTGTACCCACCACCCGAAGATGTGCTTCCGTTGCGGACGGCTGGACATCCGGCCTTGTGATTTCATGGTGCACATATGCAGCTGCAAAGGATGCAAAGACGGAGCGAGCAGCGACGACCGCCAAGGCACCCTTGTCCAGCATTTGCTCTCCGAATTGCCTCCGAGTCAGACTCTCGAGGAGCACTTGTGTGCTACGCAGGCCATTCTGGCCAAGGTCTGTGAGAGCGGTGGAAAGGAGCATCCTCGGCTCATGAAACTCCTGAATCAACTGGCCGAAGACTTCAAAAAGCTTCCCGATGCCTCCGGTACTCGTGAAGTTGCTAACGAAGGAACACAACCCGATGGTCCCGACAGTCCCGACAAAGGCTGTACTAGAGGTGACCGCCGCTTGAAGGACCTACCTGTGGGTAAGGAATAGCGTCAATCAGCCGGGGCTCCTTCCACGTCCGCTGCGCGCCCATGTTAGAGCCAGTCTTCGTTTGTGTTGACTATATGCCCGAGACCTTCCAACAAAGATACGCCCGAGGTCAACTCGTCTTTGCTGCTCACTGAGCAGTTTCAGCGCCCTGCCGCCATTAATATAATTTCAAAAGCGCGCCATTCTGTTCTGCCTTTATTGTAAACCTGTGCACGAAACTTTCAAATCTATCGGTCCGTTATTACTGCATAAGGACAAACTATTCTTTTCAGTATGGTTCGGCCTCTTCGCAGTTTGCATGCCAATGTCTATTCGTTATGATTATTCTTGTAGCTTCCTGTACATTGTTCCATTGAACTAACAATAAAGGTCCCTTTGATCCCTGAATCGAATATTTGCACTTATTCTCAGTCCGTAAAGCGATCTAATTCGCATCCACTCCTCGTAGGGTGTAGAAGGCGCCGTTATGCGTATTTTCTTGCGAAAACTCGAATCTTCGCCATATTTACCCGCGTAGTATAGGCGTAGATCCTGATTATTCATAGAAATTTCAAAAAGTTTTATTAATTGCGGTGTAAGTTTTTACCTGTGGCATAAATTTACCTTCAATATTCGCACTATATTTTCTTTACTGAAGGGTGCGATCGTTGCACCAGTAAACTGGCTATAGTACGTATTATCTACACAAACTCGTAGAAAAAATTGATTAGGAAAGGGGAGGAAGTGTAGGGTAATAAATCTTTATTTCCGGTAACGTCCTGCATGCGCATAGCATATTCGCCACTGTTTTCGATGGGCATGCCCTTAAAGGGCCACTGACCAGGGTCCGGACATTTTTGAAAAACAAGCCCACTGCATAGATGAGGCATCGAAGATAACCTCTGCAAAATACTAGAGCCATGCGCGCCCCAAAAAGCTGCGAAAATTCAAATCAAAGCCCGCTCGTTCTTTCGTTAACAAAAACGGCCCCGCCCCACTACTCTGAACCCCGTTGACGTCATGGGGGTTACTTTCGCTAAAGGCACTCCATTAACACTTCTTTTTGGGCGAGTTGGTGCATACTTGATTTGAAGAAAATAGCGCCAGAGCATGCACACCACGAAAAGACAAGGACGAGACACAAAGCGCTAACTCACAACTAATTTTATTGAAACCAGGCAGCGCCTTTCACTGAAAAAGGAGGAGGGCAGGAAAGGTAAAGATATCGAAGCGACCATCACAGCGCACACATGAGCAAGCGGTAACCAAAACAAAAACAAAAAAGTTAACCAAGATTATTTAAGGGCGGCATCTAAAAATTCGAACTCTGACGAAAAAAGTCAAACAGATGGCGTGCTGACACACCTATTGCCAATTTTCCTTTTGTGAAAAGCCTCCAGACATTCACGTGCCTTCTTATTTGCGCTTTTGCCAAGAATCTTAGTCTGACTCAATCTTGCCTCGCATCCGTCGCAACCCATAATATGCGCTACCAAATCTGCATATTTATCCTTTAAATCTGATAAATTTCGGGCATGTTCCCCCAAGCGCTCGTTGATGCAGCGCCTGCAGTCTGGCCAACATAGGTCTTCCCACACGTTAAAGGGTCCCTGAAAGGAGTGTCTGAGGTTGGCAAAAAAATACTTGCATTATGTAGAGCGTAGGCTACTGAACGTTCATGCCGCGTACAATACATCGAAAGCGAGTAGATAATTTATAATACAGTTTCAAAAACTGCTGCTCCCGAGCCTTGCGGCGACCAGCGGCGGTGAACTTCCGCCCGAATCAGTATTCATTACGTCATTTTAGTACTATTTACGTCACCAGCGCAGGGCTATCATTGGTTCGCGGTGCCAACGTGAAATCGCATATTTAACAAACTAAAAGCTCTAGATATTTCACATTCTTACTCTTTACGGAACCATTTCGCATTTCACCAAGGAGAGTTGTCGTTTATATGCATATTTACGCGGTTATTGTGTGTTGGGTGTCAGAAATTATTACTGCACTTCCGGTTTACACTGTTTTCGTCTGCTCGTGCCGCTTGTGTCACTCCGCCGGCGCCGCCGTCGAACCGAATCGAGAACCGAGGTCCGATTTGGAGTCGCCGCACTACTGATTTCTGTAGCGACCTCCGTCGCATGCACAATCAAAATGGACCGGCCGTGCTGTGTCGTTGGTTGCAAAGCCAGGGTTCGGCAAGATGTTGCCCTTCGGCACTGTCTGCCAAAAGATGGAAGTGAGCGAGCTGTCGTCGTCGTCAGGGTTCAGCGCCCAATTTCTGAACGGCGTGTCCTTAAAAACTTGGCCCACGTGCCGCACCGATCGTCGCTTACGAACTGCCGCCCCACTACAAGCAGGGACACACGGAGCGGTGAGCATCGCTGCGCCGCTCTACCCAAGCTCCGCTCACAACCGGTGTCGCACTTCGCCGCCGTGCATACTGAGCGCTGCTTGGGATGGAGTACAAATATCACAAGGCAAGATCGCCTTGTTATCAGAAATACTTCTCGAGCAGCGACAAAGCATGCCTGCTTATGTTGCGAGCTTTCGGCAACGGCACCGCTCGCGGGCGCTCCGGGCGACGAGCTCTGCTGCTGCCTGGCTGCCGTGGTCGTCGCTAGGCCTATTGCCTGTTTGGCATCGAAGCTGCAGCGGCCGGCGCTTCGGAAGTCGCCTGAGCTATAATAAAAGGCTTACTATACACATCGCTTTGCAGTCAACAGCATCATCTCACAATAAAATAATAGTATGGTCACTTTCCGCGACTCCTTCAGCAGCGAAGTGAACGGGCGCCAGGCGAGCCGGACCCCACGTCGGGCCAGCGGCAGCTGCGAGACGGTGGTTGCAAGAAATTTGCTCGTATCACAGTCGTTACCTTTACCAGCAGCTCAGTATTGGTCAGCGATCGTCAAAAATGACACATTTTTCACATTTCTTATCCCAGGGTTCATTACTTACGTCAAGAACACACTTTAGCTCGTTTTTATGACGCCGGCAGACGGCCAGGCTGGCCGGCCCAACGTTTTTAGATCGTTGGGCCGGCCGGCCGGCATGCTCGGCGTACCTCACGTTCGCGCAAGAAAATACAAAACAGCCATGATACCAGACAGGATGCTTCCTAGATTCGAGCAACGACAATATGCCTGTGCAAAAGTGGATCTTTCGGCAACGACACCACCTGCGGCAACGCCGCGCAACGAACTGCGCGCTGGTCCCAGGCTGCCCTAGTCGTCGCTAGGCCTATCTGGTTTCGCACCGAAGCCTCAGCTGACGGCGCTTCGGAAGTCGCCTGCGCTATAATAAAAGGCCTACTATTCACATCGTTTTACTATGAACTCGTCCCATAATAAAAGATATGTTCGATTTCCACGACGCCTTCAGCGACGGAGCTAGCAGACGGCAGGCGAACCGCACCAAGTAGCAGCAGCACCAAAGCGGCTGTGGGATGAAATTTGCTTGTATCGCAGTCATCACTTTTACCAGCAACTCGGTATTGGCCAGCAAACGTCAGAAATGATGCATTTTTGACATGCATCTATCCCACGGCTTGCTATGGACGAGAACAAACAATACTAGCGCGTTTTTCAGTCGCCGGCATCAAGGCTGTGGCCCGGCGTGGCTCGGCCCCGAGCGCCATGAGGAGCGCGCTGTACGGCATCATGACGCTGCCGCTCTCCGCGCTCGTATTGACTACCGCTTCCCGTCGTTGCGTTTACCGCGCGCGGCTCGTCGTTGACATCCAGCAGGTTGGACGCAGGCGACGAGCTGCGATCGGTCGTTACGACGTCGTTCACAACGGCGCGCCGCAGCGAATCGCACACACTTTTCGCACATGTGTCCCCGCCTTAAGGCTGAAATCCCATTTCGGCCCTCACCCGCAAAAGTCGTTCCTTCAGCTCGGGGTCCATAGTACGAGAGAAGCCGCAGCGACGGTTGCGAGACACAGGTGAACACAGCAGACAGCGGGAAAGCGAGCGAGCGAGCGAGCGAAAGAGCGCGTCAACCGGAAGTAAACAAACCGATCTCGTCGATGATGTATTTGTGGGCGGAGCATGGTCCCGGCCTGTAATCTTTATTTTTTTATGGTTCGCTCCGGTGTACGAGTTGAGAGGGAAAAGGCTGGTGGTAATTTTTAATAGCCATTATCTCTGGTTCCACATAAGGTAGATCAAAAATTTTTGCGGTAGGATGATGGATCGTTCAATGTCTATCAATACTTCGACTTCTCTTTGCCTACATGGACACCGTTTCATGGACCCTTTAAGGGGATAGCAAAGACCACTCCTGCGGAGTGGTCTATGCTATCCCCTGGTCCCCTGCTATCCCCTATCCCCAGCTATCCACTGCTATGCTATCCCCTGGTCTATGCAGAACACATTCATCATGTGTTCCGCAGGAGTGGTCTATGCTATCCCCTTAACGTGTGGGAAGACCTATGTTGGCCAGACTGCAGGCGCTGCATCAACGAGCGCTTGGGGGAACATGCCCGAAATTTATCAGATTTAAAGAATAAATATGCACATTTGGTAGCGCATATTATGGGTTGCGACGGATGCGATGCAAGATTGAGTCAGACTAAGATTCTTGGCAAAAGCGCAGGTAAGAAGGCACGTGGTGAGTGTCTGGAGGCTTTTCACATAAGGAAACTTGGCAATAGGTGTATCAGCACCCCATCTGTTTCACTTTTTCGTCAGAGTTCGAATTTTTAGATGCCGCCCTTAAATAATATTTGTTAACTTTTTTGTTTTTGTTTTGGTTACCGCTTGCTCATGTGTGCTCGCTGTGATGGTCGCTTGAGATATCTTTACCTTTCCTGCCCTCCTCCTTCTTTTTCAGTGAAACTTCGCCTTATAAAGGCGCTGCCTGGTTTCAATAAAATTAGTTGTGAGTTAGCGCTTTGTGTCTCGTCCTTGTCTTTTCGTGGTTTGCATGCTCTCGCGCTATTTTCTTCAAATCTAAAGGCACTCCATTGGTGCATCGTTCTGACTAACGGTAGAAGGTTGGGCGTAGCCTTGGCGTCGCGTCGTCTGCACAACGCTTTCCGCAGCGCCTTCTGTTTTGGCACATGCCTAGAAACCCGCATGAAGGAACAACAGCAAAAAAAAAACAAACTGCTGTGGGAGCGTACGGCGACAGCCTTGAACCCTAGCCATAAAAAATAAAAAATAGTAAAACGGAGTGAGTTGGTTCGCCCCCACCCGCCGTGATCACGTCACGAGACGCTCTGCGTGCGCGCCCCCTTCTCAGTTTTTTTCTTCTATGCAAGCCCCCAAAACAAGTTTTTAATTACCAGTGCAGCAGAGCCTTTCCCTCGCTCGCCCACTTGACCGCTCCGCACACACACCGCTTATCCTCAGTGCATCTTGCGTATGCCTTGACTCCAATGAATGACATGGGCTTCGGAGCGGAGAAAAGACGCAAACACACAGAACACAAACACGCATGGAGAAAAGCAAACGGGCGGTTGCCGGGTCCGCGCTTCGCCCTGTGTTTCGAACACAACCGACTTCCGCCCCTCCACTCGTGAAACGGTGGGGAGGCCTAAAAAAAAAATGAAAATGTTGCTCGCTAACTGGGAATGACAAACAGATGTATGAAAGGATGCGCTCGCCAACAAGTCTAGCGGCGAAACACCGCGAGGAGACCCAAAGAGCAAAACAGAGGGTGTTAGGAAACCCGCAGCGCCCCCTACCCTCGAATAGATCCAGTAGCAAAAACCAAGAAAAGAATTCTATTGAAGGCGGGGCCATGACGTAGATGTGTGACGCACTCCACAGACACCACGCCTGCGGCTAACCTCGGAGAATGAAGGGGTGATTTTGCCTTCCCGAGCCTACTCGACGAGGAGCGGGAGAGAAAAATCTCGAGGAGGGAATGGAAGGAGAGGAGGCTCGCTCCAAGATGGTGGTGGTTTATTTAAAAAAGATAAATAAATAAATAAATAAAAAGTGAAGCAAAAGAGTGTTGCCGGCCGCGGCAATTGCTATCTAATATCTTAAGCACCCGAGCTGCAGCCGGCGGAAATGAAAGGGAAAGGGAGAGGATAGTGAGGAGAAGTATAGACGGGAGCGACAGCAAGAAAGGATAGGGGAGAGCTTTGTACACTATTTACAAAATACAAAAGTAATCAAGTTCGCGCCGCTCGCGCGCTAATGTCCAAACATTGTCCGACACCAAGGTCGACGCAGTACGGGATTCCGGTGTTCCAGAAGAGCTTCAGGCGCTTCCCGTATCTTTCGAATTGCTTAAGTTACATACAACTTTCGTCCACAGACCGAACAAAGCCACATTTTATAACAACAGAGCTATAAAGATCTGCGCGACAACACTACGCGACATATCAACAACAGCGCTACGGAGCCGTACTGATGGATTGGATTGGTCTGACCGCGAACTGACATCTATGATGATGGTGATAGTAGAATGCACGGGAGTTTTGATGCTTACGAATGGTTTCAATGGCAAGTTTAGCTAACAAAACGGCCCTTAGCGAAAAAGAGGATGTGCTAAAAATGCATTTCAAACGTATTGTATTAATTTCATATTTATTTCGCATTTTTTTGTCCCTATGCTTAAACTGCAATACGAATGCTTTCTAAGTATACTAGGAATAATATTTTAAACGTTCTTAAAAATACGTGAAAAGTACATTTTTGCCCGCTTAGCATATTTATAATGCATTAAAAATATAATAAAAATATACATTAGAAATATACTAAAAATATACTTTTAATACATTAAAAATGTGTTTACTCGGGCTTAAAAAAGTCTACCGGGCGGCTCCATGGAATGACACGGGTTAATTCTTCAACTGGAGAACAAATCGTTGTCTGATATTATAAGGTCACGTGATTGAATGGGAACGGCATATACCTACACACAGCATACCAAGACGACATTGACACAGCAAACAACAAATCCTACGACAAGCGCTATACTTGGCTTGCCGTATATATACCCAGCGAAAGCGACGCACTATTTTACACGGTGATGCCTTTTTTTGCGCAAATACTGTGGGCTGCCAAATTATCGCAGAAGTACCCTACTGGTCGCGTTCGAATCTAGGATTAATTGAGAACGGAATTGCTAGTTGAAACTTGCGTCAGGCACAGGTCAGGAGTCGAACTGTCAACCAACAGATACATGGGCGTGTAAGGGAGCCGGTCTGCCCTGCCACACGGGGTCCTTTCCGCTGGCTTATTCGGACCCAGAAGTACCCAAGGCGCTTTTGCTGGTATAATGCTATCACGTTCTCACACGGAAATGTTCGAATGACATTGAGTGGAATGACATTCGAGAATAGGAATGACATTCGGACTCGACGGACTGCCGCGGTGCTGCACGACACTTTCGAAACGCATTCGAAAGCCTCAGCTCGTTTTCAGTGTACAGCGACGACGACGACGGCGGTCACACTAGTCCGACAACGACAGTATATATCACGCTGAACAACAGCATGTAATTATAGTGAAATATCTAGTTTACTATAATATGATTCTAGAGGGACACGTTTTTCAGGCCAACGACACCGACGAATCCGGTCGGCGGACGGTCAGCCTTGTCGGCGGCTGAGCGAGAGCACGGTGATGAGGCGGCGGTGTGTATATGCTCGTGCTTCTAAATGAGCGAAACGAACGGCTATATTTCACGTGTGCATACCTGAACACTCACCAGCGATAAGCGCTTGCCAAATCAGTTTCAATCGACGACGGCTCTGTTCCCTTCCGCGACGACTAGGCCCAGCGAGTTCGCAGGGTTGGATCTGTGATTTCGGCGGTTGTGAAGAGCGAATCACAAGCTTTAGCGAATGCAAATGGTCACCAAGTGTAGTTTTGGAAACAGTGACCTGAAATCAACTATTGCTTACATCGCAGGGCACGCGTACGATGAACGGGAATCGCCGGTGTGACCCAGACTGCCGAGCCGTGCTTTACGGCCAGCAGCAGTCGTCGCCGTCGCTAGCTTGTGGATAACAAGTTAGGCCGTTTCAGTTAAAGCGAACAGTCGCCAGACATACTTCTGGATAAAGTAGTTTAAAAAAAAGTACTGGTCACGTGGGAGAAAGCCGGGACAAGAAGCGAGAAGCGCCAGTCCTCTGCGATGCCAACAACCCGGCTTTCTCAGGCGTGCGATCGCAACATCGCTGCCCACACATTGTCGCACTGCGTAAACAATCACGAGTACAACCAGTAAAAAAGAAAACAGATCGTTTAATAGAACCAAAGCGCAGATTGCGTTTGATGTTATGTAAACAAGCGATGTAAACAACAGTATGAGTGCAGTCGTCCTCATCGGCGCACTCCCGGGGAAATTTCATGCTGACGCGGTTAATATTCATTGGCGTAATATTATCTTCAAGCACTCCCTTAGACAAAACACGTGTAGCATCGTTAGATGACATTCGGCTGGAAGGCATTCGAAGCGCCCGTGTAGCAGGGGTATAAGTGGTGATCACCTTCCTGCTAGAAGTTACCATAAACCAAAGGATGACAAGAAAGGGAAAGTTTTCACTCTTCGCTGAAACGTCATTTCGAGCCCTAGATTGTTCCACGGTAGCTTGAAGTGTAATGCAAATATGTTTACGCGGACAACCCATTTGTTAGAATTTAAATATACTTCAGACGGTTTAATTGCGTATTTACGAAAGTACACTTTAAATAGATGGCCAGCACCAAAATGCGATGTCCCGAAACTCGATTTTGAGCATTAGATTGTTCATCGACAGCTTGTAGTGCGCTGCAAACATGCTAATGCGGACTGCCAATTTGCTAGAATTTCAGTGTTCTTTGGACGAATTAATTGCGTATTTACGGAAGTACACTTCAAATACATTGACGACACGCAAATGCCATTTCCCGAAACGCGATTTCGAGCACTCGACTGTTCATGGCAGCTAGAAGTGTGCAAAGACATTTAAAAGGACTGCCCGTTTGTTAGGATTGAAATATATTTCGGATGAATTAATTTCATATTTACGAAAGTTCACTTTCAATACATTGACAAGATGCTAAAACTGCATACATATACGTTTACAAGGGCTGCCCGTTTTCTAGAATTGAAGTATACTTTCGATGAATTAATTTCATATTTCCGAAAATACACTTTTAATACACTGACAAGATGCTAAAACTGCATGCATATTTTTTCATGTATTTGAAAAGTGCTCGAAGTATGCTTTAAGTGAGGTATTTTTGGCACATTTTAAAAATATATTTCGAATACCAAGCATGAAATTTCAGAAACGTATTTCCTACATATTTTTAGTGCATTCATGAATACAAAATATGTTTAAAATACATTTTAAATAGCCCTCCGTATATTCCAAACGTATTAGTTTTTGCTAAGGGGGTGGACATGTCGCACAACGCCCCTAATTTGGAGAAGTTTTATAAATATAAAACTAGTCATTGAGTTCTTGCAAAATTCTGGAACACCTGCTTCTCCTCTTAATTAAACTTAGCTCGTTGGCGGCTCTTGCACTGCAGGTAGGAGTGGAATCGCACCAATTTACAAACATCTTCGCGTCAAACCCTCCAACTGATGCAAATAAAACAGTATACATACACGAAAGGCGCGAATTTTCTGTGAAAAAAAAGTCCATACTCATGGCCTGGGAAAATACTCGGCCTTACATCCTTCGGACGTACACCTCGTATCTCATGCGGATATACAAAAGTGGACACTGTCCGTACGTCCGGTGGATGTACGAATACGGATATCCGAAATCGGATTGTGTTCGTACGTCCGATGGACGTCCTATCTCGGCAAAGGACGTTCGGATCTAGCTCGTACGTCCGACGGATATCTATGGTTTCTTGGGGCGTAGCCACTAGCGTGCTCGGCGGTCGTCGAACAGAATCCCCGCCGCTGTCGGCCGTGCTCTTTTTAAAGTTGATAGCGAACATTCGAGATAAAGCTTGGGAAGTTACTAAAATATTCTGGCGCAAAGTAGAATCGGCTCCGCCTGGATGTGATCAATCGAGATAAATCTAGGCGCGTCTTGCGTCAAAAATGAAGCGATAAAGCGGCGTGTCGGCATCCTTGAAGCATGAACAAACACTACAAACAAAGGCTACAAAGATTCGCGGCAATATGTCGAAGCTGCAGGCGATCCTAGAGAGCAACTTTGCTGCTGTCCTCCCGAACTTCGAACGATGACAGCCCAAGTCACTTTTATCTCAACGGCAACTCGACCATGGACCCAAGGACCAATCATCGTGTAGTCACCGCTCTACCCAGGCACGTGTGAAGGCTGGCATGCAGACGACGGAATTCACGAAAGTTAGGACCAGGACGTGCATGGCCTTACACAGCTCACGAGCTATCACATATCAATTACACCCCTATAGGCACCACCACCATCATCAGCCTGAATACGCCCAATGCAGTCTAGTGAAGCAGCGCAACGGCACTAGGCCAACGGAAGAAGAGGACAAACACAGCGCTGACTCTTCTCCCTCCTCTTCTTCTTCCGTTGGCCTAGTGCCGTTGCGCTGCTTCACTAGAAAATATGTCAGACCAACTCGCCCACCAGTTCATGTTGCCCAATGCAGGGCAAAGGCCTCTCCCATGTGTCTCCAATTAACCCTGTCCTTTGCCCACTGTGGCCACCGTATTCACGCAAACTTCTTAATCTCATCCGCCCGCAAGACTTTCTGCCGTCTCCTGCTACGCTTGCCTTCTCTTGGAATTCACTCCGTTACCCTTGAGGACCAGCAGTTATCTTGCCTTCGCATTACATGCTCTGCCCAAGTCCATTTCTTCCTCATGATTTCGACTAAGATGTCGTTAACTCTCGTTTGTTCCCTCATTCACTCAGCCCGCTTCCTATCTCGGAACAATACACCTATAATTTTTCTTTCCATAGCTCGCTGCATTGTTCTTATCTTAAGCTGAACCGTTTTCGTTAGCCTCCGCCTTTCCTTCCATAAGTTCATGTCTCACAAATGGGCAACTTGTGCAGATTTCGCTATTTATCCTTTTGAAGCCCGCAGACTGCCATTCTTTGCCATCCACTCACATGCTGTGTGTGCGTTTTTCGCTCATATGTGATTATTTTTGTGTCTTTGGGTGTGCCGTCGCGTTCAATAAATCTATGTTCTCGTGCCTACACTGGCATTTTCGTTCGTTATATCCGCCTGACAGGCATTATCTGAACATGTGACCACACTTTAACAAATAAAATAAAAAAATGCTCGCGTCGAAAAAGGCAAAGCGTTTTGCGCAGATATAACGGCTGTGCTACGTCAGCTTTGTTGCCATATGAGTGCTCACAACCGACGAAGCGACTGAGTGTATACATGTACTATATTGCAGCGAAAGCTACATTGGCCACGAACTTGCGATTTCGCTGTGGCGGTGCTACGAGGAAGCACACAGACCGACCTTGAGCCGTTGCCTAGCAACCGCCGCCGCTGGCGGACGCCGCGACGCCGCACGCCTGCCGCGCCATCTGGCACGGCGTCACGCCGCGCGCCTCGCTGCGGCCGCCGTTTGGCATGACGTCACACCGATTGCCTCGTCGTTGCGCTCGCCTCGCCAGCTGTGTCGCATGCTTGACAAGATTAACCAAGGCTAACCAAGCTATGCCTTAGCTTTCGCCACTATATCCTGGCATAGCCGAGCTAAGCCACTGCCAATTTTTTAAAGATTCTCGGAATGTGATTACACCGCAATCTAGTCGTCACTGCGCATATTTTTCAGCCGATGGTTTTATTTTCGATGTTTCATGAGCGCGCGCCAAGTCCTCCCGGTCGGCGCGATGGATGGATAGAAAAAACTTTATTGTTCATAAATTTCAAGTGTTCTTGACCCTTAGGGGTCACGCTGCCGGCGCGAGGTGAAAAGCGTGACGTCATGGCACCCTCCCGCCAATGTTATTAGAACCAGGTTAGTTTTCAAACTGTGTTGTGATGCGCGAAACTGCCACCGCACGTGCGGGTCAGTGGCGCTGCAGTCGTATCAGGCTCCAGAAATCTAGGCAAAACAAGTCGCCGTTGCCGCCGTCCAAGCAGACCGAGCTCCCGACATCGTGGCCGCTGCGTCACATTGTGAAACTGTCGTGTGTGTTCGGTGCAAGTGTGATGATTTGTGGGCTGTGCTGTTGAGAGGAACCATGCCGACGGGCTGCGTGCCCGGCTGCACGAGTGGCTATCGAAAAGACAAGAGCAATTCAGGCCGGCATTACTTTTCACCTCCGAGCGACGAAGGACTTCTGGCTGCGTGGAATAGAGCCATTCCACGTGCGGACAAGGACCTCTCAGCAAAGTCGAGAGTGTTCGACCTGCATTTCCATGAGCAAGATGTTCTGAAAACGTTCACACACGTAATTGAGGGCAAAACCGTGGAAATTCCGCGAGGGAAGTGGAGCCTCACGAAAAATGCCGTACCAAGAACTTTTACTAATCTCCCGTCATATTTACCTAAGCCGCCAGAAAAAAGGCGCAGAGAAAGGCGGGAAAACCTTGTGCCTAAAGTGCATGAAGAGCACTACGTCGAATGCACTGAAGGACAAGAATCTCCAGGTGGATGTGAGCATTTTTTTCCAGAATCTTCGGGCGTTAACCCACCTGCTATTGATGAACTGAAACATGTGCAGTTGCCTCCCCGCTGGCGCGTGATAGTGCTCCACAGCGGTGACAACGAGCAGGTTGCATTTTTCTCTTTGAAGGTTTCTGACAAAACTTTGACAATTGAAAAATGTGTAGTCGTAGGCTGTGACAGGCTGGCGACAGCAAGCGCTTACGGTCGTAGAGCGACTGCCTTCGTGAATGTGCTGGTCTCACGCCGGATGGCCTGTCCGATTTCTTGAAAAAAATTGACAAGCTTTATGCTTGCCAAGAAAGTCAAGGCCATTCTCTTCACTGGAATTCAAAAAAGTGCAAAGTGCTTTCACCACAAGAGGTCTGTACCTCCTGCAGGGTTCACAAAAAGAAACTGCTCAGAGAGGGAATCCGAAAAAAATATGTAGCTGCCGGAATGAATGACAAAGTAAAGAATCTGCAGAAAAAGCCATATTTGTTGCCGCGGGAGGCAGCGATGGCAGTCGTGCTTCTGCGAGAACGGTGGGCGCGCGGGTGTAATGACGTCTAGTCGCAGCTTCCACAAGCGGCCGCCAGGTGCAACGATACGGCAATAAATTACTAAAAAAACGTGTTATCCGCCTTTTTCGCTAAAATGCTTGTCGGCATTTATCAATTTTAGCAGTCAAGCTCTTGTTTACATGTAAAAGAGCAGCTCCAAAAGTTTGGTTCAGTATCTCTTTAAGACCGCAATTTTTTTCATATAATGTAAGATTTCGCTACAACAATAAATGTAACAACAGATCACCCGACGGTTGTCTTGCATTTTTGTTCTATTAACCTTTTTGCTGTCGTGAAAAGCATTGGCCCGTTTGTTTTCTATGGCAGTATTAATTGTTTGATGCGATCGATTGAAACATTTTAAAAGAAATATTTTGCGACGTATGAGAAGAATGGACTATTACCTTCAATATTTCCATAGCAGTATCTTACAATATTCCAGTTTTCAAAATTTTTGTCCGACAATGTTGGACATGACTTTTTTGAAGGCATGCACGAAACAATGGGTCTCGAGGACGGGATAAGGAAATGATCGAGTTTGCAATATTCCCTTTTGCCACTACGTCCACTCTTCTGCCAGAACATTACAAGGCCATTTTCAGCCTCCAGGGATTCATCCATGCAGGCGAGGAACTTAGAAATTGGGCGGTTCCGTTTATAGTTTTAATGAATGTGTCCAAACGTTTTGTACATAAAGATTACACTAATATTATTTCTTGCAATCATGTAAACACTGGACAAAAGCGGGGAACAGCGCAGCCCCTCCTTTGCTTTTATTTTCAGGAGCAACAAATCACATAAATCAGGAGCAATTCACGCTATTATGATCTGCACTGCTAAAAGACACTGACCCTTACTTATCATGCCAAGTATTAAAATATGAGTTCAAAATGTTAAGTTAAGGCATCAAAATGACGGCGATATTGCGCCTTGAATAATTAGGAAACGTGGGCTAAATCTATCTCGACTTCAGAACATAAGGTTTAGGTGGTGTGATATGCGAATTCGTTTTCACGTGCCTGTGAACTCATCCCCCGTGAGGTAATTTTCTGCCCTATAGTTACTGCCGTTCCCCCTCACTTAGTTCCTCTCATTTAGCCCCTTTTCCATGCTGTCAACAAAACCTCCGCTTTTCAGAGGGTTCCGCAAATTCTGGGAACGAGAAATGCTCCTCGGCTTCACGTTCAGTGACGTCACTTTGCTCCACTCTTTCCGAACCCAGCGGACGGCGTCCTTCAGCCCCGCTCGAATGAGAATGGAGTGCATATTGCAACCGCGCAAAACGACGCAGGACGCATAGAGGAAAGCACAGGACAATCCGCGTCTTGTCCTGTGCTTTCCTCTCTTCGTCTTGCGTCGTTTTGCGCGGTTGCAATATGCACTCCATTGTCAACCACCAACTAGCCCGCCTTCACTTTTTACATGTGCTCGAATGAGAGTCGGAAGGACGTTTATATGGTGTGGGCCTTCCACGGCGCTCGCCACTTTGCCCCTGGCTGGCTCCACCACGCATCGATGTACTTGCACTGCGTTTAATGGAGAAAAAAACAAGTTGTATGTTAGATACTCTTGCCAACGCTACATTCTATAGAAATAGTTTCACTTTTGCTATCAGCTGCAGTTACGGGTCCAAAAGCACCTGAGCAGCCCCTGCTAAATGGACAACTTACAGAATAACGAGCGCCCTCTACAATTTTCCAACCAAAAACCCTCGTACGCAGACGGCAATCTCGCATTCTTCGAAAACGGAGAGGAGAGACGTCCCTTTATCTATATGGGAGGGAAATTGTTGAAAGGACACAATAGAGCCGAGGCGCGAACGAGAGGAGCGGGTCGAGACAGGTACTCGTCAAGGGAATGCATCATTGTAACCTTTGGACAACTTTCCTTTACACTCTACCTCGAAAGCTGGCAATGACCGGCGGGGCTTCAGGGTCACGCAGGTTTGGGGGCATCCCCGCACACCTTTTCGAAGAAGGACACAGTGCAGGGCTGCTGACTCATCTCCCCTCGCGCTAAACCCTTCAAGCAGCATTGCAGGAAGCGAAAACGTGTCTGTGAACGAGGGTTTTTGGTTGGACATCTTCCTGTAAGTCAGCTTTCCCGCAATTTTGCAAGTTGTCCATTATATGCATTAATGAAAAAAAGTTAAAAAAATTCACAGGCACACCTATAACTCTGGTGTGTATGGTGGCATTGCGATAGCATTTTAAGACCATTATTGATTTAAAGAAAATGACATCCCTTCCGCTCTAGTGACGTCAGCTCCTTCCAGCCAATGGGAATAATCCGGTCTGGTGACGTCACTTCGCTGCAGACGATGACCGAATTTTATGACCGAGCACACATGTGTTTTCCCGACGTGACTTTACTATTAGATCATATTTCCAAGGCATCTGCTAATAGTAGACTTTATTAATTTATGAACAAGTTGGTCAAAACACTAATGAGCGTTAGTGAGCCAGTCCTCGTCGTCATGCAGTATGGTTACTTTTTAATTCGGGATTTTCTTCCCTGGAAATATCGAATCACAGATCAGCTTGGGCTATTCACCAGATAGTTACGAGATAAAATTGAGCCAATAACAATGTGCACCCATAATCCCTCGTTTAAACTTCTAGAAAATGAACCCGGCATAACCCCTCTCTCTTAGTTCTTTGCATGGCTTTCAATAATGAACTCGCCCAATCCTGGACTGGAGGCCCCGACCACCGGGCTCCTGCGAATTAATCTTCTGAATGAAAGTTTTCGCTCTCTCTTGCAATGCTTTTCTCTTCTTTTCTCTGAGCTCTCGAGAAGAACTATTGTTCGAATGCTAGTGCCACTGATTCTATAACTATAAGGGAATTCTCTCTATCGTTAAACATGGTGGTGTCTTACCTTGTCTAATTGTTGGCTTCGCATCTCGAGTGGTGGTCAATTATACTCCTTCGCTGGAAGCCTTCTCCGCACCGAAGACACTGCGCTGGGGCGAGCATACAGTCCCGCCAAAGGTGCCTCGCGAGGTGGAAGAGTTTTCCGCCGAAAGCGCATCCAGCACGGCTCCCGGTGTCGTTCGGGCAGTACACTTCTCGTTCAGCCAGTTCTCTTAGCGAGCATTCAGTTTTTACGACATCGCATTCCCTGAATCTCACTCCATCTAGAGGGCATTCTTGGCCACTTCTCAATAGCAGTGTCTTGCAAAATTCGCACACTCTGTGGCTGCATGGCAGGAAGAGCAGCCGTGATGGCACGACGCCACAGAGCTTGCACACTATAGTCTCAGGCAGACTCTCCTTGAAGGTGATGGCACACGATGGCAAAATGTAGTTGAAACCCGACAACCTGTACCTTCTGCCTCTAGGCGGCGAATTCATCTGAAAAGCAGGAAAAAATGGTAGATTACAAGGCATTGCGTGCGAGGTACCTGCATTACTGGGCGATGCGGAAATTACAGTCCGGTATACCGGCGCGCAGTGCGCAAGAGTATTTCACGAAACTTTTCTCAAGCAGGCCAGCAAATATTTCTCACTCACATGCTTATTGGTCGTGTAAAAGCCAATAGATATGTCAGCACAAACAAAAAAATTATTTCATATTGCGGAAATACAATGGGATATATAGCATGTTTTGCAATGATACCAATGCGAACTGCTTCTGGCCAACTTTGGTAACATATGTGTGAAATAATGAATACGAAACGTCCCTCGAAAGAACTTTCATATTTCTATGGAAATCCTATACTGTGTGCACCTTGCTAGCCGCTGTGCCATATCTTTTGTGGCACCGTGGTGATACCAATACTGTGGCAGACACTGTGGCAATACCGTCTGAGCTCCTTTGGAGACGACTTTGATAACTGCTGTGAGAACACTGTGGGTTTCGCATTGTGGTCTAACAAGGGAAGGGTTATGGATAATGACAGGCGCGGTAACAGTAGCGCCAAGGGCAAAGTGCGTATAAGCTCGATCGCGTTTATTGCATCGAGGGGAAGGAATTTATTTATTAGGTCAGAAAAAGTGCAATATTTACGCACGATAGCCTCAGCATCTCATCGCTCGGTTGTTACCCATACCTGACGCAAAATCAGTGGATGTAGATAGCAAAGCCAGAGTTTATTGATTCAAATAATTAGGTTTGATATTTTGTAAACCCTCTTGTCATCACCTTTAACAAAAATACCCGACGACTGGAAGAAGACAAAACTATGCTAAACACAAAAAAGGAGATATCGCATTACCCTTTATAATATCCGAAGAATATCTTTGCCTGTGCCTGTCAAATCAGGTTTTTCCAGGTTTTCCCATTCTGGGGCGGCTGTTTTTGTAATTTCCAATAATGATAATCTCAACAATACTCATTCCAACATTAAACTTTCGCCACTGACCGCATAATTTGCAAGAGAATTAACAGCAAAGAAGATCGTATTTCTCTTAATTCACTGGACAAGCTAAACCGACTGGTGCAAAAAATGGCAAATAAAGACAAACACGACTAAATCAGTATAACTTTAAGAAGCATTACCGACCTGATGATTTTCCATACTTTATTACTGGTGTAATACTGTCAAATAAATTTTGACCTCAGAGGGAACGCGCACATTGCTAAAGTAACCTCGACAGCATTACGCAAACTACTTCTGCGCTACGCTCACGAATGCGCTACGCTCACGACACAGGAAAGCTACAGAGAAGTAATTAAGCTTGGCCTGTATCACAAACCTCCGCCTTTACGGTGAACAGGGGCGCAGGACCCCCTTTACTGTTACCCGCCGTCCTTCTAACGAGGTTTGGGGACAGAGTTAAAAGTTGGGCCTGTCAACCTGCTAAACACGTGTGTCGATGCAGTATTGAGGAATAAGTTCACGACAGTCACTTCTGTAACAGACAACTGGATATTTATAGCGAGTATTTGTAACGACACTAATAACAACCAGATCTCCAAATACTATAGTAACAAGTTCACGACAGAAGACAACTGAAAAAAAAAAATGATCCCGACTGTTGGCATATACAGTGATTAAGCGATGGTCCAATCAGTAAGTACGAGCAATGAGTTACACTAAAAACTCAATGGAAAAAAAAATACTTCAGGCGATCAATGTTTAAACAAGTGCTAAAATGTTCTCCAGGGAAGAGTGGCGAAAAAGTTCTCTCACAGTGTTTTAGTCCTGTGGTCGGTCCGCAGTCGGTGAGTCGGTCGGCAGCGGCGGGCGTTCGAGATGACGAGGACTGGAAAAGCTTGCCTTTCACTTGGCGTGCTGCCGCGAGAGTGACACGCGAGAAACCGGATCTCCCCAGAGCTGCTGCTTCTTCTTCTGCGAATGAGGGGAAGGATGAAAAAAAAATCCCAAAAACTCTCTATGCACCCCTCTTCTTGGCTGATCCCCCTCTGTGGGTATGCGCCACCCTATGAGGTGAACAACAACAAAAGGGGGAGTGACACGGGCCTGTTTACTGGTGTGTTGGCACCATGCCCACTGCCTGCGTGTCATAGAAAGGGGTTAAGGGAGGTGAAAAAGAAGTAGGGAAAGAGAGAGAGCGCGCCGCCCCATTGTCCGTGACAAGTGGCACATGCTGCCGCCTCAGGCCTTACAGCTGGCCGTGGCTGTGAAATGTTCTTCAGGGAAGAGCGGCGAAAAAAAGTTCTCTCACAGAGCGTACTGGCCCGCCTTTTTATCCCTTCAGCTGGGTTTCGCCGCGCGCCCTTCAAGGACGCGGGCCGGCCGGTCATTGCCCCGGAGAATCGTGTTGGAACTTGGAACACGTTCGGAGAAACGGGGACCCTCCCGTGACTTTTGCGATGTGTGAGGCAGCTTATGACAGCCTGTCGTGTGCATAAAGAAAGATATGGCTAGGGACGGGGGAGGGGGGGCAACGTTTTCTTTTGAACCAAGGATTTTTTGTAGCGAGAGCTACACTACGCCAGCTCTTCGAGCCTTCAGCGTGGCACCCCTTGAGCTCCGTGGCGGCGCCGTGGCCTTGAGCCGGTTGGTCACGTGGTGCGGAGCAGCTGCTGCTAAACGGCGGCGCGGCGCGTCGGCGAAGCCGAGCTGCAACAGCTGTGCGCATGCACCGTGTTGAAGGGGGGAGGGGGGAGTGTAGAGGTGGAGAGCTCGGCGAAGCTCTGGAGTCGCTCCAGGTTTAACCAGAGCTAAACCACAGCCTGTTTTTTTTATACACGCAAGACCGTTTACGCGCAGACCACGTTACGCGCATTATCAAGTCACCGTTGACTTGCCAGAAGAGTTTCAAAACCCAATCGAAACGAAGCACTTTCACGGCGCTTTGAGCCTCCTACTCAATTACGCATTCATTCCCACTGGCCAATCAATTACCCATTTGAAATTTGTTCCTACTTGCCTTCGGATCTCGGCTGCCGGTACTGTGCGAGGTAAAACAAAACTGGTCCCGTCATAATACTTGAACTGAAGAGCATAATAATAATGACTACCAGACAGCAGCTATGTGCCTACCATGGTGAAAATTCCCTTCTATTACGCCGTGTATTTCTTTATAACGTTTTTGTCTTGCACACATGGCTTCTACTTTTTTTATGTATGCTTAAAACGAATAATAGCTTAATTTAACTGTAGACCATTAACTTGTCCATCTTAGATTTGCCGCTCCTCAAATGTGGTATACAATGACAATGCAATTCTAGCCTCAGAACTTTTCCGAAGTCATGCACCCCGCTATTATAGCCGAAGTATCCAGCGTGAAAAAATAAAAAAAAATTTAATGTGAGGCATTATATGGCCCTGTCGCATCAGCAAAAAGTGTCCGCACGATTACGTCGTTCTCTGAATATGAATGTGTGAAAGTGTGATTGTGACAGATAGCGTGTGATAAAATGCTGCCGTGGGAAAAATTGCGGTTGATGAGGCGTAATTAGTTAATTAATTAAACGCGAAGAAAACACGTACATTTAGACGTCAAAATAGCCATGGGCGTCGATATAGTGCATGGACGTCAGAACAGCCACGGACGTCGACATAGTATGTGGACGTTTTGCTTTCGCATTGCTGCAATGCGGGTCGCGGCAGTGATCTCATTTTAGGCTTCAAGACTGGGAGTTCTGAAAGTTTCAGTTTCCGTCGTGGACACCACCAGCGTTAACTGCCGGCTTCCCGCGAACATCTCTCACCGAATCCACCGAGCAAGAAAAATTCGTGCTTACCCTCACGCCTGGAAAGGTCTGCAGTCTGTCGTAAATGGAGACATCTCGCGTGGATGTGCCTCGCAGTTAGAGCCGGTACGAAAAGAACAAGAGTGACTCAGAACAGGATAAACACAGTTTGCAGACGACTATCGCAAGTGGACTCAAGATAATCGCTTTATCGCCAACTTTTGCCGCTTTTTAAGCGAGGCTTGTTTGCACTCCTTTTTATAACTTTCTTTCCCTTTTTCATTATGCCTAATGGCAAACAGCTCGAATAAAAAAATAAAAAAATAAACACAGTCTGACACTTTACCCGCTATCATTCACGTTTGGAAGAGAACAAATGTCCATAACGCTAAGATAAACGCTGCATCAGTGACCCTTATCTTTCGCAGCTTCGTCGGCATTCTATCTTTTCCGCCCTCTTCTCCGTTGTGATTATCTCGACAAGCTATAGTATCTATATTGGGTACAGGAAATCGAAGGATGTCGAATGACGGCGAAGATTTCTTGCGCTGCTGGCGTGAGTGCGTACGGTTGCGAGTCTTACGGCGTTTCCCGGTCCATATATAGCAAGCTTGCAATGCTGATATCTGCTGCAACGTCACCTCGAGCTGCACTGACACCCTGTAGGGAGGTTGTGCTCGGGATGAATCAGTGGCGACTATGCTTGCGGATGCGATAAATGCACGGATTCCTCTGCAGACGCATAAGTTGCTTACGTTCATCGAAACGCAACCCCATGGTGAATGAATTACAACTTTGATTAATTGAAGAAACCCGTGTCCCAATATAGTGCTCACCTCTCCTTTCAGTATGGGTCTATCATTTACGGTTGCGGACGGAAGTGGTTGCCGGAAAGGATGCGAGCAATGAAATATTCACACAAGATATAGCGATTAGATGTCTCCACTCCAGCTTTGCTTTTTAACTCTTGCAAAGCCTAGAAACTGATATCAGACCTGTGAGTTCGTTTAACAGTACCTTTTGCTGGGCTAGTTGGTGTGACATTGTGTTCAGAAAAGAAAAAACAGCGCTAAATTCTACAAAAACCACACAGAAAGACGGACAGGACGGGCGCTGACTCCAACTAAGTTTATTGAAAGCCACATGTAGCATATATACAGGGTGTTTCACCTAAGACTTTCTGCAATTTTTAAAAATAAGCTATTTGAATTAGATGCGCGCTTTTTCTGGCATAGCATTGTCAGTGGTGTAGTACATCATAATTCAACTAAGGCGTGCTAACTAGCAGGCTTGTTAACCAATATTTAATAGTTAACTTTTAAACTATTACCGTTGGGCTCCTTAATTACTGAGAGGCATGTAGCCCACCGTAAGTAATGTCCATATCCGTTTTTAGAATTTCGAGAGCACGATTATCCTCGGCGCTGTGGCCCAACAAATTTTGGCTATTTCGACGAGTTAGGTTCACTGGAGAGGTTGCTTTGCCTGCAAGCTTCTCAAACCGCATGTATTTTGGCGCGATGTAGGCGAAATTTGTTGGGCCACAGCGCCGAGGATAACCGCGTTTTCGAAATTCTAAAAACTGATATGGGTATTACATACAGTGGGCTACATGCCTCTCAATAATTAAGGAGCCCAACGATAATAGTTTAAAAGTTAACTATTAATATTGGTTAACAAGCCTGCTAGTTAGCACGTCTTAGCTGCATTATGATGTACTACACCACTGACAATGCTATGCGAGAAAAAGCGGGCATCTAATTCAAAGAGCTTATTTTTAAAAATTGCAGAAAGTCTTAGGTGAAACACCCTGTATAGCCCGAAGAAGGTGAACGCATGCGCATTTCCCACATGGCAATAACAGCCACACACACAAGGACGATAACTTCTCATAATCGCGTATTTTTTAACAATCTGTGCTCACTTCCTCGTAGGGAAATAGAAGTGGTGCTGAAGCACATGCCACCCCTCTCTTTGATAAAAAAGGCTTCTGCCAGTTCGCGAGCTAATCTATCTTTACTTCTGGTTAGAATTTTAATCTCTTCAAGTCGTGGTGCACAGTGCTTTTTATTTTCATCAATGCAAGAGCGGCAATGGGCGGGAAGGTTTTCGAACGAATCCGATGCGTTCCCTAAGGACCTTCTGTGTTCCCCGGCACGCTCGTTGACGCAGCGTCCGGTCTGATTTAGCGCTGTTTTTTCTTTTCTGAACACAGACCTGTGAATACATCCATTTCGAAAGGGCCGTGAGATCTCCATCTATCTACAAATAAGATATGCTTCGCGCTTTTAAATGTAATCCTCTTGAAATGCATTCTCAGAGATTAGGTTCTTTTATTTGCAAAACAAACATTATCTTTTGGACTTTCTCATAGGAAATCAGTTGTCTCTCATGAGGGCGTCTGAGTAACATTAGCTGCAGTGGACAAATTTTCAAAGTTATGCCAAAGTCACAGAGGAAGCAATGTAATGAGTAGGAAAACTTGGTTCAAACATGCGCCGTGGAATATTGTATGAAATGATTAGTTCTGAACTGATCTCATCGAAGAAATGCTGTCATCGATGGCAGAAGAGAACCCGTCTTACCCAGCGCGCGAGCGGCAAAACACGCCATCCGTGGCGCTGGTGTCGCTGCGACGCGAGCGCCCTCCCCTGTTATTTAAAGTAACCAAACTAAAGGGAGTGCGTTGCGGGGAAGCTAACCACAGTAGGGGGTGCAATGCGGGAAAGCGAACCACAGAGGACGAGTGCGTCCCCACAAGCGAGACCCTAAGTTTGAGGCTGAGCCCAACCCACGGGGTAGGCCTATGTTTGATTGGAGAGTTGCTGCTTGGGGCGGGCCACTGAAAATGACCACCCCTATTTCTTAAACGGTTGGAGTCGAGCCTGAGCTGGGGCTCCGTGTTTAGCATGTAATACAGTGCTACTTAGGCTCTAACCTGCTAGGTCAATGAGTAAGGCAGCGCAAAGTTTGTTCTTTTTGTAAATTCATTTCTGCTGTTTTCCAGTTTGTCCTTTTGTACATGTATGCTGTAAATATATGCTCTTCTATCATCATCATCCAGGAGCACACCTCCTGGCCTTCTTCCACGCCGAATTCACCAGAGGAAGGGTTTGAGAACCTTCCTTGAAGTAACGAACCTAAAGATTCATAAATTCGACTCCCATTTTAATTGACCAACAAATTTAGAAATATATGTCTTAACCACCCGTAAGAATTTAACTAATTAGATTTCAGCTATTTTCGTATAATATGGGGACTAATTGAGATATACTGAAAAAATTATACTTTTAAAAGCAGCAAGACGAAACACATGTACACACTTAATTTCATCATGATATTTTTAATAATAAAAATGTTGATGATGATAGGGAATTTTTATGGCGCAAGGGCATCTGCGTCCAAAGAACGCCATGGCGCAAGGTATTTTTTCTTCTACTGAAGGTGGGATCGAAGACCCATTGCCCAAGAATTTCACCCTGATTACTAATCAGAGCACAAGGCCATGGGAAGCTTGTACCCACTGCATCGCTGGTGGGTACCCGGGATCGAACACCGCACCACCCTCATGCGAGGCGGGTGCTCAAGCCACCGCTGCGGTAAAAATGGTCAAGGCCCGCTTCTCCCCTTCAATGGTCCCTGAAAAGGGTCTTCGAGGTTCGCTATAAAATGCTTGCCCTAATGCAGAGTACCAGGCAATTATCCCCTCACCACAAAAGCGGGGGGATATATTACAATGCATTTTTTTAAATGGCACAGGCACTTAAGACCGCTTACGTGGGGGAACGCGAAAGTATTGAAATGGGGGCGCTGCAGGCAGTGCACTCCACTGACTGCGCCGCCTCCGGTGGCGCCATGTATGACGTCACTCGGAACGCTGTACGACGAACAGTTGCGTCACAGTTTTGATACGAAAGTCTGGGAACGCGTACAGTTGAGGGTGCATATGTCGTCGGCTCGAATCCCTGTGGGAAGCTAGCTTCCAACTTGACTAGCATATGTAAGCTATACGCAACGAGAATTAAGTCGCATGGCACCACCTGGAACGCTGTACGACAATCGGCTGCGTCACAATTTTTGCGCGCACGTCGTGAAAACTGGCGCCACATGGAGTTCGGTCAGTGGCGAGTATATGTATAGACGAACTACATGTATAGGATTGTCCGATTTAAAACTAATCATTTCATATAATATTTCACAGAGAGATTTGTTCGGGTGGGGAGAATTTGAACCAAGTATCCCCACTCGTTGCGTTGCTTCCTCTATGAATCCGGCATAACTTTGAAGCTTTCACCACTGAGACTTTTGTTACTCAGACGCCTACATGAGAGAAAATTGATTTCCTATAAGGAAGTCCAAAAGATAATTTTTGTTATGAAAGAACCTCATTGCTGAGGATGCACTTCAAGGAGATTACACTTAAAAAGGCGAAGCAAATTTTATTTGTAGATAGATGGAGATACCACGGTTCTTTCGAAAGGAATGCATTTACAGGGCCGATATCAGTTTCTAGGCTTTGTAAGAGTTAGAAAGCAATGCTGGAGTGGAGACATCTTGTGTGAATATTTCATTGCTCGCAGCCATTCGGGGAACCACTTCCGTTCGACACGGTACATGATAGACCCATACTGAGAGAACCCAGCAAACCACAAACCTCTCAGAGACGTCTAGCTAGACGTCTCTGAGAGGTTTGTGGTTTGCTGGGTAGAGGGTAGCACTATACAGGGACACAATTTTCTTCAATTAATGAAAGTTTTACCTCACGCACTTCTGGGTTGCATTTTAATTAATGCAAGCAACTTATTCGTCTGTACAGGAATCTGTGAATTTGTCGCATCCGCACGCATTGTTGCCACTGGTTCATCCCGAGTGCAACCTCCATACAGGGCGTCAGTGGGCAGCTCGATGTGACGTCGCAGCAGATATCAGCATTGCAGGCTTGCTATATATGGACAGGGAAACGCCGTAAGACTCACAACTCTACCCACTGACGTCAGCAGACCAAGAAATCTTCGCCGTCATTCGATATCCTCCGATTGCCCACACTCTGAATAGATAGTAGTGTGTCGAGATAGCAAGAACCAAAAGGAGGTGAAAAAGATAGAATGCAGACGCAGCTGCGAAAGATAATGGTCACGACGCAGCACTTATCTCAGCGTTATTGCTCTCTTCCAACGTGAATGATAGCGGGTAAAGTTCCAGATAGTGCTGATTCTGTTCTGAGTCACCCTTGCTCTTTTCGTACCGACTATAAGTGTGAGGCACATTCAGGCGAGAAGCTTCAGTTTCGAACTGACTGCGGACCTTTCCAGACATAAAGGTGAGTATGTGCTCAGAGGATTCAGTGAGAGATGTTCGCGGGAAGTCGGCAGTTAACTCTGGTGGTGTCCACGATTCAAACTGGAACCTTTAGAACTCCCAGGTTTGAAGCATAATAATTGCCCCCCCCCCCCCCCCTCCGCCCCCTTTTTTTTCCACGTCGGCTACTTTCGGCTTTAATAGCGGGGTGCATGACTGTAGGGAAAGTTTTGAGGCAAGAATTGCATTCTCATCGTGTACCACAATTTGCGGATCCAGGATGGACAAGTTAATTGGCCTGCAGTTAACATCAGTCATTATCCATCCAAAGCCTACACGAAAAAGTAGAAGTCATTGTGCTTGACAACAACTTTATATATTAAAAAAATCTCTGCCTCTCCCGTAACCGAGAGTAGAGTAAGCATGAAATGTTTACGGGCCTAATGTCATCTCGGTGGACACCCGAACCGCACCGTAAAGGAAGGGAGGAACGCCACCACCCGTTCGGCGCGATGCCTTGCCCTTTGAACGCAGCGCTTCTCCCCCGGGCCCCTGTGCACCTGCGCGGCTTTGCTTCGATGCGCGAAGCCCCTAAGAAATCACGTATGACAACGAAGTGTATCGTGGCATGTACAGTCAAACCCGAATATAACGAACTCAGATAGAGCGAATTATTCCTTATAACGAACACTCGAAGTTGTGATATCGTTATCCATATGAAATGTATTTTTTTATAACGAATTACACATTGGATACAGCGAACTCTCAGCGCGCGCGATCGCTCACCAAACGCCCGCCAACGCGCCTTTGTGCCCGCATCCAGTATCTCTAGGCAGCCATTTCCGGGCCGCACTCGGTGCCGCAATCGGTGCCGCAATCGCCGCGATCGCCGCTATCGCGTGCAATTGGTCGTCAAAGGACCGCCAACGCGGTACTGCGCCGGTTCCATGTCGCGACGCCCCGCTGCCTGCCCCCGCGCCGCGCTTTCGTGAAATGCAGGGCAATCGGCCCGGGAGGCTCTTTCTGCAGTAGCTTAGGGCTCCCTCCACTGCGCATGCGCGGCCCTGCGACGCTTTCCCGCGTCTTCTCAGCTTTCTTTGCTTCCGGACGTCCCTACTTTGCTGCCGACACATTCTGCCGCTACATCCTGCAAGATTACGACGAAGCAGCGGCGTGCCGTGCCGCTTTCCTACAAACTTGAGATGATTAAAGGCTGACGTTGCCGCGCACTTCAAGATTCCGAGGAGCACGTTAAGCACCATCTTGAAAAACAAGTCAGCCATCAGAGGAAATCCGGCTTACGAACTCGTGTATAACGAATTTGGAACTGAGGTTTGTTAAAGGTTCGTTAAAAGCGGGTTCGGTTATAACGAAATACTTCATATAACGAACTATTCGCGTTGAATCATGCTATTCGTTATAAACGGGTTTGACTGTATGTGCTTTTTGCACGTGTTATTAGAAATCGGAAATTATAATTCCGTGCATTATCAAACGCACAGCTCGACTGATATCTTGATAAACATTGAGAAGGCACTGGCAGCAGTTATTTTTTGTGACTCGTTTGGAGACCAACCGGCGCTTGCATGCCGGTCGCGTAGGAGAGCTTAGAGAGTCTCGTTAAATCTCGTGAAGTCTCGTACGGTGCCCGGATGTTCTCGTTTCAGAGCCCGGATGATGGCTCTCGGTCTCGGCGTGACGTCACCACACTGCCGACAACGGGAGCTAAAAGCATTTCATGCTTAAAAACGGTCTAATATAAAAGAACTATCGCCGTGGCATGCATCTAGCTGTTGTCTGGTTGTCTTTATTATTGTGCTCTTCATAAGTGCAGGGCTCCTGACGGAGGCAGTTTTGTATTCCCTCACACAATACTGGCGGCCGATATTTAATGGCGAGTGGGAACATATTTCAAGTGGGTACATTATTCGCAGGCTTAAAACACCGTGAAAGTGTTTCGATTCGAATGCGTTTTGAAACTGTACTGGAAAGTCGAAGGTGACTTGAGAATGTGCGTAACGTCTGAAATGTTTTACTGTCTGTATAAAAAATTTCTTTGCTTGGCACAAAGAAAATGGTATGTCCCCCGACCCTCATCTTTTTTTATGGACACGGCAGTCCGATGCCTGATTGTTTCGCTGTAGATGTCCTGTGTAGTGCGTTAACATGCGCTCATTATAGTGAAACTTCGTGCATCTTTTTTTTCTCTCGCCCGCTGGGGTGGCACGTTAACAACGTGCGCGTTCAATATGCGATCAGAAGTTAGTGTGATGCTTAAGTACTTATGCTGACGAACTTTCTTCAGTATTCCGCCAGTAATAAAGTATGGAAAATCATGTAGTCGGTTTTTCTGTTATCGTTATACTAATTGATTTACTCGTGTTTATCTTTATTTGCCATTTTTTGCACCAGTCGGTTTAGCTTGTCCACTGAATGGTTAAGAGAAATACGATCTTGTTTACTGTTGATTGTCTTGCAGATTATGCGATCATTGATGAAGGTTTAATGATGGAATCAATATTATTCGTAATGTAATGAGTGAAAATAAAAAAAAAACGGCTCCTGCACGAACCATTGGGAGACACCTGATGTGAGAGGCACTGTCGCTAGTTGCATACGCTGGAAAAGTGCTGTGTCCGGTTTGTTAACAAATTCGTAACCCAATATAATATTTTTTTACTTCCGGTGAAATCGTAATCATGCTGTTAATTTGCCTTGGCAACGCGATCAAATGCTTTAAAAAGGTCGAATATATTATATCAGTCTACAGTTATTGTTGGTAAATACAAGATCATGCACAAGCTCTGCAAGCTTTGCGATTATTTATATTCCGCGCTGGAATCAGCGCTGGTTTGACGATAAAAGGTTTCAGTATCAAGGAGGTTTGTTAGGTGCTTAGGGATGATGTGGTAGAGCGTTTCGCAAGCTCTGTTCATGCGAGATATTCTTAGGTAATTATAGAGGACAATGCGATATCTCCTTTTTTGTGTATTAGCATATTTCTTGCCTTCTTCTAATCGCCGGGTAAAGATGATGACAAGCGGGATTTACAAAATATGAACCCTAATTATTTGAATGAATAAACTCTGGCTTTGTTACCTACAGCTACTGATTTCTAGTCAGGCACACCACCGCAAAACAGCACACCTAGCGTTGGCATTGATAACCGAGCGATGAGATGCTGAGGCCATCGTGTGTAAATATTGCACTTTTCCTCTCCTAATAAATTAATTCCTTCCCCTCGATGCAATAAATGTGATCGAGCTTATACGCACTTTGCCCTTGGCGCTACTGTTACCGCGCCTGTCCTTATCCATAACCCTTCCCTTGTTAGACCACAATGCGAAACCCACAGTGTTCTCACAGCAGTTATCAAAGTCGTCTCCAAAGAAGCTCCGACGGTATTGCCACAGTGCCTTCAGAAGGATATTGCACAGCGCAGTTAGCAAAGTGCACACTGTAAGAATTCCATAGAAATGCCAAAGTTCTCTTGAGGGACGTTTCATATTCATTATTTCACACATGTCACCGTCATAGACTCACAAATCATCAACTTCCTTGACGCAAACGAATTTTTCCATCCTTTACAACACGGATTTCGCAAGGGCCTCTCATGCGAAACCCAACTAGCACTCTTCCTTCATGACTTACATGCTAACCTTGACCGTAACGTGCAGACCGATGCCATTTTTCTAGTTTTTGCGAAAGCCTTTGACAAGGTCCCTCACCGCCGACTATTACTAAAACTTTCGCAGCTCAACCTACACGCTAATATTTTAAAATGGATTGAAGAATTTCTAACTAATCGTTCGCAGTCTGTCTATGTTAACGGCCACCTGTCTAAGTCCGTCCCAGTAACATCCGGTGTCCCACAAGGATCTGTCCATGGTCCCCTTCTATTCTTAATATATATTAACGACTTGCCCATGCATGTTTCCTGCAACATTAGAATGTTCGCCGATGATTGTGTCATTTACCGTACCATTAACAATCGCGATGATCAACACACCCTTCAGGCAGATCTTAACAGTTTATTAAACTTGTGCAATAATTGGTTGATGTCCCTTAATCCTACTAAATGCAAACTCATGTCTTTTTCTCGTCGTCGTAACCCTTATCGCTTTTATTACTCTGTTTATAATGCACCGAATGAGCTAACATAATCGTATAAATATCTGGGAATCACCGTCTCTCCTGATCTCTCATGGCGCGCTCATATCAGTAACATCATTTCAGCATCAAATAAAACTCTAGGTTTCCTGAAGCGTCACCTCCGTCTTGCCCCACCTGAGGTAAAGCTGCTCGCGTACAAATCATTGGTAAGACCGAAATTATAATATGCATCTGCCATCTGGAACCCACACCAAGTATATCTAATCACTGCATTGGAATCTGTTCAAAATCGTGCCGTCCTGTTCATCCATTCCTCATACTCGTACGACACCAGTGTTTCAACTTTGAAAGTGAAATCCGGATTGCCACTCCTTTCATTTCGTCGCCGCATCGCTAGCCTCGCTCTTTTTCACAAGTTTTTTTATTCTTCCCTGACTCAAGCACCGTACATCACAGCCGCAGCACGCATATCTCACCGCACCAGTCATCCACTGCAAGTTGCACGCCCACCATCGCACACTACTACTTTTTCTGCATCGCTCTTTTCTCGAACAGCTTCAGACTGGAACGGCCTTCCCTGTGACATCGTCGTCGTCGCTTCGCCATCTGTTTTTCAAGCGCGTGTAACAGGTCATCTTCAATGTTAATCACTGCTGTTTTTTTTTTTTTTTTCACATTTTCAAGTGTATTCCCACCCCTTATGTAACACCCCCTGAAAAGGGGGACTTTAAGGAATAAAACTGAACTGAACTGAACTGAACTGAAGTGGGCCAGAAGCAGTTCTCAATGCTATCATTACAGAACATGCTGCATATCACATTGAAGGTCCATAATATGAAGTATTTTTTTTTGTTCGTGCTGACATATATCTATGGGCTTTTGCACGGCCAATAAGTATGTGAGTGAGAAGTATTTGTTGGCGTGCTTGAGAAAATTTTCACGATCGAAATACTCTTGCGTACTGCGCCAGTATACCGGGCAGTAATTTTCGTATCACCCAGTAATGTAGGAATCTCGCACGCAATGCCTTGTAATGTACAATTTTTTTCCTGCTTTTCAGATGACTTCGTCCACTCGAGGCAGAAGGTATAAGTTGTTGGGATTCCACGAGATTTTGCCATCGTGCACCGTCACCTTCAAGGAGAGTCTGCCTGTGACTAAAGTGTGCAAACTCTGTGGCGTCGTGCCATCACTGGTGTTCCTCCTCCCGTGCAGCCACAGCGTGTGTGAGTTTTGCAAGACAGTGATCTTGAAAGGCACCCCCAAATGTCCTATAGATAGAGAAAGATTCAAGGAATCCGATGTCTTAAAACTTGAATGCTCGCTAAGAGACCTGGCTGAACGAGATGTGTACTGCCCGAACGACACCGGGAGCCGTGCTGGATGCGCTTTCGGTGGAAAACTCCTCGACCTCTCGAAGCACCTTTCACGGGACTGTATGCTCTCCCAAGCGCAGTGTCCTCGATGCGGAGAACGCTTCCCGCGAAGGAGTATAATTGCGCACCATTCAAGATGCGAAGCCATCAACTCGACAAGGTGAGACACCATCAAGTTTAACGATAGAGAGAATTCCGTTTAGAACCTGTGGCACTAGCATTCGAACAATCGTTCTTCTCGAGAGCTATGAGACATTGCGAATCACGAAACATATACTGCTCACATTGTTACGACAGCTCGGTCTAAGTCTGTCTGCTGGGGTTGTTCTTTCTCTTGGTGCTGCCTCGCTTGGGCTCAGTAAGTGGGTTGTGCTCTCCGCCATTCAAACTTTCCTTTCATATACTAAACGGCTGCCATCCTAAACTCTTTCTTATGTTCAAAATTTATCTGTAGCCAAAGCTTCCTGAACAAGACACGTTTATTTCCTTTCAGTCAATCATCTCACAGTGTTTGATTTGTTTATTTAAATCAACAATTGTAAATTTCTTTTAATTAATTAACTTATTGTTATTATTATTACTACTGTTGTTGTTTAAGTTATTACATTTATAATTTTTGATTTTATTTATTTTTTTACGTTTTGGGCCCCTGTCAGTCGTCGCCTGTGTCTTGGCCCATATCCCCCGCAGTGGGTACGCGCCATAATTTCCTTGAGGACAACACAACAATATTGGGCGAGTTCATTATTGAAAGCTAGGCAAAGAACTAAGAGAGAGGGGCTATACCTGGTTGATCGTCTATAAGATGAAACGAAGAAATGCGGGTGCACTTTGTTATTGGCTCAGTTTTTTTCAGGTAACTATGTGGCAGCATTTTGTAGCAACATTTCGAAGTAGCAGCAGAGGCCTGTATTGTTGTTTTCACAGCAAGCAGCAGTTTCCCTTACATTGGTGCTTTTCTTGACGTGACAGTCACAGTGGTTCGCATGGTGTTTGGTTCCGTTGGAGAAGCTCTAATAACCAGCGCCAAACAGGCAACTTTTGAAACGCGAGCAGATACACTGTATTTTTCTGATATTCCCTGGTTATTATGATATTTTTTATTAGATATTCTGATGTTTCAAAGAATTTAGCTCGAAGTCCAAGGACCGATGTGACTGAGAAGTCTGCGTATAATATATATATATATATATATATATATATAGTATACGCTTCGTTAAAGGAAACATATTTATTCAACTCGACGTTTCGATCAGAAGACCGATCTTCTTCAGGAGTGATTTTACATTGTTAATGCATCCCCTTTTATAGGGGCGGGCACAGAACAGGTAAGTGGGAAACACAAAGCACATAGCAGAAAAATACGCATAAAAAATTATTAGAGGCAGTGCGGCCCACACACACACAAAAAAAAAGTGCGAGGAACAGGTACTCAGTCAGAAAATACAACGTCCAGATGCGGCCTCTGCTTTGTTAAGCACCACAGGCTTGCTTATTGACAGTCGTGTCCAGCTGGGAGGTGCTCGACAGGTGCGTGGCCGTGCAACAACATTCGTAGAAAAATGCGAAAACTTAATTGTTCCTTCTCCTGGCCGCGAGAGCAAGAAAAATATAAAATAGGACCCTCCAACAGAGAGAGCAGACAACAGAAAAGAAGAAAAAAAGAAGAAAAAAAAGAGAAAATCAAAAGAGCTAGGAAGAAACCTCCAAAAAAAAGTGAGATAGGTAAAAGGAAACCTTTAAAGTAGTGCTTTTTCTTCGCACCCAGCAATAGTGCACCCACCCCTGGTCGAGGGGAAGTATTGGAAGGAATGTAAAAAAAAGAAAAAATATAAATAAAAAAAGAAATTGTGTGGCATTCGCGTGACCACAAGGTGAGCACACCCGGGGGGGGGGGGGGGGGGGACGGACGGCACAGACTATGACATGCCCCCCATTCCATAGCTTTCTCCAGTGGAACTGCCGATGCATCCGCACGGCACGTACGCCCCTTCCCCAGCATCTCCTCACCCTTCCACACCCCCCTCTGGTCTCCTACTCCAGGAAACCAGAGGCGAACGCACCCTCCCGGGATACAAAGCGATTCATGCGAGTTCTACGGATCGAACACCGCTGGTCTCAACATATATCCGAAGAGACCTCAAATTCTCAGTGCTCCAAATTCCTGATATACTCGCGCAGCATCTAGTTGCCGTCGAGCTCTTCCTTGCACCTACATCCCCTCCCACCATTCTCGTTAACTTCTACAACCCCCCCAAACAGCATTCCCTTCTACCCCACCTTTTCGACTTCCTCCAAACCATCACTTCCCCGCTCCTTGTGGCAGGCGACTTCAACGCACCACACACACAGTGGGGCTACACAACCACACAAAAAGCAGGGCGTTTGCTCCACGATCATATATACTCTCGACACTACTCTTTGCTGAATGACTTTTTACGCCCCACTAGACAGGGTTCCTCCTATCACAGAGACACCACACCCGACCTGACCTTCGTTCTATGCATTCCACATGTTACTTGGCACAATACTGACACATACCTACTTAGCGACCATTCCATCCTTGTCATCAACATTCCCACACAACATCCCCGACGCAGGGCGAAGGTGCGACACACTTCGTGGTCAGACTTTCGCCGGTTCTTACCCCCACCCCCATCTAACCCCTCCGACTACGCTTCATGGGTCGATGATCTCAGAAACACCCAGTCACGGGCAACACGTGAAATTTCTAATCCTACTCCCCGTGACAACCCTGATCCTCACCTTCTACGATTGTGGAAGCGGAGAAAACGTCTCCAACGCACATTAGCTACACAACCACACAACACACAGCTCCGCGACAGAATACAAGCAATCCGCAACGACATTATCTCCCACTGCAAGACACTCGACACCGAACACTGGACACGAACATGCGACCGCTTAGACGGAACTTTACATCAAAAATCATCCTGGTACCTTCTCCGCTCTCTTCTCGGACCTCAACCTCATTCCACACCCACTCTTGAACGCCTCTTCGCCTCCCATACTCCCACAGAGGTTTTCACTGACCTCGAGCAACTTTATTTCCCACCCTCACAATCCTCTTTAAACTCACCATATCATGGTCCAGCCCTTCTCGCACTAGACATCCCCTTCACGCACACAGAACTTGACACAGCACTCGCGCGTTGTAACACACACTCTGCCCCCGGTGCAGACAAAATCACATACAAAACCTTCCCCCCGAAGCCAAAACATTTCTTCTTAATGTCATCAACGACTCCTGGACCTCTGGCACCCTGCCAGTGGACTGGACATCGTCCCTGGTTTCATTCATACCGAAACCCAATAAACCCTCCAGCATCAGTAACCTCCGTCCTATTTCCCTTACCTCCTGCGCGGGCAAGCTCATGGAGCACATGGTGCTTGCCCGCCTCACTTCCCATCTTCAAGCCACCGACTATCTCCCCCACACCCTCATTGGATTTCGCCGAGCAATATCCACCCAAGACCTTTTCCTTCTCCTTCAACACACTTTCTTTAACTCAAATGCCTCAGACGCTGCGCAGGTCAAAGCCTTAGTAACCGTTGACATACGCAAGGCTTTCGACTACATATCACACGACCACATCCTCACCATACTAGCTGATACACAGTGCGGACACAGCATGCACAATTACATAAGAGCTTTCCTCTTCCACCGCTCTGCCCGTATCCGCTACCTCGACAAATTGTCTAACCCAATCCCACTCACTCGTGGCACTCCACAAGGTGCCGTCCTCTCTCCCATCCTCTTTAACCTAGGCATGGTCCCACTCGCCCGGGCCTTAGCCGATATTCCCAACCTTCATTTCGTCTTTTATGCAGACGATCTCACCTTGTGGGTCACCACTGGCTCACCGGGAGAGGTCCAAACCACACTACAAAATGCACTTACCACCACTTCCTCACACCTCTCCCAAGCGGGCCTGCAACCCGCTCCGGAGAAATCAGAACTTTTACTCATAACACGCAGTAAATATCAACGGACAATGAACCCCTCCATCTCCCTCACCCTTGCCGGACAGCGCATTCCCCGCGTCGAATCTTGTCGCATCCTGGGTATGCCACTCAACTCCAACACTTTCACCGCTGCAATCAATCAGTCCATACGCACATGCCACTCAGTAACACACTTATTGCGCCGCGTAGTTTTAAAACATGCCGGCCTCTCCGAGACACACGCCAGCCGCCTTGCTCAAGCGCTGGCTCTGAACAAATTCCTGTACTACATACCTTACTGCCCACTTACAAGTACACAACAAGACAAACTAACCCGGACCCTCAATACACTATATAAAGCAACACTAGGACTCCCCCCTCAGGCTTCTACAGACACCCTGTACAGAACAGGCCTCTTCCACCCTCTTCAAGCCCTCCTTAACCTGCACCGGGAGAGACAAATCATCCGCCTGTCCAGTACACCAGCTGGACGGTGGATACTTTCCCAGACTCCCTACGCACCCATCTCTTTCCCAGACCCACCGCAGTCTCCGATCTATCCCCCTAACCTCCGCCTCGCACCCATTCCACGCAACATGTTCGCACACACACACGCAGGCCGCCGCCAGGCATACGCATACAACCACAAGCCACCTTTGGACGCTGCGGCGGTGGCCTACACAGACGCCTGTCTCACGGAAACCGCGGGCTCCACAGCAGCCTTCTTCCTCCACCCTTCCCTCTCTACAACCAGCACTCACAAAACCGGTCCATACACCTCCCCACCCTCCACGCTCGCCCTAGAAATACACGGTATCGCCGATGCCATTACACACTTTGCCACCCTAACCCCCGCCCCCCAATACGTTGTCTATACAGACTCGCAGGCAGCTCTGCGTGCCTTTCATGAAAGAGCCCTCCCTTTCCCTACCCGATCGACCTTAGATGCCGCCCTCTTAGCATTAAGCTCACGACCGGTGACCCTTCGGTGGATCCCTGGTCACATGGGCATCCCCGGCAATGAGCTGGCTCACCAGCTTGCCTGCGAAACTATACACCGGGCGCCGGGGATCCCATGGACGAGCCCACCGACGGAGCAGGCGGTCAGGGCTTACAAACGTACTGTCGACGCATACTACGCGCAGCAGAAATTGGATTTAGCTGATTTACCACCACCGCACCCATCCTTATCGATCCGTGAAGCTCGCATTCTTCGCCGAATACAGTTCAATCTCCTACATACACCAGCCAAACTTTACCTATACTGGTACACTTCCACACCTCAGTGCCCAAACTGTCCACACACATATGCAGACATAGAACACTGCCTTACACAGTGCCACGCAGCCTTCCAGTCCCCCGCCTATCCTTTCCCCCCACCCCCACCGTGGCCCATCTGGTTCGCCTCCCTGGATCTGAGACTACAAAGCGCCCTCGTCGCCTTGGCCCAGGATGTACTGAACGCCTAACAGAAAGGATGTTCAAAAAAAATGTCACACCACCATCCCGGATAGAATGCTTGAAATTTGAATGGGTGCTTTTAGCCAGTGCCGTGGTTTCCATGTGTTTGCAGACTTGACATCGGCTTTTTTTGCATGGTGTGCAACCTACAGCTCTCGGTGTATTGACTGTCGAATGGACAACATGGTTTTGCAGATTTTTTGGTCTCCTATATGTTACTTGGGGGACCGTTGCGAAAATATTTGAAAGACGGTCACTCTGTTCTATGATATTAAAGTGTTTTTTTTTAGGATGTTGTTAATATTCGGGAGATTATTTGTGAAGGTTAGTATGAGATTACAGCGCTGTGATGATGGCTGAGATTCCTTAATGACATGATTAATATTAGTTGCTTCTGCCTTTTTAATGGCATCGTTGATTATAGAAGACGGGTAATGTTTTTTTAGAGTGTCCCGCATGCGATTAGCATTTCCGTGAAAATCTTCCGATCGTGAGCAAATTCGTTTGAATTTGATGGCCTGTGAGTATGGGATTGAAATTTTGCAGTGGCGTGGGTGGCAGCTGTTGAAATGAAGATACTGTTGTCTGTGGGTTTTTTATAGACACTAGTGATTAATGTAATTCCTTCTACTCGAACCAGAACATCCAGGAAGTTAATTTTATTGGTTGAGTAGGTGTGTGTGAAAGAGATATTGGGATGGATTTTGTTGAATGAGGCGATAAAATGGATGAGTTCGTCCTCGGTTTCTGTCCAAACTATGAATATGTCATCCAGAAAGCGTTTGTAAAAAGCTGGTTTTGTTGGATATGAGGACAGAAAGTCTGATTCAATTTTGTTCATAAATATGTTGGCGTAATTTGGAGCCATTTTTGTGCCCATAGCTGTACCGCTAGTTTGAAGATAATATGAGTTGTTGAACTCAAAGGTGTTAAGTTTAAGGACCAAATTTGCAAGTGTCTCGACGGCACTTGGACTAGGGGTGTCTAGAATTTTGTATTCTTTATATGATCCAACCATTGCCTGAATTCCGTCGTCATGTGGGATGTTAGTGTAAAGTGATACCACATCCAGGGTAACTAGGAAAGCGCCTTGAGGGAAGGTGACATTCGATAATTCTTTCAGGAAGTGATTAGTGTCGCGTATGTAAGATGGATGTTTCGGAGGTATATGTTTGATGAGCGAATCGATATACTCTGAGATCGGTTCTGTTATTGTGCCAATACCAGAAACAATCGGTCTCCCTGGATGATTCTGTTTGTGTATTTTCGGAAGCATGTAGAAGCGCCCCGCGGAGGAATTTCTTGGCGTGAGCGCTTTACCTACTCGCGGTGGTAATTCACCTTCATCTGTTAGTTTTTTTATAGTTTGCTCTACGATGTTCTTTTGCTTAGCGGTCGGGTCTGATGGGAGTTTAGTATAGAATTTTGGGTTGTTGAGCTGGCGGTTGCCCTCCTGAATGTAGTTATCTGTGTCTAAAATAACTATGCCTCCACCTTTGTCGGCGGGCTTAATGACAATGTCGGTTCGTTTGCTATGTGAGCCTAAGGCGTTACGCTCTTTTTTTGTGAGGTTAGGTGGCCCAGATTTTCGTGTCCCAAAAGCTTGAAGAATCTCCTTTTGTACCGCTTTTATATATAGGTCTAGATGTCTGTCCCTACCAGTTTTGGGTGTCCACTGTTCCTGAGATTGGGAGTACCGCTCGGGGTACATGCTCGAGTGTGGCGACTGTCGAATGCAATACATAGGCCAAACAGACAATTCCTTCCGTTTCAGATTTAATAACCACCGCTCACATACCCAATCCCTCCCCAACCTCCCTCTTTCGAAACACCTCCGGGAGAAAAGTCACGAGTTTGACAAACTTAAAGTAACAATACTACAGAGTGGCTTCAAAAACACTCGTGAGCGCGAGCAACGAGAATCATATTTTATTTTTAAATTTAACACAGTGCAAAATGGCATTAATGAAACTTACGGCACCCTCACCTCTCTTCCGAGGTCAGGGGCCTACGAAATTAAACAAAGCACCACTGACTAAGTCGTCTGAGGTCATACCCCTTTCTGCATGCCGCACCTGTGCCACACCTGTGCCGTTCCCCCCCCCCCCCCGGGTGTGCTCACCTTGTGGTCACGCGAATGCCACACAATTTCTTTTTTATTTATATATATATTTTTTTAATTTTACTATGTAAGCTCACATTTTTTTATATATTTTTTTTTACATTCCTTCCAATACTTCCCCTCAACCAGGGGTGGGTGCACTATTGCTGGGTGCGAAGAAAAAGCACTACTTTAAAGGTTTTCTTTTACCTATTTCACTTTTTTTTTCGAGGTTTCTTCCTAGCTCTTTTCATTTTCTCTTTTTTTCTTTTTCTTCTTTTTTCTTCTTTTCTGTTGTCTGCTCTCTCTGTTGGAGGGTCCTATTTTATATTTTTTTTGCTCTCGCGGCCAGGAGAAGGAACAAGTTTTCGCATTTTTCTACGAAAGTTGTTGAACGGCCACGCACCTGTCGAGCACCTCCCAGCTGGACACGACTGTCAATAAGCAAGCCTGTGGTGCTTAACAAAGCAGAGGCTGCATCTGGACGTTGTATTTTCTGACTGAGTACCTGTTCCTTGCACTTTTGTGTGTGTGTGTGTGTGTGTGTGTGTGTGTGTGTGTGTGTGTGTGTGTGTGTGTGTGTGTGTGTGTGTGCGTGTGCGTGTGCGTGTGCGTGTGCGCGCGCGCGTGTGTGTGTGTGTGTGTGTGTGTGTGTGTGTGTGTGTGTGTGTGTGTGTGTGTGTGTGGGTCGCACTGCCTCTAATAATTTTTATGCGTATTTTTCTGCTATGTGCTTTGTGTTTCCCACTTACCTGTTATGTGCCCGCCCCTATAAAAAGGGGATGCATTAACAATGTAAAATCACTCCTGAAGAAGATCGGTCTTCCGATCGAAACGTCGAGTTGAATAAATATGTTTCCTTTAACGAAGCGTATACTTCGCTATATATTCTTATAAGCAGTCTAGTACTTCACGCTTTCGCAACCTATATATATATATATATATATATATATATATATATATATATATATATGTGAGAGAGAAGCCAACAGCCACAGAAACCAAGGGGCACAGGGGATTTTTTTTTAATTATTTATTTATTTTGTGGTGTTGATCAATTACAATATTACTCAATATGTTATCGCTTAAAGCTAATTGATTAGAAAAGCAGAAGAAAAAACAACCACATGCCGCCGGTGGGATCCGAACCCACGACCTCCCAATTACGAGTCCGGTGCTCTACCGCTCAGCTACGGCGATGGCTGTGGTGGTGGTAGTGGTTTATTAAAAAAAATAAATAAATAAATAAAGTGAAGCAAAACAGTGTTGCCGGCCGCGGCAATTGCTATCTAATATGTTAAGCACCCGAGCTGCAGCCGGCGGAAATGAAAGGGAAAGGGAGAGGATAGTGAGGAGAAGTATAGACGGGAGCGACAGCAAGAAAGGACAGGGGAGAGCTTTGTACACTATTTACAAAATACAAAAGTAATCAAGTTCACGCCGCTCGCGCGCTAATGTCCAAGCATTGTCCGAAAATAAGTGCGCGCGAGCGGCCACTGCGCACAATTGCTTACATAAGAAGTATTTATGTTTTACAAATAACCTGAACTTATATATATATTTATATATATATATATGTATATTAAGGGGGTGAAGATCGGATGGATCCGGTAGAACATAAACGTAATTCGGTTAACACACGGTAGAAAAACAACTTTATTCTAACGTTTCGACCAGGGTCTGGCCTTCGTCAGAGTGACGAAGGCCAGACCCTGGTCGAAACGTTTTATATATATATATATATATATATATATATATATATATATGCAGTGGTTGTAGGACGGATCTTAGCTGCACTCGAAAATTAATGCAAAATTATTGTATTTTCTGTCACGCATTGTCATTCACACATGCCAAGCATTCTTTGGAGCAGGAGGTAACCTTCTGCTCCTGTTCAGAGATTTGTGAACAAAGAAAAAAAATGTCTTCGATAAGGTGAATGCGCTTCAAGGGACAATGGTGTGAAAGCGTTTTCTTGAGAATATTAGGAGCAAGATTTGGTGCCATTTATAATTGCAGTATACCACTCTAAACACAAATATGCTTACGTGGGAGTAAAGTGAGCTGTCCTCTTGTACGCTCCCTTTTCTGCGGGAGTAATTACTCATTGACATCCACCAGAGCGAAGCCAATCTACTACCACATACAAATCTACTCCACCTAGGGGGATTCCCCTAAACATTTGACCAACTTATACGGGAGTGCGCTGGAGGACAGCTTCCCTTTTTACCCCTTTCTCAACACTGCTCTGCTTCAAAATGTCACAGCGGCCGCTTCCGGTGAACATCAGGAGTCTTTTTGTTTTGTAACATGGTAGCGGATTCTCTTACGTGCTGGAGCTCAATGTAAACAAGACTCAGACATACGGGGTAGACGCGGAAGGCATTAAAAGAAATGCTTAAGCATAAAACAGGTTTTTGTTAACGAGGAGGGCAATATTATCATTTCTGGTAGATATTTCGCAGACGTATCCATAACGAACTCGCAGCTTTATCTCAGAGTGCGCGGCGCTTATTTAAATTTTGGCGCCAGCACACATACTACAGTTTATATCGCGGCTGGCCAATTTTTTTAACGTAAGCTGCAGAACACATTAAATGATATTTCTCCAAACAGTAATCTTGGAAGCATGCATTCCGACGTATACGTACAGACAGGTTGGTCAAATGTTAAGGGGAATCCCCCAAGGTGGAGTAGTAAGGGAGTAATTACTCCCTTATTACAAATCTACTCCACCTTGGGCGATTCTCCTAAAACATTCGATCGAGGTGGAGTAGATTTGTGATAAGAGAGTAATTACAAGGCACCCATCCGAGCTCGCCAATACGGCTACAAAGGAAAGCTGTACAGCTTTCCCAGGGACTTCGTAGTTAAAGAAAAATTCGTCCTAGTCCGAGGTTTGAACCCGGGACCACCGCTTGATCTGAGCAGTCACTCTACAAACTAAGCCAACCGGGACGGCAAGGTTATGGTAGGGCGAGAGCGGATTAATCAGTAAATCGAAGTGGGGACAGTGTTGATCACATGTTTATGGGAATCTCCCATGGTGGAGTGGATTTGTAGTAGATTCTGTCAGCCACAGCGGTATGATTTGCTTCCGGTTTTCTGACGCGAAAAAAAAAATCCCTGAATATCTAGAATGCCTGTCTGACAGACTGTAGCATATCAATGTTAATTTGCCAGCGACTATGATGCTTTGCACTTAATTTTTACATGCCTTTGAAAAATGTCTCGGGTTACGTTTCACGTCACACAACTCAGAACGACAAGAAGCCTTAAATGGCGATTGAATGAAAACTGTTACGGCGCTATTTCGATAAGAGAAGAAAAGCCAAACCAAATGTCTTTCCTGTGCTTTGGACGGAGCTGCTCAGGTTTACCGTTTTTGTTTTTTTAACAGTAGTCACGAGTGGCACCTGAATGGAGGTATGAGACGCGTTTTAATGCGATCCCACATCGGAGGAAAAAAATGTGTATTCGGTCATAGAATTCGGCCATCCTCTGCAGCGAAATGACGTCACCAGACCGGATTATTCCCATTGGCTGGAAAGAGCCGACGTCACTATAGAGGAAGCGACGTCACTTCCGTTACAAGAATAAACACCATCTAATGCTATCGCATTGCCAACACATGCCATAATTAGGCGTCCCTGTGAATTTGTTGTACTTTTTTCATTAATGCATATAATTTCGCGGGGCCGCTGAGGCAATTTTGCAGCCGTAACTGTAGCTGATAGCAAAAGTTAAATTATTTTTATAGAATGTAGCGTTGGCAAGAGTATCTAACGTATAACTCGCTTTTCTCTTTTAAACGCAGTGCAAGCAAATCGATGCGCGGCGGAGCCAGCCAGGGACACAGTGGCGAATGCCGTGGAAGGCCAACACCATATGAACGCCCTTTCGACTCTCATTCGAGCGGGGCTGAAGGACGCCGTGCGCTGGGTTCGGAAAAGGTGGAGCAAAGCGACGGCACTGAACGTGAAGCCGAGGAGCATTTCTCGTTTCCAGAATTTGCGGAACCCTTCGAGGTAAGGACCAGAAAGAGCAACTCGATGCAAAAGCGGAGTTTATTTCGACATCCACATATGTATTATATTGAACAAGTAGGTTTTCTTTTTCTCGGCGGCACAAAAAATGGGCTAAATGAAAGGAACGAAGAGGAGGGGAACGACAGTAACTACAGGGCAGATAGTTACCTCACACTGCTCGAGGTCACAGGCACCTGAAAACGAATTCGCATATCTCACACCACCTAAACCTTACCTGCAAGTGCAGGCTTACCTGTAAGTGATGGCCTCTTCTGTGCTACGCTTAACGCAAGATTGAATTTGACGGCTAACATTTTCACCTCTTTCTCCTCTGATGCTTGTCCGTCCGTCCGTCCACACCCCGGGCAAAAGTATAGGTTTGAGTGGGGTTCGAACCCACGCCTTATATGTACCAGTATCAGTAATTTGTAATGAAGTGAGCTGATACCGAAGGAAGAAAGAGCGAGAGGCCCGTGGGCCTGTCGCCTAAATCCATTACTGCCGCGCGCAGACAAAACGGAGTTCAGATGGATGACAAGAAAAACTGAAAGAGAAGGCGCGCGTCGCAGCAACCACGACGGCGCAAGCTACTTCTGCAACATATACCTCCAGTATAACCCCTCCTTGAACCTGACATGCTTACCATAGAAGCTTAAGCTAAAGAAAAATAATAGCAAACACGCTATACGTAATCGCTATACTGCCTGGTGCGTGCTTACAAGTGCCATAAAAGGCGTCTTTAGTGACCGCCTTCCTTGTGCTGTTCCTTCGGCATGCACAAAATCAAGACTTGAACAGCCGCATGCATTCCTCTAGTTGGTTATAGAGCATTCTAAGACGAAAGCCTTTTATGCATGGCGGTAAAAAGTTTTTCTTCCTCCATGCTTTTATGGCTCATACTCGCGGTGTCCGTGCGCTGGAATTGTGCCAACTGTGGCCTCTCCTCCGCGCAGCGGCGCAACCTCCTCCCCTCCTGAGCAACCGGTGCGCCTGTGGGGGGCGCAGTTGTGCATAGCAACCATGACGCCACACAGTAACGGTAGAGCGAGCGCGCGCGCGTCGGCGGTGGCAGCTGCACCGCCGCTCCTTCGCCAGACGTCTCGCTGCAGTCGAGTGAGTGAGACGCATGGCTCCGAAGCGGCCCAGTGATTCCACGCCAAGCGGTTCGGGGAAGCGTCAGTGGGTTGACCATAAAGCCCCACCTCGATGGACACTTCCCAAGCGTACGGGCGGAGCGCATGCGCGCCCAGCACGCGCCGCGACAGACGTCGGAAAGTGGCATGTCCCTCCATGTCCCTGGTGCTGGCTCGCTCCCCCTCGCGAGCCGACTGAAAAAATGTCAAGCCGTGAAGAAAAGGGGTTGGGGGGGGGGGGCGCTGAAAGGACCAATTAAACCGCGAAGAAAAGTTCGGGGAACACAACGCTATGAAGAAAAGAGTCCCCGAGAGCCCCGCGGTCCTCCCATTGTTGTAAACCGGACCCCGCTTCCGACGCGCGCGCGAGCGCCCATGCGCAGGCGCCGATATCTGACATGCACAGATATCTGCGCCCCGCTCGCGCGTCTTGCCTTGCGCATGCGCAGACAATCTCCAGCGTACGTCCGTGCGCGTAGGCGCTTCGCGTGTACGCCTCGGAAGTGTCCATCGAGGTGGGGCTTAAGGCTTTCGCCAAGCACGCTTTAGAATTTCCAGTGTCTTCGGTAATTTTTTTTCTATGGGGGGGGGGGGGGGGGGGGAGAACGGAGTGGTGGGGCTGAGGCTAAATTTAGGAGCGATATTCTTTGCAGTGAGAAAATATTATGGCAAACTCGCGTTTTGGAACCGAGTAGTCTAGAAATAGCTTCGCCTGTAAGGTTGATCTTTTGAACGCGCGATACTGTGTGCCTTGTTTTCTTTTCAGCTTGGTTTCAGTACTAATCAGTACTTTAATATTTCCCCGAATATGTGATGTACAATCTAAGCAGAAAGGAGTAAGAAGGGAGTGAACTGTCCTCTAGAGGAGGGCACAAGCAATACCTACTGAACTAGAGGCCTGCACAGATGGTGCGGTCTATACGGAGCAGCTTGCGCTAACTTTGGTTAGCTTTTTGGCCGTTGAGGGCGCTCGGTTGCCTTGTTCGTTTGCTATTATCATCACCATCGTTTGCTATTTCGTGCTTGCTATTTAAACACATCTACTTTGTGTTTCTCTACTCTCTTAATGTCAGCAATGAAAACAGCCATAATGACAACTGTTTCCGCTCCTGGACAGCTAAAACACCGTCTTCCCTGCTGCACCCTTGCATTTCGTCGGTACCATTGCTCCTAGCATTTATAAATTCATGATAATTATTACATGGACAAACGATAAAAATGTCCTCTTTGAAATAAAATTATGGAGGAGGCGATTTTCCAACAGGTGTATATTAGCGCCACATCGGCGGTATTGTTTCTATCCTAGCGACCAAAGGCGTGAACTAGGACGTGCGCGCTGGAGCAGTGCCATCTGTGCAGGTCTGTACTTCAAAAGGTCTCGGGCACAAGAGGACAACTTACAGCGTTTTTACTGCCGTATAGGTGTATTCCTGTTTAGAGTGGATTGTGGCGCATGAATGTTGTTCTAAACTTCCTCCTCAACCGGTCCACGCAGGCTTGCCGTCCATCACCGATGGAACCCGAGCGCAGAACAGACACCACCTGCAGCACGAACCACGAAACGAAATTCGTGCCTTGTGCGAAAGGCGTAGTCTACCGAATTCCCCTGCCATGCGGATATCACTACGTGGGCCAGACTTCGGTGTGCTTGAACGAGAGGCTCAGACAGCACCGTTGCTCGCTAGGAACTGGCCGAGGAAATCTCGCGAGGCACTGTGGTCAGTGCAGAGACTGCCAACCACTGTTCCACCTTACGGCTGTGCTAGAAAACAGTCAGAACGAATTAGAGAGATTGCGCATGGAAGCGCAATACATAAACGAGGATCGTGAGAATTGCATCAGCGAGTTTTCCAGCGCGCTGCGTCGAGGAAATCAATAGCCGTTAGTCAAAAGTTCTCGCTCCCCTCGGCATTTCACAAAGGCTTGTCTGTACTCCAGATATCGATCATCCATTGGTGCTAGAACAAAAGAAGGGGCGGAAGGAAACCCAATAAAATGTTGCTTTTTGTTCGGCACTATCGTTAAAGATATTTGCAAAGCTCTAAAAGCAGGCGTGTCGCTAATGGGCTCAAGCAGACGTCGCCAGTAGGCATGTTTTGAACAGGCTGCGGAAGAACTGAAGCATGTTATACAAACACGAAACTTTGTATAGAGGGCCTAGAGTGCGCATGCGCGCTGTCATGTTCGGTTGCGACTAGCCTATTCCCATAGAGTTAATATAACCAACCTATTCCCAAATCGTCATCAAGCAGCCGTAGCCGCGCACTACGCCGCCTACTGAACTGTATACAGGTTTTTTGTGTTAGAATTAAAAATATATAGACATTTTAAGTTAAAAGAGCTTTCTAAGCTTCGCATCCTTAAAATGATGACGTTAGTGACATCTGGTTCACAATGGTGACCACCGTTGGAATTAATGTCATGTCTATTTTTTCGTATCGATATTCAGACAACTGAATCCACTTTCTCCCGGTGCCAATGCCATGGAGAAGTAATTTGCCGGGGCAACCGTTATAGGCAAAAAAAAAAAGAGCAACAAGAGTTGCAGAACAAACTCGATTTAATTAGTCGGAATTCAAACTACAAATTCAACAAAAGTTGGGGAGGGGGCAGTGGAGGGCAATATAAGATATGATCTGTTACCGTACCGTAAGAGACTGCCGGCAAGAAAAGAAAAAAAACGATCCAGCGGTGGCCGAAATTGCAATTGTGAGGTGAGAGCAGTACAACAGAGCATTGTACAATAGAGCATTTGTACAACTGTTGGGTTTATTTGGGGCTGCTACTGCTGCTGTCTGCTCCTCCGAACTGGCTTTTATGCCGCACTCGATATCTACGCAGCCACGGCCTGAGATGAAAGCACCTTCAGTGCCCTGACAAGTTCACTCTACGCGAAATGTGCTCATACTTCAAAATAACGGCTGGAACAGAACCGTATGTATATAAGTGTAACCCCACATCAGTAAAGTCATGTGAAGCAAGAGTAAATAAATCATGTGCACTGTCTGTTTATTGACTGTGTTTCCTATTGGTGCTTCGTTTCTTCGTACGGGTCGTTTTCTCAACGGAGCAATCTCTCACAGAAGAAGAGCAGAGAACCCTTAACAGCGCAATAAGCGTATGCCTCTGGTATCTGTACTGCATGCCGACGCCCCAACTCACCGCTTCGACGGCTGGACGGCGGCTGTTGCAACGCCATCTTTTGGCACTACATATCTCTCGGCCTGAACGATGGTCGCCGACGGAATTTCGTCTAATCGGGCTGGTAAGGCTTTCTAATAAACTACAGGTGTTGCACACATACATATATATATATATATATACCCAACAAGCACAAGACCTCCCCATGTGCGCCTAGAAAGGAAGGAATGTCCCAGTCCCAGTACAACGTTTCTCAAACGTTCCCAGACCATAGAGGCAAGACATAGAAACACAAGCAAAAAGGCAGTGCTCCCACTAAAGCTCTAGAAACGTTTTTTCTGGAGTTTTAAGCAGCAACAAAAGCGAGTTAATGGATTTTGGTCCCAGAAAGGTAACTGGGCATAACGTTTTCGGGACCAATGATTTTCAACAAGAAACAAAAATCGACTGCTCGCGTTCTTTTCTCTCTCCCTCGCGCCACAAGCTGCGGCGAGAGGAGGTTTTGCTCTTGCACGCGTCGTTTTGAGAGATGAAACGGCAGTTTCATTCGAACAGCCGAAGGAAGCGGTTAGCCCCGCATCTCTCTCGGCGCATGCGTTCCTTGCACGTGGGCCGTCGGCTCCATGCTGCAGGCAGGTGACGGCGGTCTCCATTTTCATCGCGCCGCCGTAAGCGGCGGTCACCAACTTTCCCGTCTTCTAGCGTTTCCCCTGCTGCCGTCCAACTGCAACATTGTGTGGTGGCCCCTCCAGGCATCTCCGGCTATCGGCGCTCCTAGCTGCGACGCTGTCTAGCAGAAGTGCAGTAATGGCCTCCCGTCGCTCGCCCGGCTTCCTCGCTGGACGGAAGCCATTTTGTGCGCTGTTATTCGCGCTGCCTCAGCCGTTCGAGCACAAGCCCCAGCGCGTGGCAGTTCTTGCTCTTATCACTACGCCAACTGGGCTGTCGTGGACTTCGTAGCTACGGATTCACGGCAGTTTTCCCGCGCATCTCGGCGTGCCCATACCATTCCTTTTGGAACTGATGCAGCGGCGCATCGCAAGTCCTTTGCGCAGCTTCACGGCCCTACTGATGCCGCTGTTCGAGGCGGCATTGGCGGCGGCGGAGTTCGTGGCAATAGGCGACTCCTCATACGCACCTGCATTCCTCAGCGCCTCCGACGACTACAGCGCGTTGGTGGTGGAAGCGTGGCCCCCTACTACGGTCATAGGCGGGAAGGACCTTCGGAGACCCACCACTCTCTTTCTGCGAGTGTCCATGGATTAGCCTCCTCTACCTACTTCGCCACCGCCCAGCCATCCTGTCGCAGCGGTGTAGTTTGTGCAGTGTTCGCGTCGCTATATTGACTCTCCCGCACCGGATTAATCGTGCCTTGATCTCGACTCCCACGCCGGACTGTGCCGCATGCGCTGTCTGCCGCGCCATGGATGCAGCGCGCCACCGCACCTGCCTCAATACGTCCCCCCTCCCGCCTAGCTTCAAGCAGTCTTATCCCCACACTTAGTCACAAGAAAATAAAACTCCCAGGATCGTTACGAGGGTGTAACGCGTATGTTTGAGCTTTCGCTGTGCTGTGAGAAGGCGCAGGACAGAAGGCTGCGTTTAATTCATGGTTTCAGCTGTTGCAGCCTCCTATTTCATCCCTGGGTTTCCGTAGGCAAAGTTGTCAAGGTATGTTGGTTTATTTTATTTATTTATTTGAACATACTGCAGGGCCTTTTCGCACTTTTTTTATTTTCGCCCGGTAGAACTATTTTTTTCTGTTTTGATAACATGTCGCTGAAGCTTGTTTCGAGAGAGGGGGGTTTCAACTTGAAGAAAATCCGTGACCTGAACTGCGTGTCTGCAGCGTACGCTCATCTCGCCTTTTGTTTTGTCATCGAAGTTGCTCTTTACGTACGTTTGCTTTTGCGTGTGCATATCTGCTTTTGTAGCCCTTAGAATACTTGTTTAAGGTGCATCAACTTCCAGCCCATGTTCTGTTTTACTTTCTTCATTTTGCAGATTTCTCAGAGCTAGAGAAAAAAGTGGCCATCATTATATGCATGGCGCCGTAGTGCTATGTACAAACTGTGTATTAAAAGGTGCCTACGCTTGCGTCTGCTATTTGTATTCATTCAAATTTGCGCCGTTGACCGGAAGTTTTGTTCAGCACGGACTTTCAGTTCGTCTGTATTGTTTTTCTTTGACTTGCATTTTTATTGTGGTGGTGTATAGTGCTGTTGTCGCCGGTATGGACAATAGGCTACAAGTCGCATGGGCGCCCCCCCCCCCCCCCCTTGGAATTACGGATATTATTTATGCACTAGTTTCTTTTTGGTGCTAACCTACCGCCGCCCCCATCCCCGGACTTCAGGTGCCCCCCCCCTGGAAAAAGTTCTGCGGACGCCCTTGACAAGTCGTGCTAAGAGTACGGCTAGTAAACTGAAATGACTTCTGTGTGGTGCTGCTATTTGTTCTTATATGGGCAAGATGGGGTGACTTTTTGAATTCATATTTCCTTTGTGTGTAAAATGCTAGGACATTTCACAGTGCGCAACGGCCGAGCCAGCACGCATTCACACAAGTGGACAGGTGAATTCCATCACCTTTAAAGTAAGTATGCGCCTGAAATTTGGCACATATGTGCGCTTGGATGCCTGCAGGCTGCATGAAAAAGGAGGAATAATTTTATTGAACCAGAGCCGAGAAATCGAGCATTAACCTTTTGGGGCTTTCCATGGGACGCCCAACTTTTTGGACATCGCTAGTTGTGGGGACGTTTTTTGGATGTGTTCGGGGAAAATGAGCACCTCCTGGGGAGATTCCAAATGTCCCGATGGGTTATTTTTGGGAGATTTTGAGGAGGTTTTGTGTTTGTTGGGTATATATATATATATATATGAGAGAAGCCAACAGCCACAGAAACCAACGGGAACAGGGGATTTTTAATTTTATTTATTTTTTTTGTGGTGTTGATCAATTTATATTACTGAATATGTTAATATGTGAATAGTAATTTCGCTGCTGGTGACGCCTTGTCTGCTGTATTTTCTTTTTTTGTCCTTTGGTGTTACACAAATTATGTACCCAACTGCGATGGTCTTGTTGTTCAAGACCGCAGTATTTATAAATAAATAAATAAATAAAATACTTTGCTGTGCCCGTCAGTTCTCAAACACTTCGACCCTTCTTTCTCGGGCAGCTGTCCGCACTGTGCGGAGAAGTCTTCGGACATCTATCACATGGTGTGGGCCTGCCCCTCCAACCCTCCTATCCCCCCTCACCCCAACCCAACCCGGGAGGACTGAGAGACGACCCTGCTCGGCTGAGGCCCAACGGGCCTTGGTCGCGCGAGCCCGGGCGACGGCCGACGCCACTGGGGTCCCAAACTAGGGACCTCCATCTAGTTCTTGTAAGGGCTGGCCCCCTCTGGGTCAGCTCATACATAACCTCCGGAAGTGTGTTTGTACATAAATGTTTTCCACCACCACCACCGGCAGGGTGGAGCCTGTTTTCTTCGGTTTCTTTGAAATTACAGGGGTCTGCGCACAATGCTCACATTTCTCGCGTTCAGCTTACTTGTTCCTGTCATATAACAGCAGATATTGCACGAGAACAATGCAAAAAAATCCAGAGGCACTTTGACTGTCTGAAGTGCGTAGAGGCGAAAGCGATTTCCGCACCACTTTGCCTATGTGACAGTGGTGACGTCACCGCTGGATGACGTCACACATAATTGATGACGAGGTAATTACAAATTACTAATTAGGGACTAATTACAGACTGAGGACTAGATACTAATTAACTGCTAAATAATGACGCTTAAGCTTCGCCTTTAGGAGTGGAATGCGACAGTGTGTTGTAGCGCTGCCTGCAGGCAGTCCACGGAACGCCACCACCCGTTCGGCGCGATGCCTTGCCCTTTGAACGCGACGCTTTTTGAGGAAAGGAAATGACGCATTAATTCTCTGTCACCTCGGTGGACACCCGAACTGCACCGCAAAGGAAGGGAGGAACGCCACCACGCGTTCGGCGCGATGCCTTGCCCATGAACGCAACGCTTTCTGGGGAAAGGAAATGGCGCAATAATTCTCTGTCATCTCGGTGGACACCCGACCGACCCGAACCGCACCGTAAAGGAAAAGAGAAACGCCACCACCCGTTCGGCGCGATACCTTGCCCTTTGAACACAACGCTTTTTGAGGAAAGGAAATTCTCTGTCATCTCGGTGGACGTCCGAACCGCACCGTACAGGAAGGGAGGAAGTGGGAGTGAAAGAAGAAAGAGAAAGAGGGGCCATAATGAAGAAACTGATAATTGTATTTGAGGAAAGGAAATTACGCCGTAACTGTCTCGCATATCTCGGTGGTCACCCGTCAAAACGCGGACACAGCTGCCGACACGGCTGCTAACGACAGTATGGGCTTTCGCTTTAAAAACTGAGAACGAAAGGGCGACAGACGGATCTGTTCTCGCTTCGGCGAGCGCGGCTTCGGCCGCTTCTTTTTGAGCAGCGTCCGCTCCGGCGGACGCAGTTGTTGCTGCGACGCGCGTCTTTTCTTTCCTTTTTCTCTTTCCTCTCATCTTTTAACTCTCCTCTATCTGCACGTGGCAGCGGTGGTGGCTTGGCTCGAGCCAGTAGCAGGCCCGTGCAATTTCTTCTTCATCCTTCTCTCAGTCACAACAACAACAACAACAACAGACGCGACTTTTTGCATTGAAATACCCAGCAGACACCCGACTTCCGGGACAAGCCGTCCAACTTCCGGTGGCTTCACTCGCGCTGGTCTCGGAAAGCGGGAACGCGACATCCAGAGTGGCGTATAAGCTAAGCGCGGGCAAGCCGTGTTGATATTCGAGTCTTCGCATGTTGTTATTCGTAGCAAGTTTTTGCTGGCGGGTGTTTTTTTTTTTCCGTTTCAATATTCTTGAGCCTGACGCCAAGCTTGCCTGACGCTGCGAGTCTCAACGTAAGTACGCCAAGTCTCCTGTGCATGTGCGTAAAGTTCACGACGCCGCTCTAACGTTGCTGGAGGCCTTTGCACCACGTCGACGCTGTTATGCCGTGACAGGTATCTTAACGACGACTTTCAAAGGACACCTCCCCTAATGAAATAGAAGCCGCTTATTTGAGTGTGTTAGGTTAGCTGTGTGTCAAGCCGACGTTGCGCTGTTTTTGGAGCTCGCTACAGGTGACCCTCCTCTGTGGCCCCCTGCGCGGCAATTTTAAATCCTTGCAGGCACGCATTTACTCGGGCGACCGAGCTCCGACTGTCTAAAGCCAGCGTCGCTCCGGCGCCCTAGCTTACTCGAACGCCAGGCCTGGCGCGGCGCGAACGCCACGGCGGCAGTCATGGAGTACGCCGTAGTTGGGATGAACGCCTCCCCAGACGAATTCGAAACGCCCGATTGGAAAACGATTGTTTCTTACCGTAATCAGGACCCCAAAGAAACCGCTTCCACGACTACCGGAGGAAGACTGTAAAATCATCTACAGATCAACGGGTGGCGTAGACATCACGCGCTACTCCGAGAAATCCATCAGGCAAGCTGTCGCATCAGCGAGCGGCATTACCGCGACCGAGGCTGATAAAGACCAATCTAGAACGAACTTTACAAAGAATGTGTTCACCATATCGACGCCGGTGCAGACAAACGCACTACGCTAAGTCGCAGTCAAGCAAATCAAGATAGAAGGCAAAGACATCATCATGACGTCGTACATTGCCCCTCCGGACAAGGCCTCGTAGGGCATCATCTACCGGGCTTACGATGGCAAAACTCAGCAAGAAATGATGACAGAATTTCGGAAAAGAAATCCAGAAATCGTCCAAGCACGACCCATGGGAAGAACATCAGAGTCCCTCCATCTACACTTCGACGCGGACAAATTGCCAGATAGCATCGTAACTTCGGAGTCCTGTACCCAGTCTACCCCTTCATTCCAAAAGTAGAGGCATATACGAAGCAGCGAAGAGTCGGACACAGAAGAGACGTATGTCCCGAGCCACTGCAACAACGGTGCCCGCACTGTGCCAACCAGCACCTCAAGGAAGAAATCTGCCACCCAGTCTGCATTTTCTGCGGAGAAGGGCACCGCACAGGCAATAACAGCTGCAAGAAAAGATTTCAACGACCCCACACGAAAACGTCGGAGCACCAGTCAAGATCCAAATCCCGGACCAGCGACGACCCAACATCCACCCAAAGGAAGGACCGCTCGAGCTCCTTCCCGCTCTTGGACAGCGGACGCAGCAGCCGCAATGGAGTTGACAGCAACACCAGCAGCCAGACGCAGAGCCCCGGTCCGAAACAGGTGAGCTGGGCTGGAGTGGCCTACAAGTCACCCTGTACTGTGACGTCACTGGCATGTCGGCATGTCAAGCTGGTCGGGCGCGCGCTGGCGTTGGCAGTGCAGGGTAAAACTGGAAATTGGAAAGAGAGGACTGTTGGTGATGCATGCCCCTGTAAGGACGTTGTGCCCCGCAGCAACGTTCCGGCAGCAGATTCTTTCATCAGGCTGGGTCGGCCGGCACTCGCCACACGAGCAGCTGTCAGCGGAGCATCACATGACAATTGTGTCACAAATGCATGCACGAGAAATGACTCAACTACTTACTTCTCTGAGTTTAGACCACCTCCATGCTGCAGGTGACGCGGCCTGTGGTGGGACTCGGCTGGCTCGCGCGGCGGTGGATCATACCTGAAAGGCTACTCATTCAGTCCAAAGTCTTTTTCTAAAGACTTGCTGGTCTCGGAAAAACTGTTCTCCGCGCTTTCAGTCATGTCGATAGCGCGGCTCAGGGTAATTGCGATATCTTCGAGGACTTCACAGCGCGGCGAACATGCCATTGATGTCACAGTCAATACCGCACGAAGGCACCTCCCTGGTTTCGGTTATGCGGTTTCGGTTTCGAGTTTTGCGTTTTTTGCTGTTTAAAAATTATTTTAGGGTTGCTTTTGAAAACCTCGTATCGTGCACATTACAGGAGGTTCTAAGGAACACAAAACAGCCCATAACTTAAAATGGCTGAAAAATCACCGGAGTTGCCCTTTAACGTTGCACCAATATGTGCTGATGACAGTAAACTTGGAAACTGACATCACATACATCATGATGTACTGTCAGGGACTAAAGTCTCCAGGACATGCCATTGGGAACCGAAGCTGATAGTTCTGTGATTAGCCGCGGGATGGAGACCACACATGTCGAGGTGAAAGTAAGACTCGCATGCTGTAATGTGTGCTAGTGATAGCAGGTAATCACTAACAAGGCAGCTATTAGTCAAAATCACTTGTCGCCCATGCTTATGAATTTGGCCCCCTTAGTACATACGTGAGGGTCCTTGTGAGGTCTGTCCTTAGCTTGGGGCATTTATCAGTGTTTGATGGAGGCCATAATAAAAGAATTTTAGGTGGTGCTGACCTCGCTGGTAACAGAGAGGACAAATATTTTAAAAACGTCGCGCTTCTCCTGCTGCGTCTTTTGAAGCGGGATAGCACATGTTATCTGTATTGGTCAAACTGTCCCCGAGGCTGTTATTTGTCAGTTTCCCATGAGCAATACCTGTTCATGAAAATACAGATGTAAATGTGCTGCATATGGTCGTGTGTGCTGTGTGCACAAACCTAGTTGCATCATTTGCCTTTTCAGAGGGAATTCAGAGGGAATCCTGCCCCTGTGAGCTGCGTGGTGCGGAGCCGCGCATATCTGTGCGGTGCGGAGGTTTGTTTCGGTGTTCTTCAGATTGCGTGGTGACCGGGACCGAGCTGACTGATGACTGCAGGAGCAACGTGACTGCGTCAAATAGATGAGTTCTTTCCGTTAATATTTTGAAAGTGAGGTGTAAGGTGAAAGAGCAGAATTTAGGTCAGTGACCTAATGGCTGGGCTTGTTCATCTTGGCAGCTAGGATTGTCAGCACTCATTTGTGAGTTAACTTTTTAGAAAGGTAGTTATTCCTTTTCTAGGTGGTCAGCATTTGTGGTAGGCAGAATTTTATTTCAGCACATGTTTTCAAGTGGTTCTTTTGAGCCTGTAGATATTCTAGCATTTAAGGGTAGCTATAATCGAGTGCTGATGCGATGATCAAACAACTGAAGGTTAAATGCAAGGAGTGTGCCTGTGAGGAGGCGGAAGGCGTGGATTTTATGTGCAAATGTTGCGTGTTAAGTGCGCGCGTGGACAGGGTTGACCAAGAGAACACCAAACTAGCGTTACATATGGATGCTCTAGAAAAAGAGCTACAGGTAGAGAGGGCAGAGAAGTGAAAACATCAAGAACAGCTTGGTCAGTTGGAGTCAAAAATGGCTGACACCGCCATTGGAAGCCACACTGATGGACATTCCAGCGCCGGCCACGTGGATGGGGCTTGCACTGGCATGGACAGCGATAAGCAAGTAAGTCAGACAGGTTCAGACAGGAACAGCTACGCACAGGTGGCAGCTAGGAAATCTGGATGCGATGGAGAGATGGGGAGCAAGTTAAACCCAAGGAATGCGATCACAGTCACTGATAAGAGGCAGCAGAGTCTGGAAGTTAGGAGGGAAAGGACAAGTACCCTAGTGCTTATCTTTGGTGACTCAAACATGAGTAGGTGCAAAAGAGCTATTATAGAGCATGTAAAGGGTGATAGGTGGGTAGCAGTTGGTTGTGCATTCGTCCCCTCCCAGCGGATAGCTCGGACACGGTGTGAAGGGAAATTTTGCTGGGCTCCGATCGACACTCCAAGTAATCGCAGGCGTCCTGTTGCCCCATAGTTTCGTTTTCTGAGCTTCGCTGTACACTATTTTCACAGATAGGAGGAATAGCCTTGAACTTTGCACACCCGGCGCCACTCCTCCGCCTGGTAGTTTGTTGCTTTTGTGCGTTTCATGCTCGCTGGCATTTTCCCTTGTGGAATTTGTGTGGTAGTATCAGGCAAAAGCGGTATCCACCTATACATAGCAGCTTGGCATGTTTCCTTGCTGCTTTTACTTGAAGACTGGACCCCTGCCGCTGTTCCAGGAACCTAGCATAAAAATGGTCACTCATTGCTAAATAAAAATCAGTGATGCACGCACTGAGTTTCTGAAAGTGCCGTCACGATTGAGTGTATTTTCTGACAGCTTTTCTAGGATGGTCCAGAACAAGCCACCAAACACATTGTTTGACTTTGTTTGCCATTTTGTGATACATTCAATGCCTGACAGCATGTGTGGTAGGACTCCAGAGGGGTGCTTCACAACACCAGGCACAAAGGACCTAATTTCTGTGAGAATGGCCGACAGGTGGAAGGGAAGGTCTGATGCAGCTACCAAAGTCGCATGGCAGTTGCTGCAGCCCATCATGTCGGCAGCCTTCTTAACTGCGCAACCGCCTAGATAGCGGAGAACAGCTGTAGATACAGGAAGGGCAGCTATGGGTGTGTTGGAGTGAGTCAGCGTCTACCTTCTCCTGTAGGTTAATCATGCCTAGCTTCCGCTGACAGTCTTCTTTTCAGGACAAAGCCTCCAACTTGTACAACCTGCCAAAATTGTGGAACAAAAGTGCAGCCCTTGGTCGCATATACAGGGTGTTTCACCTAAGACATTTCTGCAATTCTCAAAAATAGGCAAATTAAAATTTTGTGCCAGTCTCTTTGGGAAATGTTGTATTCTGTGTAAAGGAAAATCAGGAGCTCTGAAAGGTACTAATTAACTTGATAATTAACAAAGAATAAATAATTAACTTTTTAATTATAGCAGATAGGAGGTACATTGAAATTGCAACTATGAGCTGCCGGTCAGGATATGCCATATTGAATTTTAAACGAAAAAAAAAGCACATTTTTTTCGCACTGCAGCGCTCGCAATTCTGGCAGTTTTTGACACGCAAAAACGAAACCGAGCAGACGAAGCACGCCACGAGGCTCGCTCAGGTGTGACGCAGTAGGGATGTTACTGGGCGAACCGAGCCCGTAGGTGGCCGCTCCCGTTCGCAAAATGCGCGTCTGGCGCAGCGTCATCGTTTGAGCGCCGTGGCTTATCAGCTGTCTGACTCTGTGCTTAACCCAGGGCTGTCGTCGTCTTATTTCATGTGACGCCCCCACATTTTTCTTCCTTTTAGTTTGCACTGCGTGAACGGTTGCTTGCAACTGACCGACAAGCTTGTTGCACAGGGGTTCAACACTTCAAGCAGGATCTGAATTCTTTCTTGAAATACGTTCAAGAGCATGACGCGGTGGCCAGGCTATTGGTCCGCCGCGCCCAATCCACTGTTCGGGGAAGGAGCTGTTAAGGAGTTGCTCAGCCTGGGATGCAGAATGTGGAGGTGCTCCATCATGCTGAAACCACATTGATCTCAGGGCGTTCAGCGGCAACTCGGAAACGAAATCACAATTCTTTAAAATATAGTCGGTATAACTCTTGCCGGTGAGATTCCCATCAAGAAAATAAGGGCCAACAATCTGACCTCGAAAAATTCCGCACCACACATCTGCCGACCAGTGAACCTGATGGTGGTGTGTGTGCAGCCAATGTGGGTTTGTCTGGGACCAGTAGTGTGCGTTGTGCACATTGATTATTGCGTTCCTGTTGAACTGGGCCTCGTCAGTCCACAAGATACTGTGCAAGAAGTCAGGGCTTTGATCCCGTTGGATCAAGCACCAATTACTGAAGTCCAGCCTTTTGTCATAGTCACTGGCCATCAATTCCTGATGCAGACACAAATGGTAAGGATGGTATTTGTGCACTGAGAGCAGCTGCCAAACAGTGGAAGGACTGGCACCGGTCGCTCGGGTGATTTCTCGCACGCTAGCTTCTGGCTTCGCAGCGACGTACTTCATTACAGCTGTCTCATGTGATTCGGCTGCTGGTGCTTTTCACTTTCTCCTTTGCGGCTCCACAGATCCAGTTGTACGGAATCTATTGAAGATACTCCTGAAAGTTGGGAGTGCGAGAACACGAGAAGCAGGATTCTTCGCCTTGAATAAACATACTGCCAGAGATGCGTTTTCATTTGCATTAACATAGGCAATAACAATGTCCACTTTTTCAGTGGTCTAAAAGTTACACGGCTCTGTCGGAGCCATGCTGAAGGCGCGTCCAGAAGTGTGACAGAACGAGCACAAGCCAAGCCTCGAAACAGGAACTTATTGCCGAAAAAAAAAAAAAATCTAGACATCCATTTGCCCGATATCTATGCTTGCAACTGTTTTCTTTTTCTTGCACCTCTTTCGCAGCCGAAAACTGAAGCCTAAGAGAGCTGAGAAGCCCAAACTGTCAGCGCTACGCCCGGACCGCGACGAGCGGCGCCCACATTGCGTTGGCGATATCTCAGATGCCTACAAGTCGATGACGCTGCTACAGTGGCTACAAGGGGGAAGTGTGAGGAGCGCGCCCGGGCAGGCGAAGCGCTTTGGAAGGAAAGGGGCAGGTGGCGCTGCAGCGCGCATACACGTCACATTCTTCGGCTGCAGCGCTGGTAAACGCGCGTTTTATACGCGGCGAAAGCAGTTTTTCTTTCGTCATGTTTCCATGGCCCTCACTATATTACAGAATTCGGTTCTGCTTGACACTTGGTTGTACAAGTGAGCCGGAAATATTACTGAGTTAACTCCAAATTGAGAAGAATTTCAAGAGAAAGCAGACTTACCGTTTCCATGTTGGATCACCCAACAGCGTAGATTATTTTTGCAACGGGTTGATTTCTGCTGTACTCGGACAAAGCACCACATGGTCAAATGCGCAAAATTTCTGAATCAAGCTTTATTTTGCTAAGCTGCTTTGGTAGCGGCAAAATAAAATGATTTCCTGGTACTTGGGAGTGAAACCTCTTCCAAACAGTTCTTAGGTAACCCGCCTCAGTTTCAAGTGCCTCTTTTTTTCCCGCGATGATTCCGTCTCTTAAGGGATTTCATGTAGAAATGAAGGCGTGTTAGCAGGAAAAACTTGGTGATGTGGTTGGTAATACTCAGCCCATGAAGTTCACAGCCAGTCAAGACATTGTTCTTCCCGAGACAGCATGTCAGCTGATCAAGGCTGTCATAGTGCAGTTGGTTGTTGCTAAACCACATAGAAAAGCTGGGTTCTAACGCCTCTACAAACGAGAAAAGCTCTTGGGATGGGTAGAGCAGACCACCTGTGTCACAAAATTTGGTAAATGTCGAGAGTTCTTTGTTAGCATTCTCCGGATTCACGAGACGCTGATAAACAGTCTTTGCAGTGAGTTTTCAGGATGGTCTTTCGTGCAACATACCCTGCAATGTAAAACACCAGGCTGCTGTCGCTTGTTTTTTCATTGTACACATGGTCAGAGAGAAGCTCAGATTTCTGGAGCATTTCTGAAGCATCTTCTACCTGTCCTCTGTCAAGAAGTGCATCCACTTCACTGCCTGCTTCCTTCTCACCCAGCAAAAACTGCCGGGTGCCTCCTTCACAGTTACCACTGCTCGGCGCTTTCACTAAGTTATAAAAACTTAGGCAATTAACAGTGATGAGGAACTGGGTTGTGTTGAGGTGGTCATCACAGCTCTACAGTCGCAAGGTCGAAGCATTAAAATAGCGAGATGGAAGAGAGACCAGTGGTAATACTAGTAAAAAACCGTTATAAACATTAACAGAGCTGCCAAGCCTCCGAGATAATTGAGATGCTACAACAATGGAGAGGCACAAGCGACAGTTTACTCGATCCAGGGTGAAATACTGTGCATTCCAAATAGGCCTGCCGCAGCCGCTTTCAACTGGCTACAATGACGCAGTAGTGTCCAGCAGTGATAGCAGCTAACACTCACAGTACAGCCAACGGGAAGCCCTCGCAGAGGTGGTGTTCTGGGGAGGCTGACAGGATGAACCCGGGTCTGGGAGACTGGCGCGGACTGAAGCTAGACCGGTCTCGTGCAAGGAGCCGGTGACTAAGCGCCTCAGGCCGGTTGGAATCGGGAGGCAGAAACAATGTCTGAACGCAGCGAAGGCTGGAACGGTTGTGGGAGGCTCGCCGGTTCTCGTGGAGCTCGTTGCACGCAGCACACAGCACGTTTCACGCGTAGTGCCACCCCTGCGTTCGATGGCATTGAATGAAATGAGGACGAAGTTCATGAAAATGTTATTTTGATTTCAACAAGCTCAGTGCTCTGCTTTGTCTGAACGCGTACTCATACTGACGTGCTTAACTCCAGTGTAATGGTCACGAGCTGCTCATACCAGAATTGACACTCTCTTAGACAGTGACCATCTTATTCAGTCTCTTCTGAAAAAGCACTTTTCCTGCAGGGATTACTCTCATTTTTCCATAATGCGAAGTAAAGCGCTTTCATTGTACTTTAATTTTCATTGGTGCCCTCTTGGAACAGTGGACACCTCAACCATGCTTTAAGCTATGAGGCGGTGAAATTGATAAATTTGTTTTTAAAGAAAGGGAATGGTGCAGTATCTGTCTCACATATCTCGGTGGACACCTGAACCGTGCAGTAGGGGTGGGAGTGAAAGAAGAGAGAGAGAAAGAGGTGCCCTAGAGGTCTCCGGAATAATTTCGACCACTGGGGATCCTTAACGTGCGCTGACATCGCTCAGCACATGGGCGCCTTTTGCGTTACCCGCCGCGGTCAGGTTCGAACCCGGGAACTCCGCCGTACTAGACGAGTGCCTTAACCGCTGAGCCACCGCGGCGGGTGGCGGTAGTGACAGATGTGCGCTGCATGCGTTGGCATGCAGCGCATGTGTTGGCATGCCCCTTGAATTTTTTGAAGTACTTCCTGGTCGATGTCAGGGATGAAACTTCGGGATAGCTTAAAAAACGAGGTATACATTGAGCAGAGACAACAATTTTCAAAAAATAGTTTTTTTAATGCATTTTTGGATGTCAAAGCCGCGTTGGCTGCGTCGGCCGCGTCCCCCCTTAAGTGTCCGCCGAATTTTTGCTGCTGTTCCCATTGGCTCGCCCACCGTGCGTGAAGTACTTTGTTGCTTATGTCTGTTCTATCCCTACGTCCGTTCTATTCTATCTACAGGTTTGTGGGGATGCAGAAACTAATCCAGGCCCTTCTGAAAAATACCCTGGAGTAGACACTTAAGCTCCGCTTTAAAGGATCAGTCTATTCACCGAGATGAGTGTATAAATAATGACATACTCTGGTAGTTGGCACCCTGTAACATCAATAACGAGGGAACTGCTCCCGGTTTAGGCAGGAATTTATATTTTATTTCGGCGTTAAAAGTCGCGTAAAAATGCATGGTGGCGACCCCAAACGTTCATTTTGTTCAAGCAGGTGGTAGTCTTTTTTTGTAGAAGCATAAGTGAATATACTACGTACCGTTTGTATGCCCCAATGTCACAGAAACGTACGCTTTGTTCTAGTAAATGGTAGAAGGCATACCGCTCGCTTTTTCTGTAAATCACATGAATATTTATAGTTATACGTACGCTAAACGCAGGCACATTCCCACCTTTAGTTCAGCGTATGCTAGCAGAGACGCAAAAATACACTCAGCCTATAGTGGCGCCATCTGGTTGTCATGACGGGAACCATTGCTGTAAACAAACCGACTCTCCACTTAAGCCTAGAAGCGGCAGAATCGTCACTCTAATTATTTAAATAAAACGAATTTATCACTTATACGTTTTCTTATCGGCGAGATGAGACGAAGCGAAAGACTGGCACCCCATTTATGCCCACTGGACGCACTGAAAAAGGCAGCAACAACGAGAATTCAGTCCGAAGCGAGAGGTCCGGCTATAGTCCGGCTTCGACGGGCGCCGCCATGTTTGTCGCCACGCGGCGGAAATCCACATGGTTGCCAGGAGAGACTACCATCTTATAAAGATGTGTTCCCACATCAATAAATTCTATTTTAAAATGTTCTACCGCACTTCTTGGCACCACACCTGGCTAAACGGTAATTTGAGTAAAGAGCTATCGGTTGCCGCAAAGAAAATATGGCCGATAAAATTCAGTAGACTGACCCTTTAAGACGCCTAGCGTTAATGGTTAAATGCCCACACGTGCGGAATTAGCCATTCTCTTTTTTGCAGTCATATATTCTTAAGAGTCCTCGTACCACTCCTGGTGCAGAGGTCAAGCCATGTGCCGCTGCCCTGCGATGGCAGGTGCTGCCACCGGTGAGGCTTGTGCAACCCAGGTTGGTATTCCCGAGTGGCCAGTCATTATTTTAGGTGTCACCTGCCACGCTGGTCAGTTTGCTCGCAATCCGGTGGGCAGGGTGTGATGACTCCACAACATCACGTGACCGAGGCGGCCCGCCGAGGTTGCTTCTCTCAAAATTTTTCGCTCACAGCGCGGACGACGCCGACGCAGATGAGGACGATGGATATCGCGTAAGAATGCTGGCAGAGCTGCTTGCCTGTCAGACCTCAGTGAGACAGCCATTCGAGATATACATACCACTCAGAAAGACATTGCAAATAAAACAACTTATTTGACCGAATGTTTTGGTAGCGTTGAGTGCCACGCAAATAAATTCAGCCTATTCAAGCGAAGGACACAAAATAAATTCACATTCCCCACCTTCACGCATTCTACATCTCGGGATCTCCAAAGCCAAGCTCACCACTTTGCCATTCGAAATGATCTGCTCTACCGTATACCTCTCGGTGGGTGCAAATAGCTCCTGGTTTTGCTAGTCGCCTCTGATCTGGCATTTTCGCAGGTTTCCACGCTGACCCACAGTGTGCTAGCGCATGTCGGTGTATGGAAAACATACGTGTGTCTTCGTCGGCGGTACTTCGACGCGGCATGTACTGCTTTGTGCGTCAATATGCCTGATCTTGCTTAGCCTGCTAATGCCGGAAGGCACCACCTCGCCGTTCCATCTCTCCGACGCAGCTGCTGATATACGGTATACCCTCTTCGGCCATTCTAACGCGTTTGGATCGATGTTTACGGCCCCCTTCCAACGGCTGGTGCAGGTCATCTTTGAGTAATCGTACTCGTGCGTTACTACACGTCTCTGCATGGAGACGTTGCACCCTTCACCCACCATCACCCGATTCTATGGGCACGGGGCTCACAAAGACTAAGGACTGCAAGCCTGGCTATAGTTTGTTCGTTGATCTGCTCAAGCTCCCAAAGAAGTTCTAAGTGATCGCGACTGCGCATTTTTCGTATCGCGCCGCCACAACATATTACCCCACACCAAAGGTTTAGCTAAGCGTTTCGCTCGGACCCTCAGTGACATACTAGCCACGTATGTTGACTGCCACGAATCCTTGTCACCTATGCCATAATAACGCTACGCAAGCTGGCACGGCGTTCTTGCCCTTCTTTCTTCTATCTTGTATTATGGACATTATTCTTCCTGCCACCCCGACAGCTCTGTTCTACCCAACAGACCCACACACTTAGCTTTTGGTATACGTTGTACCAGACCCGGTCTCTCCACGAAACTTCCTTCCCAATATATGTATAACGGATCCGACCGAGTCATTCAACAAACTTGGCAGGTCAATTACATCATCGAGCCGCTCACCTCCTCATCAGATTTGCGGCGTCTAGGGCGCGAAATTGTCCACTTCGAGCGCCTAAAGCCATATAACGACCCTCAAGTTTTGCATTCTCCCTGAGTCGCCAGGATGACTCCTTTTTCACCGGAGGTTGTTCGTTGCAGCAGACCCACACGACTCCAGCCCGGGCCTCCGCCGAAGAGGAGAGGGACGATCGTTCGCGGTGCGCGAGACTCGCTTGCTGGACTGTGGGTGCGCGCCATCACTTCAGAGGCAACAACAGCTTGTTGCATGGCAAAGCATTGCAAATTCCACGATGTCCTTCTGAGTGCATCTGCAGCCAACTGAGTTCCTGAGAAGGCACAATGAAAAGCAGAGAGAGAAAGAGAAGCTGGTTGAGGCCTCCTCTATGGCTGGTCTCTGTCAACGCGCCTTCGTTGATATAAGGAGTTCTTTTAGCAGATATTTTTATAACTTGACGGCATGTCTCGCCCATTGTCAGTAGCGCATCTGATACACTACTAAAAAAATAAAGAAGTGGTTTAACGCTTTCAGGAATATGGTAGGGAGCAGCGCTTGTATGTCTCATAATAAGCGTATGTCCGTTTATGGTCCCGACCACTAACCGCAGTCTTTTTTTTTTTTTCAATCAAGCCTTTAGAATTCAGTCATATATGATTTGTTGGGGACAATAACTGTACCGTCTGCTTGAAACACTAGTGAACAGTGAAGGTAATTAAGTCTGCACGCTGTCCTTTATGGCGGCGCTGTAGCCGCCACACGTAATCCTGCACTCACTTGGGAGTCCCCAACCGTGAGTAGCAGTAACTGCTCTTGGGACTGGTCGGCAAGCTGGGCCCTCACCTGTTCGACGAGAGCATTGAAAGTCTGGACTATAAGGCTCCCGACGGTCCTCACAAAGTCCTCCATGACTTCGCTAGTGTCGATTCCTTCAATTACAGACCACTGCCTGCGCCGCACGCACACAATGGGTACTGTGCGCATGCGCTGGGTGAAAATAACTGCTGGGGGACAATTACTGCTGGGGACAATAACTGTACCATCCGCTTGAAACACCAGTGAACAGTGAAGGTAATTAAGTGTGCACGCTGTCCTTTACGGCGGCGCTGTAGCCGCCACACGCAATCCTGCACTCACTTGGGAGTCCCCAACCGTGAGTAGCAGTAACTGCTCTTGGGACTTGTCGGCAAGCTGGGCCCTCACCTGTTCAACGAGAGCATTGAAAGTCTGGACTATAAGGCTCCCGGCGGTCCTCACAAAGTCCTCCATGACTTCGCTAGTGTCGATTCCTTCAATTACAGACCACTGCCTGCGCCGCACGCACACAATGGGTACTGTGCGCATGCGCTGAGTGAAAATAACTGCTGGGGGACAATAACTGTACCGTCCGCTTGAAACACCAGTGAACAGTGAAGGTAATTAAGCGTGCACGCTGTCTTTTACGGCGGCGCTGTAGCTGCCACACGTAATCCTGCACTCACTTGGGAGTCCCCAACTGTGAGTAGCAGTAACTGCTCTTGGGACTGGTCGACGAGCTGGGCCCTCACCTGTTCGACGAAAGCATTGAAAGTCTGGACTATGAGGCTCCCGACGGTCCTCACAAAGTCCGCCACGACTTCGCTAGTGTCGATTCCTTCAATTACAGACCACTGCCTGCGCCGCACGCACACAGTGGGTACTGTGCACATGCGCTGGGTGAAAATAACTGCTGGGGGACAATAACTGCTGGGGACAATAACTGTACCGTCCGCTTGAAACACTAGTGAACAGTGAAGGTAATTAAGCGTGCACGCTGTCTTTTACGGCGGCGCTGTAGCTGCCACACGTAATCCTGCACTCACTTGGGAGTCCCCAACTATGAGTAGCAGTAACTGCTCTTGGGACTGGTCGGCGAGCTGGGCCCTCACCTGTTTGACGAGAGCATTGAAAGTCTGGACTATGAGGCTCCTGACGGTCCTCACAAAGTCCGCCACGACTTCGCTAGTGTCGATTCCTTCAATTACAGACCACTGCCTGCGCCGCACGCACACAATGGGTACTGTGCGCATGCGCTGGGTGACAATAACTGCTGGGGACAATATCTGTACCGTCCGCTTGAAACACCAGTGAACAGTGAAGGTAATTAAGCGTGCACGCTGTCTTTTACGGCGGCGCTGTAGCTGCCACACGTAATCCTGCACTCACTTGGGAGTCCCCAACCGTGAGTAGCAGTAACTGCTCTTGGGACTGGTCGGTGAGCTCGGCCCTCACCTGTTCGACGAGACCATTGAAAGTCTGGACTATGAGGCTCCTGACGGTCCTCACAAAGTCCTCCATGACTTCGCTAGTGTCGATTCCTTCATTACAGACCACTGCCTGCGCCGCACGCACACAATGGGTACTGTGCGCATGCGCTGGGTGAAAATAACTGCTGGGGGACAATAACTGCTGGGGACAATAACTGTACCGTCCGCTTGAAACACCAGTGAAGGTAATTAATCGTGCACGCTGTCTTTTACGGCGGCGCTGTAGCTGCCACACGTAATCCTGCACTCACTTGGGAGTCCCCAACCATGAGTAGCAGTAACTGCTCTTGGGACTGGTCGGTGAGCTCGGCCCTCACCTGTTCGACGAGACCATTGAAAGTCTGGACTATGAGGCTCCCGACAGTCCTAACAAAGTCCGCCACGACTTCGCTAGTGTCGATTCCTTCAATTACAGACCACTGCCTGCGCCGCACGCACACAATGGGTACTGTGCGCATGCGCTGGGTGAAAATAACTGCTGGGGGACAATAACTGCTGGGGACAATAACTGTACCGTCCGCTTGAAACACCAGTGAACAGTGAAGGTAATTAAGTGTGCACACTGTCCTTTATGGCGGCGCTGTAGCCGCCACACGCAATCCTGCGTTCACTTGGGAGTAACCAACCGTGAGTAGCAGCAACTGCTCTTGGGACTGGTCGGTGAGCTCGGCCCTCACCTATTCGACGAGACCATTGAAAGTCTGGACTATGAGGCTCCCGACGGTCCTCACAAAGCCCGCCACGACTTCGCTAGTGTCGATTCCTTCAATTACAGACCACTGCCTGCGCCGCACACACACAATGGGTACTGTGCGCATGCGCTGGGTGGCAGTAACTGCTGGGTGACAATAACTGCTGGGGGACAATAACTGTACCGTCTGCTTGAAACACCAGTGAACAGTGAAGCTAATTAAGTCTGCACACTGTCCTTTACGGCGGCGCTGTAGCCGCCACACGCAATCCTGCACTCACTTCGGAGTCCCCAACCGTGAGTCGCAGCAACTGCTCTTAAGACTGGTCGACGAGCTCGATCCTCACCTGTTCGACGAGACCATTGAAAGCCTGGACTATGAGGCTCCCGACGGTCCTCAAAAAGTCCGCCACGACTTCGGTAGTGTCAATGCCTTCAATTATAGACCACTGCCTGCTCTGCATGCACAGAATGGGTACTGTGCGCGTGCGCTCACTTGTCCGGAACCGAAGCTGCACGTAGAGCATCCCATCGTCGGTGGCGGGCAGATGGTAGCCGTACTGCGCAGTGTAAACGTCAATTTTCTCGTGAGATACGTTTTCTGAACTCTTTCGGGAATGGCAATGGAACACTGGAGGATAAGTGTGTTCTGTGAAATGTGAAAGGACCTGCACCTAGAAAGAGTTGCTTATGTTGGCCCTCCAATACTTCTGCACACTCCTCCAGTTTTGGAAGCGGTCATACTGGGGCCTTGAAACAGCCACTGCTTCGGCGTCTTCCGTGCTGTAATAAAAGCAGCCAAGGTATTATTGCAAAATAACAACTTTGATAAGCCGCGTTCTGTAAAATGTGAAAGGACCTGCGCCTAGAAAGAGTTGCTTACGTTGGCCCTCCAATACTACTGAACACTCCTCCAGTTTTGGAAGCGGTCATACAGGGGCCTTAAAACAGCCACCACTTCTGCATCTTCCATGCTGTAATAAAAGCAGCCTAGGTGTTTTTGCAAAATAACAACTTTGATAAGCCGCGTTCTGTAAAATGTGAAAGGACCTGCGCCTAGAAAGAGTTGCTTACGTTGGCCCTCCAATACTTCTGCACATTCCTCCAGTTTTGGAAGCGGTCATACTGGGGCCTTTAAACAGCCACCGCTTCGGCGTCTTCCGTGCTGTAATAAAAGCAGCCAAGGTATTTGTGCAAAATAACAACCTTGATAAGCCGCATTCTGTTAAATGTGAAAGGACCTGCGCCTAGAAAGAGTTGCTTACGTTGGCCCTCCAATACTTCTGCACACTCCTCCAGTTTCGGAAGCGGTCATACTGGGGCCTTGAAACAGCCACCGCTTCGGCGTCTTCCGTGCTGTAATAAAAGCAGCCAAGGTATTTGTGAAAAATAACAACTTTGATAAGCCGCATTCTGTTAAATGTGAAAGGACCTGCGCCTAGAAAGAGTTGCTTACGTTGGCCCTCCAATACTTCTGCACACTCCTCCAGTTTTGGAAGCGGTCATACTGGGGCCTTGAAACAGCCATGCTTCGGCATCTTCCGTGCTGTAATAAAAGCAGCCAAGGTATTTGTGCAAAATAACAACCTTGATAAGCCGCGTTCTGTAAAATGTGAAAGGACCTGCGCCTAGAAAGAGTTGCTTACGTTGGCCCTCCAATACTTCTGCACACTCCTCCAGTTTTGGAAGCGGTCATACTGGGGCCTTGAAACAGCCACCGCTTCGGCGTCTTCCGTGCTGTAGTAAAAGCAGCCAAGGTATTTGTGCAAAATAACAACTTTGATAAGCCGCGTTCTGTAAAATGTGAAAGGACCTGCGCCTAGAAAGAGTTGCTTACGTTGGCCCTCCAATACTTCTGCACACTCCTCCAGTTTTGGAAGCGGTCATACTGGGGCCTTGAAACAGCCACCGCTTCGGCGTCTTCCGTGCTGTAATAAAAGCAGCCAAGGTATTTGTGCAAAATAACAACCTTGATAAGCCGCATTCTGTTAAATGTGAAAGGACCTGCGCCTAGAAATAGTTGCTTACGTTGGCCCTCCAATACTTCTGCACACTCCTCCAGTTTTGGAAGCGGTCATACTGGGGCCTTGAAACAGCCACCGCTTCGGCGTCTTCCGTGCTGTAATAAAAGCAGCCAAGGTATTTGTGCAAAATAACAACTTTGATAAGCCGCATTCTGTTAAATGTGAAAGGACCTGCGCCTAGAAAGAGTTGCTTACGTTGGCCCTCCAATACTTCTGCACACTCCTCCAGTTTTGGAAGCGGTCATACTGGGGCCTTGAAACAGCCACGCTTCGGCATCTTCCGTGCTGTAATAAAGCAGCCAAGGTATATTTGGAAAATAACAACTTTGATAAGCCGCGTTCTGTAAAATGTGAAAGGACCTGCGCCTAGAAAGAGTTGCTTACGTTGGCCCTCCAATACTTCTGCACACTCCTCCAGTTTTGGAAGCGGTCATACTGGGGCCTTGAAACAGCCACCGCTTCGGCGTCTTCCGTGCTGTAATAAAAGCAGCCAAGGTATTTGTGCAAAATAACAACTTTGATAAGCCGCGTTCTGTAAAATGTGAAAGGACCTGCGCCTAGAAAGAGTTGCTTACGTTGGCCCTCCAATACTTCTGCACACTCCTCCAGTTTCGGAAGCGGTCATACTGGGGCCTTGAAACAGCCACCGCTTCGGCGTCTTCCGTGCTGTAATAAAAGCAGCCAAGGTATTTGTGCAAAATAACAACTTTGATAACCCGCGTTCTGTAAAATGTGAAAGGACCTGCGCCTAGAAATAGTTGCTTACGTTGGCCCTCCAATACTTCTGCACACTCCTCCAGTTTTGGAAGCGGTCATACTGGGGCCTTGAAACAGCCACGCTTCGGCATCTTCCGTGCTGTAATAAAGCAGCCAAGGTATTTTTGCAAAATAACAACTTTGATAAGCCGCGTTCTGTAAAATGTGAAAGGACCTGCGCCTAGAAAGAGTTGCTTACGTTGGCCCTCCAATACTTCTGCACACTCCTCCAGTTTCGGAAGCGGTCATACCGGGGCCTTGAAACAGCCACCGCTTCGGCGTCTTCCGTGCTGTAATAAAAGCAGCCAAGGTATTTTTGCAAAATAACAACTTTTATAAGCCGCGTTCTGTTAAGTGTGAAAGGACCTGCGCCTAGAAAGAGTTGCTTACGTTGGCCCTCTACACCGACGTTGGCCCTTGACACCGACAGCGTGGTCTTCCTCTCCGTACAGCGCAGCTGCCATTCTTGGGGCAAAAAAGCGCGAGAACAATTAAAACCACGCAGACTGCTGGCTCAAGACACATATATGTGCGACTGGGCTTATTTGTTCTTTTTTTTCGAACTTATACTTAAAGAAATGTTTGACGTACAATTTCGACGAATTCACACACATGCACGTCGCTTAATAGTGGTTAAAGCCGTCACGTCGTGGAGGCACTATATGGCGATGGGTCCTTTCACTGGTAGTCTTGGCGTTGTCGCATGAGAACATGTCTGATGCATTGAACAATATGACTTCTTTTTCTAACATCTCCATCACCTGGTCCTGAATTCTTTGCTTTCCGTCATAGAGCTGCGCTATGGATTCTGTCGAACAGGTTTCGTGTCACCAGCGTTGATCTCGTGCTCGACTACGTCTTTACGGCCGAGGTTCACACCTGGGTTAGCGAATAGGTGTTTGTATTCTTCCAACAGTGACTGAAACATCCGACGCCGATTGAGGTCTAACTGGGTGCCATACTGCACTTCATCTACTCCGGACCCGTGTATAACTGGGTGTCCTACGCATATTTCGATGTTTAGGAGAGGTGTCGTCTTCCCGAGTGCAGTACCCTTGGCAGCATTCAGGGTGATTGATCCTGGATTGGCGAGGCGGATATATGGTGTGTTATTCTGTACGTCAGTCAGAGCTCTCGCTATCTTTGGATGGGGTCTATTCGGCGGAGGGCTTAGGGGTTCTACAAGGCATGCTCCGTTTTTGGGGACCGTCACCGGAGCAAGGACCTTAGTGGATGGCGGGATTTGCTCATGTTGCTAGCTGTAGGCGACCTCCAGGTTCACCGTATGTATGTCGAGGTCGTTCAGCCGGAGTTTCATGCTATGTCCTCGCAGTGTGACGTTCGCTTTGGGAAACTGGTCACCATTTCCGAGTTTCCACAGAGAGGCACTCCACCTAAGAGGTCGCAGGGCAGTGTATCAAGTACTACGAAGGATTCGTGTAGCTCGACCAGGCGAATACGCACGCTAAATCTCACTTCGCCTGCGGCGCTGACGAGCTTTCCATCGGGGACCCCGCTTTCCTAATTTCCCGATGACTGGGGGCCTTGTGGCACTGTTGGCCCTGGCGGTGCGTTATACTGTCGCATTATATGTTCTGATCGGCCACATTGGTAGCACTAAATTTGCCCTGCCTGATTTCGTGACTGTCGTCCTGGAAACCTGCGTGGAGCGGGCCGGGCTATCTGTTCAATGGCACTGGTCAGGGCCTTCACGCTCTCTTGTAGGGCGTCAAACATCTCGGCCAAACATCTCGTGCAGTCGATGCCTCAGAGGTATCCCCCATTGGTGCTCAGGCGCAGCGGTATGTTTTGAATCATTGGAGGCCGTCACCACAAATGGCGAGGCCATAGCAAAGGCCGGGGGGGTTGAGTTGGCATGGCCGCCATAGCATGCCATGCCAAAGCGCCTACATGCGTCAACTGCTGCAAGTGCTGCAGGAACTCAGTCGGTGTTTTGGGTTGGATATTGCTACCCTTTCCATCATTTCTGGCCGCAACCCTTGCAACAGGTAGCGCACTTTTTCAGAGTCTGTCATAGAGGTGTTGGCCCAAACACAAAGATGGAGTACGCTCGCCACATACTCTCGAGGTGTTTCGGTGGACTGTTGTCGCCTCTGTTATAGCTGGATAAAAGCCCAGTCCCTGACATCTTCTCCGCAAAAACTGTCGCGGAGGGCCTTCTTCCACTGGTCCTAGGTTTCGAGTTGGCGTGTTGGCGACCCCTGTAACACGGCTCTATACCACTGGCGGGCCTCGTCGCCGAATGCGAAAATGAGATTGTTCGCCTTTTGCGCTTCGGATCATTCTGCTGCTGTCGAATACCGTTCGTACAGACGAATCCAGTCCAACTTCCTCATCAGCCTTCGCAGTGGAACGCGGAGGGGGGCCTAAGGCCTTGCTTGCGGCTGATTGGTATCATTGCTGCCCTCTATAGCAATTTTGAGTATGCAAGTATGTAGAACACGTTCAATGCAACCCTCTGTGATTAATTTCAGAACACTTCTCTACTTTGATGCCTTTTTAGCAGCGGCCGCAATTTCGAATAATCGGTCAAATCGCTCATTTAGGGATCTCGGTTGATATTCCCACTCATCTTAACACTTTTTATTTGGGTCGATGCATGGCGGATTGCATGCTTTCGTTTGCTTCCGGCGGTTGTGACGTTTCTGGGCTCGCGATTTTTTTCGTCCATGGTACAGGTTGAAATGTCCTACCCAGCACCTCCACCACTTTGTCACGAGTAAACCAAGCACCTTTGATTTGCGACGAGTTGGTTGTGCAGCCCAGGGAACAGACCAGGGGTTTTCTCTTTGAATGACGAACTACTGCTTGAGCGTCCGACAGAGGAAAGAAACTGCTGGTGCAGCGGGACGCTGCTGCGGACGATTGGGGGGACTGACCGGAGGCCGTGGAAGTAACGAGGGCTCTGGTTTGAACCAATGCCGCAGCGCTAAGTCCTCGGGTTCGAGCATGGGGAGTCTACACTGCCTCGGCCGGGAATCATCGGATCAGTGAGTGCTTGTGGTGGGTACCAGTGGCACAACGCTAACTCCGACGGCCCACGGCGAACTAGGGAAGAGAGGGTTAGCTACGCTTCCTTGTAGCTTGGCGACTACTGCCTCCTGTCGCTCCCGACTGCCCTTTTTATACCCTCCAGATTGCACCACGGGAGTGAAAGGAGTCGTTAAATTCAAGGTTGGGTTGTTGGTGACCGTGGCTCCCCCTGTCGGACCTCATCGCAGGCTGTTCACGCTTTTTATTTCTTCTTCAAGAGTACAGGTGGCGCTGCTGCGCTACAATGCGATGAGAGCAGCTCTCATTGCAGGCTTCCAATGTAGGCGCGACCGTGGATATTTCAGGACAAACTCGGACGGAGAGCCACCAGTCGGCTGATTTCATCTTCATCAGTGCTTACACACGTGCCCCTGGTGCTCGGTTTCTTTAGGGTGAAATGCTTGGAAAATGGGTCTTTGACCCCATCTTGAGTAGAAGAGAAAACCTTGTGCCATGGCGCTCTTTGGCCACAGATGCCCTTGTGACATAAAAATTCCCCATCATCAGAAACAACATCCAAATGGCAACGGTGGTGTCACTGTTGCCAGAGTTGACCTTCACAGCAAAATAAGTAATCGAGGTGATCTACTTCTCATTGACTGTGGAGCCGTTGGACTTGAAGTCTTTTTAATGCTGATTCTGATGGAGGGATTTTAACGCTGATTCTAAATGTGTTCTTAGGATCTGTGTAGCTTTATTAGCTTTTGTGTGATAGTCTTCAAAAGCTCATTATGGGACTTTTTATGTACACTTTTTGATAATTAAATGTATTTTTAAAGCAGCTCACAATAACTCATTTTGCTGCTTTGGTAATGTATGTTGAAACCAACTTCAGATTTATTCATATCGTCCCATGATTCTAAAAAAAATTCAGAAACACCAAAATGTATGTTTTGGGCACAGTGAGTCAACATTCTCAATATTTTTCAGAAAATATAGATGAGGTGTCGAAAATTCAGATAGATATCAACATTCTACACAGTTTGAAGAGGCTTTGTGCAAAATTTCATTCAAGTCTGACTAAAGTAAGTACTTGGAATTTGTTGCACAGCATGTAAGAAATGCTGGAAACTACAAATGGAGAAAATTGCATTTGAAAGTTTCAAACGTCCGTATTTCTCAGCAACATGACAAAAGCACATGAAACTTCTTGCCAAAATAGAGAAATATGTCCCAAGTACAGCCAACTTCAACTCCCCTGGCCCATACATTGGCCCCTCACGATTTTCTCGAATAGAGTCAGTCAGAGGCGTTCTCATTGCCATGTTATGGTGATATGCTTGGGCTTCAGCGGTTTGGTAAAATGACATTTTTTGCACCCTTCTTCTCTGGGCCTGGGAGTTACCCAGGACTGCAAGCTCTTCTGGTGGTAGCACACCAAGCTCCTGAAGCACTTGTTCAAAGCTTGCGTGTATCCACAAAACAGCAATGGCAGTTGTTTCTGCAGCAACAGTCCAGGAAGCGTACTTAGGCTTCGGGCATAGCAGGCAGATTTTACTGTTGAGGGACTGTGCTGCATTTTGTGTCTTCCCCTGCAAGCAGCAGGTGAGCAGCTTTTCCTTGGTGAGGCGCTTGTATGTGGGCAGCAGAAGCAGGCCGTGGTCCGGTGCAGGCTCTTGGAGTGCTTTGGCCCATTGCTTGCTGCTTGCACCACGATTCCACTCCTTCGGGGCAGAACTTGTCTTAGCATTATTTGCTGAGCACAAGGGAAAATATGCCCAAATGGCATGGTGCATTTTCTGGACATTGCCCCTGTTGCTGGGGGTCGCTATCCGGCAGTAGCTTTGCAACTTCTGCATCTGCCCATCCTTCAACTTCTCGCCACGTGGAAGAGGTGTCTTGAGTTTGCGAAGTGCAATGCTTAGATGTATGACCACATGGTTGGTACAATCCTCCTTCTCGATGGAGGTTCACCATGCACTTTTGCCTGAGAAACAGCAATAAAAACGTGAGTTATGTGTTTACCACAAAATATGAAAAAATAAAGTTCTCTCTGATATTAATTTTGTAGTGTTTGGTCAGCCCACTGGCATTGTGCATTTGCAGTACGAGAAGGCTAGGATTCCCCTTGTGCTGTTCAGCCTTCTGTGCTATACAGTAATGCTGTGATCCTGAGGCTGTCCCCTGAGGCCTCAGTGCCCTGGCTATTTAAAGACAGGGGCAGAGGTCAGATCAAGCAGTAAAGTCTAGCAGGGCTGCAAGCATGTCACAAAATTTAGCTGCCGGGCTGTCTGGAGCAGCTAAGTGTTGCAGGCTGGACGAGGGAAGCCCGAGCTTGCTGTCGGCATCCCATAGGTTTGTGTGGTGCTGATGTAGGTCTGGGTACTCTCACAGCTCGTGTTCCAATGTCTCTGGCGCACCACACTGAGCACAGTTTTGGGCTTAGTGGCCCCATGCAAGCGGTGAAGCCTGTCTGCAATCCCCACACAATCTACAAACATGCGGAGGAGGAGAACAAAATGACTGCGTGGGAAGACGATGTAGTCAAGTAGTGTACATGCTGTCCCGATACGATTCATGCGTTGGGATGGTGAAGGAGGGCGTGTCGCCATATGATGAGATGAGCTGAGTTGTACGCTGACACGATAGAGCAAACACAGAGGCACAGAACTTTGGTGTGCCTGGCGTGCGATTTGGTCAACCACTTCATTCCTGTGCACACCAACGTGGGAATGCGACGGCACAGCTGCGCTGGTTGAGCTCGCTAAGCCTGGCTGTGATGGCCAGGATGAGAGGGAAAGTTTTTCTCACGGTGGAAAAGGGACTGCAGGGTGGCTGTGTAGTCGGTTAAGATGGGAGCAGGGCGCAGATTGGGCAGCTTGATAAGCAGGTCCAAAGCTAGGATGAAAGCTGTTGATTCTGCGGTGCTGGAGGAGGCTGGCGTGGCAGTCTGCATTGCCGGTTCTCCCCCAGCGCACTAAGCACACCGGCTGCAGTGGTCGAACTTCCGCCATCAGGAACTGACCCATTGGTGAAAATGAGGATGCGGTGTCACAGTTCTTCATGAAGCCTTTCGGCAACTTCGTGTCGCAAGGCGCACTGTGGCGTGCATTTCTTGGAAGCAGTGCTTGGCAGTCCAGTTTTCACCACAGGCTGTCTGTACCAGTGGAGAGGCCTCAGGTGGTAGCTGTTGGTGGGTGCGGGGCTGAGACGCTCCAGAAGATGATAGGCCGCTCTGCATGTGCGGGAGTGAGACAGCTTTCGAAGCCTAGCGAGGAGTGTGACGCATTCGTGGGCACGGCTCATGTGCTCGAGGTGATGGAGCATTTTCAGTTCTTGGAGTGAGACTGGCCATGAATGCATTTCCTCAGAGTTGCCAATCACATGGGAGGAGCGCAGTAGCTCGTGCAACATTCGGGCCACGGCACAGTGGTCAGCATCAATGGAGCGTCACTGATTAGTGCGGGGGGCCACAGGGGCAGGGCGTAGCAACTTTGAGGTTTCCATGCATGCTAAAGCCTGCAAAAGAGTAGTGAAAAACAGGCTCATGCTTTAATGGCGCAGTTTCGGCGAGTGTACATTCCTTGAAAACTTAAGTCGGTACTGACATATGTACATGGTGAGGATATGAATGCCAAGTTTTTGTGAGTGAGTTCCACTTGAAGGTGGGTAGCAGGCCATGTTCCAATGGAGGGCATTGCAAAGAGCAAACGCACTCACCGGAGATCCGGGGCCCTTTCTTGGATGGCCTACCCAATTCCCTTGATAAACAGCACGGTAACCTTAAGTTGATTGAGGTGGTCTGAAGCAGCATTAAGAAAAAGTTAAGCCGCGGTCGTCTGGTACACTGGGATGGCGAACTCTGATGATCTGTATGGCATGTATAAAATTGTGCAGTGCTGTGTCCCACATGTTGCCAAGAACAGTCTAACAAAGTTCTGTTAGATTATTCTTTCTCAAGCTGAATTTACAGAATACTGACCTTGCCCACAATGTCTTGCATTTTCGATACGTGGCTGTATGGTACCGACTGTTGACTGAAGTTGTATATTTCATGGCCAGACAGAAGCTCATTGCACAGGACAGTGTCACGTGCTTTCTTCGATTTCTGTATTGCAAATGTGGCAGTCATCACGGACTGTGTCAAAATAAGAATAGAGCAGCCATCATTGTATTCAGCAAGTAGTGAGACATGCTTGCATACAAGCAGAGTAACACACTAGGTGTCTGATTTGCATTGCTCCTTGAGGTGTCAAGGGTTGGGGGGGCTGGAGTGACCGGCTTATCACAGAGGAATGTGGTAGTCTAGATAATTTGCACCCTGGTGATGTCAAGCTTGCTGATAGTTTCACTATCTCAGAGCGTGCTTTGTCTAGTGTCCATCACTTGTTGCAAGCCAGCGGTGAAGTGGCATCACCTACTTCAGAGCTTCATTATTGTGTAATGTTTCATAAATCTTTGCTCATACCATACTGTTCAGTACTGTGCATTTTTTTTTTTCATTGTAATATTAATCTCATTTTATCAACTTGTACGCCTAAGGTAGTACATTTTTGATGACAGAAGGGATTACTGGTCATTAAAGTTACTAGTCCAACAGCATAAACAGTCCAACAGTCCACTGCACGGCTACAAACCCCGTTGCCTGGTTACATTAGGCAAAGATGGCGCATGCTGGAACAGGGAAATGGAGAGTGCATCTTAATACGTGCGACACTGCGTTCTGGGGAACATTTCTGAAGAGTGAAAGCTGTTGTCGCCATTGCCGAGATAAATGCTATATTCTCTTCGTGTAGACCGACTCAGTGTCGTCGGAGTTTCTAAATAAACTGGTGGGACACGGCTTTTGAAACGCGAATCGTGAATCTAAGCGCCGGCGGGATGACCACCGGGGGTCATCGCGTCCACAACGATCGCCGACGATTATCAGAAGAGAGTCGGGGCTTACGTCTTCTGATGGCACATTGGAGTCAATGCTGTAGTACTCCAATACGCTCCCGGCTGGAGCCTCGGCCTGTGTAGGGGGCCTGGAAGCCGAATGGGACGTGGAGGGCTCCGAAGGGTCCATTGCTTTCGTCTTCGTGTGATGCCCCTGGAAGGGAAAAAGCAACTGCCAGTGAGGCAATGGCCGACGATGCTGGCGGCGCGGTCGAACAGAGGCGCGTGAACTACATTCATGACGACGACGGTCAGCGACGCCTGAACTCATCGAACGAGTGAAAAACAGGCTCATGCTTTATTGGCGCAGTTTCGGCGAGTGTACATTCCTTGAAAACTTAAGTCGGTGCTGACATATGTACCGTATTTTCCGGTGTATAAGACGCGGCTTTTTTTCGAAAATTTTGCTGGTGCGTCCTATACAAGGGTGCGTCTTATATGCGAATTTTTCATCTTTTTTTGCGCGTTCATCGATTACTCCAGTTCATGCTCAAGCTTTTCTCACCTAAAAAATATCACTACCAATAACGCGGTTGTAACACGGTTAATACTTCAATACCGGGACCGCCGTGCGCGACATTCTAGGTGATCTATATTATGAAACGGCGGGGATGACGACTTCCGGGATCACAAACGCGCGGCTGTTTCGGAGGCCCCAAGCAAAAGTAATGAGAAGCGCCAAAAGATGGTGACAATCGCGCTTCTCGCCATTGTCAAGACAAGCCGGCGTTCTTTTTTAGTCACCCTTTGCAACTTTTTTTTGCTCCGTGTACGTAGTGCATGTTTCAGCCGAGTTGCTTCCAGAAATGGGTGAACCTTTTGATAGCGCATCTGAAGATGAAGACTTCGAAGGTTTCAAGTAGAATAAAATGTTATGGACATATGGGGAGCTGTATCGTTTTTCCGTTCTTTTTTGCTAGAACGTGGACGAGTATGGCATGAGTGTTGCCTTTTTCGATCACTTAGCGTTGCTTAAGAATTGCTCACAGGTACGGTGCATTTCGCGATAGTCGCGCAAGCGTATTTAATTAAGCCTCACTGGCCTAACTGGGTAAACTGGGGTGCGTCTTATACACGGGTGCGTCTTATATACGAACTTTTCCAGTGACAGCTTGCATATATGGCAAGTGCGTCTTATACAAGGGTGCGTCTTATACACCGGAAAATACGGTACATGGTGAGGATATGAATGCCAAGTTTTCGTGAGTGAGTTCCACTTGAAGGTGGGTAGCAGGCCATGTTCCAATGGAGCACATTGCGAAGAGCAAACGCGCTCACCAGAGATCCGGGGCCCTCTCTTGGATGGCCTACCCCATTCCCTTGATAAGCAGCATGGTAACCTTATGCTGATTGAGGTGGTCTGAAGCAGCATTCAGAAAAAGTAAAGCCGAGGTCGTCTGGTACACTGGGATGGCGAACTCTGATCATCTGTATGCATATATAAAATTGTGCAGTGCTGTGTCCCACATGTTGCCAAGAACAGTCTAACAAAGTTCTGTTAGATTATTCTTTCTCAAGCTGAATTTACAGAATACTGACCTTGCCCACGGTGTCTTGCATTTTCGATACGTGGCTGTATGGTACTGACTGTTGACTGAAGTTGTATATTTCATGGCCAGACAGAAGCTCATTGTACAGGACAGTGTCACGTGCTTTCTTCGATTTCTGTATTGCAAATGTGGCAGTCATCATGGACTGTGTCAAAATAAGAATAGAGCAGCCATCATTGTACTCAGAAAGTAGTGAGACATGCTTGCATACAAGCAGAGTAACACACTAGGTTTCTGATTTGCATTGCTCCTTGAGGTGTCAAGGGTTGGGGGGGCTGGAGTGACCAGCTTATCACAGAGGAATGTGGTAGTCTAGATAATTTGCACCCTGGTGATGTCAAGCTTGCTGATAGTTTCACTATCTCAGAGCGTGCTTTGTCTAGTGTCCATCACTTGTTGCAAGCCAGCGGTGAAGTGGCATCACCTACTTCAGAGCTTCATTATTGTGTAATGTTTCATAAATCTTTGCTCATACCATACTGTTCAGTACTGTGCATTTTTTTTTTCATTGTAATATTAATCTCATTTTATCAACTTGTACGCCTGAGGTAGTACATTTTTGATGACAGAAGGGATTACTGGTCATTAAAGTTACTAGTCCAACAGCATAAACAGTCCAACAGTCCACTGCACGGCTACAAACCCCGTTGCCTGGTTACATTAGGCTAAGATGGCGCATGCTGGAACAGGGAAATGGAGAGTGCATCTTAATACGTGCGACACTGCGTTCTGGGGAACATTTCTGAAGAGTGAAAGCTGTTGTCGCCATTGCTGAGATAAATGCTATATTCGCTTCGTGTAGACCGACTCAGTGTCGTCGGAGTTTCTAAATAAACTGGTGGGACACGGCTTTTGAAACGCGAATCGTGAATCTAAGCGCCGGCGGGATGACCACCGGGGGTCATCGCGTCCACAACGATCGCCGACGATTATCGGAAGAAAGTCGGGGCTTACGTCTTCTGATGGCACATCGGAGTCAATGCTGTAGTACTCCAATACGCTCCCGGCTGGAGCCTCGGCCTGTGTAGGGGGCCTGGAAGCCGAATGGGACGTGGAGGGCTCCGAAGGGTCCATCGCTTTCGTCTTCGTGTGATGCCCCTGGAAGAGAAAAAGCAACTGCCAGTGAGGCAATGGCCGACGATGCTGGCGGCGCGGTCGAACAGAGGCGCGTGAACTACATTCATGACGACGACGGTCAGCGACGCCTGAACTCATCGAACGAGTGAAAAACAGGCTCATGCTTTAATGGCGCAGTTTCGGCGAGTGTACATTCCTTGAAAACTTAAGTCGGTGCTGACATATGTACATGGTGAGGATATGAATGCCAAGTTTTCGTGAGTGAGTTCCACTTGAAGGTGGGTAGCAGGCCATGTTCCAATGGAGGACATTGCGAAAAGCAAACGCGCTCACCGGAGATCCGGGGCCCTCTCTTGGATGGCCTACCCCATTCCCTTGATAAGCAGCATGGTAACCTTATGCTGATTGAGGTGGTCTGAAGCAGCATTCAGAAAAAGTAAAGCCGAGGTAGTCTGGTACACTGGGATGGCGAACTCTGATCATCTGTATGCATATATAAAATTGTGCAGTGCTGTGTCCCACATGTTGCCAAGAACAGTCTAACAAAGTTCTGTTAGATTATTCTTTCTCAAGCTGAATTTACAGAATACTGACCTTGCCCACGGTGTCTTGCATTTTCGATACGTGGCTGTATGGTACTGACTGTTGACTGAAGTTGTATATTTCATGGCCAGACAGAAGCTCATTGCACAGGACAGTGTCACGTGCTTTCTTCGATTTCTGTATTGCAAATGTGGCAGTCATCATGGACTGTGTCAAAATAAGAATAGAGCAGCCATCATTGTATTCAGAAAGTAGTGAGACATGCTTGCATACAAGCAGAGTAACACACTAGGTGTCTGATTTGCATTGCTCCTTGAGGTGTCAAGGGTTGGGGGGGCTGGAGTGACAGGCTTATCACAGAGGAATGTGGTAGTCTAGATAATTTGCACCCTGGTGATGTCAAGCTTGCTGATAGTTTCACTATCTCAGAGCGTGCTTTGTCTAGTGTCCATCACTTGTTGCAAGCCAGCGGTGAAGTGGCATCACCTACTTCAGAGCTTCATTATTGTGTAATGTTTCATAAATCTTTGCTCATACCATACTGTTCAGTACTGTGCATTTTTTTTTTCATTGTAATATTAATCTCATTTTATCAACTTGTACTCCTGAGGTAGTACATTTTTGATGACAGAAGGGATTACTGGTCATTAAAGTTACTAGTCCAACAGCATAAACAGTCCAACAGTCCACTGCACGGCTACAAACCCCGTTGCCTGGTTACATTAGGCTAAGATGGCGCATGCTGGAACAGGAAAATGCAGAGTGCATCTTAATACGTGCGACACTGCGTTCTGGGGAACATTTCTGAAGAGTGAAAGCTGTTGTCGCCATTGCTGAGATAAATGCTATATTCGCTTCGTGTAGACCGACTCAGTGTCGTCGGAGTTTCTAAATAAACTGGTGGGACACGGCTTTTGAAACGCGAATCGTGAATCTAAGCGCCGGCGGGATGACCACCGGGGGTCATCGCGTCCACAACGATCGCCGACGATTATCGGAAGAGAGTCGGGGCTTACGTCTTCTGATGGCACATCGGAGTCAATGCTGTAGTACTCCAATACGCTCCCGGCTGGAGCCTCGGCCTGTGTAGGGGGCCTGGAAGCCGAATGGGACGTGGAGGGCTCCGAAGGGTCCATCGCTTTCGTCTTCGTGTGATGCCCCTGGAAGGGAAAAAGCAACTGCCAGTGAGGCAATGGCCGACGATGCTGGCGGCGCAGTCGAACAGAGGCGCGTGAACTACATTCATGACGACGACGGTCAGCGACGCCTGAACTCATCGAACGAGTGAAAAACAGGCTCATGCTTTAATGGCGCAGTTTCGGCGAGTGTACATTCCTTGAAAACTTAAGTCGGTGCTGACATATGTACATGGTGAGGATATGAATGCCAAGTTTTCGTGAGTGAGTTCCACTTGAAGGTGGGTAGCAGGCCATGTTCCAATGGAGGACATTGCGAAAAGCAAACGCGCTCACCGGAGATCCGGGGCCCTCTCTTGGATGGCCTACCCCATTCCCTTGATAAGCAGCATGGTAACCTTATGCTGATTGAGGTGGTCTGAAGCAGCATTCAGAAAAAGTAAAGCCGAGGTCGTCTGGTACACTGGGATGGCGAACTCTGATCATCTGTATGCATATATAAAATTGTGCAGTGCTGTGTCCCACATGTTGCCAAGAACAGTCTAACAAAGTTCTGTTAGATTATTCTTTCTCAAGCTGAATTTACAGAATACTGACCTTGCCCACGGTGTCTTGCATTTTCGATACGTGGCTGTATGGTACTGACTGTTGACTGAAGTTGTATATTTCATGGCCAGACAGAAGCTCATTGCACAGGACAGTGTCACGTGCTTTCTTCGATTTCTGTATTGCAAATGTGGCAGTCATCATGGACTGTGTCAAAATAAGAATAGAGGAGCCATCATTGTATTCAGAAAGTAGTGAGACATGCTTGCATACAAGCAGAGTAACACACTAGGTGTCTGATTTGCATTGCTCCTTGAGGTGTCAAGGGTTGGGGGGGCTGGAGTGACCGGCTTATCACAGAGGAATGTGGTAGTCTAGATAATTTGCACCCTGGTGATGTCAAGCTTGCTGATAGTTTCACTATCTCAGAGCGTGCTTTGTCTAGTGTCCATCACTTGTTGCAAGCCAGCGGTGAAGTGGCATCACCTACTTCAGAGCTTCATTATTGTGTAATGTTTCATAAATCTTTGCTCATACCATACTGTTCAGTACTGTGCATTTTTTTTTTTCATTGTAATATTAATCTCATTTTATCAACTTGTACGCCTGAGGTAGTACATTTTTGATGACAGAAGGGATTACTGGTCATTAAAGTTACTAGTCCAACAGCATAAACAGTCCAACAGTCCACTGCACGGCTACAAACCCCGTTGCCTGGTTACATTAGGCAAAGATGGCGCATGCTGGAACAGGGAAATGGAGAGTGCATCTTAATACGTGCGACACTGCGTTCTGGGGAACATTTCTGAAGAGTGAAAGCTGTTGTCGCCATTGCCGAGATAAATGCTATATTCGCTTCGTGTAGACCGACTCAGTGTCGTCGGAGTTTCTAAATAAACTGGTGGGACACGGCTTTTGAAACGCGAATCGTGAATCTAAGCGCCGGCGGGATGACCACCGGGGGTCATCGCGTCCACAACGATCGCCGACGATTATCAGAAGAGAGTCGGGGCTTACGTCTTCTGATGGCACATCGGAGTCAATGCTGTAGTACTCCAATACGCTCCCGGCTGGAGCCTCGGCCTGTGTAGGGGGCCTGGAAGCTGAATGGGACGTGGAGGGCTCCGAAGGCTCCATTGCTTTCGTCTTCGTGTGATGCCCCTGGAAGGGAAAAAGCAACTGCCAGTGAGGCAATGGCCGACGATGCTGGCGGCGCGGTCGAACAGAGGCGCGTGAACTACATTCATGACGACGACGGTCAGCGAGGCCTGAACTCATTGAACGAGTGAAAAACAGGCTCATGCTTTATTGGCGCAGTTTCGGCGAGTGTACATTCCTTGAAAACTTAAGTCGGTGCTGACATATGTACATGGTGAGGATATGAATGCCAAGTTTTCGTGAGTGAGTTCCACTTGAAGGTGGGTAGCAGGCCATGTTCCAATGGAGGACATTGCGAAGAGCAAACGCGCTCACCGGAGATCCGGGGCCCTCTCTTGGATGGCCTACCCCATTCCCTTGATAAGCAGCATGGTAACCTTATGCTGATTGAGGTGGTCTGAAGCAGCATTCAGAAAAAGTAAAGCCGAGGTCGTCTGGTACACTGGGATGGCGAACTCTGATCATCTGTATGCATATATAAAATTGTGCAGTGCTGTGTCCCACATGTTGCCAAGAACAGTCTAACAAAGTTCTGTTAGATTATTCTTTCTCAAGCTGAATTTACAGAATACTGACCTTGCCCACGGTGTCTTGCATTTTCGATACGTGGCTGTATGGTACTGACTGTTGACTGAAGTTGTATATTTCATGGCCAGACAGAAGCTCATTGCACAGGACAGTGTCACGTGCTTTCTTCGATTTCTGTATTGCAAATGTGGCAGTCATCATGGACTGTGTCAAAATAAGAATAGAGCAGCCATCATTGTATTCAGAAAGTAGTGAGACATGCTTGCATACAAGCAGAGTAACACACTAGGTATCTGATTTGCATTGCTCCTTGAGGTGTCACCTTCATATCCAAGGGTTGGGGGGGCTGGAGTGACGGGCTTATCACAGAGGAATGTGCTAGTCTAGATAATTTGCACCCTGGTGATGTCATGCCTGCTGCTAGTTTCACTATCTCAGAGCGTGCTTTGTCTAGTGTCCATCACTTGTTGCAAGTCAGCGGTGAAGTGGCTTCACACTACTTCAGAGCTTCATTATTGTGTAATGTTTCATAAATCTTTGCTCATACCATACTGTTCAGTACTGTGCATTTTTTTTTTTCATTGTAATATTAATCTCATTTTATCAACTTGTACGCCTGAGGTAGTACATTTTTGATGACAGAAGGGATTACTGGTCATTAAAGTTACTAGTCCAACAGCATAAACAGTCCAACAGTCCACTGCACGGCTACAAACCCCGTTGCCTGGTTACATTAGGCTAAGATGGCGCATGCTGGAACAGGGAAATGCAGAGTGCATCTTAATACGTGCGACACTGCGTTCTGGGGAACATTTCTGAAGAGTGAAAGCTGTTGTCGCCATTGCTGAGATAAATGCTATATTCGCTTCGTGTAGACCGACTCAGTGTCGTCGGAGTTTCTAAATAAACTGGTGGGACACGGCTTTTGAAACGCGAATCGTGAATCTAAGCGCCGGCGGGATGACCACCGGGGGTCATCGCGTCCACAACGATCGCCGACGATTATCGGAAGAGAGTCGGGGCTTACGTCTTCTGATGGCACATCGGAGTCAATGCTGTAGTACTCCAATACGCTCCCGGCTGGAGCCTCGGCCTGTGTAGGGGGCCTGGAAGCCGAATGGGACGTGGAGGGCTCCGAAGGGTCCATCGCTTTCGTCTTCGTGTGATGCCCCTGGAAGGGAAAAAGCAACTGCCAGTGAGGCAATGGCCGACGATGCTGGCGGCGCGGTCGAACAGAGGCGCGTGAACTACATTCATGACGACGACGGTCAGCGACGCCTGAACTCATCGAACGAGTGAAAAACAGGCTCATGCTTTAATGGCGCAGTTTCGGCGAGTGTACATTCCTTGAAAACTTAAGTCGGTGCTGACATATGTACATGGTGAGGATATGAATGCCAAGTTTTCGTGAGTGAGTTCCACTTGAAGGTGGGTAGCAGGCCATGTTCCAATGGAGGACATTGCGAAAAGCAAACGCGCTCACCGGAGATCCGGGGCCCTCTCTTGGATGGCCTACCCCATTCCCTTGATAAGCAGCATGGTAACCTTATGCTGATTGAGGTGGTCTGAAGCAGCATTCAGAAAAAGTAAAGCCGAGGTCGTCTGGTACACTGGGATGGCGAACTCTGATCATCTGTATGCATATATAAAATTGTGCAGTGCTGTGTCCCACATGTTGCCAAGAACAGTCTAACAAAGTTCTGTTAGATTATTCTTTCTCAAGCTGAATTTACAGAATACTGACCTTGCCCACGGTGTCTTGCATTTTCGATACGTGGCTGTATGGTACTGACTGTTGACTGAAGTTGTATATTTCATGGCCAGACAGAAGCTCATTGCACAGGACAGTGTCACGTGCTTTCTTCGATTTCTGTATTGCAAATGTGGCAGTCATCATGGACTGTGTCAAAATAAGAATAGAGGAGCCATCATTGTATTCAGAAAGTAGTGAGACATGCTTGCATACAAGCAGAGTAACACACTAGGTGTCTGATTTGCATTGCTCCTTGAGGTGTCAAGGGTTGGGGGGGCTGGAGTGACCGGCTTATCACAGAGGAATGTGGTAGTCTAGATAATTTGCACCCTGGTGATGTCAAGCTTGCTGATAGTTTCACTATCTCAGAGCGTGCTTTGTCTAGTGTCCATCACTTGTTGCAAGCCAGCGGTGAAGTGGCATCACCTACTTCAGAGCTTCATTATTGTGTAATGTTTCATAAATCTTTGCTCATACCATACTGTTCAGTACTGTGCATTTTTTTTTTTCATTGTAATATTAATCTCATTTTATCAACTTGTACGCCTGAGGTAGTACATTTTTGATGACAGAAGGGATTACTGGTCATTAAAGTTACTAGTCCAACAGCATAAACAGTCCAACAGTCCACTGCACGGCTACAAACCCCGTTGCCTGGTTACATTAGGCAAAGATGGCGCATGCTGGAACAGGGAAATGGAGAGTGCATCTTAATACGTGCGACACTGCGTTCTGGGGAACATTTCTGAAGAGTGAAAGCTGTTGTCGCCATTGCCGAGATAAATGCTATATTCGCTTCGTGTAGACCGACTCAGTGTCGTCGGAGTTTCTAAATAAACTGGTGGGACACGGCTTTTGAAACGCGAATCGTGAATCTAAGCGCCGGCGGGATGACCACCGGGGGTCATCGCGTCCACAACGATCGCCGACGATTATCAGAAGAGAGTCGGGGCTTACGTCTTCTGATGGCACATCGGAGTCAATGCTGTAGTACTCCAATACGCTCCCGGCTGGAGCCTCGGCCTGTGTAGGGGGCCTGGAAGCTGAATGGGACGTGGAGGGCTCCGAAGGGTCCATTGCTTTCGTCTTCGTGTGATGCCCCTGGAAGGGAAAAAGCAACTGCCAGTGAGGCAATGGCCGACGATGCTGGCGGCGCGGTCGAACAGAGGCGCGTGAACTACATTCATGACGACGACGGTCAGCGAGGCCTGAACTCATTGAACGAGTGAAAAACAGGCTCATGCTTTATTGGCGCAGTTTCGGCGAGTGTACATTCCTTGAAAACTTAAGTCGGTGCTGACATATGTACATGGTGAGGATATGAATGCCAAGTTTTCGTGAGTGAGTTCCACTTGAAGGTGGGTAGCAGGCCATGTTCCAATGGAGGACATTGCGAAGAGCAAACGCGCTCACCGGAGATCCGGGGCCCTCTCTTGGATGGCCTACCCCATTCCCTTGATAAGCAGCATGGTAACCTTATGCTGATTGAGGTGGTCTGAAGCAGCATTCAGAAAAAGTAAAGCCGAGGTCGTCTGGTACACTGGGATGGCGAACTCTGATCATCTGTATGCATATATAAAATTGTGCAGTGCTGTGTCCCACATGTTGCCAAGAACAGTCTAACAAAGTTCTGTTAGATTATTCTTTCTCAAGCTGAATTTACAGAATACTGACCTTGCCCACGGTGTCTTGCATTTTCGATACGTGGCTGTATGGTACTGACTGTTGACTGAAGTTGTATATTTCATGGCCAGACAGAAGCTCATTGCACAGGACAGTGTCACGTGCTTTCTTCGATTTCTGTATTGCAAATGTGGCAGTCATCATGGACTGTGTCAAAATAAGAATAGAGCAGCCATCATTGTATTCAGAAAGTAGTGAGACATGCTTGCATACAAGCAGAGTAACACACTAGGTATCTGATTTGCATTGCTCCTTGAGGTGTCACCTTCATATCCAAGGGTTGGGGGGGCTGGAGTGACGGGCTTATCACAGAGGAATGTGCTAGTCTAGATAATTTGCACCCTGGTGATGTCATGCCTGCTGCTAGTTTCACTATCTCAGAGCGTGCTTTGTCTAGTGTCCATCACTTGTTGCAAGTCAGCGGTGAAGTGGCTTCACACTACTTCAGAGCTTCGTTATTGTGTAATGTTTCATAAATCTTTGCTCATACCATACTGTTCAGTACTGTGTGTTTTTTTTTTTATTGTAATATTAATCTCATTTTATCAACTTGTACGCCTGAGGTGGTACATTTTTGATGACTGAAGGGATTACTGGTCATTAAAGTTACTCGTCCAACAGCATAAAGCACGAATGCCAAGTGAACTAGTTCTCGTTATCTTGTTTTCAGTGTGGGAAATGTCACTTTGCCTTCGGTGCACGTGTGATTTCCAGACACGAAAAATGACGTAGTCATCTTCCGTGTCTCAGATCCGTGACAAGCAGTAAACGTCTGCTGGCGGCAATGCTTTTTCTGGCGCTTTCTGCTGCCATGTGAAGAAGAACTTTGTGAACAGCTCCGGAAAAATTCCCTTGCAGCTGCAAACAGCTGATTGCCGAAATGTTCCTCTCTCGATTCTTTGCACATGGAAGAGGTTCAGAGCCGAGACAGGGAAGTCTCAGTAGCCGGCCTTGAATGTGGTCATTCAGGCTTGAACTTGATAATAGTACTTGTACTGCTTGAAAAATTGGAGCTCCATTAGGGTCAGTAAAATATGACCTAGCCTCGGTAAGGTAGGTGGCATTGTGTAGCAATTAAGGGCATTTCATCTTGGCTACACCTCTGCCACAGCATAAGCATGAAATCTATGCTTTCGGCATTGCTCCAGTAAATGAATATGAGGCACTGAGGTGAAGACCAGGTCTGGAACACTTGAAGCTGTGCTTGTGCTTGTCATGATCTTCATAGGTCTTTAGTGTTATGTTTACTCACAACAACTCGCCTTCGCATCCTGTGGCGCCATCTCTACGTGGCCACCTCACTCCTAACAAGGCTCCACAGCCAGTGCCACCTACGTAACAGCAAACCAAGCTGGAATCCTGAATAAACCTCAGTTCCTTTTCTGTTTACCCTTTGGTGCTCCCTTTGGATCCCCCTTTGGTGATCGAAACTGAGCGCCCCCTGGTGTGGGAGCTCGAGGGGCCTCATTGCCCCTGATAGTTTCTTCCAATCTTGGGAATGAGTCCTCTCAGGCCCAAAAGTCCTCTTTTCTGTGCTTGACCTTCGAGCGACCTCGGGATCTCCCCTCAGATGCCCCGACTTGCTGTTGCTGCTGCAAGTTGACTTCGTGCTCCCACTGTTTCTTCTTCACCTCGTACGGAGTTCGATAAAGTTCTCAGCACTTTTTGTCGCCTAGCGGGTGTTCCTTCCCGCATAGCTGACACTTAGCTTCACATTTTGGGTCTTTCAGAGGCGTCTCCATGCCGCACCTATGGCACTTTACTTTCATGGGGTCTGGGCAGACATCTTTTCGATGTCCCAGCCGGCCACATGTGTTGCAGACTTCATATTTCTTGCGGGAGAGCAGGCAGCGCTGTGCCATGGGCAACAGTCTCGCCCACCCCAGCACTTCTTTTATCTTCGAACAGTAGAGCACCGTTCTCGATCTTCTTCCCGATCTTCTCACCCCCAGCACCAGAGAACTTTTTGATTTTTCAGTCTCTCCAAAATATCCTCATCTGAGTAGGACAAGGGCACTTTGTGGACGACACCCTTCCCACAGTCCTCCGGCATGGCAACATATATCGTCATTTCAACTTTTCTTCCCTCAAACTCGAGGTTATCCAAACAAGCATACTTTTTCTTCCTCTCCGCGCTGACAAGGATGGAGTGCTGCTTTATAGTCGTTGAGATCATGTCCTCGGTGATGCAGTTTTGGCTAACGCCAGCCGCTTTGATTATTGCATCAGTCAAGTATGCATTCCCGTACTTCGTGAGGCATATGTTCGAACACACTTACTACAAAGCTGCACAGATACTCATTACAGCATTCACACAAAAGGGATCCAGCTGGGGCTTGGCATCTTTGTCGTTGTGAGCATTCGATTGTTTCCCCGCTTACTGATTTGCCCTACTGCGCCAGCAGGTTTTTTAGATCGTAGAGTGTGAGGAAAAAAAGTATGTATTTACCGTTTGTAACGCACCTCAGCTCTGAGGCACCTCAGTCACTGACGACCATCACTGCATCACTGAGCTTGAGTGCATCACAGTCCAGACATTCATCCTGCATGGTAAGGAGTCTTATGGCGTCATTTGTGATGTCAACATAGCCATTATGGATGCCAGTTTCCGAGTAATCGCGGAGGCAGTGAAGGAAGGCACGGTATTTTTCGGGATTCGCTGTCTGGGCAGTGCACGTTGCATCAAAATTGTGCTTCAAGGAGACTGTCTCCCGTCGTACGTGAAGGTTTGCAGCACTGTACCATCCTGAAAAAGAAGCTTATCACTGTCGCTCACTAAGATTTGTGGGCTGAAAGTCATGGTGGTCGTTGGCGTGGCTATTGCTGGAGATGTACAGAATGCTTTTCTTGGGATTCTTGTAGTATGTGTGCCTGTCATATCAAACATATGCAAGACAGACTTATGTACTCTTACAGCATTCAAGGTCACTACCTTCGCACATGAATAAGTCACTGTCCGAGTGCTTCAACAGTCCTTTGTCCAATTCATCCTTAGAAAAAAAAAAACATCAAGGCGCTCTTCTGAAACCTAGAAGACACAGGCTTGAGCGAAACACTTTAGATGGTCTGTGCTTTGTTGAATTGATGGCTGCGCAGACACATGTGTTCTGTTCGTCCTTTCTTCCTTTAGCCCCAAGCCCATGTAGGTCTGGTGGTTCGCAGCTCAAGTCAAGGAAAACAGCAATGGGCCCGTTAGTTATGACACCTTTATATGTCTCTGCGCATTAACACCCAGACCATGAACAGGTGTGCATACAGGCAGGCGGTGGTCTTACGGAACACGGCCGCGTATGGCTCTAATCTACCCGACGGCGGTCTAGTCAATGGCCTAATGCCTGCTCGGCCACAAATGTCCCGTGCCACTCACGGTTCAAAGTGGGTCCCAAGGACACAGTAGAGTCACTGGTCCGGAGCATTGGTTTGCCTGGCGACATGGGTCGGTGGCTGCCCCAGCAAAGTGGTGGCCGCGACGGCGGCGAACCGAAGTCGTCGCGTCGTTGCAACTCGCCAAGGCTGCCACTGGTGAGATGGCGGCCCAAAGCCGTCACATTACTGCGGCACAGCACACGCACACACGGGTCTCCCGCAGCCGACCCAGCCACAACCGCGTTGTTCGAACACTGCCACGTCCCCCTACACTCCACGCGCACTCCGCACCGTCGTCATCTTCGCCACACCGGACACTGCAGCAGCGCCACCACCACAGTAGGGTAGCAAACTGGGCATTCGCTGGTTAACCTCCCTGCCTTCCTCCTAGCAGGTGGGCTAACTGGGACAGCTAGCAGGCGGCAGGGCAAGGCCAAGTTGATCAATCCGAATTGGATAATGCTGTTATCCCAATCCAATTGGTTGCTGTAATGGTGCACTCAAGTGGTTGTCAAGGAGCAATTGCTCCCAACTTTCAACTTTATTTGGTGGTAGAGCTCCCAGCGCCGGCACTGCAGCACAGTTTGTGTTGCGAATTTCTGGTCATGTCAAGGACTTGCAGCAGATGGCTAGTCTCGGGTGCTTCCTGCTTTTTATCAGTGGTGTAGTTTTCAATTTACATACTGAAGGCTCATACAGAATGAAAGAAATGTCATTATCGCAGTGTAGTCAAGGTTTAAGCCCTACGTGGCTAGCAGTTCCCTTCTGTCAGTGCTGAATGCATCGCACTTTCTTTTGGATTTTATTTTGAAGTTTTTGTCACTGTAATATAAAAACTATTTCAAAAATGTGTTTCATCTATAGATCCCCTGTCTATTTGTCATAGGTTGAAGTGGTGCCATGCCCTGGGCTTCAAGCACTAATACAGAGCAAACTTGGAGCAGGAAATTGCTTCAACCACTGATGGACAGGAAATTCTAAAATCGAATGAAATTGGTTTTGGGATCATTCTGTGGTTACAGACTCTGAGTTTGTTCTGCTACAGCATCATAGTGCCATTCACCGATATGTCTGGTGCATTCTCCTAATAAATCTACTTTGCAGAACAGGAACAAGTGATTCACTTGTCCTTCGTGTTGTTTGAGTGTTAGTGACTGACGCAGTGGCAGACAGATCGGAGGAGACTGGCTGGGACAAAAACAAACAAAAATCCCTTAGACGAGCAGCAAAATAACACAATCACACTGCTTGCCAGTCAGTTTATTTACTTACACAGACTCTTGTCTTGTGCAGCAAGACATAACAGGAGTGGGTGCATAAAAATACAAACAGGTTACACCAATAAACATGCACAAAAGAAAAAAATCATAAATCGGCAACATAGCCAGCACATATGACTAGGTAAATCGAGTTGACGTTGCCTATACGCTCGACGTCCGCTGGCGTGTAACCTGAACTGTGTCAGGCCGAACGCCTGCCTCCTCTTAGGAATTGCTGGCTAGCAGATTGAAAATTAAGTGGTTGTCGGGGTTCGCAACCGCGGCGTCTTCTTCCTCATCGTCTGTATCATCCCCTGATTGCTCATAATGGGTATCTTTGCCAAAATGAAATTCTTCAACTTCCGACTGAGAGCTATTCGGCATTGTGGCTTGTGATTTGCCCCATGCCCGGCTCTCCGTGTTTACGCGCACTGCGTGCATGTCAAGTAGATGACGTCACAGCGACAACGCATTGTGCGGTTTTTGACATAACTACTACGATCTGAAACCGAAACTGCTGGGTACAAATAATATGATTATTGATTATATAATGCGAGTTCATGCTTCTAAAATAGTTTTCGTTGGTTAGAGAATCGCTACGCATTATTTACAACCCAGAGGTACAAACACAAAAGTGTGGTGTCTCTACCTGAACTGAAACTGTTGCACCATTGCATGCTGCATAACATCTTCCGATAACTAAAAAAAAAATGTCTCAGAGCAGATTATAACTGCAGCATTAAGTGCCGAGCAGTTTCTTTTGCGCATTGGCCCATTCAACTGAATTTGATAGCCACACTATGGCTTGGTCGTAAGTTTAGCTCTCTTCTCGTGGCAGATCCTATCAAGGCTCCACAAAGACGTGAGAGGTGATCTACCTGTATTGGAGCTATCAGATTATTTTAATGCATACTGTGTATATTTAACAGGTGTAAATGGAAAGAAAGCAAAGAAAATGCCATACTAGTCTCAGTCTTCGAGCTTTCATTTGCAGACAGATTTGAATCATATCTTCCAAATGCCTCGATGTCTGAAAAAAAAAATGGCCCTTACAGCTCAACCAGGCTGTTCTTACACTGGCTAACCAAGACAGACAGCGACCGAGCAGTCTTGGGGGTCAGCCGAGAGATGACCAATGGAAGCTTCCTAAGGCAGTTGTTGTCTTTAAGGGCATCAAATACATCGGCCAGCAGTTGGCCTGTCTTCTCACCAACTTTGTCAGCCCTGCCCGCGTCCAAGTAATAGGTCTCTAGGCGTCCACACGCCTTGAGTGCTGTGCAGAGCGCACCGATGACAGTTCCTGGTGCGTTACCCTCATTGGCACTGCCGCCATCCCCGCAGTCAGCTTTTATTGAGTGATTCAAAGCCAATGAGTTATTTGCACAGCCGCTTCATTATGGTGTCTCAACTATTGTCTATAGCAGCCTGAACTTCCGCTGCCCATGCTCTGAAATTTGGTAGAATAGTATTGTACTTTTTTTGGACATGAAACCAGCGTAAAGGAACGCAGCGCAAGACAGGATGGTGCTGGACTAATAACTGACTTTTATCCTTTTAGCACTAATTCTTTGGCAACAAGCACATGCATGCGCTGAGCCACTTGCAACACTCACAGAACTGCACTTTATCAAGAATGCAAAGCTTGGCAAGCCAGGAAGATGAATTTATTTATTATCCATGAGAAACACGCATGGCTCACAATCAGAGTTCATGTGTTATTTTAACTTCACAAGCTAACGGCAGTTCTCTTTGCAGCCAATGTTTTTTTGGTGCAGTTTGTTTTCCAGAACATGTATATCGGTAAATGGTCGCTAAGAGAAGTCTCTATAACACCACACTCTGTATCTACGTACCATTGAGTAATGAACATGTCAATGAGGCTCTCAGAGTCTGTTGTAATAGTTCGGTAATGACATTTCTGAAGTTATTGGATTCCAGTAACAACAATAATTCACTAGATCGGCCGCCTTGCTGTAGTATATTGGTGTTCAGATCACCTCCTATAACAAGTGCCAGTTTGTTTTCATTCGCATAACTTAAAAGTTTTTCCATAAATTGGAAGAAGCTGCCTTCGTTGCCATTTGGAGGACGATAAAGAACAACGAATAAACTATTTCCACAGTGCACTGACAAGACTTCATAGTTTACACACGAAATACTAAAAGCTGGAAATATGCTTGCTGAATGGGAATTTTCAATCAGCATCGCCACACCACCACCACGTCTATTCTGCCTGTTTAGGAAGAAACTCGAATACCCCGGCAGGTTTAGCACATCGTACTCGGATGTATATACCATGTTTCTGTCATCATCAGGACGTGGAACTTAAAAGATAAAGCTGATAGAAAGGCTATCAGTTCGTCGTGCTTATTCTTCGCTGACTGCATGTTGCAATGTGCTTGCCAACCCCGGGGTAGACGAAATCTTGTTGCTTAATCATTGCAATTCTTTAAGCAATGAAGTAAATACATTGATACATGACATGATACATGATACATTTTTCTCTCATTTCCTTCCTAAGTTCTCTTTCAAATCTCTCCTTAAAATCTTTTAACTCGGCTCGTAGCTCACGTTTCACTTCGTCAACCAGTGCAGCTATTTCTTTAGACATGGTTCAGGAACAAAATCACAAATTGGCAGCAGTGGCAGCAGAAAAAAAAAAGAAGCAGCAGCTTGAAATTCGCACAAACCTGCGTGTAAGCGGCGCACTGTAAGTTCGATCGGAGCCTCTTGCTGCCACTGCCGCCAAATCCTGGTTTCCGGTGATGCTCGATGTTTTATACCGACGCTGCGATGAAGGGACCAATGACAGGTGATTCCAGGCAGTCACGAGGCAACACGTGAAAAGTGCGTCGTGTGTCCGGCGCAGACATGGAGGAAGAAAAACTAGGAGGGACCATGACGTCACAATCTTGAAGACTAGTCACATACCTAGTCATAAAAAATATAATGGAAAGCATCATGGGAAATAGGCCCTCACGTGACAAGGCAGTGGTAGCCATGGAGGAAGAAAAACTAGGAGGGACCATGACGTCACAATCTTGAAGCCTAGTCATAAAAAATATAATGGAAAGCATCATGGGAAATAGGCCCTCACGTGACAAGGCAGTGGTAGCTCTTAGCTGGATTTCGGTTTCGCTCTCTCGCTGTACGAGCAACTAGGCGACCATCTGCTTGCGTTCACTGACGGCTCCGTGGTGAGCGCAAACTGCTCGCTCGCCGCAGCGGCCACCATCCCCGAGCGACGCGTGCGCTGACTGCGGCGCAGTGGAGACACTTGGAGCACATGCTCCTTCGCTGTGCCGCTTCTGCAGTGCCGCGTCGCGAGATTCTCGCGGCCTGCAGGGCGCTGGGAATCATCCCGGACAGTCTCGAAGCGCTCCTGTGGCCGCGCGGCACTGCGCGCACCCGTGATATTCTAGCCTCTATACCCGTGACAGAACAGTGGTGAGCCGCTGTGCGTTCATCGAACAGGCGGGCTTGACTTCCCGCTCGCTCTTCGCCAGGTAGTGCACGCGTGACACGAACGCTCCGTGGGTGCTACCTCCGACGGTATACGCGGCCGGGCGCCCCACCCCGGCCGCTAGTGCAGTATGCCGCGCGCGCGATTAGTCCGAGACAGGACGCTACGAGCGCGCGGCTATGTATACATACAGTTTACTTCTTTTTGTAAGTGATTGTGCGCAGTGGCCGGGAGACCCCGCGCAGGGGCAGACGTAAAGCCGCCGGCACTCTCTCTCGACAGCGAGAGAGAGAGAAATACTTCACTGCTGAATTTCACGTCGGAACCGCCTATGTGCGCGCGCGTATTCGGCACGACTTGTGCCTTGAGAATAGCGGAGAACGGAGGGCCCATGGGCGGGCCGAAGTCCGCCTGCCCGAGAAATAGAATCTTGCGCAGCGCGCCGGAGCGCTCGTTCAACACGTCCGTCCGCCGTGAGCGCTCTGGAAGCCGCTGCGCCCTTTTTTAGAGGCTCGTTTCTTCGCCTACTCTCGAGTTCTCCGCTCATAGCATGCGCTGAAATAAACGCTCCGTATGTGTGTATAACGACGAAAGGAATTCCTCTCCATTCTCTTTATGAACCACAGTTGAACAGTGACGAGGTCGCGGCCGCACCCTTTGATGAAAAGTTTACCCGCAGTTTTCTACAGTGCACCCAAAAACTCGAGTGTAATCAACAGAGACGCGGAGCCTGCAGACAACCTCGAGCTCGGTACGCATTCCGCCAAAGCGCTGCGCTACATCGGAGCACGGACGTTCACTAAAAAGCACCGCTGGCTGGCAGTCTGGTAACTGTGGAGGAGGGCCTATTTCCCATGAGTCAGTGCGCAAAAGGGCCCTCGGCAGCGGCGTCAGAGGAGGATGGCTTGCAGAGGCTGAGCGCACTCCCTCCTAGTTTTTTTGCCTCCATGGGCGCAGATATGGCTCCGTGATACGGCACAGTAGATCTTGAACACCCACAGCCAGCTTCAGTTGAAAGTCGTGTTGCCGGGAATCCTCTGTGCAACGGGAGGACACTCTTCATTGCTTCCGCCGTTGTTCGCTCCTTCCTTTGTCTCCATCTTCGTCAACACGCTCGAGTTAAACCAAACTGTACATGTACGCGACGGCGGAGTGTCTCCTCTTCTTCTGCAGAGCGCCCGCGCGCGGCATATCAGTCACCGTGCCAAGGGAGTGACACCAAGCGAGTTTCCCCCTTTAGGGCCTCGAAAGCAACCTTGCTTAATTCAATGACGGCAGTAGTGCCTTGCTTTCTTTTCCTTCCAGGTTTTGAGCACTGTGAACTCCTTTGCCTCACAGCTCAAGTTGTTTTGTTTAATGATACGGTGAACTATCTCACTCTCTGGGACCTCCTCAGAAATTCCTACCACTTTAATCTGTGGCTTCTTCCTTGGAGTTCTGCTTGGAGTCGCTTAATGCTTTCCACTGAGCCTGCAGTGATTACAACACCTTCTCTTGACGGTCGCATTTCTACATCCGTCAAGCCGAGGGAACAGGGATCAATGTTCTTTTCAATTAACCTGCCCAGGTTATCCTTTGACAATGTACCAAAGCCTCCTTGAATTTGGGAGCAACCTCCTTCCTCTTCTCAAGTGGAGGACACTCTTCATTGCTTCCGCCGTTGTTCGCTCCTTCCTTCGTCTCCATCTTCAACACACTCGAGTTAAACCAGACTACATGATGTACACGACGGCGGAGTGTCTCCTCTCCTTCTGCAGAGCGCCCGCGCGCGGCATCAGTCACCGTGCCATGGGAGTGACACCAAGCGAGTTTTCCCCTTTAGGGCCTTGAAAGCAACCTTGCTTAATTCAATGACGGCAGTAGTTAGTGCCTTGCTTTTCCTTCCAGGTTTTGAGCACTGTGAGCTCCTTTGCCTCACAGCTCAAGTTGTTTTGTTTAATGATACGGTGAACCATCTCACTCTCTCGGACCTACTCAGAAATTCCTACCACTTTAATCTGTGTTCTTCCTTGGAGTTCTGCTTGGAGTCGCTTAATGCTTTCCACTGAGCCTGCAGTGATTACACCACCTTCTCTTGACGGTCGCATTTCTACATCCGTCAAGCCGAGGGAACAGGGATCAATTAACCTGCCCAGGTTATCCTTTGAGAATGTCTCAGAGCACCAAAGCCTCCTTGAATTTGGGAGCAACCTCCTTCCTCTTCTCAAGGGGAGGGCACTCTTCATTGCTTCCGCCGTTGTTCGCTCCTTCCTTCGTCTCCATCTTCGTCAACACGCTCGAGTCGACTGTACATGTACACGACGGCGGAGTGTCTCCTCTCCTTCTGCTGAGTTTTTATTGTCGAAAGACATGACTTCGTGGTGACTTTCTAATGTGTCACAAGGAATGCATGAACATGACACCAGAAACTCAACCCCCATTTTTGTAAGGGCCGTCTTGGGTAGTCTCGGGTCCTCCCTGGACGGCAGGCTCGGGAACTCCTTCTTGTCCGTGAGTCTCGCCCCGGACTCGGATCTCGAGGGCGTCCCGGATCTGGACCTTCCCTTGGGCCCGTCCTTGGCCTGCGCTGCTCCGTCTTTCCCATCTTCTCGTCTAGTTGCGTCTTTCGTCGCCACGAACGGCTTCCTATACATCTTCCTACACTTGCTGTCGCCCAGCATGTGGGCTCCCCCGCACAGCTGGCATACGGGGTTGCACGTGTGTCCCTGCTCCGGATTCTCCTTGCCGCAGCCTCGGCACTTCAGTTTTTTCGGGTCTGGGCATACATCAGCTCTGTGTCCCAGTAGGCGGCATGTCACGCACACTTCTAGCTTCTTCTTGTACAACCAGCATTTCTTGAAAGATCCCAGTCACTTCACCCGCCAAGGCACCTCGCTTCCTTCGAAGAGAATCAGCAGGGAGCCGGAGTCCCCGAGTCTCAGTACCCCCAATATCGGCGGGTTCGCGTCACAGTCCAATGTTTCCCTGATTAGCCTTGCCCGCGCCGTCCGGCATCGGTGCATGGTTGTTTACTTCCACCGTCTTCCCTCTGATTGTCAGTTTCTTGGCGTCTTGGTACTTCACAGCCCTGTCCTCGCTTGCTGATGCCACGGAGATGGTTTGTTGTGTCATGTTTATCGAGACCACGTCTTCCTTCATAATCACCTTCGGATCCACCCTGTGCGTTCGCAACTTCAAATTCTTCCACGTTCCCCCACTTCGCCGTTATGCCGCCGCTCGGTGTGAGGAGCAGCTTTATAGCGCCTTTTGGTAGGTCTATTATTTTCTTTTCCACCGCTTTCTCCGCCAGCTTCTTCCCTAGTTTGGGCTTGAATTTTCCTAGGCTAGGTTGCTGCTGCGCATTTCTGTTGCCGCCATCTTCATCCGGTATACCTTTTGCCTTCTCGTTTAAACAAGCCGGTTTGAAAACCTGACTTTTCTGCTTCATCTTCTGGCGCCGTCATCTCGACGCAATCCTCCTCTCGTTCCTTCTCATCAATTGCCACCTCGGCCAGCTCCGGTATCTTGCGTGCGTCGGGGAGTCCCCGACCACGTTGCGATGGTTGGTCGAACGCTAGGCTTAGCGCTCGGCTCCTACGAGGCCGCACAGAAATGGCGATAAAATCATGAAAACGGCCCTACCATTAAAAACTTGTATCCCTTCGAACCTCCGTTGCTCCGGCAAACGGCTCTTGAAGTCTCAGAGTCCTCCGCCTTCAATATCTTCCGTTGTCGATCAAGTTCGCGGGAGCTCATGCGGAGCACCAAAACATGCCGGCGCGGCGATCTTTTCCTGCCGCGGCCACGACCGGTCCCAGAGCCGACAACCGAATCTTTCTCGTTTTGTAGCGCCCGTAGAAACTGGAAAGACAAGTACAGAGAGAGAGAAAAGCGTGTATACCGCGAAAGAGGTAGAGACATTATATCTTCTTCCACGGTAGTAGAGAGAGAGAGAAAAACGCAGCTACAGCGAAAGAGGCTAAAGGCCCATCTCCATGGACACATCCGAGGCGCACCAGCGCAGCGCCTACGCGTACCAGCGTACGCCGGAGCCGGACTGCGCATGCGCGACGCGCCGACGCGAGCCGGCGCTGGCGCTTGGTAAATATCTGTCCATGTCAGATTCGCGCCTCGCTCGCGCTTCGCTCGCGCCGGCGCCGGAAGTGACTCGCTGGTTTGCGGTCGGTGTAACCAATCAGAGAACGTCCGGCGGTCCGGCGCTGGGCGCGTAAGCGCTGCGCTGGTGCGCCTCCGATGTGTCCATGGAGATGGAGCTTCCGCGGTAACGGGTGTCGTTTAACCGAGTTAAACGCTGGCGTGGACGCACTAAGCCGTATGTTCTAAGCAAGGCTGCCTTCGCCTCCTCGTGACCTACATTTTGTCTCTTCGCGAACAGCTATTAAGGTCGCTTGTAAATTGTCTCTTCGCGAACCGCTGTTAAGTTCGCTCGTAGATCCGGGAAAAATTAATGTCCTCATTTGTGGCCTCACCTGACTGTTTTCCTGGCCGAGTGATCTCAAGAGAGCGAATTTATTTTGCATTCATTTCATTCCGAGTGTTTCATGTGTTTGACACTTTGTTTGAGTTATTACTTTGGAGTTCTTGTATCTTACATGTGTCCCTTGTAGAAGAGGGAACCAAAAGGGGACAGAAATATAGCCAGCAGAGTTTTTTTACTTTAAAGTCTGGTGTTTTGACGGGTGACGGAGGGCACTTGCTCGTGTTGGGTGTTCCCTGTTGTCGGTTGGTTCTTGGCAACATGCAGAACGATCAACGACCGATGCTGAGAAGCAAGCTCTTCTGAAGGACCGAGCGTGGCTGATCCAGTCACCTGGGCGACAAAGCTGCGGAGCAGTGATCCTGTCCTGACGAGCGGACCCGTTCTCGGAAAGGAGCCTGGAGCTACCTGCGGCTGAACACCGGACGCTTGGAGGAGCCTGGCGTACGAGCGCGCCCCGCATCCGAGCCACGCGGAAGTAGCTCGTCTTCGTGGTGCATTGTCTGGCGGCGGTGGTGCTGTAGTGCCGGCGCCCACATTTCGCTGGCGGGCCTTTCTAAACCATCGCTGCGCGCCCGCCGGCGCTCAAAGCAGGCCCAGACTCTCTCTGACATGTTGCGGCGTGCAGCGTGACTCATCCCGTCTCGCCGGCGCAGACGCGGACCCTTCCTCCTCCCCCTCCTCACCGTCGGCTCGGACCGCGGCGCTTCTCCGGCCGCCCGTTCCTGTCTCAAGCCTTCAACGGCCGGCGCCTCTCGACCATTGGTCTAATTTGAACGGTGGCCAGTGCCGTGACCTGATTGGAGGATTTGAACGGCTGGCTGCTGCAAACGTCAGCGGGCGGCTATAAAAACGGAGCCGCGCTGAACCCGCGCAGCATACGGGCAGCAGAAGAGCCATCACGCCGGAGCTACGCTCGCCGCCGGGGCCGCCCTTCTTCTTTGTGCTAGCCCGTGGTGCTCTTGACCCTTGTACCATGTAAAAGCCCTTGTACATACTGTACATAAAAGTCATTTGACTCACCGTCGCCTCGACCGTTTCCTGGCTCGGACTCCCAGTCCCAACAGTGGTGGCAGCGGTGGGATGCCCCAGTCCCAACAGCCCTTTAGTTTCGGTGGCTGTTTGCTCCTGTCAAGTATGTCATAAGTTCTCAAAACGAGCCCCTCTTTTCCCTTCCGTTGCCTGCGGAACAGGGAACGGCATTGATAAAGGGACACAGATCTTTAAAACAGCAGAAGTATCGAAACAAACTTTCATTTGCAGTGCATAAGGCGCGCGATTGGAAACGGAAATAGCTGTCGACGCGCAATGCATGGGGTTAGTGAGCAGTTTAGTCCTCCGCAGCTTGCATTCAGTAAATTTGTGTGTACAAAGGCTGTTACCGCTGTTAGACTATTACCGGCGGCTAGGAAATTTAAGTACCAAGGCAGACAATATGCTACTAGAGGGCCAAACAGTCGCTGGCTGTGGACAGCTGCATTGATAACGCGCGGGTCCCCATCTATCGAGCAGCAATGTTATGCCAAACACGATCGTCCTGAAAGTAACGAATCTGCGCCGAGTGACCATCCTGGCGCTAAACTGCGTGAAGCTATGTCGACGACCTAGTTTAACGACCCTGATTTTAATGCTATAGCATTGCAACCCACCGTCTGTTTTAAGTCTCGGTCGGAAGGAGGCACATCCCCTCACCACTTTCACGGAAGCAAACTGAGAAGGAAGGTGGAGAGAGGGTACGAGGTGACTGTTGGCAAGTGGCGTAAAGTGGACAGGGGGTACTTCGTGTCAATCTGTGATTGCTGGATTGGATCTGGAGAGTGTAGCGGGGCACGGCCTGTCAGACGGAGATTGACGGACTGGATTACACCATCCGCTCGCACGGTCTGAACCCGTCAGCGGGTGCGGCTGCTCCGTCCGAGAGGAAAACTAACGCTAATCATCACCATCAACCACCTTACTATGCTCACTGCATGGCAAAGGCCACTCCCATGTCTCTCCAATTAACGTCTGTGCTAGCTGACGGCAACTTATCCCCGCGAACTTCCTAACCTCATCCGCCCACCTAACTTTCTGTCGCCTAGCTCTGCTACGCCTGTCTTGTCTTGCAATCCACTCCGTTACCCTTAGCGACCATCGGATATCTTGCCGACGCATTATGTGTGCTGCGCATTTCTATTCCTCTTCTTGGTTTTAACTGGGGCATCAAAGCCTCGTTTTCCAGCTGTGTTCTCTTTCTGTCTCTGAATATAAGTAGGAGGGCCTTTCTACGAGTTTCTTTTACGAAGTGAATGCAATAAGCGTCTGTTAATGAGAGTATGTTTTAGGCTATGTACTGTGGGGTTTTAATAGGGGGGATGAATACGTTTAACCCCGGCTGACACACTTCAAAACTGCCCGGACCCCACCCCGTGATCGCGTACGCTATCGAGCGCACGCCGACCATGGCGGGCCTTGCTCTGAAGGAACTACACTCTGGCTGACACAAGCAGGTATTTATTGCTACAACAATAACGCCAGCTAGCAACAAAATATGCTAAGGAACCGAGGTCGTCCGACTCACCAGCACGATTACAAGCGAACGTTCGCCCACGCCACGGCAAGGGGGAAACTCCGAGCCCGGATGGGACGAGCTGGCGAGAACATGTTCCCACCACGAGGCCTCGCGCCGCTGGCGGAAAGCGAAGTGCTGCGCCGACACGTTCGTACGCGGCAAATTCCCTAGCCGAAGAGGGCCGTCTCCCTACCGTGCGCCCGCAGCAATCACACCATCTGTGGCGCTCGTGGCGCTGCGACACCGGCGCCCTCCCTTGTTAAGGTAATTAACTATGCTAGGGAGGGTGCATCGCGGGGAAGCCAGCCACAGGGGACCAGCGGGGAAAGATCCCCACAGTGCTTATGCAAGAATTTACTGGCCACTTCGAATACCTCGCTACCTGTTGTAAGCTGCTGTTCGTTCCTGAGAGTGTTTTATATTACTATATTTTATTCAGAAATAGTATAGTTTTGCGGGATGACCGATCGGGCTAGTCGGTGCATATACGTTATTTTTGGAAGAGCTGCATGCAACACGGACACAGAGAAAGGCAGACTCGGACGAGTGATCGATGTTGTTTGCAGCGCTTCCGAAAATTACATATATCCACCAACTAGCCTCATCCGTGATGAAGATCTTTAATGGCTCCGGTGTACATCTTTTGAGCATAATGTAAAACACTGAACCTCGTATTTTAGGCCATTGGTAGCTTTTTTGGATTATAATAGACTTCAGCCCTCCACGATAGTATAACTGTCACTCCCCCCCCCTCCCCCCGCTAAAAAGAAACTGAACCGTCACTTACACCTATGTTCTTGATTGTTTTTTCTAGGGCAACTTCGGGGCATTTCCAAACTTTTTGAATTGACTGTCGCATATTTCATGGACCTCCGGGTGTTGGTTCCGAGTAAGCTTTTTTTTTTCAAAATAATGTGGAAAGAATTACCGATTTGTGTAGTGATTGACTATTTCAACTAATTACTTCTTCTAATTAATTAACCGTTTAATTATTTTCATGACTTAATAAATTCTTTCATGCTAATGATATCAATAAAGAAATAAATTTTACTTTTCCCGAAAGGAAGATCTATGGTCTCCCATGGGCTAAAATTTAAGCTGACAGCTTGACAGTGGCCCAAGAGACCACTACATGACAGTAGCAGTCAAATAGAACGCACCATAGAGTTCCTTACTATTACCTAGAGGGAAAGCTGGCAGCCCGTCTATGGGAGTTTGCACGGCGACCCCTCGAGACCACGTCAGCCACCATGGGCGCTCAAAGCATCATGGGGCGGTGAGCTACTTGTTGCGGAACTGCAACTTTTGGCCAAAAAATAATAGAAAAATAAAGCTGTTTGATAACTACAAACGTCCTAACATTCAATATCTTGTCTAATGATTGCACTTAAATGCTTTTCTGTTCGTTTGTTGCAAAGTTTGCCCAAAATAAGAGACGACTCGCTCTCCTATTGGCCAAGTAGTGAACACTATAAAAACTAAAATTTCATAATTAACAGGCTAACTTTTAAAAGTAAATATGTTTTCAAAAAAGATGTTGTTGCTTAAATACTATAAGAGGTTTTTTAATAGCATTTCGGAAAAGTGAAACCTTTTATTGGCGTCGTGTGTCGTCGCGTTTTCACTACTATGGGTTTTGCCCACTGCGTTCGCGCGAAAGTCGTCTGCGCACACACGAGCAGTGTTTTCGGAATGAAACATCTTAGTAGTGCCACTCCATGTTCCCAAAAAATTACGACTGTGCCGCAACAAGTAGCTCACCGCCCCATGATGCTTTGGGCGTCCATGGTGGCTGAAGTGCAGCGCCGCCAGCTTTCCCTCTAGGTAATAGTAAGAAACTCTATGGAACGCACATCTATAGCACCGATAGATGTAGCACCCTAGTCACGATTTTTCCTCTCTTTCGTCGAGTTGATGTTGATGTTATTCGGATGTTGACGTGGAGTGGTAGAGGGCGGGTGTCGTGAGGGACCCTGGGGACGTACTTCGCGACTGGTGAGTTCAGACAGGTGCGCAGGTCTTTGGATGGTGAGGCACTTGGAACGCTTTCCTCAAGAAGTTATTACAATATATGTGCGCAACTGGTTTACATATGCCGAAAGATTTCGGCCCCTCCGCTTTAACTAAAAATATAACCTTAAACTTCCACCTCACGGCCAACCCGTCCGGCCGCCTCTCAAGCAACTTGCGTCTCCAACTCCACGCTTGGCCCCGGGACCACCACCGGCCGCACACGATTGATCTGTCCGGCAACCACACCACCAACCTCCCGCGCTCTCCTTCGCGCGCACCCATCTACTTGCTTTTCCGGCAAAACTACATCCTCAGCCAATAGACAATCCTCCCGCCAAAACTTACTCTTTAGCCAATAGATGACTTTCCCGCCATCTTTCAGACGTAAGATGCCACAACGCAAAATAAAAGTGCACAATATCAAACACATGCCTCGCTGTAAGCCGCTAATAATAATAATAAAAAAACTCACAGCGCCTTTCCACCCGAACCGTCCTGTCGCAGTCTCGTGTTTCGGACCGACTTCAAAAGCAAACCATTGCTCACTCGCTTAGGCCGAGGAACACTGAACTCGCACGCGGCGCCGTTTTGAGAGTATTTCCCCCTTTGTCGGCTCATTCCGCTGCTCCCCTTCGGCGGCACTCCTCACGCTTTACCACGACAATCGCTAGCTGCGTCGTGACAGCACCGATAATCATCAAATAATGAGTTGAGAAACAATTCAAAATGTGAGTAAACATTGGAGATTACAAAATAAAATAACTGGATCGTCATCATCATCGGCCTGACTACACCCACTGCAGGGCAAATGCCTCTCCCATGTCTCTCCAATTAACCCTGTCCTTTGCCACTTGCGGCCACCGTATCCCCGCAAACTTCTTAATCTCATCCGCCCACATAACTTTCTGCCGCCCCCTGCTACGTTTGCCTTCTCTTGGAATCCACTCCGTTACCCTTAAGGGCCAGCGGTTATCTTGCCTTCGCATTACATGCCCTGCCCAAGCCCATTGCTTCCTCTCGATTTCAACTAGTATATCATTAACCCGCGTTTGTTCCCTCACCCACTCCGCCCTCTTGCGATCTCTTAACGTTAGACCTTAACGTTAGACCTGGATCAAACATCTAGTAATTACATCCTAATCCGTAAACACACGCAAGACAACATAATGCTTATTTGAGCTCCTAAAACCAAGACATTGGACATTAGAAAAGAAAATAATTGAATAAAAAATGTAGTAATTATATCCTATACTCTGCACACATACAAAACAGTGTAATGCTTTCTACAGTTCCAAAAACTGACCTGGGCTCTCTTCGATGCAAGCCTACTGTGTTTATGATTATTTAATCTTGCTCAATTATTTAATCAGGTTAGGTTAGGTTTATGGGGTTTAACGTCCCAAAGTGACTCAGGTTATGAGAGACGCCGTAGTGAAGGGCTCCGGGAATTTCGACCACCTGGGGTTCTTTAACGTGCACTGACATCGCACAGTACACGGGCCTCTAGAATTTCTCCTCCAAAGAAATTCGACCGCCGCGGCCGGGATCGAAAGCGCGTCTTTCGGGTCAGCAGCCGAGCACCATAACCACTGAGCCACCGCTGCGGCACTTAATCAACTATTTTATTAATTACATCTATGAAGGATGATTGGCAGTTCGTGCGGACACGCTCTGTTGACAGGTCCTGTACACGCCACTCATGAGGCAAGAAATGATTTCGCATTGAAATGATTTCAGTGAACCTCCCGTGACGGTGTCAATAAAGCGCGTCGAGGACAAAGAACGCCGAAGTTGCCTTTTAATGATCACATCTCTCAGCCGCTGTCATAGCGCTCTTTTGCCTAGCCGTCCTTGCGCTGTGGTTATTTGTCCTCAAAATATGTGGGGTCGCTCCGAGATGGTAGGAAACATTCGTTTCCGGAACGGACGCGCGTGTTATAGTTTCCACGAAAGAGCACCATTAAAATGGCTCTGACCTCCTCTCGAAACGCGCTCTTTTTATTTTGTTCACGCACGTCTAAATCACTCTGATTTATTGGAGTAATTCAAAACCCCACGTTGACTGTGTGCAATGATGAGTGTTCGCGTAAAGGGCCTGTTTTTTTTTTTTTTGTTTTACAGCATTTATACGGCTCCGCTACTCCTAAAAGCATTCTCTAATGCCTAAAGATGATTACAAGGAGTCCAGAGCGCTTGCCTGTTCTTGTTTTTATTGGAACCTCAGCCTGCACCAGGACGTTTCTCTGGGCTAGTTTCGTCCTGTCTGGTGTGTTCCCTCTTGTCAACGTTCTTTTTTGTCCTGGTGACTTCCTTAAGCAGGCATACGAACGTTTTTAGTGCGAAACCACTAATCGAGACGTACCAGCCCCGAGCAAGAATCTTGCCATCTTGTCTTGTCTTATACTCCGTGTAATGCATAGCAGGCAACGCTGCCAAAGCTAGCGCGCTTGTTCGCGCAGGCTAAGTCCGCGCGCAAAAAGTAGTTCGCCATACAACCAAAGCGAACACGAACATATTTCGTAGCGATAAATCTTAATTAAGTGCCGTGACTGACGACTCCTGGACTTCGTTTTACCTCTTGCCACATTTTCTTCGTGCGACTCGTCCAGATTTCGAGAAGCAAAAAGTGCACGTGGCGGTATGATACGCGGTTGGTAGGGCGAATTGCTCCGCGCCCAAAAAGTAGTTCACTTCCCGCGAAAATTATGGCCCACTTCCCGCGAAAATTATGGCCAGAGAGCCCGAACACTGATCGCCGCACAGCTTCGACCGTGATTTTCAATGCTACCACATCTTTTCTTGTCTTGTGCCCGAGCTTACCCCAGTTACTCGGGTAAGTATACGGAGGAGCGTCGAGCCAGGTGTAGCCAATGGGAGGATGGTGCCGCGCCACCTAGGTGGTGCGGCGCCCTCCTCCTATTGGCTACACCTGCCCCCCCCCCCCTCCCACCCAAATGTTCATTGTGCAACGGTACAATCGGCTCAGCACTGTGTTCGGGCTACAGCCGAACGCTGGAGCTTTCGGTAACGAACTATGGCGGCGTTCCCATCGACCAGCTATCGGTGATAAAAGGTGTACAACTCTTGGTTCTGCGGCATGATATGCTAGTACCCTTTGCGCTACGTTTCAGCTGTGTTCTTCGTTTCCTTTGCGCAGTTTATGTACTCAGCATGTATTAATTCACTGCAGGTGCGCGGGAAACGGCCATCGGAAACTAAATTTCGCGTCCGGAGACGTAATAAAACACAAACAAATATGAACTTGGGCAGTAACTGTCCACGGGTCTCTCCTGCGATAAATCATGTGGTGCCCATTAACTCCGCGGTCAAGTGTGTTGCAGCTTTTTTTTTTCCTTTTTTGAGGCACGCGTGAATCAGCCGCTTTCGAAACGGTATATACCTGCCCAATCTTCCTCCGACGAGCCGGTACGTCTGGCCCTGTGGTTGCTTGACGGGTCTTCAGGAACGGCTATTATGCCCCGCAGCGCTATAGTTTTAGCGGCGCTCCTCTTCGTCCTGCTACAGCATGGAAGCCGAGCTTTTCTGGACAGCAATCCTGAATTAGGTGCTTACCAAGACGACGGGACGGTGAGGATAGCTCTTTGTCTCATCTGTAGCATTTCGAGCTCTCAGGCGGCAAAAGGTTAGAAACGCTAACAGCTGGCCTTTCTTTGCGAGCCCGAATCCTGGCCTTTCAATCGCTGTGAAATTGCATGTCACAATGGAGGCACCTGATTCCCGACATTCTCACGGTAAATTGGTAAATTGGTTTTTGAGGAAAGGAAATGGCGCAGTATCTGTCTCACATACCTCGGCGGACACCTGAACCGCGCCGTAAGGGAAGGGAGGAAGGTGGGAGTGAAAGAAGGAAAAGGGAAAGAGGTGCCGTAGTGGAGGTATCCGGAATAATTTCGATGACCTGGGGTTCTTTAACGTGCGCTGACATCGCACAGCACACGGGTGCCTATTGCGTTTCTCCTGCATCGAAACGCGGCCTCCGCGGTTGGGTTCGAACCCGGGTTATTCGGCTCGGTAGACGAGCGCCTTACCACTGATCCACCGCGGCAGGTAATTCTCACGGCTCTTTCCCTATTTCCACCGGAAGCCATACGTGTAACTGGTTAGAATTAGCAACTCTTCCACCGTTGCTCTTTCAGCGCCTAGCTCTAATCTCTTTTAGGGGAATAGTGAGGGTAAACTGAAATGGGCCTGCATCGATATACGAGCGCATCCTAATTACAAAACGTTACTTACACTCAAGACAGTTTTTTTAATGAAAAGTCGGAAAATGAAATACCGGTATCGCCACCCCACCCTTGTTTTCGTGATGAGCTCTAAAGGTGAGTCTATCCTCATTGAATATAAAAGTTGTTCGAAAGGAGGTAAAAGGTGGTTGGTTTGGTTTGGTTTACGGAAGTTTAACGTCCCAAAGCAACTGGGGTTCTTTCGTGCACTGACTTCGCACAGTACACGGTCCTCTAGAATTTCACCACCGTCGAAATTCGACCGCAGCGGCCGGAATCGAACCCGTTTCGGGTCAGCAGACGACCGCCATAACCACTGAACTATGGTGGCATAACTGAACCACCGCGGCGGCTAAAAAGGTGGTTGTTTGGCTTGATTGGCTTCAAATGGCTTAATGTCCATTTAGGAAATGTCTTTCGTAGTTGGCCGACCATAGACTTCTTGTCTTGGCGTAGTGTGAAACGTCAGCAAGCAGAAGTGCCCAGTTTTACGTTCTCAGTTTTGTGGACTGAAAGTTAATGCGTTGCGTCTACTCCTTTAGCGGACCCTGGGTAGCGAGGGGGCGAGTCAGACGTCGGGCTGCAGGCACTCGGACATTAGGCAATTGTCGCCGAAACAGCGACGGGCTGAGGAATATAGAAAACCTAAGAGTGATTTACTCACATGAAGACAAGAGAGCAGAAGCACCAATACGAAGTTATTTACAATATAGAAAGGTTTAAGGAGAGACTGGACGGGATGAGACAAACAATGTTTTCGCATTAAAAGTGAAAGTTTTCTGCGAGGCAAGTGAACGCTGTGAATTTCGAAAAGTGCATGGCACTTTGGCATGATGAATGACCTCGGATGCCGGGTGTTTTCGCCAACACATCGTGAACCACAACTCCATCCAAGTACTTGGGTGCCCCTCTTGAATGTTATGTTTAAAGTGAGCCCTATTGGAGAAGAAATGCTGCTGAATTAAAAGAGAAAACAGGAGGACTTAGTGGATTGAACCGCTCAGTGTTCTGACGTGCTACAATTTGCATTCTCATCAAAATGCGGTTTGTAATGCAGATCTTACACTGTTCTAGTCGGAATGTACAAAAGCTTAACAGTGTCTTTGCAGTGTTTGTGTGGGGTTCCTCTTGGGAGGGGACAAGCTGAACCAACCTTTTTCGGCGGTTCCGCGATGTAGGTTAAACCAGATAGGTCCCAAGCTCATCCGAATCACAGCCGAAAATGCTAACACGTTTAAGTGCTTCCGAGGGACGTCCGTGACAAGTCCTTGTTTTATATGTCCAGACACGTTAACCAGTGAAAATCCCGTTCGGGTGATATTACGGAATCTAGCTTTATATGAATATTCTTTCCATAGAGCTGCCCTGACACGTTAACCGGTGGAAATCCCGTTCGGGTGATGTTACGGACATTTACTTGAATCACGTCGCATTACGTTTGCATCATTTTCGCGACAAAGTGGAAGAGTGGATTCATGTTCTTTTCTAACAGAAATCTGCAACGTGGTCCGCTCATTTACATTTCTTGTTTATGTCATCACAGATTCATAGCCTGAGTTGTTTTGGGGCGTTAAACTCCCATCAACCATAAAACCCTGAAAGGCCTTTGAGTGTAGGAGAGGAAAAAGGGTGTCAGAAGCCGCTTTGGTGTTGTAGAGGACTAATCATGGTATAGCGAAATGTTTGCATCACACCGTGGCGAAATATCATCTACTGCCTTCCTCCGTCCCCCGCCGATACAATCAAATACATTAAGTTAAAATATGACATGAAATTCACGCCTTTCTTTTTATTTAAGATGCATGCAAACTGGACTTGATTTCTGTGCAATGTAAATAACAATTTTTTTTTTGCTTTTCAGTGTTTCCCTTTTACGGAAGACTGGTACCTAGCATACAGAAACTATGAGAATGATCCGTACTTCGGAGGCACTGAAAAATGTGTCAAGGCTACGGAGCTCACTTCTTACGTGAACAACTCAACCGTCGTGGTGCTGGAGTTCTGCAACAAGAAACAGTAAGTCTGAGCTGAATGTGTGTCATTTAAAAAAAAAATCTTGACACCCACTTCCTTGAGCATTTCCTAATAAGGTGGATTGTTGAGATCATCATCATCATCATCAGCCTAACTACGCCCACTGCAGAGAAGAAACAGACACAAGGAAGAAACACACAGACGTGGACGAGGCTGCGTGTTTATTCCTTGCGTTTGTTTCTTCTCTGTTGCTGGTTTTAAGTGAGCATTTCATAAGTTTAGTGAGCCCGTAATCGGTTGTTTTTCAGCTAGGAAACTCGCGTTTCAGCGGAAGAGTTGCATTTCTTCCTAAAGTGGCTTGCTTGTGACGTGAACTGATAGAATAGGGAAGAAGCACAACTTAATTCGTTAGTAGCATGCGGCTGTGCGAAAGCAACTTTCTTCCGCCATTTTGTTTTTATGTGCGATGCACTGTTATTCACACACATGCACACATACACACACCACTCTGAAGAACAAAAAGTGCCTGCCTCGTTTCATTATATTAAAAGCGCTACTCCTCAGAAACCATTTCCAGGTGCGCACTGACCTTCACCGCCTTGAAATCGTCTCCATTAACTTTACGCGAAGGGACGTAGTCAGTAACGACGGGTATTGGGCTTATGCACTATACTTTCTGCCGTATAGAAAAGCTCTCATTTTGGTGGCGCCGGTATATCTAAAACCACTGAGAAGTAACTTTAAGAATCAGATGGTTATTAAATCGAGGCTTGTAATCTCCAAACTGCAAGAAATAGCGGTCGCTGTCCTACTACTACGTCGACTGAGAATATTGATTCCCGTAGGCCTCTTACACAACCTGCAAAATACATTATCATTTAATCCCATCAATTTCTGTTACAACCCATCCCGCCCACTTGCAGGTACTCCAAAGTGAGCCTGACTTCAGGCTCTTGCTACGATTCGCAGAATGTGGCCAAGGTACAGCTGTTCGGACGTAAGTAACATATCTTCCGCACTGGTTTTCTTGAATTGCAATCCTCAATCATCCCCCGTACAACAATGCCTGATTGAGCGATTTGTACGTATTGGAATAAATAAAAAAAATAATAAGGCGACAGAACTGGGATGGATTTCAGGTGCCACATAAGAGGGCGGACAAGTGCTAGATTGATATAGTCAGGCCGTGATTTGTCTTGTCTGTTTCGTTCTTGATTTTGTACGCGTTCCCTAGAATCAGCCACATCCTAACTTGATTTCTACATCAAACTGCCAACTAGCCCGTTTAACTCCGCAGGATGATCGGAAACGCTGAAATGATAAGAGCTTGTACAGCATTCAAACGAGGTTGCGTTTCTGTATTCTTCAAGGTATTCTGTTAGAGCTCTATATCCAGCCGCCTCCAGCAAAATATCTGCAACAAATTTTCTTGAACGTTTACACATCACCGCCCTCCCAGCATCCTTATAAAAGGGGCAGCATTAGTCAATATTTAGTGCGCATTTCGGATTATGTCGTAATCTTTTTCATTTTATTCCTCTTAGGGTCCAGCGCCAAATTTAGCATCACCGCTGCCTACATCGACTGCAAGAACTGCAAGGTGTTTCGCCACAGCTACGCGGCCGGAGGTAAACTGTTCACTCAAAATATCTATAATGTAAACGAGCGAGCGACTATTTTGATAGAACATAAGTGAGGCGGTCGTATGCATGATTTGACAAGCTATGTTTGATTTGTGTGCTGCATGCAAAAGCAAGGAACGTACGCACTAATCGGGCACCGCTAGAGCGGGAGCCACTGGCTGCATTTGTTTTTCAGTCCCGGACTGTCCGGGACTACTTGCGGACTCGAGTCCGGTATTTGTTTTTCTCGGGCAGCCCGAAAGCTCCGCCCACCTGCCTGCATCGCCATAGCAACGCGTTCGTTTTTAGCCTATGGCAGTCCGCGGGCTGCTTGGGGCTGCTGAGAAGGCAGCAGACGATAGCTGCGCGCCGCGCTGGCAGCCATATTGAGTTAGACTCCGTGTGCATTTTGAGTGCTTTTCGTGTTCTTGGAGGTCGATATCATGCGTTAAACCTTCACATGAGCTCCGTAGCTCCTCTCTGAGCCATCGCAAGACTTTTTGTTCTTGCATCTTCGTTTATTTTCTTGAAATCCACCGCACACGGACGCGCGTTCGGAGCTGCGAGCGCGTATTATTTGCTCGTGTCGTCAAGAGGTTCTTGTTTGCTTGCTTTGCGACATGCTGTCTGTACGCTTACCTCAAAGCATCGCAGGTGAACCACTCGTATACTGGAGCAGCTATAGAGCTTATTGTCAACATTTTGGCGAAGGCTTTCGTCTGTCTGCCTATCCGCAACGAGTTGGGCTACTTTGTGCGAACTTCGCCGCAAGCAGTAGCGGCGAGCATACCTCCGAAGCTGAGTTCTGTAATGCACCTACGCTTGCTGACAGTACAGTCTTTAAATCGACTCAGTATCATGATCGAGCGCACGGCGTTGCTTCGGCGTCGTGGTGGCCGTGGCTTGCGTCGTCTGCTAGCAGATGACAGCGTCCTTGTACGGTAACCGAGGGGGAGCCAGGCTCTGGCGCCGAGTTCGAAAGCAGCCTATGGCAAGGAGGTCATGTGACCATGACGCTATTTCCTGTCAGAGCGGAAGCCGAGACCTGTCAGCAAGTAGTCTGGGACTGGAAAAACAAGTGCGGCCACTGAAGAATCTAGGCAGCCCAGGCGAGATAATTAGTTTTCTCTCTGGGCAGCATCGCAGTCAGTCGTGGCCCGTGTTTGGCGCGCATTCTTTGTGTTCGTCTCGCACTCTTCTGAGTAGAATAATTTCGTGTTGTAGATGTGCCTTTACTTGTGCTCTTAATTATATCAAGTAATCGTCATGCCCCCTGCATAATTTCTTAAACGGACTTGGCGCCAAAACAGACAGCACACCGTAAGAGAGACGGGACAAGTCCCGTCTCTCTTATCTCTTTTACTGTGGGCTGCCTGTTTTGGCGCTAAGTCCGCTTACGAAAATATATGCACCAATTATAGCTAGCCCCCCAGCAGGTAACACAGTGCATGAATCGAAGACACTTCCACCATTCTCGCGCAGGTAATGGCTGCACTCTTTGGAAGCCCGAGAGCAAGATCAAGCAAAAGGATATGTGCTGCGACTTCGTTTTCGACCTCTTGTGTGGTGGATCCCCGAAGTACCAGATCTACGACAACTGCTCGTGAGGCAATGCTCCACCCAGCACCTTTACGACCGTTGTTTAGTTACTCTCCTCCTTTTAAGCCAAATAAAGGTGTTTAATTTTCGGAAACGAACAGCGCATCGGCTCGTGGTGTGGATTGTGGAGTGAGTGAGTGAGTGAGTGAGTGAGTGAGTGAGTGAGTGAGTGAGTGAGTGAGTGAGTGAGTGAGTGAGTGAGTGAGTGAGTGAGTGAGTGAGTGAGTGAGTGAGTGAGTGAGTGAGTGAGTGAGTGAGTGAGTGAGTGAGTGAGTGAGTGAGTGAGTGAGTGAGTGAGTGAGTGAGTGAGGAGTTGTTTATCAAGGGCGGGGTTCTCAGTTGACAGCCGGTCGATCTCTTATTGCTGGTCCTGCAGGTCCGGGCAGGACAGAGCAACTTCCCATGAGGAGAGGTTGGGGTTGGGGATGGATGGCAATCCTGATCGGCTGGTACACCCCCCATGGGAAGTTAGTACACAGCGGCGGCGGCTGGAAACATTCGCCGGCTAACTCATCGCCGCGCAAGCGTGGTCGTAAATCCTGCGGTGACAGCGTCCGAAGAGAAATTAAATTTTTCGTTAGAGAACATGCGTATCCGACGTCGCAGCTATCGCAGTGGTCATGGTGCCGTAGCACAATCTTAATGCGCGCCGAGTTTGGTAGGTACTAGTATGACACAAGAGCCAGTGGAGCAGGGAAAGCCAGGATTCGCTGTTTAATTGAAGGAGGAGAGGTGTTGATCGAGCGTGATCGTTTGTTGCGGCGTGGAAGATTTCACTACGCTAGGTCGGTTAGTGTTGGCATCGGAGTTGCACATATAGCTCGTCTTCAGCGCCCATCGCTGCAATGTGCGACGCGTTACAAGAGGATTAAGCAAGCAGGAAAACGTGCTTCATTCACAAGGGCGCGCAGAAGTTTTTGGAACATGGAAACCGTGAAAACGCTGATCTCTTTGGCTATGAGGTGAATGGTGTAACCTTTGCAGTGCACTTCTCAGTAGGATACGCACATCCTGCAGGAGACTTCCCGCTCGGGAACGCATGCACTAAATCAGTGAAATGACGCAGGCCTGCAAAGCCGAGCGTCGACTCTACCCGCCACCCCATCCCTCCCTCGACAATTACCGTGAGACACTTTGGAGGCGGCTCCATACACGCACTTTGCCCTCCCCTTATATATACGCTCGCGATATCACCCAGTCCACATGAACCTTTCCTGTACCCTCTGCCACCACACCAAAGCCACTCTCGACCGTATCCTTTTCCTCTGCCCGGCGGATCCTCCCCCGCGGGGCCTGGAGCACCTTACCACTTGGGAGGCTTGGGAGACCCTACTGCGCTCCGAGGACCCGGACAAGCAAACCATCGCCGCAGGCCGGGCTGCCAGCGTCATGAGCCTCCGGGAGATGAACGTTTGAGTGCAGTGGGGCCGTGCGGGGGCCCAAGGACCTACGTGTCCCAAACTCTCCTGTTGCAAATAAAGTTTTCACCACCACCACCACATCCTGCAGTGCACGTTTCTTCGGCGACTTCATCCTTCGCCCCTTCAGCCGCCGCGGTGGCTGACCCGAAGGACGCAGGTTCGATCCCGGCCGCGGCGGTCGCATTTCGATGGAGGCGAAATGCTAAAGGCCCGTGTCAAGTGTCGTAGTCAGGAGAGGCCCTCGCTATCCACGCACCATGCCAAAAAGTGTGCCAGAAGTCCCGCGCTTTCGCAAATACTACTGGCAGCAGTGTTGGGCAACCTCAAAAGTCGAAACCTCATGAGGTTGACTTCGACCTCACGTGGCGAGGTGAGGCTGAGATGAGGTCGTCGACGGCTCAAAATTTTGTGGCCGAGGTCAGCAAATTGGACCTCAACCTCACGCGTGAGTTCTCCACCGTATTATCCGTTCAGCCCGAGCTTACAGGAGAACTCTCCACTATGGTTTTCCTGGAAGGAGTGTTGCTGCCACGACATTCCCCCTCCCTCTCCCTTCCCCCGTTCGCGTAACACCCGTAGCTGCCTGCCGTTGGTTCAGACACCCGGGAGCGTGCAAAGCATATATAACTCAAGGTGACCCACGGTAGCTTTGTCTGGTGCCGCAAACAAATGTGTTCATTCTAGCAAAGAAATTCGTCGTAGCGCGAATGGCCCAAAGCAAGACTGCTTCATGCAAATTGGTAAATTGGTTTTTGAGGAAAGGAAATGGCGCAGTGTCAGTCTCACATATCTCGGTGGACACCTGAACCGCGCCGTAAGGGAAGGAAGGAAGGTGGGAGTGAAAGAAGGAGAGAAAGAGGTGCCGTAGTGGAGGTCTCCGGAATAATTTCGACTACCTGGGGATCTTTAACGTGCATTGACATTGCACAGCACACGAGCGCCTTTTGCACTCCGCCTCCATCGAAACACGGCCGCCGCGGTCGGGTTCGAACCCGGGTTCTACGGCTTGGTAGACGAGCGCCTTAACCACTGAGCCACCGCGGCAGGCTTCGTGTCCGTGCTCTTTCCCGGAGAACCGGAGAAGACGTCACGGCTGCTGCCTTGCAGTCGAGTGAAGTTTGTGAAGTGTTGTGAAGTATGTACAGTTAAAACTGTGTAGCAGCCGGCACTGGCGGGAGAACGTGATCCAGGCAGTTCCTAACAAGGACACATGTTTATTTGATGAAAAAAAGCGCGAAGCCGGCATAAAACCTGCATAACACCGGCGGAGCTTTTGATCGGTGTCTTCCCTTTCTAATCGCACACCGCTTCTGTATACTCCCGTTACGTAATGCAAGCAAATGCAAATATAATTTCACTTTTATGTCCGCCCGAAAAACCACTCTTTGGTCTCTTGTTCATTTTGCTGTTCTGAAATTCACATGCTACCCGAAGGGTAATTGCGTTTTCTAATTGCTAAAAACTGATATGGCTATTACTAAAGACCGGCTACAAATCTCTAATTGCAACTAGGCGCCTAAGTCGGCTAGTTAAGAAGCTAATTATTAAAAATTGTTTAACCAGCTTACCACTGAAGACGATCTTTGAAAGTTGCCGCTGAAACACCCGGTATATCTGCAATTCCCTTTTGTAAATATATATTTTTACCCATTACATTATGAGTGTGCACAGCACTCGCATTGGAAAGTGCACCTGTAACCAATTTCGTTACATTCGCTAGTTATTCTAAAGTCTAAGAAGAGTATCGTGTCCCTATTTCTAGTCGATAGGGTAGGTCTGTGTTTGTCGACTGCCGGCTCATGCGTGGATGAGAGCAATGGAGGCAGGCGAGTCCAATACGGACAAGTAAGTATATGCGAAGCAGTTCGCCGAATATTAAAGCCGATAAGCTTACGAATAGTTACAGTGAAGCAAACATAATTAAAAAAGTACCGTACGACGTACACAGTGTATGGGGCACCCCGGCCCACAAGGTGTTAAAGCAGCGGGTGCTGCATGACTGGCCGAAGTGTATATCCCTCAAGCAGCCACAAAAGTTGCTTGTCCTATAGACGCGAAAATAGTAAATAAATTCTGTAATCAGTCATTCCTGATTATCAGTTTTTCCTGTCGCATGCACATTAATAATATCTGTATAAATAAATTGGTTTTTGATGAAAGGAAATGGCGCAGTATCTGTCTCGCATATCTCGGTGGACACCTGAACCGCGCCATAAGGAAAGGGAGGAAGGTGGGAGTGAAAGAAGAAATAGAGAAAGAGGTACCGTAGTGGAGGCCTCCGGAATAATTTCGACCACCTGGCCATGGGATCTTTAACGTGCACTGACATCGCACAGCACTTATTAAATAATTACACTCTGCTACCATATATTGTTATAACTACTCATTATAATGGTACCGTCATCATTTCGGCTTTCCTGTCTCATAAGATTCTCTGAATTAGTTTTAATTGTATATCCCATATTGAATAATTACACTCTATTAAGTACCATATATTGTTATACTGGTGATTATAATGGTACCGTCATCATTTCGGCTTTCCTGTCTCACAAGATTCTCTGAATTAGTTTTAACTGAAAAGCTTGTTAGCCGTTTTTTCTGTTTTTTTTTGTTTTCTTGAGGTCGAGTACCCGACTTCAACCTTAAAATTTCACTTCAGGTGGGGTTGAGTGAGATCGCTAGCGGGCCCCGGTAAAGTGAGGTTGGGGCGTCTGAGGATACCTCATCTGATGAGGTTGAGTGAGGTCGACAAATATTTTTTGAGGTTGAGGTGAGACCGAGATTTTTGAGCTCAAATACTCACCTCTGAGAAGCAGACTTTGGCCGATCGCGAAGCCAACGATGGCGGAGATCCTGACACGCATCCCTCGAAGAGTCGCCCGTTGTACAGCTGCTGTATGTTTTCAGTTTCGAGTTGCAGGCAGCCGATGTCTCGTCTCATCGATGGCGGGTGTTTTTTATCGCTTTAGGGCGTCATTTACCTTCCAGACGAGCTTTTTAACCTAACTCCACAGCACAGCCACGTTTGTTTGGCTGCACCTACAAGAAGCACGAAAAACAATTTTCTGGCTGTTCACATTCACATACATTAAGAGATGCACAGAGCGTCTGTCCTGTCAACTTCTTCGTTTGCCCTCGCTTTTGTCGCGCTGCATTCATTGACCACGATCTGCGCCCTCGCTCTGGTTCGATCGAAACATATTCGGTAAAGTGGTCACTACAAAGTCGGCTGGGTGAACGTTTTGCACCTATTCTTTCTTAAATTTATAGCCACTGGTGGTATAATTTGGCTTCAGTGCTCAGGACCGTGCATCACAAGAAAGCTTGGGGACGATAACGCAACGGGGCGACACACAACTGAGTAGACAGGGCTCCGTAAGTGCTGTGTGTAGCTAGGTAGCGAACGTCAGCGACGCGATTTCAATGAAAACATCTTCGACGGAAGTCCGTCTCGTTAGGTTCTTGAGATCGCCAACCAATATTTTAATTTTTCCCAACGTTTCGGTACGCTCCGCGTGTGCTACCTCGGACGATGAACAGCTGGACGCCCCCACTCCAGCTGTATTCATGCTTTGTGTCGTGCGCGTGTGATTGAGCAGTGATCTCCCAGATCTTCACGCGCGTGCGACCTGTATATATGTATATGTTTACCTTGTAGATATGTAAATAGATTCATTGAAAGTGCTCCCCAAAGACACTCAGAGCAGGAAAGTTTTTACACAACTCTTTCAACATTTAGTTTAGAATGATGGTCTTTCGGACGGGTCAGGAGGCGTCCGATGGTGGTAATCGGCTTGAGTATTGTTCGCACCCCTTCCTTTCCTAGAATGCAAGCCGAAGTTTTGCTGACGCCTTTTACACATGGCATGTATATGTGCCTTTCCCGCTGGCACATGCTTGGGCTAGGCTTAGAATTGTTTTAGTTCCGTCTTTTTCTTTTTTTTTCGGTTTCAGGTGATACGTCGAAAGTCTCTATAATTGTCTCCATAATCGCTTTTACAACACAGCAGAAAGCTGCGATCTGCTCTAAGCTCAGCGCCGAATCCACGTCGCCAGCTTCTCCTGTTCTCGATGTGGCGTCACGACCTCTTGACCAATCACAGGTGCCGGCGCGACCGACGGTATGTTCCGCAGCGCCGGCAGCATATTTCTGCTAAGAAAGACAATTCGCGCTTGTTTTTACGTAATTTGCGTTCGATATTTGAGAACGCAGCATGAAAAATTGTATGACACTGTTGCAAGCCCGATATTCACAAAAAGTGCTGCAGCGTCCCTGTAAGGGAATGACGCGATGGAGTTAATGGGTAATTGGTAAGGCGAAACTAGTCATTCTCGACTTTCGCAGACCCCCGAGAGTCCCCATACCATACCATTCCTGGCTGGTGGTTAACCCTGCATGCTGTTGTAGCCCCGCACACCACTGCTACCAGATGGCGCAACCAGCGTTGGTCGACTAGGGTGCCTCGATGCGAGGCACCCATCGAGGCACCCTATGGTCGACGGGCTTGGGACAGGATTCGCAGGAAAGACACGGCCGGAGGCGTAGTAGCGATAGCCGGAGGATGCTGAAGAGGGAAGCTGTGCAAATTTAATTCACATTATTTACCTCCGTACGTGAGATACAAGAAGGTAACAGAACGTACATGAGATACGCAGGCCTCTTGAGCTTAAGCATGCGGCGGAATTTTTCAACATCCTGTAGAGAATTTGTCTCGGCACTGGATGAATGTCTTGAACGAAAACATCTTCTACAGAAGTCCGTCTGGTTAGGTTCTTGAGATAGTGAGAGAAAACTGACGCCAACCAATATTTTAATTTTGCCCAACGTTTCGGGACCAACCCGTTCCCTTCTTCAGGGGTGACTAAAGTGTGCCAGCAGCAGCGGGGTGCTGCCTTCGCTCTCCCTTTGTTAGCACGTGGCGCAGTCCACTAACGTACGTGGAGGGGAGCGTTCCTGGAGACCCATTCATCGCCACCTTTGTGAGCGGGATGTGCCATGACTCCACATGTGGTCTCTTGAACAGGTTTGGCTACACGACCAAGGCGCTCACCTCTTCGAAGGCTATTCGGCGGTCGGTACGCTCTCAGTGTTCGGCAAGGGGGTTCGATTCTGAGTTCATTAGCCGGATGTCATTTTTGTGCTGCCTTATACTTTGGTGGAGGTTTTTTGTTTCGCTGACGTATGGAGCCGGGCACCTGGAGCATGAGATTTTGTAAACGACACCCGGTTGTTTTTCTCTGAAGACGCGGTCTTTCGGGCGTGGTAAGAAGTGGCTTATTGTCTAAACCGGTTTGTGAGCAACCTAGATTCCATATTTTCCCAGAATGCGTGCAAGTGCCTCACTGGTTCCCCTAACGTATGAAAACACCACGCGCGCGCGTTTCGCTATTTCAGTTTTGGCAGTTCCCCCTGTCCTCCGAGCGTGACGGCGACCTACGCGTTGATTGAAGCCACGTGTGTAGCCATTCTTCTATAGGTCGGCGAAAACAGTGGTCCCTTCTGCTTTTTTCTCTGCTTCGGAGGAGCAGTTTGACTTTGATCTTCTCAGAACTGAGGAGACGATCGGATTACTTGTGGCTAGTAGGGTGGTTGGAATTAAAATTTAGGTAGCGGCCGGTGTGGGTTGGCTTCCTATAGATACCGAACTTTAGACCTCCCCACTTATTTTTGTGGAGCGCGTATTGTGTATGAAGTTTGCAGCAGAATTCTTCTGCGCCGTGATATAACCGAGCTGCCTCAACTCGGCAGCAAAACTGGCTGGCTGCGCTGCACGCAAGAATGTACACGACTTGCAGCTTTTAATATCAGTTGATAACTTTCAGCTAGTCATGCAGGGCACATCGTGGATAAACAGCACAATTAATTACCGAAATTCGAAAACTGCCGCTGCAGAAGTTGATAATTCAAGCGCCTAGCTGTAGTCCGCGAACTGCTGACGCTTCTCAGATGGTCTTTCAGCAGAAAGGCAAAGCGTCATAGCTGCCTTATTTACACGACAGAACGGTCAAACAAATACTGCCATGCGCTCGCAGCACGAACGGCAGACACAGCGAGAATGTTTTGCAGTTTTGATTCTACGTAGCGCTGCTTCGTATGCACAAGACGTCTAGCGTTTTCGCAGCAACGCAGTGTGCAGCCATTCCGCTAGATTCAGTTGTAACACGTCAGTTTCAGCAGATAGAGATGACAAGTTAAGCTACAGCTAAGTGAACAGACCCTTCGAATTACTCACCTCTTCGGCACGTCGGCACACTCAGCACGGCTCTTGGACTCACCCGCTTGTCAAGTAATTGCACCCTCTCATAGGTTTATATCCTTTAACTCCTTGGCCTGCCAGCAAACTTAGGCCGTGCACAAGGTGGGCCTCCATACCGGTGAATTCAACGCGCGGCAGCAGTCCTGTACGTCTCACACTGCGCCGCGCCTCCGCTTTCTTGGGCCAACCTTTTCACAAATTAAGTGGAACCTTTTGAGCACGGCCGCTCTTTTCTGCTTCGCGCAGTTCCCGGAACACCCTCTCAGTAACGCGGTGTTACGGGCCGGACAGTAATTATCTATGGCGAGACGCGAAATACACTCACATAACGCTGCGGCTGGCTGCGGCGGCCGCGCGCGCGACCACCAACATGGCGAATGCCGCGCCGGCCGCTAGCGCCCCTTGCGGATGACGTCATGTGAATACCTCCTATAGGTAAAACTCCAAAAGCCGGCAGAGTTCTTCTGGGTCGAGGCTCGTCCTGGTGCCTAGGTCAGCGTCTGCTTAGAAGGCTTGCTTCGCTGCAGAAGCGCTCGTAAAGAGCGAGACCACGTCGAATGAAACCATACACTCGTCTGCTTCCTCCCCTCCCCAGCCGATCAGCTGGTGAGGGCCCGTACTGCGATGGTGAAGTCGATGATGACACCGTGACGTTGCACTTCTGTCTATTTTACTCGCTGAATGTCTTGTGCTCTCGAATGGGAGCAAGAAGGGCGTGGACTCTTTGTCAGGCATCCTTTTGCCTTTTAGTCTGCGCCCTAGGCAACTGTACCATTGAGTTGTCTAAATAAACACTTTGACTTTGACTTACAGCGGCGGTGAGTCAACGCAGGATAAAGCCGGCCTGGCCAGAACCGCGCGCTGACTAGTTTCAACATGAAGCCTCCTTTCAAGAATAGTCACCCCTTCTGACGAGATCGTCGGCTTCCATCTGCAGCGATCGTCGGAAAAGACGGTTTCCTCCCCTTGCTGCGCTGTTTACAGCACCGGGGAGAACTGGGGCCTTTGTTTCCCCCGCCGCAGTACGGATGTCCAGCAGAGTCGGCGCTATTGTGACCGCCGCGCCGAAGTTGCTTGCAGACGGGGTGGAGACGCATCCTTCTTTTCCAGAGGCAAATGGAAGACGCTGCTTCCAGCACCTGGACATCGCGAGGAGGACGGCTTTGTTGCCAGTTCACGGGTCTCGCGTGACACAGCCGCTCATTGTCTACGCTAGCCGCGCTTAAGCCGCCACGCTTGAGGTGCAAAAAGCAGAGGAGTTCGTCTGCTCCACAGCATGTTTTCTATCGTGCCGCATTCAGAATGCTGCTTGCGATCCGCGTGAATCGGAGAGTCGGTAGATAGTCGTCAGGCAGGATAGCACGCAACTACATCGGATTTGAACGGAACTTTGAGGGGCAGTTGCACTTGTTAGCGATGCTCCGGCCGGTTGAGAAAACGAGCACAGCGACGAAAGTTGGTCGCTGGTTTAATTGCCCTGGATTCTGGATCGAAGGTCGGATAGCGGGCTATGACTGCAGCGTTTCATTAAAACCGGAGAACCGCGTCGCAGATTCAGGCACTTTCACGGGGAAGAGATCGGGGATCCGACCACTTGATAGCTGCGGCGCGTCTACGGTGCTCCTTGCATAAGTGTGGACTGTGTATCTGGGCAGAACTCTTGACTTCTGAGCTCTTCTATGGATATGACCTTGATGTCAGTCTCAGATTTTAATCTTAGGGTGACCTGCGAACGTTTTGACGAAGTGATCCCAACCCAGCCACCAAAGCACGGGCCACCAAAGTTTGTTTAAAAGCTCAAGGAAAAGATGATGCCTCGTGGTGTTTTGGACCTTTAATTCTTGGGGCATGCGTTCCGTTCTGCGGTGGAGTCGTGGTCACCCAGGGGGCGTCTTTGTACGATGTGAAGTTTCGTTTGCGTCAGGGTTACACTGCAAGCTCGCGAGCTGGCGCGCCAACCTCGATCCCTGCTTTAACAGCACACTGATTTTTGTGCCGTCTTGTCAGAAGCCGACACGAAAAAAATTCGCTGTGGCTTAGCTTGGTTAAGCCCGGTAATTGCGAAAGCAATATCCGTCCCTACGCCATGGTACAGCTGGTAGTATAGCTGGTGCTGGTGCTTGTGTTTAGACTTCTAGTGATGCATCAGTTATACAATCCAATTAAATCCAATGCAATCCAAACCAATCCCATCCAATCCATTCAAATCCAATCCATTTCAATCCACTCCTATCCAATCCAATCTAATCTAATGTAATCTAATCCAGTCCAATCTAATCGAATCTAATGCAATCAAGGTCAATGGTGGTCACGGCCGCGGCACGGTAAAGGCGTGAAAGTGCAAGTAGTATTGCTTTCGCAATAAAAGAGACACGATATTGGCGAAACGCGGAATCAAGTGTCAGCTACGAGGTACTCTCGTGTCGAATGTTATTAACACGGCGCAAGATGCCAAAGTGAACAAAGCGTAGAAAGCTGAGCTAGTTGGTTGCTAGCACTACTGTCAGACATTCCAGCGGCTAAAAAGACAAGGACGAAGGTAGACAAGACCGGACGAACGCCGGTCCTGGCCAGCAATTCGTCCGCTTCGTCCGGTTCGTCCGCTGGCCAGGACCGGCGTTCGTCCGGTCTTGTCTACCTTCGTCCTTGTCTTTTTAGCCGCTGGAATGTCTCACAAAGTGAACCATATAGTTAGCCAGTTTGCAGTCTGATGAGGGGCCGTTGTGACAATCTACTGTCAATCATGGCGGCTGGCGGCGCTGCACCGGAGCGGATATGCGCCAGTGCATACCACATATATAAGCTGTTGAAACAGTGCATTTAATTCAGCTCTGTCATTTGAATTTAAGTCAGAAACCCCGCACATAGACAAGGTATTCTGCTTTGAAAGGTTCTCTAAGGCGAGAAAAAACTAAAATGCACGTAGTCAGCACTACCAAATGTCATTCGAATCGAATGACATTAAATCGAAGTTATTATTCAGCTGCTACACGTGAACATTTATTGTCATTGAGTGACATTAAATCGAAGTCATTATTCAGCTGCTGCACGGGAACATTTATTGTCATTGAATGACATTAACTCGAAGTCATTATTCAGCTCCTACACGGGAACATTTATTGTCATTAGGTGCGAATAACATTCGCCATCGAATTAGTTTGGAGAACTCAGTTACATTCGATCTCGATCCGAATGCATACTCTGACACCAGGTATGCAGTAGATACGAGCAACCCGAAAAAATAGCATGCCGAACGCTACAGTCCAAAATTGTATTTATAGAGCTCAGCTAAAAAATGTTAATTTTGGTTGAAACTATTCGCATTTTAGGTTGTCGGGAGTAGGTCTCACCAGCAGCCAACAGAAACTGCCGAGCGTGTCGGTTTGGCGTTCCATGTGCCTTGAGCATAGAAATACTTCAAGCTGTATCATTTCACGCTCCGCTCGTCTCCACAGATCACCTCATCTCCGTGCTCCCGTTTTCGCCATTTTGCTTAAATACATTTATAAAATTCGTGGTCGACTTTGTACTTGGCTCGGCTAGCTAAAAAACTACAGGATGGCAGCGATTAATATTTAAAGCCAATTATTTTCCACACAAATCTTGCTGCATACTTTTAAATAAACACAAGAGTTTTAAACACCTTTTATGTGCACTGACACCCCTAAGTTGTACTAAACTGTTTTTCACTCATCATCGTTGCTATAATTTGCGAATGATATTATTTTTCACTGTGTAATACACCTGTCACACTAGCAAATTTAATGTCATTCGAACCTAATGGCATTCGATGCATCGAATGTCATTCGGTCTCTTTCAGTGGTACACGAAAAAAAATAATGTCATTCGAAAATGATGGCATCGACGATCAGTGAAAAAAAAATAGTCCAACTGAACGACATCAGGGCGCATAAAATATGTTTGAAATTGTTGTGCAGTGTTTCAAAAGCGGGTGAGAACATTTGTGTGCCGTATTATAAGCTTAAAATATTATTTGCGGCCATTCTGCACCACTCTAGCCATCAAAAGCCAAGCCAAGTACAAAGTCAACCACAAATCCGATTAATGTAAACAAACAAAATGGCTGACAAGGCGGCGCGCGGACACGCGCATAGCTTGGAAATGACTTCTAAAAGGTTAACTGCTCAGTTGCGTCTTTAAGTACCTTCGAGCTTAACGAACATGGCACGCCAACCAGCAAGAATCATGCATCCCAAAATGACGGACGGTCGCGGGAAAGACGCTGCTTCACGCTCGGCCGCTGCGGTAGGCTGCTGAGACCGAGAGTAACAAGCTATCCACGACAGCCTCTAGTGCGAACAGATCCACACAGACATTACCTTTTTTTAGCAGAACTAAATAAATGCACTTTCAAAGTTTGGCAGTGTGCATATTATTTTTTTCGCGTCGCTTGTTTCTGCTGCGTATCTGGTGTCCAGAGTACGCATTCGGTTCGAGATCGAATGCGAATGAGTTCCCCTAACTCATTCGATGGCGAATGTCATTTGAACCTAATGACATTGCATGTTCCCGTGTAGCAGTCGATTAATGACATTAGGTGCTAATGTCATTCGATTCGAATGACATTAAATTTGCTAGTGTGAGGAAGAAAGAACTGATTTTCTGTCTCTAACACTCACTTCATAGCGCTTTCTCTTTTCTGTATTTTTCATCCCTATATCATTCAATTCCACAACTTGAACCTTTTTGCAGTGTCTCTGAACCTTGATCAGACAACTAACTTGCTGACCTCGCAAAACAGAAAAAAAACAAGGACTAAATAGCTTGCACTGACATCTGTGAAAGGAATTCTTATATATCTCCCGCCATGTTTAAAAACCTCTGTTGCCGCACTATGCACGCTGCGTCGTTTCACCATGGTTGTGAGCTCGATATTTCGTGGCTCCAAGCGCAGCATTAGCCACGGAGGAAAACTTTCGACGAATACAAACTTTTTCTCACCGCGGAATATCCCAGTAGATCAGTACCAGCGAAGGAAGACGCGGTGAACACCCAACAATGAAGCTTGCATGTGGTGCACCCCCGGAATACATGGAGCGTTTTTGAGGCGATTTTCGCCCGACGGAGCAGATTTGACGCCCAGCGTCGAGAAAAACGCCCGCCGCCGCCGATCAGGACCGGCTAGATTTTGACACGCGGCGTCCGGTAAGACCGGAAGCGGCAGCTGAGGCGAGCCAATAGCAACGCAGAAAGCCCGCTCTTCCGGTCCTCTGAATGCCGCCGCCATGGCCGACGAGCTACGCAGCGTTTTTGGCACGGAATTGTTATTGTCGTGAAAATAAACGCTTCCTTAGACTTGAAATGTCGCTTTTTTTTTTAGAACACGGCCGAATCTTGAACCGGAGTGCCTGCGCTCCCTTCCTGAAGCGAATGTGTCGAAGAAAACCGCAGCCGCTGGCATCCGCGACTGAGCGGCCGCGGAAATGTACGCGACGGCGAGCATTCGAGCACGCAAATCTTTATAGATACTTAAGCGCGCGTGCTAAAATTTGTACAGTGGTGTCGAAGTGAAACTTTCCTGATTTTAACAGAATGGTCAGCGTCGCTGTTCTCACAGACCTCCTTGCAGAGTGGTGTTTGCCACTTATTGATGTCAGTGCACGTTAAAGAACCCCAGGTGGTCGAAATTTCCGGAGCCCTCCACTACGGCGTCTCTCATAGCCTAAGTCGCTTTGGGACGTTAAACCCCATAAACCATAAACCAACCACTTATTGATCACATTTGCTTTCGCGTCGAGGGATACGCGGCGGCGCGCCGCCGCTTCAACGTTCCTTGTATACCTCCAGCCGGGCGTCGCGCCGCCGCGACGTTTTCTGCCGCGCGAATGTCGTCGAAAAAAACGCGAGAACGTCAACCCTTGAGTGTGTGGCACGCGCTTCACAACAGGTAAATCCGTAATTTCGACTGTCGAGTATTTGATATTGAAGAAACAAGATAAGCGTCACAGATTAACCTAAATGTTTACACTGAAATGGTTACCTCCGAAGCAGCTAGGCGAGATAAGGCCTGAGTATAAGACGCCTCGCTTCTCCTTCACTACAACTCAACGTACTAAATCTCCGCACGACGTCAGCGCAGAGTGAAAAACGGCACGGCGAGGAAGAACTTTCATGCCGAGGCCGACGTGGCAGGGATAGCGTACCAGCCGTGCACCGTTCTCCATGCCGCCCCAGCTGACCTCAGAAATCAATATTTCTCTGAACTGTGCTTTAGCACCAAGAAAGAAAAAATGAACTAATATTTGCCATTAATTCTCGACAAAAAAATCACCAGCTCAAAGAGCTTAAATATAAACGTTTTGTGCTGACCCTACTATGACTTTCTCGAGCTGCGTTGTTGTCAAACTCACACCCAAGGAAATTTGCGGTTATAGCGACTTGTACGGATTCGTTCGAGGGTCGCGAACTGATAATGTTGCCATATCAGCTCTCACTCTCTCCTCTGCTTCCAGTGAATTATGAGTGGCCGATGTTCTCACACTGCCGAACCTCTCCCTCGCAACAATCATTGACAGATAAATCGCGATTTTTAGCCCTCGTAAAAGGACTCCGGACCCGGCAGATGAGACAATTCTGCCCCAAAACCGCGAAGGAGCCGGCGGCTACACGAAACAACTCGGTTCATCCGCGTCTCAAAGAGTGCGCGGGAGCCAAGCGGTCCGAGAACATGGCCGCCGAAGCAGCGCTCTCACTGAAGTGACGTCATCTACAAGATAGACCTCCCTACATTCCCCAGAGAAACCTGCCTTCTGTTTCCCGGCTGCTCTGATGCACTTACTCGCAAGCATTGCATACACTGGCGAAAAACTCGATAAACAGCGCTTTGGTTTTTATGCGCCATGTCGATACCCGCCACAGTCATGTCGCCCCAAAAGAAGAAGTCCAGACATTATCTTGGCGGTTGGCGAATATTTATTACTCACTGTTGTATCAAGTACAGGTCAGCAATTGAGGACAAGAAGGAAATGATAAAAAAGAACGATGAAGAGATAAAAAAACGACCAGTGTTCCGCCAAACGTGCTCTCGGACGCAACAGAACCACACAGGGGCAGTACTCTCGCCTACTGTCGAGCGAGTGTTCAGTCGACGTCATAGAGAGAGAAGTGGGGGTCACCAAACGCCACGAACTGCATGCGACATTCGTCAGTCACCCGATTGGCGCTGGGTTCCGTCGAAGGGGAAGCGCTGTCACCAAATGAACTCTTCTGGCCAGCCGATGAACCCATGGAAAGCTGAATTAAGCTGATGAGTTCCCGCTGGTATAGGTCTACCAGATCGGTGACACTTTCCGCGCCTTCGGAGGCATCCGTTTTCACCTCACTGACCCACTCGTCATCCACGTTCGAGGTTTGTCCAGAAGCTGATCCGCATGCCGACTCGCCTTCGGAGGAGTCCGTCTTCAGCGCACTGAACCGCTTCACAATGTCCGCCATGCAGTCCGAGGTCTCTCCAGAGGCAGAACCACATGCCAAACCATACCACGAACCTTGAGAGTTGGGCGTAAAAGCGACTGCGTCCTGATTGAAGCTCATGCCGTGATTAGGATATGTGCCACAGAAATGCGCACAGTCCTCACCAAAGGCCCTGGCCGACTGCGCGTCCATTTCCAGGCAGCGCTGACACATGGCGAGGCCGCACAGAAGAAGTGGAGCACGTTCAGCACACCCGCACGTCGAGCACTCCTGCAGGCCCTGCACAGGCTGCACGAAGTTGATCGGCCGGCGTTCCAGGCCCGAGTCGGAATTGAGGCCGTAAAAGACGCCGGGTCCCCGTGACGAGCTCGCCGCCTTCTTGTTTGTTTGTTTGTTTGTTTATTGATACTGTGAACCCTATTGAAGGGTCATTACAGGAGTGGTAAGAAAAAAAAGAAAGCAAAAATACCGACAAATCTGTCATCAAGCGCATTGTACACGTAACAAGTCATTAAAGAGGACGAGAGAAGTATACACAGTGTCCTATAACATTGTAGAAGAGAGCAACAAAAAACATAATCAGGCACACTCAAGAGCATCTACACAGCAAAACACTATATAAAGACACGAAACACAACATAGACTTAACCCAGTCATGTTAGCACACCGCGCTCCCGGAATAAATAAAAGAGTCTAAATTAACCAAAAATGCACTGATCGAAGAAGATTGAACTACGGAATCGGGAAGCATGTTCCATTCTTTTATTGCTATGGGGAAGAAACTATATTTAAATGCATCGTTACGAGTTACTGGAGGAGGAATATACATGCTATGGCGATGTCTATGTGATTCATTATAACGAATGTTGAAATAATCGGTCCTATTGATTTTAATTGCGTTACTGATAATAAGGAACAGAAACTTGAGCCTGTCGAATCTGGTCCTTAATTCTAACTTGGGAAGGTCTGCAAGGTGACACAGCTCTGAGGGGGAGTGAACTCGGCGATATTTATTAAATATGAATCGAGAGGCTAACCGCTGAATCCTTTCTAGTTCGTTGCAGTTTTTTTGCGTGTGAGGGTCCCAGACAATTTTAGTATATACAGTTATAGGTCTAACTAGTGTTCTACAAGCAAAGTTTTTAATTTCAGGAGTTGTACTATGTAAGTTGCGCCTCAGACTCCACAGCACTTTATTAGCCTTATTGCATGTTTCCTCTACGTGCCTATTCCATCTAAAGTCGCTAGTAAATATTAGTCCCAAATACTTGTGTTCATCTACCCTTCCGAGCACATTAGCACGAATACGGTAAGGAAATTCTAAGGTAGTTTTCTTCCTAGTGGTAGACATACAAACAGATTTCGAGGGATTAATGGTCATTTGCCAGTCATCGCACCATTTAGTAATATTGTCTAGGCTGTGTTGTATGTTCATTTGATCACTGGGAGAATTTATTCTATTGTAAATGACACAATCGTCGGCGAACAATCTTGGCAAGTCATTAATAAAAATAAGAAATAAAAGCGGTTCAAGGACGCTGCCCTGTGGTACACCAGATAAAACCGGTAATAAGCTGGACGTATGCCCGTCTATTTCAACGTACTGGTGGCGGCACTCTAAATACGAAGTAAACCATGTCGTTAGTTTGGGATTTTTAAACATAGTATTGATTTTAAGTAGAAGTTTAGGGTGGGAAACTTTAACAAAAGCTTTGGCAAAATCTAGGTAAATTAAGTCCATCTGTCCGCGGGAATTAATCGTTTGTGAAATATCATGAACTAGCTCAACTAACTGTGTAATCGTAGACAAACCTTTACGGAAACCATGCTGTAGTGGTGATAAGAAGTTATACGTTTCTAAATAGTTCGATAAGTGTTTGGTCATGATATGTTCTAGCAGCTTAGAACACGTACTCGTGACAGAAATTGGTCTGTAATTGCTAAAGTCTGAAGTGTTGCCGGTTTTATGGATTGACACTATTCTGGCTAGTTTCCATGCGGAAGGAAAGTAACCATTGCTAACAGAGGAAATAAATATTTTCGTAAGGAACTTAGACACCCACTCAGCATACCTGACTAAAAATTCATTAGGTATAGACCAGAATTTTGAGCCTCTCCCGGGCGCGGCCATTTTGCACCGACCGGCGCGCCGCGGTGCGGGCGTTTCTTTGGGGACTGCGGGGCTGCGGCAGTTCCGCGGCCGCGCCTGCATATAGCCGCGCTTCGGGCGCTAAAAAAAACATTGTCGAGCATACTTCCGCTGCGTGGCTGTGTTGCAGGAAGTATTTACGTTATCAAAGCGATAAAAGTGACGCGTTTTAATGACATTTAGTTTGACATTCAGGTTAATTGTGCCGGCGCTTAGAACGCGCTCGTGCTTATATCGAATTCCGTCTTGGTGCTGCACCGCAAAGAAACTTTTTGTTCAATATCAGGCATTAGGTGTGCGGCTAGCATGCATTTCCAATTCTTATGCACTCTTATTCCTTCCTGCCGGCCGGCCATAAAGCCCCCCCCCCCCTTCCCCAAACAGGGCTTTCTTGTCGCCGCGCCAGTTTATCAACAAATTACCGCTGTGAGCTCAACTGAGTCGCAGCGAAAACAGAAAACAAATTTTGTCATGGTTTATGCAACCTGGTGCATAAAAACGTACTTTCGCTTAATTTATCAAAGCTTGAATAGATATGAGCAGCTAATCCAGCTTTTACTAATTCTGAGGTCCGAAGTCGCGTTATTTTATTCAGGAGCTCTCGCCGCGTGTGAGAGCGTTGCGTAGCCGTTTGGCTAAGTGTGGAAAATGTAATGAAATCGCGCATATTTTCCTTTGAATAAGGTAGATACCGCACAGCTGCGGTGGCTCAGTGGTTACGGCTCTCGGCTCTGGCCCAAAAGACGCGGGTTCGATCCCAGCCGCGGCGGCCGAATTTCGATGGAGGCGAAATTCTAGAGGCCCGTGTACTGAGCGATGTCAGTGCACGTTAAAGAGCCCCAGGTGGTCGAAATTTCCGGAGCCCTTCACTACGGCGTCTCTCATAGCCTGAGTCGCTTTGGGACGTAAAACCTTAATAAACCAAACAAACTAAGGTAGATACCAACAACAGAAAGATACTATAGATAAACATTTACCCCCCAGATACCTCTGACATGCGTGCGGAAAAAGCAGCTGAAATCGGTAGCGGTCGTGCTTACAATCCTGTGCATGAAATGTGTTTAATGGGAACAAGAGCGAGCTCAGCGCAAGTATGCCGAACACGTACTGGTGATCGAAAACACGCGCTCCGTCGGGACAACCTTCAGTCTGCAACTCGCCTATCCAGTTACTACTCCACTGAGTCAGATCAATAGGTCTACATTCTGATGCATAAAATTATCATAGATGATATCGCACGTAAAAGGCGACAACAAACGACCCGACAGCGCAGAAATCTGCTTAGAAGTGCCGGTTTCCAGTCCGTGCACTACCTGGTCGACTACCCTCGGACGTCACGTTAACGAGTAACTGCGCACAAAATAACCGCAGTACTGTCTGGAAGAGGGAAAATGTGAGTAGTGACGCACAGCACACACGCTAGCTGATGGAGCTCAACAACGGCAGAAGCGAACACGTAAACATGCGTTCTACGCGCGGCGCCGGCGCGACCCGCAGTCCCTCGGGCCGCGCGCGCCGACAGTTGGCGACTGGTGTCGAGAGTAGGAGCGCGCCCGCACCCTGCGTGCGAGGGTAAAAAAATCTGGTCTATACCATCTGGTTCGGGGCTTTTTGTGTGTGTTAATATTGAGTAACATGTTCAGAACACCTTCTTCGGTTATCACAATATCTGAAATTGGAGGACGGGTAGAGAAGTCATAATGGTGTGGCAACGTGCCATCATCCTTCGTAAAAACAGAGGAAAACTGAAGGTTGAATTGTTTAGTGTTTTCTTGAGTGCTAACCTCAGCATTTGAACAATGCTTCCGCTGCACACGCCTGTACCGTCGCGATTCTCTTCCATAACTGGGGGAAGGGTGCAATGATTTTTTACCTCGAACTGCACTTAAATCAAGCTTGTCACCTGTGTTGTCGGCTATCAACGTCTTTATCGCTCGCGGTCACTCTGGAACGATGGTCGCCCTACACCCATATATAACAGCTGCCCAGTCTATGCGAAGGCGTAGGGGACGACCACGTGGCTGGCTGCGTTGCAGACTGCGTCTCGAGTCCTGCCGGGAGGATTCGAGTGTACATAGTTTCCGAGAAAAAAGCACAGGTCAAACCGGGTCAGGGCGAGGAGAAATCCCCAACTGATGCCCGTTTCACATGGTGCGATTCTTGCCACAGCGCACTGCGATTTCAGCCGCACTGCGACAGAAAGGCACGCCGCTCCCGTCGCAAAGCGGCTGCGGCAGGCTTCCAACCAGTTGGTCGCACGCCGCACAGTCGCAGCGATCGTTGCGAACGACGCGGCCGTCAGCCAATAGAATTCAGAAGTGGACATCACAGGAAACGACGTAGCGGAAGACGTCGAAACTGCACCAGAGGTATTTTCACTTTGTTTGGAAGCGCTCGGGCGAGGAAGAAAAAACTTTTTTTTTCCTCCACGCGCTCGGGTCTGTTGATTTCTCAACATGTCACGTGCATTATTTAACGAGCTGCTCATCGTAGTTGCGTACAAAAGCAAAAACTTAAGAATACCTTATTTGCATAAAGTACTTGATATTTTAATAACAGCACATTACTTCAATAAAAAATGAAACTTTAAGCGTGTTCTACGTTTATTATTGGAAAATTATGCGTGGGCCGCTCGTGCCGCACCAACAGAAATCGCAGGCGCCGCAAGCATGTGAAAGGGCTGTCGCGACTGGCGCCGCTGCGACACTGCGACTGGACCGAAGTTTTTCGTTCGCGTCGCATCATGTGAAACGGCCATGAGGTGACAGGCTGCGATTACGGGAAAGAGATTGCGAGAGGGGGAGGTTTAACTTCTTTCCTTGCCCCTTCCTCCCACCACCCCACTGGCCCCCGCGCTGACTCAGTAGTTGTGGTATGGTAGGTAAAGAATGGGAGATGTGAAAGCATACAGGCACTTTTGTGCAAGCCGACTGGTCTCAGCTGGTGCTGTGCACGTGGTTCCCTAAGGGTGGTGACATCCTTTGAGGTACACTTGGTTGTAAGTTCCGGGGTTTTCGTGGAAACTTCTCCGTTTTGACTCACTCCCTGGAATAGTAGCCCAGTGCCTCCTTTGTATAGAGAGCCTACATTTCTTCCTACTTTTGTGTGTGTGGGGGGGGGGGGGGCGGTGGAGGGGGGAGGAAATAGGGGCCGAACGGCTGCTGCCAGCTTTTGACATCGCGTGCGGTTAGCAAGGGAAAAGTACCTATTTTTCGAAGAACCCTAAAGTGGCGGTCAGTGGCACTGTAGCCAAGGGAATGAAGTATGAAAGCTGTTACCCCTCTCAAGTCATAGGGTGGTCAACGTTGGGTACACAAAAGAAATCGGCAGTTACTCAATGCAGAAATACGTGTACAAAGTTGGGGGAAACCATTGGGTACACAAAAGAAATCGGCAGTTACTCAATGCAGAAACACGTGTACAAAGTTGGGGGAAACCATTGGGTACACAAAAGAAATCAGCAGTTACTCAATGCAGAAACACGTGTACAAAGTTGGGGGAAACCATTGGGTACACAAAAGAAATCAGCAGTTACTCAATGCAGAAACACGTGTACAAAGTTGAGGGAAACCATTGGGTACACAAAAGAAATCGGCAGTTACTCAATGCAGAAACACGTGTACAAAGTTGGGGGAAACCATTGGGTACACAAAAGAAATCGGCAGTTACTCAATGCAGAAACAAGTGTACAAAGACCACCTCCCTCCATTCCCCCTGCTTAACTTCCACTACACAATTACGAGTTCTTGCTAATCCGGGAAGGAAATTTTTGGGGTAGAAAAAGTGCATGTATGCCAAATGCGCTGTGAAAGTGATCCGCGTGACCCATTTCATACATAGGCCGACTTCTGTTAGCTACAATGTGGATGACAACAGGGAGATTTAGAATACGGGCATCCTATCCGTTAGGGGAAAAGCAGGAAGGGGGGAGGGGGGGGGGGAGTGCGGAGGTGCACGATAGTAAGCACAGGGAGGGGCGTATTTTATTGACCTGCGCACTGTCCCCCCGCTATTTTTATGCCCCTCACCGATAGGGCCACCGTATTAAAAAGGCCTCTGGTGACCACGTGGCTGACCTACTTGACCCCAATTTCCAGGAAGAGGTACACGTCGTCACAAGGAAACAGAAGAGCTGGAAAAATTGCCTGAGGAAGGGATCCCTGGAGTGTTCATTCTGAGCTCAGTCTTAAAATCTGCGAACAACTACAGCAAATCCACAAGAGCATTAGTTGGGGTTTAGAAAAGCCCATACGGCCATTTTAAACCGCTCAAGAAGTATGTCAAAAAAAGCAACAGTTTGATCCTCCCGAGCCAACTCGTAACGAATGTACCAAAAGAATGCGAAGAATTTAAAGCTTTTACAGATACAAATGCACTCCTCAAACTCAAAACGCTATTTCTCAGTACACTGAGTGCTTTGAAACACTAACTGAGCACGTGGCTGCCATGCTGCCCAAACCATGATGAAAACAAGCAAGAATAAGGCTCAGGATATACTTGCGTCAACATGTGGATTGTTAAGCAAAACATGTGCGGCACTAAAGTTGATTAGTCACCAAGTTCATTTTGTTATTTGTGGCGAAATAAAATTATTACATATAAAATTGAAAATTCTCGCTTGTATTTCATTCAAGTATCCCTCTAACACGTGGTGCAGCTGAATAAAAACAGAATTCTCTCTCTGATGCATTGATAATGCGCAAACCCGGCACGGTTGCGCTTGGTTACTGAGAAGGGCCCAACCCCAGTCACGGGATGTTGATACTCAGGGTCGTCGGTTTGGATACCACCGGCAGGATAGTTGTTTTGTCTTCTACTTTCTTTTAGCTACTTTCCAATTATTCAAACATGTTGCATCATTTATTTCTTCTCATTAAAAACTCTGAGTTTTTTTAATGCACTTAGCTGGAGTACGCAGCGCACATTCCGTCGCGAAGGCTCTGAACAGTGCAACTATGGGTCTTGGCAACTATGGGTCTTGGCAACTATGGGTCTTGGCTAGCTTGGCTGGTAACAAAGTGGCACCAGTGACAGTAAGTTGAAGCGCTTGTACTCTGGCTTAACGAAACGTTTTTTTCTTTAATTATGGATGAATAACATGAGCGCATTACGAGTCTTAGTTATTAAAAGAAGAAAACTACGAAAATATAAAAGAATGTTAAACCTCGCACAAACAAATCTCTTGTCCTTGCTATATTGGCAATGCACACGGCATAAAGTTGGACTTGACAGGTCAAAAATAGCCAAATCGATCTTTTTAAAGTAACGACCTGCGTCCTGCGAATGTACAAAGCCTAGGACTCCGCTGCACATGTTCATCCACGAACAACGTATCCTCCCTAAACAACGCCACGAACTGCGAGACAGTAATTCGGTGCAGTACTAGCATCCTCTACGCCCTCCCAGAAGCGCGTGTGGTCGCCGTATGCTCGAACCCCAGGACAGAAGACGCGGTCAGGCTCTCTAGCCTCGTTACTCACGGATTAAACAGATTGCGTGCAGTGCAGAAGGCGTGCACCAGTGACTCGATCACCCCTGCTGCTCTTGCCAGGCTTGGCGAAGCCAGCGCCCACCGCATCATTACAAACGATTAATTTTGGGAGATATAATGGGAGGGACCTTTGGCGACCCGACCAGGTGAAAGTTCCCGGTGATAGTATTGCATATGGGGTTTGAGGGCACATTCACAATGGCGAATCACTGATGTCACGCGACGGATTTCGATCGATTAGTTAGGGTTCGAGAGTAGCAGAACGGCAGATTGGGCGAGTTGGTGTTCCATGGTGACAAGTACATATAAACAGCGCTAAACAACAGGACCAGATAGAGGAGTAGACAAACACGGCGCTGACAGGTTGTTTAGCGCTGTTTATATGTACTTGTCACCAGTTTCGAGAGCACTAGGAAAGGGGATAAGGATCGTAACAAATCGGCTAAACATTCATAAGGTGCATATGGAGTATTCCTTCGAACTGGGATTCGGCGAGGCATACAAAAAGAAATGATCGGCTCAACTCGGAGCAACAAAGAGGAAAGAGGAAATTGCCGGATATGGCGCGGACAGAGGCTGCATGCCGAAACAGGAAAAAAAAAAAAGCGAGACAAACTCGTCCCCCATCCCCCCCAGCCATGCTCCCCTCCTGCTATCAATCCGACGCCCTCCCTCTTGCAATAACACCTCCTTCCCCACCCCATTTGTCCCCGACACCATGGGCTTTGTTCACGACTTTTTCCACTCCCTGGCCTTGACCACTGCACGTTTTCTCGGAATGTTTCTCGGGTGACCAATGATCGCCCCGCCGGCCTCCGAGATTGAGGGCCCCAGGAGAGGGTGTTGCCAGGAGGCGACGGAGAGAGCGGTGTGCCCTTTCCCAGCTCGCACATCTCTTTATAAGCAGCTGGTGCGCAGTGGTGGACGTTCGTAGAGATCGTGCGAGTTTCTCAGAGCGTAAACTACTGAGATCTTCTCCAACGACTACGGTGCGAGCTGCTTTGGAGGATTTTAGAGCCTGAAAGCATCGGCCGTCCAGACATGGAAGAAAGTAGTCATTCTTCACGGAGAGGCGATAACTGGTACGTGCTGAAGGGCTTCGCCTTCGCCCTCGACCACCGGCCCATCAAGTTCACCGAGCGTATAGACAGCGTGTATCTGTGTGTGCTTTGCGGAGAGCTGCCGGCAGATTACATCCGTCTTCGATGCGGTCATAGCATGTGCTTCGACTGTGCGGGAATGGCCATGAGCTCGTTGGGGCTCTCTGGTGAAGACAATGCGGGTGCTTTCGGAGCGTGTCTAATCGACGGAATGACCATCATGGAGAACGAAGTCTTTACCATCCACGTCCCCTTCGACTTCGTGGCCAGCTTGCGCGCCCATTGCTTCAACGTCGAGCACGGCTGCCCGTACCAGGCCCCGCTACAGGATGTCCGGGAGCACATCGAGTTTTGCCGCTTCCAGCCCGTGAGTTGTGGCTACTGCGGGGGGCAAGACATACCCATCAAGGACATCTTCAGGCATCGGCGCATTTGTCCCGGAGGGCAAAGCGAGACGACCTACGTCTCTGGAAAGCGTTGACAATTCCACGGCTGCTTGTTGACTTGCCAGAACAATGCTGGAAAGCGTCGACGGGTTTGTCAAGCGCTAAAAATGGGTACGTTCTAAAAGGCTGGACCCTACTCTTTACCACTGGAATTGGCAAACTTCCCATGGCCTCCACGAGTCCCCAGAAGAGCGCTTGCGCCTCGATGGATCCCAGCATCGTCGAGTGGATGGCTCACCAGGACTGCTCCGACTCCGAGGTGGACTCGCTCCTGAAAGACGACTACTGAACACTGACCCAACACAAGATGACATGATAGGCACTGCCCTCCGAAAGCACCTGTTGTTGCAAGTCTTTGTGCTTCTCCCTTACCATTCATCCCCATTGTCTTTGTAGTGTATTTATAATTTCCTCCTTATGCACAACTATCCCCTCATAACTTGTCAGATAATTGGTAATAAAGCTTTGTCAAACAACGTATTGTCTCGGACAGTCATTTATCTAGCCAGGGCGGCTACCATATTGGTCAAAAACGAAGACACGTCGAAATGTATCCAAGCGTGTCTGATCATTTTGCTGCCTGCTTCGGTCTGCATCGCTGAGCGAGGGGAGTCTGGAACAAATTGGCGCCCGCGATCTCATGTGAAAGCCACCTGCAGAGCTGCTACTGCCGCGGGAGCGCCTCTCTCTGTTATATCTATGGATTCTAGATCTTTTAGTTCGCAGATTATTTTAAGACAACTCTTGCCTTTTATGGGGGCAAAAAACCCTTCCCCTCAGCTTTGTCAAAGAGTTAGCTTTCCGTTTTTCGCCCTGTCTTGCGAAAAGCTTATATCATCTCTTAACCAGCTGGCAGACAAGCTGCTCTTGATTACTCAGGGCCAAAGTACCGTAATCTTTCTTTCTATCGAACATAGGGACCCACTTGCCTGATCTCAATGGTCTAGACACGCGGTTGGCTCGACACCAGCTACAAGGCAACTCAGATTTGAACTTCTTCTGTCGATAGATGGCAGCACCTGAGTACCCCAAAAAGGAGGGAAGTTCTATTGCCCCTCCAGGTGTGTAAACTACACCGCGACACGAAAGTATTCGTACTTCCGCTAAAGTGTACTAGAATAGTCTAGTTCACTTTACTTCCGCGTACAAAAAGTAGAGCCCAGAACTTTCTGCAGGTATGCGGCCAAGGTTCCGGGGACCGTAGCACAAAAAAGGTAACCCATCTCAAGCCGTTGAGCACAGAAGGATGTGGGGGTCATACCATGGACCATTTCCCAGTAACCCACCAATTTAGCCGTTTCCGGTTTGGGTTGCCTAAGCTTCCTTGAGTCTTTTCTGCGAAAATTCTTTTACTGTGGTAGGGTGGGGTTACTGGCTTCGCCTGAGCAGACAGGTGTGGTCGGTTAAAATGGCGGAAGAGAGGCTTGGTGCATCCGCAGGACATTACCCGGAAAAGGTTCCATTGGGTTGAACATCTATGTAGCCAGCCTCCAAATAAAAGGAAAGAAAGGAGCTCCTAGCACAAGGCCTTATAATTAGTTTTCTTCCCTTTCCCGCGCAGCCTTCCTTACATAGCTACAGAAGCATGTCCTCGATTCTAGTGACAGCCTGTAGCTTACATCTGCCTAGTCTCGTACGAACCTTCCCAGCGCCGAAAACCCATCTTCCGCTTCTCAGCACTGTTACGACCCATCTTGAGAGCCGAGATGAAACGGAGGGAGATTCAACGTAGCGGCAATTTTGACGGGTCGTTGACTTCAACTTGACCCCACGATGACCTCACGAAAAAGGGTGGCTTTCTGGGAAGTGGCCGACGAGGCTCTTCCCACACTCGGCTCGGCGAAAACGACCTCCCCTTCGAGAAGCAACCGACGACAGGAGAAGAAAGGGTGTCCCTCGTCTTGAAAAAAAAACCCGGAACGAATCAGAGGAAGCCTGCGCAGCTGCGGCTGTGACGTCAACACGACACAATGCTATAGGAATGCGGACTGCGGACTTAGGAATGCGGACTCGCCAGTTCCCACGTGCGGGCTCTAAGCAGGTGTCTTAGTTGGCAGTGACGTGTGGTGGCGATCTTTTGTGCCGCGATGGAATGTCGCCTGGTGCAGGGGCGGAGTCTTGGGCTATATAACCTGCGACCAAAGTGGGCACGAACGCTCTGGACCTTCGGTAATAGGTTCATCTAAAGTCCCTAGATCAGCTTTGTTAAGTAGCGACAAGTCGCTCCTCTCCTACCGCCCTTTCCCCTGCGGCTCGCGTCGTCCGCCATGTTCTTCCTGACGCGCTCCGATGGTGTGGTTGTATGCACTGGAACGGCGGACCTTGCAGAGTCGCGGCTTTGCTGTAAGGGGCAGTGAAAAATGTAGTAAATGCGCTTGGTATGAGAAGAAGGGAAACATGCCAGTAATGCGCTCCGAATGTGATTTGCGTTCAGTTTTGTCGGAGACAGCGAGTGCGGCAAAACTGCAGTTGTGGTGCGGCGGCCAGTTCGCGAGAGAACACGGACACGCGTGCAACTTTATATATAGCATATTATTGCAAAGACTACCAACGGCGGTTTGTGGCGGTTTGCGGGGCAGTTTTGCTGGCCGGTGAGAGAATATTGACGGGACAGCAGTGCATTTGTTTCTTTATGCTAAGCTTCCTCAGAATTATGGGCTCGAATTGATCTTCAGTAAAATGGAGCTTTAAAGAAGGGTAGTCGTATTAGGAATATATATGAAGATGAAAAATACAAAAACCTAGCTGTGCAGGTGAACACACTGAAGTCCCTTCATGAATTGCTAGGACAGACGGAAGCCGATGTCTGCGGGGTGCCGGTATGCACAAAATAATTACGGTGCTGCCTCGCGGATTACTTGTATGGTGGGAATAGAATGAAAGGAATATTATGGGCACTGGATGCTGAGACTGACCGTTGGTTTCGCACAGCAATAAAATTCCTTTGCGCCCGCGTCACAAACTTTTGGCACGTAGAGCACTTGTGCAGCAGACACTCCAATAAATCAGACATGCTATGCGCGAGTGTGAACACATGTAAATTCATCTAATTGGAGCGCGAGTTATGTACACACCGCCAATCTTTAATAGTACCGCGCGAGCGTCGACTGGACAACGCCTTATCATGGCGCGGAGCGCGAATCAAGCGAGAATAAGCGCATTTGTTTCAGATGCACTGGTTCTCGCTCGTTTTGCCGCTCAGCGCTGTCATCAGGCGCTGACAAGCCGGCTGGTCGACGGTCGCGCGGTACTATTAAAGAATTGGCAGGGCGTACCGCAGAACACTTCGCAAGAGGTTACGGTTTCAGGGCGCATTACTGAGCGAAAAGGTTTTGGCTACTTGATATCAATGGACCAGCTGCAGTAGGTGCCGGAGTGGGGCCGTAGGCTGAAATACGCGCGCATACTTGCACTGACATGCATGTTTACGAAATGACAAAGGCGGACAGCAGCGCGTAATCAAACAATCGTCAAGCATATATTGCGAGCTGGGAGCTTTAGCAATTCTGAATCGCCAGCCAAAGTTTGCTACTAGAGCATCGAATCTCAACGATGGAAAACAGGAATTGAGCTTACATCGTATAACTTGCTAGAATTCGTCAGCTTGAAATTTTTTCTCCCAATCCTGTGGAGCCACGCTTTCTGTCGCACAATATCGTTCTTCGCCAGCGGCACTGAAAACAACGCCAGACCTTTTCCTGACTGGGTTGAGTACCCGAAGGTGCAACAGCCCGGAATTTCGGCTGCTGCTGCGGACACAAAAAAAGAGCCCGATAAACTAAAGTGACTTCCAGCAAACAGCGACAAATATAAAGTCACCTCCACTGAATGTCCGTGGCCAGCACAACTATACTGTCACGTTGTAGTGACGGCAGTCCAGCGGTCAGGAAGACAGCAACAAAACTTGCAAACGAAGCTCTTTATTTGTGCTGACTTGCGCCCGCAAAACAACTGAATCACTCGGCGGCGCCATAAGCAACAGACGTGCTCGTCAGTAGCCGAACTACGAAATGCCGGCCGCTCGCGGCATCGCTCAATTTAAAGCCGTCAAGGAAACTTCGAGACAACCAGGTCAGGATCATCTACAGTAATCTGGAAAAACGTAGATGCAGCTCTGCACGACTGCGATCAGTGGAGGTTAGTCCGGGCGCTTCTCGCGTCACGAAGAAACGTAGCGTGCAAGCGCCGTCAAACTATGCAGCCGGACGACTTAGGAAGAACATGGCGGAACGGAACTAGTTCCCAACCGGAAGTGGGCGCTGTCCAATAGTGTGCGTCGGCGGCGCCGCAAACGTTTTCGGTACTTAGCTTTTTTTAGAAAAGCTCATAAAGGGACTTTAGGTTCATCCAGTGGCTCTGAGCCTTGAGTATCAAGCTCATCCAGACGCTCGACGCTATGAACTCTTAAATTTTGATTCCTTGTTCTTCCTTTGTAAATTTTTGTAAATAAGTGTCTCAGTTTCTTGCCATTAAATCTGCTTGTTTTTGTAATCTCCAACCATCTGAAGTTCAGACAGTTCCTTCATCCCGGACGAGCCCCCTTGGTGACGCAACAACTGGCCACGCTACCTCGAGCCGTAACAACTGGCCACAGCGGTGGGATCTGCTACCTTGCGTCGCAACAACTGGTGGCAGCGGTGGGATCTGCTACCTTGCGTCGCAACAGCACCAACAAGGCATTAAGCAAATCAAAGTTGGATGGAACTTAGAAGGACGAGAAGTATGGTTTGCAAAAGCACCGAGAGCGTTCTGTAGCTATGCATAGTGACTGAAAGCAAAACTTTGGCAATGCATAAGCGAGTTCTCGCTTAGCTCTGTTTACATGAACCAATAACGTCAGGTTGAGTCGGGGGTCGGGCTGAGCGAAGTCAACCCAACTCAACCAACGCGTGTTTACATGACCTCGATTTTAGCTGGTCGAGACCGGTTCATCAGCAGCGACACCAAGCGTCGAGCACAGCATTGCGAGCGAGCAGTGGTAGCATCCAATTATTAAAGAGGAAACTTGGGCTAGTTGGAAAGCGTTTGGAACCATATTTGCTAGCGCTTACTGAACGCACGGGACCAGAACACAAATAGACAGGACAGACGTTAGTCTTCAACTGCCGTTTATTCGAAAAACAATCAATATAACACATCTCAAAAATGCCGAACTCACACACGCGCAGTAGCAACGCCACGCTCCAGGTGCAACATTTCTTTTTGTGATAGATTAACAGACGGGGTGCTGACACATTTTGAACCTTCATTATCAACGCACATAGCTTCAAAAATTTCACGTTCCGATTGGGTTTTCATTGTACCTAGAATGATTGTTTCTGGAAAGATTGGTGTGCAAATAACTAAGCGCTAGCAAATAGTATTCCAGTAGCATCCAAGATTCAGGCACACCACCGCTGCTTCGTAGGTGCGACGGCGCAAGTGAAAAACAAGTTTGCATTTATCCTCTCCCCTCTGTTTTTTCCGCCCGGCAGGGTTTACAAGCACATCGGGGCAGGGTGGTGTTGGTTGAGTCAACCTACCCCTTGCGGCGGAGTTTACTCGTCCCGACCCCTTGACTCCTGACACGACTCGGCGCGTTTACATGAACCCAGAACCGGTTTTTGACCCGGTAACTCCACTCACGTGTGTTTTGGTGCGAACAATGCCTTACTGTGTGTGCTGCGGGGGTCGGGGGGGCGCTTTTGGGTGCGGCCTTGCAATCCGCTTCCTTTTCGCACCACAAGCTCGAGAAAAAAAGAAAAGCAAAAATCCTTTCGAAATACAGCCCAAGCAAGAAAAAAAGGAAAGAAAAAAATCAAGTTCGTCCAGGTTCTAAGAAAAAAGTGTGCGCACGAACACAGACAAGGAAGAAGTTGGTGGTAGAGTGTAGTAGCGACAAAATAATTTGTCGCCAGGTGGAACCACGTCGCACTAGTAAAATTTTAGCGCGAAATTCAAATTCCCGCAGAACATACATACACAACTTTCAGAGCCTGTAAAACGCAAACACTAGGTTCGGTATGGATAAAAATTGCGGCTTAAAAATAAAGAAAGAAAAAGGGAGGAAATGTTGCGGACGAAATTTTGATATTTGGCTTAGTTTTTTCCCGAGATGACATGAAAGTTCGACATATCAAAAAGCACTATTTTTCTGGAACTTTGCGTGTAATTGGTAAAAAAATGAAACTTAAACAATAAAATCTGCCCGCAACATTTCCTCTATTCACTAAGGAAGAAAACACTGCCACAAACTTCATGAAAATCGAGCCATGTTTAGACACGGTATAGCTTCTGAAAGTTCCCATGTATTTCCTATGGACACTGCCACTGGTGAACCCTCTTAAAGCAACATAAGTGGCACGCCAAATATTAACGCGGTAGCTACATGGTGTCCGCGTTGTGAGCGAAAAGCGACGGGCGTGGCTCTGGCTGCTCCAATCCCCAGAGAGCAGCCTATAGCAGGGCCGCCTAGGTCACGTGAACTTGATGCGTAATCAGACCCTGCCTACCAAATAAACAGCCAACTGCCCAAAGTGACAGGTGTCCGTTAAATTGGACTCTCGGAAAAGAAATCTGGCCCGCACAAGTCTCCCCACTGGGAGCACCTGTCACCGCAGGGCAGTGGCGCTAACAACCGCTCCGCCACTTCACTATCGCTTGAAGGAGCTATACGCCCCTTCAGTATTTCCAGCCAATACCTCTATAGGCACTCGCTGGAAATACTGAAGGGGCGTAATCATATTTGGCGTCTCTCAAATAAATGTCATACCCCTGTCAGAGGGCGCACGTCGGAGGTTTTTTCTGCATAGGCGCCTGTCTTCACCAAACGAGCAAGACCTGAGAGTGCGTTGCAGCCCAAAGGTGAAAATGGCGTTGAACTTTCTCACCGGTTACTGTGCGTGTGGTGGCTGAACTGAGAGTCGTAAAGCAATGATGCAACAATTTATTGATTCGTTCAGCTTAGAATTATATTGCACCTTACTTTCTCTATGTAAGAACTACCCGCACCGGTGTTTCAGAGTGAGGGGCTGCAAAGCTGGGGGCCATCAGAAGGTACAGGGCGTCGTCTGGTGCAAACAGCGATAGTGAGAAAGGCCGCCGCTTTCCTTTTTCCTCCTTTTCTATGTCTTTCAGCAATGGCTCCCTGAGCTTTACAGGTTCTGTTTTTTTCCCCACTTTTTTTTGATTTCGTTCAGTCATGCATTCTCAAAATGAGCTATTCTTTTGGACCACCTTCAAGGAGATTGCCAGCAAATGACTCCCAGAAATGCTAACACTGAGCAACAGACGAGAACACCGGCAACGAGGAACACAGAAAACACCACGGGCGCAGTGTTCCTCGTCTTTTGCGCAGTTTTAACCTTTACAAAACTAAGAACCAACTAGCCCGCAAGAACGCCCTACCACAGCAAATGACGTCATGGCAAACTTTTTGCGATTGTTTACGCTGGGCTTTTCTGGGAATATGTGGTGCTTGGCCGCGGGGAGCACAGCCTCAGAAATAGCCGCGTAGGGAAGACGTGGAAAGCTTGAATTCCAAAGTTGTGTCTTTCGTCGGCCAGGGATCTTCAGCCAGGCTCCCCTCTTTTGTACCACGCTTTTCGGAGAAGTCGAGTGCTGTTAGCTATCATGTGGTCCTGCTTGTCTGGTTTGTTCTTTCCCTTTTTAGGCATTCATCCTCTGTCCGCTCCCCATCCTACTATTCCCTGTATTCCCTTTGTTGCCTCGAGTTGAAGTCATCCTTTCCTCTTTGATGCTTCGCCCCATTCCCAGTTCGAAAGAATACGTCATAAGCACCTTTGGAACGTTTAGCCAATTCGTTACGCTCCCTCTCGGCTTTCGCAGTGCTCTTCAACCCTAACTAATCGACCGAAATCGGTCGCGTGATGTCTGTGATTCGCCATTGAGAATATGACCTTAAATCTATTAAATCGCCGGGTACATTGGCCCGGTCGGGTCTGCAAAGCTCCCTCCCATTATATCTGTGAAAATTCCTTTACAAATGATGCGGTAGCCCTGCCTTGCCAGAGCAGTAGGGGTGAGCGATCGGTAGACACACCTTCTAGTTCGTGGCGTTGTTTAGTCAGGATACGTTGTTCGCGAACAAAAACGTGCAGCGAAATCATCCCCATTTCGGTGGTGGTGGTGAAAAACATTTATGGGAAATTAAGTTTTTTTTACAGAAAGGTGATTGGGGTAGGACCCTATTGGCCCTTCACGCTGTCTAGGTCTTGCAGGCCGACGACCCTTGAAACACTTCGTTCTGGTCGGAAAACGCACTCTTCCCTTTCCGTTATGCGGTTCGAACCCACTGCGCGTGTCGCCTGTGACTGTAGCCACAAGTTTACGAGGCGAGACGCGGGGAGATTTTGCTTTTGCTTCTACGTACCGCATTCGTTTCTTTGCTGACACGAGCAGCTGTAAGCGCAACTGAATCTAGAGTCTGCAGTATTCTCTGAGTTTCCACTTGGCCTTTAGAACTTAGCAGGAAGAGGTGTTGCTAGCCGCGGCATCTGCCATCGAAACTTGGAGCACATGAGCTGCGGCTAGCGGGAATAAAAGGACCCGGAGAGGGAAAGGAAAGGGGGGAGCGATAGAAGAAAGGATAGGCGGCTATATACACTATGTACAAATACAGGATATGGACACTCGCAGTTTCTCTGTTTCAACTTTGAAACCACTTCCGCTGGGCAAATCTCCGTTTTCGCGAGCATGTCGATCGGTTCGACGCCTGTGCCAATTCCACGGAAAAGACTCTTAACTATCCCGCCAAGCAGGCAGAAATTACTTTCCAGGGGTGTTATACGCCGCCGGTAAAGAAATTAGAAAGAAATGGCGACGATTACGTTACTTCCTAATGCGATATATGAGCGCAGCTCATCAACTATTCCAGCTTTTCGATAAATTAAGGCAAATAATTCGAGCAAGACATGTATGTACAATTACAGACAACTTTTGTTATTTTTCACACCTTTTCCTTCCTCAAGAAACACTCCTCTAACAGTTCTTGATTTTCACGAAGGAAACTTTGTGGTCGGCGAAATAGATGGATATATGCACGACTTGCTGCATCAGTGCCTGGTTCTCAAGAACGAGGTCTATGCAAGTACTTCGCGAGGTTGTCACAGCCGTTGGGAGGCGTTACGAGCGAGAGGAACGGGTTGTTCTCCCGCATAAGTGGTAAGAAATTCCGGTTTGTCTCTATATGTACATTAATATCCCCAACCACTCTGGCAGGTGGCAATTAATGGTTGATCGTGAGAGTTCGCTCACCGTGGTCAGTGCTAAAGCACGCAGCCAACATCTCTCTCTCATCCCCCCACGTACCTATAAGCGCGATTCAGGCGTCCGCTGACCCAGGGAGCCAGTTATGCGCACTTCCTTTCCTTACAATGATCGCAGTGCAAAACGTTGTCAACGCCGGCGCCAATGAACACAATGAACGCCGACAGCCTATGGCTTCAGCACACCACAGCCAATCAGATCAACGGCCTTATCCGCCGCATCAGCACCCGCCGCAGAGGTATGAAGGAGGATGACCTCTGTCGGCTCACGCAAGCTTTCCTCATTAGCAGGATAGTCTACTCCTACCCCTACTATCACCTCCGCCGGAAGGACGAGGAAGCTGTTAACAGCATTATACGTTCAGCGTACAAACCGGCACTGGGGCTACCTCAGTACGCCAGCACACAGCACCTCCTCCAACTCGGCATCTACAACACCCTCGCAGAACTCATAGAGGCACACAAGACCGCCCAAATCCACCGCCTCTCCCGCACTAAGCACGGGCGGCTCATACTTGACCGTCTCAACATCAACCCCATAGGCGACGTCCACCCCACGACGCCCATTCCGATAGGGGTCTATAGCCGCCTAGTTATAAAACCAATCCCCAAAAACATGCTACCTGGCCGCCATGATACGCGCCGTCAGCTGAAAGCCCAAGCACTAGATGCCACATACCTTGCCGACGAACACGCAATATACGTAGATGCTGCACGGCAAAGTGCAAACACATACGTGGCTTGTGCAACCACGCCACAGTCTACTCTCGTCACCGCCGCCACAGTACTAGCTCACTCTCCGACTGCGGCAGAAGAAACCGCCATCGCGCTGGCCATCGCTTACCCACGTACGCGCACAGTCCTCAGCGACTCCAAAAGAGCAATACAAAATTACTCGGCAGGTTTTATCTGCCACCCCGCTGCACGCATTCTTCGCGGCTGCACTCCCGACCATAAGATCAACCTGGTCTGGGTACCCGCCCACGCGGGAAACTCTGGAAACGAAGGGGTCGACCGACTAGCCCGAGGACTAACCAACCGGGCGGCCGGCCCCACGGACCCAGACGCTCTTGCCGAGGCTCCCCAGACCTTTGCCGAAATTACCAACCTCTACAGAGAGATGAGACGCCAGTTCCCGCCTCCACACCCCGACTTGAATCGAGCGCAAGCCACCTTGCTCCGCAGGTTACAGACACACTCTATCCTTAGCCATTCTAGACTTTCACTTATCACAGACGGGGAATACGACCCCCTCTGCCAAAATTGTTACCAGGGAGAAATCGCCACCCAGGCTCACATCCTCTGGGGTTGCGCGGGAAATCCGCCCCCTCGAACCTTACTGCCAGCTCTCTCCGAAGACGGATGGAACCAACTCCTCAAAAGGCCAGACAAGAGCATCCAACTGGCACTCATTTCGTGGGCCCAGGAAGTCGCCCCCACCTGGGGGCCACACCAAGCCCACCTGCCCTAAATCCCGCCAATCTATGGCAATAAAGTTGTTTCTCTCTGTCTCTCTCTATGCGGGCCGGGCTCTATTATTTTACTTTCCTTTTAGACAGCCCACCCTAACATATGTCTCTCTCTATGGCTTCAGCACCGCGTTTCTGGCACAACGTTGCCAATGCCTGCAGCCCACATCTCTTTTTCATCACCCCACATACCTATAAGCGCGATTCGGGCGTCCACTGACCCAGGGAGCCTTCCTACTGCATCCTCTTCCAACTCTCCCTTACTTCTTTGGGCTCGAGCCCACGAGTCGCTCAGCGGAAACGCCCAGGCGCACACTCTCGCCCGAGATCTCAGCTGCCGAGCAGAGTGTATGATCAGCCTCCCTGCTTCCTCTGACGCTAATATCTCACGCGCTTCTCTACTCACCACTTACACGGACATACTCCAGCACTACCGGCTCGAAAGATGTCTCTATCCTTCCGCACACCGTGATCTAACAAGACGCGAGGCCGTCCAATGGCGCAAACTACAAACTGGCAGTTTTCCAAACCCCCTCTTATACAGCAGGATCTTTCTGCAACAGATAGACCCCATGTGCAAACACTGCTCAACTCCAGCCACTCTCATACACATGGTGTGGGCTTGTACACATTACAACACAAACAACTCAAACACCCCAGAGACGTGGGAGTCTCTCCTGCGTACTTCCGAGCCGGCAGATCAACGCCAGCTTATCCAGCGCGCGGTGGAGGCCGCGACATCCCAAGGGATCCCCGCCGACCTCCTCTAAGCCAGCGCAACCGGTCCTTGGACTGCATGGTCCCCTGTTTTTGGGAGTAATAAAAGAGATCACCACTGCCACCAGTTAGGCGCACTTTCTTTCCTTTCCTTTCCCACTCCATTGGTTTCGCAGCTGAAAGCGCGACTAATACCCCTGTCAAGCGAGCAAGTTAAGTGCACTTACGGGGAGTGCGCTTCGACATCCCGAATGACACTTTGGGCTACGCGGTGCTAAACGGGAAGCAAAGCGCACTCATAATAAAAAAAAATGGCTACAGATAATGAGCGGAATTTCTGAACAGGACGATGGAAAAGAAAAAGACTCATAATATTTGATTGTTTAACGTGATAGCGCAAATAAAACGAGGTTCAACAGTTTTTAGCGATGAAAAAAATGAAAATAGAAGAAAAGCCAGGACCAGCCAAGACTATCCAGAATTTTGACAACAAACAAGAGGGCGGCGGGCAGCAATGTTGCATCTGATCACGTATACTTGTTTTGTTGCTTCGCTTGTAGCTATAACCAAGGAACTTTTTTTCTGAAACCAGTGTTATAGCACGTAAAATAAAGTTGTAAGTACTTTTTATGCACTATAAATTTTGTACATTGGAACCGCTGGCGTCGAGGCTACGCACTCGACCAGCAAAGTGTGGTCCGTGAACGCACTCTCAGCGGAGTGCACTCTTCTGCGAGTGACACTCAACTTGCGTCGTTTAGATGCGCCAAAGTGTACTTACAGCAAAGTACATTAACTTGCCCGCTTGACAGGGGTATAAGGTGTCCACTGCGAAACGCAGAAACGGGCCTGCGCGTGAACAATTTTAATGAAGCCGAAGGGTTAAGTGAAGTTTGCCGAGCTATTCTTGTTTGGAAGAGGTGGTGGAGCGATCGCGGCTTCGGCCGCTTATCTGTTTTTTCAACAGCGTCCGCTTCGGCGGACGCGGTTGATGCTGCGACGCGCGTCTTCTTTTTCTCTTTCCTCTGATATTTTAATTCAAACATAGTGGGCGGCGATTTCTAGCCGCCATTTTGTGGCCCAGCACCTGCTGTTTTATTGACTGGGTAACTTTGCGAGGCTGGCGGGCAGGAGCACAAAGAAGGACCACAGGACACTGGGGTCTGGGGGATGGTCTAGGGAGCACTGTATGGAGGACTCTGTTCCCAGAAGAAAAAAAAAGTAAAATCTGAGTGAAGAGCTGAGAGGGGAATTCACTAAACGCCATCGCCCCCATCTCGCCTCCCCGTCCCCCCGCGCTTTTGTTCCCACTATGACTTCAGAGGGGTAACAGTGTTCATCCTTCCTTCCCTGCGCTACAGTGCGCCAGTGACCCCCACTTCAGCGTTCTTCAAAAAGGGGGCATTGTGCCCTCTCTAAAAACCGCACAGCACCACGCGATGTCAAAGGCTGGTGGCAGCCGACCAGCGATCAGCCCCTCTTTCTTCCACCACTCATCCCTAGGGCACACAAAAGAGCCCACTGCGCTGTTGTGGCTAGGGAGCCGAAATGGCGCGGTTTCCACGGAAATCCCCGAAATAAAACCCCTATAATTCAGTCATTAGTGCAGACCTTAATTTTATATGTTTGGACAGGCGGTGTCCAGGCACCTCGTGTCTGTCGTCGCATCGGGGGCGCTGGCAGTGGTGCGGTCGAAGGGGTCCAGCACGCGCTGTACGCCGACGACATCACCATCTGGGCTACGCAAGGGCGCCTGGGGGATATGGAGACCAGCCTGCAAACGGCCGCCAGCAAAGTGGACCGCTATGCTCGAGACTGTGGTCTGCAATGCTCCCCGCAGAAATCGAAATTCGTGCATTTGCGTCCCTCGCGTACATGCTCGACCCAAATCAATCTCTTGTTGCAAAGCGGTCCCATTCGGGAATCCAAGGAAATCACAGTCCTCGGACTTTTCATACACAACCAGCGACGCTGCGACACAACACTCGCCAAGCTCCGGCAGGTGGGGGACCAGGTGGGCCGCATGGTCCGCCGGGTTTCCAACAAGCGCGGTGGGTTACGATGCAAAGACGCCTTGCGGCTGGCGAACGCATTCGTGACCAGTCGAATATTGCATTCGTTAAGGCCCAAAGGGCCTTAACGCAGCGCGCCCGGGCTACGGCAAACGCCAATGGGGTACCTGACTAGGCATCCCACCTAGTGGTCGTAAGGGCGTGACCCTTCAAGTCACGACCCCCAACACCTCTCCCTATGATTTAATAAACGTTTTCACCACCACCACCACCTGGCAGTGGTGCCGGTTGCGCCATCTCGAGCCCACCGGAGGAAAGAGCGCTATTGTTGAGGCTGCGGAGTATGGAGGAAAAAAGTTTTTTTTTCTCCATGCTGCGGAGGAACACGAGAGGAATTTGTTGTTGCACGGTTCGTTTAAAAGTGCTTTCGCGTGTAATTTATTCATATTTGGCCTCTCTGCTTGAGGAAAATTACACATCTGAGAAGTTCTGGAAGTGCCCCTGACTGGAAATAAAGACCCTCTCATAAAATATAAAGAAATAACTGAAACACCTAGACTGGATAGGAGAAAGCTCTCACTTCCGGATAGATCACTCACTCCAAAGGTGTGTAGGGCCTGGAGGAGGCTTCAGGTCAACAGATTCTATATAATATAATACAAAGGTATTAATACCTTTGCATCGGGCAAAGGAGTTGTCGAAACGTTTCTTTTCTGGACTGTCGGAAACCGGTTCCGCCGCCGCTTCCACTGTGCTAGCGCGAGGTACTCACGACAGTCCAGTGAACAATATGGCAGCGCCCAGGGAGCCCTTGTTGCAAAGGTCTATACTACACGATGAAGACACTGGGGGGAGCCTCAGCTCTGCAGTAGGTGCCACAGAATGACTTCGCAAAATCACGTGTCGGGATTCTCCTGGGACTAAATCACATAGCATCCCAGACCTTGGCACCTGGAAAGAGCTGATCCAAAGGCACGGCCCGTAGCAGCAAAAACTCATCATCCGTGAGACAGCTGAAGACTTTCTCCGCGGTCTCCGGTGCTGAGAGCCGACTGAGAGGCACCCCCTCCTAATTGCTGCGCCCAGACCGTGAGGTCCCATGATGACGGGAATAAAGTTCATTCATTCAATATTTGGGGCAGAAAACATTGTTTGCAGGTGACTACCCCCTTTGTCGACCTTGCGTTTCTTCCATACGTTTCATTTTTTTTATTCGAGAAGTGTCCGCAGCCTCCCTGCACGGTAGAGCACTATAGTTATAGTCTGGAGGGCGCATGATGCCGTCACCAGCACCATAGTTGCGAAAGTTGCTGTTCTGCTTCGCCATCGCCACAGACGATGCAGATTTCCTAGTAATTTTGACCGCACCAGGCAAGTACTGCATCCATCCGTATGAACTGACCATCAAATGTCTTCTCTGTGCTGTAAATATGAGCCCGAAGAAGAGAGCGGGAATTTTTTCGATTTACTCTGAGAGACGCTGCAGTCTACACCAGCGTGATGAACGGTACATGTGTATCATGTTCGTCAATGTGAGCAGCTGCCGCAGAATGCCGCACAGGCGTGGTAACCGTCTGCGAGTTTTTTTGGGGGGCAAGGCTTGCCGAGACTCGCCGGCATCAACAAAACATATCGGTCTCATATATCCCATTCTTTCAGACATGTGATACCATCAAAGGCTTACGCTGGCCAGTTGTCTAAAAGGTCGGAGGGCCACGCGATGGTTAGAGGCTTCTTCACCACTGAAGTAGCACAGAACACAGGGCTAAGAATAGATGAGACAAGAATGAAGGGCGTTTACCACTCCTGCTTGTGCCCTATGCCCAGAACCCTTCGCTTCTTCCCTCCACATCCTTTCCCTCTGCCCGGCGGACCCTCCCCCGCGGGACCTAGAGAACCTGAAGACCTGGGAGGACTGGGAGACCCTGCTGCACTCGGAGGACCCGGCCTCGCAGACCATCGCCACCGGCCGTGCTGCCAGTGTTATGGACCTCACGAACATAAACACTTGAGTGCAGTGGGGTCGTGCGGGGACCCTGGGGCGTGCCCCGAATTCCTTTGTAAATAAAGTTTTCTCTCTCTCTCTCTCTACGCAGACACCTGACGCCGGGAGAGAGAGAAGAGAGAGAAAACTTTATTGCCGGAAAAGAAGGGTTCCTGGATTCTTAGCAGAAGGGCCAGGTGGCCGTAATTAGCTGGTAGCTGGCGGCGACCTCTTCGGCGCGCTGGACGGCTACCGCCTGAACGGCGCGGGGTCCGAGCTGCGCAGCACTTCTTGCCAGGCGTCTGGTGAGGGAGCTTCAATCAGAGCTTCCGGAGGAGGATCCTCCGGGCAGTCCCATAGCATATGATCGACGGTGGCAGTACTACCGAGACTGGCACCAGAGAGAGAGATGCACGCACGTGCCACATAGAGACGCACGTGCAACATGTCAACATGTCGCGTGCTGTAGAATGCTTCTTTCGGCTGAGCCGGTGAATCATTCGAGCTCAAATTTCGCAAAGAAATAAAATTAGATCGGAAGAATTATTTTATGCTACATTTCCTTGAATCGATCGAAAAAAGTAGGATATTCACATCGTCTGCGGCGACGATGAAGCAAAACATGCCTTTATCACGGCGAGTGCACCGGTGGCGCCATCCTTTTGTCGGCCGTGGAGAATCGGCAAAGGAGGGGAGTGTTTCACGAGAGGTTTGGAGACGCTTCTTCACGAAAGACTTCAAATTTGATGGAGTTTCCAAGAAATCTGGGAGGCACAAAGACTGTCACAGATGAACCGCCTGGCCATCACTCGAACAGGCCAGACCCTCCTAAGCAATTGGTGCACTTCACAGTACCCTACACGGCGGTGGACCAACGGACGGGACTTCCTCTATCGATCCGCAAGAAGATCCATGTCCATCAAATCCCCAGAAATACGCATCCCACATTTAACGCGGAGAGAAGAAACGCCATAGCCGAAAGCCTGCGAAAGAAATGGGATGGCCGCCCGGAGAGACTCTACGTGGATGCAGCCGGTCCAATCCAAGGGCGGATGACCATCGCAGTAACGAGTCCCGAAGGCAAACTGATCAACTGCGCGTCAGTGCACACGTCCAACCCCACTCACGCAGTGGAGGCAGCCATTGCGCTAGCGCTAGCTACCAACCCAAACGCTAATGTACTCACAGATCCATCAATCAGGTCTCACACTCTAAGCCAAACATCCTCCTAATCAAGCCTCAATCATATGGTTTCCAGGCCACACGGAACACACGGGAGGGAATGACGCCACCCACCGGCACGCCCGAGCTCTCTTATACCGGGATTCCCCCTTAGCCGTCGAGGCAGAGGAACTCGTTAAACAGCCGCCGAATACCTATACAGCCAGACAGGCCAGACAGACATACCCCACACCTCACAAAACTCTAGACAAGGCAGAACACACTCTTCATCGACTGCAGAGAGACACTCTCGTTTAAACTCCACCAATGGTACCCCTCGCTCTATACAAACCAGAGTGCCCACACTGTGCAAAAACACAGCTTTTCACATGGTGTGGGCAAGCCAATTCAATCCTGCTTCAGACACACTTCCCAATCCCAGTTGGGAGCAGTGGGAGGCCATTCTGCACAGCGAGGACCCCGACCAGCAACGAGGACCGGTTCGCAGGGCTCACGCTGCGGCGCAGGCCAGTGGGCTGCCGGAATAGGCGGACCACCCAAAGCTCCAGTAGTTATTGTTTAAATGAAGTTTTCGATCAATCAATCAATAGTGGAGTTTTGGCCAAACAAAGTTTTTTGTGGTCACTGAAAAAGCAATTGAAAAAGCGTCTTCAAACCAAAGTGGCCCACCGTACGAGGTAGAATTAAAAAAAAGGCGGGAGCCAGGTGTTAATTCGATTTAATTAGGGAAATCGGCCACACAGGGCAATAAATCGAAGTTTCTAAGAAAGCTCGGAACGTTTATATCGAGTTCCCGCGGCAAAAAGACAAGTTCAGATTCCTCTTCAGTGCACCTTGGATTAAGGAATATGGACACTTAGCTTTTGTGTGCGTGTTTTCTTCTTTGCAACGGTGCGTATGGCGGAGTACGTAATGGTATTCTGCTGCGACCACTAAATAATTTACAGTCGAAATTATTTCTCGTTTCGGTTTAGGTTTTAACAGCCAAACGATGAAGAAGGCCGACTTCAGCAGTAGCAGCGATCGTTGGGCTGTTGCAACCGAAACAGCATGACATAAAAATTCTGTTAAAAATTATTTAGTGGTCGTAAGCGAATACCACGCATGGTGATTCATTCATAGTTTATTATTATTACTACTGCTGCCACTACTACTAGCACTAGTACTAGTACTAGTTGGATGTAGACGCTACGGCAGTTACAAACTTTTGCGAGCTGAAGCCGAAAACGAAACTGATTGGTGCAAGTCGACGCGGTAGTTGATCGTTGTTTTCGTTGTGACGGCGGCGGCGCGCGTAATGGCTGGGTCCTTGAACTTGTGTCGGCCGTGTGGCTGTGTCGGCTGTAATATGCGGCATATTGTTTTCCCACCCATCGCGTCCTCATCACTAATCCCAGCTACGCGATTAAAATGAAAACGTTCGACAGATGCCTGTCTGCTTTTGGGATGCAAATTTAATCGAGAAATGAACGCCAACAAGGTTCCTGTCAGAAAGCACGTTTCGAAACCTTACTCCGTTTCTTCGTCAAGGTGTGACTGCGGGTGAGTAGCAGCTTTGCTTTTTAACACTCACGTAGTTGACCGCTAGGTCACTGTACTAAACTGTGGACCTAGGAAGAGGGTAGGGTTCTGAGGGAGCAATTAATATCTCCCGGCGTCTACTGAAAGTGCCATGACATAAGCAGCAGCCCTGAGCGCGATTGGGCTAGGTCTCCAGCACAATCAAAGTCTACACTGTGGTCACGTGCCTCGCAGTGCTTGGCCACTGCACTTCGCTCACTTTGGCCTATGCTTTGTGCTGCTTCATCTTTTCCGTGAAATAAATAGTTCCCCAAAGACACTCAGAGCAGGAAAGTTAGTTTAGAATGACGGTCTTTGGGACGGGTCAGGAGGCGTCCGATGGTGGTAATCGGCTTGAGTATTGTTCGCACCCCTTCCTTTCCTAGAATGCAAGCCCAAGTTTTGCTGACGCCTTTTACACATGGCATGTATATGTGCCTTTCCCGCTGGCACATGCTTGGGCTAGGCTTAGAATTGTTTTAGTTCCGTCTTTTTCTTTTTTTTCGGTTTCAGGTGATACGTCGAAAGTCTCTATAATTGTCTCCATAATCGCTTTTACAACACAGCAGAAAGCTGCGATCTGCTCTCAGCTCAGCGCCGAATCCACGTCGCCAGCTTCTCCTGTTCTCGACGTGGCGTCACGACCTCTTGACCAATCACAGGTGCCGGCGCGACCGACGGTATGTTCCGCAGCGCCGGCAGCATATTTCTGCTAAGAAAGACAATTCGCGCTTGTTTTTACGTAATTTGCGTTCGATATTTCTGAACGCAGCATGAAAAACTTTAGGACACTGTTGCAAGCCCGATATTCACAAAAAGTGCTTCAGCGTCCTTGTAAGGGAATGACGCGATGGCATTAATGGGTAATTGGTAATGCGAAACTAGTCATACTCGACTTTCACAGACCCCTGAGGGTCCCCATACCATACCATTCCTGGCGCGTGGTTAACCCTGCATGCTGTTGTAGCCCCGCACACCACTGCTACCAGTTGGCGCAACCAGCGTTGGTCGACGGGCTTGGGACAGGATTCGCAGGAAAGACACGGCCGGAGGCGTAGTAGCGAGAGCCGGAGGATGCTGAAGAGGGAAGCTGTACAAATTTAATTCACATTATTTACCTCAGTACGTGAGATACAAGAAGGTAACAGAACGTACATGAGATACACAGGCCTCTTGAGCTTAAGCATGCGGCGAAATTTTTCAACATCCTGTAGAGAATTTGTCTCGGCACTGGATGAATGTCTTGAACGAAAACATCTTCTACAGAAGTCCGTCTGGTTAGGTTCTTGAGATAGTGAGAGAAAACTGACGCCAACCAATATTTTAATTTTGCCCAACGTTTCGGGACCAGCCCGTTCCCTTCTTCAGGGGTGACTAAAGTGTGCCAGCAGCAGCGGGGTGCTGCCTTCGCTCTCCCTTTGTTAGCACGTGGCGCAGTCCACTAACGTACGTGGAGGGGAGCGTTCCTGGAGTCCCATTCATCGCCACCTTTGTGAGCGGGATGTGCCATGACTCCACATGTCGTCTCTTGAACAGGTTTGGCTACACGACGCAGACGCTCACCTCTTCGAAGGCTATTCGGCGGTCGGTACGCTCGCAGTGTTCGGCAAGGGGGTTCGATTCTGAGTTCATTAGCCGGATGTCATTTTTGTGCTGCCTTATTCTTTGGTGGAGGTTTTTTGTTTCGCTGACGTATGGAGCCGAGCACCTGGAGCATGGGATTTTGTAAACGACACCCGGTTGTTTTTCTCTGAAGACGCGGTCTTTCGGTCGTGGTAAGAAGTGGCTTATTGTCTAAACCGGTTTGTGAGCAACCTAGATTCCATATTTTCCCAGAATGCCTGCAAGTGCCTCACTGGTTCCCCTAACGTGTGAAAACACCACGCGCGCGCGTTTCGCTATTTCAGTTTTGGCAGCTCCCCCTGTCCTCCGAGCCTGACGGCGACCTACGCGTTGATTGAAGCCACGTGTGTAGCCAGTCTTCTATAGGTCGGCGAAAACAGTGGTCCCTTCTTCTTTTTTCTCTGCTTCGGAGGAGCAGTTTGACTTTGATCTTCTCAGAATTGAGGAGACGATCGGATTACTTGTGGCTAGTAGGGTGGTTGGAATTAAAATTTAGGTAGCGGCCGGTGTGGGTTGGCTTATACCGAACTTTAGACCTCCCCCTTTTCTTCTAATGAAGACGTCCAGGAATGGCAATGTGTTGTTCACTTCTCGTTAAATTGTGAACATAATAGACGGTTCGACTCAGTTGAGGTGTGCCAGGAAATTTTCGACCTGCGATGTCTTCAGAATGCAGAAGCAGTCGTCAATGTAACGAATGGAAACTTCTGGTTTTTCTTAAAACGACATCAGTCGGTGGCCTCCATCGTCAGGTTGGCAGCAGTCAACGAGATCGCGGCGCCCATGGTAGTGCCGCTGGTTTGCTTATAAAATTCTGCTTTGAAGGAAAAAACTTTGCTACTGGGTCGAGGCTCGTCCTGGTGCCTAGGTCAGCGTCTGCTTAGAAGGCTTGCTTCGCTGCAGAAGCGCTCGTAAAGAGCGAGACCACGTCGAATGAAACCATACACTCGTCTGCTTCCTCCCCTCCCCAGCCGATCAGCTGGTGAGGGCCCGTACTGCGATGGTGAAGTCGACGATGACACCGTGACGTTGCAATTCTTACAGCGGTGGTGAGTCAACGCAGGATAAAGCCGGCCTGGCCAGAACCGCACGCTGACTAGTTTCAACATGAAGCCTCCTTTCAAGAATAGTCACCCCTTCTGACGAGATCGTCGGCTTCCATCTGCAGCGATCGTCGGAAAAGACGGTTTCCTCCCCTTGCTGCGCTGTTTAAGGCCGTTGTACGATCGCTTTTGAGCGGATCCGCCAGGCAGGCGGACTGGCGGACCGAACGACCAGACAATAGGCATTCGCCCCGTTCGGCAGGCGAAAGGAAAGTTGGTGAACTTCAACTTTGGGGCGGACGAGCGAACCGCCCGGCGACCGAATTGCAGCGATTGGCTGCTTTTTACGTGACGTAGCATCCGCTCCTGCCGGGCAAGATGGCCGTCCGTCGACTGAACTGGGGAGCGAGGCATAGGTCGTGGCTGTAGTGGTGGCACCTATGCCGCGAGGCATACTATATTGGCCACATGTTAATATTACGAGTGTTCAGAGCGACTGCGAACTTCTCCGCGTGCTGCAGCGGCGAGCAGCGACAGTTTCCCGAGTTGAAATCGACGCTGATGTAGTTGACAGAGCGCCTCTTCAAACCGACGCAAGACCTACGTGTTGGCGGTGTCACGAAGTGTTTATATGGAGCTGTTTGTGGTTGCTGCAAGCGTTCCTAATTCCTGCGAGGATCATCACGCACAGCGGCGGACAACAGCTGCTCACGGTGAACTTTTGTGCGTGCATGAGCTGCGTAGCACAGTGACTAGTGTCCGCGTAGTGAAAGTGATTGCGATCGAAGCGAGTGCTTTTACGTCAAGGCAGTGAAATGTGCGCCTTCGAGAGCTCACTACGCACGCCGTGCTTTCCGAATGCTGAAATGAACGTGGCGTTGTGCATCTAGTCGCATTCGTTGCGATGGTTGCAGTGATCGCGACCGAAGCGTGCACATGACGTTGTTGCTGGCTACGCATTCGTTACCATTTTGTTGGCGATTCGTGTTGGCACTGTGCTTGAGAATTGCCGTGTGTGCGACGTGACGCGACGCGAGCTTGGCTGCACGGCCGTAGGACTGTTTTGCGGCGACAACAGCGATGTCGCCATCCTTCTGCGCTTTGGTGCTCCATTCAGTACGTTTTGTGATGATGCGTGCTCGATTTACGACTCGCCGGAGAAACTGTGTAACCTGTGTGAAAACATCGGTGCAGTGCAAATGTATCTTCGGGAGCGTCATTTATTTTTATTTCCTGCCGGCTGTGCGCACATTTGCCTGCAATAAACATATCGGCGTGATGAATGGGTGACTGAACACTTCCGCTAGCCATTTCGGTTTAGGTTGTAACAACATGGTATTACGCGATTACAAACAAGAATCATTGCCGCTTTTGAATCACGACTGATTGACAGTGTACAAATCTCTAATATGTGCCAACTCATAAGTCTGTTTTTCATGAGCATTTCAATTGATGTAGTGCAGAAAAAAAATAAAAAGTGTGGCAGCAGCTTATGCAATCAAAACTGACCACAGAGCAAGTTGAGCATAACGAGTCTTGATAAAAAAGAAGAAAAAAATATTGAGAAAACCTTTGCCATTGCTTTTTTTCTCTTTTTGCTTAGCAGTGTTAAGTCAATATTGACAAATGCTTGGCAGTATTCAGTTTAAGTGGGATGTTGGTTTCCACTGCAATCAGAAAAATACAGTGGTCTTGAAGCACCTCATAGGCAATGACAGTGTCTGTTGTTGATTTTGCTCATGGTCCTTTTCGATCCGGGGATCAGTGGTACGAAACTGGATGTGTTCGCAATGCTATTGTTGCAGAGCTGCTCGCGAAATCGGCCTTATTGGTGTTAAGCGGTTGTTCAGCGGCGCTTCCTGGGTCAGCCGCAGCACTTTGTTTAACAAGCCATTCTCGAAGCTTTGAGAAGATCTCGTCGATGCACTTGCATATGTCTGTCTGCTACCACCTTCATTTGCCTGTGACTGCTTGCTACAGACATGACTACTTGCAGACTGCAAAATAAGCCCTGTGGAGCTGGTAAAGCTACGCTAGGAAAAAAGACGATGGTAACAACATCACTGCACAGGGTAGCAATTCTTGCTCTGTTGTCGTCCCTTAGCACAGTTTCGACATGCCAACTTGCCACCGGTGCACCACACAGTACGCTATGATCAAGTTCTGTGAAATTTACAGAAAGCAACAACGGCAGAGGAAGTAGGTTGTATAGGCATATCTAGTGCATGCTGTACAGATAGCTTCCTGCCTTATTATAGCCTGGCCCCTCTGTTTATAATCCTTCATCACCCAGCACCTATGGCCCTATTTGTGTTATTGGCATGTGCTGCAAATCACCAAACACATTTCATACTCTTGACCCTGCTAGATTGTTTTGGCCCATTAAGTTGTTTGATTCAAATCGGCAAGCTTTTAGAAGACATTTCTGCAATAGCCAACTTTTTCTTATTCTTCACGACATGCACCTTGACTGCAACATCCCCCTATGATGCTTTTGTTCTTTGCTTTGAAAAAGCATGCGATTCCCCTATTTATGTGAGGCTGGTTTTCTCGTGCTTTAACTTGCATCCAAGAGCTCTAAACTGGATCCAAGCTTAAACAGCCAGCCTTCGGCAGATTTCCCTTGCCAATTCTTATGTATCTTGCCTTTTCCTGCAATCTCGGACGTCCGCCAAGGCACTCCTTTGGGCCTCAGCTTTTCATTACTTGCATTATTACCGTCCCTTCAGTGTTTTGTCATATGCCTTCACTGACAGCCATATGGGGTGTGCCATATTGCAATCAATACCAGCATTTCAGTTGTTCAAAACAACAATTAGCATGCCCTGGATTGTCCTGTTTGCTAATGTTACTAAGAATGCAGTAATATTGTTTTTTATTGTCAGCATTACATTTTGCCAACTTATAAGGCCTTCCGATAAAGGTATATTCACTGTATACTGGTTCAAATACCTAATAATCCTCATACACCCACCCACAATCTAGGATATTTATACCATGACGTGTTGTTAGTATCACCGTCTTCCAAGTTACTTGCATTAAATTCCCCTGTGTGTCATCAACTTGGGTATTCTAATGGCACATGGCACAAATCTAATTTAACTAGAATCCTTGAATTAGTTCAGTCCTAAGCCGCTTGTTTTATTTTCTCACGCCATTTTTGAAGGTCCAGTTTGACAGCACTAAAAGTGCATATTTGAATGACTTCATCTTATGCAGGTTTTTTTTGCTCCTTACCAACACGTCCCCAACTAATCAGTCCCAACTTGTAGTCTCTCGTGCACTAGGTGCACTAACACTCTTGTGCCTCATTTAGCTCATATGCCACTGAATTTCAAGATTCGTTTTTGTTCGTGCCACAGAAGGCTGTAACGGTCTTGCATACCACAAGGCTGTGTATCTTACTGTCCTTCGAAGTGGTTACTACAGAAATCATGCTATAAATTACGAACTCACTGAGCTCCTACCTGGCACACCATTTTAAAGCTCGCTACTAAACTAACGTCATTTAGGACAACTGAGGTGTGATAAATATGAAAACAAATAGATCTGATATAGTGCTTAGTCACTCGGTAACCTCGGCAAACCAGTACAATGCTCTCTTATGCATAACGTGTTCATTGAGAACTTTGTTCATAATTTATTTCAAACTATATCGGGGCAGATTTACACAATAGTAGCATTTCGGCTAACTTTGCACAAGCTAGCTCTAGCTACCTACATTCGCTCACTGCAAAGCTAAACATGCATTAGTGCACCCACCTGTTGTTGACCAGGCTTCTCTTTGTGCTTGTCTGTTCTGCTCAGCTGAGCAACACACTGACTTCATGATGTGGCTCAGTGAGAATTCTACATGTGTATGCTTATGCATGTAACTGGTATATAGTCACATGTACTAAGGATAGTATTAACTGGGCAATTGGTTCAGCTTAAAAGCTCTCATCATCAGATTGCAGCAAAGAGATAGCAATAAAAGACAAAAGTCATCACTGCCTTTCTGTTTTTCTTCGTCATCCTTTGGCCTGACTTCAACTTGGTTTTTTTCCAACTTCCTTATGACTACTGATGGCTCAGTTAATTCGTTTCCTTGCAACCCAGACTGGCAGTGGAATAAGGATATTTTGCTGAGAAATTGGTAATTAGTAACTAGTACGACATTATTCTATATATAACAAGTGGTGCGGATATCGATTAACAAATACATATTCTCCCTTTTGCTTGCTGCTTTGGGAATCAGAGTTGCCCTTAAAATTTCTCATATTATTTTTTACTGATTAGAAAGGACGTACCTTCAAGATTGCTGTAGAGCTTTACTGGAGAACTTAAGCATCTATGGCCCACACATACTTCAATGGCTTATTTTTCAATTCAATCTGTCCTGAGACATCATAGCTCTTATTTCTGAAAATTAACTTTTTCGCATTCTGCTTCATATGATTGTGTTTGTTTGAGGTAACTGCAAAATATGAAGCAGTTCCCGTTCCCTTGACTATACAAAGCATTCTATCCTAGTCTCCGCCAATATTTGCTATGTAAACTTTCCAAATCGGTTTTTGCATTTCTTTAACCTCTAGGCCAGTGTACTTACTCCCTTATCTAATTATGTATGGATTAATGAGGATGGCACATGTATACTTTTCTGAAATACGGAGCAACCACTTTGTTTTAAATTCATGGGACAGTTAAGAATGCTTTGTGGTCATACGCACAATACGCCACCTTGTTTCTGTGCATGTCAACATTGATTGGCTCTCAACAGAACTTTCCACACTTGTTTACTATGCTGCATACTGGTTTGCACAATGTTCACTGCAATGTCACCTCAGGAAGCACTGGTAAAAGGAAGCGGCCTGCCCACTGTCACTGCAGAACAAAAGCGTGCACTTTAGTACAGTGATGCGCACCATATCCGCTTTGAAGCCACTGAGTGGTATTTCTATTTCGATTTTCGTAATGGTGTGAAAAACATGACGAAAAAAAATCAGAAAAGAAATCAGTATTATTGCGTCGTCATTTTTCTGTGATATTGTAAACACCTACAGTTAACACTGATCTTCCATATTAGTAAAGGTTGGGAACATTGTAATTTCCTCATGTATAGATGCATTCATATCTGATGGTAACATGCTAAAATATGCTGATTTTTTCATGCATGCATAATACACACATACACATACACCTTTTCTTTAATGAGAGACAGTGGCGTGTTTGATGTCATTTGACCACACATACTATGATGTGGATAGAGTTGAAGTGCGGCGGGAGTGAACACGGACATAAGAAGAATGATATACAGGTGATGCTGGATTTCCCACAGCTGAAGAACCAAGCTGGGCAAAAATGATCTGGTTTGGTTTGGTTTATGGGGTTTAACGTCCCAAAGCGACTAAGGCTATGAGAGACGCCGTAGTGGGGGGCTCCAGAAATTTCGACCACCTGGGGTTCTTTAACGTGCTATGACAGAGCATTGTTAAAGGCTGTGAACAAGCAGTCCACATCAGCAGCAGCAGCAGCAGATGCCCTCTCTACAGATGCAACAACCAATCTTGTCAAGGTCACCTTGACGTCAGAAGCAGTAGCATGGACTAAGCCTCGGTACTATTCCCTTTTATCTAAGAGCACACAGAGGCATCTGCTCTACGTCACCTCTTGTGTAGGACAGTCCAGCATACACTGTTCGTGATATCGCTTTGGACAGTTGGCAGTATCAGTGAGGTGTTTGTTGCGGGTTATCTCTTTTTGTTTCATGTTAACTATGCGTATCTATTCCTACAACAAATATTTTTGTTTGCATTGAATTGGCATCTAAGCTCAGCCAACAACCAATGTTCTGTTTTGGTTTTTGGCTGTCAGAACATGTTATCACCGAACACTATAGTCAGATTCAATTTAAGTCTGCAGTGAAGCTCTGCCATCTGGACCGCCGCACAGAATTCTTCCGCGCCAAAAAAAGTAGTCCGCTGTTAAAACTTTTATTGTATACTACCAAAGAAGCTTATTACAAGAAAAAATGATAAGCTCTAGAATTCTGATACCTGGATAGATTAATAAAGTCAAACATCGAACAACTTATTTTGTTTACTGTTATTGGTTAGTGGAGTAATACAGGATGCCTCGGGCCATGACTGAGTGCTAACAACTGCTGTTTCTTTTAAGTTTTATCCTACTATACATGAGGTACGCGGTATGTGTACCAGAATCATAAAATTTCAGTCACAGCAATTTCATCTTGTTCAGATGTTTGATGTGTGTTCCACAAGGTCACCATCCTCAAATCCAGCAAACCAATGTCATGAAATGCACCATTATTTTTTTACTTGCAGTTATGTGGTAGGTAGGCAGCCAACGTCTGTGTTAAAGTACTCCACTCAGGATGTCGGTTTGCTTCTGCAAACAATGGAAACTCACTAAAAGCATGTGTTTGATTGCACAGACGGTTACCAGTTGAAAATAATAGCAGTCATATTCACCCTACATCACTGCTATCATTCAGCAGCACAGAGAACCCTACGCAACGTCGTATAGGCTTGCGCCTACGCTTACGCTGCTGCTGAATGACTGCGTCGGCAGCGATGAACTGCGTGACTAATGGCCAGTTCACCCTGTTTGTGTTGCCCATGTAAGCAGTCAAAACCTCTACAGCCGAGCTACTCATCTGGTAGCTGACGAGAGCCGCGTACAAGAGCAAGAACTTCAAAAACCACGCCATGGCTCAGCCTAAGTGCCGCCTAAGTTCAGCCTGCCGGTCGCCGAGGAGCAAAAAAAGACCACGTTTTCGCGCCGTCTGGGTTGCCAACAGGAGCATGCTATTGGACAGACGGCAATGCCGGGTGCGCCAATCGGAACGCTTTAAACCATCCGCCTCGTCCGCCAGCTCCAAAATGATCGTACAACACCCATTCCGCCCCACGCCCGAGCGAAGGCCGAAAGCGAGCGGTTCGCTCGCTGGCGGATCCGCCCAAAAACGATCGTACAACGGCCTTTACAGCACCGGGGAGGACTGGGGCCTTTGTTTCCCCCGCCGCAGTACGGATGTCCAGCAGAGTCGGCGCTATTGTGACCGCCGCGCCGAAGTTGCTTGCAGACGGGGTGGAGACGCATCCTTCTTTTCCAAAGGCAAATGGAAGACGCTGCTTCCAGCACCTGGACATCGCGAGGAGGACGGCTTTGTTGCCAGTTCACGGGTCTCGCGTGACACAGCCGCTCATTGTCTACGCTAGCCGCGCTTAAGCCGCCACGCTTGAGGTGCAAATAGCAGAGGAGTTCGTCTGCTCCACAGCATGTTTTCTATCGTGCCGCATTCAGAATGCTGCTTGCGATCCGCGTGAATCGGAGAGTCGGTAGATAGTCGTCAGGCAGGATAGCATGCAACTACATCGGATTTGAACGGAACTTTGAGGGGCAGTTGCACTTGTTAGCGATGCTCCGGCCGGTTGAGAAAACGAGCACAGCGACGAAAGTTGGTCGCTGGTTTAATTGCCCTGGATTCTGGATCGAAGGTCGGATAGTGGGCTATGACTGCAGCGTTTCATTAAAACCGGAGAACCGCGTCGCAGATTCAGGCACTTTCACGGGGAAGAGATCGGGGATCCGACCACTTGACAGCTGCGGCGCGTCTACGGTGCTCCTTGCATAACTGTGGACTGTGTATCTGGGCAGAACTCTTGATTTCCGAGCTCTTCTATGGATATGACCTTGATGTCAGCCTCAGATTTTAATCTTAGGGTGACCTGCGAACGTTTTGACGAAGTGATCCCAACCCAGCCACCAAAGCAGAGGCCACCAAAGTTTGTTTAAAAGCTCATGGAAAGGATGAGACCTCGTGGTGTTTTGGACCTTTAATTCTTGGGGCATGCGTTTCGTTCTGCGGTGGAGTCGTGGTCACCCAGGGGGCGTCTTTGTACGATGTGAAGTTTCGTTTGCGTCAGGGTTACACTGCAAGCTCGCGAGCTGGCGCGCCAACCTCGATCCCTGCTTTAACAGCACACTGATTTTTGTGCCGTCTTGTCAGAAGCCGACACGAAAAAAATTCGCTGTGGCTTAGCTTGGTTAAGCCCGGTAATTGCGAAAGCAATATCCGTCCCTACACCATGGTACAGCTGGTAGTATAGCTGGTGGTGGTGCTTGTAGTGATGCATCGGTTATACAATCCAATCCAATTCAATCCAATGCAATCCCATCCATTCAAATCCAATCCACTCCTATCCAATCCAATCTAATCTAATGTAATCTAATCCAGTCCAATCTAATCGAATCTAATGCAATCAAGGTCAAATGATGGTCAATGGTGGTCACGGCCGCGGCACGGTAAAGGTGTGAAAGTGCAAGTAGTATTGCGTTCGCAATAAAAGAGACACGATATTGGCGAAAGGCGGAATCAAGTGTCAGCTACGAGGTACTCTCGTGTCGAATGTTATTAACACGGCGCAAGATGCCAAAGTGAACGAAGCGTAGAAAGCTGAGCTAGTTGGTTGCTAGCACTACTGTCAGACATTCCAGCGGCTAAAAAGACAAGGACGAAGGTAGACAAGACCGGACGAACGCCGGTCCTGGCCAGCGGACGAACCGGACGAAGCGGACGAACCGGCGTTCGTCCTGTCTACCTTCGTCCTTGTCTTTTTAGCCGCTGGAATGTCTCACAAAGTGAACTATATAGTTAGCCAGTTTGCTGTCTGATGAGGGGCCGTTGTGACAATCTACTGTCAATCATGGCGGCTGGCGGCGCTGCACCGGAGCGGATATGCGCCAGTGCATACCACATACTATATAAGCTGTTGAAACATTGCTAATTCAGCTCTGTCATTTGAATTTAAGTCAGAAACCCCGCACATAGACAAGGTATTCTGCGTTGAAAGGTTCTCTAAGGCGAGAAAAAGCTAAAATGCACGTAGTCAGCACTAGCAAATGTCATTCGAATCGAATGACATTAAATCGAAGTTATTATTCAGCTGCTACACGTGAACATTTATTGTCATTGAATGACATTAAATCGAAGTCATTATTCAGCTGCTACACGGGAACATTTATTGTCATTGAATGGCATTAACTCGAAGTCATTATGCAGCTCCTACAAGGGAACATTTATTGTCATTAGGTGCGAATAACATTCGCCATCGAATTAGTTTGGAGAACTCAGTTACATTCGATCTAGATCCGAATGCATACTCTGACACCAGGTATGCAGTAGATACGAGCAACCCGAAAAAAAAGCATGCCGAACGCTACAGTCCAAAACTGTATTTATAGAGCTCAGCTAAAAAATGTTAATTTTGGTTGAAACTATTCGCATTTTAGGTTGTCGGGAGTAGGTCTCACCAGCAGCCAACAGAAACTGCCGAGCGTGTCGGTTTGGCGTTCCATGTGCCTTGAGCATAGAAATACTTCAAGCTGTATCATTTCACGCTCCGCTCGTCTCCACAGATCACCTCATCTCCGTGCTCCCGCTTTCGCCATTTTGCTTAAATACATTTATAAAATTCGTGGTCGAGTTTGTACTTGGCTCGGCTAGCTAAAAAACTACAGGATGGCAAAAATTAATATTTAAAGCCAATTATTTTCCACACAAATCTTGCTGCATACTTTTAAATAAACACAAGAGTTTTAAACACCTTTTATGTGCACTGACACCCCTAAGGTGTACTAAACTGTTTTTCACTCATCATCGTTGCTATAATTTGCGAATGATATTATTTTTCACTGTGTAATACACCTGTCACACTAGCAAATTGAATGTCATTCGAACCTAATGGCATTCGATGCATCGAATGTCATTCGGTCTCTTTCAGTGGTACACGAAAAAAATAATGTCATTCGAAAATGATGGCATCGACGATCAGTGAAAAAAAAAATTGTCCAACTGAACGACATCAGCGCGCATAAAATATGTTTGAAATTGTTGTGCAGTGTTTCAAAAGCGGGTGAGAACATTTGTGTGCCGTATTATAAGCTTAAAATATTATTTGCGGCCATTCTGCACCACTCTAGCCATCAAAAGCCAAGCCAAGTACAAAGTCAACCACAAATCCGATAAATGTAAACAAACAAAATGGCTGACAAGGCGGCGCGCGGACACGCGCAGAGCTTGGAAATGACTTCTAAAAGGTTAACTGCTCAGTTGCGTCTTTAAGTACCTTCGAGCTTAACGAACATGGCACGCCAACCAGCAAGAATCACGCATCCCAAAATGACCGACGGTCGCGGGAAAGACGCTGCTCACGCTCGGCCGCTGTGGTAGGCTGCTGAGACCGAGAGTAACAAGCTTTCCACGACAGCCTCTAGTGCGAACAGATCCACACAGACATTACCTTTTTTTAGCAGAACTAAATAAATGCACTTTCAAAGTTTGGCAGTGTGCATATTATTTTTTTCGCGTCGCTTGTTTCTGCTGCGTATCTGGTGTCCAGAGTACGCATTCTGTTCGAGATCGAATGCGAATGAGTTCCTCTAACTCATTCGATGGCGAATGTCATTTGAACCTAATGACATTGCATGTTCCCGTGTAGCAGTCGATTAATGACATTAGGTGCTAATGTCATTCGATTCGAATGACATTAAATTTGCTAGTGTGAGGAAGAAAGAACTGATTTTCTGTCTCTAACACTCACTTCATAGCGCTTTCTCTTTTCTGCATTTTTCATTACTCTATCATTCAATTCCACAACTTGAACCTTTTTGCAGTGTCTCTGAACCTTGATCAGACAACTAACTTGCTGACCTCCCAAAACAGAAAAAAAAAACAAGGACTAAATAGCTTGCACTGACATCTGTGAAAGGAATTCTTATATATCTCCCGCCATGTTTAAAAACCTCTTTGTTGCCGCACTATGCACGCTGCGTCGTTTCACCATGGTTGTGAGCTCGATATTTCGTGGCTCCAAGCACAGCATTAGCCACGGAGGAAAACTTTCGACGAATACAAACTTTTTCTCACCGCGGAATATCCCAGTAGATCAGTACCAGCGAAGGAAGACGCGGTGAACACCCAACAATGAAGCTTGCACGCGGTGCACCCCCGGAATACATGGAGCGTTATTTGAGGCGATTTTCGCCCGACGGAGCAGATTTGACGCCCAGCGTCGAGAAAAACGCCCGCCGCCGCCGATCATGACCGGCTAGATTTTGACACGCGGCGTCCGGTAAGACCGGAAGCGGCAGCTGAGGCGAGCCAATAGCAACGCAGAAAGCCCGCTCTTCCGGTCATCTGAATGCCGCCGCCATGGCCGACGAGCTACGCAGCGTTTTTGGCACGGAATTGTTATTGTCGTGAAAATAAACGCTTCGTCAGACTTGAAATGTCGCTTTTTTTTTTTAGAACACGGCCGAATCTTGAACCGGAGTGCCTGCGCTCCCTCCCTGAAGCGAATGTGTCGAAGAAAACCGCAGCCGCTGGCGTCCGCGACTGAGCGGGCGCGGGAGGTACGCGACGGCGTGCATTCGAGCACGCAAATCTTTATAGATACTTAAGCGCGCGTGCTAAAATTTGTACAATGATGTCGAAGTGAAACTTTCCTGATTTTAACAGAATGGTCAGCGTCGCTGTTCTCACAGACCTCCTTGCAGAGTGGTGTTTGCCACTTATTGATGTCAGTGTACGTTAAAGAACCCCAGGTGGTCGAAATTTCCGGAGCCCTCTACTACGGCGTCTCTCATAGCCTTAGTCGCTTTGGGACGTTAAACCCCATAAACCATAAACCAACCACTTATTGATCACATTTGCTTTCGCGTCGAGGGATACGCGGCGGCGCGCCGCCGCTTCAACGTTCCTTGTATACCTCCAGCCGGGCGTCGCGCCGCCGCGACGTTTTCTGCCGCGCGAATGTCGTCGAAAAAAACGCGAGAACGTCAGCCCTTGAGTGTGTGGCACGCACTTCACAACAGGTAAATCCGTAATTTCGACTGTCTAGTATTTGATATTGACGAAACAAGATAAGCGTCACAGATTAACCTAAAGGTTTACACTGAAATGGTGACCTCCGAAGCAGCTAGGCGAGATAAGGCCTGAGTATAAGACGCCTCGCTTCTCCTTCGCTACAACTCAACGTACTAAATCTCCGCACGACGTCAGCGCAGAGTGAAAAACGGCACGGCGAGGAAGAACTTTCATGCCGAGGCCGACGTGGCGGGGATAGCGTACCAGCCGTGCACCGTTCTCCATGCCGCCGCAGCTGACCTCAGAAATCAATATTTCTCTGAACTGTGCTTTAGCACACTCTTAGAAAAAAGGGTGTGATAAAGGGGTAAAAAGGGCATAGCATGGACTTTTACACCCTTTAGAGGACCCTAGGAATAACTTTACACCCGTTAAAAACACGCTTCCATCACTTACCCCCTTTAAGAAAACTTGCACCCTACTTACACTCTCTACCAGTGTTGATAACTGCGCGTCCGTTCCTGCCCCTAAAACAGCGGGAAGACTATAGTTTGCTCGTGTGCCACGACGGGGCGCTCGTGCAGCATTTTGTGAGGAGTGCCTTGATGCGCGCCGTCTTCATAGAGGGACGGTGAAGAACGTATATAATGGTCGATTTCTATTGTGTGGCAAATACATCAAGTAATTACGCTGAGCAGTCTGTGCTGAAAACGGAATGCAAATTCTTAGAGCTTTTTTTCTTATAGACTATTTCTAGTACGACAAAAAATATTCGATGCTTTAATTTGACATGATACGACGATAAGCTCCAACGCTCACGTTCTATGCGCATTTTAATCTGTGTCCATTTTCAAGGAAATGTAATATTTCCTCCTCGCGCTCAGCTGCATGTAACAGCAAAATCGGCGGGCCTCGATTTAATGTGATAATTGCACTTACACCATAAGCTCACGTTGTTCTGTAGGACATTCGTGATTTACGTATTGCGTCAGTCGATGTTACGAGTGCTTAAATAACCTAAATGCAATTTGCACTTGACAACCTTGCCGTTAGCAGGACGGGGTGGGGATGAGCCTAGGGTAATCTTTTACAAAGGAAGAGAAGAAAGACTACTGATTTTTGGGAAGCAAGTTGGGTCCTCGGCCACTTTACCCTCCTCCCTGGCACTGGAATTTCTTGTTTATTTCTCCACTAAATTTGAAAAATACTTTTGAATACTATGCGCCAAGAGAAAAACAGAGCAGAAAACTGCTTGTCGTAAATAATTATTGTGTGGTCAATAAATGAATGCTCAAACTTTGTCACATGTCATATTTCTCATGGCACACTCGCAAAACAATTTTTGTAGAAAGGGCTGTGCAGGGAAGAGGGAAAGGAAGGCGCCTTCGGCCACGGTGACTGCAGCAATTAGTCCAAGTAGTTTTTTTTTTTTTTTTTTTGTCGCGAGTCCACTACTCCGCATTTATAAACGACCAAAGGGGACAAGAGTGCTTCGCTTGGAAACCGTTGAAGCTCGCAGAAGGGCGCGCATTCGTCACTTAAACCTGGTTTCCGCGTCTGCTGAATATGTCATGATAAGAGCCTTCTGCGTGGGCGCGGCTCGCTGTCCAGTGCAATAGTTTCCTCGAAGTCTGTCTTGTGGTCACAAGCCTCCCTGTGTCCGCCACCGCTCTTCATTCCCTGTTCATTTGTTTGACATCCATTTTGTTCAGCGAAGTTTTTGGTCTCTCCATGACTGTGATCTCGCCGATGTACGCGTCCAAGGCTCTTACTTGAGTCATCAATCAGGCGCGGCGCAATGTAAACCGCTCCCTAGAAACTCTTCCCCCCTCTTACGTCCATGGTGTACGTTCAGAGACCCGGCGGATGACTAGCAGAAGGCTTAAAAATGCAAGCTGTAACTCGCCCGTAGTCGCAGGTGATGAAAGAACCAGTAGGTTCCAAAACGTGTTTTTTTAGTAATTTTTTGGTTGGCGTTCTCTCCAACTTAAATACGAACCAAGAGTCTCGACCACAAGCTCTTTTAAGATCACTTCGTCCATCTCCCATTGCCTAAACCACTATCGAAGAGGCTGCTTGCTTCTTTGGTCTCGTTTTTTTTTTTTTACTCATGGGGTGTCCTGGAGGTTTGAAATGCTGCATCCTGTCCACCCCCGCCCCCTACTCTTCCTCCCCTCTCCAAGCCCCCTGGATATTCCCGTGAGGGTTCCCTTGCGTTCCCCGACGCGGAAGCACTTGCACAAAAGATCAGTCAGGCGCGGCCAGGTGCTGACCAGCGCTGCCGGCACCATGGCGTCCGCCACGCTTCCAAAGAAATGTGTCGGGAATAGAAAAAAAAAGCATGAAATGAAGCGGGAAGCGAAAAGAAAAAAAGACCCCAGCAACGAAGAATATCTACCCTGAGCCGACGGCGTAGCTTTCTGCTGCCCCGGCCGAAAACTGCGACATCTTAATGACCTCAACTATCAAACATAGGATGAGCTCTTCCCAAAAACATGGAAACGAAGGCTTAGCGGCACCACTCCAATGCCTTGCCGAGCACCCACACTGAAGACCGACCTTCAAATTCTCTGTGTACAGTTTTATTGGAACTTTTCTGTGACCTCAATGAGGAACGAACGAATATTGCAAAGCACGCTGTCCCTAGAGAATAATACAGGAGCGAAAGAGACGCGGACGCTCAGCTTACCAGAGCCTTTTAGATTCGCAGCCCTGATAACCGCTTGAAAGATAATAACCCCGTGCTCTCCAGTCTTTGCGCGATTACCTTGCTGTCTGTGCACAATGCTGACTCCCTGTTCGCACGAGTACAGTCAGTGGTTTGAAGTTATCCCGCATTACGAGCGTTCCGACTGACTTGGTACTGCAAGCGCAAGTGAGTGTGAATGCTAGATACATGTGTGAATGCTGCAATAAATAAATGTTGTAAAACTTATTTTTTATTAAGTGTGTTCTTAAAAAAAAATTCAATACGTTCAGATAAGCGCACATATCCATGTTTGTCCCACATTTTGTGGACCATCCTGTGTACCATCTCTTCATGCACCTTTTTTTCGATTATGTATGTATGCTTACCTAAGGCTTCATAAACTAGTACCTACATGTTTAAAACACATTGGCTTCATCTGCTCTCCTGCTATAATTACAAGCTGACATTTGCATTGTTTTGATACCTGGGACATCCTCTTGAAAGAAGTACACCAATGAACATTTGAAATTTATGAAATTTGAATATCAGATGTATGAAATTTCAGACCATTAAATTTCCCCAGGAGTGCGCCGATGAGGACGACTGCACTGATACTGTTGTTTACATCGCTGCGTACGAACATCTAGTGCTCGTTTTCATGAAATAAAACGCAATCTGCGCTTTAATTATATTAAACAATCTCTCCTCTTTTGTACCGGTTGTACCCGTGCTTGTTTACGCAGTGCGACAATCTGTGGGGAGCGCCGATGTGATCGCTCGCCTGAGAAACACATGACAGCCGGGTTGTTGCCATCGCGTAGGAACGGCACTTCTCACTAATTGTCCCTGCTTCTTTCGACGTGAGCAGTACTCTATTTTAAACTACTTTATCCAGAAGTTTGTTTGGTGACCGTTCGCGTTAACTGAAATGGCCTAACTTGTTATCCACAAACTAGCGTCGTCGACGACTGCTCGTGGCCGTAAAGCACTGCTCGGCGGTCTGGGTCACACCGGCGCTTCCTGTTCATCATATGTGCGCCCTGCGATGTAAGCAATAGTTGACTTCAGCTCACAGTTGTCGTAACTACACTCGCTGACCATTGGCATTTGGTTGTGAATTCGCTATTCACAACCGCCGCAATCACAGACCTCACCCTGTGGACTCGCTAGGCCTAGTCGTCGCGAAAGGGAAGGGAGTCGTCGACTAAAATTGATTTCGCAAGCGCTTGTCGTTGGTGGGTGTTCACCTGTGCACATTTGAAATAAAGCCGTTCATTTCGCTTATTTCTAACACGGATAATGTAGAAGCGCGAATATATTCACGCTCAGCCGCCGACCTGCCGAAGACACGAAGGCTGACTGTCCGCCGATCGAATTCGTCGGTGTCGTTGACCTAAAAACTTTTCCCACTACAGTCACATTATAGTCCATTAGATAGTTCACTATAATCACGTGCTGCTGTTGACCGTGACAGTGTTATTGTCGGACTAGTGTGACCGCAATGACTGCCGCCGTCATCTTCATTGTACTCTTAAAACAAGCTGAGGCTTATTCGAATCCGTTTGGAAAGTGTCCTGCAGCATCGTGGGGGTCCGTCGAGTCCGAATGTCATTCGACTCAGATCCCATTCTAACGTATCCGTGTAGCACAGGTGTAATTCTCCACGGTAATCAATTACATTTCAGATGGAGCCATATTAATTGTAATCGGTTTGCTATTTTCTGTAAGGTGTACAGGACTGATGTCAAACCGAGCTGTGCCAGCTGCGTCCTCATTTTCTACCTGAGCAAGGAATGCGGTTTGTACCACTGCTCATTGTAAAGAGGTGGGGGGAAAAAGCGGGAAAAAATATTTTTTTGTATTCACCTCTCTTTCCTCGGCTGTTCTGGGGGAAGCAGAGACGGCAGAGGTGAAATACCAAGAAAGCAGACACGAGGGACAAGCGGAAACCGGTTCGGAGAAGGAAAAGAAGAGAAGAAGCAAGAATCTGCCTGCAGAAGGAGAAAAGGGTGAAAGGCATGAAGAAAGGCTGCAAAGGACACGTGGGTTCGCTCATTCGTCCTTCCGCGAATAGAGCGCGACCCATCATTGCGCTGCGTGTTACTGGCAGCTGCTGCCGGATGTAGTTTGCACTTCGCGCCTCTGGACGGTGCTTCTCAGGCTGTCTGCTATGCGACTCTGTGGTGTGCAGTCGCCGAGGGAATAACGCGTTTCGATAGTCTCCCAACAGGCTTACTTCGCGACGACGTCATCAATCCTGGTAAGTACTGTCGAACGTTTTTCTGCTTGTATTTTGTAGAAGGGTGAGGAATTACTTATGCTCATGTACACTTTCACTAAAATAATTCAATTTCGTCATCGCCTTTCCGTGCATCTTAGAATAAATATATGCAGACTAATTGTCATGGTGCAAATTGCGTAGCACCCTTATATCTCCAGCTATAAGTTTTGGGCGCGAAGCTTTTACATGTTTTCGACGCAGTCGCCTTTCATCAGCTCTTGACGGCGGGTGTACAGGAAAAAAAAAAAAACGAGACAAGCTCGTCCCCCATTTCCCCCCAGCCATGCTCCCCTCCTGCTATCAATCCGACGCCCTCCCTCTTGCAAAACACCTCCTTCCCCATTTGCCCCCGACACCATGGGCTTTGTTCACGACTTTTTCCACTCCCTGGCCTTGACCACTGTACGTTTTCTCGGAATGTTTCTCGGGTGACCAATGATCGCCCCGCCGGCCTCCGAGAGTGAGGGGTGCAAGAGGCGACGGAGAGAGCGGTGTGCCCTTTCTCAGCTCGCACATCTCTTTATAAGCAGCTGGTGCGCAGTGGTGGACGTTCATAGAGACCGTGCGAGTTTCTCAGAGCGTAAACTACTGAGATCTTCTCCAACGACTACGGTGCGAGCTGCTTTGGAGGATTTTAGAGCCTGAAAGCATCGGCCGTCCAGACATGGAAGAGAGTAGTCATTCTTCACGGAAAGACGATAACTGGTACGTGCTGAAGGGCTTCGCCTTCGACGTCAACCACCGGCCCATCAAGTTCACCGAGCGTATAGACAGCGTGTATCTGTGTGTGCTTTGCGGAGAGCTGCCGGCGGATTACATCCGTCTTCGATGCGGTCATAGCATGTGTGGCGACTGTCTGGGAATGGCCATGGGGCGCTCTGGTGAAACGGGTGCTTTCGGAGCGTGTCTAATCGACGGAGTGACCATCATGGAGAACGAACTCTTTACCATCCACGTCCCGTTCGACTTCGTGGCCAGCATGCGCGCCCATTGCTTCAACGTCGAGCACGGCTGCCCGTACCAGGCCCCGCTACAGGATGTCCTGGAGCACTTCGAGTCTTGCCGCTTCCAGCCCGTGAGTTGTGGCTACTGCAGGCGACAAGACATACCCATCAAGGACATCTTCACGCATCGGCGCATTTGTCGCGGAGGGCAAAGCGAGACGACCTACGTCTCTGGTCTCCACGGCAGCCAAGAAAGTGGCGTCGCGGGCGCCGTTGGCTGTGCTCCAAAGGAAAGCGTTGACAATTCTACGGCTGCTTGTTGACTTGCCAGAACAATGCTGGAAAGCGTCGACGGGTTTGTCAAGCGCTAAAAATGGGTACGTTCTAAAAGGCTGGACCCTACTCTTTACCACTGGAATTGGCTTACTTCCCATGGCCTCCGCGAGTCCCCAGAAGAGCGCTTGCGCCTCGACGGACCTCAGCATCGTCGAGTGGATGGATCACCAGTACTGCCCCGACTCCCAGGTGGACTCGCTCCTAAAGACGACTACTGAACACTGACCCGACACAAGAAGACATGATAGGCACTGCCCTCCGAAAGCACCTGTTGTTGCAAGTCGTTGTGCTTCTCCCTTACCATTCATCCCCGTTGTCTTTGTTGTGCATTTATAATTTCCTCCTTATGCACAACTATCCTCTCATAACTTGTCAGAGAATTGGTAATAAAGACTTTTCAAACAACGTATTGTCTGGGACAGTCATTTATCTAGCCAGGGCGACCAGCATATTGGTCAAAAACGAAGACACGTCGAAATGTAGCCAAGCGTGTCTGATCTTTTTGCTGCCTGCTTCGGTCTGCATCGCTGAGCGAGGGGAGTCTGGAACAAACTGGCGCCCGCGATCTCATGTGAATGCCACCTGCAGAGCTGCTACAGCCGCGGGAGCGCCTCTCTGTGTTATATCTGTGGATTCTAGATCTTTTAGTTCGCAGATTATTTTAAGACAACTTTTGCCTTTTATGGGGGCAAAAAAACCCTTCCCCTCAGCTTTGTCAACGAGTTAGCTTTCCGTTTTTCGCCCTGTCTTGCGAAAAGCACTTATATCATCTCTTAACCAGCTGGCAGACAAGCTGCTCTTGATTACTCAGGGCCAAGTACGGGCATCTGGCTTTGCATTGCAAGACATGTGACTGTGACCCTCCTTGCCGTCCAATTTTTGAAGATACTGTAATCTTGTACCATCACCGCGACCAACTTACCAGGGAGATTGTTGAAGCGTCGAACATCGCGCGTTCTGGACCGGATGGTGTCAGTGAACCTTCCGTTAATTTGTCCCAAAAAAGAGCTTGCATATCTGGCACGATAAGCAGATGGCTGCCGAGGGGGTGTGTGTCTTGTTGATGTTATCTTCGTTTCCTGTTCTTTGTTGCCTTTCTGGACATGTGTATATATGCTTCCGATTTTGCAATAAACCGTCTGTTGAAAGTTAGCGCTTGTCTGTGTCTCCTCGCTTCTCCCGTCTTCTCGTGTGCGAAGAAGGATGTGAGCAGGAGCACAGGGGTACGTGGGTGACCGGTTGCGGAGGTAAGGGGGAGGAGAGAGCAAAGGGCAGTAGGGAGAAGGTGCTGTCTCCTGATGTACCTTTGCGTGCGCCTTTCTCTTTTTCCCCTTTTGCTTCTCCTCGAGCCGTGGACCGCAGGCCGCGAATTCTTCTAAAGTGCGCTGTTTTTTTACTTCCGACGCTGAAGAACGACAAAGCTGGCGCGTCTGCCAAACCGGTCCTGACAGGTCTCATGCATGAACGCAGCCTTGCCGGCTCACGTAAAAAAAAAAAAAAAAACCTTCACAGCGGCTAATGTGTCACTCCTGGCGAAGGGTCAGTCCTGAAGCGGTGAAACATTTCTGAAAAATCACATCAGAGTTTTTGGAGAGAATCAGTTGCATTCTTCGACGTCCTGGTTACGCAGGACTGCCACCAGCTTTGTGAATAGCGCAGTGCAAGGCACAAAGATTGGCATGACGCTGTGACATCTTGCACCTGTTAGTCTGTCATCACGAGTTTTTGCACGTTAAATGGGATTACTGAGGATTAGGCAGATTAAACACGACGATAGCGAAACCCGGTAGACGGCATTTGACGGAAGGCCTCCTTTCAGCGGAATTTGCTGATTACGGTTCTTGAGTTCTATTCGACAATTTTGACTTTCTCAGCTTCTCAGATTATCGGCTCTTGAAAAAAAGTATACTATGTGATTAACGTAAATTAAACCAAGGATTAAAAAAATGGAGTTCCAGGGCTACATGAAACCACCGACATAGTGTTTCTCGTCGTATGGTCCTCCTCAGAGTATTTTATAAATTGCGATCAATTAGTTATTTATGTAAGATTAATTATGCTAAATTTTAAACATTCACTTTAGGTTAACGTGCTTTTTGTTAAGTTGTAGAGGAGCGTTACGAAAGAACCGATGAAGTTTTTTTGTAGGAGCGTGTCTTCTACGTGGTCCTTTCTTCAAGTTCTTTTTAAAAAAGCCCGCGAAATATGATAACACCACGTGTTTTCTCTCTTGCGCTACCGTACTGTCGCGTTGCAAGCCAGCTCTGAATGAACGAAGCGTGTGCGCTCACCGTGTCCAAGTAAGCGGCCGGGGCGTAGTTCGACGGGCTGCAAAATTATGAACAAAAAAAAAAAAAACGAAGACTACCCTGGAATACACGACTTCACTACTTTCACTTCATTTTTTGGTTTGCCTGCGCGATGTCTCATAAAAGCCCTATCGCAATTGGCAGATCACGCCGTGCGCTTTCCATGCTGGAAGAATGTGCTGATCGTACTTACAAGATTATGCTAAGAGCGGCGTCGACTGCTCACTTCCAGAAGGTGAGCGCGCACGCTTCATTCAGAACGCGCTTGGCAGCGCTACAATGCAGTAGCGCAAGAGCGCAATGAAGTGTTTTGTCTTTTTCATATTTAGCGAGCATTGCATGAAAACTCGAAAAAGGGGCCACGTGCGTTGCTACAAAAAACTGGATCGGTTCTTTCGTAACGCCCCTGTACAACTTAACAAAATTCACGTTCCCTTACAGTAAACGTTAAAATTATGTATAATTGATCTTAAATAAGTAACTAATTAAGCGAAAATAAGAAATACTCTGAGGAGCGCCACACAGTGAGCAACAACATGTCGTTGGTTTCGCCTAGCTACGAAGCAACCCTTTTTTTTTTTTGTAATCTTTGGTTCAAGTTCCGTGAAACACCCTGAACAGATTTGGCCTGCAATAGCGTCTATCTGGAATGAGGCAGGGGCCCTTGTGCTTGCCTCGTCCTCTGGAATAATGACACACGCACCATATGGCGCCTCTTGGAAAGCGCTTGGGTGCTTTATTTCGTTGCTAAGGCGTTTCACTAAAAAACCTAGTGTTCCGAGTTTTCAGTATTTCTTTTTTTTCCATTTGGGGGTTATATGGTGTTTATTTTTTCTCTTTGGTTCGATGTTTTTCGCTTTCTACTTGCAATGCCGGAGAGAAACCGGCGTTTATCGGGATAGTTGTTGTAAAGCGGCTGTATAATTACTGGAGAAAATATAACGCACCGGAATTTTTTATTAAACCCATACCAAACACCCTACCCAATCAATTAATGCCCAAACGAGTAAAAAAAGAAGAGAAATGCTATGACAGCAGCGGAACGCTGTACGACGTAAGGTTATTCAAAATTTTGGCGCGAATGTAGTTGAAAATACTGCCACCGCATTGAGCCTCTGCCAGTGATGGCATCGCTTGGATTGTCTGTAGTTATGTAGTACATACACACGCAAATACTTGGAACGACGAACGCACGGCGCCGGATTTTCTCGTAATGGAACTGTAAGGCTTTAAAGAGTATAAAATGTTATATTTATACGTAGTGAAAAAAGAATGCACACGTACATTGAGAGATTTATCAGCCATCGGAGGAATGCGGTCGGAAAGCACACATTTTACATTTGCGCTTGATGCGGGGATGGCAAGAAAATCAAGAGATGGTTTTAACAAGACCGGCCATTCTTTACAGCGCGCTCTCCATAAGCTGTCAAAGAAAACGTCAGCAGATAAAATTTTGAACACCGATTATTCTGAGATCCCTCTTTCAAGGACGGGTTGTCTGCAGAGCTCACAACAGGCGAAAATAATCCATTAAAGACTTCTTTGTCATCAATTCCTGCTCTATGGACGGGCCCACAACTTGCACTTGATGCCAGAAGTCATCGCTATCAAGTGAGTTTTCGCGGAAGCTGCGCATATATTTCTCGCGGACTTCATAGCTTGTCGAGTAGCGAATATATCGGTCTTCGCACCAAACGCTGACCATTCAGTAAGGTATTGACCAGTGAAGGTGCAGCCTAGATGAACCAGGATTGAGTACACGCGGCAGACAAGTGCCTCCTCTGATTCCAATGATTTTATTGCTGTGTTTATTGCTTCGATGTTCTATACCACGTGATTACACTTCACAAAAACTATATATACAGTCATGTCTTCGGGGATAGCGAGTACTGCTAGCAGGCTCTCGAGCTTTTCACCTTTTGTTTGATTGCTCTCCAGAAACCAAGAACATGAATGAACGCTAAAAAAAAAGTACCAGCTCTCAGGGGAACCACAGTGGCAAGTTGCCAAACTGGCAATGAGAGAGACGTGCAGGCAATGTGAAAATCCCGCCGTATTCCCCTGGAGCCTGTAAGCACTGCTGAGCGGAAAGAGCAGAAGATTTTGTCGGGTGGGGAGCTTGTCCTGGGTACTCTCGTGCCCTGTTGCGTTCCTCGTTACAGGAAACTTATGCCTGACCTACACACTTGAAAACCGTCACGCTGGTAAAGAGAAGACAAAGGAACGCGACATCAGAATTTGGTTTCGATTGAAAGGAATGGTACCAAGGACAGTTCAGTGCGGCTGTGTTCCGGGTGAACTAGAGAAAAAAAAGTAGAGTACCTTTCTTCACTTGAAACTGGCATTCTTTTCTGCAAGGACAGCTGAAAATCAGTGTTTATTGGTTTTCCAGCATTCATATCAAAATGCCGCGGGGGTCATTTTTAGGAGTTTAACGGAGTTTAACGGAGTTTAACGGATACCGAAAACACGGCATCTATACTTGTAACAGGGTTAGTTGGTGCGATTGCAATGTTAGAACTGCGCTCACTTCAATAAACCGGCCTACACGGATTCGTGTACTACCAGTACGTGTGGGTCTTTGTTCTGTACAGTCCAGCCAGCGCAGCTCTAATGCAATGTGTTTTCCTCTTTCCGACTTTCTCACGGGAGCCAGATCGTTTCCAGCTTAACTTCCACACTTTCACGCAGCTCTGCGCGGCTTCTAGAACGGATATGATAAAACGTTCCGCTCACAGACCACTTGCCCGAGTGCCTGGCATACCGAAGTTTACCAAACATGAACCGATGCTGCGAGCAGTACAGCGACGCCGTACGCCGAACGGGCGCCGAAAAAGGGCATGCACCTCCATGTTCTTGGTGCTGGCTGGCTCCCCCTCTCAAACCGACGGAAGTAATTTCGAGCCGTGAAGAAAAGAGGTTGGGTGCTCTGAAGGGCAACTCGAACCGCGAAAGTTCTGGGAACCTCAAAGAGCTTCAAGCCTTAAAGAAAAGAGTCGCCGAGAGCCCCGCTGTCCTCCGAATGTCGTAAACCGGACCCCGCTTCCCACGCGTGCGCGAGCGCCCGTGCGTTCCGGTGGTGGTCCGGTGACGTCTCCTGTAGTGCGCATGCTTATACCGGTTCTGTGGTACTCCAAGAGCGCCCACCTTGAGCGCGTACGCCAAAGGGCCCTTGGAGCACACTTTCAGAATATCGAGTGCCCTCAACAATTTTTCAACCGAACATACTCGTTCCAAAAATGAGGGGGGAAATGTCCCTTTGTCAATATAAGACAGAAGTTGTGGAAAGGATGTGAGGAGCGGGTCGGGACAGGTACTTGTCAAGAGAACGCATCATGGTAACCTTTCGGCAACTTTTTTTTACACTATCTCGATGGCTGGAGGCGTGCGTCGAGGCTTCAGGTTCCGGCATATTAGGGAGCAGCCCCCCTCACGTTCTTCCAAGAACGATACAATGGAGGGCTACTGACTCATCCCCCTTCGCGCTAACCCCTGGAGCCAGCCGAGCAGGAAGTGGAAACGCGCTCTGTGAACGAGGGTTCTTGGTTTGAAGAGACCTTCATGTAAATAAGCTTTCCTGCAATTCTGCAAGTTGTCCATTCACTTCAGACACAACGAATGCAGGCACGTCGAGAGTATGCTAGGGTGCGTCAGCGGACATCAAGGCCGCCAAGCGACCCACAGCGAAAGCGGGTATGTTCCACGGAGCTGCCTTCGTTGTCTGCATTCTCAGTGCACGCTCTGCGACGTATTAACATCGACAGCTGTTGAGGGCATGTTTCTTGGTTGTGCATCGTCGGTGTTGGCGTTGACGTCTGAGAGGTACGAGCACAGTTACATCACGAGTGAAAGAATAGTGAGGCCATGCGTATTGAAAGCAATATGAAAATAAATGGCAATAAGAAATACGAATTTCATCACCTGAAATCTCGCGTTCTACAGTGGTAATCACGTCCTGTGATTTTTGTGTTCTACTTTGAGCGTTTTCTTTTTGTTTTTGATATAGAGACATTGGAGCCTCGACGCTTTGTCGTCGCCAGATGATCTCTGGAGAAACGGAAAGTTTGCTACATTCTACTGATTTCTAGCCACACAAGGCGAGAACACGCGGTTTTTGAAGCCTCCACCAATTACGTGGCCGCTGAAAGGTCTCGTCCGTTCACAATGGTTTGTTTTATTTGATACTGCACACAAGCCATAATAACACAGTGCACGCACGTTTCATGAGAAGGAACTAAGTAAAGGCTCTAGGAAAAGCCTTTCATCGTGCCGTATTTTTCAGTAAGTGAGCAGACGAGAACCACGGCCACTCGGTGATGCGGTTCCATCGAGCGGCCGTTTTTTTATCAACCGCCACCTCCACAAACTGGTAAAACAACAGCCAGCTGACGGGGTCGCATTTTTTGGTGCGGCACTAAGGCTTGAATTCTCGATTTCGACGTGGTCTGTCTGTATGTCTGAAGCCTGCTTCACCTGAAATAAAATAATCGAAAATGCTTTACGGCCGCGAGTGGGCTTCGAACCCGGGCCAGCGCGAACAGATCAATTTTAGACAACTACATCTCCGCAACCGAGCATCCCGCATCCTAAACTACCAGTCTCTTGCGCTGTGTTTTGGATATCATTTCTTCATCAACAGCATCCGTGCGCAATGGATCCGAACACCGCAACCGCAGTGAAAACCGAAGTGCGGGCGCACCTGCGCATGTGGAATAACCGCGCTAAATCGTCCGAAATTTGTTTTTGCGCAACTCTTCGTACCACGCGCTCTGCTTTTAACAAAGCTGGTGGAAGTCCTTAAGCTGGTGGAAGGCATTAAAGAATGTAACTGATCCTCTGCAAAAGCTCTGATATCATTTTTGGGAGATTTCTTTCGCGCATGGAGTGACCCTTCGCCAGGACTGACACATTACGGGTTGTAAGTTTTTTCTTTTTTATGACAGCCTAGAGACAAGAGTGCGTTCATGTATGAGACCTTTCTGGGCCGTTTTCGCAGAGGCGCTGACTCCGTCCTGTTTCACTGTAGGGAGCAGAAAAACAGCGCACTCCAGAAGCAACCACGGTCTGCGCTCTACGACTCGAGGAAAAGTAAAAGGGGGTATAAAGAAAGGCAGGCAAAGGCACAACAGGAGACCCCCCTACTGTCATTTTCTCTCTCGCCCCCGTACCACCCACGACCGATCCCCCGTTGCAAAATAACCGCTCTTAAAAAATAACACCAATTCCTCCCTACCTATGCAACAGCTCACATGAGTCGCATCATCCTTCGCCCTTCATGATACTACACCTCCCCCTTCTTCATCAGTTCCCTGCTGGAAAAAGTTGTATGATGCAATAAACTCATACAGTTTGTCATACAAATATCATATACTTATCATACAAATCATAGAAAATTATCATAGAAATGTCATACATTTCTGTAAAATCACACAGTCATCATAGAGATGTCACAGAATATCATACAAATTGTATGATATATCATAAAAATTGCACGATATTCTATGATGAAGCCTCTATGAGGTTATTGCATCATAGACCTTTTTTTCAGTAGGGTTTGGTGTTGCCAACAGTGCGTCTTGTTCTTGTAGCCTTTGTGGGAAGAACACTGCCAAAAAGTCATGTCCGAAGAGTACAGTGAAATGCAAGCAAGTTTTGATTAAGACGAAGTCAGCGAAACCTTGGCCAGTATTCTCAAAAAGGAAGGGATTTAAACTACACACAAGCCGGCCACCATTATCGGACGCCTCCTCCACCGTCCCAAAGACAGTCATCCTAAAGAAAAGGCCTAAGGCGTGGTATGTAATACCTTGCTTCAAGTGCTTGGTGCCGTAGGCTGTGAAATATGGCGGTAAGGTGAAGCAGCACAATGCTTACGTCAAACAAATGAACGTAGAGCGAAGCGCGGTGGCCTAGCCCTTCGAGGCGTCTGTCAACAGGACTGACTTCAACAGAACCATTGTGCTCGAGTCCGAGCCAGATTTGCGCAGAACGAAAATAGTCGGCCTAGTCGGTGACGCCGCAGTGCGATTTTCGCACAGTGCTTTCACATGCAACGCGTACCCAGCGAATTCGGTCGGAGGGACACGCAAGGTTGGTCGATGTTTGCATAGGCAACCCACGATTAAACGCGACAGAAAGGCTGCACGGAATGTGTTGACGATGTTATGGCCAGCGTGTTTTTAGATGCAAGGCAATATTTCGTATGTTGTGATTAGATTAAACAGTTTTGATTACGCCGCGGGAACAGCTCCCACGTGACCCCATGCCGAGACGGCGCGTGACGTGATGTCACGTGGGAGCTGTTGCCGCGGCCTCGACACGCGCGCCTCGAGACCGGCCGTGGCCGCGGCAACAGCTCCCACGTGACACGCGCCGTCTCGGCGCTGCCCATTGGTCAGTCGCAGAGCGAACACACCGACGCTACGACTGAATTCCAACCGGACGGAACTTGGTCGCAGGCCGTCTGCGGCTAGACCGACGGCCCTCCCCAATCACAGCGTCGCAGGCGAGAATCGCATGCATGTGAAACGGCCCTAAGTCATGGCACAGTTAATTTTTTTTTGTGTGTGTGATGGAACAGAGTAAAACACCGGGACACAGGTTTTTGCGCTGTTCCATCACAAATGCAAATGAGTAACCAACATGCCCAACCTGCTGCCCTGGCTGATTTAAAAGTCGCGGGGGAATGTTAATCGTTCCCTGGAAATGGCTCCCTCTTCTTAACCCGCGTTTGTGGGCTTAAAAAGAACCTGCAACTCCCCTGCAGTCCCTCCTTGAAGAAGTAGTAGTAGTAGTAGTGGTTTGCCAGAGGCAATAACAGCTGACAAAAATAAAATAACGAAATTAAAAATGTTGCCGGCCGCGGTGATTGCTATCTAATACCTTTGCCCTGCAGTGGGTGTAGTCAGGCTGATGATGATTATGATGACCTCAAACATTGGAGCTGCGCCGGTGTAATTAAAGGCAAAGGGAGAGGGTAGCGAGAAGTACGTAGCGGAGCGACAGAGAAAAAAGGCAGGGGTAGCTTTGCACAACATTCCAAAATGAAAAAAAAAATTATATGTTCGCGCCACTCGCGTGCGAGCGCCTAGGTATTGTTGCACGTATTCGCATCCGTGACGGGTAAATTCACTGCATATTCAGGGCCGCGCGCACGTAGCGTCCTCTCGCTAATGAATCGCGCGAGCGGCCCACTGCACAAGCGGGCGGGGTGGAGCGCCAAGCCGCCGCGCTTGAGAAATCCAGTCAGCTTTTAAACCTCGTGTCATCTAAAAATAACTTCTCTTCATTTCTCAAGAAATTTAAATCATAATCAACAACATTTAACTAAGGTTTGACTCTTGAGTGCTGCTCTGGGTAAAGGCGTAGTTTCTTGCCGAACAGACGGGAAACGCTTCGGAATAGTTCCCAGCATGTCGTTTGTGAAGTCTTCTTTAGCTCTTCATAGTTTACGTACACCACTGGAATATTTTCCAAAACTAGCATCGCTTGCAGCAGTGGCAAAGCCCTTATCGACGGTGAACGAACAATCATCGGAGGCACTTTACCAACCTAGAAAAAATGTGAACTACCACACTACTAATTGTTACATTGGATAAATCACGTACCGCGCACAATGAGTCAGTGAAGCAAGCATGAAGCGCAGCTTCAGGTGTTGCCGCTTATTATTTATTTATTTATTTATTTATTTATTTGTACCTCACAGGCCCCGAAGAGCATTGGGTGAGGGGGGCAAATCGAAAAAAAGGTATATACAGATGGAAAAAACCGTAATATCGGTACAAGAACGCGGTACAAGTCAAATACAAGAAAGGAACACGAAATTTATACAAAACGGAGAAAATAACATCAGACACGAAAATAGAGGGAACAAAAAAAGCGAAACACGAACATGAGAAAAAAAAAAGCAACCAGGGGTAACAGAAGTGGTAAATGGGAAAACAACGTTAAGAACAAATGAAACTGTTGTACATTTCGAACATCACTATGGCAATAAATGTATACATAGATGTTTTTTAAACTCACCAGGATAAATGAAAGAGATTGTGTTGTCAGGAAGATCATTCCAGAGTTTTATTGCTCTAGGTAATGCAGAGGAATTAAACGACAGGGTCTTCCCATATATCCGGTTGAAGCTGAGTTGATTGTGTAAGCGTTGTGAAGAGCGGAAAGGTGATGCCAGAGGTAACAACGAAGGACGGGTGTGAACATATTTATGGAACAAACACAGAAGTGAAATGGAGCGACGAATTTCAAGTATCTGTATGTCATTAAGGTTTTTAAGCTGGGATACACTTGCGAGGGGACTATAATTGCTAAAAATGTACCGGGCAGCTCTGCTTTGAATGGACGCGAACATATCTATGAGATATTTTTGATGGGGAGACCATATAGGTGAGATAAATTCCAGCTGTGTGCGAACAAATGTAAGATATGCAAGTTTTCGAACGGAGCTAGGTGAGTTCCGAAGGTTCCGGCGTATGAAACCTAATGTCCTCGATGCTTTATTGCAGACTGCAGAAATATGAGAAGACCATGAAAGATTTGGTGTGAACTGAATTCCAAGGTATTTGTACGACGTAACCCTTGATAGAGAGGTATTATTTATAGAGTATATGAAGTTAGAAATAACATGCTTGCGGCTAAAAGTCATTGATTTACATTTATTAGGGTTAAGAATCATTTGCCAGTCTTTACACCAATCAACAATAGTGTCAAGATCATTTTGAAGGGTCAGGTGATCAGTCTCAGAAGCGATCTTACGGTAAACAACACAGTCGTCTGCGAAAAGGCGTAAGCGGGATGAAATGTTAGTGGGAAGGTCGTTAATGTAGATTAGAAAAAGTAAGGGTCCAAGTACGCTTCCCTGTGGTACGCCTGAGGTTACGTCACATAGGGATGAGGAAGAGCCGTTGACAACTGTGAATTGCTGACGTAATGAGAGAAAGTTTCGAAGCCAAGATAATGTGAGGGAATTAAGGAAAAGGGTAGATAATTTTGTAAACAGCCGGCCCTGTGCAACTCTGTCAAATGCTTTTGAGAAATCTAAAAAAATGCAATCTGTTTGCTAATTATCATCCATGTTGAAATGCAGGTCAGTAGTAAATTCAAATATCTGGGTATCACATGAGTAGCCTTTCCTAAAACCATGCTGATTTGAAAAGAAGAAGTCATTTCGTTCCAGATGGTTGTAAATGTGAGAGGCGATAATATGCTCAAGTAATTTACAGCATATGCATGTTAACGAAATAGGCCGATAGTTATCAGGAGAGTTTTTGATACCGGTTTTGAAGACAGGGATGACTTTGGCTTTTTTCCAGTCAGCAGTTCTCCGGAGGATAGTGATTGCTGAAATATATGACACAAAATATGGCTGGAAATTGAAATGGTGTTTTTGGTTTGGTTTATGGTTTATGGGGTTTAACGTCCCAAAGCGACTAAGGCTATGAGAGACGCCGTAGTGAAGGGCTCCGGAAATTTCGACCACCTGGGGTTCTTTAACGTGCACTGACATCGCACAGTACACGGGCCTCTAGAATTTCTCCTCCAAAGAAATTCCAGCCGCCGCGGCCGGGATCGAACCCGCGTCTTTTGGGTCAGCAGCCGAGCACCATAGCCGCTGAGCCACCGCGGCGGCAAATGGTGTTTTTAAGTATCTTCGAGTTAATGTTGTCCACTCCGGCAGATGATGATAACTTTAGATTTTTAATTAGTGATGCGATACCCTCAGCACTAATGGTGATGGGTTCCATGAATGGGTAGTCAGACTCGAGAACAATTGGCATACTGGAAAAATCTTCCTTAGTAAACACTGATGCAAAAAATCTGTTGAACGCGGTTGGACATTCAGTGTCAGCTAGCGGCAAGCCATCAGTATTGTGTAGTTGTATGAGGTCATGTTTACTTTCGGGAGATATAGTCTGCCAAAACTTCTTAGGATTAGTCTGCAAAAGTGACGGCAGATCATGAGTGAAGTATTTGTTTTTGGCAGCGGTAACAGCAGAACAGTACGCTTTCAAACACAGTTTATATCTTTCCAACGAGGTCGAAGAAGGAGCAGATCTAGCTTTTCTGTATAGGCGCTTCTTTTTATTCCGTAATCGACGGAGGGTCTTGTTGAACCATGGATTTTTTATGTCATTAGCTATTGTAATGAGAGGAACATGTTTCTCTATCAGTGCAGATAGTTTATGTTTGAAGAGCAACCAGTTTTCTTCGGTAGATCGTTGGTTCCTTAGCGGGAAAAACACCTCATTGAAAAATGTGGCAAGTTCCGTGTTAATTTCATCATATCGTGCTTTACTATAATCTCAAATTTTTTAGTTGTAATACCTGCAAACAAGCTCGGAACTAGAATATCAAACTGTAACATATTATGATTGCTAAATCCGTCAAGATACATAACCGGCCCTATGGTATCGGGAGCAGTGGATAGAGCTAAATCAAGAATCTTAGAACCACGCGTATTCTGGCTAATCACTTGAAATAAGTTGAAATCTAGTGTTAGGTTGATGAATTCTGTTGCAGCATGACTAGTTGAAGACAAAGAAGGCCAATCTATTTCAGGAAAATTAAAATCACCCAACAAGTAGATGTTGCTAGGTGAACTATGTTCGACAGCGGCAGCAATGCTAGACCGAAGATCATGAATGAAAGAAGTCGCACAATCGGGCGGACGGTAACACACCCCAAAAAGTAAAGTCGAAGATATAGTTTTGCAGGCAGCCCATACTATTTCGAGGTCTGAGTTAGAATTGACAGCAGTGGATGGTAACGTTTTTTTAATACCAAGAAGCACCCCACCCCCTCTTTTATCTGCACGGTCATGTCTGTAGATATTGTAAGCATTGGCGTCTGGAAAGATTTCATTGTCTTTGATACCGGCGTGCAACCAAGTTTCAGTTAAAGCAACTATATCAGATTCACTGCCTTGCAGGAAAGAGCAGAGATGATCACGTTTAGGCATCAAGCTTCGGATATTAGAAAATGAAAGAGACAGCGTCGGAGCCAGGGGGCATGACGTGGACTGAGGACAATCACGCAATCTAGATGCATTGCCTAGCTATGGTGATACTAATATGACCGAACCAGTGGCTCGGTCATACGCATATGTTTGTTTGTCCATTCGAAGTTTATCAAATGCCAGTTTATAAGACTTGGATTGTGATTTTACAAATTTGGTCAACTTGCTTCTAGCCTCACGAGTTGTAGCGGAAAAATCCTCACGGATTGCAAAACTGGTGTCCTTCAATTTGTGGCCATTTGAAAGGATGTTCTGCTTGTCTTTAAAGAAGGTCATCTTGGCAATGACTGGTCTGTGCCTATCAGTTTTGAATTTGCCTAATCTATGAACCCTTTCAAACTGTGAAGCAGTCGTAGATAAATCTAGGTGCTCCGAACAAAATGCAATGACTTTCCCTTCAGAATCTGCCCAGCTTTCGTCTTCCACATCGTCGATGCCAAAGAAAAGCAAGTTATTTCGGCGCAATCTATTTTCAGCATAATCACATCTTGAGTAAAGACTAGAAAGCTGGGAAGAAATGGCTTGTATGGCATTGTCAGCTACAAGAGAATCAGGCCTATCAAGTGAGGTTGCCGTTGTTTCGAGGGCTGCCACTCTCAACGTCAGCTGCTTGACTTCTTTATCGGTAGCATCCTGCCTTTCTTTAACACCTTTGATTTCATTAAGTATTACAGCTTGGCCAACTTCAATTCTTTGGACAGTCAGCAAGAGGGCTTCCAATGTTTCTCTTTCAGTTGCATTCATAGGCCCAGGATTGCTTTCGATGTCACCCGAGAGTGAGAGCAGCATACCATAAAAAAATAGGTAAAGGCGAGAAGGCAAAGACAATACACGCTTCAGTACATCAATACACTCTCCAGGGCACGACACCGTAAATAGACAGTAATCACTGCTCTTCACACAGGCAGCGCCTTCCAAATAACTAACCTGCAAAATCCGCAGCGGTAAGATTTCCATGGCGTTCACGGTGCCGTGCCCGAGGTGGGTGTTTCCGGGCTTGCTTTTATATGCGTCGCCGATGTCGGAGATAGTAGCTGAAGATCCATGTTGCCAGATGAAAAAACTCAACGCATTCGTACTGCATTTTCACCACATCGACAGAAGTTTCGAAGAGCTGACTGCTATCGAGGCCAATAACATGAGTGTTGAAATGCAGTGATTAATACACGATTTTAATATTTTTAATGCACAAAGTAAGAGCCACATACAAGTATTCGTGAGTGAGCTCTAAGTATGAGCGTCGGGAATTACGCATTTCACTGCTTGAACAAGTGTCCCTGGAAGTTTCATTGCTTTTGTATTCGCAACTTTCACCGCCTATAGACCTTTTTCAGGTGCGCGCGGCCATCTTTGGACCGCAGCGCCGTCTTGCGTCTGGCCGATTTCTCCGCCATGTTGGCTTGGGTGGCCGCCGCTGGAATGCAGGCAGCGAGTACTCGACGCGCTGTTCAGCCTTATCCGAGCGTTGATTTTTGCATGATAAGTGTTACACTGTGTGCTTTGAGCAACTGTGAAAAAAATAGCCCGTGCTTCGACGAGCGGCGACGCGGATGTTTCCCTGCAAGTTGTGCCGAAAATCGACATTGGAGGTGCGCTTTTGAAAGTGTGCGCTGTTCATTTAACGGCTTTCTGGTATCTATAATAGAGACATTTATTAATGCGAGCACGAAACTTGCTGAGCGCTTCTAGTAGTAGTAGTAGCAGTAAAAGACTTTTAATGGACCATAATTTACAGGCCGAGCATTTCGACCACCTGGGCGACCAGAAGCCGCTGTTCTTCTTCCCCTTCAGCGCCAAGCCAGTCGAGCCAGGTGGTGATGGATAGAGAGGGTGGGGGGAAGGAACCCGACTGCTGAGCAGCCGGACAATAGAAGAGGCAATGGGCCAGGTCCGCATAGATACAGGGGCAGTTGGGACAGGAAGGGTCGATCGATAGCGATAGAGGAAGAGGCGGGACGGGGTGATAACTGCATTCATCTGAACGTGCCGAAGAAGGCGAGACTCCGGCACCGTGAGTGATGGATGAGGGGGAGGGTAAAGGCGTTTGTCGAGGCTGAGCTCGAGGTAGACCTCTTTTATGGTGCGGCGAAGGGTGAGTCTCCCACCGTCCTCCGAGGGCTTGGGCCAGGGGATCAACGGTGCCCGGAAAAGTGTGTCGCGGGCGAGCTGATGGGCCAGCTCATTGCCGTCAATCCCTGTTGCTTCTATGTTGTAGTTATAATTATAAGAGAAAAACCGCTCCGTACCGAGCCAACAGCAGTGTTGCTGTCAAGCGCTCAAGCGGTCTGCTCTGCGTTGCGCCGGTGACACGAACAGATTGAAACTGCATTCGACCGCGTCTTTCACTGCATTTTCCCTCTGCACTTTCCTAAAAAACGGTACTTTCTGTAGTGCTACATGGAGAAGGCACCGCTGGAGCGCATAAGCGCACAGAATTCTGTTGCGGTTTTTGGCTTTGCATAAATTTCTTGATTACTTCGTACTAACGGTAAAACAACCGGTGAAGCGTGCAAATGTATAGGGTGGTCAACTCAGCGTGAACATGCGAGTGTGTGGCAGCACTCTTCGGAGCGCCAGTGCATCCGTCGGCGCCGCGCGTCGAAGCAAAGTGTCGCAGAAACAGAGGGAACTGGATGTGGAGCTTCGCGTCGTCTGACATTTCGCTAAACTCGGAAAGGGATGTAGTAGAGAGCCATCTGGCCTTCGAACGCGATGTAATTTATACACTCGAAACTGGTGCACCTGCTGTGACAGCTCCTAAGGGGCGTATCTGCTTGGTCCGTCTCGGGTGCGGCCGCGGATTAATGCCGAAAGAGCGAGAAAGCGCGTGCGTGCGGTCGGGTGGGCACTGCGTGCCTGCTGATTGCTCGTCCCTAATAGGCACTTAAAAAAAAACAATCGGCACTTTGCATTATGGCGTCAGTTGAAAATAGTATTTGGTGGAAGCATGAGGTGTCACGATGCAAGGTGGACACGCCAAAGCTGCGGCCTTGAGTTTTTTAAGTCCTGCTGGTTTATCGGATATTTACTGCAAGCAAACAGCTGTGACATTTGCGCAATGCATCATGGCTTTCAAGTACTGTCAAATAGCAGTCTTTGCAGTGCCGTTGTCGTTAATAATCAGTCGCCAGTGTCGGCAGTTATAACAGAAGTGTTTCGCGTAACCCGCAGCGCTGCTGCATCATTTCACCGAATTATTACTTATGTTTGATTTTGCAAGGGTCACAGACGACACATATCTTAGCGACATCAGCAGCAGGTGCTCGCGTGTAAGGTATGTGTAGCTGAAACAGCCCGCAACCGCACTGCCGCCGTGGCTCTCTGTGTTCTTCACACTGCTCCGCTTCAAGCCGCCTTCGCTTCCTGTAGTTGTTTGAACAGCAGACGACTGCGCAGTGGCTTCCCGAAGACCTCGTTGCAGCTTTAATCGCACATACACCCAAACCGGGCTACTACAGCTAAGCAACCGCATACAGTAAACACGGACAACCGCACAGAACGCACGGGACGCACGGACACCGCCTTTCCGAACCAGCCAGAGAGGGGGAAAGCAACATGGCGGTGTTCGGCGCGCTGGGAGCGAGGCTAAAACTGAAAAAGGTCTATAGGGGGCGCTACTGGAGATTCAATATGGACAAATCACGTGGGAATCCCGTAACAGGCAAACAACCATTGACTACTGTCTAATGTCGCAGGGCATCTATAGCAAGCTCGCAATAATGGAAATAGACGAAGAGGGGAAGGACAGCCTAGGAAGTGATCATAAACGTATTAGTCTACAGTTGGGAGCCCTAGTCAAAAGAGAAATGCAACGAAGTCCAAAAGACAACGCAAAATTAAATGATGAACAAATAGCGCTAATATCAGCCGATATAGAAGAAGTAATTGAGAAACGCCACATGGAAAATTGGGATTATAATCAGTTGGAACTGCTCATCGCTACAAAAATGAAACAAGTGAAAGGAGTTAACCGCTGGAGAGGAAAGAGGAAGCCACGAAGCTGGTGGAATATGGAAATTAAGGAGGCCATCGAACAACGACGGGTGGCTTCAAGGGAACACAGAGAAGCAAAGAGGGCGCAGTTATCTGTAGAGGAAATAGGAAAAAAATGGGAATCTTATCGACAAAAGAAACAGCAAGTTCAGGTCCTAGTCCAGGCTAAAATAAAGCAGTCCTCTGATAAATGGCTGGCTGAAGTTCGCGAGGCAAATAATGGGGGGCCAAGAAAATTCTGGAACCATATAAGCTGGTTGGGAAAAACAAATCAAAGAAAGCAGGAACAGATTATAGATGCTGAGGGAAAATGTTTGGAGGGAGACGATGCTGTGGACTACATTACGTCATTTATAGCTGCGTCTTTTAGCGACGCCAATGGGGTAATCTCCCCAAGTGAGGCGGCAACAAAGGACAGCACAAAAGAGAACAGCTTAGAACTGACTAGTCTTAACTGGGAAAAGGCGGAAGCGAATATTCCTAAAACCACATCCGCAGGGATAGACGAAATTCCAATTAAGCTGATTAATGAACTTGGCCCAAGAAGCAAGGACGCGCTGATAAAAGCATTGGAGGCAGTCATAACAAATAAGCAAATTCCGCACAGCTGGAGACAGAGTAAAATGAATTTGATTTATAAAGGGAAAGGAGATAAGATGAACATAAAATCCTTCCGTCCGATTACGATAACATCTGTTATGTACAGGCTGGCAATGCAGGCGGTGAAATTAAAAATGCAGTCATGGGTAGAAGGGAACAGGATACTCGGAGAACTTCAGAATGGGTTCAGAAGGGGTAGGCGGTTAGATGATAGCCTGTTCGTGCTTACCCAATGCATAGAAATAGCTAAGGCGGAAAATAGACCTCTGTTTATAGCCTTTCTAGACATAAGCGGTGCATACGATAACGTGAACAGGGAACTCCTGTGGAGCATATTGAAAGATTTAGGTATTGGTGATGAGGTAATTGATTTTCTACAGGAAATCTACCGAGATAATGAAGTTGAAATTACATGGGAAGGGAAAAAAAGTACCACAACTGTAGGGGTGCACAAAGGATTAAGGCAAGGTTGCCCTCTATCACCGCTGCTGTTCATGCTTTACGTGATAAATATGGAAAGAAGGCTAGAAGAAAGTAATCTGGGTTATAATCTATCGTACAGATTAGGCGGAAATGTAGTTGAGCAGCGACTCCCGGGTTTAATGTATGCGGACGATATTGTACTGTTAGCAGATAGCCAGGAAGATTTACAAACTTTGGTTAATTGCTGTGGAGACTAAGGAGACGCTCTAGGATTCAGTTTTAGCGCAACTAAATCAGGTGTGATGATTTTTAACGATACAACTGATCAGGTGCTTACAATACAAGGCCACGAAATACCCAAAGTGGCCGAATACAAATACCTCGGGATATGGCTAAACGAAGGGCAGATATACACGGAAAAGCATGAACAGGCTCTTAGGGCAAAAGGACGAAGAGATGCCGGGATAATGAAACATAGGGCATTATGGGGGTACAACAAATATGAAGTACTAAGAGGTATTTGGAAAGGAATAATGGTGCCGGGACTTACTTTCGGCAATGCGGTTCTGTGCTTAAGGGCAGAAGTTCAGTCGAGATTAGACGTAAATCAGAGAGCTGTTGGAAGATTAGCACTAGGTGCCCACGGCAAAACCACAAACGAGGCAGTACAAGGGGATATGGGCTGGGCATTGTTCGAGGCACGGGAAGCTAAGAGTAAAATACTATATGAAGAACGCCTGAGGAAATTGGACGATAACAGATGGGCAGCTAAGGTATTTAAATATTTATACAGAAAGAACGTTGACTCACAGTGGCGGAAAAGAACTAGAAAACTAACCAGTAAGTATGCCGGTCATGAGGACGGAGAAAGAAAGAGCATTAAACGACAGGTCAAAAACGCGGAAGTTAAAAATTGGATGAATTCAATGGAAAAGAAACATAGTGTAGAACTATATCGATTCTGGAAAAGGCAGATCAGGAAAGAATTTTTCTATGATAACTCAAGAGGCAGTGCCCTACTTTTTGAAGCTAGATCAGGGTGTCTTAGAACGCGCAGCTACAAAAAGAAATTTAACGAAGAAGATGACACATGTGCAGTGTGTGGTAGATCTGTGGAAACAATTGAACACCTCATAATCAAATGTGATGGTATCCATCCGGATGTCGATGCAGGCACAGTCACTCTTTCTGAGGCCCTAGGGTTTAAAGATAACAATGGTCATGTAAATAAATCTGCAGTGGAAGTCAGCAAAAAGCGATTGGAGGATTGGTGGCTGAAAAGCAGAGATGTGGAATAAGGTTAGGATAGTAGGAAACCGTAGGCAAAGTTGATGGAGAATCTTAATGAGAATTGCCAACACAGTAAACAAAAAAAATAATAAATAAAGAAAAGCTGAGCATGGTGGCAATTGCCACCACCCCGTTTCAAAGGGGGCGCTCCTATCCATCCATCCATCCATCCATGGCTGTCGTTGAGGGGATCGCGTAGACGCCGCCTGCTAGTGTGCACGTCGCATCGGATCGCGCAGTGTTCCCGGCCGCTATCTCCGTGTTGTCATGTCTTTATTTAGACAACCACTGACTCTGGGATGTATTATGTCCCACATCGGGGGTTCAGAAACGCTGGTTCGGTGCCTGATAGAAGGGGAAGAAGTTTTGAACGCAGGAGACATCATTTGCTGCGGCTTGAAAGGATGCACAGTCTCGTCATACACGATCCAAGGATTGTGCCTGCAGACATCACAAGTGCGGCAAAACCCGCACGAGCTGTGGTTCGAGTTCAGGAGCGACGAAACCATACAGGTAGGCACATGAACTATTTAATAGCATAATATGTTTTCTTTGCGGTGGGAGACCCCATTGCTCCGTGCGTGCGTCGCGGCTTCGGTGCACGGACCTTTTCCACGTGTTGCACGACAGGAAGTGTGCTGCTTGTATGCGCGAGTAAACAAACGGCATTTGCTTGCATTTTATTGCCGAAGCGCGACCTATGCAATCGCAGAGCACATGGCAAACGGTAAGGCATTCCAGAAAGCCGCTTTTATCGCTGTGGGAACATTGATTTTGTCATCCTCCGATGAACAAGTTCCGAACAACTCAGTTTGTACGCCCGCGAAGCAGTAATGTTTCTTCCACTACTACTTCGGATTGTTTATTTTAGAGCGAAAGCTGCAATAGCTTTGTACAAGCCATTTAGGGGGTGCAAGGGCAGCCGTTGTTTTTTGTGTGGAGGCGCAGACGCGAAAGGCCGCTACGAAGAATGGCATGATTGTAGCGCGTAGTGTGCGATTTGCGATGCTCTCATCCAAATTTAATATAGCGAGATACATGTTATTCAAAACGAAGCAGGAGAAAGAGCAATATATCATTCATTCGTATGGGATCAAGAGTGCCTGTTTTGAACTGCGAGTACTTTTTTTTTAGCGCGGTAGCACTACTAGGCGCACTTTCCGATTTCGCGCATATGTACTATCGGCGGCGAAAGTTTGCGAGACGCGATTTCAAGGGAAAACGTTTATTGTAGGTGCATATCGGTACCCGCTCGCCCGACATTGTTACCAGAGGAAGGAACATGCATTTTTTGTCCCGCACACCCACCAGCCGTAAACATTTGCTGGCGATAGTACGTACGTCTTTGAAGCCTGCTTTCTGGCAGGCAGCCCACCTGCCAAAATAATGCCCCGTCCCTACTGTGAGGGGGCCATGGAGCAGATTTTCTTTTTGTTAGTTATTACCACTAACTCAAAGTTTTGCCAATTATCATTTTTAATCACCTGGCAGGCCTTCACCTGGGTGAAGGACCTCAAGGTAAATGCCTTCAATGTAAAGGCCTTTAAACCAAAGGCCTTCATAGTAAAGGTGCTTAGGTTAAATACCTTTAGCATGTACGGACCTTATGTGCTCCCTGTAATTAGTGCTACTGCACGATATTCCACGCTTGGCTATGCTAAACCATCCACTATTTTTCCCTCTCTTGCAGGGCCACTGCTCGTGCAAAGCTGGGAACTCGGTACGGTGCAAACACATGATTGCAATGCTGCTTTTTGCACACAGGTAAGCATGCACAAAGATGATTCCTAATTTAGGAGTTCCACTAGCTGCATTGATCAAATTGTGTCTTTTCTATGCGTGTTGCAGTTCAGTTCCAACGTACAATTAAACACAGTTTGACGGCGCTTCTTATCTATGAATGAACATGTTACTCGTTTCTCACAGGATTTTCGGGTTGCTCTTGAGAATGTTTTATTTACTTAGAATACAATCTGTTCACTGCTGCAGAACTGGCATCCAGAACTTGGACCTCCTCACTTGCACCGACGTGAAGCAAGCGTGGGGCAGACTGAAAGCGAAAAACATTTACAAGGCCAGAAAAATCAAGGACTTGTGCCACGTCCAGCCGAAACCAAGGATTCAGTTGGACACTGAGAAACTCAGTGCGATTCGGCAGCAGCTCATTGCTGCTGCTCCACGAAGCGCCTTAGCAAGGCATGTGGAAGGCCGCTGCCTTCAACATGAAAACCATGGAGAAAGTGATGAGAACCTGTGCAGTGACAACACGGGCTGTGAACCTGATATGGTACTGCAACATATACTTGCCAGCCAACATGCAAAGCAGTTCAAAGAACTACAGTACCATGAAGTGGCGTTCAGGGACTGGAACAGATTGAAACTTTACAGAACTCGTAAGGAGCACTCGAGCCCCAATCTGTTCAAATTTTATGAGGACATGGTTGCTGTGAGTGCAGTACAAGCAGCTAAAATTTGTTCACAAACGATTGGACAAGATAGTGCACAATGGAAATGGGAGCGAATGCTCCGTATAACCGGAAGCAAGTGTCACACTTTGTATCGGTTTGAACCATCACCAGCACACAGCTGGGAAGAGAAGATCACAAAAATGCTAACAGAAAACTTTCCAGGAAACGACGCCACAAGATATGGCAAGGCTTGTGAGAAGCCAGCTCTTGAAGAGTATGTGCTGAGCACTGCTGATGCAGTCTCGACATTGGGCCTGGTTGTGAACCCTTTGGTTCCATGGCTTGGTTTCAGCCCCGACGGAATTGTTTTCAGACATGGAGAGCCAGCTGTCTTATTAGAGATAAAAAGCCCAACACGTGGCAAAACAGAAAAAATTTCTGAGCTTGTGAGGCAGAAGAAAGTGCCGTACATTCTGTGCCAAGGCGAAAATTATAGCTTGAGGCCTACCCACTGCTATTACACGCAAGTGCAACTGGGACTATTTCTTTTGGATTTGGAAGAAGCCCGCCTTATTGTATACAGTGAGGTGGAATCTCTGATAATCGTTGTGAGGAGGTGCGTGCCATTTATTGACAGCCTGATTCGACGTCTGCAGTATGTGTATTTTACACACTACCTGCCAGAACTTATTAAGTATATGAGATGATGGAAGTGTAATGGGTTTCTCGAGCACAGGACACAAAACACAGCACGGCACAAAGCAAGAAGCGCGGAACGGCGTTCACCGACAGTCAGCGGTTCCAACAGCACCAACAGGAGGCACGCGCTCGCCGAGAGCAGTCCTGCTGCCGCGCGGGCACTTTTTCGTCATTACAGAAGGAATAAACAAGCAAAAATGTATGCATTGTGGTCACCAGTGATGTAATCAACACCCAAAACAAACAACACAACCCTGTCATTTGTCAGGCAATGTTCTCCTAATACCCACATACTGATAAAGCAGAAACAGTATGCTCGCCTGAAATGCCACAAAATCTGTGCATATTTAAAAAAAAAATTACTATGAAGATGGAAGCAATTAGTTCTCACACAGGACCAGGATGAAATGCCCCTGGGTACTTTCACACGTAAACTGGTTCACCAAATTGTACGATTACATGCACATAAAAGAGGGAGAAAAATTGGAGATGCCACAATGAGATTTTTAATGAAGGCAAAAGACAGCATGGCACCATCCCTCTCGATGTCAATTATATTCCCCTGCATGTCTCCAGTCTCTGCGATTCTGTTCGCACTCTGACAAGGTGAGGCTTACAGAATTGCTCCTGGTGTACAAAGGTAACAACCAGATCTGCTTGCTTCACCCATTTAGCTAGTTTACTACACAATATGTTTATTTAACATGAGGATGGTGGGTGTAAAAAGCCACTGAGAAGGCTCAACGAGGCGGCCGCACCCTGCACATGTTTGGCAGCGGTACACTTGAATATTGCAACAGCATCAGCATGAGAGCACTTTCAGAGGAAAAAAACGGAAGAAATCAGAACGCAACAGAGTTCACACTTTTTAGCTATACATCGATTCGAATTTATCAGTTAAATAGCCAAGTCAGAATCCAGCAGCTAAAATATGACCCCTCCCTCCTGCTAGAAGGCCATGCAGCAGAACTAATTTGTTTTGTAAAGATTTATGACCACTGACTGGAAATTTTGCTCATTTTTGTTCACTGGACATGTTTTATTGTAGTTTTTATTAATGTTTGCATTTATATTGGCTCTGGCATTGTCGAAAACAAAGTCCCTTAAGGCCTTCCAAAGAAGGCTGGTGCTGCAGTCGCCACATGAACGACAAGGCTGGTGCTAGGAGTGGTCACACAAGATCTGCACCTTCAAATACATTTTTCTGATAGGCTGTGATATCTGAAAGACATTTCCTATATCTTTCTCTATGCTTGTGCATACCAGACTGTGACAATGTAATACACAATGTACCTGTGGTTACTTACACAAAAATATAACAAAATATTCCATGCGTTTATTGTTCAGCCGCCACGGTGGCTCAGTGGTTACGGTGCTCGGCTACTGACCCGAAAGACGCGGGTTTGATCCCAGCTGCGGCGGTCGAATTTTGATGGAGGAAAAATTCTAGAGGCCCGTATACTGTGCGATGTCAGTGCACGTTAAAGAACTCCAGGTTGTCGAAATTTCCGGAGCCCTTCACTGTGGCATCTCTCATAGCCTGAGTCGTTTTGGGACGTTAAATCCTAATAAACCAACCTATTGTTCAGACGTGAGCAAATGGCTGAAATTATTGAGCCACAACCTACCCGCACCACTGTCTGTATGCTCATATGAATCACAAAGACCCCTAAAATCTTTTGTCTGCGAGCACAGGTGCAGACAAATTAACAATTCCCGCTATAATAATCATTGTCTCATCAACAACGGCCAGCATTTCCCAGGGCAACGGGCCTTTCAGTATTTTAAACAGCTTCAGGCGTTGAATTGCCCTTTCAACATGTACACGTGCCCGAGCAATTTGCAGAGTTTTCGCTGCTTCATCTGGTGAAAACTGTGCCTTCCGCAGAAATGGAGGCTGCACAACACCAATCCCCAAGGCAGCACATGTACTGTCGATGTTGAACCCCTTGTCCACCATCACATCATATTTGAAAGGGTCTAGTCTGCGTAAGATATCTGTGTCCTCCACACATGCTTTATCAGAGGCACGGCCTCCAAATGAGTCGCTCAAAAAAGTGATGAGTGCACCTGGTGATACACCAATCAAAACTTTCATTGTGTGAACACCTTTGTAGTGCGAATATGTCATAATGCGGCAGGACACACAGTGGGACTTTTCCACCTCAACTTCTGTGCAGTCAAGCACAATCCTGACATCCTTGTATGCCCAAAGCATTAAGGCTGATTCTGTTGCACTCTTGCCTTGCTTGGCCAAGGGATAGCTGCTTCCAGGACAGCTGCCAAGGGGCGTAAGGTGCCATAAAAATAGCGGTGCACTGTCGCCTCAGACACTGCAAATAATGTGGCTAAGCACCTGACGGACAGAAAGGTTTTCAGGCGAACTAGCACTATAGTGACTCTTTCTAGTACACTTCTTTCTGTTTTCAGTTTGTCAATATCAGCCACAGCATCAGCAATAAACATCAGAAGCTTCATATTCTCTACACCTGTGAAGGCTTTCACACAAGCATCGCTATGAAACATATTAATGAGAGTGGTGCTAGGTGCTGTGCTTGGATCAACCTGCACAGCCTTGTGTACAGAAGCAGTCTGGCTCTTGTTGAACTGCCGGAGGGTCTCGACTGCAGCACTGTCCAGGCCTTCAATCTCTATCGGGTGGGCATCAAGTAGAAGAAGGGCCTCAGCAGCGTCATTTTTCCTTGCACGCTCTGTGTCCTTGTTGGCACTGCTTTCGCACTCCGGTGTTTCCTGATAATACAGACAGATAATGGACTGACAAACTATAGAGAAAAAAGGCCATAGAAAATGCCTTTTTTTTTTCAATGAATATAATAGAAAACTCAATACGGAATTAAACACTGCAAATGTTTCGAATAACTTCATGTAATGTTTGTCAGTAATAAATACTTACACACCTCATAGAACAGTCATGCCAAAGTTACACATTTTGAGAATTTGATAGTTTTTTAGGCACACTTCAACTCGTTTGAGTGTTGAACTGATTTGCCTGATGTAACCAGTTATGAAGCAGGCCATACTGAGCTTCGTAAACTTTACTACATGAAGTTGAACTCAAACTCACACAGGCTAGGCTTGTACTTTCTGAATTATCCTGTAGTGATGAGGAAGAAGTGCTTGCAAGTGGATTGACAGCGTGGAGTCCTGAAAGAAACATAATGAGATATGTAACTCAAGTTTACTTGTTTTGCTAGCAAAAAGTAAGAATGGATTCACAGTTTGCCGGATTCAGATCTGGTCGAAATAATTAGTGGCTCAGGGAAAAAAATGCTGCCCACTTTCCAGAAAACGATAATTTATAAAATGCCAAGGAACATCTGGCAAGCAACAAAATTTAGAACGCTGTTTTCATGCACTTAGCTAATAAAAAGCATCATATCGCATCGGTGTAAAAGTAGTTATCATTTCATACTACTGTGGTACCACAAAGACAAGGACGGAGACGGAGTGACCACAACACAAGTGCTAGAGCACTTGTGTTGTCGTCACTCCGTCTCCGTCCCTGTCCTCGTGGTGCCACAGCAGTATGAATTCGTACCAACTTGCCTAATTCTCAACCCTTTTGAAGTTATCATTTCACTTCATAACCGTTTTATGGAAGTTTGTCAATTGCAGATTTTGCATGAAGTGGCTTACTTGCTGCTCTTCTTGCCGATGCTCGCATAGCTCTTTCAGCCGATGCCTGTTTTCTTGCTGGATCTGTGTTCTCAAGGCTCCTCACAGGCAGACGCTGTGATGGCACTGCAGTCTTCTTCAGTTGCCTCCGGGCTGGTCTCCAAACTTCTGGTGCTTGACAATATGAGATCACGTTGTTAGTAACATATTTCTCATGCCGTCATTTGGAGGAACACATTCTTTATGCAGTCAGCAGGGACACATAACAATGATTAATATATGCCAGAATCAAGGACAAAAACAATTAAATCTAATGAGGGGAAAGTAAGAAAAGGAATACCATAAATCTGTGCTTAGTTGCAATGAGCAAGTCTGACAGATTTTTGTAGTGCCAAGAATTACTACTACAGGGTTGTGATTGTACCTTAGACAGTCTTGATAACTAAATAAGTATATACACAGTGGCTCCTTTTAATCTCACAGCTTCACAAAAAAATGATGGCAATGGTCACATGAATGCTGCCATCACTGAGTGCGTTTTGGGCTCAACAAGAGCTAGATAATGGTCATGGCTATATATCTAAGTAGCTGAGATTTAACAATTATGTTCTTAATCATTTTCGTGCGGCATGATGTAATCACACTCTTGAAAACTGTATTCATTGAATCATAATCCAATTTACAGAAGCTGTTCAAGTGGAATAGGTTTTCAGATATTCATGTGCAGCCAGTTCTGATGCATGCTGAATGACACTGTAGAGCAAGGGGCAGAAAAAATAGGGAATTGCTTCATGAATACTCAAGAGCTACTGCGCTTCATCAGTAGTTTTCAAGATTGTGACTGCAATGTTCAGCGCAAAGTGAATAATTCAAACGGTAATTAACAAAATGTGCCTAATCAGTCGCATAGACGTAGCCGCTATTTCGCTATCTTGTCTCTGCCAAGCCCACTCAGACTCAGTGAAGACAGCACGAAGCTGCAAAGATTAAACGGAAATTATACTGGGAAACATGCTCACACTTGCATAGCTAGTCAATTCCTGCAAAGCAAGTAAGCAACCACACAATTTGATTTTTTTCCAACGCATTGTTGGACATCACTACACGCGTTTGTCCTCCCCCTCACTTTTTGTATTCCGCCTTCTCAAGCATCGCGGCAAAAGGCCTCCGAAAATTCAATGATCTCCGTAATAACTCAACAGTCTAGAGGTACAATAAAAATTTTTGTCCCAACTCCGTAGCTTTGACGCTCGAGTGCCGTACAAAAGTTGATGGATTTGACGCCGGTCACTGCGGCTGCATTTTGATACAGGCCAAATGCAGAAAAACACTAGCGAAGAGATATTTTAGTGGGTGTTAAAAATGTGAAGTGGTCAAAATTTATCCTGGCACTCCACTAAGGCCTGCTTGTAAGCAGCGTGCTTTTTCTGGCAGGAAGCCCAAAACGATTCCAACGCATGAATGCTAACCGCGACTTGACTTTGAGGTGGTCTGCCGTTTTGTCAGAGCTGGCAGCGCGAACATTGATGTTGATCAGACAGTAAAAGAGAGCTATACAAGGCTCCCGACAAGAAAAATGTTCCCCAGTCAATCTATCGCCGAACAAAGAATAATAAGTTGTGCTGGCGTGTGTCCCTCGTGAAGAGACGCAAGTACAACGGAAAGACAAAATATTCACTTACCAGTTGTACCCCAGAAAAAATCTTCGGGCACGAAGTGCGCGCTGCACACCATCATCGTTTTCGTGACAGGCTTCCCGATGCGAAGTTTCACTGTCCACTCCTTTTTCGCTCGATCGTCACAGGGAAACGAGTGCAGGCTTACCTCGCCTTTGACTGCACGCTTCGTCGTGCACTGCGGCACACAGCACATTTTATTACTTTTGAACTTCTTGCTCATAGTGAGCAAATAATGTGCCAAAAGAATGCCACTGCGTGAGGTGAGCTGCGTGAGGTGAGAAAAGCCGCCGTAAAAATGATCTGAAGCCAAATACAACACAAACGCACCACACCACCGATGTCAACTGGCCGCGGAAGCTGCGGGCATCCCCTGATGAAGGGTTACGACGGTTGCCGCATGGCGTCGCTACCGTCTGTGAAAGTTGCGAATTGTTAATGCGTACGCAATATCAGTGTCATTATGCATATGTGGTCACTGTACGCGCTTAATAAAAAATGTACCTATAACGCAAAAGAGTCCTTGTAATCTCCTCTATCCACCCCGGGCGCGCTTTCTTGTCGCACTTTATGCAGCAGCCCATGATATAGCCTCACTCCGATGGGAGCACTTTTGATTAAAGTACGCCTTCATGTGGCACGACTCAACCTCTCAAAGCAAACAACCAAAGCATAGCACGGCCGGTCTCGACGCGCTCGCTCACGAGCCAGCGCGTCGGGACCACATAAAAAACTTGCTTTCGAAAAATATTTCGTAGTTAGCAGGGCTAAACCGCCCCCAAATTTTTTGACGAAGTTGGCATGCGTACACCGCACTAGCCACGGTCCGGCTTCTTTTCTTTCACCCCAGCAAAGAAGGGAGCGAGTAGGGGAGCGACACAATCAGCGCGCCTTGAATACGCTGGGTGACAAAAGAATAAAGAGAATCTCTGCCGGGGCACCGAAAAGTTGGGTTCACGTGATGGGAGCGCACACAAAGTGGAGAATGCGGGAAGGTGAAGGCATCTCTCCCCCAACCCAGGAAGGAGGAATGTAAGAGGAGAAGGAGGAGCTCAACTTCATGCGGCGCGTGGTGGCAGATTTGTGAACTAGGGGCGCATGAATCAGAATCCTGGCCATGAACAGGCGGAGAGCTCAGCGGCTCTCCGCGACATGAAGCCCTATCACGTTTTCGCGCCTAAAGTGATCAAATTAGGGTTTTCACATGTCCTTTGAAGCTTCGGACCAACCTCAGTGTCGTCTTCCCACTCCTTTACAACCGTATCAGCCGAAACACTGTCTGTCGGAACCGAAACATCAGACGCAGCAGCCGTCGCGACGAGGCGCGCGCCGAGAGGTCAGGAGGCGAGTAATGGCGGCGTGATCACATGATCAAAAATGGCAGCCCCCATGATACGCCGCTGTAAAGGCCCATCTCCATGGACACATCCGAGGCGCACCAGAGCAGCGCTTACGCGAACAGCGCCACACCGCGACAAGCGTCGGAAAACATATGCAACTCGATGACCTGTCGCTGCTACCGCGTTCAGCTCGGCTCGGCGAAGCAAACGGCGCGAAGGGCCGTACCGGATGCCGAGAGAACTGCGTTCTCTGATTGGTTACACCGACCGCACACCAGCGGCGACTTCCGGCGCCGGCAGGGTTGCCGTTGGGAATTTTTCAATAAGAGCCAGAACTGAAGCTAAAAGTAGCCAAAAGTAGCCACGCCACCTGATCTTGGCGCCAAATTTGTAGCCAAGTAGAAAAGAACCATTATTATAAGCTACTTTTATTAATGAACAATAAATAATATCATTTTGAATCCACACCAAAACACAGAGTAAACAAAGAACACGGAATTTTGGGCCTCTTGCTCGCCCTTTTTCCATTCTTCTCGAAACGTGCGCTTTGCTCTTGCGTCTTATCCCATGGTAGACGCCGGTGTCGGCAAGCCGAAGGCACAAAAACAGAAGCTTTGTCTCCTTGTGGTACACAAGTGTTATTTCACCGGTACCGTGCTGCTCGTTCCTCTCCTGGTGTCATGCCGTTCACACGGCTGCACCTAAACGCATGGTTTCGGATGCATGATCTTAACGGAGAAAGTATTCTAGATGAGCGTTATTTTCTCCAGATAGGGCGCAGCGTCCGCGCGGCCTTTGCTTCGCCGTGCACTTGAATTAGCGTTATTTTCTCCAGATGGCGCGCAACGTCCTCGCGGGCTTTGCTTCGACGTGCGCCCATCACCAATACCTCCTAGAAAGTCTTTCTAGGAGGTATTGCCATCACCCAGAGTCCCCGCGTCTGCGAGTTGGTATAATAGCTCTATGTGCGCACCGTCGGCGGAGAGAATATACGCGTCGAGGACGCGCGCGCACGTCAAGGCGACCAGGACAGCCATGAGGACAGCAAAGCTTGGAAATAATTGTTCTTCTTTGTTCTTGCTTACTATTGTATATGCAATTGCAAAAAAATGGCTAGTAAATGCGCCAAAATAGAAGTTCAAAGTAGCCAGAAAGTAGCCAAGGAGCCAACTTGAAATTTTCACCGCCAGACGGGGTCGAAAAGTAGCCAATTTGGCGCAAAGTAGCCACCAACGGCAACCCTGGGCGCCGGCGCGAGCGAGGCGCGAATATCTGACATGGACAGATATTCGCGCGATATCTGACAGATATGTCAGATATCGGCGCCCGCGCCCGGGCGCTCGCGCGCGCGTCGGAAGCGGGGTCCGGTTTACAACAATGGGAGGACCGCGGGGCTCTCGGGGCCTCTTTTCTTCATGGCTGGAAGCTCTTTGAGCCTCCCCTAAATTTTCCTGGAATCTTTGCAGCTCCCCAACCATCTTTTGTTCACGGCTTGACATTTTTTTCAGACGGCTCGCGAGGAGGAGCGAGCCAGCACCTGGAGCGTGGAGGTGCATGCCACTTTTCGACACCCGTCGCGGCACGTGCTGGGCGCGCAGGCGCTTCGCGTGTACGCCTCAGAAGTGTCCATCGAGGTGGGGCTTTAGATGTGCAGGGTGCCCATTGCCGCTACTGTTACCGCCACCGTGACCATCCCGGACGATGGAATCTGTGCCTTAATATCTCTTCGGCTGTTTACATCCCGGTCATGACACCGCTCTGCCATCGGCGGAGTAATACGTAGTAATCCGTAGTAGCAAATAGTGCGAGCGTATTTTTATTTCTGCGGGCTTATTTTGCGGCTATATTATCTGCGAATGAAACTATTCATTCAAGGAAACCCAAAAAACAAAATAAAGCGATAGCAAAGGCTCCACGTAGCTGGCTGAAAGGCACTCCACTCGTTGGTCGACTCCGCCCACCGTACGGGGAGAATTAAAAATAGAAGGCGGTAGCAGGACGTTAATTCGATTTAATTAGGGAAATCGGCCACACAGGGCAATAAGTCGCGGTTTCTAAGAATGCTTGGGAACGTGTAGCTCGAGTTCCCGCGGCAAAAAGACGAGTTCAGAATCCTCTTCACTGCACCTTTAAGGCACGTTCACACTGGCCTAATAACGAAACGTAAAGGAAACAGACGTCCTGATTAACACGGGAGTATCACTTTTGAGCGAGACACAAATTCAACGGCGCACTGCTTGAAAAGTGCTGGAATATTTTTACTGAGAACGTTTTCGTCCTCCGAGGCATAGTGCATCTCCACTACGTTATGTGAGTGTTTCTCGTATAGTAACCATAACTGTAGTGTTTACAATCTTCCGGTATGAAAGTATCTTTGTAGACAGAAAAATAATAAACTTGTATTTGGTCAGCACAATAATTGCTGGCTACCAAGAAGCATCCCCACAATGACCCTCATTGTGGTTGACAGCATAGTTGCCTGGAATGTGGAGACATTGTACGGGGTATCGTGCCGTGGCTTTCGTTTTCGAAACACTGCACTAACTCCGTGGCCGCTAGGATTACTTGATCGGCATTCGATGTTGTCTCCGCCTATCACAACATGTCGTGCAACAAAATAGGGTGCGGTGCATGACTACCATAAATGGATAACAAACTAGCGCCTCGCTGTCCGCGATCGAAGCGTCCAAAGAGGACGCGAAACAGTTCGCTGCGGAGTCCTGCTTTTGGGAGACACGTGAACAGCGACTGTTAGACAGCTACAGCATGCGGTCAAAGCGTGAAGGTTCAAGTGGCTCGAATCACCGATAAAAGATTGTGTCTAATCGTGCTACACTGCTGGGTCTGGTCTGAACAAAACGCGAGCCACCACCGCACCATGCGTTCATGTACCAATCTCCCCTCTTTTTGTTTGATCTCTTTTTCTTTGCTCCATTTTCCCCATCGTTCTAGACTAGCGGGGCCTTAAGTATCTCTGTAGCTATACGCATATACAGCTATCGCTGAAGAAACAAGGTCGCGGAAAAGAACAATCAGGAAAGAGTTCTCAGACACAACTAGAAAACTAAGCGGAAGATGCCCTTCAAAGGAGGCTTTCCAACCACTAATATGATTAATCCCCTGGGACCTTTTAAAGTGACACCAAAGGAGGTGGCAGCTGAAAGGGATTTAACCATGGCCCAATTGAATTAACCGCGACGTCATGAAAATTGGTTTACGTCATTGTCTGGAGAGCCCCCTTTGATGCCTATCTGCCGCTTCGTTCTTCAGTTGCGTCCGACTATTATGTTTATATCAATACTGGACAGAGAGAAACAAGAAAGGAAGAGATGAAGCCACTGGCGGCAGTCTGATTGGTTTGGCTATAATTTGGAGTGCTTAATCGTGCAGTGATTTTAGCTTCCGTTGACAAAGCACCGTGGGTGATCTTGGCGCCACAACTAAGATAGAAGTCGGTGTCGAACTTAAGCAAACATTGCCAAAACTTTCCTTCAGCCCCTGGTGCTGCGTCGCAACAGGAGCGGCGCATGCGTGGTCTTCGTGGTCCCTTGATGGGCGAAGCCAGCGTATAAGGCACGAGCTAATTTCTCTCCTGCGAAGGCTGAGCAAGACGCGCCCAAGAGACAAGCCAAATAACACGAAGATAAACAAGAAAGATACTAGGCTAACCGAAAACACGTTTCCGGCGGCTTCAAAAGATATTTCCTTCTTCAACCATCCACTCAATCTATAGCAGGATGCAACTTAATGAAACAGCAGTTAACACTGGGCTACGGTGCCTGGCGTCCTGTATTACTCCGCTAGCCAATCACAACAGTAAACGAAATCATTAGGGGTGTGCGAATAATCGAAATTTTCGAATATAATTCGAATATTATATTTTTAGTATTCGTATTCTATTCGAAATTCGTGTTGTTGAGAATATTCGACACGACGCGGATATTCGTATCTAGCTGAATATTCTATTGCGAGCACCGGCCTTCATTTCTGTCCGCAAGTCCTATCGACAGAGACATAACAACATGGCGGCGCCCAGAGCAATGCGTAACGTTGGGCCATGCAGTAGCTGACTGCGCTGGTGAGCTTCTTTGTGGCTATACCTGCGAAGCTGGTATAGTCAGAGGTGTGCCCGAAATGCCTCGCAATACGAGCCAGTTCAGTGCCAATTGAGAGGGCATTTTCTGTGGCTGGAGAAGCCGTTTCGGCTAGAATGGAACTACTTCTGCCTGAACATGTGGAGCAGCCGGTTTTCCTTCGCGGCAACCTTTTATATTCATCCCAGCAACGCGCTTTTGTGCTTATGGCAAGCTAGCCTTGGTCAATGTTGTGTACTAGCCATGTTCTCTGATATTTCCACTCTTCTAAGAACAATGTTCGAGACTTTGATGCTTTTTGTGCAGCCACACACAGCTTTTGTGCTCATTTCATCACTGACAGTTGAACTGTGAATGTTCCTGGGTGCTCAAATAAATGTTTTGTAGTGGTTAAATGCGTCTGTCCTTGATTATTCGATATTCGATTCAATATTCGTAATTCAGTATTCGTATTCGATTCGTATTCGAAAAATTTGATATTCGCGCACCCCTTGAAATCATCTTTTTTAATCTTTGACTTTGAAAGAAGCCAGAAATGAAAATTCCAGAGCTTTTACTTTTTTTTCCTTGTGATTAGCTTATTGTCGAAGTAACAAGGAAAGTTTAACAATGGACTACTTTTTTGTCATGGAGCTAACCCTCGCGGATCGATTGACATGGTAGACGACAGTGCCTTTTGTTATTTTTCAGCGTATTCTCATTGTCCTCGCTCGGCAACCACTTCAGCTATGGTGGGAGTTCAAGTTTGCTAACACCGTTCGAGCAATCCAAGGGAAGGAAGAGAAATGCCTCATCTGAGAACTTGGCTGGCGTTCGAGTGTGCTTTTGAGGAACAGGAAGGCTTTATGTCGTCTATAAAGTCATGGAGCAGACTCAATCCACCATCCGTCGCAGCGGCTAATCCGCGTCCTCGAAGGAACTCACGATGTTGAAGAAGGAGCAGCGTGTGACTCTGAATTCATGAAAAGCAGTTTACCAGTACCTCTCAAGAAAAAAGCATTTGAAAGCTGCATCGCACCAATATTAGCTTATGGGGCAGAAACGGGGAGGCTAACGAAACCTGGGCCGCTTATATCTCCCGGTGAAATGCAAATGGATTAGAGTTCAGATTCGTAGCGGCTTCTGTGTCAACTTCGCTGTTTGTTCGTGCCAGTTTCTTCGCAATTGTCGCCTCATCAATTGCCATATTCTGGCTTGTAGCGGCAGTAGCAGGTACTCGCTACGCTGTGATGGTGCCGACATTTGCATTTATCACACCTTTTTCTGATTTCTGATTCCGATTCTCGATCCTTGCGGTTCTCAACCAGGTAGGCAGGTTGTGGTGACATCAAAAGGTCACGCGACTTATCTCGACCGCTCATTAATTTACCTATCACAATTGATAGGTTGTGGTGACGTCACAAAGTCACGTCATCGCTCTGGGCAAATAAGCGTATTTCGTGACACCGGACATTAGCGGGGTTTAGGTGCGACGATAACTGTATTGCTATCGCGTTAGGAGTGTTGAAGTTCAATTAAGGGCAGAGCAGCAAGCTATGAAAAAAAAGGATGAAGTATCGTCAAGAGACGGGAAGAGAGCTGTGTGGGGTGCGGAGAAAACGCGTGTTAATCATGCCGAACGAGAACCGGCGAATGAACATGCATTCCAGTTGGGACACACACTTCTACAGCCGGCCAAATCTTTAGCTGGCGCGCGTGACGGCCGCGTTTTCCGTGCTCTTGTGTGATGTGCGCGCTATGGCTTACGCTTTGTAGCCTTGCCTCCGGCGGCAGTGTTCTGACCCGGCTGGCAAGCACCGTCGCTGCCCCTGACGCCCCTGCAGACTTCCCCCCCAACACAGGTCAGCGCACCCAACGTAGGGAGCCTGAATGCGCCTCACGAGAATGGGACAGGCGTGACGACTTCGCCGGGGAAGCTGAGTGCGGCGCATTCTCCCGAACAGCGCATTCCTGTGGACCGACGGAAGAAACACCGAGTGGCGGCGACGGCGGAAGGATGACGGCGCCAACCCACTGCCCGCATGCACCTGAGAGGCCCGCAGCAAGCCAAAGAATTCGCGACTGAAAGGCGCCATGATCCCCCCTTGCCTGCGCGTGTTTCGGTGGTGTGTGCGCGGTCACGTGCTGAGGGCGGAGCCTATGAAGAGGCTCAAGACTTTGGACTCGACCAGCGACCGGGGGGTTCCCTGGCTAGGTGCCTAGGGAAGACGAACTGAACAAAAACCGCAAGCAAGAGGAGCGAAGAGGAGAGGACGAGAGAGAGCCAGGAGAGTTCCGTCCGGGTGGCCGAGATCTTGTGCGCAACCCAGACTATCCCGGGAGAACACTCATCGCATACTTTCTGGGTACAGCGCGTAACGTCTTTTTGCACAACACGTGGTTGGCCCTACAGCCGAGCAGCCGCCGGCATTTTTCGTTAACGTGCGTCGCACACTGGCGTCGTTGTCTGCCAGCGTGCCCGATCTGGATGTTGATGAAACCCCGCCCTCCAGGATGTGTGAAGCACTAACGGTCGCTGAGCTGACCCGCGAACAACTCCAGAAAACGAGACGGGCACGCTGGCGCCAACTGTCCTCAGCTGCGCTTCCTGCAGATGTCAGGGACTTCGGCTGGCTGCGAGGCTGGCGGGTCCTGCCCACAAGAGACCGCCTTGCGGCGTGGGGCGTGGCGCCCTCCGCCCGAGTCCCGCAATGCGGTCTTTTAGAAACGTTGCGGCACGCTATGTTCGACTGTGTAGTGGCGCGCACCTTTTGGGTACTAGTGTCACGGATGTTTTTAACCCGCCTCGAACCGCGCACTAGTTCACGCGAACTGTTCACAAATATGCTCTTGTGTGTCGGCATGTTCGTTTTGTGGCGGCAGCGTAGAGCGGCTTCCTTAAATGGGCGTCCGCAAAGACCAATGTTTCCAATGTTGCAGCGCCTACGCACGCGCCTCTTTGAGCAAGCATGCGTGGACGCACTGTCAATGAATGAGGCTGAGTTCTTGCGCAAATGGTCGACATATTTCATCGTCCTGCGCGGCGGTCGAGTGTCGGCTTTCTTACTGCCTTATTGACGTGCTCAGTGCTGCGTCACTGCGCATGTGCGTGACTGATAAGAGCATTGAGTTCAGCAGTTTTGCTTTGTATTTTTGTTGACATTAGAAAAAAATAAACTTCTCTTTCTACGCCGAGATCGACCCTGAGCTGCTGAGCCCTTCCATGGTCCCGTGGTGGAGCTGATGCCGCCCCTCCACTCCACATGAAGCCCCGTCTCGTCACCGGGTGAGCAGATCGCCGACCCCCTTCAGGCAACCACAGCTGACGATTAAATATTTTCCTTATCAGTCAGTTGTGATGTTGGCTCGTTCACTCCCACCCTTTGCACGAATCCCAGATGGCAACCCACCGGGTTGCGAATTGTGACCCCTCATTAGGGCCGTCACACTTGCACTTTGTGACGATCAAACTTGGTTTGGTTTATTGGGGTTTAACGTCCCGAAGCAACTCGGGCCATGAGGGACGCCGTAGTGAAGGGCTCCGGAAATTTCGACCACCTGGGGTTCTTTAACGTGCACTGACATCGCACAGCACAATCAAACTTGGGGAAAGCTCAATATTAAGCAGGAGTTTAGTAAGCATCTGCTTAAATTTGATATCTTAGCAAGTTTGCGCCGTCATGAACTGCAGCAGCACGGAAAACGTGGCCGTCACGCACGCCAGCTAAAGATTTCACCAGCTGTACGTGCCAACATGTCTCGATCCGGCTGCATTCTTATGACAAAATTACTTAGCGTAAATATGTGGCTTTGCATTAGTAGGTAGGCAATCGGGTTGATTTTTAGAGCGCAGCTCTTTGGCGTCCGTTCCTGGGTTTCGCGTCGTCGTCGGCGTCGGCCTGGTAACCAGCTCCGCCCCCCTTTCATCCCCCCAGCGCTATCGGCGTCAGCGGCATCAGTCAGTCGCTGCTATCTCTTCCCTCCTCCCTTTATCGTGTTGTCCGCTTGCTGCGCGCGCTTCCATCGTTTGCCGCTGGGTGTACACGCCGCCCCCTCCCCCCTCTTCCTGCGAGTCTCCGGTTGTCAAAGCGCCGGCTCGAACTTAATTCCTTTCTTCGCTCCTCCTCCAATGCAACCCCTGTGCGGTGGCAATCAAAGAGCCAGATCGGTGGCGGCGGATCTGTATATGTGCACCGCCCGAGCCGAAATTGCGAATACGTGTGAAAAATAAAAAAAAAATTCTGTGATAGCGCATACATGTGTTGCTCGATTTCTTTGCCTCAATCTATCGAAAAGGTGAAACAGCTTATTTGCTGCGCTCAAATTTCGCATTAGGAAGTAACGTAATCGTCGGTAATTTTTCCTACGCGAACAAAGTAAGGCTAAATCACAAGCTCATGCCAGTGTGACGCCCACATATATTGACTCATGCACTCAGGAAAACGGTGGCCTGAAACTGCGCGTAGCTTTACTTGCAGTTCGAGATATCGCGGGTATCTCTACTTACTTCCTGCGTCTGTGCGCAATGCGGCGCTCTTTGGCGTAAGAAGAATCGGTGCCCGTCTTTCTATGTTCATCTTCTGGCGAGGCTGAAAAATCTGCGCGATCTAGTTATGAGCCGTGTCACTGGCGATAAACGATTTTTTTGTGTGTGTTCACAGGGCTATTTCCTGAAGGACATCATCATTACCCGATGTTTGTTCGCTTTGCAAAGCATCACGGTCGTCACGTGACTGCTGTTGCACAGCAAATAGGCGGAGCACGTAGCGCGGTGTACTCATAGGCGTCGCCGCCAAGCCGACAAGCGTGTGTGCTGAAGCTCACGACCTTCAGGATCAAGCAGATGGGTTCGCCTCATCAGAATGCGATGCCTGTGCAGGACGACGACGTGAAAGAACTTGCGTCTGCCTCCGCCAGTAGTGACCATGAGAAGGTAGGTAATGATAGTCATAGAGCTTCATTTCGTCAACGATCTATTAATTGTCAGATCACCGAGTGGTGTCTTCTCTTCTTCTCCTTGACCTTGAGGATCCTTGAAGTGGCATGTTGGGACTTCCGAAGCCCTATGCTTGGCGCTCGAGGTGGATGCAAATACGAAGTTCTCGTGTCCAGCGCTAGCTTCGCGTTCTGTAGCCTTCATATCTCAAAGACGTCTCAAAGACGTCTCAGCGCCATCTCCACTTGGGCGCGGCAGTGCGCTTTGCAAGCTCCTTGTCCTGCACAGTATATTGTAGTACAACCCAGCAACCCATTTTCGGGCGCATTCTAAGGAGTATCGTCCACGTCAGTGGCACGGCCTTCTAAAAGCAAATTTGACGTCACGCATCTGGGCGCCCGTCGCTTCCTGAGTGTTGTGTTGTAAATTAATGCCGCGGTAAAGTTAACCGGGAAAAGTGGGTGATGTCACAAGAGGAGTTCAGAGGTCTTTTCTTTCGAGGAGTCGACATTGCCGGTGGGCTATTCGTTGCATCGTTTTTATTACGCTCGATATGCCTGCAGTGGTGTGAGAAACGTCTCTTCTCAAAAGCGGAGCTGAGCCTTAAGATGCATGATAGTTCTTTCTGCTGTATTCTTGTAGTTTTCAGGAAAATTTTGTGCTTTCATAATTCTGCGCTTCACACGATCACAATCCAACGCGTAAATAGGTGGTCGCATGGCTTACCTGGCCAAAAATTATGAACTAACTTTTCACGTACCCCAGCATGGTGCCACTGCAGAGCTATAAACCTAAGACACCTTCATACATTTTCTACATAACGGATCAGGAAAGTTCTCTCCTAAGCGTGTTCCATGCATATTTCTGGCCGCACCTGTACATAGTCGCAGCTGTATTTGATGCATCTCTGAAGCAAAGACACCTTTATTACAATCACCAAATGCTTGAAGCGGACCGTCCGTGAGTGGTTTCGGCGCGTGCTGATGTCGATCGAGTTCTAGCTACGACTCAAGGAGCGCCATGGGAGGATTTCTTTTCTTCATTGTAGAGTAAAAAATATATAGACAGCAGTTTCACATATCCTTTAATAATCGTATTTCACTTGCTCGCAGGGAGACTGAAGTGGTGCTAATGCTAGTGTCGCCTCTCTGCTTGGTAAAAAAAGAGCTTCAAGTAGTTCATGTGCTAATCTACGCTTACTCCTCGTTACAACTTTTATTTCCTCAAGTCGTTGCTGACAGTTTTTATCGCTGTCATCGTGGCAAGAGCGATAGTGGGCGGGTGCACTCTCGACCGAGTGCCTTGCCCATCGATCTTTTGCGTTCACTCGCATGCTCATTGACACCACGTCCAGTTTGGCAGATATATACTGATGAATTTTTATGGCGCGAGAGTATCTGTGGCCAAATAGCGCCATGGCGCAAGACAATTTTCTTTTACTCAAGATGGGGTCAAAGACCCACTTCTCAAGCATTTCACCCTAATGAGCCCAGCACTAGACCAGGGGAAAGCTTGTAGCCATTGTATCACCGGTGGGTACCCGGCGGCACTGGGGATTGAACTCCAGGCTATCATAAATCTGGTAGCAGCATCCCACCGCTGCCACCAGTTGTTAGGGCTCGAAGGTAGCGTGGTCGGTTGTTGCATCACCAAGGGGGCTCGTCCGGGATGAGGAAACGGTCTGAAGCTTCGAAGGTTGGGGAATCTTGAGGGTCAAACGACCTTTTGGAAATTTCCGCTGTATAATCCGCCACCGTTATCATCGCGGGTCTCAAATTCGGTCGTAACAAGGCTCTGAAAGAGGGGATCTCGTAGGCCATGCTCGTAGCCCACGGCCGTGGCGCAACGGAAGTACGGCTTTGCGTCTTTCCTTCCACAGCCTAAATATGCAGGGCCACCATTGCAGGCTCACCTTGCGGCAGGTCTTGGTCAATTTACAGGCTGCTCAAACGCCGTACTTGTTTCCAACCATTTTCACCACGAAATACCAATGAAACAGCAAGCAGCCTTTTATTTCGCGTGAACGGCTTGCTTCCGTCATCTACGCGCCTTCATTTCACCTCCGTTATGTGCTCGCTTTTTATGTTCGTTATGTTATGTTATGTGGTCGTTATGTTGTTTTTTTTTTACATTTCTCCTTCAGTGCCGCCGGCACTCAAGTGTTCCGAAGTCTTCCCGCTCTCGCGTGCGCAGTTTGTAGGCTAACCCGCCGTCACGAAGAAACGTGGTAGAACACGAGAGACGTAAAGGCCTTCATTTCGTTCTAGTCAGCTTTCGTAGACGCCCTCGGTTTCCGGTAGTTATCGGGAAAGGTAGTTAGTTATCCGATTCGGGTGCACTTAAAAGCTTGGCGCTGCTATTGCAAGGGAATAGGCGCTCGCGTACACGGCGTACACGGTTTCGTCTTTTACCCGACAAACATGTCCACTGATGGTGATACTAGCTCCGAAGCGTTTCGGGTATTAATGGCACAGAGTTCGAAAAGCTTTGCGTCAGTGCAGACGATGTGCGTCGCGCTGGTTTTGACCAAACCGCGCGGCATGCGTAGAGTTTCGCGCTGTGTTTGATAAGGCGCCGGTGCAGGCGACGCGCCAGCTTTTTCGATGCTTCTATTTTTCTTCCCTGTGGTAATTGCTTGCTGGAAAAACGCGCATTCCTGAAACAGGAAGGAAAGCGTTTGGGGCTAAATCGCAGTGTGCCAGAATAAACAACGTTCGACGAAAACTTGTACATGTGATGCACTTTTAGCCACCCTTAAGCTGGCGTCCGGCCGCGCCGTTTTGTGACAGCTCCGCGCGTTTGACGACGGCTTCTTTATATGCTGCCGAGAAGGATCACCGAGGCTCGGGGGGGCATGGTTGAACGAGGGGTTGAGCGAGTGGGAGAAGTTTTGTTTTTACGACGAGACCTCTAAAGCATCCGGTTAACGCTTTGATGGTGCGGCGCGGGAACCTGTGTTTATTTTTTTTCGGCTCTTTAGAAAAAGAAAGGAGGCCAGTGAAGCCTTACGTCGATAACAGCTGATAGCAACTGTCGTACTTTGTTAAGGTTCGCGTGTCATCGCCTACCTGTCAAGATGAGCCACAGGGAAGTCATTTTTTTAGGTAATCGGGTTACTATCGGGCACTTCTTTGTTAGTGCGCTCGCAATTATAGTGGCCACTCCGCGCATTTAGGCGTTGTGTGTTTTTCTGCTTGGTGTTGGTCGAGCAACCTGCCTACCATGTCGGGTTCCAGCTGAATTAATCACTAGAGGCTGCTCGCGAAGGGATCCCGGGCCGCGACCCAGCCCAAGTCACGCAAATCCCACCGATGGCAGCACCTGCCATAGAAGTGCAGTGGCGTATCGCTTGTCCGCTGTATCACTGCGCCAGGAGTAGTATAAGGACTGCCAGAGATCTATGAATCTACAGGAGAGAATGATCAATAGAGATATTAACCCGTTATCCCTATCCAAACAACAGCCTTCCGGGAACACTGGGTCTGAACACCGGAACGGAAGTGAAAACCAAATTGCTAACGCACCTAATTCGCATTTAACCTAACCCAAAAGTCCTAACTACACAAATCGACCATCAATTTTTTTTGTCCAGTTTTGCACCCACAAAATCGGCCCCCGCGTTACATTCGAGTAAACGCGGTACAAAATTGGAACCGGTAGTGGCTTTTCCAAGCGCGTAAACCCACGACCTGTACCACGTGTCAACAAAAATAGCACAGGAACAGAACAAGGACAAGCAAGGACACACACGCGGGCTATTAGCGCTAGTGTGTGTCCTTTCGTGTCCTTGTTCCTTCCTTCCTGCGCTATTTTTGTTCACATGTGTTACCAACAAGCCCAAGCTGCCACCTTAATGTTCCACGTGGCGGAGCGCAACAGTCGACCACTGGAACAAAAATTTCCTGCGAGAGGATACCGAACTGGTCTTAAAGCCTGCATCATGTCGTGTCCCACATGACGGACGACGTATCATTACGCTGGCTACTGGCGCAATCTGATGGCAAAATTCAGCTACTTGGTATGTGGTACTCTGCATTTAATCTCGTTAACGAAAGCTGATTGTTGTTTTGTGCGCTACGCGGCCGTTTAAGTTATTTCAGCTTTATTTGTTTTAACGGCGAAAATGGGTCAAAAGTCTGTTTGCACGGAATCCAAAGAGCCAAGTGGCAGCCGGGATCTGCTGTCAGTCTGCTGTCTACACGCTCTTACACCACCTTTTAGTATTAAGACGCATCGTTGTCTTCGAAAGGTTTAGCTCTTTTTTTTGCGCTATCATTGTGCTGAACGAGACCGACTAGAAGAATTGCGTTCACACTCTCGGATGGCGGCACTTCTCCCAGTATTGCTGATGCTCAAACTCATGCCGTTCACCTGCGCAGGTGTTGCAGGGCCAACATTTCGGACCTCGGTACACTGTGCGGGGATACGACTCCTTCGTCGACTGCCGCCCACTCGTTTTCGTTGATCCGCTGCCCGATGGGCGGGCATGTTGCCTGTGCCATGACGTGCTGCCGGTGCAGTATCTTGCCCCGTGCGGCAATGCTGTATGCGCCAGCTGCCTGGATGCTACCACCAAAGAGGCCAACGCCCAATTCAGGGGAAGAAGGGTGAGCACCTGCCCCGAAGGCGAAACCAAACCCCGTATGCGTGGCGTCAACTTCAACGCCAAGGACCTCGGGACTCTGCACGTCTACTGCCTTAACATCGATTACGGCTGCACGCACAGCAGTGAGCTTCGGCACCTTGAGGAGCACTACTTGAAGCACTGTACCCACCACCCGAAGATGTGCTTCCGTTGCGGACGGCTGGACATCCGGCCTTCTGATTTCATGGTGCACATACGCAGCTGCAAAGGATGCGAAGACGGAGCGAGCAGCGACGACCGCCAAGGCACCCTTGTCCAGCATTTGCTCTCCGAATCGCCTCCGAGTCGCTACGCAGGCCATTCTGGCCAAGGTCTGTGAGAGCGGTGGAAAGGAGCATCCTCGGCTCATGGAACTCCTGAATCAACTGGCCGAAGACTTCAAAAAGCTTTCCGATGCCTCCGGTACTCGTGAAGTTGCTAACGGAGGAACGCAACCCGATGGTACCGACAAAGGCTGTACTAGAGGTGACCGCCGCTTGAAGGACCTACCTGTGGGTAAGGAATAGCGTCAATCAGCCGGGGCTCCTTCCACGTCCGCTGCGCGCCCATGTTAGAGCCAGTCTTCGTTTGTGTCGACTATACACCCGAGACCTTCCAACACAGAGACGCCCGAGGTCAACTCGTCTTTGCTGCTCACTGAGCAGTTTCAGCGGCCTGCCGCCATTAATATAATTTCAAAAGCGCACCATTCTGTTCTGCCTTTATTGTAAACCGGTGCACGAAACTTTCAAATCTATCGGTCCGTTATTTCTGCATAAGGACAAACTATTCTTTTCAGTATGGTTCGGCCTCTTCGCAGTTTGCATGCCAATGTCTATTCGTTATGATTATTCTTGTAGCTTCCTGTACATTGTCCCATTGAACTAACAATAAAGGTCCGTTTGATTGCTGAATCGAATATTTGCACTTATTCTCAGTCCGTAAAGCAATCGAATTCGCATCCACTCCTCGTAGGGAGTAGAAGGCAACGTTATGCCTATTTCTTGAGAAAGCTCGAATCTTCGCCATATTTACCCGCGTAGTATAGGCGTACATCCTGATTATTCATAGAAATTTCAAAACAGTCTTATTAATTGCGGTGTAAGTTTTTACCTGTGACATAAATTTACCGTCAATATTCGCTCTATATTTTCTTTACTGAAGGGTGCGATCGTTGCACCAGTAAATTGGCTATTATCTACACAAACTCGTCGGAAAAATCCATTAGGAGAGGTTATGGAAGTGTACCGAAATAAATCTTTATTTCCGGTAACGTCCTGCATGCGCATAGCACCTTCGCCACCGTTTTCGATGGGCATGCCCTTAAAAATGGCTGAGCAGTATGCTGCGCGCGCGTTTGGAAAATGGCGTTTCTTCGGCCAGCCGCACGACGGACTGAGGGACAAGGACGTTCATCGTTGCGTGTACAACCACTGCTAACCACTTATTGTTTCTTGTCTGGAGGGACAACTGCCCCGTGGGTTGCCACCGATCTGTTGTCTCGCGACATGCTACTTTCACTCCGTGAGGTTCGCGTCTGGGCCAAGGTATAGGCCTAGAGTGGTGACGTAACTTTCAGAGAAGCCCATACGTTCAAAACAAGGCGGCTTAAGGGGCGCAGCCAGCGCTCTCTTCGAAATAAGTGGAGAAGTGAACAATGACGCCTTAATAAAAAAAACAAAAACATGGCGGCATAGCCAAGTGATTTCTGGTGGGAAAAATAAATCTTCGAACGCCTCGAGGTTCACCGCACGAGACAAGTACGAAGAAAAAGACACGACGGGTACACAGTATACAGGCGATATCTTTAGATAGTCTGTGACTGTTGTCTCCTTTCTTGCCTTCGCCTCGTGTGTCGAGTTTAATTTCAATATGTCGACGTACGAACAGGGAAAGGCTACACAGTTATAGCTCCTTGTTAGGACCTGCTTTGAGCGCCTGAGTTTGCGATCGTTTGTGATAATATGCTGACCGAGTTCAGCTCGCATAAGATAATGTAATTTTTAAAAAATATTTCAATAATTGGAAAACAAGACTCCGAATAATGACAGAAAAGGTTGTTGAACTAACCCACCAGGGCAGTTTAAAGTTTTTTCAGCACCGTTCTTGCATTTATGCAGAACAGACGCGTACAAAGCTCTTCCAATGAAACTAGAGGTGCCTTTTAGAAAACATGGAGGACAGACATTTTCGTCAATGCATTGAAAACCTACGCAAACCAAATGAAACATATAATCAAGAGCTCACAGAATGAGAAAGCAAGTGAAGCTATCGGAGAATTAACAAATACGATTAGTGAGCTTGCAGTCACACGAAGCGTTCAAGCAAGCACTTGCTCTTGGAGGTTACCCGAGAAGAATTCAATAGAACAACTGACCTTTGAAGGCTGCTGAGTGCCTAACACAAAAATTTAAATAGGCAACATCGGGAACAAAACTGAATGTGCACAAAATCCCTTTCAGCCTCCCTGTGAGGCCAGCTGAAAGGTTCGCACTCTGACACTTTCTAACCAAGCAGCACTTCGTGCGCTTTGCGCCTTTCGTCTTGAATCTCACTGGTCTTTTTAGCGTGGGAACTCAATCTGCACCTTACGAGCACCCTTAGAAACTTCGAATTATTGTCCTGCGCGGCCGACTTATCTATTATATCGGATTAAACTTCCCGGCTCCACCCCGCCTCCCCTTTTTTTTTTTTTAACTCACCTCCGAAAAGAGGAGTCAGCCAACGCGTGGAGTACCCTTCAGTTAGCCGCGTGCCGACTTGCCTTTCTGCCATCGGCGGAGTGATACGTAGCGCCCGGCGAAAGCAAATTATCCACGCTTACTCTTATTACCGTGTGCCTCATTCGCAGCTATGTAGCCTGCGACTGAAACCCTTTATTAACGGAACAAAAGCAGAATAAATGCGAAAGCGAAGCCTCCACGCGATTGGTTGACTCCTGTTTTCGGAGGTGAGTTAAAAATAAAAAGGCGGGAGTCGGGACGTTTAATTCGACTTAATGGGGAAAGTGACAGCAACAGGACAATAGTTCGAAGTTCCTAAAAATGCTCGAAGAGTGAGTTCCCGCAGTAACAAAGACGATTTCATGGGCCAGCAGATCCAGCGGCGGTTCTCCTCGAGAACTGGTTCCTCTCGTCGCTCCTTACTGGCCGACTTTCGTCATCTCCGGCGTGACGCGTGTCTTCCGGAGGCGGCTCCACACTTTTCGTTTACGTCACGGGGCGGGGCTACGAAACCGAAAGGAACCGTCTTTTCGGCCGAGGCAGGAACCGCGGAGAGGTGGTCTGTTTCAGCGCGAACCGCGTCTTGCAAACATGGCGGCTCCCATGGCACCGTTCCTCTTCGCGGCACTTCTCTGCCGCAATCGGCAGAGGCGGCATGAAGAGACGCATTTGACATGCCGGAGGAAGATTTCCGCCGGAATTTCCGACTTTCCAAGGCACTCGCGCGCACGCTGTGTGCTGATCTGGAAGGAGAAATCGGGACGAAGGCGTCGAACGGGCTGACGACAGAAGCAAAAGTGCTCTGTGCGCTTCGGTTCTGTGCAACCGGCAGCTTTCAGTCTTCTGTCGGCAGCGAATTCACCATCCGGCTCCCGCAATCCTCGGTCAGCCGCAGCGTTGCCGCAGTGGCCGCGGCCATCACCCGCGTCGGCAAGCGCAAAGGGTGGGTGGCATTCCCTTCCACGCCAGCAGCGAGGGAGCAGGCAGTGGCCGACTTTCTACAGCGTGGCCGGATCCCCGGTGTTGTCGGCTGCATCGATGGGACGCTGATTGCTATCAGCGCCCCGAAGGGCCTCAGTCCGGGCGAAACGCAACGTTTCATGACCAGGAAGGGCTATTACGCCCTCAACACTATGCTGGTAAGTGCTGCTTACGCCTGCATCCATACGTGCGTACAGAGTCATCGAAGTTCGCAAGTAGCAGTAGCCGGCGTGGCCCAGCCGCATGCATTAAGTTCTGATGGTTAGCGCACATAATCAGAAAGCTGCGCAGTAGAGAATGATAGCAGACATATACTGTGCTGTTATTTTGGTGTATGTGCTTATACAATACTGCCTGCAGCGGTGAAAGAAACGATTTATGCTGAGAGTTGTGCATGAATCTTTCAATATCATTAGTCTGCAACTACCTTTACAGCTGTGTGTTTCAGCTTGAACAAGAATATGCTATATCTGCAGCTATAAGCCAGAGGTACACTGTGTTTCAAATTAATTAGTATTGACAATATTCGCTTCCTATGTACTCAGCAAGGCTAGCGCATACATCATTTGCTATTACAACAATTATCACCCCTGTACAGCATTGTATGGAGAACCTTTCAATGAATAGCCGGTTAGCTTTGCTTCACAGTGTTCCTGACAGTATTATTTGTAAATTGTAGTGCACATTACAGGCATCAGTTTTTCTGAGTCACTGATTATCTGCTGTGTGTGTCAATCATCATGCCTCATATATTTTTTACAGGTGTCCGATGCGAACATGAGGATCCTGGCCATCGACCCGCGCCGACCAGGCTCCAGCCATGACTCATTCGGCTGGAAGCACTGTATACGCTGCGCCGTCGAATCTCTGAGGAGGGGCTGCTTGGCCCTCAGCAGTTTCTGCTTGGTGAGTCTATTTGCGTGACACAAGTTCTCACAGATATTTAGCGTCTTTTTTTTTTGTTTTCTTCCTTCAGGCGATAGTGGTTACCCGCTGGAGCCATGGCTGATGACTCCAGTGGCAGGGCATCCTACTCTGCAGACAGCTGAAGGGCAGTACAACCATGCCCATTCCTCAATGAGGTCGGTTGTGGAGCACTGTATTGGGGTGCTGAAAAGCAGGTTTCGGTGCCTGCAGCGGTACAGAACTCTGCATTACAGCCCCAAGCGTGCTGCTACCATAATAGCAGCATGCGCAGCGCTTCACAACCTGTGCCTTGAGGAGGGTGGTGCTGCTGGCAGCTCGTGTAGCAGTGATGATGACGACAGCAGTGATGATGACGACAGCAGTGATGATGACGACAGCAGTGAAGGTGAGGACAGCGGCGCAGGTGACCAGCTGGAAGACTGCACTGTTGCACAAGATGTGCAGGCACCATCTTCCAGCCGCTCAACCCTCACGAAAGGAAAGGAGGTGCGGTGCCGCATCGTGCACCTCTTTTCTCGAACGCGTTCACAGCACTCTGCACACCTTAGGCGCGTGCGTCGGCAGTTGATGAGGCAGCTGGCCAGGCAGCGACGGCAGCCCTCGCACTAATGCCTGCAGCAGTTTAGGTGACAGCATTTCATGATTACAGTGTGATGGACAAGACACAGCACAGCGCTGCGTTATCCTTTCTCCAGTGTGCTGTCCATCATGCTGTAATTACGGAATACTGGTTTATGGGGGTTTAACGTCCCAAAGCGACTCAGGCTATGAGGGACGCCGTAGTGGAGGGCTCCGGTAATTTCGACCACCTGGGGTTCTTTGACGAGCACTGACATCGCACAGTGCACGCGCCTCTAGAATTTTGCCTCCATAGAAATTAGACCGCCGTGGCTGGGATCGATCCCGCGTCTTTCGGGTCAGCAGCCGAGCGCCATAACCACTGAGCCACCGCGGTGGGTCATGTTAGTGTGGATTGCAGGGTTGTAAAGGATCAGGCTGTTTCGATGTTGAACGATTGCAACCTTGTACCGATGGCGACGGGGGATCTGAATTCAGAAGGTGATAAGTTGGATTTATTTTTCTCCGCAAAGAGGCATAAAGTGAACACACCCTTCAGAGCCATCATTTCGGAAGCCAGCACTTGTCGGTGCACAGTATTTGTTACCTGCAAAAGCATCTTTCAACTTTGATTGTTCAATAAAACAGAGTTGAGCTAGTTGGTACATGTTTCTTGGAAAAAACAGCGCTAAACGAAAGGACAACGAAAAAGAGTACAACAGGACCGGCGCTTTGATTGTTGATTGTCCTTTTTTGGTTGCTAAAAGAGACAGGCTGGTCCATTTCCTAAAGCACAGCAATCCGGGTTTGTTCAGGCTTCAGCATAGATATTGAAGTCCTCTACTACACTCTGCCTAGCAAGGACATGACGAAGGCAGTGAAAAAGTGCATCGCTGACGAAAATGATGAGGTAGGCTTTATGGGTCAGTGCGGAGTGTCAGTTGATTCTATTCTGGAACTCTTGTTCTTTTATTTAAAATCCACTTACGTAGGGTGGCAAGGCAAGATGTATGTCGCAGTCATGGGCTGCACCTCAGCAGGAGGTGAAGCCGGTTGGGGACTTGACGTGACCACGTCCAGTGGCTGCGTAGCGGAAGGACCGCTATCCTGAATGCACAAGATGACCACAATGAATGCCAGTATTGTGATTTCGCTCCCAACATGAATGATCTCAACTAGTCACATGAGTGTTGCAGCAAAGCAAAAAATAACACACAAACAGGTTACATCTCAGAAAAGCAGGCAAATTCACTGAATGTCCAAGAACCTTCGCAATATTTCACACTATGATGCATTCTGAACATTCTGAGTAGATTATCTATTTAGTATTTTCTAAATATGCCGCTTAATGGAAATCATGAAAATTCTAGCAAGCGACTTTTTTGTGGACAATCAAAACAGAGAAAATTAGATGCTGTTCATTATATAATCACACAGAATTAATGCATGTTGACCTTGATAGTCGATTAAAGGATGTCTGCTGCTGTATATATGCACTGTCCAACGACCAGCCTTAATTTGGACACTCACCTTCCTGAGTATATTCGTTACTATATCCTATACATCTGACCATTGTTCACAGTGAACTAATTAACGACTAGACTATGTTTTCGTAGCCCAAGAATTGATGTGCTCCCATCTGTTTAATGTTTGTTGTTTATGCATACACAGATTTCGGACCGAGGAAAGTTTTGACGAAACTCCTCCCCTCCAGTCATGCTAACCCAATGGTCAAAACATTGTCACCAGCTAAGTATGGCTCGGCCTTGCAATCATCCTCGGAAATCACTTTTTAATTAGCCTTGATCGATATTTATTTATTCGTTTATTTGTTTATTTATTTATTTCAGTTACCCTCTTGGCCCGGTGGGCATTATAGAGAGTGGAACATGAAAAAAAGGGAGGGGGAGGGAAAGAACAGGGGTACATACCATTGTAAGTTATGAAGCCAAATGATCTTTGACAATACAGAAATCACACAATAAAATAATAACAATTGCAAGCAAAACAAAGATCACACACGTATGCAGCAAATTATTTATGTCATAAACACCAGGCGAGGCGAAATCAGCAACCCAAATAAATGGAAACATGCAGGAAAATGCAGTTTTTGTCAAACATACCTCTTCAAAAAATCCGCCGCACACACCAACGGCGCTTGAGCGGCCGACGAGGGCGAGGATGCGGCCCCGTAGCCCCGACAAGCGGCCGCCGCCGGTGCCCCTTTGAGTAAACAAGCCGATCGTTACGCAACAGCAGAGGCACATCCTCGATCATAGAGCTTACCTGTGTTCAGCGGCCACGACGGGTGCGTCGTGGCGGGAGTTGTAGACTTCCTTCTTCCAGAAGTTCCGCCACTGCTCCACGGTTTTCTCCGCGGGCCCCTCAGCATTCAAAGTTGCAGCGAGCTCTCGCCACAACCGCGCCTTGCTTGCTTTCGTTATTTCTAACGTTAGAACGGAAGATCCCTTCACCAAGCAAGGGTTCCGCTCCATGAATTCGACTAGCATAAGTCAACTAACTTGCTGACCTCGCAAAACAGAAAAAAAGCAAGGACTACATAGCTTGCACTGACATCTGTGAAAGGAATTCTTATATCTTCCGCCATGTTTAAAAACCTCCTTGTTCCCGCATTATGCACGCTGCGTCGTTTCACCATGGTTGTGAGCTCGATATTTCGTGGCTCCAAGCGCAGCATTAGCCACGGAGGAAAACTTTCGACGAATACAAACTTTTTCGCACCGCGGAATATCCCAGTAGATCAGTGCCAGCGAAGACGCAGTGAACACCCAACAATAAAAAGCTTGCATGTGGTGCACCCCCGGAATACATGGAGCGTTTTTGAGGCGATTTTCGCCCGACGGAGCAGATTTGACGCCCGGCGTCGAGAAAAACGCCCCCCGCCGCCGATCAGGACCGGCTAGATTTTGACACGCGGCGTCCGGTAAGACCGGAAGCGGCGGCTGAGGCGAACCAATAGCAACGCAGAAAGCCCGCTCTTCCGGTCCTCTGCCTACCGCCGCCAACATGGCCGCCATGACCGACGAGCTACGCAGTGTTTTACAGCGAAAGCTTTACTACTTGCACTTTTAGCCTTTGCCGTGGCGCGGCGCGGCGGTGCCACCATTGACCTTTAGTTGACCTCTGTGTGACGTCATGTGTGACATCGCGCCGTCGCAAGCCGCGGCGGTGCCACCACCGGCGCCTAACTCCTGCGCTCTCCGCTAGGAGCGCGATTGTGGCGTTACGCTGAAGAGATTAGGCTCGAATCACGTCGCTATAGTCGCATACAACTTAAGTCTGCAGTGGAGCTCCGCCCACATTCAGCCTCTGCGCACAGAATTCCTCCACAATGAAAAAGTAGTCCGCTGCTTAAACGTTTCTTGTTACCTAAACAAGAAGCTTATCACAAGAAAAAGACTATAAGCTCTATAATTTTTATACGTGGATTGTTTGATATAGTGAAAAATTAAAAGGCTGATTTCGTTTACTGTTGCGATTGGCCAGCGTAGTAATACAGGACGCCGCGGACCGCGGCCCAGTTTTAGCAACTGCTGTTTTTTTTTAAGTTGTATCCTACTATAGAAAGCAGTAGCTGTGCCAACCACCAGCGGCTTAAAGGCCTACTTGACCGAAAGTTTACTTCGGCTAATTTTGCGCTGGATATAGTGTGCATGTTATGAACAATATTTATATTTAATGTTAGGGCTGTGAAGCGTCTATAATTTTAGAAGCGTTCAAAAACCTCTGTAGCAGACGACGCAGTCCCCTAGCGGTGTGCTGAACAACTAACAAACCTGGCCGGAAATGACACACAATTGAGACACCGGCATCGCCGGTTCGCCAGTTTCACTGCGTTGAGAAGTGAGTGCGCGCTCCTTGTAAGCTTTTCTTCTGGCGCGTTTCTGGCTGTTTTTACCGCGAAGCTCGATGGTCTCCGAGAAAAATAAACTGCTAGCATCATGTTGACGAAGTGCGTGGCCGCGGAAAGGAATACGAGGATTGCGGAAAGCACCATGTATGCCTCTCGGCCACTGCCCTTCACCCCCGATCTCGAAAGCTGGTGTCAGCTGACTGGCGCTCATGTTTTAACGTAAATTCCCCTCTCTTCTTCAAAAAAGATAATGGTGGGTGACTGACGCTTCTGCCTCGCGCTAACCCCTTTTGTGGGTTGGGCTTTTTCAATAGACCTGTCCCGGTCTACATCATGCATCAGAGCACGTATGTGTCTCTGGCCCGATCGGCAAAGCATGCCACGAACCGAGAGGGTAATAATTCGGAGAAGAAAGGCTTCGAGGCGTGTCTAATTGGGAGAATAAAGAGGACGGGGGACCGGTCATCACAAGCTAGCTTAGCCGGTTCAGAAGCTAAAGTGGACGGTTTTGCTCATCGAGCAGCGCCCTTTTTGACATGTAACAAGTGAAGGCGCGCTAGTTGGTGGTTGAGATTGGAGTGCGTATTGCAACCGCGCAAAACGACGAGGGACGAAGAGAGGAAAGCACAGGACAAGACGCGGATCCGCATCTTGTCCTGTGCTTTCCTCTCTTCGTCCCTCGTCGTTCTGCGCGGTTGCAGTATGCACTCCATTGCCCTTTTGACGGCACGTTGTTTACACCAGGCAGAAGTCTAAGGGGAGGTATGCTTCGTCTGAAAAGGAATCAACATATGCACGCATTTACTGCACATACAGCTCTGCCCAACGCGCAATAATGCCGTCGTGCGCCGAGTGTGTCTGCTGCCTCGAAGATTCGCAGGCCGGGCTAAGAATCCTGGAAGGACACATGAGCGTTACTGAAAACGTCGAATTTCTTACTGCCTCATGCCGTTCATACTTGAGGTCGATTACAGGAAGCTTCAGCGTTACCATTCGAGGCTCGTCTCCAAGACCTCAGAGAATTGAACGCATGTTATTTGAATGATAATATTTTCAAAGGAAGACAACATGTAATGTTCTGCATTATTACTCAGTCGGTACAGACACACTGCCTACGGTAATTTGCGCGGTGGGTGTAAACGGTCGACTGGGGTCCGGCAACCACGTCGTTCTGCCCAGCTGTGTGGTTTGAAACGATTAGAAAAACTTTTCCGTCCCTGCATTACACGGGCTGTAAGTGATTCTAGGTAAATACAGTAATGAACGCAGCGCACAAGTTTATGTTCATTTGAACCGGCATGTATTTCGCAACGCGCAGTGGCTGGCTCGACCGAGGCGCGCAAACATGAACCAGCCCACCATCGGCACCGCATTGATGCCACGGTCCTCGAAGAGAAAAATATATATTTATTTTGCAACACAAACTTTGCTTCTGGCATATTCTTTCGCTTAACGCGGCGCTCGATTCTCTTGAGCTCCCTTAGACATCCAGCTGTTTTTATTGATTTACCTCGCGTTCACAGCACCTGTTCCAAATTTCTGTGCGCAGGCAGGAATACCTTTCGACGGGGGAGAAAAATGAGAAGGAAAAAGAGAAAGCAGGTCATTTTTTTTATCAAGACAACAACCATATTGCACGCACAGCAGAGCGCACATGTGCTGTTGGCACTCGCGTGCCCGCTCAAAAAAGCCGCCTTGATAATACCAGCACTTCTACTTGGCCTCCATTTGAATATGCTTCCTTTCTCCGCTATGTCCGAACTTTGCGCAAGCTGTAGTCGAATACTATCAGGCAAACAACGCTCACTAGCATTGCGGCGCGATCATCTTCGCTGAGGTTGAGCGAGGAGTTTTCTAGTCTACTACAGCAAATAAAACACGTTTAAAACTTTTTCTAGAGTCTTTCATCCGTTTTAAGATACGTGTTTTCACATATAACCAGTATCTATCGCACAAAGTGCTGCACGCGCTACCGGTACCAGCGCTTTGCTCGGGCCGCAACGAGCAGACGCTCCGAACCTGTCAGGCATGGAGGAAAAAAAAATTAAGGAGGGAGCGTGACGTCACGCGGCCAGCGTTCGCAAGCCGAGTGTTTTGAAGTCGTTTTCTCCCTCAGTTTTTTGCTCTCCGAGTCAGTCCTTTGTTTAGATTCTGGTATGTTTTAGTGCGCGCGTATGCGCGACCCGCGGCTCGGGCGTCTACAGCAAGGAAGTTGATCTACAGATAGTCTGCCGCGCTAATCGGCGCATGCGCGCGCGCAGCGGGGCTAGACTTTACCGCACGCTATCACGTGGTGCGATCACGGGGGGGGGGGGGACACACTATCTTTTTATTGCTATATCTTTACATGTAAAGACTAGGCTTCAAGGTTGTCGCCGGACGCTCCCTCCTCAGTTTTTTTTTCCTCCATGCTGTCAGGCCTCCAGTCTCAAACATGCGTCACTTCCGGCGGGCGGCAATGGCGCCCGTTTTTCCAGTTTCGGTATTGAAAACTCCGATTTTTGCGCGCCTTTGGCACCGTAACTGCTTGAAACTGGAGCGTAATGACTTGTGGGTAGCATAATACGGGGGTGTACTATGAAAAAACAACCTTTTTACGGTTTGAAAAATTTCGGTCAAGTAGGCGATCTCGCGCCGTCCGTGTGCGGCGGCGGTGCACATGAACGGCGGCCTGACTGGACTGGATTAGAATAGATTAGATTACATTAGATTACATTGGATTGGATTGTATAACAGATGCATCGCCACAAGTCTAACCACATGCACCACCACCAGCTACACTACCAGCTGAGCTATGGCGTAGGTACGGATATTGCTTTCACAATTACCGGGCTTAACCAAGCTAAGCCACAGCGAATTTTTTTGGCACGGAATTGTTATTGTCGTGAAAATAAACGCTTCCTCAGACTTGAAATGTCGCTTTTTTTGTAGAACACGGCCGAATATTGAACCGGAGTTCCTGCGCTCCCTCCCTGAAGCGAATGTGTCGTAGACAACCGCAGCCGCTGGCGTCCGCGACTGAGCGGGCGCGGAAAGGTACGCGACGGCGTGCATTGGAGCACGCAAATCTTTATAGATACTTAAGCGCGCGTGCTAAAATTTGTACAGTCGTGTCGAAGTGAAACTTTCCTGCTTTTAGCAGAATGGTCAGCGTCGCTGTTCTCACAGACCTCCTTGCAGAGTGGTGTTTGCCACTTGTTGATCACATTTGCTTTCGCGTCGAGCCGGGCGTCGCGCCGCCGCGGCGTTTTCTGCCGCGCGAATGTCGTCGAAAAAACGCGAGAACGTCAACCCTTGAGTGTGTGGCACGCACTTCACAACAGGTAAATCCGCAATTTCGACTGTCGAGTATTTGATATTGACGAAACAAGATAAGCGTCACAGATTAACCTAAATGTTTACACTGAAATGGTGACCTCCGAAGCAGCTAGGCGAGATAAGGCCTGAGTATAAAGGCCCGTCTCCATGGACTCGTCCGAGGCGCAGGAGCGCAGCGCCTACGCGCCCAGCACCTACGTGCCCAGCGCCGCGCCGCGACAGGCGTCGGACAGCATCCCAACTCGATGGCCTGTCGCCTCCTGTCGCTGATACTCGCGCTCAGCTCAGCTCCGCGAAGAAAACGGCGCGAAGGGCCGTACCGGATGCCGAGGCAACTGCGCTCTCTGATTGGTTACACCGACCGCAAACAAGCGAGCCACTTCCGGCGCCGGCACGAGCGAGGCGCGAATATCTGACACGGACAGATATTTGCCACGCGCCAGCGCCAGCTCGCGTCTGCGCCTCGCGCATGCGCAGACCGGCTCTGGCGTACGCTGGTACGCGTAGGCGCTGCGCTCGTGCGCCTCGGATGGGCCCATGGAGATGGGACGCCTGGCTTCTCCTTCGCTACAACTCCACGTACGAAATCTCCGCATGACGTCAGCGCAGAGTGAAAAGCGGCACGGCGAGAAAGAACTTTCATGCCGAGGCCCACGTGGCGGGGATAGCGTACCAGCCGTGCACCGTTCTCCATGTCGCCGCAGCTGACCTCAGAAATCAATATTTCTCTGAACTGTGCTTTAGCACCAAGAAAGAAAAAATGAACTAATATTTGCCTTTAATTCTCGACAAAAAAAATCACCAGCTCAAAAAGCTTAAATGTAAACGTTTTGTGCGGACCTTACTACGACTTTCTCGAGCTGCGTTGCTGTCAAACTCACACCCAAGGACATTTGCGGTTATAGCGACTTGTACGAATTCGTTCGAGGGTCGCGAACTGATAATGTTGTCATATCAGCTCTCACTCTCTCCTCTGCTTCCAGTGAATTATGAGTGGCCGATGTTCTCACACTGCCGAACCTCTCCCTCGCAACAAGCATTGACAGATAAATTGAGATTTTTAGCCCTCGTAAAAGGACTCCGGACCCGGCGGATGAGGCAATTCTGCCCAAAAACGGCGAAGGAGCCGGCGGCTACACGAAACAACACGGTTCATCCGCGTCTCAAAGAGTGCGCGGGAGCCAAGCGGTCCGGGAACATGGCCGCCGAAGCAGCGCTCTCACTGACGTGACGTCATCTACAAGATAGACCTCCCTAGATTCCCCAGAGAAACCTGCCTTCTTTTTCCCGGCTGCTCTGATGCACTTACTCGCAAGCATTGCATACACTGGCGAAAAACTCGATAAACAGCGCTTTGGTTTTTATGCGCCAAGTTGATACCCGCAACAGTCATGTCGCCCCAAAAGAAGAAGTCCAGAAATTATCTTGGCCGTTGGTGAATATTTATTACTCCCTTTTGTATCAAGTACAGGTCAGCAATTGAGGACAAGAAGGAAATGATAAAAAAGAACGATGAAGAGATAAAAAAACGACCAGTGTTCCGCCAAACGTGCTCTCGGACGCAACAGAACCACACAGGGGCCAGTCCTCTCGCCTACTGTCGAGCGAGTGTTCAGTCGACGTCACAGAGAGAGGAGTGGGGGTCACCAAACGCCACCAACTGCATGCAACATTAATGAGTCACCCGGTTGGCGCTGGGTTGCATCGAAGGGGAAGCGCTGTCACTAACTGAACTCTTCTGGCCAGCCGATGAACCCATGGAAAGCTGAATTAAGCTGATGAGTTCCCGCTGGTATAGGTCTACCAGATCGGTGACACTTTCCGCGCCTTCGGAGGCATCCGTTTTCACCTCACTGACCCACTCGTCATCCGCGTTCGAGGTTTGTCCAGAAGCTGATCCGCATGGCGACTCGCCTTTGGAGGAGTCCTTCTTCAGCGCACTGAGCCGCTTCACAATGTCCGCCATGCAGTCCGAGGTCTCTCCAGAGGCTGAACCGCATGCCAAACCATAGCACGAACCTTGAGAGTTGGGCGTAGAATCGACTACGTCTTGATTGAAGCTCATGCCGAGATTAGGATATGTGCCACTGAGATGCGCACAGTCCTCACCAAAGGCCCTGGCCGACTGCGCGTCCATTTCCAGGCAGCGCTGACACATGGCGAGGCCGCACCGAAGAAGTGGAGCACGTTCAGCACACCCGCACGTCGAGCACTCCTGCAGGCCCTGCACAGGCTGCACGAAGTTGATCAGCCGGCGTTCCAGGCCCGAGTCGGAATTGAGGCCGTAAAAGACGCCGGGTCCCCGTGACGAGCTCGCCGCCTTCTTGTTTGTTTGTTTGTTTATTGATACTGTGAACCCTATTGAAGGGTCATTACAGGAGTGGTAAGAAAAAAAAGAAAGCAAAAATACCGACAAATCTGTCATCAAGCGCATTGTACACGTAACAAGTCATTAAAGAGGACGAGAGAAGTATACACAGTGCCCTATTACATTGTAGAAGAAAGCAACAAAAAACATAATCAGGCACACTCAAGAGGATCTACACAGTAAAACACTATATAAAGACACGAAACACAACATAGACTTAACCCAGTCATGTTAGCACACCGCGCTCCCGGAATAAATAAAAGAGTCTAAATTAACCAAAAATGCACTGATCGAAGAAGATTGAACTACGGAATTGGGAAGCATGTTCCATTCTTTTATTGCTCTGGGGAAGAAACTATATTTAAATGCATCGTTACGAGTTACTGGAGGTGGAATATACATGCTATGGCGATGTCTATGTGATTCATTATAACGAATGTTGAAATAATCGGTCCTATTGATTTTAATTGCGTTACTGATAATAAGGAACAGAAACTTGAGCCTGTCGAATCTGGTCCTTAATTCTAACTTGGGAAGGTCTGCAAGGTGACACAGCTCTGAGGGGGAGTGAACTCGGCGATATTTATTAAATATGAATCGAGAGGCTAACCTCTGAATCCTTTCTAGTTCGTTGCAGTTTTTTTGCGTGTGAGGGTCCCAGACAATTTTAGCATATTCAGTTATAGGTCTAACTAGTGTTCTACAAGCAAAGTTTTTAATTTCAGGAGTTGTACTATGTAAGTTGCGCCTCAGACTCCACAGCACTTTATTAGCCTTATTGCATGTTTCCTCTACGTGCCTATTCCATCTAAAGTCGCTAGTAAATATTAGTCCCAAATACTTGTGTTCATCTACCCTTCCGAGCACATTAGCACGAATACGGTAAGGAAATTCTAAGGTAGTTTTATTCCTAGTGGTAGACATACAAACAGATTTCGACGGATTAATGGTCATTTGCCAGTCATCGCACCATTTAGTAATATTGTCTAGGCTGTGTTGTATGTTCGTTTGATCACTGGGAGAATTTATTCTATTGTAAATGACACAATCGTCGGCGAACAATCTTGGCAAGTCATTAATAAAAATAAGAAATAAAAGCGGTCCAAGGGCACTGCCCTGTGGTACACCAGATAAAACCGGTAATAAGCTGGACGTATGCCCGTCTATTTCAACGTACTGGTGGCGGCACTCTAAATACGAAGTAAACCATGCCGTTAGTTTGGGAAACTTTAACAAAAGCTTTGGCAAAATCTAGGTAAATTAATTCCATCTGTCCGCGAGAATTAATCGTTTGTGAAATATCATGAACTATCTCAACTAACTGTGTAATCGTAGACAAACCTTTACGGAAACCATGCTGTAGTGGTGATAAGAAGTTATACGTTTCTAAATAGTTCGATAAGTGTTTGGTCATGATATGTTCTAGCAGCTTAGAACACGTACTCGTGACAGAAACTGGTCTGTAATTGCTAAAGTCTGAAGTGTTGCCGGTTTTATGGATTGACACTATTCTGGCTAGTTTCCATGCGGAAGGAAAGTAACCATTGCTAACAGAGGAAATAAATATTTTCGTAAGGAACTTAGACACCCACTCAGCATACCTGACTAAAAATTCATTAGGTATAGACATGAATTTTGAGCCTCTCCCGGGCGCGGCCAGTTTGCACCGACCGGCGCGCCGTGGTGCGGTGCGGGCGTTTCTTTGGGGACTGCGGGGCTGCGGCAGTTCCGCGGCCGCGCCTGCATATAGCCGCGCTTCGGGAGCTAAAAAAAAGCATTGTCGAGCATACTTCCGCTGCGTGGCTGTGTTGCAGGAAGTATTTACGTTATCAAAGCGATAAAAGTGACGCGTTTTAATGACATTTAGTTTGACATTCAGGTTAATTGTGCCGGCGCTTAGAACGCGCTCGTGCTTATATCGAATTCCGTCTTGGTGCTCCACCGCAAAGAAACTTTTTGTTCAATATCAGGCATTAGGTGTGCGGCTAGCATGCATTTCCAATTCTTATGCACTCTTATTCCTTCCTGCCGGCCGGCCATAAAGCCCCCCCCCCCTTCCACAAACAGGGCTTTCTTGTCGCCGCGCCAGTTTATCAACAAATTACCGCTGTGAGCTCAACTGAGTCGCAGCGCCAACAGAAAACAAATTTTGTCATGGTTTATACAACCTGGTGCATAAAAACGTACTTTCGCTTAATTTATCAAAGCTTGAATATATATGAGCAGCTAATCCAGCTTTTACTAATTCTGAGGTCCGAAGTCGCGTTATTTTATTCAGGAGCTCTCGCCGCGTGTGAGAGCGTTGCGTAGCCGTTTGGCTAAGTGTGGAAAATATAATGAAATCACGCATATTTTCCTTTGAATAAGGTAGATACCGCACTGCTGCGGTGGCTCAGTGGTTACGGCTCTCGGCTCTGGCCCAAAAGACGCGGGTTCGATCCCGGCCGCGGCGGCCGAATTTCGATGGAGGCGAAATTCTAGAGGCCCGTGTACTGAGCGATGTCAGTGCACGTTAAAGAACCCCAGGTGGTCGAAATTTCCGGAGCCCTTCACTACGGCGTCTCTCATAGCCTGAGTCGCTTTGGGACGTAAAACCTTAATAAACCAAACCAAACTAAGGTAGATACCAACAGCAGAAAGATACTATAGATAAACCTTTACCCCCCAGATACCTCTGACATGCGTGCGGAAAAAGCAGCTGAAATCGGTAGCGGTCGTGCTTACAATCCTGTGCATGAAATGTGTTTAATGGGAACAAGAGCAAGCTCAGCGCAAGTATGCCGAACACGTACTGGTGATCGAAAACACGCGCTCCGTCGGGACAACCTTCAGTCTGCAACTCGCCTATCCAGTTACTACTCCACTGAGTCAGATCAATAGGTCTACATTCTGATGCATAAAATTATCATAGATGATATCGCACGTAAAAGGCGACAACAAACGACACGACAGCGCAGAAATCTGCTTAGAAGTGCCGGTTTCCAGTCCGTGCACTACCTGGTCGACTACCCTCGGACCTCACGTTAACGAGTAACTGCGCACAAAATAACCGCAGTACTGTCTGGAAGAGGGAAAATGTGAGTAGTGACGCACAGCACACACGCTCATACGTTAGCTGATGGAGCTCAACAACGGCAGAAGCGAACACGTAAACATGCGTTCTACGCGCGGCGCCGGCGCGACCCGCAGTCCCTCGGGCCGCGCGCGCCGACAGATGGCGACTGGTGTTGAGAGTAGGAGCGCGCCCGCAGCCTGCGTGCGAGGGTAAAAAAATCTGGTCTATACCATCTGGTTCGGGGCTTTTTGTGTGTGTTAATATTGAGTAACATGTTCAGAACACCTTCTTCGGTTATCACAATATCTGAAATTGGAGGACGGGTAGAGAAGTCATAATGGCCTGGCAACGTGCCATCATCCTTCGTAAAAACAGAGGAAAACTGAAGGTTGAATTGTTCAGTGTTTTCTTGAGTGCTAACCTCAGCATTTGAACAATGCTTCCGCTGCACACGCCTGTACTGTCGCGATTCTCTTTCATAACTGGGGGAAGGGTGCAATGATTTTTTACCTCGAACTGCACTTGAATCAAGCTTGTCACCTGTGTTGTCGGCTATCTTCGTCTTTATCGCTCGCAGTCACTCTGGAACGATGGTCGCCCTACACCAATATATAGCAGCTGCCCAGACTATGCGAAGGCGTAGGGGACGACCACGTGGCTGGCTGCGTTGCTGACTGCGTCTCGAGTCCTGCCGGGAGGATTGGAGTGTACATAGTTTCCGAGAAAAAAGCACAGGTCAAACCGGGTCAGGGCGAGGAGAAAGCCCCAACTGAGGTGACGGGCTGCGTTTACGGGAAAGAGATTGCGAGAGGGGGAGGTTTAACTTCTTTCCTTGCCACTTCCTCCCACCACCCCACTGGCCCCCGCGCTGACTCAGTAGTTGTGGTATGGTAGGTAAAGAATGGGAGATGTGAAAGCATACAGGGACTTTTGTGCAAGCCGGCTGGTCTCAGCTGGTGCTGTGCACGTGGTTCCCTGAGGGTGGTGACATCCTTTGAGGTACACTTTGGTTGTAAGTTCCGGGGTTTTCGTGGAAACTTCTCCGTTTTGACTCACTCCCTGGAACAATAGCCCAGTGCCTCCTTTGTATAGAGAGCCTACATTTCTTCCTACTTTTGTGCGTGTGGGGAGGGGGGGAGGGGGGAGGAAATAGGGGCCGAACGGCTGCTGCCAGCTTTTGACATCGTGTGAGGTTAGCAAGGGAAAAGTACCTATTTTTCGAAGAACCCTAAAGTGGCGGCCAGTGGCACTGTAGCCAAGGGAATGAAGTATGAAAGCTGTTACACCTCTCAAGTCATAGGGGGGTCAACGTTGGGTACACCAAAGAAATCGGCAGTTACTCAATGCAGAAATACGTGTACAAAGTTGGGGGAAACCAGTGGGTACACAAAAGAAATCGGCAGTTACTCAATGCAGAAACACGTGTACAAAGTTGAGGGAAACCATTGGGTACACAAAAGAAATCGGCAGTTACTCAATGCAGAAACAAGTGTACAAAGACCACCTCCCTCCATTACCCCTGCTTAACTTCCACTACACAATTACGAGTTCTTGCTAATCCGGGAAGGAAATTTTTGGGGTAGAAAAAGTTCTACGTTTAAAGCAGCTGGTTTCGAGTGCGTGTATGCCAAATGCGCTGTGAAAGTGATCCGCGTGACCCATTTCATACATAGGCCGACTTCTGTTAGCTACAATGTGGATGACAACAGGGAGATTTAGAATACGGGCATCCTATCCGTTAGGGGAAAAGCAGGAAGGGGGGAGTGGGGGGGGGGGGGGAAGTGCACGATAATAAACACAAGGAGGGGCGTATTTTATTGACCTGCGCACTGGCCCCTCGCTATTTTTATGCCCCTCACCGATAGGGCCACCGTATTAAAAAGGCCTCTGGTGTCCACGTGGCTGACCTACTTGACCCCAATCTCCAGGAAGAGGTACACGTCACAAGGAAACAGAAGAGCTGGAAAAATTGCCTGAGGAAGGGATCCCTGGAGTGTTCATTCCGAGCTCAGTCTTAAAATCTGCGAACAACTACAGCAAATGCACAAGAGCATTAGTTGGGGTTTAGAAAAGCCCATACGGCCATTTTAAACCGCTCAAGAAGTATGTCAAAAAAAGCAACAGTTTGATCCTCCCGAGCCAACTCGTAATGAATGTACCAATAGAATGCGAAGAATTTAAAGCTTTTACAGATACAAATGCACTCCTCAAACTCAAAACGCTATTTTTCGGTACACTAAGTGCTTTGAAATACTAACTGAGCACGTGGCTGCCATGCTGCCCAAACCATGAAAAAAACATGTAAGAATAAGGCTCAGGATATACTTGCGTCAACATGTGGATTGTTAAGCAAAACATGTGCTGCACTAAAGTTGATTAGTCACCAAGTTCATTTTGTTATTTGTGGCGAAATACAATTATTACATATAAAATTGAAAATTCTCGCTTGCATTTCATTCAAGTATCCCTCTAACACGTGATGCAACTGAATAAAAACAGAATCCTCTCTCTGATGCATTGATAATGCGGAAGCCCGGCACGGTTGCGCTTGGTTACTGAGAAGGGCCGAACCCCAGTCAGGGGATGTTGATACTCAGGGTCGTCGGTTTGGATACCACCGGCAGGATAGTTGTTTTGTCTTCTACTTTCTTTTAGCTACTTCCCAGTTTGCAAACATGTTGCATCATTTATTTCTTCTCATTAAAAACTCTGAGTTTTTTTAATGCACTTAGCTGGTACGCAGCGCACATTGCGTCGCGAATGCTCTGAACAGTGCAACTATGGGTCTTGGCTAGCTTGGCTGTTAACACAGTGGCACCAGTGACAGTAAGTTGAAGCGCTTGAACTCTGGCTTAACGAAACGTTTTTTTTCTTTAATTATTGATGAATAACATGAGCGCATTATGAGTCTTGGTTATTAAAAGAAGAAAACTACGAAAATATAAAAGAATGTTAAACCTCGCACAAACAAATCTCTTGTCGTTGCTATACTGGCAATGCACACGGCATAAAGTTGGACTTAACAGGTCAAAAATAGCCAAATCGATCTTTTTAAAGTAACGACCGGCGTCCTGCGAATGTACAAAGCCTAGGACTCCGCTGCACATGTTCATCCACGAACAACGTATCCTCCCTAAACAACGCCACGAACTGTGAGACAGTAATTCGGTGCAGTACTAGCGTCCTCTACGCCCTCCCAGAAGCGCGTGTGGTCGCCGTATGCACGAACCCCAGGACAGAAGACGCGGTCAGGCTCTCTAGCCTCTTTACTCACGGATTAAACAGATTGCGTGCAGTGCAGAAGGCGTGCACCAGTGACTCGATCACCCCTGCTGCTCTTGCCAGGCTTGGCGAAGCCAGCGCCCACCGCATCATTACAAACGATTAATTTTGGGAGATATAATGGGAGGGACCTTTGGCGACCCGACCAGGTGAAAGTTCCCGGTGATAGTATTGCATATGGGGTTTGAGGGCACATTCACAATGGCGAATCACTGATGTCACGCGACGGATTTCGATCGATTAGTTAGGGTTCGAGAGTAGCAGAACGGCAGATTGGGCGAGTTGGTGTTCCATGGTGACAAGTACATATAAACAGCGCTATACAACAGGACCAGATTGAGGAGTAGACAAACACGGCGCGTCAGCGCCGTGTTTGTCTACTCCTCTATCTGGTCCTGGTGTTTAGCGCTGTTTATATGTACTTGTCACCAGGGTTCGAGAGCACTAGGAAAGTGGATAGGGATCGTAACAATTCGGCTAAACATTCAGAAGGTGCATATGGAGTATTCCTTCGAACTGGGAATCGGACGAGGCATACAAAAAGAAATGATCGGCTCAACTCGGGGCAACAAAGAGGAAATTGTTAGGAGAAGGTAAGTGACGCCAACCAAGTAAAATACAGGAAAAAACACGACGTTTCGGGACCGGCTCGGCCCCTTCTTCACGGTGTGACTACGGGCGAGCGCAGCTTGGCTTTTTAAGCCCCTGTGTGGAGGACCTGCGGGTCAATGGCCGCAGCCCATGGACGTAGGATGAGGGGAGAGTCCCCAGGGAACGATTAACATTCTCTCGTGTTTGCTGTATGTGCCACGACTCGAGTAGAAGCCTCCTGCGTGGGTTAGCTTCCGTTTCCAATACAATGGTGCTGTCGAAGTCAATTGGGTGGTCACACCCTTCACAGTGTTCGGCCACGGCGCTGCGTTGACGATTCATGTGACGGACGTCCGCTTTGTGTTGGTTCATCCTTTCCGCGAAGTTCTTCGTTTCCCCTATGTACGACGCCGGGCAGACGGAACACGGAATTTTGTACACGACGCCCTGGGCCTTTTCTCTGGGCTGCCGGTTTTTTGGGCGGGGGAGAAGGCGACCGATAGTGCTGGTCGGTTTGTGCGTTGTCAGCACCCCTTCTTTTCCGAGAATGCGACCGAGCGTCTCGCTCACGCCTCTCACGTAGGGGATGCAAACACGTTTCCGCTTCTGGCATGCGTCTGAGGAAATAATAGACCGGATTTTGTTTTGCCTTTCTTGCTTCCTGATAATGCGCCGGATGAATGAGCTTGGGTAGCCGTTCTTTTGGAGGTCAGAAATGACTCGGTTCTTCTCCTTCCTTTTATCTTCACTTGAGGAACATATGGAGTCGGCTCTCTTCAGTAATGACGTTACGACAGATGCTTTGTGCGGGATGGGATGGTTCGAATCGAAATGTAGGTACCGTCCCGTGTGGGTTGGCTTCCTGTGCACCGAGGACTGCAGGCCTTTGTCGTGCCTTGTAAGTAGGACATCCAGAAAAGGCAGGCTGCCCTGCTGTTCATGCTCAACAGTAAATTGTATGGCCGGTTCAACTGAATTTAGATGACTCTGGAGGTTTTCTATCTCTGAGGTTTTCACCACACAAAAGCAGTCGTCTACATAACGGAGGAATAACTTTGGCTTGGGATTAAAGGAAGAGAGGGCCCGGCTTTCGACGTCTTCCATGGTTAGGTTAGCCACTGTGACTGAAATTGATGCCCCCATAGCAGTTCCGGTTGTTTGCTTGAAAAATTCTCCGTTGTAGGTGAAAAAGGTACTGCGCAGACAGAGGTCGAGAAGGCGACATACCTCATCGACGTTGAGTGGAGTTCTCTCGTGCAGAACTCCACTCAACGTCGATGAGGTATGTCGCCTTCTCGACCTCTGTCTGCGCAGTACCTTTTTCACCTACAACGGAGAATTTTTCAAGCAAACAACCGGAACTGCTATGGGGGCATCAATTTCAGTCACAGTGGCTAACCTAACCATGGAAGACGTCGAAAGCCGGGCCCTCTCCTCCTTTAATCCCAAGCCAAAGTTATTCCTCCGTTATGTAGACGACTGCTTTTGTGTGGTGAAAACCTCAGAGATAGAAAACCTCCAGAGTCATCTAAATTCAGTTGAACCGGCCATACAATTTACTGTTGAGCATGAACAGCAGGGCAGCCTGCCTTTTCTGGATGTCCTACTTACAAGGCACGACAAAGGCCTGCAGTCCTCGGTGCACAGGAAGCCAACCCACACGGGACGGTACCTACATTTCGATTCGAACCATCCCATCCCGCACAAAGCATCTGTCGTAACGTCATTACTGAAGAGAGCCGACTCCATATGTTCCTCAAGTGAAGATAAAAGGAAGGAGAAGAACCGAGTCATTTCTGACCTCCAAAAGAACGGCTACCCAAGCTCATTCATCCGGCGCATTATCAGGAAGCAAGAAAGGCAAAACAAAATCCGGTCTATTATTTCCTCAGACGCATGCCAGAAGCGGAAACGTGTTTGCATCCCCTACGTGAGAGGCGTGAGCGAGACGCTCGGTCGCATTCTCGGAAAAGAAGGGGTGCTGACAACGCACAAACCGACCAGCACTATCGGTCGCCTTCTCCCCCGCCCAAAAAACCGGCAGCCCAGAGAAAAGGCCCAGGGCGTCGTGTACAAAATTCCGTGTTCCGTCTGCCCGGCGTCGTACATAGGGGAAACGAAGAACTTCGCGGAAAGGATGAACCAACACAAAGCGGACGTCCGTCACATGAATCGTCAACGCAGCGCCGTGGCCGAACACTGTGAAGGGTGTGACCACCCAATTGACTTCGACAGCACCATTGTATTGGAAACGGAAGCTAACCCACGCAGGAGGCTTCTACTCGAGTCGTGGCACATACAGCAAACACGAGAGAATGTTAATCGTTCCCTGGGGACTCTCCCCTCATCCTACGTCCATGGGCTGCGGCCATTGACCCGCAGGTCCTCCACACAGGGGCTTAAAAAGCCAAGCTGCGCTCGCCCGTAGTCACACCGTGAAGAAGGGGCCGAGCCGGTCCCGAAACGTCGTGTTTTTTCCTGTATTTTACTTGGTTGGCGTCACTTACCTTCTCCTAACATTAAATTTCCCAACCAGACAGACTTCTGTCGAATGTTTTCTTTTGAAAGAGGAAATTGCCGGATATGGCGCGGACAGAGGCTGCATGCCGACCCAGGAAAAAAAAAACGAGACAAGCTCGTCCCCCATTTCCCCCCAGCCATGCTCCCCTCCTGCTATCAATCCGACGCCCTCCCTCTTGCAAAACACCTCCTTCCCCATTTGCCCCCGACACCATGGGCTTTGTTCACGACTTTTTCCACTCCCTGGCCTTGACCACTGTACGTTTTCTCGGAATGTTTCTCGGGTGACCAATGATCGCCCCGCCGGCCTCCGAGAGTGAGGGGTGCAAGAGGCGACGGAGAGAGCGGTGTGCCCTTTCTCAGCTCGCACATCTCTTTATAAGCAGCTGGTGCGCAGTGGTGGACGTTCATAGAGACCGTGCGAGTTTCTCAGAGCGTAAACTACTGAGATCTTCTCCAACGACTACGGTGCGAGCTGCTTTGGAGGATTTTAGAGCCTGAAAGCATCGGCCGTCCAGACATGGAAGAGAGTAGTCATTCTTCAGGGAAAGACGATAACCGGTACGTGCTGAAGGGCTTCGCCTTCGACCTCGACCACCGGCCCATCAAGTTCACCGAGCGTATAGACAGCGTGTATCTGTGTGTGCTTTGCGGAGAGCTGCCGGCGGATTACATCCGTCTTCGATGCGATCATAGCATGTGTGGCAACTGTCTGGGAATGGCCATGGGGCGCTCTGGTGAAGACTATGCGGGTGCTTTCGGAGCGTGTCTAATCGACGGAATGACCATCATGGAGAACGAACTCTTTACCATCCACGTCCCGTTCGACTTCGTGGCCAGCTTGCGCGCCCATTGCTTCAACGTCGAGCACGGCTGCCCGTACCAGGCCCCGCTACAGGATGTCCGGGAGCACTTCGAGTTTTGCCGCTTCCAGCCCGTGAGTTGTGGCTACTGCAGGCGACAAGACATACCCATCAAGGACATCTTCACGCATCGGCGCATTTGTCGCGGAGGGCAAAGCGAGACGACCTACGTCTCTGGTCTCCACGGCAGCCAAGAAAGTGGCGTCGCGGGCGCCGTTGGCTGTGCTCCAAAGGAAAGCGTTGACAATTCTACGGCTGCTTGTTGACTTGCCAGAACAATGCTGGAAAGCGTCGACGGGTTTGTCAAGCGCTAAAAATGGGTACGTTCTAAAAGGCTGGACCCTACTCTTTACCACTGGAATTGGCTTACTTCCCATGGCCTCCGCGAGTCCCCAGAAGAGCGCTTGCGCCTCGACGGACCTCTGCATCGTCGAGTGGATGGATCACCAGTACTGCCCCGACTCCCAGGTGGACTCGCTCCTAAAGACGACTACTGAACACTGACCCGACACAAGATGACATGATAGGCACTGCCCTCCGAAAGCACCTGTTGTTGCAAGTCGTTGTGCTTCTCCCTTACCATTCATCCCCGTTGTCTTTGTAGTGCATTTATAATTTCCTCCTTATGCACAACTATCCTCTGATAACTTGTCAGAGAATTGGTAAAAAAGACTTTTCAAACAACGTATTGTCTGGGACAGTCATTTATCTAGCCAGGGCGGCCAGCATATTGGTCAAAAACGAAGACACGTCGAAATGTAGCCAAGCGTGTCTGATCTTTTTGCTGCCTGCTTCGGTCTGCATCGCTGAGCGAGGGGAGTCTGGAACAAACTGGCGCCCGCGATCTCATGTGAATGCCACCTGCAGAGCTGCTACAGCCGCGGGAGCGCCTCTCTGTGTTATATCCGTGGATTCTAGATCTTTTAGTTCGCAGATTATTTTAAGACAACTCTTGCCTTTTATGGGGGCAAAAAAACCCTTCCCCTCAGCTTTGTCAACGAGTTAGCTTTCCGTTTTTCGACCTGTCTTGCGAAAAGCACTTATATCATCTCTTAACCAGCTGGCAGACAAGCTGCTCTTGATTACTCAGGGCCAAGTACGGGCATCTGGCTTTGCATTGCAAGACATGTGACTGTGACCCTCCTTGCCGTCCAATTTTTGAAGATACTGTAATCTTGTACCATCACCGCGACCAACTTACCAGGGAGATTGTTGAAGCGTCGAACATCGCGCGTTCTGGACCGGATGGTGTCAGTGAACCTTCCGTTAATTTGTCCCAAAAAAGAGCTTGCATATCTGGCACGATAAGCAGATGGCTGCCGAGGGGGTGGGTGTCTTGTTGATGTTATCTTCGTTTCCTTTTCTTTGTTGCCTTTCTGGACATGTGTATATATGCTCCCGTATTTTGCAAAAAACCGTCTGTTGAAAGTTAGCGCTTGTCTGTGTCTCCTCGCTTCTCCCGTCTTCTCGTGTGCGAAGAAGGATGTGAGCAGGAGCACAGGGGTACGTGGGTGACCGGTTGCGGAGGTAAGGGGGAGGAGAGAGCAAAGGGCAGTAGGGAGAAGGTGCTGTCTCCTGATGTACCTTTGCGTGCGCCTTTCTCTTTTTCCCCTTTTGCTTCTCCTCGAGCCGTGGACCGCAGGCCGCGAATTCTTCTAAAGTGCGCTGTTTTTTTACTTCCGACGCTGAAGAACGACAAAGCTGGCGCGTCTGCCAAACCGGTCCTGACAGGTCTCATGCATGAACGCAGCCTTGCCGGCTCACGTAAAAAAAAAAAAAAAAAAAACCTTCACAGCGGCTAATGTGTCACTCCTGGCGAAGGGTCAGTCCTGAAGCGGTGAAACATTTCTGAAAAATCACATCAGAGTTTTTGGAGAGAATCAGTTGCATTCTTCGACGTCCTGGTTACGCAGGACTGCCACCAGCTTTGTGAATAGCGCAGTGCAAGGCACAAAGATTGGCATGACGCCGTGACATCTTGCACCTGTTAGTCTGTCATCACGAGTTTTTGCACGTTAAATGGGATTACTGAGGATTAGGCAGATTAAACACAACGATAGCGAAACCCGGTAGACGGCATTTGACGGAAGGCCTCCTTTCAGCGGAATTTGCTGATTACGGTTCTTGAGTTCTATTCGACAATTTTGACTTTCTCAGCTTCTCAGATTATCGGCTCTTGAAAAAAAGTATAGTATGTGATTAACGTAAATTAAACCAAGGATAAAAAAAAATGGAGTTCCAGAGCTACATGAAACCACCGACATAGTGTTTCCCGTCGTATGGTCCTCGTCAGAGTATTTTATAAATTGCGATCAATTAGTTATTTATGTAAGATTAATTATGCTAAATTTTAAACATTCACTTTAGGTTAACGTGCTTTTTGTTAAGTTGTAGAGGAGCGTTACGAAAGAACCGATGAAGTTTTTTTGTAGGAGCGTGTCTTCTACGTGGTCCTTTCTTCAAGTTCTTTTTAAAAAATCCCGCGAAATATGATAACACCACGTGTTTTCTCTCTTGCGCTACCGTACTGTCGCGTTGCAAGCCAGCTCTGAATGAACGAAGCGTGTGCGCTCACCGTGTCCAAGTAAGCGGCCGGGGCGTAGTTCGACGGGCTGCAAAATTATGAACAAAAAAAAAAACGAAGACTACCCTGGAATACACGACTTCACTACTTTCACTTCATTTTTTGGTTTGCCTGCGCGATGTCTCATAAAAGCCCTATCGCAATTGGCAGATCACGCCGTGCGCTTTCCATGCTGGAAGAATGTGCTGATCGCACTTTCAAGATTATGCTAAGAGCGGCGTCGACTGCTCACTTCCAGAAGGTGAGCGCGCACGCTTCATTCAGAACGCGCTTGGCAGCGCTACAATGCAGTAGCGCAAGAGCGCAATGAAGTGTTTTTTTCTTTTTCATATTTAGCGAGCATTCCATGAAAACTCGAAAAAAGGGCCATGTACGTTGCTACAAAAAACTGGATCGGTTCTTTCGTAACGCCCCTGTACAACTTAACAAAATGCACGTTCCCTTACAGTAAACGTTAAAATTATGTATAATTGATCTTAAATAAGTAACTAATTAAGTGAAAGTAAGAAATACTCTGAGGAGCGCCACACAGTGAGCAACAACATGTCGTTGGTTTCACCTAGCTACGGAGCAACCCTTTTTTTTAAATCTTTGGTTCAAGTTCCGTGAAACACCCTGAATAGATTTGGCCTGCAATTGCGTCTATCTGGAATGAGGCAGGGGCCCTTGTGCTTGCCTCTTCCTGTGGAATAATGACACACATACCATATGGCGCCTCTTGGAAAGCGGAAGAGACTGGTAGTTTAGGATGCGGGATGCTCGGTTGCGGAGATGAAGTTGTCTAAAATTGATCTGTTCGCGCTGGCCCGGGTTCGAAGCCCACTCGCGGCCGTAAAGCATTTTCGATTATTTTATTTCAGGTGAATCAGGCTTCAGACATACAGACAGACCACGTCGAAATCGAGAATTCAAGCCTTAGTGCCGCACCAAAAAATGCGACCCCGTCAGCTGGCTGTTGTTTTACCAGTTTGTGGAGGTGGCGGTTGATAAAAAAACGGCCGCTCGATGGAACCGCATCACCGAGTGGCCGTGGTTCTCGTCTGCTCACTTACTGAGAAATACGGCACGATGAAAGGCTTTTCCTAGAGCCTTTACTTAGTTCCTTCTCATGAAACGTGCGTGCACTGTGTTATTATGGCTTGTGTGCAGTATCAAATAAAACAAACCATTGTGAACGGACGAGACCTTTCAGCGGCCACGTAATTGGTGAAAGCTTCAAAAACCGCGTGTTCTCGCCTTGTGTGGCTAGAAACCAGTAGAATGTAGCAAACTTTCCGCTTCTCCAGAGATCATCCGGCGACGACAAAGCGTCGAGGCTCCAATGTCTCTATATCAAAAACAAAAAGAAAACGCTCAAAGTAGAACACAAAAATCACAGGACGTGATTACCACTGTAGAACGCGAGATTTCAGGTGATGAAATTCGTATTTCTTATTGCCATTTATTTTCATATTGCTTTCAATACGCATGGCCTCACTATTCTTTCACTCGTGATGTAACTGTGCTCGTACCTCTCAGACGTCAACGCCAACACCGACGATGCACAACCAAGAAACATGCCCTCAACAGCTGTCGATGTTAATACGTCGCAGAGCGTGCACTGAGAATGCAGACAACGAAGGCAGCTCCGTGGAAGATACCCGCTTTCGCTGTGGGTCGCTTGGCGGCCTTGATGTCCGCTGACGCACCCTAGCATACTCTCGACGTGCCTGCATTCGTTGTGTCTGAAGTGAATGGACAACTTGCAGAATTGCAGGAAAGCTTATTTACATGAAGGTCTCTTCAAACCAAGAACCCTCGTTCACAGAGCGCGTTTCCACTTCCTGCTCGGCTGGCTCCAGGGGTTAGCGCGAAGGGGGATGAGTCAGTAGCCCTCCATTGTATCGTTCTTGGAAGAACGTGAGGGGGGCTGCTCCCTAATATGCCGGAACCTGAAGCCTCGACGCACGCCTCCAGCCATCGAGATAGTGTAAAAAAAAGTTGCCGAAAGGTTACCATGATGCGTTCTCTTGACAAGTACCTGTCCCGACCCGCTCCTCACATCCTTTCCACAACTTCTGTCTTATATTGACAAAGGGACATTTCCCCCCTCATTTTTGGAACGAGAATGTTCGGTTGAAAAATTGTTGAGGGCACTCGATATGCTGAAAGTGTGCTCCAAGGGCCCTTCTTTGGCGTACGCGCTCAAGGTGGGCGCTCTTGGAGTACCACAGAACCGGTATAAGCATGCGCACTACAGGAGACGTCACCGGACCCCCACCGGAACGCACGGGCGCTCGCGCACGCGTAGGAAGCGGGGTCCGGTTTACGACATTAGGGAGTTTTAGAATAGCATCTTGGCGAATAGGGTGACCCTATCCGCATGCGCTTAGCGTTAGGGGAGCGGGTTCACGTTTTCTGTCTATAGAATAGGGTCGCGGATGGTCGCTTTGCGTTGCTTGAAGGCAGCGCCATGACGGCGGGAAAGAGAAGCTTTCAGAACAAATAAGTTGATATATATGCTGCACTTTTTTTACTGTGTAAACAAAATGACGCGCAAACTGTTTCCGTTACCAATTACTATTTAGGAAAAGCGAAAAATGATGCAAATATTTTTTTATAATGCGGACATGTTCAATCCGAGCCAAGGCTATTCACACAGGAAGAGTAGTAGTAGTAATGGTTTTTTTAATATTTTGCATTGAATATGGAAGGTAGGAGAATTTTTTCTACCCCTGCATCTGCTATCGCTGCTGGAAGCACCTGAGCTGGGGCGGCGGAAATAAAGGATAGCAGGCAGTGTGTAGAAGTGAAAAGAAAGAGGGGAGGGGATAGTAGAAAGGACAGGGGGAGGAGTATTCTGAAAATAAATATATTTACATATATACATGATAAATATAAATATATACAGGTCGCACGCGCGTGAAGGTCTGGCAAAAAATTGCAAACCTGTTTGTGGAGATCAGTAGTTCAAACCTCCCGCGCTTTCTGACGTCAGTCGACGAGTACTCGCTAAGCCTAGCAGCTCTGTAAACACGGAAGCAATCTGAAAATTAGGCGTGTTTTATCGCTAAAATTTTGTTGTTCAGGCAACTTAAGCCAAAGCGAAAGCCTCGTGCGCCTTTAGTTTGATGTGAGCGTGAGCCACAGAGCAGCGGCAACGACGAATCGGTGATGAAGCGAGAGGGCCCGCTTCGGCGGGCGCCGCCATGTTGTCCCAACGTAAAGCGGCTTAGGGGCGCAAGGAGCGCACGCTATTTCGCCGATTTAGCGTTAGCGTCGCCCGCTCACCCAAACACCCAAGAGCCGATAGCGTTCTGCGCATGCGCAGTAGCATCCCGCTATTCCCCTATGACCCAAAGCGATAGGGTGACGCTATACTAAAACTCTCTATTCGGAGGACAGCGGGGCTCTCGGCGACTCTTTTCTTTAAGGCTTGAAGCTCTTTGAGGTTCCCAGAACTTCGCGGTTCGAGTTGCCCTTCAGAGCACCCAACCTCTTTTCTTCACGGCTCGAAATTACTTCCGTCGGCTTGAGAGGGGGAGCCAGCCAGCACCAAGAACATGGAGGTGCATGCCCTTTTTCGGCGCCCGTTCGGCGTACGGCGTCGCTGTACTGCTCGCAGCATCGGTTCATGTTTGGTAAACTTCGGTATGCCAGGCACTCGGGCAAGTGGTCTGTGAGCGGAAAGTTTTATCATATCCGTTCTAGAAGCCGCGCAGAGCTGCGTGAAAGTGTGGAAGTTAAGCTGAAAACGATCTGGCTCCCGTGATAAAGTCGGAAAGAGGAAAACACATTGCATTAGAGCTGCGCTGGCTGGACTGTACAGAACAAAGACCCACACGTACTGGTAGTACACGAATCCGTGTAGGCCGGTTTATTGAAGTTAGCGCAGTTCTAACATTGCAATCGCACCAACTAACCCTGTTACAAGTAGAGATGCCGTGTTTTCGGTATCCGTTAAACTCCGTTAAACTCCGAAAAATGACCCCCGCGGCATTTTGATATGAATGCTGGAAAACCAATAAACACTGATTTTCAGCTGTCCTTGAAGAAAAGAATGCCAGTTTCAAGTGAAGAAATGTACTCTACTTTTTTTTCTCTAGTTCACCCGGAACACAGCCGCACTGAACTGTCCTTGGTACCATTCCTTTCAATCGAAACCAAATTCTGATGTCGCGTTCCTTTGTCTTCTCTTTACCAGCGTGACGGTTTTCAAGTGTGTAGGTCAGGCATAAGTTTCCTGTAACGAGGAACGCAACAGGACACGAGAGTACCCAGGACAAGCTCCCCACCCGACAAAATCTTCTGCTCTTTCCGCTCAGCAGTGCTTACAGGCTCCAGGGGAATACGGCGGGATTTCCACATTGCCTGCACGTCTCTCTCATTGCCAGTTTGGCAACTTGCCACTGTGGTTCCCCTGAGATCTGGTACTTTTTTTTTAGCGTTAATTCATGTTCTTGGTTTCTGGAGAGCAATCAAACAAAAGGTGAAAAGCTCGAGAGCCTGCTAGCAGTACTCGCTATCCCCGAAGACGTGACTGTATATATAGTTTTTGTGAAGTGTAATCACGTGGTATAGAACATCGAAGCAATAAACACAGCAATAAAATCATTGGAATCAGAGGAGGCACTTGTCTGCCGCGTGTACTCAATCCTGGTTCATCTAGGCTGCACCTTCACTGGTCAATACCTTACTGAATGGTCAGCGTTTGGTGCGAAGACCGATATATTCGCTACTCGACAAGCTATGAAGTCCGCGAGAAATATATGCGCAGCTTCCGCGAAAACTCACTTGATAGCGATGACTTCTGGCATCAAGTGCAAGTTGTGGGCCCGTCCATAGAGCAGGAATTGATGACAAAGAAGTCTTTAATGGATTATTTTCGCCTGTTGTGAGCTCTGCAGACAACCCGTCCTTGAAAGAGGGATCTCAGAATAATCGGTGTTCAAAATTATATCTGCTGACGTTTTCTTTGACAGCTTATGGAGAGCGCGCTGTAAAGAATGGCCGGTCTTGTTAAAACCATCTCTTGATTTTCTTGCCATCCCCGCATCAAGCGCAAATGTAAAATGTGTGCTTTCCGACCGCATTCCTCCGATGGCTGATAAATCTCTCAATGTACGTGTGCATTTTTTTTTCACTACGTATAAATATAACATTTTATACTCTTTAAAGCCTTACAGTTCCATTACGAGAAAATCCGGCGCCATGCGTTCGTCGTTCCAAGTATTTGCGTGTGTATGTACTACATAACTACAGACAATCCAAGCGATGCCATCACTGGCAGAGGCTCAATGCGGTGGGAGTATTTTCAACTACATTCGCGCCAAAATTTTGAATAACCTTACGTCGTACAGCGTTCCGTTGCTGTCATAGCATTTCTCTTCTTTTTTTACTCGTTTGGGCATTAATTCATGGGGTAGGGTGTTTGGTATGGGTTTAATAAAAAAATTCCGGTGCGTTATATTTTCTCCAGTAATTATACAGCCGCTTTACAACAACTATCCCGATAAACGCCGGTTTCTCTCCGGCATTGCAAGTAGAAAGCGAAAAACATCGAACCAAAGAGAAAAAAATAAACACCATATAACCCCCAAATGGAAAAAAAAGAAATACTGAAAACTCGGAACCCTAGGTTTTTTAGTGAAACGCCTTAGCAACGAAATAAAGCACCCATTTATGTTGTCCACTCCGGCAGATGATGATAACTTTAGATTTTTAATTAGTGATGCGATACCCTCAGCACTAATGGTGATGGGTTCCATGAATGGGTAGTCAGACTCGAGAACAATTGGCATACTGGAATAATCTTCCTTAGTAAACACTGATGCAAAAAATCTGTTGAACGCGGTTGGACATTCAGTGTCAGCTAGCGGCAAGCCATCAGTATTGTGTAGTTGTATGAGGTCATGTTTACTTTCGGGAGATATAGTCTGCCAAAACTTCTTAGGATTAGTCTGCAAAAGTGACGGCAGATCATGAGTGAAGTATTTGTTTTTGGCAGCGGTAACAGCAGAACAGTACGCTTTCAAACACAGTTTATATCTTTCCAACGAGGTCGAAGAAGGAGCAGATCTATCTTTTCTGTATAGGCGCTTTTTTTTATTCCGTAATCGACGGAGGGTCTTGTTGAACCATGGATTTTTTATGTCATTAGCTATTGTAATGAGAGGAACATGTTTCTCTATCAGTGCAGATAGTTTATGTTTGAAGAGCAACCAGTTTTCTTCGGTAGATCGTTCGTTCCTTAGCGGGAAAAACACCTCATTGAAAAATGTGGCAAGTTCCGTGTTAATTTCATCATATCGTGCTTTACTATAATCTCTAATTTTTTTAGTTGTAATACCTGAAAACAAGCTCGGAACCAGAATATCAAACTGTAACATCTTATGATCGCTAAATCCGTCAAGATACATAACCGGCCCTATGGTATCGGGAGCAGTGGATAGAGCTAAATCAAGAATGTTAGAACCACGCGTATTCTGGCTAATCACTTGAAATAAGTTGAAATCTAGTGTTAGGTTGATGAATTCTGTTGCAGCATGACTAGTTGAAGACAAAGAAGGCCAACCTATTACAGGAAAATTAAAATCACCCAACAAGTAGATGTTGCTAGGTGAACTATGTTCGACAGGGGCAGCAATGCTAGACCGAAGATCATGAATGAAAGAAGTCGCACAATCGGGCGGACGGTAACACACCCCATAAAGTAAAGTCGAAGATATAGTTTTGCAGGCAGCCCATACTATTTCGAGGTCTGAGTTAGAATTGATAGCAGTGGATGGTAACGTTTTTTTAATACCAAGAAGCACCCCGCCTCCTCTTTTATCTGCACGGTCATGTCTGTAGATATTGTAAGCATGGGCGTCTGGAAAGATTTCATTGTCTTTGATACCGGCGTGCAACCAAGTTTCAGTTAAAGCAACTATATCAGATTCACTGTCTTGCAGGAAAGAGCAGAGATGATCACGTTTAGGCATCAAGCTTCGGATATTAGAAAATGAAAGAGACAGCGTCGGAGCCAGGGGGCATGACGTGGACTGAGGACAATCACGCAATCTAGATGCATTGCCTATAGCTATGGTGATACTAATATGACCGAATCAGTGGCTCGGTCATACGCATATGTTTGTTTTCCATTCGAAGTTTATCAAATGCCAGTTTATAAGACTTGGATTGTGATTTTGCAAATTTGGTCAACTTGCTTCTAGCCTCACGAGTTGTAGCGGAAAAATCCTCACGGATTGCAAAACTGGTGTCCTTCAATTTGTGGCCATTTGAAAGGATGTTCTGCTCATCTTTAAAGAAGGTCATCTTGCCAATGACTGGTCTGTGCCTATCAGTTTTGAATTTGCCTAATCTATGAACCCTTTCAAACTGTGAAGCAGTCGTAGATAAATCTAGGTGCTCCGAACAAAATGCAATGACTTTCCCTTCAGAATCTGCCCAGCTTTCGTTTCGTTTTCCACATCGTCGATGCCAAAGAAAAGCAAGTTATTTCGGCGCAATCTATTTTCAGCATAATCACATCTTGAGTAAATACTAGAAAGCTGGGAAGAAATGGCTTGTATGGCATTGTCAGCTACAAGAAAATCAGGCCTATCAAGTGAGGTTGCCGTTGTTTCGAGGGCTGCAACTCTCAACGTCAGCTGCTTGAGTTCTTTATCGGTTGCATCCTGCCTTTCTTTAACACCTTTGATTTCATTAAGTATTACAGCTTGGCCAGCTTCAATTCTTTGGACAGTCAGCAAGAGGGCTTCCAATGTTTCTCTTTCAGTTGCATTCATAGGCCCAGGATTGCTTTCGATGTCACCCGACAGTGAGAGCAGCATACCATAAAAAAATAGGTAAAGGCGAGAAGGCAAAGACAATACACGCTTCAGTACATCAATACACTCTCCAGGGCACGACACCGTAAATAGACAGTAATCACTGCTCTTCACAAAGGCAGCACCTTCCAAATAACTAACCTGCACAATCCGCAGCGGTAAGATTTCCATGGCGTTCACGGTGCCGTGCCCGAGGTGGGTGTTTCCGGGCTTGCTTTTATATGCGTCGCCGATGTCGGAGATAGTAGCTGAAGATCCATGTTGCCAGATGAAAAAACTCAACGCATTCGTACTGCATTTTCACCACATCGACAGAAGTTTCGAAGAGCTGACTGCTATCGAGGCCAATAACATGAGTGTTGAAATGCAGTGATTAATACACGATTTTAATATTTTTAATGCACAAAGTAAGAGCCACATACAAGTATTCGTGAGTGAGCTCTAAGTATGAGCGTCGGGAATTACGCATTTCACTGCTTGAACGAGTGTCCCTGGAAGTTTCATTGCTTTTGTATTGTTAATGCGTACGCAATATCAGTGTCATTATGCATATGTGGTCACTGTACGCGCTTAATAAAAAATGTACCTATCACGCAAAAGAGTCCTTGTAATCTCCTCTATCCACCCCGGGCGCGCTTTCTTGTCGCACTTTATGCAGCAGCCCATGATATAGCCTCACTCCGATGGGAGCACTTTTGATTAAAGTACGCCTTCATGTGGCACGACTCAACCTCTCAAAGCAAACAACCAAAGCATAGCACGGCCGGTCTCGACGCGCTCGCTCACGAGCGAGCGCGTCGGGACCACATAAAAAACTTGCTTTCGAAAAATATTTCGTAGTTAGCAGGGCTAAACCGCCCCCAAATTTTTTGACGAAGTTGGCATGCGTACACCGCACTAGCCACGGTCCGGCTTCTTTTCTTTCACCCCAGCAAAGAAGGGAGCGAGTAGGGGAGCGACACAATCAGCCCGCCTTGAATACGCTGGGTGACAAAAGAATAAAGAGAATCTCTGCTGGGGCACCGAAAAGTTGGGTTCACGTGATGGGAGCGCACACAAAGTGGAGAATGCGGGAAGGTGAAGGCTTCTCTCCCCCAACCCAGGAAGGAGGAATGTAAGAGGAGAAGGAGGAGCTCAACTTCATGCGGCGCGTGGTGGCAGATTTGTGAACTAGGGGCGCATGAATCAGAATCCTGGCCATGAACAGGCGGAGAGCTCAGCGGCTCTCCGCGACATGAAGCCCTATCACGTTTTCGCGCCTAAAGTGATCAAATTAGGGTTTTCACATGTCCTTTGAAGCTTCGGACCAACCTCAGTGTCGTCTTCCCACTCCTTTACAACCGTATCAGCCGAAACACTGTCAGTCGGAACCGAAACATCAGACGCATCAGCCGTCGCGACGAGGCGCGCGCCGAGAGGTCAGGAGGCGAGTAATGGCGGCGTGATCACATGATCAAAAATGGCAGCCCCCATGATAGGCCCATCTCCATGGACACATCCGAGGCGCACCAGAGCAGCGCTTACGCGAACAGCGCCACACCGTGACAAGCGTCGGAAAACATATGCAACTCGATGACCTGTCGCTGCTACCGCGTTCAGCTCGGCTCGGCGAAGCAAACGGCGCGAAGGGCCGTACCGGATGCCGAGAGAACTGCGTTCTCTGATTGGTTACACCGACCGCAAACCAGCGGCGACTTCCGGCGCCGGCAGGGTTGCCGTTGGGAATTTTTCAATAACAGCCAGAACTGAAGCTAAAAGTAGCCAAAAGTAGCCACCCCACCTGATCTTGGCGCCAAATTTGTAGCCAAGTAGAAAAGAACCATTATTATAAGCTACTTTTATTAATGAACAATAAATAATATCATTTTGAATCCACACCAAAACACAGAGTAAATAAAGAACACGGAATTTTGGGCCTCTTGCTCGCCCTTTTTCCATTCTTCTCGAAACGTGCGCTTTGCTCTTGCGTCTTATCCCATGGTAGACGCCGGTGTCGGCAAGCCGAAGGCACAAAAACAGAAGCTTTGTCTCCTTGTGGTACACAAGTGTTATTTCACCGGTACCGTGCTGCTCGTTCCTCTCCTGGTGTCATGCCGTTCACACGGCTGCACCTAAACGCATGGTTTCGGATGCATGATCTTAACGGAGAAAGTATTCTAGATGAGCGTTATTTTCTCCAGATAGGGCGCAGCGTCCGCGCGGCCTTTGCTTCGCCGTGCACTTGAATTAGCGTTATTTTCTCCAGATGGCGCGCAACGTCCTCGCGGGCTTTCCTTCGACGTGCGCCCATCACCAATACCTCCTAGAAAGTCTTTCTAGGAGGTATTGCCATCACCCAGAGTCCCCGCGTCTGCGCACCCGCGTCTGCGAGTTGGTATAATAGCTCTATGTGCGCACCGCCGGCGGAGAGAATATACGCGTCGAGGACGCGCGCGCACGTCAAGGCGACCAGGACAGCCATGAGGACAGCAAAGCTTGGAAATAATTGTTCTTGCTTACTATTGTATATGCAATTGCAAAAAAATGGCTAGTAAATGCGCCAAAATAGAAGTTCAAAGTAGCCAGAAAATAGCCAAGGAGCCAACTTGAAATTTTCACCGCCAGACGGGGTCGAAAAGTAGCCAATTTGGCGCAAAGTAGCCACCAACGGCAACCCTGGGCGCCGGCGCGAGCGAGGCGCGAATATCTGACATGGACAGATATTTGCCAAGCGCCAGCGCCGGCTCGCGTCGGCGCGTTGCGCATGCGCAGACCGGCTCCGGCGTAGGCGCTGCGCTCGTGCGCCTCGGATGCACCTATGGAGATGGGCCCCTAAAAGCGTCTATACGCGAAGCGCCCACGCGCACAGGCGTCCGCTGGAGCCTGTCTGCGCATGCGCAAGGCGCGACGCGTGAGCAGGCGCGAAAGGGGCGCAGATATCTGTGCATGGCAGATATCGGCGCCCGCGCCCGGGCGCTCGCGCGCGCGTCGGAAGCGCGGTCCGGTTTACAACAATGGGAGGACCGCGGGGCTCTCGGGGACTCTTTTCTTCATGGCTGGAAGCTCTTTCAGCCTCCCCTAAATTTTCCTGGAATCTTTGCAGCTCCCGAACCATCTTTTGTTCACGGCTTGACATTTTTTTCAGACGGCTCGCGAGGAGGAGCGAGCCAGCACCTGGAGCGTGGAGGTGCATGCCACTTTTCGACACCCGTCGCGGCACGTGCTGGGCGCGCAGGCGCTTCGCGTGTACGCCTCAGAAGTGTCCATCGAGGTGGGGCTTTAGATGTGCAGGGTGCCCATTGCCGCTACTGTTACCGCCACCGTGACCATCCCGGACGATGGAATCTGTGCCTTAATATCTCTTCGGCTGTTTACATACCGGTCATGACACCGCTCTGCCATCGGCGGAGTAATACGTAGTAATCCGTAGTAGCAAATAGTGCGAGCGTATTTTTATTTCTGCGGGCTTATTTTGCGGCTATATTATCTGCGAATGAAACTATTTATTCAAGGAAACCCAAAAAACAAAATAAAGCGATAGCAAAGGCTCCACGTAGCTGGCTGAAAGGCACTCCACTCGTTGGTCGACTCCGCCCACCGTACGGGGAGAATTAAAAATAGAAGGCGGTAGCAGGACGTTAATTCGATTTAATTAGGGAAATCGGCCACACAGGGCAATAAGTCGCGGTTTCTAAGAATGCTTGGGAACGTGTAGCTCGAGTTCCCGCGGCAAAAAGACGAGTTCAGATTCCTCTTCACTGCACCTTTAAGGCACGTTCACACTGGCCTAATAACGAAACGGAAAGGAAACAGACGTCCTGATTAACACGGGAGTATCACTTTTGAGCGAGACACAAATTCAACGGCGCATTGCTTGAAAAGTGCTGAAATATTTTTACTGAGAAGTACGTTTTCGTCCTCCGAGGCATAGTGCATCTCCACTACGTTATGTGAGTGTTTCTCGTATAGTAACCATAACTGTAGTGTTTACAATCTTCCGGTCTGAAAGTATCTTTGTCGACAGAAAAATAATAAACTTGTATTCGGTCAGCACAATAATTGCTGGCTACCAAGAAGCATCCCCACAATGACCCTCATTGTGGTTGACAGCATAGTTGCCTGGAATGTGGAGACATTGTACGTGGTATCGTGCCGTGGCTTTCGTTTTCGAAACACTGCACTAACTCCGTGGCCGCTAGGATTACTTGATCGGCATTCGATGTTGTCTCCGCCTATCACAACATGTCGTGCAACAAAATAGGGTGCGGTTCATGACTACCATAAATGGATAACAAACTAGCGCCTCGCTGTCCGCGATCGAAGCGTCCAAAGAGGACGCGAAACAGTTCGCTGCGGAGTCCTGCTTTTGGGAGACACGTGAACAGCGACTGTTAGACAGCTACAGCATGCGGTCAAGGCGTGAAGGTTCAAGTGGCTCGAATCACCGATAAAAGATTGTGTCTAATCGTGCTACACTGCTGGGCCTGGTCTGAACAAAACGCGAGCCACCACCGCACCATGCGTTCATGTACCAATCTCCCCTCTTTTTGTTTGATCTCTTTTTCTTTGCTCCATTTTCCCCATCGTTCTAGACTAGCGGGGCCTTAAGTATCTCTGTAGCTATACGCATATACAGCTATCGGTGAAGAAACAAGGTCGCGGAAAAGAACAATCAGGAAAGAGTTCTCAGACGCAACTAGAAAACTAAGCGGCAGATGCCCTTCAAAGGAGGCTGTCCAACCGCTAATATGATTAATCCCCTGGGACCTTTTAAAGGGACATCAAAGGAGGTGGCAGCTGAAAGGGATTTAACCACGGCCCAATTGAATTAACCGCGACGTCATGAAAATTGGTTTACGTCATTATCTGGAGAGCCCCCTTTGATGCCTATCTGCCGCTTCGTTCTTCAGTTGCGTCCGACTATTATGTTTATATCAATACAGGACAGAGAGAAACAAGAAAGGAAGAGATGAAGCCACTGGCGGCAGTCTGATTGGTTTGGCTATAATTTGGAGTGTTTAATCGTGCAGTGATTTTAGCTTCCGTTGACAAAGCACCGTGGGTGATCTTGGCGCCACAACTAAGATAGAAGTCGGTGTCGAACTTAAGCAAACATTGCCAAAACTTTCCTTCAGCCCCTGGTGCTGCGTCGCAACAGGAGCGGCGCATGCGTGGTCTTCGTGGTCCCTTGATGGGCGAAGCCAGCGTATAAGGCACGAGCTAATTTCTCTCCTGCGAAGGCTGAGCAAGACGCGCCCAAGAGACAAGCCAAATAACACGAAGATAAACAAGAAAGATACTAGGCTAACCGAAAACACGTTTCCGGCGGCTTCAAAAGATATTTCCTTCTTCAACCATCCACTCAATCTATAGCAGGATGCAACTTAATGAAACAGCAGTTAACACTGGGCTACGGTGCCTGGCGTCCTGTATTACTCCGCTAGCCAATCACAACAGTAAACGAAATCATTAGGGGTGTGCGAATAATCGAAATTTTCGAATATAATTCGAATATTATATTTTTAGTATTCGTATTCTATTCGAAATTCGTGTTGTTGAGAATATTCGACACGACGCGGATATTCGTATCTAGCTGAATATTCTATTGCGAGCACCGGCCTTCATTTCTGTCCGCAAGTCCTATCGACAGAGACATAACAACATGGCGGCGCCCAGAGCAATGCGTAACGTTGGGCCATGCAGTAGCTGACTGCGCTGGTGAGCTTCTTTGTGGCTATACCTGCGAAGCTGGTATAGTCAGAGGTGTGCCCGAAATACCTCGCAATACGAGCCAGTTCAGTGCCAATCGAGAGGGCATTTTCTGTGGCTGGAGAAGTCGTTTCGGCTAGAATGGAACTACTTCTGCCTGAACATGTGGAGCAGCCGGTTTTCCTTCGCGGCAACCTTTTATATTCATCCCAGCAACGCGCTTTTGTGCTTATGGCAAGCTAGCCTTGGTCAATGTTGTGTACTAGCCATGTTCTCTGATATTTCCACTCTTCTAAGAACAATGTTCGAGACTTTGATGCTTTTTGTGCAGCCACACACAGCTTTTGTGCTCATTTCATCACTGACAGTTGAACTGTGAATGTTCCTGGGTGCTCAAATAAATGTTTTGTAGTGGTTAAATGCGTCTGTCCTTGATTATTCGATATTCGATTCAATATTCGTAATTCAGTATTCGTATTCGATTCGTATTCGAAAAATTTGATATTCGCGCACCCCTTGAAATCATCTTTTTTAATCTTTGACTTTGAAAGAAGCCAGAAATAAAAATTCCAGAGCTTTTACTTTTTTTTCCTTGTGATTAGCTTATTGTCGAAGTAACAAGGAAAGTTTAACAACGGACTACTTTTTTGTCATGGAGCTAACCCTCGCGGATCGATTGACATGGTAGACGACAGTGCCTTTTGTTATTTTTCAGCGTATTCTCATTGTCCTCGCTCGGCAACCACTTCAGCTATGGTGGGAGTTCAAGTTTGCTAACACCGTTCGAGCAATCCAAGGGAAGGAAGAGAAATGCCTCATCTGAGAACTTGGCTGGCGTTCGAGTGTGCTTTTGAGGAAGAGGAAGGCTTTATGTCGTCTATAAAGTCATGGAGCAGACTCAATCCACCTTCTGTCGCACCGGCTAATCCGCGTCCTCGAAGGAACTCACGATGTTGAAGAAGGAGCAGCGTGTGACTCTGAATTCATGAAAAGCAGTTTACCAGTACCTCTCAAGAAAAAAGCATTTGAAAGCTGCATAGCACCAATATTAGCTTATGGGGCAGAAACGGGGAGGCTAACGAAACCTGGGCCGCTTATATCGCCCGGTGAATTGCGAATGGATTAGAGTTCACATTCGTCGCGGCTTCTGTGTCAACTTCGCTGTTTGTTCGTGCCAGTTTCTTCGCAATTGTCGCCTCATCAATTGCCATATTCTGGCTTGTAGCGGCAGTAGCAGGTACTCGCTACGCTGTTATGGTGCCGACATTTGCATTTATCACACCTTTTTCTGATTTCTGATTCCGATTCTCGATCCTTGCGGTTCTCAACCAGGTAGGCAGGTTGTGGTGACATCAAAGGTCACGCGACTTATCTCGACCGCTCATTAATTTACCTATCACAATTGATAGGTTGTGGTGACGTCACAAAGTCACGTCATCGCTCTGGGCAAATAAGCGTATTTCGTGACACCGGACATTAGCGGGGTTTAGGTGCGACGATAACTCTATTGCTATCGCGTTAGGAGTGTTGAAGTTCAATTAAGGGCAGAGCAGCAAGCTATGAAAAAAAAGGATGAAGTATCGTCAAGAGACGGGAAGAGAGCTGTGTGGGGTGCGGAGAAAACGCGTGTTAATCAATGCCGAACGAGAACCGGCGAATGAACATGCATTCCAGTTGAGACACACACTTGTACAGCCGGCCTTCTGGCGCGCGTGACGGCCGCTTTTTCGGCGCTCCTGCACTTTGTGACGATCAAACTTGGGGAAAGCTCAATATTAAGCAGGAGTTTAGTAAGCCTCTGCTTAAATTTGATATCTTAGCAAGTTTGCGCCGTCATGAACTGCAGCAGCACGGAAAACGTGGCCGTCACGCACGCCAGCTAAAGATTTGACCCGCTGTACATGCCAACATGTCTCGATCCGGCTGCATTCTTATGACAAAATTACTTAGCGTAAATATGTGGCTTTGCTTTAGTAGGTAGGCCATCGGGTTGATTTTTTCCTACGCGAACAAAGTAAGGCTAAATCACAAGCTCATGCCACTGTGACGCACGCATATATTGACCCATGCGCGCAGGAAAACGGTGGCCTGAAACTGCGCGTAGCTTTACTTGCAGTTCGAGATATCGCGGGTATATCTACTTACTTCCTGCGTCTGTGCGCAATGCGGCGCTCTTTGGCGTAAGAAGAATCGGTGCCCGTCTTTCTATGTTCATTTTCTGACGAGGCTGAAAAATCTGCGCGATCTAGTTATGACCCGTGTCACTGGCGATAAACGATTTTTTTGTGTGTGTGTTCACAGGACTATTTCCTGAAGGACATAGCATCACCCGATGTGCAAAGCATCATGGTCGTCACGTGACTGCTGTTGCACATAAAGTAGGCGAAGCACGTAGCGCGGTGTACTGATAGGCGTCGCCGCCAAGCTGACAAGCGTGTGTGCTGAAGCTCACGACCTTTAGGATCAAGAAGATGGGTTCGCCTCATCAGAATGCGATGCCTGTGCAGGACGACGACGTGAAAGAACTGGCGTCTGCCTCCGCCAGTAGTGACCATGAGGAGGTGGGTAATGATCGTCATATAGCTTCATTTCGTCAACGATCTATTAATGGTCAGATCACCGAGTGGTGTCTTCTCTTCTTCTCCTTGACCTTGAGGATCCTTGAAGTGGCATGTTGGGACTTCCAAAACCCTATGCTCGGCGCTCTTTTCTGTTTAAGAAGGTGGATGGAAATACCAAGTTCTCGTGTCCAGCGCTAGCGTCGCGTTCTGTGGCCTTCATATCTCAAAGACTTCTCAAAGACGTCTCAGCGGCATCTCCACTGGGGCGTGGCAGTGCGCGTTGCAAGCTCCTTGTCCCGCACAGTCGTTTGTAGTACAACCCAGCAACCAATTTTCGGGCGCATTCTAACGAGTATCGTCCACGTCAGTGGCACGGCCTCCTAGAAAGCAAATGCCTCTACATTTGTCGTCACGCATCTTGGCGCCCGTCGCTTGCTGAGTGCTATGTTGTAAATTAATGCCGCGGTAAAGTTAACGGGGAAAAGTGGGTGACGTCACAAGAGGTGTTCAGAGGTCTTTTTTTTTTTCGGGGAGTCGACATTGCCGGTGGGCTATTCGTTGCATCGTTTTTAATACGCCCGATATGCCTGCAGTGGTGTGAGAAACGTCTCTTCTCAAAAGCGGAGCTGAGCCTTAAGATGCATGATAGTTCTTTCTGCTGTATTCTTGTAGTTTTCAGGAAAATCTTGTGCTTTTATAATTCTGCGCTTCACACGATCACAATCCAACGCGTAAATAGGTGGTCGCATGCCTTACCTGGCCAAAAATTATGAACTAACTTTTCACGTACCCCAGCATGGTGCCACTGCAAAGCTATAAACGTAATACGCCTTCATACATTTTCTACATAACGGATCAGGAAAGTTATCTCCTAAGCGTGTTCCATGCATATTTCTGGCCGCACCTGTACATAGTCGCAGCTGTATTTGATTCATCTCTGAAGCAAAGACACCTTTATTACAATCACCAAATGCTTGAAGCCGACCGTCCGTGAGTGGTTTCGGCGCGTGCTGATGTCGATCGAGTTCTAGCTACGACTCAAGGAGCGCCATGGGAGGATTTTTCTTTTCTTCATTGTAGAGTAAAAAATGTAGACAGATGTTTCACATATCCTTTAATAATCGGAATTCACTTGCTCGCAGAGAGACTGAAGTGGTGCTGATGCTAGTGTCGCCTCTCTGCTTGGTAAAAAAAGATCTTCAAGTAGTTCATGTGCTAATCTACGCTTACTCCTCGTTAGAACCTTTATTTCCTCACGTCGTTGCTGTCAGTTTTTATCGCTGTCGTCATGGCAAGAGCGATAGTGGGCGGGTGCACTCTCGACCGAGTCCTATGCCTTTCCCATCGATCTTTTGCGTTCACTCGCATGCTCATTGACACCACGCCCAGTTTGGCAGATATATACTGATGAATTTTGATGGCGCGAGGGTATCTGTGGCCAAATAGCGCCATGGCACAAGGCATTTTCCTTTTACTCGAGATGGGGTCAAAGACCCACTTAAGTATTTCACCCTAATGAGCCCAGCACCAGACCAGGGGAAAGCTTGTAGCCATTGTATCACCGGTGGGTACCCGGCGGCACTGGGGATTGAACTCCAGGCTATCATAAATCAGGTAGCAGCATCCCACCGCTGCCACCAGTTGTTAGGGCTCGAAAGTAGAGTGGCCGGTTGTTGCATCACCAAGGGGGCTCGTCCGGGATGAGGAAACGGTCTGAAGCTTCGAAGGTTGGGGAATCTTGGGGGTCAAACGACCTTTTGGAAATTTCCGCTGTTTAATCCGCCACCGTTATCATCGCGGGTCTCAAATTCGGTCGTAACAAGGCTGTGAAAGAGGGGATCTCGTAGGCCACGCTCGTAGCCCACGGCCGTGGCGCACCGGAAGTACGGCTTTGCGTGTTTCCTTCCACAGCCTAAATATGCAGGGCCACCATTGCAGGCTCACCTTGCTGCAGGTCTTGGTCAATTTACAGGCTGCTCAAACGCCGTACTTGTTGCCAACCATTTTTCACCATGAAATACCAATGAAACAGCAAGCAGCCTTTTATTTCGCGTGAACGGCTTGCGTCCGTCATCTATGCGCCTTCATTTCACGTCCGTTATGTGCTCGCTTTTTATGTTCGTTATGTTATGTTATGTGGTCGTTGTTTTTTTTTTTACATTTCTCCTTCAGTGCCGCCGGTACTCAAGTCTTCCCGCTCTCGCGTGCGCAGTTTGTAGGCTAACCCGCCGTCACGAAGAAACGTGGTAGAACACGAGACGTAAAGGCCTTCATTTCGTTCTAGTCAGCTTTCGTAGACGCCCTCGGTTTGCGGTACACTCTAAAAAAAAGGTAGTTGAGGTTACTACATTTTGGGGTAGTAACGACTGTCACATATATGACTACCTAGGTAGTAACTGTACGTAGTAACTGCAAGGTAGTAACATTTACTACCTCTCAGTAGCTGTACGTAGTAACTGCGGGGTAGTAACATTTACTACCTCTCGAGAGAAAACACCTTAAGAAATAATCTAATGACTTTTGACATTAGAATCTTATGCATATAAGATAGTAATAGTGCAAAATAAGAGCCAAAATATAAAAAAAAACTAAGCAAAAAAAAAATTGCCTGCTTTCAGTACGATTCGAACCGCCGACCTTTGACTTTCAATCCTCAAGTTGTCCCTAACCTGTTTCTATCCTACCACGCTAACCACTACGCCACGCCACCATACATTAACTAGTCAACTTATGTGCCGTGATATGTGCAGCCACAGTTGTTTCTTGTTCTTTTCATTGCGTGTAAATGTAGCAGCAGCATCTACATTCTCGCACGGGACAACAATGTTGTTGAGAAGGACCTTTCAGTGGCTGATGGCCAATGACATAAGGAAATCTTCTGTGTTAACGAAAAAGAGTCTCTGCTGAGTTTTTATTGTCGAAAGACATGAATACCCGACTTCGTGGTGACTTTCTAATGTGTCACAAGGAGTGCATGAACATGACATCAGAAACTCAACGCCCATTTTTGTGCATCTTGTAGTAAACCAGAAGGAAAAATGAGCACAAGTCAGGCACAATAGCTTGGGGTTGGTGAAAAAGTGCAATTAAGAAATTAAACTAAAGAATGGAACACATACGCGCTGCGTATATTGTATTGAAAACAAAAAACAGCACTGGCAATTTTGTTAGATTTGCTGCCAATTAGGAAACTCTTTTCATTATATAAAAACATGGGGCATTGAGTAGCAATGTCACCGGGAATGTTAGTATACCTACATGTGCATATTCCGATCATCCATTTCCAGATCAAGGTAGTAATGAATACTACCAGGGTTATAATGAGGTAGTACAAGTGTAGTAACTGCCAAAAAACGTAGTAACAGCAGAAGTTACTACCTTGTTATACTTAATTTTCTTTCGAGGTAGTAACAAGGTCGTAGCAACATAGTACATAGGTAGTAAGGGTTAAAAAAAGGTTGTAACAGCAGCCGTTACTACGTTTTCACTACCTTTTTTTCTAAGAGTGTAGTTATCGGGAAAGGTAGTTAGTTATCCGGTTCGGGTGCACTTAAAAGCTTGGCGCTGCTATTGCAAGGGAATAGGCGCTCGCGTACACGGAGTACACGGTTTCGTCTTTTACCGACAAACATGTGCACTGATGGTGATACTAGCTCCGAAGCGTTCCGGGCATTAATGGCACAGAGTTCGAAACGCTTTGCGTCAGTGCAGACGATGTGCGTCGCGCTGGTTTTGACCAGACAGCGCGGCATGCGTAGAGTTTCGCGCTGTGTTTGATAAGGCGCCGGTGCAGGTCACGCGCCAGCTTTTTCGTTGCTTCTATTTTTCTTCCCTGTGGTAATTGCTTGCTGGAAAAACGCGCATTCCTGAAACAGGAAGGAAAGCGTTTGGGGCTAAATCGCAGTGTGCCAGAATAAACAACGTTCGACGAAAACTTGTACATGTGATGCACTTTTAGCTACGCTTCAGCTGGCGTCCGGCCGCGCCATTTTGTGACAGCTCCGCGCTTTTGACGACGGCTTCTTTAAATGCTGTCGAGAACGATCACCGAGGCTCGGGGGGCATGGTTGAACGAGGGGTTGAGCGAGTGGGAGAAGTTTTGTTTTTACGACGAGACCTCTAAAGCATCCGGTTAACGCTCTGATGGTGCGGCGCGGGAACCTGTGCTTATTTTTTTTCGACTCTTTAGAAAAAAAAGGAGGCCAGTGAAACCTTACGTCGACAACAGCTGATAGCAACTGTCGTACTTTGTTAAGGCTCGCGTGCCATCGCCTGCCTGTCAAGATGAGCCACAGGGAAGTCATTTTTTTAGGTAATCGGGTTACTATCGGGCACTTCTTTGATAGTGCGCTCGCAATTATAGTGGCCACTCCGCGCATTTAGGCGTTGTGTGTTTTTCTGCTTGGTGTTGGTCGAGCAACCTGCCTACCATGTCGGGTTCGAGCTGAATAAACCACTAGAGGCTGCTCGCGAAGGGAACCCGGGCCGCGACCCAGCCCAAGCCACGCAAATCCCACCGATGGCAGCACCTGCCATAGAAGTGCAGTGGCGTATCGCTTGTCCGCTGCATCACTGCGCCAGGAGTAGTATAAGGACTGCCAGAGATCTATGAATCTAAAGGAGAGAATGATCAATAGAGTTATTAACCCATTATCCCTATCCAAACAACAGCCTTCCGGGAACACTGGTTTTCACTTCCGTTCCGGTGTTCAGACCCAAATTGCTAACGCACCTAATTCGCATTTCACCTAACCCACAAGTCCTAACTGCACAAATCGACAATCAATTTTTTTTGTCTAGTTTTGCACCCACAAAATCGGCCCCCGCGTTACATTCGAGTAAACGCGGTACAAAATTGGAACCGGTAGCGGTTTTTCCAAGCGCGTAAACCCGCGACCTGTACCACGTGTCAACAAAAATAGCGCAGGAACAGAACAAGGACAAGCAAGGACACACACGCGGGCTATTAGCGCTAGTGTGTGTCCTTTCGTGTCCTTGTTCCTTCCTTCCTGCGCTATTTTTGTTGACATGTGTTACCAACAAGCCCAAGCTGCCACCTTAATGTACCACGTGGCGGAGCGCAACAGTCGACCACTGGAACAAAAATTCCCTGCGAGAGGATACCGAACTGGTCTTAAAGCTTGCATCATGTCGTGTCCCACATGACGGACGACGTATCATTACGCTGGCTACTGGCGCAATCTGATGGCAAAATTCGGCTGCTTGGTATGTGGTACTCTGCATTTAATCTCGTTAACGAAAGCTTATTGTTTTGTGCGCTGCGCGGCCGTTTGAGTTATTTCAGCTTTATTTGTTTTAACGGCGAAAATGGGTCAAGTCTGTTTGCACGGAATCCAAAGAGCCAAGTGGCAGCCGGGATCCTGCTGTCAGTCTGCTGTCTACACGCTCTTACAACACCTTTTAGTATTAAGACGCATCGTTATCTTCGAAAGGTTTAGCTCTTTTTTTTTGCGCTATCATTGCGCTGAACGAGACCGACTAGAAGAATTGCGTTCACACTCTCGGATGGCGGCACTTCTGCAAGTACTGCTGATGCTCAAACTCATGCCATTCACCTGCGCAGGTGTTGCAGGCCCAACATTTCGGACCTCGGTACACCGTGCGGGGATACGACTCCTTCGTCGACTGCCGCCCACTCGTTTTCGTTGATCCGCTGCCCGATACGCGGGCATGTTGCCTGTGCCATGACGTGCTGCCGGTCCAGTATCTTGCCCCGTGCGGCAATGCTATATGCGCCAGCTGCCTGGATGCTACCACCAAAGAGGCCAACGCCCAATGCAGGGAAAGAAGGGTGAGCACCTGCCCCGAAGGCGAAGCCAAATCCCGTATGCGTGGCGTCAACTTCAACGCGAAGGACCTGGGGACTCTGCACGTCTACTGCCCTAACATCGATTACGGCTGCACGCACCGCAGTGAGCTTCGGCACGTTGAGGAGCACTTCTTGAAGCACTGTACCCACCACCCGAAGATGTGCTTCCGTTGCGGACGGCTGGACATCCGGCCTTGTGATTTCATGGTGCACATATGCAGCTGCAAAGGATGCAAAGACGGAGCGAGCAGCGACGACCGCCAAGGCACCCTTGTCCAGCATTTGCTCTCCGAATTGCCTCCGAGTCAGACTCTCGAGGAGCACTTGTGTGCTACGCAGGCCATTCTGGCCGAGGTCTGTGAGAGCGGTGGAAAGGTGCATCCTCGGCTCATGAAACTCCTGAATCAACTGTCCGAAGACTTCAAAAAGCTTCCCGATGTCTCCGGGACTCGTGAAGTTGCTAACGGAGGGACGCTACCCGATGGTCCCGACAGTCCCGACAAAGGCTGTACTAGAGGTGACCGCCGCTTGAAGGACCTACCTGTGGGGAAGGAATAGAGTCAATCAGCCGGGGCTCCTTCCACGTCCGCTGCGCTCCCATGTTAGAGCCAGTCTTCGTTTGTGTCGACTATACGCCCGAGACCTTCCAACACAGAGACGCCCGAGGTCACCTTGTCTTTGCTGCTCACTGAGCAGTTTCAGCGCCCTGGCGCCATTAATATAATTTCAAAAGCGCGCCATTCTGTTCTGCCTTTATTGTAAACCTGTGCGCGAAACTTTCAAATCTATAGGTCCGTTATTACTGCATAAGGACAAACTATTCTTTTCAGTATGGTTCGGCCTCTTCGCAGTTTGCATGCCAATGTCTATTCGTTATGATTATTCTTGTAGCTTCCTGTACATTGTTCCATTGAACTAACAATAAAGGTCCCTTTGATCCCTGAATCGAATATTTGCACTTATTCTCAGTCCGTAAAGCAATCTAATTCGCAGCCACTCCTCGTAGGGAGTAGAAGGCGCTGTTATGCGTATTTTCTTGCGAAAGCTGGAATCTTGGCCACATTTACCCGCGTAGTATAGGCGTACATCCTGATTATTCATAGAAATTTCAAAAAAGTCTTATCAATTGCGGTGTAAGTTTTTACCTGTGACATAAATTTACCGTCAATATTCGCTCTATATTTTCTTTACCGAAGGGCGCGATCGTTGCACCAGTAAACTGGCTATAGTATCTACACAAACTCGTAGAATAAATTGATTAGGAAAGGGGAGGAAGTGTAGGGTAATAAATCTTTATTTCCGTTAACGTCCTGCATGCGCATAGCATTTTCGCCACTGTTTTCGATGGGCATGCCCTTAAAGGGCCACTGACCAGGGTCCGGACATTTTTGAAAAACAAGCCCACTGCATAGATGAGGCATCGAAGATAACCTCTGCAAAATACTAGAGCCATGCGCGCCCCAAAAAGCTGCGAAAATTCAAATCAAAGCCCGCTCGTTCTTTCCTTAACAAAAACGGCCCCGCCCCACTACTCTGAACCCCGTTGACATCATGGGGGTTACTTTCGCTAAAGGCACTCCATTAACACTTCTTTTTGGGCGAGTTGGTGCATACTTGATTTGAAGAAAATAGCGCCAGAGCATGCAAACTACGAAAAGACAAGGACGAGACACAAAGCGCTAACTCACAACTAATTTTATTGAAACCAGGCAGCGCCTTTCACTGAAAAAGGAGGAGGGCAGGAAAGGTAAATATATCGAAGCGACCATCACAGCGCACACATGAGCAAGCGGTAACCAAAACAAAAACAAAAAAGTTAACCAAGATTATTTAAGGGCGGCATCAAAAAATTCGAACTCTGACGAAAAAAGTGAAACAGATGGCGTGCTGACACACCTATTGCCAAGTTTCCTTTTGTGAAAAGCCTCCAGACATTCACGTGCCTTCTTATCTGCGCTTTTGCCAAGAATCTTAGTCTGGCTCAATCTTGCCTCGCATCCGTCGCAACCCATAATATGCGCTACCAAATCTGCATATTTATCCTTTAAATCTGATAAATTTCGGGCATGTTCCCCCAAGCGCTCGTTGATGCAGCGCCCAGTCTGGCCAACATAGGTCTTCCCACACGTTAAAGGGTCCCTGAAAGGAGTGTCTGAGGTTGGCAAAAAAATACTTGCATTATGTAGAGCGTAGGCTACTGAACGTTCAGCCGCGTACAATACATCGAAAGCGAGTAGATAATTTATAATACAGTTTCAAAAACTGCTGCTCCCGAGCCTTGCGGCGACCAGCGGCGGTGAACTTCCGCCCGAATCAGTACTCATTACGTCATTTTAGTACTCTTTACGTCACCAGCGCAGGGCTATCATTGGTTCGCGGTGCCAACGTGAAATCGCATATTTAACAAACTAAAAGCTCTAGATATTTCACATTCTTACTCTTTACGGAACCATTTCGCATTTCACCAAGGAGAGTTGTCGTTTATATGCATATTTACGCGGTTATTGTGTGTTGGGTGTCAGAAATTATTACTGCACTTCCGGTTTACAATGTTTTCGTCTGCTCGTGCCGCTTGTGTCACTCCGCCGGCGCCGCCGTCGAACCGAATCGAGAACCGAGGTGCGATTTGGAGTCGCCGCACTACTGATTTCTGTCGCGATCTCCGTCGCATGCACAATCAAAATGGACCGGCCGTGCTGTGTCGTTGGTTGCAAAGCCAGGCTTCGGCAAGATGTTGCCCTTCGGCACTGTCTGCCGAAAGATGGAAGTGAGCGAGCTGTCGTCGTCGTCAGGGTTCAGCGCCCAGTTTCTGAACGGCGTGTCCTTTAAAATTTGGCCGACGTGCCGCACCGATCGTCGCTTACGAACTGCCGCCCCACTACAAGCAGGGACACACGGAGCGGTGAGCATCGCTGCGCCGCTCTACCCAAGCTCCGCTCACAACCGGTGTCGCACTTCGCCGCCGTGCATCAATGCCTGAGCGCTGCTTGGGATGGAGTACAAATATCACAAGGCAAGATCGCCTTGTTATCAGAAATACTTCTCGAGCAGCCACAAAGCATGCCTGCTTATGTTGCGAGCTTTCGGCAACGGCACCGCTCGCGGGCGCTCCGGGCGACGAGCTCTGCTGCTGCCTGGCTGCCGTGGTCGTCGCTAGGCCTATTGCCTGTTTGGCATCGAAGCTGCAGCGGCCGGCGCTTCGGAAGTCGCCTGAGCTATAATAAAAGGCTTACTCTACACATCGCTTTGCAGTCAACAGCATCATCTCACAATAAAATAATAGTATGGTCACTTTCCGCGACTCCTTCAGCAGCGAAGTGAGCGGGCGCCAGGCGAGCCGGACCCCACGTCGGGCCAGCGGCAGCTGCGAGACGGTGGTTGCAAGAAATTTGCTCGTATCACAGTTGTTACCTTTACCAGCAGCTCAGTATTGGTCAGCGATCGTCAAAAATGACATTTTTCACATTTCTTATCCCAGGGTTCATTACTTACGTCAAGAACACACTTTAGCTCGTTTTTATGACGCCGGCAGACGGCCAGGCTGGCCGGCCGGCCGGCATGCTCGGCGTACCTCACGTTCGCGCAAGAAAATACAAAAGAGCCATGATACCAGACAGGATGCTTCCTAGATTCGAGCAACGACAATATGCCTGTGCAAAAGTGGATCTTTCGGCAACGACACCACCTGCGGCAACGCCGCGCAACGAACTGCGCGCTGGTCCCAGGCTGCCCTAGTCATCGCTAGGCCTATCTGGTTTCGCACCGAAGCCTCAGCTGACGGCGCTTCGGAAGTCGCCTGCGCTATAATAAAAGGCCTACTATTCACATCGCTTTACTATGAACTCGTCCCATAATAAAAGATATGTTCGATTTCCACGACGCCTTCAGCGACGGAGCTAGCAGACGGCAGGCGAACCGCACCAAGTAGCAGCAGCACCAAAGCGGCTGTGGGATGAAATTTGCTTGTATCGCAGTCATCACTTTTACCAGCAACTCGGTATTGGCCAGCAAACGTCAGAAATGATGCATTTTTGACATGCATCTATCCCACGGCTTGCTATGGACGAGAACAAACAATACTGGGCCTCTTCGATTAACCGCGCTCGGGCAGCCCGCTGGCGGCCCGCAAGTTCGCCTCTGACAGGAAAACGCATCATGGTCACGTGGGCTGGCGGCCACCGGAACCAGCCGGTCGGCAATCACGGCGGCAAGCAAGTCGCGGATCACGGAGGGCAGATGCCCTCTCTAGCTTCGCATTCTGCGTGCTACGCGCGCGTACGGTAGAAATAGGCTGCTTGGTATCGAAAACAACGACTTGCAGTTATTGAGGGCTGCGTGCCGCAGACTGCAGAACATGCAGCTGATCAAGCTCGCACTCGTATACATCGGCAACGACAACGCGAGCGTGTGCCTTCGGTGCACTGTGTAAGCTTCAAGAATCCTCAAAAGCATGCGATGAGCAATCGCAATCTAACGTGTTTCAGTCGACACCACATAGGACGGAAAAACTGCCCGTGCGTTGTTTATCAAACGACAAACCGTACTCTGGTATTATTGCGTGTTTGCTTACTACGCAGTAAGTATATATATGACTGGTATGACCGCCGACGATCGACCCTCGTGCACTCTGCTGTGGTCGTTGCGATTTCTACGCTCGTAACCTGCTTCCTGCAAGCTGTAAGCGGAAAAGAATCGGGATACGTTCGTTCAACCGTAGTCTGTCGGCCGCCGGCTTTTGCTGCGGGCAAGGAACGCATAATCTCGGCAAAAGTGCATATCAGCTAGCTTGTTGAACGTCCACCTAGAACAAGCGGGTGCACTGTATAAATTTAGCTGCGTATCGTTTCTGTAACAATACAGCTTTATAGCAGATCAGAACTGGCACTGGAATGAAAGGCGCTACAATAAAGCCCTGCGTGTCGGCGCCTCACGTTCCGCGTGTGTTTGCATGACGATCAGCGCTAGAGCTCATTTTTATCTATTTTTTTTAAATGAGCCAAACGCGAGGAGGTGCATGCCTGAGGTACTTCTCAGATATTTTGAGCATATGTGGCAGAAGGCCCGAGCATGAAGCTGTACAACAGTTGGCGACGACAGAATCAGCACTTCGCGGGCGCGCGACAATTCTGTGTGGCCACATATATATATGCCCGCAGAGATGTCTCGAGCAATGTGCTCGTGAGGGCTTCTAATAAAGGACATGTTTCAGTCAAGCGTTTTTCAAAGCATATCCACTTTTGCACTGCGCCAAACGCAATGAAGACCATACGCTCCCGTATCGCGCTCAACCAACACTTCGTAAAACACGTTCAGCACATGCATATATGCGCGCGTCTGAACGCGTGCTCGGAACTGGAATCCGGCTGCTCTCGTGAAAGGCCTCGAACACCATCGCAATATCCGCCGGGCGCTCGAAATTAACAGCCGAAATATTTTGTGAATCAGTAGTATGCGATCGTAATATGAAGCGAGCAATTGTGCTTGCGAGGTGGTGAGACGATCGAAATATGATCGCGCATACGCACGCAAAGCATATCAATAAACAGCGAGAACTACCGCAAAAGGTGCCATTGCAGGCGACACAGTCGATATGCACCGTGGCCTAGTCGAAACAAGCGCCTGCATCGCGCAAAACATCGCATGAAGAACCGCGGTCCTTCAAGTCCTTATAAAAATGGCCGCGCGAGCTTCCCGCTACCATACACGTCTCTGTCGTCTGCTAGCTGCCCGAGCGCTGCCAGCACAAAATCGTCCTGGCGAGTCTGGCCGCCGGCTGGCAGCCCGAAACCGCCCAGCCAGAGAAAAACGAACGCGTTCCGGGCAGCCACCGGAAGTGGGCGGAGCAACCCGAGAAAATCGAGCGCGCTCGGGCAGCCCGCAAGCAACCCGCGGGCTGCCAGAGGCGGATAATCGAAGAAGCCCACTAGCGCGTTTTTCAGTCGCCGGCATCAAGGCTGTGGCCCGGCGTGGCTCGGCCCCGAGCGCCATGAGGAGCGCGCTGTACGGCATCATGACGCTGCCGCTCTCCGCGCTCGTATTGACTACCGCTTCCCGTCGTTGCGTTTACCGCGCGCGGCTCGTCATTGACATCCAGCAGGCTGGACGCAGGCGACGAGCTGCGATCGGTCGTTACGACGTCGTTCACAACGGCGCGCCGCAGCGAATCGCACACACTTTTCGCACATGTGTCCTCGCCTTAAGGCTGAAATCCCATTTCGGCCCTCATCCGCAAAAGTCGTTCCTTCAGCTCGGGGTCCATAGTACGAGAGAAGCCGCAGCGACGGTTGCGAGACACAGGTGAACACAGCAGACAGCGGGAAAGCGTGCGAGCGAGCGAAAGAGCGCGTCAACCGGAAGTAAACAAACCGATCTCGTCGATGATGTATTTGTGGGCGGAGCATGGTCCCGGCCTGTAATCTTTATTTTTTATGGTTCGCTCCGGTGTACGAGTTGAGAGGGAAAAGGCTGGTGGTCATTTTTAATAGCCATTATCTCTGGTTCCACATAAGGTAGATCAAAAATTTTTGCGGTAGGATGATGGATCGTTCAATGTCTATCAATACTTCGACTTCTCTTTGCCTACATGGACACCGTTTCAGGGACCCTTTAAGGGGATAGCATAGACCACTCCTGCGGAGTGGTCTATGCTATCCCCTAGTCCCCTGCTATCCCCTATCCCCAGCTATCCACTGCTATGCTATCCCCTGGTCTATGCAGAACACATTCATCATGTGTTCCGCAGGAGTGGTCTATGCTATCCCCTTAACGTGTGGGAAGACCTATGTTGGCCAGACTGCAGGCGCTGCATCAACGAGCGCTTGGGGGAACATGCCCGAAATTTATCAGATTTAAAGAATAAATATGCACATTTGGTAGCGCATATTATGGGTTGCGACGGATGCGATGCAAGATTGAGTCAGACTAAGATTCTTGGCAAAAGCGCAGGTAAGAAGGCACGTGAGTGTCTGGAGGCTTTTCACATAAGGAAACTTGGCAATAGGTGTGTCAGCACCCCATCTGTTTCACTTTTTCGTCAGAGTTCGAATTTTTAGATGCCGCCCTTAAATAATATTTGTTAACTTTTTTGTTTTTGTTTTGGTTACCGCTTGCTCATGTGTGCTCGCTGTGATGGTCGCTTCGATATCTTTACCTTTCCTGCCCTCCTCCTTCTTTTTCAGTGAAACTTCGCCTTATAAAGGCGCTGCCTGGTTTCAATAAAATTAGTTGTGAGTTAGCGCTTTGTGTCTCGTCCTTGTCTTTTCGTGGTTTGCATGCTCTGGCGCTATTTTCTTCAAATCTAAAGGCACTCCATTGGTGCATCGTTCTGACTAACGGTAGAAGGTTGGGCGTAGCCTTGGCGTCGCGTCGTCTGCACAACGCTTTCCGCAGCGCCTTCTGTTTTGGCACATGCCTAGAAACCCGCATGAAGGAACAACAACAAAAAAACAAACTGCGGTGGGAGCGTACGGCGACAGCCTTGAACCCTAGCCATAAAAAGTAAAAAATAGTAAAACGGAGTGAGTTGGTTCGCCCCCAGCCGCGGTGATCACGTCACGAGACGCTCTGCGTGCGCGCCCCCTTCTCAGTTTTTTTCTTCTATGCAAGCCCCCAAAACAAGTTTTTAATTACCAGTGCAGCAGAGCCTTTCCCTCGCTCGCCCACTTGACCGCTCCGCACACACACCGCTTATCCTCAGTGCATCTTGCGTATGCCTTGACTCCAATGAATGACATGGGCTTCGGAGCGGAGAAAAGACGCAAACACACAGAACACAAACACGCATGGAGAAAAGCAAACGGGCGGTTGCCGGGTCCGCGCTTCGCCCTGTGTTTCGAACACAACCGACTTCCGCCCCTCCGCTCGTGAAACGGTGGGGAGGCCTAAAAAAAAATGAAAATGTTGCTCGCTAACTGGGAATGACAAACAGATGTATAAAAGGATGCGCTCGCCAACAAGTCTAGCGGCGAAACACCGCGAGGAGACCCAAAGAGCAAAACAGAGGGTGTTAGGAAACCCGCAGCGCCCCCTACCCTCGAATAGATCCAGTAGCAAAAACCAAGAAAAGAATTCTATTGAAGGCGGGGCCATGACGTAGATGTGTGACGCACTCCACAGACACCACGCCTCCGGCTAACCTCGGAGAATGAAGGGGTGATTTTGCCTTGCCGAGCCTACTCGACGAGGAGCGGGAGAGAAAAATCTCGAGGAGGGAATGGAAGGAGAGGAGGCTCGCTCCTAGATAGGTAGAGTGTTTTCGTCCTGAGGGTGGTGAGGGTGGTCAGTGGCCCTTTAACGACAAAGGGCGAAGGGTGCAAGCCTGTCGCGATTAGTTCTCCACCCCGGATACGCGTCTCCAGCGCCTGAGCAGCGCTTGAAAACTTGAACGCGGGAGGGGGACGATAGAACGCGAAGGAAATGCCTCCGAATTTTTTCGTTCTCCTCATCCTTCAAGTGCTGTTTCAGACGCCTTTCGAAATTCCCGCTCTCGCCTGCGTAAACATGGTTGCAGCGCCAGGAATCTTGTACACGACGCCTGGACATCTTTCTTTTCTTAGTTTGCTTTCACATTCACCAGCTCCTGCTGTAACTTGTGGGCGGGAGCGTGGGCAACTTGCACGTCGTATGCAGGCAGGACCCGTCCAAACTCTTCACTTTTGCCTGGTACATCAGGTATGGCGCCACGTGATCGGCAGTGGTCGCCGCTCGATCGGTTTCGCATGGTGCAACGAGCAGCGCTCCAAGGAATTAACAAAATTCCTGGGGTAGCCACAACTCCTCAAAAAAGTTGTATCACTTCATCTTTTATACACACAGCCGCACATACGCAGTTTATCCACGCGGCCCCACACGCGGCTGAGCTCTGACGGCATGCGCCGCGCACCTACTGCTCCACTCTGGTTTCGCGCATGCGCACCATCGGCCTCCCAGGCTCACGGCGAAATGGTCGACTGGGTAGCGTAGTGTAGCTCTCGCTACAAAAAAACATTCCCTCGGTCTAACCGCTTGTTGATTCAAGCTCGAATTTTGCACAGAGGCGGCATTTGATGGTCAGTTTTGTTTTGTATGCTTTTTGGAAGGCGCTTACCGGATTGCGTCAGAATTAATCGAAAATCTCCATCGTCTGCGATGACAGCATGCCAAACAGCAAGCTTTCGCATATGATGATACTGCGGCCTAACCCTTTGTAACGGGTGGATACAACATTTGTGTCCTATAGCCGGATAATTGCGGCTGTTTGCGCTCGGTTTGCTCGGTGTCATCTTCGATGGAATGGGGGAAGGAACCGAACTTACCGTGGAGCCATTGGACGCGAGTGCACCATTGTATTCTGGTCCCTTCGAAATGTGAGTACCGGAATATTCGGCGCGCCCTGATGGTATCAGGCTCAGGCAGTATATTGTCACGTAGTGGTGACTACAGTCCGGCGAACAGAAAAACAGCGAGAATGTCTTCGAAACCACTCTTTATTCGGGCTGACTTGCGCCCGCAAAGAATTGAATCACTCGGCAGCCCCCCCAATCAACCACCGATATCCTACGGACGGCCGGCAGAGGTCTGTTTCGGATGTTCCGTACGTCCACTGAACATCCGCAAACAGCCGCTAGACGTCCGTCGGCCGTCCGATAGGAGGCCACAGGTCTACGTTTCGCCCGCTGACGGTCGTCCAGTTGAGTACGTCCATTGGCGGATCTTTCTCGAATATTCGCATATATAGTGCATGCGTGCTTTTTTCACTTCGCGCGATGCAATAAAATGAAAAACAATTAGATGCACAGCAGGCATATTTTATTGTGGTTGACGATACATCACCAGAGGAATGGGTTATATTCGGATAATTTCTTAAATGTGACTCTTCAAATGTGGCAAGCTTGGGACACACATCCGTAATCTTCCCACCCATAGGATTTCTGAAAATAAAAGAACGCGGCAAACATCACTCATGTGAAACAAATGGAACAATGCAGCAGCCCAAGTAAAAACATTGGAACCAATTAATAGAAGTGTTTAATGCTGCAAGTATAACAGACAATGCACTTTAACAAACACCTGAAAAGTATAAGGCAATAACAGCTCTAACTTTTCCACACCATATTTCACAATGTATCTGTTCTTTATTTATTCTCATGGGCCTTAAGGCACTAACCTGCGCAGCACTGTACGCGACTGTGCACAGAGAGCCGCAAAGCTTCCGTTGCGAAACACTGCGAACTACACGTGCTCCCTATGGTCTGCCTTTCGCGCGTTGTCACTCTCTGTATATAGGCACCGTGAATCTAGCGATACCTTAAAAATTAACAAGATGCGAAAATACTCCTTCCCGGAACTTCGAATAGGAGTGAGAATTAGCCGCGCCAGTTGAGGGCTCCCGCAGCTGTGTGGTGTAAGCTCCCGAAAGTGTGAGAACAGCACACACTTGTGGAAGCTATCTCCTCGCGCTTACTGCTCCCACTGTCCTGTGAACGAATGTTATATGAGCATGCTGCATTGTCCTAGAAGCAAGTTCCAAGAAGTGTACTGGATACATACCTTCGTAGGCTATCACATGTGCACTAAGCATTCTTTAAACCAAGGTCGACGCAGTACGGGATTCCGGTGTTCCAGAAGAGCTTCAGGCGCTTCCCGTATCTTTCGAATTGCTTAAGTTACATATTACTTTCGTCCACAGACCGAACAAAGCCACGCATTATAATAACAGAGCTATAAAGCAGCACAACACTACGCGACATATCAACAACAGCGCTACGTAGCCGTACACTCTCAGAAAAAAACCGGCCCAGGGGGGAGTAAAGACAACTTTAGTCCTAAAAAGGGCTCTTTAGTCCCTAAATTTGCACACGGCACACTCCTTGCCAAAAATGCGCGCCGTGCGCAAACTCAACGGACTAACTGCCGAGAAAGAGACTAACGGGAGGCGAATCGCAGCACAGCAGCACGCGAAAATTGCGCGAGAAGACCCTGACTGCAATAGTACTCGATTTTTGAAGCGCATGGATGTCGTCTAAGGCCAGTGAGAGCACTGCCGCTGCCTGTGACGAGGCGGATACCCTTTTCCGTGAGAAATAGGCTTCGTGCCACCGAAACGGCTAGCAGCTGTGCAAGTGCATAAACAATTACTACGAACTTCAATACGTGTCAAATGTGAGTTGTAAAAGTTACGGTTGAGCAAGTACACGTAGTTTCATACCGTTGCCGTTGTTTACGAGCTTATGTGATGCTGTGTAAGTATCGGCGACACTTAGCAGTCGATTCCCTGTCACCGCTCTCCGCCAGTAACAAAAAACGAAGTGAACCATCGCCTTCTACCTTTATTTTCAACAGGCTGTAATGTGCAGCTGCCAATTGCAAGGAAGAAGACCACCTTATACGCAAAAAAAGAAACAAAAAGAAAACCACTGTTGTGGTTGTGAAGTACCGGCCGTAATGTATACACAGTTCAGCACTTCTTTTTTGGCCAAAACGTGATTTAGACCGTTGTGCGTGCGCATGAAAGCTTACCGCAAGTTTTTTCAAAAGCATATGACACCAAAACCACCACACTGTGATAACAATTTGAGCGGTACAGACAGACCGTGTGTGTGTTTCGCATACAAGGCTTTTATTTTCTACCGTGGACTGTCCTCTGTGGTGGCGTAGTCATATCCGCGCTCGGCTCATAATCCAAAGGTTGTCGGTTCGAATCCTGGTGTTTTCATGTATGTTTATTTCTGTTTCCTTTATCGTTGTTATATGTGTGAAGTTCTGTCGGAAACTATCCCGCTATAAATTAGGCTGGAAATCACGCGTCGTTTGCATTTTTTCATTAAATGTCTGCTCCCGGGGACTAACGGTTGCACCCTTTCGAAGGGGACCAACAGTTACACCCTTTGCAGTTAGTCCCGAAAAGGACGATTGCCAGTGGCAGGTCAGTTAGTCCCCAAAAAGACTAACCTCTCGCCCCCTATTCACCCCTTTTTTCTAAGAGTGTACTGATGGATTGGATTGGACTGACCGCGAACTGACATCTATGATGATGGTGATAGCAGAATGCGCGGGAGTTTTGATACTTACTAATGGTTTCAATGGCAAGTTTAGCTAACAAAACGGTGGACATGTCGCACAACGCCCCTAATTTGGAGAAGTTTTATAAATATAAAACTAGTCATTGAGTTCTTGCAAAATTCTGGAACACCTGCTTCTCCTCTTAATTAAACTTAGCTCGTTGGCGGCTCTTGCACTGCAGGTAGGAGTGGAATCGCACCAATTTACAAACATCTTCGCGTCAAACCCTCCAACTGATGCAAATAAAACAGTATACATACACGAAAGGCGCGAATTTTCTGTGAAAAAAAAAGTCCATACTCATGGCCTGGGAAAATACTCGGCCTTGCATCCTTCGGACGTACACCTCGTCTCTCATGCGGATATACAAAAGTGGACACTGTCCGTACGTCCGGTGGATGTACAAATACGGATATCCGAAATCGGATTGTGTTCGTACGTCCGATAGACGTCCTATCTCGGCAAAGGACGTTCGGATCTAGCTCGTACGTCCGACGGATATCTATGGTTTCTTGGGGCGTAGCCACTAGCGTGCTCGGCGGTCGTCGAACAGAATCCCCGCCGCTGTCGGCCGTGCTCTTTTTAAAGTTCATTCGAGATAAAGCTTGGGAAGTTACTAAAATATTCTGGCGCAAAGTAGAATCGGCTCCGCCTGGATGTGATCAATCGAGATAAATCTAGGCGCGTCTTGCGTCAAAAATGAAGCGATAAAGCGGCGTGTCGGCATCCTTGAAGCATGAACAAACACTACAAACAAAGGCTACAAAGATTCGCGGCAATATGTCGAAGCTGCAGGCGATCCTAGACAGCAACTTTGCTGCTGTCCTCCCGAACTTCGAACGATGACAGCCCAAGTCACTTTTATCTCAACGGCAACTCGACCATGGACCCAAGGACCAATCATCGTGTAGTCACCGCTCTACCCAGGCACGTGTGAAGGCTGGCATGCAGACGACGGAATTCACGAAAGTTAGGACCAGGACGTGCATGGCCTTACACAGCTCATGAGCTATCACATATCGATTACACCCCTATAGGCACCACCACCATCATCAGCCTGAATACGCCCAATGCAGGGCAAAGGCCTCTCCCATGTGTCTACAATTAACCCTGTCCTTTGCCCACTGTGGCCACCGTATTCACGCAAACTTCTTAATCTCATCCGCCCGCCAGACTTTCTGCCGTCTCCTGCTACACTTGCCTTCTCTTGGAATTCACTCCGTTACCCTTGAGGACCAGCGGTTATCTTGCCTTCGCATTACATGCTCTGCCCAAGTCCATTTCTTCCTCATGATTTCGACTAAGATGTCGTTAACTCTCGTTTGTTCCCTAATTCACTCAGCCCGCTTCCTATCTCGGAACAATACACCTACAATTTTTCTTTCCATAGCTCGCTGCATTGTTCTTATCTTAAGCTGAACCGTTTTCGTTAGCCTCCGCATTTCCTTCCATAAGTTCATGTCTCACAAACGGGCAACTTGTGCAGAGATTTCGCTATTTTTCCTTTTGAAGCCCACAGACTGCCATTCTTTGCCATCCACTCACATGCTGTGTGTGCGTTTTTCGCTCATATGTGATTATTTTTGTGTCTTTGGGTGTGCCGTCGCGTGCAATAAATCTATGTTCTCGTGCCTACACTGGCATTTTCGTTCGTTATATCCGCCTGACAGGCATTATCTGAACATGTGACCACACTTTAACAAATAAAATGAAAAAAATGATTGCGTCGAAAAAGGCAAAGCGTTTTGCGCAGATATAACGGCCGTGCTAGGTCAGCTTTGTTGCCATATGAGTGCTCACAACCGACGAAGCGACTGAGTGTATACATATACTATATTGCAGCGAAAGCTACATTGGCCATGAACTTGCGATTTCGCTGTGGCGGTGCTACGAGGAAGCACACAGACCGACCTTGAGCCGTTGCCTAGCAACCGCCGCCGCTGGCGGACGCCGCGCGCCTGCCGCGCCATCTTGCACGGCGTCACGCCGCGCGCCTCGCTGCGGCCGCCGTTTGGCATGACGTCACACCGATTGCCTCGTCGTTGCGCTCGCCAGCTGTGTCGCATGCTTGACAAGATTAACCAAGGCTAACCAAGCTATGCCTTAGCTTTCGCCACGTATATCCTGGCATAGCCGAGCTAAGCCACTGCCAATTTTTTAAAGATTCTCGGAATGTGATTACACCGCAATCTAGTCGTCACTGCGCATATTTTTCAGCCGATGGTTTTTTTTTTTTCGATGTTTCATGAGCGCGCGCCAAGTCCTCCCGGTCGGCGCGATGGATGGATAGAAAAAACTTTATTGTTCATAAATTTCAAGTGTTCTTGACCCTTAGGGGTCACGCTGCCGGCGCGAGGTGAAAAGCGTGACGTCATGGCACCCTCCCGCCAATGTTATTAGAACCAGGTTAGTTTTCAAACTGCGTTGTGATGCGCGAAACTGCCACCGCACGTGCGGGTCAGTGGCGCTGCAGTCGTATCAGGCTCCAGAAATCTAGGCAAAACAAGTCGCCGTTGCCGCCGTCCAAGCAGACCGAGCTCCCGACATCGTGGCCGCTGCGTCACATTTTGAAACTGTCGTGTGTGTTCGGTGCAAGTGTGATGATTTGTGGGCTGTGCTGTTGAGAGGAACCATGCCGACGGGCTGCGTGCCCGGCTGCACGAGTGGCTATCGAAAAGACAAGAGCAATTCAGGCCGGCATTACTTTTCACCTCCGAGCGACGAAGGACTTCTGGCTGCGTGGAATAGAGCCATTCCACGTGCGGACAAGGACCTCTCAGCAAAGTCGAGAGTGTTCGACCTGCATTTCCATGAGCAAGATGTTCTGAAAACGTTCACACACGTAATTGAGGGCAAAACCGTGGAAATTCCGCGAGGGAAGTGGAGCCTCACGAAAAATGCCGTACCAAGAACTTTTACTAATCTCCCGTCATATTTACCTAAGCCGCCAGAAAAAAGGCGCAGAGAAAGGCGGGAAAACCTCGTGCCTAAAGTGCATGAAGAGCACTACGTCGAATGCAGTGAAGGACAAGAATCTCCAGGTGGATGTGAGCATTTTTTTCCAGAATCTTCGGGCGTTAAACCACCTGCTATGGATGAACTCAAACATTTGCAGTTGCCTCCCCGCTGGCGCGTGATAGTGCTCCACAGCGGTGACAACGAGCAGGTTGCATTTTTCTCTTTGAGGCTTTCTGACAAAACTTTGACAATTGAAAAATTTGTAGTCGTAGGCTGTGACAGGCTGGCGACAGCAAGCGCTTACGGTCGTAGAGCGACTGCCTTCGTGAATGTGCTGGTCCCCACGCCGGATGGCCTGTCCGATTTCTTGAAAAAAGTTGACAAGCTTCATGCTTGCCAGGAAAGTCAAGGCCATTCTCTTCACTGGAATTCAAAAAAGTGCAAAGTGCTTTCACCACAAGAGGTTTGTACCTCCTGCAGGGTTCACAAAAAGAATCTGCTCAGAGAAGGAATCCGAAAAAAAATGTAGCTGCCGGAAGGAATGACAAAGTAAAGAATCTGCAGAAAAAGCCATATTTGTTGCCGCGGGAGGCAGCGATGGCAGTCGTGCTTCTGCGAGAACGGTGGGCGCGCGGGTGTAATGACGTCTAGTCGCAGCTTCCACAAGCGGCCGCCAGGTGCAACGATACGGCAATAAATTACGAAAAAAACGTGTTATCCGCCTTTTTCGCTAAAATGCTTGTCGCATTTATCAATTTTAGCAGTCAAGCTCTTGTTTACATGTAAAAGAGCAGCTCCAAAAGTTTGGTTCAGTATCCCTTTAAGACCGCAATTTTTTTCATATAATGTAAGATTTCGCTATAACAATCAATGTAACAACAGATCACCCGACGGTTGTCTTGCATTTTTGTTCTATTAACGTTTTTGCCGTCGTGAAAAGCATTGGCCCGTTTGTTTTCTATGGCAGTATTAATTGTTTGATGCGATCGATTGAAACATTTTAAAAGAAATATTTTGCGACGTATGAGAAGAATGGACTATTACCTTCAATATTTCTATAGCAGTATCTTACAATTTTCCAGTTTTCAAAATTTTTGTCCGACAATGTTGGACATGACTTTTTTGAAGGCATGCACGAAACAATGGGTCTAGAGGACGGGATAAGGAAATGATCGAGTTTGCAATATTCCCTTTTGCCACTACGTCCACTTTTCTGCCAGGACATTACAAGGCCATTTTCAGCCTCCAGGGATTCATCCATGCAGGCGAGGAACTTAGAAATTGGGCGGTTCCGTTTATACATAGGTTGCACGTGTCGTCACTTCCGCCCCCACCAAACGCTTGCGGCCATGCTGCCGAACCATTCGGCCGTCCCCGCCCGTCTGCCCTGGGATGCCGGACCACTCCTCGGGCACTTTGGATTATTTTCTTATCTTTCGAGTGCGATGCCTACTCCACAGACGAATGAACCTTTCAGTGCAGGCTACTGGTCTGAATTTATTCGATCGGCGCGTGTACGCTACGCAGACAAAGTGAAAATTTGCGACGATACAGATCCGTACACGCTGCGACCGGGAGTCGACGCGACGATGGGCGTTTATGTGTTCCTCAAAGTGGCCCACGGGGGATATCGTGTACTCCTTCCAGCTTTGTGAAGTTGGAAGAAATGAAAGCCTTGAAATCAATGGGGCCACACAATGATTTCTACAGCAGGTGGGTGTGAAGCCTGTCTGCGATGCGCAAGCAACGAGACGAAAAGCTCGGCCTCGGCACGCCGCTTTCTTTGCCGTCATTGCTCGCTGCGGTCGTGGCGATCCGAAAGGCTTGCCTAGTGCTGTAGCTAGGATGCAGCGACACGGGACCCAGTCTGGGTTTGTGTTTTCAGACAAATTGGATGGCGTCAATCAAAACAGCAACATTCAAGAGTGTAGCCATTGCTTCCCACGTTTTCGTTGAAAGGGGGTTTCTGCACAACTGGTACAAGGCGTGGTGTTCACAGCGGGCGACACAAAACGGCGAGCAGAACGGCGGGCAGCGCAGAGGACGGCCAGTCCAACCCAAGCGATCTCGTGCAGCGCGGCGGCACTTCGTCTTTCAGCGACGCTTCGTCGTCGTCGGCGCTCCGGCAGCGATCGGCCTAGGCGGTATCAGGCGCGGCCGTCGTGGTTCGCTACATCGTAAACATTAAGTTGACGACAAAAGCCTCTTACCTGTCACAAAGTGCACTCCGTACACAATTAAATTTGGGTTGTCGGGGTCCAAATCATCGCGCGAGCCAGCCACAGCTCGCGCAGATTCGTACTGTGTCATGGAGCGCTCGCACTTGCATGCCTACGATTATCTTACGAATGCAGATGAAGTTCGTGTTAAACGGCTTCTTCTTTCGCCTGGAGCTGCCGCTACGGTCGTAGCAGCCAAGGGTGGCACACAAAACCATACCGAATCTACGGATGGACGAGAACCGACACGTTGCGAGCTAACATAGGCAGTAGAAAGCTAGAGGCGGTCTGGCAGTGGTTCGGCAGCATGGCGGACTAGCAGCCGACGGCCACCGGATGTGACGTCGGTGCAAGCTATGTATAGTTTTAATGAATGTGTCCAAACGTTTTGTACATAAAGATTACAATAATATTATTTCTTGCAATCATGTAAACACTGGACAAAAGCGGGGAACAGCGCAGCCCCTCCTTTGCTTTTATTTTCAGGAGCAACAAATCACATAAATCAGGAGCAATTCACGCTATTATTATCTGCACTGCTAAAAGACACTGACCCTTACTTATCATGCCAAGTATTAAAATATGAGTTCAAAATGCTAAGTTAAGGCATCAAAATGACGGCGATATTGCCCCTTGAATAATCAGGAAACGTGGGCTAAATCTATCTCGCCTTCAGAACATAAGGTTCAGGTGGTGTGAGATATGCGAATTCGTTTTCACGTGCCTGTGACCTCGTCCCCCGTGAGGTAATTTTCTGCCCTATAGTTACTGCCGTTCCCCCTCACTTAGTTCCTTTCATTTAGCCCCTTTTCCATGCTGTCAAGAAAACCTCCGCTTTTCAGACGGTTCCACAAATTCTGGGAATGAGAAATGCTCCTCGGCTTCGCGTTCAGTGACGTCACTTTGCTCCACTCTTTCCGAACCCAGCGGACGGCGTCCTTCGAGCCCGCTCGAATGAGAGTCGAAAGGACGTTTTGCCCCTGGCTGGCTCCGCCGCTCATCGATTTACTTGCACTGCGTTTAAAAGAGAAAAGCAAGTTATACGTTAGATACTCTTGTCAATGCTACATTCTATAAAAATAATTTAACTTTTGCTATCAGCTGCAGTTACGGGACCAAAAGCACCTGAGCAGTCCCTGCGAAAGTGACAACTTGCAGAATAACGAGCGCCCTCTACAATTTTCCAGTTTTGTCGGTAACGGCTTTACCGGTAACCGTGTTATTTTTTCCGGTAACTTAGTAACGTACTCGTTACCATTTCGGAACTGTGACGGGTAACGTACTTACGTTAACATTTTTCGGTAACGTGAGGTGTCAGGTTACTAGTTACTTTTTATTGCAATTGTCCGCCTCCGCCTCTTTTTCAAAAAAAAAACGCCGAAAATGATTTTGCAAATAAACAAAATCTACAGGTGTTCTCGAGGACCCGTGTTGCGGCTCGCATGCATGCCAAAAAACACCTGCCCTTGACGACGCACTCAACTAAAAAAAAAAAGAACGAACACGGAATCAAACACTTGTCTCCATCCCCAAACCACTCATTAAAGAGTGGACGCATGCCGAGCCACCAATGGACCATTTGCAGAAATCTGTCAATCAGTTTCTGGGTAAGCTTGTTTTCCAACCAAAAGGTCTCTTTCACAGGCGACACTCTCGCCTTCTTTGTGAAAGCAGTTCCCTCTTCTGAGCAAACTCAGGAATGTCGCCAGTTCACTTCAAGATGGCCCCAAGAGAGTCGTCGAAAGAGTACAATGGTACAGCACAGAAAAGGGGATTGCAGTCAACCGGCTGTTTCTATCTGCAACTGCGGCTACGTTTCTGGTTATTGCGAGCGAAGCTGACCTTGAAGACCTTGACGTAAACACTCTCATTTTTGCGATAATTATGCAGGTTCAAGTAAAAAAAAATTCTTTTGGTGCGCAAATTTATTTTTTCCGGAACAATGACATTTAAGCATTTCTTTATTGCTACACGATTTCCGCGTAATTCTCGTAAGCAGAAGCACACCAGAATTCCTGTACATTTGTTGAGTTCAGCTGTTTTCTTCGTGAAGTTGAAATTATATGAAGTATGAGCTTTATAAAATTGTTATCTTGAGTTCTTACAGCGAAGACACACTGATTAAAATTTATGGTCATAGAGTAACGGCAAAGTAACGTGCGATACTTTTTTTCGGTAACGGTAACGCGTTACCTTTTTTGTAGGTAACGTAGGGCGGTAACGCGTTCTTTTTGTTATAGCGTAACGAGTAACGTATTTAGTTACTTTTTTTCGGTAACGCCTACAACACTACAATTTTCCAACCAAAAACCCTCGTACGCAGACGGCAATCTCGCATTCTTCGAAAAGGGAGAGGAGAGACGTCCCTTTATCTGCGTGGGAGGGAAATTGTTGAAAGGACACAATAGAGCCGAGGCGCGAACGAGAGGACCGGGTCGAGACAGGTACTCGTCAAGGGAATGCATCATTGCAACCTTTGGACAACTTTCCCTTATACTCTACCTCGAAAGCTGGCAATGTCCGGCGGGGCTTCAGGTTCACGCAAATTTGGGGGGCGCCCCGCACACCTTTTGGAAGAAGGACGCAGTGAAGGGCTGCTGACTCATCTCCCCTCGCGCTAAACCCTTCATGCAGCATTGCAGGAAGCGAAAACGTGTCTGTGAACGAGGGTTTTTGGTTGGACATCTTCCTGTAAGTCAGCTTTCCCGCAATTTTGAAAGTTGTCCATTTAAAAAAATTCACAGGCACACCTATAACTCTGGTGTGTATGGTGGCATTGCGATAGCATTTTAAGACCATTATTGATTTAAAGAAAATGACATCCCTTCCGCTCTAGTGACGTCAGCTCCTTCCAGCCAATGGGAATAATCCGGTCTGGTGACGTCACTTCGCTGCAGACGATGACCGAATTTTATGACCGAGCACACATGTGTTTTCCCGACGTGACTTTACTATTAGATCATATTTCCGAGGCATCTGCTAATAGTAGACTTTATTAATTTATGAACAAGTTGGTCAAAACACTAGTGAGCGTTAGTGAGCCAGTCCTCGTCGTCATGCAGTATGATTACTTTTTAATTCGGGATTTTCTTCCCTGGAAATATCGAATCACAGATCAGCTTGGGCTATTCACCAGATAGTTACGAGATAAAATTCAGCCAATAACAATGTGCACCCATAATCCCTCGTTTCAACTTCTAGAAAATGAACTAGGCATAACCCCTCTTTCTTAGTTCTTTGCATGGCTTTCAATAATGAACTCGCCCAATCCTGGACTGGAGGCCCCGACCACCCGACTCCTGCGAATTAATCTTCTGAATGAAAGTTTTCGCTCTCTCTTGCAATGCTTTTCTCTTCTTTTCTCTGAGCTCTCGAGAAGAACTATTGTTCGAATGCTAGTGCCACAGGTTCTCAAAGGAAATTCTCTCTATCGTTAAACATGGTGGCGTCTTACCTTGTCTAATTGTTGGCTTCGCATCTCGAGTGGTGGTCAATTATATACCTTCGCTGGAAGCCTTCTCCGCACCGAAGACACTGCGCTGGGGCGAGCATACAGTCCCGCCAAAGGTGCCTCGCGAGGTGGAGGAGCTTTCCACCGAAAGCGCATCCAGCACGGCTCCCGGTGTCGTTCGGGCAGTACACTTCTCGTTCAGCCAGTTCTCTTAGCGAGCATTCAGTTTTTACGACATCGCATTCCCTGAATCTCACTCCATCTAGAGGACATTCTTGGCCACTTCTCAATAGCAGTGTCTTACAAAACTCACACACTCTGTGGCTGCATGGCAGGAAGAGCAGCCGTGATGGGATGACGCCACAGAGCTTGCACACTATAGTCTCAGGCAGACTCTCCTTGAAGGTGATGGCACACGATGGCAAAATGTAGTTGAAACCCGACAACCTGTACCTTCTGCCTCGAGGCGGCGAATTCATCTGAAAAGCAGGAAAAAATGGTAGATTACAAGGCATTGCGTGCGAGGTACCTGCATTACTGGGCGATGCGGAAATTACAGTCCGGTATACCGGCGCGCAGTACGCAAGAGTATTTAACGCAACTTTTCTCAAGCAGGCCAGCAAATATTTCGCACTTACATGCTTATTGGTCGTGCAAAAGCCAATAGATATGTCCGCACAAACAAAAAAATTATTTCATATTGCGGACATTCAATGTGATATGTAGCATGTTTTGCAATGATACCAATGCGAACTGCTTCTGGCCAACTTTAGTAGCATGTGTGAAATCTTGCATGCGAAACGTCCCTCGAAAGAACTTTCGTATTTCAATGGAAATCCTATACTGTGTGCACCTTGCTAGCCGCTGTGCCATATCATTTGTGGCACTGTGGCAATACACTGTGGCAATACCAATACTGTGGCAGACACTGTGGCAATACCGTCGGAGCTTCTTTGGAGACGACTTTGATAACTGCTGTGAGAACACTGTGGGTTTCGCATTGTGGTCTAACAAGGGAAGGGTTATGGATAAGGACAGGCGCGGTAACAGTAGCGCCAAGGGCAAAGTGCGTATAAGCTCGATCGCGTTTATTGCATCGAGCGGAAGGAATTTATTTATTAGGTCAGAAAAAGTGCAATATTTACGCACGATAGCCTCAGCATCTCATCGCTCGGTTGTTACCCATACCTGACGCAAAATCAGTGGATGTAGATAACAAAGCCAGAGTTTATTGATTCAAATAATTAGGTTTGATATTTTGTAAATCCCTCTTGTCATCATCTTTAACAAAAATACCCGACGACTGGAAGAAGACAAAACTATGCTAAACACAAAAAAGGAGATATCGCAGTACCCTCTATAATATCCGAAGAATATCTTTGCCTGTGCCTGTCAAATCAGGTTTTTCCAAGTGGTTCATTCTGGGGCCGCTTTTTTGTAATTTCCATTAATGATAATGTCAAGAATATTCATTCCAACATTAAACTTTCGCCACTGACCGCATAATTTGCAAGAGAATTAACAGCAAAGAAGATCGTATTTCTCTTAATTCACTGGACAAGCTAAACCGACTGGTGCAAAAAATGGCAAATAAAGACAAACACGACTAAATCAGTATAACTTTAAGAAGAATTACCGACCTGATGATTTTCCATACTTTATTACTGGTGTAATACTGTCAAATAAAGTTTGACCTCAGAGGGAACGCGCACATTGCTAAAGTAACCTCGACAGCATTACGCAAACTACTGCGCTACGCTCACGAATGCGTTACGCTCACGACACAGGAAAGCTACAGCGAAATAATTAAGCTTGGCCTGTATCACAAACCTCCGCCTTTACGGTGAGCAGGGGCACAGGACCCCATTTACTGTTACCCGCCGTCCTTCTAACGAGGTTTGAGGACGGAGTTAAAAGTTGGGCCTGTCAACCTGCTAAACACGTGTGTCGATGCAGTATTGAGGAATAAGTTCACGACAGTCACTTCTGTAACAAAAACAACTGGATATTTATAGCGAGTATTTGTAACGACACTAATAACAACGAGATCTCCAAATACTATAGTAACAAGTTCACGACAGAAGACGGCTGGAAAAAAAATGATCCCGACTGTTGGCATATACAGTGATTAAGCGATGGTCCAATCAGTAAGTACGAGCAATGAGTTACACTAAAAACTCACTGAAAAAAAAAATACTTCAGGCGATCAATGTTTAAACAAGTGCTAAAATGTTCTCCAGGGAAGAGTGGCGAAAAAGTTCTCTCACAGTGTTTTAGTCCTGTGGTCGGTCCGCAGTCGGTGAGTCAGTCGGCAGCGGCGGGCGTTCGAGATGACGAGGACTGGAAAAGCTTGCCTTTCACTTGGCGTGCTGCCGCGAGAGTGACACGCGAGAAACCGGATCGCCCCAGAGCTTCTTCTTCTTCGTCTGCGAATGAGGGGAAGGATGAAAAAAAAATCCCAAAAACTCTCTATGCACCCCTCTTCTTGGCCGATCCCCCTCTGTGGGTATGCGCCACCCTATGAGGTGAACAACAACAACAAAAGGGGGAGTGACACGGGCCTGTTTACTGGTGTGTTGGCACCATGCCCACTGCCTGCGTGTCATAGAAAGGGGTTAGGGGAGGGGAGAAAGAAGTAGGGAAAGAGGGAGAGCGCGCCGCCGCATTGTCCGTGACAGGTGGCACATGCTGCTGCCTCAGGCCTTACAGCTGGCCTTAGCTGTGAAATGTTCTTCAGGGAAGAGCGGCGAAAAAAGTTCTCTCACAGAGCGTACTGGCCCGCATTTTTATCCCTTCAGTTGGGTTTCGCCGCGAGCCATTCAAGGACGCGGACTGGCCGGTCATTGCCCCCGAGAATCCTGTTGGAACTTGGAACACGTTCGGAGAAACGGGGACCCTCCCGTGACTTTTGCGATGTGTGAGGCAGCTTGTGACAGCCTGTCGTGTGCATAAAGAAAGATATGGGCACGGTGTAAGCTACTTCTTACACGGTGGATATGGGTAGGGGTGGGAGGGGGGGGGGGGGCGGGGGGGGCAACGTTTTCTTTTGAACCAAGGATATTTTGTAGCGAGAGCTACACTACGCCAGCTCTTCGAGCCTTCAGCGTGGCACCTTTTGAGCTCCGTGGCGGCGCCGTGGCCTTGAGCATTTTGAGCCGGTTGGTCACGTGGCGCGGAGCAGCTGCTGCTGCCAGCGGATCGGCGAAGCTCTGGAGTCGCTCCAGGTTTAACCAGAGCTAAACCACAGCCTGTTTTTTTTTTTTATATACACGCAAGAGCGTTTACGCTCAGACCACGTTACGCGCATTATGAAGTCACCGTTGACTTGCCAGAAGAGTTTCAAAACCCAATCGAAACGAAGCACTTTCACGGCGCTTTGAGCCTGCTACTCAATTACGCATTCGTTCCCACTGGCAAATCAATTACCCATTTGAAATTTGTTCCTACTTGCCTTCAGATCTCGGCTGCCGGTACTGTGCGAGGTAAAACAAAACTGGTCCCGTCATAATACTTGAACTTAAGAGCATAATAATAATGACTACCAGACAACAGCTGTGTGCCTGCCACGGTGAGAATTCCCTTCTATTACGCCGTGTTTTTCTTTATAAAGTTTTTGTCATGCACACATGGCTTCTACTTTTCTTTTATGTAGGCTTTAAACGAATAATAGCTTAATTAACTGTAGGCCATTAACTTGTCCATCTTAGATTTGCCGCTCCTCAAAATGTGGTATCAATGACAATGCAATTCTAGCCTCAGAACTTTTCCGCAGTCATGCACCCCGCTATTATAGCCGAAATAGCCGGCGTGAAAAAATAAAAAAAAGAAATTTAATATGAGGCATTATATGGCCCTGTCGCATCAGAAAAAGTGTCCGCACGATTACGTCGTTCTCTGAATATGAATGTGTGATTGTGACAGATAGCGTGCGATAAAATGCTGCCGCGGGAAAAAAATTTGGTTGATGAGGTGTAGTTAATTAATTAAACGCGTAGATTTAGACGCCAAAATAGCTATGGGCGTCGATATAGTACATGGACGTCAGAACAGCCACGGATGTCGACGTTTTGCTTTCGCATTGCTGCAATGCGGGTCGCGGCAGTGATCTCATTTTAGGCTTCAAGACTGGGAGTTCTGAAAGTTCCAGTTTCCATCGTGGACACCACCAGCGTTAACTGCCGGCTTCCCGCGAACATCTCTCACCGAATCCACCGAGCAAGAAAAATTCGTGCTTACCCTCACGCCTGGAAAGGTCTGCAGTCTGTCGTAAACGGAGACATCTCGCGTGAATGTGCCTCGCAGTTAGAGCCGGTACGAAAAGAACAAGAGTGACTCAGAACAGGATAAACACAGTTTGCAGACGACTATCGCAAGTGGACTCAAGATAATCGCTTTATCGCCAACTTTTGCCGCTTTTTAAGCGAAGCTTGTTTGCACTCCTCTTTATAACTTTCTTTCCCTTTTTCATTATGCCTAATGGCAAACAGCTCGAATAAAAAAAAATACAGTCTGACACTTTACCCGCTATCATTCACGTTTGGAAGAGAGCAAATGTCCATAACGCTGAGATAAACGCTGCATCAGTGACCCTTATCTTTCGCAGCTTCGTCGGCATTCTATCTTTTCCGCCCTCTTCTCCGTTGTGATTATCTCGACAAGCTATCTATATTGGGTACAGGAAATTGAAAGATATCGAATGACGGCGAAGATTTCTTGAGCTGCTGGCGTGTGTGCGTAGGGTTGCGAGTCTTACGGCGTTTCCCTGTCCATATATAGCAAGTTTGCAATGCTGATATCTGCTGCAACGTCACCTTGAGCTGCACTGACGCCCTGTAGGGAGTTTGTGCTCGGGATGAATCAGTGGCGACTGTGCTTGCGGATGCGATAAATGCACGGATTCCTCTGCACAAGCATAAGTTGCTTACGTTTATCGAAACGCAACCCCACGGTGCATGAATTACAACTTTGATCAATTGAAGAAACCCGTGTCCCAATATAGTGCTCACCTCTCCTTTCAGTATGGGTCTCTAGAGGCCCGTGTGCTGTGCGATGTCAGTGCACGTTAAAGAACCCCAGGTGGTCGAAATATCCGGAGCCCTCCACTACGGCGGCTCTCATGCATAGTCTTAGTCGCTTTGGGACGTTAAACCCCAACAAACCAAACCAATCTATCATTTGCGGTTGCGGACGGAAGTGGTAGCCGGAAAGGATGTGAGCAATGAAATATTCTCACAAGATATAGCGGTTAGATGTCTCCACTCCAGCTTTGCTTTTTAACTCTTGCAAAGCCTAGAAACTGTTATCAGACCTGTGAATACATCCATTTCGAAAGGACCGTGAGATCTCCATCTATCTACAAATAAGATTTGCTTCGCGCTTTTAAATGTAATCCTCTTGAAATGCATTCTCAGAGAGTAGGTTCTTTCATTTGCAAAACAAAAATTATCTTTTGGACTTTCTCATGGGAAATCAGTTGTCTCTCATGAGGGCGTCTGAGTAACATTAGTTGCAGTGGACAAAGTTTCACAGTTATGCCAAAGTCACAGAGGAAGCAATGTAATGAGTAGGAAAACTTGGAATATTGTATGAAACGATTAGTTCTGAACTGATCTCATCGAAGAAATGCTGTCATTGATGGCAGAAGAGAACCCGTCTTACCCCGCGCGCGAGCGGCAAAACACGCCATCCGTGGCGCTGGTGTCGTTGCGACGCGAGTGCCCTCCCCTGTTATTTAAAGTAACCCAACTAAAGGGAGTGCGTTGCGGGGAAACAAACCACAGTAGGGGGTGCAATGCGGGAAAGCGAACCACAGAGGACGAGTGCGTCCCCACAAGCGAGACCCGAAGTTTGAGGCTGAGCCCAACCCACGTGGTAGGCCTATGTTTGATTGGAGAGTTGATGCTTGGGGCGGGCCACTGAAAATGACCGCCCCTATTTCTTTGTTATTTAAGGGTATAAAAACCGAAGTAAACGAATGGAGTCGAGCCTGAGCTGGGGCTCCGTGCTTAGCATGTAATACAGTGCTACTTAGGCCCTAACCTGCTAGGTCGATGAGTAAAGTAACGCAAAGTTTGTTCTTTTTGTAAATTCATTTCTGCTGTTTTCCAGTTTGACTTTTTGTACATGTATGTTGTAAATATATGCTCTTCTATCATCATCATCCAGAAGCACGCCTCCTGGCCTTCTTCCACGCCGAATTCAAAAGAGGAAGGGTTTGAGAACCTTCCTTGAAGTAACGAATCTAAATATTCATAAATTCGACTCCCATTTTAATCGAAACCAACAATTTTAGAAATATGTTGTCTTAACCGCCCGTAAGAATTTAACTAATTAGATTTCAGCTATTTTCCTATAATATGGGAACTAATTGAGATATACTGAAAAAATTATATTTTTACAGCGGCAAGACAAAACACGGGTACACACTTAATTTCATCATGATATTTTTAATAATAAAAATGTTGATGATGATAGGGAATTTTTATGGTGCAAGAGCATCTGCGTCCAATGAACGCCATGGCGCAAGGTATTTTTCTTCTACTGAAGGTGGGATCGAAGACCCATTCCCGAAGAATTTCACCCTGATTAATCAGAGCACAAAGGAAGCTTGTACCCATTGCACCACCGGTGGGTACCCGGCGGGCGGCACTGGGGATCGAACCCCGTACCACCCGCGTGCGAGGCGGATGCTCAGACCACTAGGCCACCGCTGCGGTAAAAATGGTCAAGGCCCTCTTCTCCCCTTCAATGGTCCCTGAAAAAGGGTCTTCGAGGTTCGCTATAAAATTCTTGCCTTAATGCAGAGTAACAGGCAAGCGGGGGGATAATTTACAATGCATTTTTTTAAATGGCACAGGCACTTAAGACCGCTTACGTGGGGGAACGCTAAAGTGCTGCAGGCAGTAGCCCCACTGGCTTCGCCGCCTCCGCTGGCGCCATGTATGACGTCACTCGGAACGCTGTACGACTTTTTTTAGTTTTGATACGAAGGTCTGGGAACGCGTTGAAGGTGCATATGTCGTCGGCTCGAATCCCTCTCGCAAGCTAGCCTCCAACTTGACTAGCACAAGTAAGCTAGTATGCAACGATAAATCGGGTGACACCACCCGGAAACGCAATACAAAATCGGTTGCGTCACAATTTTTGAGCGTACGTCGGAAAAACTGGCACCACATGGAGTGGGGTCAGTGGCGAGTATATGTATAGACGAACTACATGTATAGAATTCTGTCATTTAAAAACTAATCATTTCATATAATATTCCACGGCGCATTAACGGGGAGATTGATTCACGTGGCAAGAATTTTAACCAAGTTTTCACACTCGTTGCATCGCTTCCTCTGTGAATCTGGCATAACTTAGAAGCTTCCACCACTGAGACTTTTGTTACTCAGACGCCTTCATAAGAGAAAACTTATTTCCTATAAGGAAGTCCAAAAGATAATTTTTGTGTTACAAATGAAAGAACCTCATTTCTGAGGATGTACTTCAAGGAGATTACAATTAAAAAGGCGAAGTAAATTTTATTTGTAGATAGATGGAGATCCCACGGTTCTTTCGAAAGGGATGCATTTACAGTGCTGATATCAGTTTCTAGGCTTTGTAAGAGTTAAAAAGCAATGCTGGAGTGGAGACATCTAATCGCTAAAGAACCCAGCAAACCACAATCCTCTCAGAGACGTCTAGCTAGACGTCTCTGAGAGGTCTAGACGTCTAGCTAGACGTCTCTGAGAGGTTTGTGGTTTGCTGGGAAGAGGGTAGCTTTATACAGGGACACGATTTTCTTCAGTTAATGAAAGTTTTACCTCACGCACCTCTGGGTTGCATTTTGATAAATGCAAGCAACTTATGCGTCTGTACAGGAATCTGTGAATTTGTCGCATCCGCACGCACTGTTGCCATTGGTTCATCCCGAGCGCAACCTCCATACAGGGCGTCAGTGGGCAGCTCGATGTGACGTCGCAGCAGATATCAGCATTGCAGGCTTGCTATATATGGACAGGGAAACGCCGTAAGACTCACAACTCTACCCACCGACGTCAGCAGACCAAGAAATCTTCGCCGTCATTCGATATCCCTCGATTGCCCACACCCTGAATAGATACTAGTGTGTCGAGATAGCAAGAACCAAAAGGAGGCGAAAAAGATAGAATGCAGACGCAGCTGCGAAAGATAAGGGTCACGACGAAGCACTTATCTCAGCGTTATTGCTCTCTTCCAACGTGAATGATAGCGGGTAAAGTTCCAGATAGTGCTGATTCTGTTCTGAGTCACCCTTGCTCTTTTCGTACCGACTATAAGTGTGAGGCACATTCAGGCGAGAAGCTTCAGTTTCGAACCGATTGCGGACCTTTCCAGACATAAAGGTGAGTATGTGCTCAGAGGATTCAGTGAGAGATGTTCGCGGGAAGTCGGCAGTTAACTCTGGTGGTGTCCACGATGCAAACTGGAACCTTTAGAACTCCCAGGTTTGAAGCATAATAATTGCCCCCCCCCCCCCCCCCCTCCGCCCCCTTTTTTTCCACGTCGGCTACTTTCGGCTGTAATAGCGGGGTGCATGACTGTAGGAAAGTTTTGAGCCAAGAATTGCATTCTCATCGTGTACCACAATTTGCGGATCTAAGATGGACAAGTTAATTGGCCTGCAGTTAACATCAGTCATTATCCATCCAAAGCCTACACCAAAAAGTAGAAGTCATTGTGCTTGACAAATCTTTATATATTAAAAAAACGGTCTAATATAAAAGAACTATCGCCATGGCATGCATCTAGCTGTTGTCTGGTTGTCTTTATTATTGTGCTCTTCATAAGTGCAGGGCTCCTGACGGAGGCAGTTTTGTATTCCCTCACACAATACTGGCGGCCGATCTATTTCAAATGGGTACATTATTCGCAGGCTTAAAACACCGTGAAAGTGTTTCGATTCGAATGCGTTTTGAAACTGTACTGGAAAGTCGAAGGTGACTTGAGAATGTGCGTAACGTCTGAAATGTTTTACTGTCTGTATAAAAAATTTCTTTGCTTGGCACAAAGAAAATGGTATGTCCCCCGACCCTCATCTTTTTTTATGGACACGGCAGTCCGATGCCTGATTGTTTCGCTGTAGATGTCCTGTGTAGTGAGTTAACATGCGCTCATTATAGTGAAACCTCATGCATCTTTTTTTCTCTCGCCCGCTGGGGTGGCACGTTAACAACGTGCGCGTTCAATATGCGATCAGAAGTTAGTGTGATGCTTAAGTACTTATACTGACGAACTTTCTTCAGTATTCGGCCAGTAATAAAGTATGGAAAATCATGTAGTCGGTTTTTCTGTTATCGTTTTAGTCGTGTGTATCTTTATTTGCCATTTTTTGCACCAGTCGGTTTAGTTGTCCACTGAATGGTTAAGAGAAATACGATCTTGTTTACTGTTGATTGTCTTGCAGATTATGCGATCATTGATGAAGGTTTAATGATGGAATCAATATTATTCGTAATGTAATGAGTGAAAATAAAAAAAGACGGCTCCTGCACGAACCATTGGGAGACACCTGATGTGAGAGGCACTGTCGCTAGTTGCATACGCTGGAAAAGTGCTGTGTCTGGTTTGTTAACAAATTCGTAACCCAATCTAATATTTTTTTACTTCCGGTGAAATCGTAATCATGCTGTTAATTTGCCTTGGCAACGCGATCGAATGCTTTAAAAAGGTCGAATATATTATATCAGTTTGGCTACAGTTATTATTGGTAAATACAAGATCATGCACAAGCTCTGCAAGCTTTGCGATTATTTATATTCCGCGCTGGACTCAGCGCTGGTTTGACGATAAAAGGTTTCAGTATCAAGGAGGTTTGTTAGGTGCTTAGGGATGATGTGGTAGAGCGTTTTGCAAGCTCTGTTCATGCGAGATATTCTTAGGTAATTATAGAGGACAATGCGATATCTCCTTTTTTGTGTATTAGCATATTTCTTGCCTTCTTCTAATCGCCGGGTAAAGATGATGACAAGCGGGATTTAAAAAATATGAACCCTAATTATTTGAATGAATAAACTCTGGCTCTGTTACCTACAGCTACTGATTTCTAGTCAGGCACACCACCGCAAAACAGCACACCTAGCGTTGGCATTGATAACCGAGAGATGAGATGCTGAGGCCATCGTGTGTAAATATTGCACTTTTTCTCTCCTAATAAATTAATTCCTTCCCCTCGATGCAATAAATGTGATCGAGCTTCCACGCATCCTGCCCTTCACGCTACTGTTACCACGCCTGTCCTTTTTCGTAACTTTCCCCTTATTAGACCACAATGCACTGCGCGGTACCCAAAGTGTTCTCACAGCAGTTATCAAAGTCGTCTCCAAAGAAGCTCCGACGGTATTGCCACAGTGCCTTCAGAAGGATATTGCACAGCGCAGTTAGCAAAGTGCACACAGTAAGAATTCCATAGAAATGCCAAAGTTCTCTTGAGGGACGTTTCATATTCATTATTTCACACATGTTACCCTCATATACTCACAAATCATCAACTTCCTTGACGCAAACGAATTTTTCCATCCTTCACAACACGGATTTCGCAAGGGCCTTTCATGCGAAACCCAACTAGCACTCTTCCTTCATGACTTACATGCTAACCTCGACCGTAACGTGCAGACCGATGCCATTTTTCTAGTTTTTGCGAAAGCCTTTGACAAGGTCCCTCACCGCCGACTATTACTAAAACTTTCGCAGCTCAACCTACACGCTAATATTTTAAAATGGGTTGAAGAATTTCTAACTAATCGTTCGCAGTCTGTCTATGTTAACGGCCACCTGTCTAAGTCCGTCCCAGTAACATCCGGTGTCCCACAAGGATCTGTCCTTTGACCCCTTCTATTCTTAATATATATTAACGACTTGCCCATGCATGTTTCCTGCAACATTAGAATGTTCGCCGATGATTGTGTCATTTACCGTACCATTAACAATCGTGATGATCAACACACCCTTCAGGCAGATCTTAACAGTGTATTAAACTTGTGCAATACTTGGTTGATGTCCCTTAATCCTACTAAATGCAAACTCATGTCTTTTTCTCGTCGTCGTAACCCTTATCGCTTTTATTACTCAGTTCATAATGCACCGAATGAGCTAACATAATCGCATAAATATCTGGGAATCACCGCCTCTCCTGATCTCTCATGGCGCGCTCATATCAGTAACATCATTTCAGCATCAAATAAAACACTAGGTTTCCTGAAGCGTCACCTCCGTCTTGCCCCACCTGAGGTAAAGCTGCTCGCGTACAAATCATTGGTAAGACCAAAATTAGAATATGCATCTGCCATCTGGAACCCACACCAAGTATATCTAATCACTGCATTGGAATCTGTTCAAAATCGTGCCGTCCGGTTCATCCATTTCTCATACTCGTACGACACCAGTGTTTCAACTTTGAAAGTGAAATCCGGATTGCCACTCCTTTCATTTCGTCGCCGCATCGCTAGCCTCGCTCTTTTTCACAAGTTTTTTTTATTCTTCCCTGAATCAAGCACCGTACATCACAGCCGCAGCACACATATCTCACCGCACCAGTTATCCACTGCAAGTTGCACGCCCACCATCGCACACTACTACTTTTTCTGCATCGCTCTTTTCTCGAACAGCTTCAGACTGGAACGGCCTTCCCTGTGACATCGTCGTCGTCGCCTCGCCATCTGTTTTTCAAGCGCGTGTAACAGATCATCTTCAATGTTAATCATTGCTGTTTTTTTTTTCACATTTTCAAGTGTATTCCCACCCCTTATGTAACACCGCCTGAAAAGGGGGACTTTAAGGAATAAAACTGAACTGAACTGAACTGAAGTGGGCCAGAAGCAGTTCTCAATGCTATCATTACAGAACATGCTACATATCACATTGAAGGTCAATAATATGAAGTAATTTTTTGTTTGTGCTGACATATCTATGGGCTTTTGCACGGCCAATAAGTATGTGAGTGAGAAGTATTTGTTGGCGTGCTTGAGAAAATTTTCACGATCTAAATACTCTTGCGTACTGCGCCAGTATACCGGGCAGTAATTTCCGTATCGCTCAGTAATGTAGGAATCTCGCACGCAATGCCTTGTAATGTACAATTTTTTTCCTGCTTTTCAGATGACTTCGTCCACTCGAGGCAGAAGGTATAAGTTGTTGGGATTCCACGAGATTTTCCCATCGTGCACCGTCACCTTCAAGGAGAGTCTGCCTGTGACTAAAGTGTGCAAACTCTGTGGCATCGTGCCATCACTGGTGTTCCTCCTGCCATGCAGCCACAGCGTGTGTGAGTTTTGCAAGACATTGATCTTGAAAGGCACCCCCAAATGTCCTATAGATAGAGAAAGATTCAAGGAATCCGATGTCTTAAAACTTGAATGCTCGCTAAGAGACCTGGCTGAACGAGATGTGTACTGCCCGAACGACACCGGGAGCCGTGCTGGATGCGCTTTCGGTGGAAAACTCCTCGACCTCTCGAAGCACCTTTCACGGGACTGTATGCTCGCCCAAGCGCAGTGTCCTCGATGCGGAGAACGCTTCCCGCGAAGGAGTATAATTGCCCACCATTCAAGATGCGAAGCCATCAACTCGACAAGGTGAGATACCATCAAGTCTGACGATAGAGAGAATTCCCTTTAGAACCTGTAGCACTAGCATTTGAACAATTGTTGTTCTCGAGAGCTCAGAGAAAAGAAGAAAAAAGTATTGCGAATCACGAAACATATACTGCTCACATTGTTACGACAGCTCGGTCTAAGTCTGTCTGCTGGGGTTGTTCTTTCTCTTGGTGCTGCCTCGCTTGGGCTCAGTAAGTGGGTTGTGCTCTCCGCCATTCAAACTTTCCTTTCAGATACTAAACGGCGGCCATCCTAAACTCTTTCTTATGTTCAAAATTTATCTGTAGCCAAAGCTTCCTAAACAAGACACGTTTATTTCCTTTCAGTCAATCATCTCACAGTGTTTGATTTGTTCATTTAAATAACAATTGTAAATTCCTTTTAATTAATTAACTTATTGTTATTATTATTACTACTGTTGTTGTTTTAGTTATTACATTTATAATTTTTTATTTTATTTATTTTTTTACGTTTTGGGCCCCTGTCAGTCGTCGCCTGTGTCTTGGCCCATCCCCCGCAGTGGGTACGCGCCATAATTTCCTTGAGGACAACACAACAATATTGGGCGAGTTCATTATTGAAAGCTAGGCAAAGAACTAAGAGAGAGGGGCTATACCTGGTTGATCGTCTATGAGATGAAACGAAGAAATGCGGGTGCACTTTGTTATTGGCTCAGTTTTTTTCAGGTAACTATGTGGCAGCATTTTGTAGCAACATTTCGAAGTAGCAGCAGAGGCCTGTATTGTTGTTTTCACAGCAAGCAGCAGTTTCCCTTACATTGGTGCTTTTCTTGACGTGACAGTCACAGTGGTTCGCACGGTGTTTGGTTCCGTTGGAGAAGCTCTAATAACCAGCGCCAAACAGGCAACTTTTGAAACGCGAGCAGATACACTGTATTTTTCTGATATTCCCGGGTTATTATGATATTTTTTATTAGATATTCTGATGTTTAAAAGAATTTAGCTCGAATTCCAAGGACCGATGTGACTGAGAAGTCTGCATATAATCGGGGCCACTTTGGTAAAGTTATCGGAGAATGCATTATATATATATATATATATATATATATATATATATATATATATATATATATATATATATATATATATATATATATATATATATATATATATATAGCGTATAGCGAAGTATACGCTTCGTTAAAGGAAACATATTTATTCAACTCGACGTTTCGATCGGAAGACCGATCTTCTTCAGGAGTGATTTTACATTGTTAATGCATCCCCTTTTATAGGGGCGGGCACAGAACAGGTAAGTGGGAAACACATAGCATATAGCAGAAAAATACGCATAAAAAATTATTAGAGGCAGTGCGACCCACACACACACACACACACACACACAAAGAGTGCGAGGAACAGGTACTCAGTAAGAAAATACAACGTCCAGATGCGGCCTCTGCTTTGTTAAGCACCACAGGCTTGCTTATTGACAGTCGTGTCCAGCTGGGAGGTGCTCGACAGGTGCGTGGCCGTGCAACAACTTTCGTAGAAAAATGCGAAAACTTGTTCCTTCTCCTGGCCGCGAGAGCAAAAAAAATATAAAATAGGACCCTCCAACAGAGAGAGCAGACAACGGAAGAGAAGAAAAAAAAGAAAAAAAAGAGAAAATGAAAAGATCTAGGAAGAAACCTCGAAAAAAAAAGTGAAATAGGTAAAAGAAAACCTTTAAAGTAGTGCTTTTTCTTCGCACCCAGCATAGTGCACCCACCCCTGGTTGAGGGGAAGTATTGGAAGGAATGTAAAAAAATATATATAAAAAATGTGAGCTTACATAGTAAAATTAAAAAGAAAAAAATATAAATAAAAAAAATTGTGTGGCATTCGCGTGACCACAAGGTGAGCACACCCGGGGGGGGGAACGGCACAGGTGTGGCATGCAGAAAGGGGTATGACCTCAGACGACTTAGTCAGTGGTGCTTTGTTTAATTTCGTAGGCCCCTGACCTCGGAAGAGAGGTGAGGGTGCCGTAAGTTTCATTAATGCCATTTTGCACTGTGTTAAATTTAAAAATAAAATATGATTCCCGTTGCTCGCGCTCACGAGTGTTTTTGAAGCCACTCTGTAGTATTGTTACTTTAAGTTTGTCAAACTCGTGACTTTTCTCGCGGAGGTGTTTCGAAAGAGGGAGGTTGGGGAGGGATTGGGTGTGTGACCGGTGGTTTTATATATATCTCTCTCTTCTTCTTCAGGAGTGATCTTCTTCAGGAGTGATTTTATATATATATATATATATGAGAGAAGCCAACAGCCACAGAAACCAAGGGGCACAGGGGATTTTTTTTGAATTATTTATTTATTTTGTGGTGTTGATCAATTAGAATATTACTGAATATGTTATCGCTTAAAGCTAATTGATTAGAAAAGCAGAAGAAAAAACAACCACATGCCGCCGGTGGGATCCGAACCCACGACCTCCGAATTACGAGTCCGGTGCTCTACCGCTCAGCTACGGCGATGGCTGTCAAATCTTCTGCTTTCGGGGGTATTTATGTTTTTCAAATAACCTGAACTTATATATATATATATATATATATATATATATATGGATCCATCCCATCTTCACCCCCTTAATATATATATATATATATATTATATATATATATATATATATATATATATATATATATATATATATATATATATATATATATATATATATATATATATATATATATATATATTAAGGGGGTGAAGATGGGATGGATCCGGTGGAACATAAACGTAATTCGGTTAACACACGGTAGAAAAACAACTTTATTCTAACGTTTCGACCAGGGTCTGGCCTTCGTCACTCTGACGAAGGCCAGACCCTGGTATATATATATATATATATATATATATATATATATATATATATATATATATATATATATATATATATATATATATATATATGCAGTGGTTGTAGGATGCATCTTAGCTGCACGCTAAAATTAATGCAAAATTATTATATTTTTCTGTCACGCATTGTCATTCCCACATGTCAAGCATTTTTTGGAGCAGGAGGTAACCTTCTGCTCCTGTTCAGAGATTTGTGAACAAAGAAAAAAAATGTCTTCGATAAGGTGAGTGCGCTTCAAGGGACAATGGTGTGAAAGCGTTTTCTTGAGAATATTAGGAGCAAGATTTGGTGCCATTTATAATTGCAGTATACTTTACGTGGGAGTAAAGTGAGCTGTCCTCTTGTACGCTCCCTTTTCTGCGGGAGTAATAAGGGAGTAGTTACTCATTGACATCCACCAGAGCGCAGCCAATCTACTACCACATACAAATCTACTCCACCTAGGGGGATTCCCCTAAACATTTGACCAACTTATACGGGAGTGCGCTGGAGGACAGCTTCCCTTTTTACCCCTTTCTCAACACTGCTCTGCTTCAAAATGTCACAGCGGCCGCTTCCGGTGAACATCAGGAGTCTTTTTGTTTTGTAACATGGTAGCGGATTCTCTTACGTGCTGGAGCTCAATGTAAACAAGACTCAGACATACGGGGTAGGCGCGGAAGGCATTAAAAGAAATGCTTAAGCATAAAACAGGTTTTTGTTAACGAGGAGGGCAATATTATCATTTCTGGTAGATATTTCGCAGACGTATCCATAACGAACTCGCAGCTTTATCTCAGAGTGCGCGCCGCTTATTTAAATTTTGGCGCCAGCACACATACTACAGTTCATATCGCGGCTGGCCAATTTTTTTAACGTAAGCTGCAGAACACATTAAATGATGTTTCTCCAAACAGTAATCTTGGAAGCATGCATTCCGACGTATACGTACAGACAGGCTGGTCAAATGTTCAGGGGAATCTCCAAGGTGGAGTAGTTAGAGAGTAATTACTCCCTTATTACAAATCTACTAAACCTTGGGCGGTTCTCCTAAAACATTCGATCGAGGTGGAGTAGATTTGTGATAAGAGAGTAATTACAAGGCACCCACCCGAGCTCGCCAATACGGCTACAAAGGAAAGCTGTAAAGCTTTCTCAGAGACTTCGTAGTTAAAGAAAAATTCGTCCTGGTCCGAGGTTTGAACCCGGGACCACCGCTTCACCTGAGCAGTCGCTCTACCAACTAAGCTAACTGGGACGGCTATAGGGCGAGAGCGAATTGATCAGTAACTCGAAGTGGGAACTGTGTTGGTCAAATGTTTTTGAGAATCCCCCAAGGTGGAGTGGATTTGTAGTAGATTCTGTCAACCGCAGTGTGTATGATTTGCTTCAGGTTTTCTGGCGCGGAAAAAAGTATCCCTGAATATCTAGAATGCCTGTCTGACAGACTGTAGCATATCAATGGTAATTTGCCAGCGACTGTGATGCTTTGCACTTAACTTTTACATGCCTTTGAAATATGGTTAAGCCTAGGATGCGAAGCATACCGCCGGCGGAGGCTGCGCGTCCGCAAGCGAGCGCCCGAGTTGAGCCCCAGCTTTCACAGCTGTTGTGACGTCAGCGCCCCTAGCGGAAGGAGCGGGAGTTAGGCCGCCGGTGGAGGCTGCGCGTCCGCAAGCGAGCGCACGAGTTGAGCCCCAGCTTTCACAGCTGTTGTGACGTCATATCACGTGGTGCGCCGATGTAGGTCAAGTGGTAGCTACGCGGCCGCGCGCGGCGCAGCAAGGAAGAGCTCGGTTGTGCGGCTAGTATGCTTCGCATAAAATGTCTCGAGTTACGTTTCACGTCACACAACTCAGAACGACAAGAAGCCTTAAATGGCGATTGAATGAAAACTATAACGTCGCTATACCGATAAGAGAACAAAAGCCAAACCAAATGCCTTTCCTATGCTTTGGACGGAGCTGTTCAGGTTTACCGTTTTTTTTTTAACACTAGTCACGAGTGGCATCTGAATGGAGGTATGAGACGCGTTTTAATGCGATCCCACATCGGAGGAAAAAATGTGTATTCGGTCATAGAATTCGGCCATCGGCTGGAGGGAATTGGCGTAACAAGACCGGGTTATTCCCATTGGCTGGAAGGAGCTGCTGTCATTAGAGCGGAAGTGACGTCACTTCCGTTAAAAGAATAAACATCATCTAATGCTATCGCATTGCCAACACATGCCATAATTAGATGTGCCTGTGAATTTGTTGTACTTTATTCATTAATGCATATAATTTCGCGGGGGCTACTGAGGCGATTTTGCAGCCGTAACTGCAGCTGATAGCAAAACTTAATTTATTTTTATAGAATGTATCGTTGGAAAAAGTATCTAACGTACAACTTGTTTTTCTCTTTTAAACGCAGTGCAAGTAAATCGATGCGCGGCGGAGCCAGCCAAGGACAAAATGGCGAATGCCGTGGAAGGCCCACGCCATATGAACGTCCTTTCGACTCTCATTCGATCGGGCCCGAAGGACGCCGTCCGCTGGGTTCGGAAAGAGTGGAGCAAAGTGACGGCACTGAACGTGAAGCCGAGGAGCATTTCTCGTTTCCAGAATTTGCGGAACCCTTAGAGGTAAGGACCAGAAAGAGCAACTCGGTGGAAAAGCGGAGTTTATATCGACAACCACATATGTATTGTATTGAACGAGTAGGTTTTCTTTTTCTTGACAGCATGGAAAAGGGGCTAAATGAAAGCAACGAAGTTGAGGGGAACGGCAGTAACTACAGGGCAGATAGTTACCTCACACTGCTCGAGGTCAGAGGCACCTGAAAACGAATTCGCATATCTCACACCACCTAAACCTTATGTTCTGAAGTCGAGATCGATTTAACCTACGTTTTCTGATTATTCAAGGGCCAATATCGCCATCATTTCGATATCACCTGTGCCTTGCCTTGAACTAACATATTGACTCATGTTTTAATCCCCGCATATAAATAAATAAGTGTCAATGTCTGTTAACAATCCGGATAATAATAATCTGAATGATACAATGTGATTTGTTGCTCCTGCAAATATAAACAAAGCAGGGCTGCGGGCTCGTCAAGCTGACCAGGAAGAACTTTTTTCACATATTATTATCGTAATCTTTATGCACAAATGGTGCGGACACGCTCATCAACGCTATAAATGGAAGCTCCCGATTTATAAGCTCCTCGCCTGCACGGAGGAATCCATAGGGACTGAGAATGGCTTTACAATGCTCTGGCAGGCGCAATAACAGCAGCGGCGGAAGGCGAATATTGCAAACATAACTAATTTTATATCCCATTCGCTGGACTCATGGTCTCGTTCATCCCTTCAAAAATTGGCAGTGGCTTAACTCGGCTATGCCAGGATATATGTAGCGAAAGCTAAGGCGAGCACAACAACGAGGAAAGTGGTGTGACGTCATACCAAACGGCGGCGGCGGCTCCGCGGCGAGGCGCGTGGTGTGACGTCATGACAGTTGGCGCGGGGAGGTGCGAGGCGTCCGCCAGCTGCGGCGGTTGCTAGGCAACGGCTCTCGGTCGGTCTCTGTGCCTCCTCGCAGCACCGCCACAGCGCAACCGCAAGTTCGTGGCCAATGTAGCTTTCGCTACAAAGTTGATGGCCTGATCCGTGCTACACCTGGATCACCACCTCTGCAGGAATGCATTCGAGTTGTGTCATGTTTTGGGAGAGAACGCGATGCTAAATGCATATTTACGCACTCGTTTCGCTAGGTATATAGTGAGCACTCACATGTCAACAAAGTTGACGTAGCATGTCATTTATATCTAGGGAAAACTCTTCGCCTTTTTTGGACACGAGCATTTGTTTTTTATTTTATTTATTTCATTGATATCACTTGTTCAGATAATGCCTATCAGGCGAATATAACGAACGAAAATATCAGTGAAGGCACGAGCGCATAGATTTAATGCACGCGACGGCATTGCCAACGACAAAAAACAATCACATCTGAGTGAAGAATGCGCACACATGTACAAGCGATTGTGGATTGTGGACGCGCGATTGTGGACGCGCGACGGAGGCCACAAACGCATGCTCGAACGCTTGAGATAATGCGTCACAAAATGATGACAGTCTGCGGGTTCCAAAACGATAAACAGTGATATCTTTGTTCAAGGTAACCATCTCTGAGACATGAACTTCTAAATTATGTCTCAAATTTGTGTGGTAAAATCGCAACCAAAATGACTCTAGAGATCGAATTATAGTGTGGCCTTCTCTCGTCCCGTTTCTTGCTCTAGCTGTTTTCATAGATCGAATGACATTACTCTGAAGCAGTTTAAACCACTGGTTCTGCAGAAAAACATGGTACGCATTTGTACTAATAACTTCGCAAAAAGAAGTGCAGTACGTATGCATACCGCAGACCCTTCGATGTATAAAAAATCTTGAATTGGAACGGAAAATTGCTTCAAGAAGTATTATGAAGCATGCGGGAAAGATTGTTGGGCTAGTTGGTGCATATCTTTAAAAGGTGGAAGCATGGACGGGAGGAAAGGAACAAGGATACGCGCTGACTAACAACTGATCTCTTTATTAGTTGCGTTTTTAAATATATAAGAGGAAAGGTGGCGGAAAAAATAGATGACCGAAACAAATACTTATCACCAATTCACCGCGGTTTAGATGGATCAACGATGCGTCAAAGTGTGAAGGGACAAAGAACTAAAAACAAGCAAAACAAAACAAAACACTCCTCTATCCAATTTATCTTTAGAGCTTTACCGATGGGATGCTAACGCGAGGGTTTCCTTTTTTAACAAGGTACCCATGTGGGCAGTTGGGGTACATCAGACATAACTTCACCAGCGAAAGAACGAGACAAGCTCTTCTTCTCCTTGTGTCTGGTTCTATCGCTGGTGAAGTTATGTCTGGTTTCCTTTTTTACTTATCCAGAACGCTTCAAATATATCTTGTCTCACGATAGTTGTATCACAAGATACCACTATCGTGTGGTCAACGTAGGCCAGAACGGCCGCTTTTTAAACTTATGGCTGAGTGGGCACTCCCAAACCTGAAAAGCAACGACCGGAAACAATCTCCGGATTCAATTTTCTTACTGTAAAGACTGACAGCCATTCCTTAACAAGACAGATAATATAGAGAGGCACCGAGAAGCGCGCACAGGAGAGATATTTGATGCGCTCTGGATACATAAAGACGGAAACTTTTGCGATAAAACCCGATCGATAAAGCTGAAATAGAAGATATCAGATATCTTGGAGGGTGGAAGTGGTTTGTTTCACCCACTTTTAGCTGTTTGACCCGTCACTCTTTGCCGCATCTGTGATCTTTCTAAACCGCGGTAAATTTGCGACATGGCTTGATATGTGTGTCGTTCATGTGTCTTTTGCGCCGTCTCTCCTCGTATTTCAAAGCATTTCAAAGTACAGATGCGATAGAAAGCCGCGTGATTAGTACCAAGCGGGCAGACCCTGTTCCCAGCTGTTGCCTCCGAGCGAGTCAGAACAGCCTTGAGAGGACGGGCACTAGCCTCGCCGTTCCCATGCCGGCCGTTCGATCTCCTGCCATCCCCTCCGTCAGAGCAGGCGCTTTTATGCCATCTACTCCGTTATGTCCTTTTCTTTCTTGTAATTCACTTTTGAAGCGAAAAGCTCGTCAACACCGCGCTTCGCGTGGGCCACCCCTGGGCGCCGCCGTGGCGCGCCCTTTCCCTCCTCGCCACCCCCTCCGTTCTCCTCCTCGCCTCCCTTCTCCTCCCCTCAATATACTTCCAGTATACCCCCTCCTTGCCGACCGTAGTAGCTTAAAGGCGCACTAAAGAGGAATCTGAACCGTCTTTTTACCGCAGGAACTCCATCTATACTCTCCGAGCATTCTTAGAAACTTCCAATGATTGTCCTGTGTGGCTGATTTCTCGATAAAATTTAAACGTCCGGGCTCCCGACTTTTTTGAACTCACCTTCGAAAAGAGGAGGAGTCAGCCAACGCGTGGAGTTCCTTTCAGCCAGTCGCGTGGCTTCGTTTTCGCTTTTATTTCGTTTTTTTTTTCTTTTTAGGTTTACGTGAATAAATAGCTTCAATCGCAGACTACACAGTCGCAAATTAGGCCAGTGGAAATAAAAACACACGTGGACTCTTTGCTTTCGCCGATCGCTACGTATTACTCCGCCGATGGCAGAGCGGAAAGCCGCCACGGGACTGGTTGAAAGGTTGGTTGACTACTCTCACCATCTGCGGGGGATTAAAAAAAAAAAGGCGGGAGCCGGAACGTTTAGTTCGATTTAATAGGGTAATCGGCCGCACAGGACAATGATTCGATGTTTCTTAGAATGCTCGCAGTGTGCTGCTCGAATTCCCGCTGTAAAAAGACGAGCGCAGAATCAATCCTCTTTAATGCACCTTTAAGCTAAATTATAATCATATTAATAAACACGCTATACGTAACCGCTATACTCTAAGGTGCGTGCTTACAAGAAATATGAAAACTGTACATGAAGGCGTCTTTAGTGACCACCTTCTTAGTGTTGTTCCTTGGATCTGGATAAAATCAAAACTTGAAAGCACGCATGCATTCCTCTTGCTGGGGCAATCTATAGGCGTAGCCAGGATTATACCACATTTTTTTTAAACGGGGGAGAAAAGGGGGTGGCTGCGGCTGAGGCTGAATTTAGGAACGAAATTCCTTGCAGTGAGAGAATATTATGGCAAACTCGCGTTTTGGAACCGAGATAGCTTCGCCTGTTAAGCTGTTCTTTTGAACACACGATACTGCGTGCCTTGTTTTTATGCGAAGCATATTACTAGAGCTATACTACAGCCCGTCGAGCGCGGCGGTGGAGCTACCATTGACCTTTAGCGTGACCACGTGACACCACGTGACAACATGACGTCACAGCAGAGGAGAGATGGGCTGCCGGCTCGCGCGGTCGGCCGCGGCGGTGGAGGCTCCACATCAGAGGCGCTGCAGCTGACCACGTGACGCTACAGCAGCGGTATAAAGCTGAGCTTGCCTCGCTCTCCGGGCACTTACAAGGCGGCCTGGTGTTGGGATTAGATTCGATTGGATTGGACTGGACTGGATTGGATTAGATTAGAATAGATTACATTGGATTAGATTGGATTGGATGGGATTGGATTCGTTTGGATTGCATTGGATTGCATTTGAGTGGATTGGAATGGAATGGATTGCATTGGATTGGATTGGTTTGGATTGCATTGGATTGAATTGGATCGGATTGTATAACCGATGCATCACCACAAGTCTAACCTCAAGCACCACCACCAGCTACACTACGAGCTACCATGGCGTACGTACGGATATTGCTCTCGCAATTACCGGGTTTAACCAATTGGATTGGATTATATTTGATTAGATTACATTAGATTAGAATAGATTACATTGGATTGGATTGTAATGGATTGGATTGGAATGAATTGGATTGGATTGCATTGGAGTGGATTGAATTGGATTGGAATGGATTGCACTGGATTGGATGGAATTGGATTGGATTGCATTGGATTGGTTTGGATTGCATTGGATTGGATTGCATCGGATTGAATTGGATTGGATTGTATAACCGATGCATCACCACAAGTCTAACCACAAGCACCACCACCAGCTACACTACGAGCTGAACCATGGCGTACGTACAGATATTGCTTTCGCAATTACCGGGCTTAACCAAGCTAAGCCACAGATTTTCTTTTCCAGCTTGCTTTTGAGTACTAATTACATACAAGTATGCCATAACCTTCTAATGTTTAAGTTACATCAACTTAACATTGATCCCAAACTGCTTGCTTGGATCGAATGCTTTCTTTTTAACCGTTCGCAATTTGTTTCTGCTAATGACTCAACCTCGCAGCCAAGTAAAGTACAGTCCGGCGTACCTCAAGGGTCGGTACTTGGTCCTCTACTTTTTTTTTAATTTACATTAATGATCTACCCTCTTGTGTTTCCTCTAACATTCATTTATTCGCAGATGATTGCGTCATCTACAGGGAAATATTTTGCGACGATGACATATCTTCTCTTCAATCAGACCTTAACGCTATCTGTATTTGGTGCCAATCATGGTCAATGGAATTAAACATCAAAAAATGTAAATTTCTGCGTGTATCAAGAACATCCGGCCAGCTACCTTCCTATCACCTTAATAATGTCTCTCTAGATCCTGTTTCTTCTTACAAATATCTTGGTATCCATATTACTAGCAACCTCACTTGGTCCATTCACACTTCTTACGTAATTAATAATACTAATCGCATGCTGGGATATCTAAAACGTAATTTCTCTAAGGCACCTTCTTCCCTAAAACTACTTCTATATAAGACACTGGTCCGCTCAAAGCTAGAGTATGCTGCAGCAGTGTGGGATCCCTTTCAACAAAACCTAATTCACTCATTAGAAATGGTCCAGAATAATTCTGCTCGTTTTATTGTATGTAATTATAACCGAACTGCCAGCATCTCTGCAATGAAATTAAATCTCAGCCTGTCATCTTTAGCATCTCGCCGTAAAGCCCTTAGACTCTCACTTTTTCACAAGATATTTTATCATCCTTCACTTCGCCACGAACTGATCTCCCCTCCCCAATACATTTCATCCAGGCTAGATCACAATAACAAAGTCGGAATTCCATTTTGCAAAACCAATGCCATGTTTCAGTCATTTCTTCCGCGCACAGCTGCTGAGTGGAATCACCTTCCTGCATCTACCGCTACCATTACTGACAACCAACGCTTCAAAACAGCATTAGAAAACTTTTTATAAGTAGGAGCATCATCTTTTTTTTTTAATTCTATATTCTTGTTGTTTTTTGTACGAGCGTTTTGTTTGTTTGTTTTTCCCTGTATTGCTGCGCTGTATTTTGTGTATTATATACTATTAACCAGCACACCAAGAACCCAACAGCTAATAATGTATAACTAGGAGCAATCATTTTTGTATTACTAATTAGTTTGCTGCACTGTACATTTTTTTTCTTAAATATTTGTAACCACTCCCCTCTATAATGCCTCTGGCCCTGAGGGTACACGGAATAAATAAATACTAATTAATTAATAATTAATACAACACAAACCAACATAAACAACATCAGTGTCCTTCAAAAGAAAATTATGCACCACAAAGCAAATATTGATCCTGGCTTGACCACCGTCGATAGTTTTGCTGACTACAATATTATCCGAATTCATCACTTTTATGAGTATCGCATCTTGAAGGCATTTCTCTTTTCCACAAAAGAGTTCCAATCTTTTTTAAAGCGTGTATCTTCATTGACACGCCACGAACACAATGTTGCTACCCGTAACACCGACCCTTGGCTCGTTCCTCATTTTCGCACCAATTATAAATTGCAGTCCATAAAACACAATCTACCTGCTATATTAAATCGCCATAAAGATATGAATAACTTTTCGCGCAAAAAGCTGCACGAATATTTCAGTAAATTGTAATTGCCTTCTTCCTCGCATTTTGTAGTCGTATAACTCTGTATAAGTGTCCTCTTTTGTGTGCTTTGTATATATGTACGTACTTTTTATATGTGTATACTCTGTTTAATTTTTGTACTGTATAGTATTTCTCCGTATGTACTGCCTGTCGCTGCTCTGTAAACGTCTCCGGGACTCAGTCAAGGCCCAGTCGGTCCTTTTAGCCCGGAGAACGTTCCAGTGTATAACTGGAGAATAAATTGAATTGAATTGAAAATTGAATATGTGACCTACACTCTACACAAAATGGAGTAAACTGTCCTTTAGCAGAGGGCACAAGCAATACCTACTGAACTAAAGACCTGCACAGATAGCGCGGTCCTACGGAGCAGCTTGCCTCAACTTTCGTTAGCTTTTTGTCCGTTGAGGGCGCTCAGTGGCCTTGTTCGCTTGCTATTATCATCATCATCGTTTGCTATTTCGTGATTTCTGTTTAAACACATTTACTTTGTGTTTCTCTACTCTTAATGTCAGCAATGAAAACAGCCATAATGACAACTGTTTCCGCTCTTGGACAGCTAAAAAACCGGCTTCCCTTCTACACCATTGCATTTCGCCACGGCACCATCGCAACTAGCATTTACAAATTCATAATAATGATCACGTGGACATACGATAAAAATGTCCTCTTTGAAATAAAATTATGGAGGAGTCGATTTTCCAACAGGTGTATATTAGCGCCACATCGCCGGTATTGTTTCTATCCTAGCGACCAAAGGCGTGAACTAGGACGTGCGCGCTGGAGCAGTGCCATCTGTGCAGGTCTGTACTTCAAAAGGTCTCGGGCACAAGAGGACAACTTACAGCGTTTTTACTGCCGTATAGGTGTATTCCTGTTTTGGTGGATTGTGGCGCATGTATGTTGTTCTAAACTTCCTCCTCAACCGGTCCACGCAGGCTTGCCGTCCATCACCGATGGAACCCGAGCGCGGAACGGACACCGCCTGCAGCACGAACCACGAAACGAAATTTGTGCCTTGTGCAAAAGGCGTAGTCTACCGAATTCCCCTGCCATGCGGATATCACTACGTGGGCCAGACTTCGGTGTGCTTGAACGAGAGGCTCAGACAGCACCGTTGCTCGCTAGGAACTGGCCGAGGAAATCTCGCCAGGCACTGCAGTCAATGCAGAGACTGCCAACCACTGTTCCACCTTACGGCTGTGCTAGAAAACAGTCAGAACGAATTAGAGAGGTTGCGCATGGAAGCGGAATACATAAATGAGGATCGTGAGAACTGCATCAGCGAGTTTTCCAGCGCGCTGCTTCGAGGAAATTAATAGCCAATAGTCAAAAGTTCTCGCTCCCCTCGGCATTTCACAAAGGCTTGTCTGTACTCCAGATATCGATCATCCATTGGTGCTAGAACAAAAGAAGGGGCGGAAGGAAACCCAATAAAATGTTGCTTTTTGTTTGGCACTATAGTTAAAGATATTTGCAAAGCTCTAAAAGCAGGCGTGTCGCTAATGGGCTCAAGCAGACGTCGCCAGTAGGCATGTTTTGAACAGGCTGCGGAAGAATTGAGGCATGTTATACAAACACGAAACTTTGTATAGAGTGCCTAGAGTGCGCATGCGCAGTGTCATGTTCGGTTGCGACTAGCCTATTCCCATAGAGTTAATATAACCAACCTATTCCCAAATCGTCATCAAGCAGCCGTAGCCGCGCACTACGCCGCCTACTGAACTGTATACAGGTTTTTTGTGTTAGAATTAAAAATATATAGACATTTTAAGTTAAAAGAGCTTTCTAAGCTTCGCATCCTTAAAATGATGACGTTAGTGGCATCTGGTTCACAATGGTGACCACCGTTGGAATTAATGTCATGTCTATTTTTTCGTATCGATATTCAGACAGCTGAATTCACTTCCTCCCGGTGCCAATGCCATGGAGAAGTAATTTGCCGGTGCAACCGTTATAGGCAAAAAAAAGAGCAACAAGAGTTGCAAAACAAACTCGATTTAATTAGTCGGAATTCAAACTACAAATTCAACAAAAGTTGGGGAGGGGGCAGTGGAGGGCAATATAAGATATGATCTGTTACCGTACCGTAAGAGACTGCCGGCAAGAAAAGAAAAAATAAACGATCCAGCGGTGGCCGAAATTGCAATTGTGAGGTGAGAGCAGTACAACAGAGCATTGTACAATAGAGCATTTGTACAACTGTTGGGTTTATTTGGGGCTGCTACTGCTGCTGTCTGCTCCTCCGAACTGGCTTTTATGCCGCACTCGATATCTACGCAGCCACGGCCTGAGATGAAAGCACCTTCAGTGCCCTGGCAAGTTCACTCTACGCGAAATGTGCTCATACTTCAAAATAACGGCTGGAACAGAGCCGTATGTATATAAGTGTAACCCCACATCAGTAAAGTCATGTGAAGCAAGAGTAAATAAATCATGTGCACTGTCTGTTTATTGACTGTGTTTCCTATTGGTGCTTCGTTTCTTCGTACGGGTCGTTTTCTCAACGGAGCAATCTCTCACAGAAGAAGAGCAGAGAACCCTTAACAGCGCAATAAGCGTATGCCTCTGGTATCTGTACTGCATGCCGACGCCCCAACTCACCGCTTCGACGGCTGGACGGCGGCTGTTGCAACGCCATCTTTTGGCACTACATATCTCTCGGCCTGAACGATGGTCGCCGACGGAATTTCGTCTAATCGGGCTGGTAAGGCTTTCTAATAAACTACAGGTGTCGCATATATATATATATATATATATATATATATATATATATATATATATATATATATATATATATATACATATGAAAGAAGCCAACAGCCACAGAAACCAAGGGGCAAAGGGGATTTTTAATTTTATTTACTTTGTGGTGTTGATCAATTTTAGAATATTACTGAATATGTTATCGCTTAAAGCTAATTGATTAGAAAAGCAGAAGAAAAAACAACCACTGCCGCCGGTGGGATCCGAACCCACGACCTCCGAATTACGCGTCCGGTGCTCTACCTCTGAGCTACGGCGACGGCTGTCAAATCTTCTGCTTTCTGGGGTATTTATGTTTACAAGTAATCTAACCTTGAGAGTGTTCATCAGCGCCACCCACGTTCATAAGCGGCGGAGTAGAACGCCCTGTGCTACCGCAGGTGTGACGTAGAACGTCATCGAACGGAGAGGGTGGAAACTGCGTGAGAACCCTCTTATGCTTCCCTATGGCGTCAAGGCTGCCAGAACCGAGACCCTCGCTAAGCAATTAGGCAAACAAGCGAAGGGGTTTGAGGGGCTCGTTATAAATATGAAAGAAGCCAACAGCCACAGAAACCAAGGGGCAAAGGGGATTTTTAATTTTATTTACTTTGTGGTGTTGATCAATTTTTATGTTTTTTGTCCAGGCCGTGTTTTTCGTGAACGTGGAGCCCGCATCACAGGGGGCGTACCACGACAGCACTGGAAATTGGACCGACCATCGTGTTTCCGGCTTGATTTCTTCATCGGAATGCATCGCGAAGACCAAACTGATAGGACTGCGCAACTGGACATGCGCATCGCACGCCACCATCGACTACGTCACCAGTCACAGCACATAAAAGAGAAGCTTCTGCCCGGTTCGCGACCAGTGGGCACGGCGGAGGCGTTGGAACCATACGGCTAACAAATCCGTTCCTGTTTTTTGTCCAGGTAAGAGACAAACAGCCTGTTTACTCTTACCGCAGTGACAATGTGTGCCTACTGCTTCTGCCGTGCCCACGGCCGTTAGTTACGCTCCTTACAGCAATGTATCATTGTTTTGTTGACGTGCTTGCTATGTGTGGTGACGTAGAACCAAACCCAGGTCCTTCGACACAGGAAATGCTGCAAACAATAATGGAAGATCTTAAACAGCTGAAACAAAATACAAGCTCTACTAACACGAGACTGTCTGCTATCGAAAAGAAGCTAGACGATATTTCCTCAACGGTTACTGACTACACCTCTAAAGTAGAATCACTGGAAAAAACTGTCGACAGTCTACTTATGAAAGTAGACGACCTAGAGAATAGAAGCAGGCGGAACAACCTAATTGTGTTTGGCGTTAAGGAAACCGAGGACGAAACGCCCCAAGACCTTGAGAACATGGTCTGCAAGGATGTTCTTCTGGACCGGTTGAAAATTTCGGATGTGGCTATTGAGCGTATCCACAGAATAGGGAAGCCAGCTGAGGACAAATGCAGACCAGTTATCTTTAAGCTAGTTGACGGGAGGGTCAAAGAGAGAATTCTCAAAAGCTGTAGAAATCTGAAAAACTCAGGCTATAGTATATCTGAGGACTTCTCCCCTCGCGTTCAGTCAATACGAAAGAAGCTTTGGGAAAGTGCGAAAGAGCAAAGGTTGAAAGAAGAGAAGGTCATGCTCAAGTTTGACAAAATTAAAATAAACGGCAAACTGTATCGATGGGACGACGCCCGCAATGAAAGAGTTCCCTGCGCTCCAAAGTGATGGTCTGTTTCCAAACTCGTGTCCGCACAAAGTAACACACAGAGCTCAGGAGCACTAAGAACACAGACATCCTTGAATTCCTTTTCCGTGCTTAACATTAATGCTAGAAGCATAGTAAATAAATTCGACGAACTTGAAAGCCTCCTCTTCACACACGATCCTGACGCTGCTGTTCTGACAGAAACATGGCTTCATGATGCAATTCCGAATGATGCAGTTATCACATCCGATCAATACGAAATCGTTCGTCGCGACCGCACTTCAAGAGGGGGCGGTGTCGCTATTCTGATAAAGAAAGGCATTGACTATACGCTGATACCGCATCACACCAACACTGAAATGGTTTGGGTTGTTCTCCGTCTTCTTCAGCTTAGTCTTTTAATAGGTGTTATTTATCGACCACCGAATGCTGATACTTCTGTACTGGACAACTTGCACGACTTTTTAAATGAACATACAAAGCGCTATAGCCATGTTATCGTATGCGGCGATTTTAACTTGCCAAACATCAACTGGGATTCCCTGTGCGATCAAACTTTGTGTGCTAACTCGGATGCTTTGCTCAGCATTGCTTTCAACTATAACTTAAACCAGGTTGTTCAGAAACCTACGCGCATTACAGAAAATGCCAGTTCTCTTCTTGACCTAGTATTTATATCGGACCCTGTTAGTCAATTGGGCTTTTCGACAGATGTCTTTCCCGGAATATCAGACCATGAAGCGGTGCTCTTTAAAAGCGAATTGCTGCGACCAGTAATTGTTCATCAGGCAGGAAAAGTGTTTCGCGACTTCAACAATGCTCAGGATGAAAGCGTTCTAGATCAGCTTGAACTTACGTATGAATCCTTTGCCGAAAAATACACTGATGGGCGTACAAGTGTGAACGACTTGTGGTTAGAATTCAAAAGTACGGTTCATCAATGTATCAACAAGTACGTGCCGCTTAAACATAAGAAGCTGAAAATGGCGTGTCCCTGGATAACACGCGAGATCATACAGTTAAAACGTCGCGTGAAGCGCTTATCAAGGACAAGCAATAAAGTTGGTGGTGCTTTGCCGGCTCTTCGGGCTGAACTGCGTTCAAAAATAAAATCTTCACGGTACCACTTTTTTAATGTCAAGATGCACAATTTTCTAAAAACTGACCCCCAAAAGTTCTGGAGGCATCTGTCACAGAAAAAAGACCCGGTTAACAAACTTCTCCTTAACAACACAGTTGTTACCGACTCCCTCTGCTTAGCGACTGCCTTCAATGAGCACTTTTCTTCTGTATTCCTGAGTAACAGCAACTCAGTCTCCGAATCTCGAACTAGCCATTTCAATCTGCCAGACCTAATTATTAACGAGGAGGGTATTGTTTCGGCTCTATTGGAGTTGAACACAAAAAAATCCTCTGGACCAGACGATATCCCTAACGCTTTTCTGTACAGATATGCTGAGTGGTGCGCTAAATACCTTTTCATTATTTTTACTGAAAGTCTCAGGACAGGAGAAATTCCAAACGATTGGAAAACAGCAAAGGTGGTACCCATTCACAAATCAGGAGACAAGCTTTGCGTGAAGAATTACAGGCCAATTTCTTTGTTATGTACGTCCAGTAAAGTATTAGAACATTTTATTTTCAAGCACATAAGTTCATTCCTAGAGGGAAGCGGTTTTTTTATTGAAAGCCAGCATGGGTTTCGGCAAGGCTTGTCGACAGTGACGCAGCTTATTCATATTACAAATGAAATTATGATGTCGCTAGACAATAATGGACAGGTAGATTTAATTTTCATTGACTTCGAAAAAGCGTTTGACCGGGTATCGCATGGCAATCTTTTGTTAAAAATAAGGTGGTGGTTAAATAATCGGCAAGTAGTACAATGGTTAGATTCCTACCTTACACAGCGGCATCAGTTTGTTCAAATATCTGAATCTAATTCCACAAAAGCGCCAGTACTTTCAGGAGTTCCCCAGGGCTCAGTCCTTGGGCCGCTTCTCTTCCTTATTTATTTGAACGACCTGTCCTTCAACTCACGCATACGCTGTCGGTTCTTCGCCGACGACTGTGTTATATACCATAGTATCACATCAGTCGAAGACCAGGCACTCCTAACCGACTACTTAACAGCAGTTTCCAGCTGGTGTTGTACTTGGCAAATGGGTATAAACAGTTCAAAATGTGGAAAAATGACAATAACACGAAAGAAACAACCGCTCCAATGCACATACAAAATCAAGGGCCTTCCGATCAACTCAGTGACTCAGGTGAAATATCTTGGGATAACCATGACATCCAACCTGAACTGGAGCGTACACATCCAGTCCATTGTCTCAGCAGCGTCCAAAAAACTTCGGTTTTTAAAGCACCGCCTAAAGCATTGCATGAGCAAAACTAAACTGACAGCATACACATCACTTGTGCGTCCAGTGCTCGAATACGCCGACGCTGTATGGGATCCGCACACAAAAACGGATATAAAAATTCTTGACGGCGTCCAGAGGAAAGCACTCCGGTTTATTTACCACGCTTATGGTCGGCAGGTCTCGGTATCTGATTTGCTCAACAGATCTGGGCTTCCCACGCTTGAATCCCGTCGAAAGCAGCACCGACTAAAAATGTTGTTCAATATCATACATAATAAAACAAAACTGAATTTTCAGAGTTACATGCAATACAACACAACACGCCCCACCCGTAACAAACACGAACGGACTATCTTGATGCCACGATGCCGAACAAAGGAATATTCTTGTTCCTTCTTTCCACGCACCATTTCCGAATGGAACCGACTGCCAAGCGATATCACCAACCTGGTATCTCCAGAATCTTTTTTGTCTGCTGTTTCGGCTCATGTATCGCAGTAGCGCGTCTAGTACACAGTGTACTTCGATTTTCTTGTTTTTATTCTGTTCACTTAGTCTGTTTGACGTCGGATGATTTGCCTGTACTTTTTTGCTTCCCGTTGGTCTTACTGAATTTTGTTCTCGTACTGTAATCGCCCTTTGTTGCTGTTATTTGGTTGTTACTACTTTGTATTTTTTTTTCTTTTTTTTTGTGCACTCCTGCCTTGACCGCCAAAGGGCAGTCGGCAGTATTTATGAAATAAATAAAATAAATAAATGAGAGAAGCCAACAGCCACAGAAACCAACGGGAACAGGAGATTTTTAATTTTTATTTATTTATTTTGTGGTGTTGATCAATTTATATTACTGAATATGTTATCGCTTAAAGCTAATTGATTAGCTTTAAGCGATAACATATTCAGTAATATAAATTGATCAACACCACAAAATAAATAAATAAAAATTAAAAATCTCCTGTTCCCGTTGGTTTCTGTGGCTGTTGGCTTCTCTCATATTTATAACGAGCCCCTCATTCCCCTTTCCTCGTCTGCTATATATAGGTTGCGAAAGCATGAAGTACTTGACTGCGCACACAAATATATAGCGAAGTATACGCTTCGTTAAACGAAACATATTTATTTGACTCGACGTTTCGATCGGAAGACCGATCTTCTTCAGGAGTGATTTTACTTTGTTAATGCATCCCCTTTTATAGAGGTGGGTACAGAACAGGTAAGTTAGAAACACAAAGCACATAGCAGAAAAATACACATAAAAAATTATTAGAGGCAGTGCGACTCACACGAAAAAAAAGGAGAGTGCGAGGAACAGGAAGAAAATACAACGTCCAGATGCGGCCTCTTCTTCGTTAAGCACCACAGGCTTGCTTATTGACAGACGTGTCCAGGTGCGTGGCCGTGCAGCAACTTTCTCCTGGCCGCGAGGGCAGAAAAAAAAATAAAAAATAAAATCTGACCTTTCAACAGAGAGAGCAGGGAAGAAACCTCGGAAAAAAAAAGTGAAATAGGAAAAAGAAAACCTTTGAAGCAGTGCTTTTTCTTCGCACCCAGCAATAATGCACCCACACCTGGTTGAGCGGAAGTATTGGAAGGAATGTAAAAATTGTAAGCTTACATTTAAAAAGGAAAAAGAAAAAAAGAATGTGGCGTTCGCGGGACCACAAGGTGAGCAGACCCGGGGGGGGGGGGGAGGTAAGGCACAAATATGGCATGCTGAAAGGGGTATGACCTCAGACGACAGGGTCAGCGTTGCTTTGTTTAATTTCGTAGGCCTCTGACCTCGGAATAGAGGTGAGGGTGCCGTAGGTTTCATTAATGCCATTTTGCACTGTGTTAAATTTAAAAATAAAATATGATTCTCGTTGCTCACGCTCACGAGTGTTTTTGAAGCCACTCTGTAGTATTGTTACTCAAGGATGAAATTACGTCAAGGATGAAATGAAAGTAAGTGGCGAGGTGAATGGCACGTGATCATTTCGAAAGGAGGAAAAGGGGGCGATAAAACGATACCAAAAAGGGGTTGATCTGGTGAAAATAACAAGAACACCAACAAGGGTAAAGACACATATCGGAGAGGCAGCTGGCGTGTATCGGGACTAATGCCCAAGAAAAGCGATTTCTTTTATGCGAAGCATATTACTAGAGCTACACTACAGCCCGTCGAGCGCGGCGGTGGAGCTACCATTGACCTTTAGCGTGACCACGTGACACCACGTGCCAACATGACGTCACAGCAGAGGAGAGATGGGCTGCCGGCTCGCGCGGCGGCTGACCACGTGACAACATGACGTCACAGCAGAGGAGAGATGGGCTGCCGGCTCGCGCGGTCGGCCGCGGCGGTGGAGGCTCCACATCAGAGGCGCTGCAGCTGACCACGTGACGCTACAGCAGCGGTATAACCTCCTGAGACCCGAGTGAATTTGAGTGCACAAAAACTTTGTAGGGTTTCAGAATAAGCTGGTAGGAGTACAAAGGTGAAAAGTGAGAGATATTTTCTCAACAGTACTAATAGTTTCAGCTCAGCACGATGTCCAATATATTGGACACTAGGACTCTAGCCGTATTTTCCCACCCAGTGGGCATGTCACAAAATACTTCAGAAAAAGCTGTGAAAGTTGTGCGAAAAAATACTCTATTATGACAAAAGTCAAAGTAGCAAAATATACGTCAACTGAATAAAAAAGTTTCGCTGTGCTCACTTGCTGTGTGCCTTTTCGAAGCATCATCTGTCTTTTGTTATGCAGAACTGCTGACATTTTGTGCAAGAACACTTTGTTTTCATGGTGCACCCCTCAAACCTGCAGCGCGCAGCGTTAGCTGCGTCAGACAGCCTTGGGAAATGGTAGACACTTTTGTTGGTCTCTCCTCGTCGAGCTTGCTTTGATGGTGGGTTCCACTCAACTTCACTGTCACTCTCTGTTTCTTGCTGTTTTTTTTCCTTGACGTTTCTTGCTTCTTGACGTTTCTTGGGTTTCTTGCTGTTTTTGGATCGACAATAGTGTCGTCGTCGCTGTCCGATAGGTCAATGTGTGATGTGTTGGAGGCCGCCGCGGTGGCTCAGTGGTCAAGGTGCTCGGCTGCTGACCCAAAAGACGCGGGTTCGATCCCGGCCGCGGCGGCTGGAATTTCTGTGGAGGAGAAATTCTAGAGGCCCGTGTACTGTGCGATGTCAGTGCACGTTAAAGAACCCCAGGTGGTCGACATTTCCGGAGCCCTTCACTACGGCGTCTCTCATAGCCTTAGTTGCTTTGGGACGTTAAACCCCATAGACCAACTAAACCAACCAACTGATGTGTTGGCTTGTCCAATTCTTTGTAAAACTGCTTCAGCCGTCTCATCAGGAACGCGAGGCCTGTCTCCTACAACGAAAAAGACGTTATTTCGTCCCCAGCCGTTAAATACCAGCAGTATTCGTTTACAGTTATTGCGAAAGCCATCTCAAAAGCGCGGTCAAAATAACCGGGCTGAGTCCCAGCGTCCAACGTATTGGACACGTGAAATCAGATTGAAAGCACAGAAAAGTTAGGTCATGTAGAGTTACAATTATGATATCTACATGTTTTCTGTTCTATTTTTGTTGATATCCAACAAAATTTACGCGTTCAAAGTAGGTAAAATCGTAGAAACAACACTTACTTCTCCGGCAGGTGCCATAGAACGCCGCGCCGCTGAACGCAGCCGTTTTCAAAGTGTTTTGGCGGGAAAATGAGCAGTTTAATTTTAAAAAAGATGCACAGATGGCGCCACCAGTTGTCCAATGTATTGGACAAGCGGGTTTTATGAAGATGAATCTTTCGGCGCGGGAGTACTGGCTTAAAAGCTAATGTCCAATATATTGGACACATTGCCATACACGGGTCTCAGGAGGATAAAGCTGAGCTTGCCTCAGCTTTCCAATGTACTTTCCATGGGTGCCAAGAATGCTGTTGTAGCCGGTGCTGGGGCAGCGGTTGTACACTCTGCATTGAATTCACCGATGATCACGTATATAGCTGCCACGGCAATCCGTAATTGCTACACTTCTAGTGGTTGTATTAAAATGACCAAGTATTCAACCAAGGAAAGCCATGTATTACCAAGCCTAGCCATCAATATGCTTCGCATCTGACTAGGCTTAACCTTAGCTAAGCCTCAGCCTTTTTTTTTTTCCTCCATGACGTGAGCCCAACATGCAGCTGCGAGGGGAAAACAGCGGCGCGGGGTTGTACCGTACAAAGGGTGTCCCCACCCTGAAAGCGGAGGCGAGCGGGTATCCAGGGGTGGTATTCTGCCGGTGTCGCCTTTTGCGACATGTCGCATATGGGCGGGGGCCTAAAAAAGTGCTTACAGATGCTCGAAGAAACGGAAAAAGCCGCCGGCACTTTCGTCTGCGGTGCATTCATTCACTCCGAGAAGCGACAATTTACCACTGCTGATTCACTAGCAGCAGTAGTTTCGTATCTTTTATAGCAAGAATATTTGCCATCACATGACGTCTAATGTTCAAAAAAATATTTGCAAATTTAATATAAACTCGCTTTACTTCATTTAAGTCTATAAAACACCGCGAAAAAGCTCCAAATCTATTTTGTTTCGTTCCGGACGGTTGTGCTAGGTTTCGGCTGCGTTTCGGGCAGTTGCAGACGGTAGCAGTGTAGCTGGAGGTGCCATTAGGCTTGCGCGCTCCAGAATCGAGAGCGTATCTAAAAAACTAGGCTGAATTGCAGCTTAAACTTTATCGTCGAAGCAAGGTAAGTCATAGCGAAAAGTAACAACACCAGTAGTTGCCGGTAAACATGCCGACCGGAATCGCAAGGACTGCTGAATTGGCTGAAGCGGGCGGCTCTCGCTTGAAAGGACGTCGCCATGTTTTCACGCCAAGGGCGCAAAAGCCGCAACTGCCGATTGCGTTCGTACGCTAACGGTAGCCCGTCGCCCGCGCGAATCGCTTCAGCGCATTCCGTTGTTCGACTAAGCGTAGTAGATTGGGGCACGTCACGACGACGTAGCAGGAAGGCGGATCCGTGTTGTCACGCCGCCGTCACCGCGGCTCGAGCCAATCAGCGAAGTGCGACTGCGACATGTCGCAAAAGGCGACACCGGGGGTGGTATTCTGCCGGTGTCGCCAAGGGAGTGACACTCTCATAGAGCCAATGGGGACGTTTTTTTTAGAAGGCGATGGTGGCGGCACCTGGGAGAGGCGGTAAACGCATCAAAAATCCAATATGGCGGCGCGCGTTTAGGCGGCTGGTTGTGGCCGGTTGCTCGCGCTACAGTGCACTGTACCCGCGCGTTCCTGGTGCTGGCGGCCGCTAGCTCGATCCAAGCTTTGTAAATAGTGGTGATTAACTGATCCCGCGCTGCATTCACGCTTGATTTCCTAAGTACTTACGGAATCTGCTCACTCGCTTCTGTATTTCGATGTGTCTGTTGAATAGCATGGTGTATGGTGGCGAGCGGCGCGACTGCTTAGCAGCTGCGCTCGATCGAGAACGAAAAGCGTAAATCGTTTTTGTACAAAGAACAATTTATTAAAAGAACATCAGCAGTGACAATCGATGTGCAAAAAGTGATTTTAAGTATGAGTGACATTGCAGTATCAGTAACAGGCATCCCAAAAATCAAAATAAAAAAAAACGCCATTATGTAAACCTAGCAGTCATGAGCGCACAGAGAATATATAGGGGATAAAAAAAGGTATCAAGGTACAGTATACATAATAAAATGCTACATGACTGAATATACGTTTGTACGCGACTTCGTAAGAGATTCAAGTAAATAGCAGGGAAGTAAAACATCTGACATGTATTGAAACGCATCAGTCTGTGGCTATGAATAAACACACGCAGAGAAAGGCAGAGAAAATTTTCAACCTTTGACTCGTGTAGAAGAAATCACAGTGCGTTGGGCTAGGGACAACATATTATGCTGCAGTGCTAGTTCTTAGTATAAAGACTCCAAGAAAAGCTCACTGTGTGACTCGGCATGACGCCAATGACGCTGCTGCAGTGCGAATGTCGCCGACGTCGCCGTTTTCGCTTGCGCGGCTGACCGTGCGTCGTCTGCTTGTCGTCTGCTGCCGCGTTACCCGCGTCGTCATCTTCGCAACTAATTTCTTTGATGTCTTATTTTTAATACCTATGGCTGGTTATAATTTAGTTCATAAGCATGTTTTTATTATTGATAGTGGTCGAAAAATTTCACTTTTATTAGGCTTAACTGCAGCCCCGTTTACCGCCGATACCAGGATCGCTGCAATCGTTTCGACCGGGGCGCCACCCTCGGCGCGGACGCGCAACTTGCAACATGCCACAGCCCTGGTGTCGCCTTTTGCGACATGTCGCATATGGGCGGGGCCTAAAAAAGTGCTTACAGATGCTCGAAGAAACGGAAAAAGCCGCCGGCACTTTCGTCTGCGGTGCATTCATTCACTCCGAGAAGCGACAATTTACCACTGCTGATCCACTAGCAGCAGTAGTTTCGTATCTTTTATAGCAAGAATATTTGCCATCACATGACGTCTAATGTTCAAAAAAACATTTGCAAATTTAATATAAACTCGCTTTACTTCATTTAAGTATATAAAACACCGCGAAAAAGCTCCAAATCTATTTTTGTTTCGTTCCGGACGGTTGTGCTAGGTTTCGGCTGCGTTTCGGGCAGTTGCAGACGGTAGCAGCTGTGTAGCTGGAGGTCCCATTAGGCTTGCGCGCTCCAGAATCGAGAGCGTATCTAAAAAACTAGGCCGAATTGCAGCTTAAACTTGATCGTCGAAGCATGGTAAGTCATAGCGAAAAGTAACAACAACAGTAGTTGCCGGTAAACATGCCGACCGGAATCGCAAGGACTGCTTAATTGGCTGAAGCGGGCGGCTATCGCTTGAAAGGACGCCGCCATGTTTTCACACTAAGGGCGCAAAAGCCGCAACTGCCGATTGCGTTCGTACGCTAACGGTAGCCCGTCGCCCACGCGAATCGCTTCAGCGCATTCCGTTGTTCGACTAAGCGTAGTAAATTGGGGCGACGTCACGATGACGTAGCAGGAAGGCGGGTCCGTGTCGTCACGCCGCCGTCACCGCGGCTCGAGCCAATCAGCGAAGAGCGAATGCGACATGTCGCAAAAGGCGACACCGGGAGAATACCACCCCGGGAGAATACCACCCCAGGCGTCCTAACCATGTATGTACAGTCTTTGTCAAAAGTTACCAGGCTGCATGGTTTGCTTCTAGCTCGTACAGTGGAGCCCTTACAGCTTCCCTGAAGCTGAAATGGTCGTTAAAGGTAAGGAATGGGGGTCTTCTTACCTTCCAACATCTTTTGATCTTTAGGAAAGCCACAAGGGCTCCAGTATACAAGCTAGAAGCAAACCACTCAGCCTGGTTACTTTTGACAAAGGCTGTACATATTACTGCATGCCCTGGAATATCTATGATCAGAGGTATTATCGGTATTAGTTCTGTATGACCTCCTTGCCTGCACTCCTCCCTTCGCAATCGGGTTACCCCTGGGTGGATAAGATCATGCCCTTCTTCAAATGCATAGCTTAGATGGCGCATCGAGCGCCCGATACCTAGGGTAGCGGGCGCGCATCAAGTCACCCATGGAAGCCACCTTACCGATACCCGAAAGTGAAGCCACCGAAAGTAGGCGGCCTTGTTCCGGAAGTTAGCCTTTGTCCCTCAGCACGGTTTTTCAGTTATAGTTTTGTTTTCCCACTTAGCATTTCGTGTTTTCGCCGTTCTCCTCTTTTCCCATGGCAAATGCCTACCTGTAGCGCCATCAACTGAGCGAGGAGACGAGCAAAATCTTCGAGAAAGACGTTTCAAAAATAATGGTCCATTGTATCGCAATGGGACGACACTAGCAGACGACGTCGCTACACACAACAGGTATGGAGCCTCGTCTGCTCAGACAGGCTCAGCTCTGTTATGCTATCCATGGGGAATAATTATAAGAAAGAATATGTGGAAGCCTTCACCAGGCAGCTGACCTTGCAGTGACCATTTTACCGAACTATGTTTAGACCGAACTGGAGCGAGGGTTAGGCTACTATCTGGTGAGTGTGTTCGGTTGGTTCACAACAGCGCCTCCAAAAGGTATGGTACTGCTTTTTCGACGAAGCGTGTCATGTACTGTTTTGTATTGTAGCAAGTTAAGCCTGAATGGGCTTTTATTCGTGGTACTTGATGCAGTTGATTTCTAAAAGCGCTTCTCACGCGCACTGCAGCATTCGTGTTTCTTGCCAGTCGTTCCTCTCACACTGTGCCTTTTCTTTGATACAGAAAATTCAGTTTTAAGATGACCTAGCCTCATCGTCATTCCACTACTTCTCCTTGCCCGTGTAAAGGCGGAGGGGCGGCTTCTGCTTCGCCTGTACACTAATACTTTGTGCCCGGCAGCTCTCACACTTCGACCCTTCTTTCTCGGGCAGCTGTCCGCACTGTGCGGAGAAGTCTTCGGACATCTATCACATAGTGTGGGCCTGCCCCTCCAACCCTGCTATCCCCCCTCACCCCAACCCAACCCGGGAGGACTGGGAGGCGACCCTGCTCGGCTGCTCTGGCCTGCAGGCCCAACGGGCCTTGGTCGCGCGAGCCCGGGCGGCGGCCGACGCCACTGGATCTTGCGGATGATGGCGTCTATTAGCGCACGGGATTTTACACGGCCGCTGTCGTTCACCAGGAAATGCACGTTGATGGACTCTCTTTTCGAGCCCCGAATTCAATGCGAGCCGAGGAAGTAGTGATAGCGCTTGCTGCCGCCCACGCCAATTCGAGAATCATCATTACGGACTCCCGAAAAGCATGTGATCATTACTTGGCAGGGGAGATCTCCCCGTTAGCTGCTTGCATTCTAAGACGGACTGCCACTGATCCAACACCCAAAAGAATCATTTGGGCTCCTGGCCATCAGGGCTTACGAGGTAATGAGGCGCGGCTGCCCGAGCGCTTATTCACCGTGCTCCTCATCCCAGCTCTTCTGGCTCGGAGACTAACCGCTGCTGCGATTCAGGGAAATAATAACGCATTATAGCGACAACCACCGCCTTTTTCCGCCCCTGAAAAGGGGCTGAGTAAGACGGAGGAGCGAACTTTAAGGCGCCTGCAGACAGGTACTCTACTCTGTCCTGCAATCTTAAAGCATTACGATCCTAACACGGATGGGCGATGCCCGCACTGTGGGGAGACCTGTGATATCTTCCACATGGTGTGGGCATGTACTCAAAATTTCCACCTCCCCCCTTCCCCTACCCCTTCCAGAGAGGCATGGGAGACTGCCCTCCTCAACTGCTCCTCGCTTGAGTCCCAAAGGGCTCTGGTGAAACGGGCGAGAGACGGGGTATTGTCATGCGGTGTCCCGGACTAGGGGCGCCGACCATGTAGCGGGGCCACTCTGTGGCTCCCAAACCCTATTGCAGCAATTAAAAGTTTTCACCACCACCACGCCACTGGGTTCCCGAACTAGGGACCTCCACGTAGTGCTTGTAAGGGCTGGCCCCCTCTGGGTCAGCTCATACCACGGTGTAAGATTCTTACACCGTGGCTCATGCATAACCTCCGGAAGTGTATGTGTACATAAATGTTTTCCACCACCACCACCGGCAGGGTGAGACCTGCGAGCCTGTTCGGTTTCTCTGAAATTACAGGGTTCTGCACACAATTGCTCACATTTCTCGCGTTCAGCTTACTTGTTCCTTTCATATAACAGCAGATATTGCACGAGAACAACGCAAAAAAATGCAGGGGCACTTTGACTGTCTAAAGTGCGTAGAGGCGAAAGCGTTTTCTGCACCACTTTGCCTATGTGAAAGTGGTGACGTCACACATAATTGACGACGAAGTAATGACAAATTACTAATTAAGGACTAAATTCTAATTAACTGCTAATTAATGACGCTTAAGCTAAGCTTCGCCTTTAGGAGTGGAACGCGACAGCGTGTTGTAGCGCTGCCAGGCAGTCCACGGAACGCCACCATCCGTTCGGCGTGATGCCTTGCCAAGTGCGTCCGCAGATCTTTTTCCAGGGGGGGGGGGGGGGGGGGGGACGGCACCCGATGTCTGGGGATGGGGGAGGCGGTAGGTTTGTAGTTGTTTTCTACTAGGGCATAAGCAATATCCGTAATTCCAGGGGGGGGGGGGGGGGGGGGGGAGGACGGCACCCGATGTCTGGGGATGGGGGAGGCGGTAGGTTTGTAGTTGTTTTCTACTAGGGCATAAGCAATATCCGTAATTCCAGGGGGGGGGGGGGGGGGGGGACGGCACCCGATGTCTGGGGATGGAGGAGGCGTTAGGTTTGTAGTTGTTTTCTACTAGGGCATAAGCAATATCCGTAATTCCAGGGGGGGGGGGGGGGGGGGGCGTTGGCCCCCCCTTGCCCCCCCTTCCGGACGCCCATGTGCCTTGCCCTTGAACGCAGCGCTTTCTAAGGAAAGGAAATGGCATCTCGGTGAACACCCGAACCGAACCGTAAAGGAAGGGAGGAACGCCACCACCCGTTCGGCGCGATGCCTTGCCCTTTGAACGCAACGCTTTCTGAGGAAAGGAAATGGCGCAGTCTGTCATCTCGGTGAACACCCGAACCGAACCGTAAAGGAAGGGAGGAACGTCACCACCCGTTCGGCGCGATGCCTTGCCCTTTGAACGCAACGCTTTCTGAGGAAAGGAAATGGCGCAGTCTGTCATCTGGGTGAACACCCGAACCGAACCGTAAAGGAAGGGAGGAACGCCACCACCCGTTCGGCGCGATGCCTTGCCCTTTGAACGCAACGCTTTCTGAGGAAAGGAAATGGCGCAGTCTGTCATCTCGGTGAACACCCGAACCGAACCGTAAAGGAAGGGAGGAACGTCACTACCCGTTCGGCGCGATGCCTTGCCCTTGAACGCAACGCTTTCTGAGGAAAGGAAATGGCGCAGTAATTCTCTGTCGTCTCGGTGAACACCCGAACCGCACCGCGAAGGAAGGGAGGAACGCCACCACCCGTTCGGCGCGATGTCTTGCCCTTGAACGCAACGCTTTCTGAGGAAAGGAAATTACGCAGTAATTCTCTGTTATCTCGGTGGACACCCGACCGACCCGAACCGCACAGTAAAGAGAGAAACGCTACCACCAATTCGGCGAGATACCTTGCCCTTTGAACACAACGCTTTTTGAGGAAAGGAAATTCTGTCATCTCGGTGGACGTCCGAACCGCACCGTACAGGAAGGGACGAAGTGGGAGTGAAAGAAGAAAGAGAATCTCGGTGGTCACCTGTCAAAACGCGGACAAATCTGCCGACACGGCTGCTAACGGCAGTATGAGGCATTAAAGGCTTTCGCTTTAAAAACTGAGAACGAAAGGGCGACAGACGCGACTTTTTGCATTGAAATACCCAGCAGACACCCGACTTCCGGGACAAGCTGTCCAACTTCCGGTGGCTTCACTCGCGCTCGTCTCGGAAAGCGGGAACGCGGCATCCAGAGTGGCGTATAAACTAAGTGCGGGCATGCCGTGTTGATATTTGAGTCAGACGCATTCGCATGTTGTTATTCGTAGCAAGTTGTTGCTGGCGGGTGTGTTTTTTTTTTTTTTCCGTTTCAATAGTCTTGAGCCTGACGCCAAGCGTGCCTGACGCTGCGAGTCTCAACGTAAGTACGCCAAGTCTCCTGTGCATGTGCGTAAAGTTCACGACGCCGCTCTAACGTTGCTGGAGGCCTTTGCACCACGTTGACGCTGTTATGCCGTGACAGGTATCTCAACGACGACTTTCAAAGGACACCTCCCCTAATGAAATAGAGGCCGCTTATTTGAGTGGAATGCAATTTGTAATACCAGCACGGAGTGTTAGGTTAGCTGTGTGTCAAGCCGACGTTGCGCAGTTCTTGGAGCTCGCTACAGGTGACCCTCCTCTGTGGCCCCCTGCGCGGCAGTTTTAAATCCTTGCAGGCACGCATTTGCTCGGGCGACCGAGCTCCGACTGTCTAAAGCCAGCGTCGCTCCGGCGCCCTAGCTTACCCGAACGCCAGGCCTGACGCGGCGCGAACGCCACGGCGGCAGTCATGGAGTACGCCGTAGTTGGGACGAACGCCTCCCCAGACGAATTCGAAACGCCCGATTGGAAAACGATTGTTTCTTACCGTAATCAGGACCCCAAAGCTGTGTCATTAACAGCTCAGAGAAGTCAAATAAGCAGACCGAAAAGCCGAAGAAGAAACCTTTCCCTCCGCTCCATCCTAAGAAACCGCTTCGACGACTACCGGAGGAAGACTATAAAATCATCTACAGACCAACGGGTGGCGTAGACATCACGCGCTACACCGAGAAATCCATCAGGCAAGGGGGTCCGCAGAACTTTTTCCAGGGGGGGGGCACCTGATGTCCGGGAATGGGGGAGGCGGTAGGTTTGTTGTTTTCTACTAGGGCATAAATAATATCCGTAATTCCAGGGAGGGGGGGGGGGGGGGGGCAACCGCCCCCCCTTGCCCCCCCTTCCGGACGCCCATGGGCAAGCTATCGCATCAGCGAGCGGCACTACCGCGACCGAGGCTGATAAAGACCAATCTAGAACAAACTGTACAAAGAATGTGTTCACCGTATTGACGCCGGAGCAGACAAACGCACTACGCTACGTCGCAGTCAAGCAAATCAAGATAGAAGGCAAGGACATCATCATGACGTCATACATCGCCCCTCTGGACAAGGCCTTGCAGGGCATCATCTACTGGGCTTACGATGGCGAAACTCAGCAAGAAATGATGACAGAATTTCGAAAAGAAACCCAGAAATCCAAGCACGAACCATGGGAAGAACATCAAAGTCCCTCCTGCTCCACTTCGATGTGGACGAATTGCCAGATAGCATCGTATACTTCGGAGTCCTGTACCCAGTCTACCCCTTCATTCCAAAAGTAGAGGCATATACGAACCGGCGAAGAGTCGGACACAGAAGAGACGTATGTCCCAAGCCACTGCAACAACGGTGCCCGTACTGCGGCAACCAGCACCTCAAGGAAGAAATCTGCGACCCAGTCTGCATTGTCTGCGGAGAAGGGCACCGCACAGGCGATAACAGCTGCAAGAAAAGATTTCAACGACCCCACACTAAAACGTCGGAGCACCAGTCAAGATCCAAATCCCGGACCAGCGACGACCCAACATCCACCCAAAGGAAGGACCGCTCGAGCTCCTTCCCGCCCTTGGACAGCGGACGCAGCAGCAGCCGCAATGGGCGCAGCAGCCGCAATGGAGGTGACAGCAACACCAGCAGCCGGATGCAGAGCCCCGGTCCGAAACAGGTGAGCTGGGCGGGAGTGGCCTACAAGCCACCCTGTACTGTGACATCACTGGCGTGTCGGCGTGTCAAGCTGGTTGGGCGCACGCTGGCGTTGGCAGTGCAGGGGAAAACTGGAAATTGGAAAGAGAGGACTGTTGGTGATGCATGCCCCTGTAAGGACGTTGTGCCCCGCAGCAACGTTCCGGCAGCAGATTCTTTCATCAGGCTGGGTCGGCCGGCACTCGCCACATGAGCAGCTGTCAGCGGAAGCATCACATGACAGTTGTGTCACAAATGCATGCACGAGAAATGACTCAAGTAGTCACTTCTCCGAGTTCAGACCGCCTCCATGCTGCAGGTGACGCGGCCTGTTGTGTGACTCGGCTGGCTCGCACAGCGGTGGATCATACCTGAAAGGCGACTCGTTCAGTCCAAAGTCTTCTAAAGACTTGCTGGTCTCGGAAAAACTGTTCTCCGCGCTTTCAGTCATGTCGACAGCGCGGCTCAGGGTAATTGCGATATCTTCGGGGACTTCACAGCGCGGCGAACATGCCAGTATGTCACAGTCAATACCGCACGAAGGCACCTCCCTGGTTTCGGCTTTTCGGTTTCGTGTTTTGCGTTTTTTGCTGTTTAAAAATTATTTTAGTGTTGCTTTTGAAAACCTTGTATCGTGCACATTACAGGAGGTTCTAAGGAACACAAAACAGCCATTAACTTAAAATGGCTGAAAAATCGCCGGAGTTGCCCTTTAACGTTGCACCAATATGTGCTGATGACAGTAAACTTGGAAACTGACATCACATACATCATGATGTACTGTCAGGGACTAAAGTCTCCAGGACATGCCATTGGGAACCGAAGCTGATAGCTCTGTGATTAGCCGCGGGATGGAGACCACACTTGTCGAGGTGAAAGTAAGACTCGCATGCTGTAATGTGTGCTAGTGATAGCAGGTAATCACTAACAAGGCAGCCATTAGTCAAAATCGCTTGTCGCCCGTGCTCACGAATTTGGCCCGCTTAGTACATACATGAGGGTCCTTGTGAGGTCTGTCCTTAGCTTGGGGCACTTACCAGTGTTTGGTGGAGGCCATGGTAAAAGAATTGAAAAGCTAATTTGTTTTTAGGTGGTGCTGACCTCGCTGGTAACACAGAGGACAAATATTTTAAAAACGTTGTGCCTCTCCTGCTCCATCTTTTGGAGCATGATAGCACATGTTATCTGTATTGGTCAAACTGTCCCCGAGGCTGTTATTTGCCAGTTTTCCATGAGTACCTGTTCATAAAAATACAGATGTAAATGTGCTGCATATGGTCGTGTGTGCTGTGTGCACAAACCTAGTTCCATCATTTGCCTTTTCAGAGGGAATCCTGCCCCTGTGAGCTGTGTGGTGCGGAGCCGTGCATATCTGTGCGGTGCGGACGTTTGTTTCGGTGTTCTTCAGATTGCGTGGTGACCGGGACCGAGCTGACTGACGACTGCAGGAGCAACGTGACTGCGTCAAATGGATGAGTTCATTCCGTTAATATTTTGAAAGTACGGTTTGCGCAAGAGCAGAATTTTTGTCAGTGATGTAACGGCCGGGTTTATTCATGTTGGCAGCTAGGATTGTCAGCACTCATAGTTAACTATTTTAGAAAGGTAGTTATTCCTTTTCTAGGTGATCAGCATTTGCGGTAGGCAGAATTTTATTTCGGCACGTTTGCAAGTGTTTTTTTTTTTTGAGCCTGTATATATTCTAGCATTTTGTGGTAGCTGTAATCGAGTGCTGGTAAGATAGTCAAACAACTGAAGGTTAAATGCAAGGAGTGTGAGGAGGCTGAAGGCGCGGATTTTATGTGCAAATGTTGTTTATTAAGTGCACGCCTGGACAGGGTTGACCATAAGGACACCAAACTAGCATTACGTATGGGTGCTCTAGAAAGAGAGCTACAGGTGGAGAGGGCAAAGAAGTGAAAACGTCAAGAAACAGCTTGGTCAGTTGGAGTCAAAAATGGCTGACACCGCCATTGGAAGCCACACTGACGGACATTCCAGCGCCGGCCACATGGATGGGGCTTGCACCGGCATGGACAGTGACAAGCAAGTAAGTCAGACAGGTTCAGACAGGAACAGCTACGCACAGGTGGCAGCTAGGAAATCTGGATGCGATGGAGAGATGGGGAACAGGTTAAACCCAAGGAATGCGATCACAGTCACTGATAAGAGGCAGCAGAGTCTGGAAGTTAGGAGGGAGGGGGCGAGTACCCTAGTGCTTATCTTTGGTGACTCAAACATGAGTAGGTGCAAAAGAGCAATAATAGAGCATGTAAAGGGTGATAGGTGGGTAGCAGTTGGTTGTGCATTCGTCCCCTCCCAGCGGATAGCTCGGACATGGTGTGAAGGGAAATTTTGCTGGGCTCCGATCGACACTCCAAGTAATCGCAGGCATCCCGTTGCCGCATAGTTTCGTTTTCTGAGCTTCGCTGTACACCATTTTCACAGAGAGGAGGAATAGCCTTGAACTTCGCACACCCGGCGCCACTCCTCCGCCTGGTAGTTTGTTGCTTTTGTGCGTTTCATGCTCGCTGGTATTTTCCCTTGTGGAATTTGTGGTAGTATCAGGCAAAAGCGGTATCCACCTATACATAGCAGCTTGGCATGTTTCCTTGCTGCTTTTACTTGAAGACTGTTCCAGGAACCTAGCATAAAAATCCTCACGCACTGCTAAATAAAAATCAGTGATGCACGCACTGAGGTACTGAAAGTACAAGGGGCGCCCAACACGATTGAGTGTATTTGCTGACAGCTTTTCTAGGATGGTCCAGAACAAGCCACCAAACACATTGTTTGACTTTGTTTGCCATTTTGTGATACATTCAATGCCTGACAGCATGTGTGGTAGGACTCCAGAGGGGTGCTTCACAGCACCAGGCACAAAGGACCTAATTTCTGTGAGAATGGCCTACAGGTGGAAGGGAAGGTCTGATGCAGCTACCAAAGTCGCATGGCAGTTGCTGCAGCCCATCATGTCGGCAGCCTTCTTAACTGCGCAACCGCCTAGATAGCGGAGAACAGCTGTAGATACAGGAAGGGCAGCTATGGGTGTGTTGGAGTGAGTCAGCGTCTACCTTCTCCTGTAGGTTAATCATGCCTAGCTTCCGCTGACAGTCTTCTTTTCAGGACAAAGCCTCCAACTTGTACAACCTGCCAAAATTGTGGAACAAAAGTGCAGCCCTTGGTCGCATATACAGGGTGTTTCACCTAAGACATTTCTGCAATTCTCAAAAATAGGCAAATTAAAATTTTGTGCCAGTCTCTTTGGGAAATGTTGTATTCTGTGTAAAGCAAAATCAGGAGCTGTGAAAGGTACTAATTAACTTGATAATTAACAAAGAATAAATAATTAACTTTTTAATTATAGCAGATAGGAGGTACATTGAAATTGCAACTATGAGCTGCCGGTCAGGCAATGCCATATCGAATTTTAAACGAAAAAAAAGCACATTTTTTTCGCACTGCAGCACTCGCAATTCTGGCAGTTTTCGATGCACGAAAACGAAACCGAGCAGACGAAGTGCGCCACGAGACACGCTCACGTGTGACACAGTCGGGATGTTACCGGGCGAACCGAGCCATCGGAGGCAGCCGCTCCCGTTCGCAAAATGTGCGTCTGGCGCAGCGTCATCGTTTGAGCGCCGCGGCTTATCGGCTGTCTGACTCTGTGCTTAACCCAGGGCTGTCGTCATGGTATTTCATGTGACACCGCCACATTTTTCTTCCTTTTAGTTTGCACTGCGTGAACGGTTGCTTGCAACTGACCGACAAGCTTGTTGCACAGGGGTTCAACACTTGAAGCAGGATCTGAATGCTTTCTTGAAATACGTTCAAGAGCATGACGCGGTGGCCAGGCTATTGGTCCGCCGCGCCCAATCCACTGTTCGGGGAAGGAGCTGTTAAGGAGTTGCTCAGCCTGGGACGCAGAATGTGGAGGTGCTCCATCATGCTGAAACCACATTGATCTCAGGGCGTTCAGCGGCAACTCGGAAACGAAATCGGACTCACAATTTTTTAAAATATAGTCGGTGTAACTCTTGCCGGTGAGATTCCCATCAAGAAAATAAGGGCCAACAATCTGACCTCGAAAAATTCCGCACCACACATTTGCCGACCAGCGAACCTGAGGGTGGTGTGGGCGCAGCCAATGTGGGTTTGTCTGGGACGAGTAGTGTGCGTTGTGCACATTGATTATTGCGTTCCTGTTGAACTGGGCCTCGTCAGTCCACAAGATACTGTGCAAGATGTCAGGGCTTTGATCACATTGGATCAAGCACCAATTACTGAAGTCCAGCCTTTTGTCATAGTCACTGGCCATCAATTCCTGATGCAGACACAAATGGTAAGGATGGTATTTGTGCACTGGAGAGCAGCTGCCAAACAGTGGAAGAACTGGCACCGGTCGCTCGGGTGATTTCTCGCACGCTAGCTTCTGGCTTCGCAGCGACGCACTTCATTACAGCTGTCTCATGGGATTCGGCTGCTGGTGCTTTTCACTTTCTCCTTTGCGGCTCCACAGATCCAGTTGTACGGAATCTATTGAAGATACTCCTGAAAGTTGGGAGTGCGGGAACACGAGAAGCAGGATTCTTCGCCTTGAATAAACGTGCTGCCAGAGATGCGTTTTCATTTGCATCAACATAGGCAATAACAATGTCCACCTTTTCAGCGGTCTAAAAGTTACACGGCACTGTCGGAGCCATGCTGAAGGCGCGTCCAGAAGTGTGACAGAACGAGCACAAGCCAAGCCTCGAAACAGGAACTTATTACCGAAAAAAAAAAAAATCTAGACATCCATCTGCCCGATATCTATGCTTGCAACTGTTTTCTTTTTCTTGCACCTCTTTCGCAGCCAAAAACTGGAGCCTAGGAGAGCTGATAAGCCCAAACTGTCAGCGCTACGCCCGGACCGTGACGAGCCGCGCCCACATTGCGTTGGCGATATCTTAGATGCCTACAAGTCGATGACGCTGCTACAGTGGCTACAAGGGGGAAGTGTGAGGAGCGCGCCCGGGCAGGCGAAGCGCTTCGGAAGGAAAGGGGCAGATGGCACTGCAGCGTGCATACACGTCAGATTCTTCGGCTGCAGCGTTGGTAAACGCGTGTTTTGTACGTGGCGAACGCTGTTTTTCTTTCGTCATGTTTCCGTGGCCCTCACTATATTACAGAATTCGGTTCTGCTGGACACTTGGTTGTACAGGAGAGCCGGAAATATTACTGAGTTAACTCCAAATTGAGCAGAATGTCAAGAGAAAGCAGACTTACCGTTTCCATGTTAGATCGCCCAACAGCGTAGATTATTTCGCAACGGGTTGATTTCTGCTGGACAAAGCACCACATGTGGTGCTTTGTCCACATGTCCAAAATTTCTGAATCAAGCTTTATTTTGCTAAGCTGCTTTGGTAGCGGCAAAATAAAATGATTTCCTGGTACTTGGGAGTGAAACCTCTTCCAAACAGTCCTTAGGTAATCCGCCTCAGTTTCAAGTGGTTCTTTTTTTCCCGCGATGATTCCCTCTCTTAAGGGATTTCATGTAGAAATGAAGGCGTGTTAGCAGGAAAGACTTGGTGATGTGGTTGGTAATACTCAGCCCATGAAGTTCACAGCCAATCAAGACATTGTTCTTCCTGAGACAGCATGTCAGCTGATCAAGGCTGTCATAGTGCAGTTGGTTGTTGCTAAGCCACATAGAAAAGGTGAGTTCTAACGCCTCTACAAACGAGAAAAGTTCTTGGGATGGGTAGAGCAGACCACCTGTGTCACAAAATTTGGTAAATGTCGAGAGTTCTTTGTTAGCATTCTCCGGATTCACGAGAAGCTGATCAAAACAGTCTTTGCAGTGAGTTTTCAGGATGGTCTTTCGTGCAACGTACCCTGCAGTGTAAAACACCAGGCGGCTGTCGCTTGTTTTTTTCATTGTACACAAGGTCAGAGAGAAGCTCAGATTTCTGGAGCATTTCTGAAGCATCTTCTATCTGTCTTCTGTCAAGAAGTGCATCCACTTCACCGCCTGCTTCCTTCTCACCCAGCAAAAACTGCAGGGTGCCTCCTTCACAGTTGCCACTGCTTGGCACTTTCACTAAGGTATAAAAACTTAGGCAATTAACAGTGATGAGGAACTGGGTTGTGTTGGGGTGGTCATTACAGCCGGAAAACTGACGTATGACGCCAAACAGTTTTTCCAGGCTATCCTGTCAAAGGCGGCTTGTCAGCAAGTACTTGTACCCAAGCTTGTCATGGACATACTTTAATAGATCTAATGTTGCATGGAGGGTAACCCTCACTCCTTCAGCTGTGCTTGCTGACAAAAAACCTACTCTGGAAGGTGCCAAGGATCTTTCCCATTTGTTAAGGTACTCGATGAAATCTGATGTTTTTCTCTTGAATGGACCCAAGTCTTAGAGCTTCGGATGGAATACGTGCTGTCATCGCCTCTATTACCTTGGCCATTGTGCTGACAAATGCCTCAGTTGCTGCTGGGTCACCCCAATCCCTTTGAATTTCATTCTTGTAAAAGAAAAGGCCACGAACGACTTCTGAGCTGAAAAGTTGGACTGCTAAGTTCACCCGCATTTTCTCAAAATTATTGGGCTTCACGTGGCATGCACTAATTTTTGGCATGACCTTGAGGGTGACTGCACATTTATCTTCCTCATGTGCCACCCTGATGTGCTCAATGTAGGGAGCACCATCCGGAGTTTTGTAGAAGCACTTCAGGAAACCGTTTCTTACGCATTTTATCAAGTGGGGAAAATCTGAAATAAAAAAAGACGTCTTTCTTTATGAACAGGATGAGCAGCCGACGACTTCAGACAGCTTGAGGAACCAGATATTCCAAATATGCGCCACATAGAGCGGTTCCATGAAGCGCCATCAGCTGTCACAAAATCAACCTTTAGGCCAGCTTTTTCGGCAAGAATCACAGCTTCTAGGACGATTTTCGACAACAGAGCTGCCTTCACATTGCCCCTTAAGGCATAAACACCAAGTATTTGATGCCAAGAAGAGGTTAAAACATGACCACTAGACCGTGATCACAAGGCACAAGTTTCTCACTCTCGGAGGTGAATTTTCCTAAGTCCACAAGTCCCTCAATTTTTCCCCCTCCAACTACACTGAAACACTCCGACAGTTTCATCTCATCTATTGTCAGGCCACCGTGGCACCTGAATTCATCCATGGTCTTCGTTTTCTTACGATGTCCACTCTTGTGTACGTCCCTTCCTTGTGTCCGTGTCTGTTTTGTGCTGTTTTAAGAATTATCTGCCACCAACTGGCTCGTGCTTCTACATTGGCTGATAACAAAGCAAAAGATTGCCCTTGCAAGCCTGCCCTGAACATTTTATTTATTCATTTATTTATTCATTCCCTGCATTGCCTATTTCAGGCATTTTGAGGACAACAACAACAACAATCAATCCTCAAAGTGGCTGCCTGCAGCGTCTGTGCATCAGTGCAGCCTGTGTGTATATTCATTGAACACTGCAGCTCTCATGTCGTCGCTTATCGTGTTGAGCTCTTCTTTGATCTGCTCCTGAAGATCCTCAAGAGTGTGAAGGCTTCCAGTCCTGTAGACGCGCGATTTAATATATCCCCATACGAAAAAATCGCATGGTGTCAAATCTGGCGATCGCGGTGGCCAAGGCATATTGGACGACCCACGCCCCACCCATCCACTGGCCCGGAAATTGCTCATTGAACGATTTCCTGACTTTGGCTCCATAGTGTGCGGGGGCACCATCTTGCTGGAAGATGCCTACCTGCTGCTGCATATGGTACTGCATCAGCTCCGGCAGAAATTTCTCCTTCAATAGGCGCAGATAGCAGTCGGCTGTCACGGTGTCCTAAAAGAAGAACGGGCCGACCACTCCTTCTCGCCATATTGCACGCTAGGAATTTTACCTGAAAGCGTTTACTGTGAAGGAATTTACCGCTGCCAGGTTTCGCCGACAACCGGGTGGGCAAGTGTAACGCCCGACGCAAAGCAGGGTTCAGGAACACACGAGTATTGCTACCACATCAAAAAAGATTAGGAGAAGAGGGAGACAAGGCCCATTTCCCAAATAGGGGACGCCCACCTAGAGCTTTGCCGGTGAACTTTCCAACACCTCACAACGACAGCGTAGTGGTGTGCCACTTCGATAAACTTGTGTGAGCTGCGAACTACTGCTGCCTCCGGTAACAGCAAAGAGACCTACGCATGGTAAGAGGCGAACCCAGCTACATCAACGAGCATTCGAAGTCGGGCAGTGACCAGGGAAGCTGCTCAGTGTCCGCGAAAGCTGCGTGGGTGCATGCCCCAGGGCCCGAGGATAGTGCCGTGAACTGATGAGAAGCGATGCGTGATGTGGTTATGCTGCAGTAGATTACAGACCATGTTAGCTGAGCAGAGTCGAGCAATGGCCGCCTCGTAGAGAGTTCCAGACTCTCCATTGGCCAACAGTGGTCCCATCTGGGGTGCCTGGATGGCACTGTCGCGATACAGGGATTAGAAGCCACTGTTCAGTCGCATCATGTGAGGCGGAAGAACTCCTAAGTTGTCGCACTACAACGATACATTGTCTCATGGCCCACAGTACGAAAATAATTAATGAAGATATACAATTGCGGCTGCTGATTTGGCGGGGCAGGGCCACCAGGAAGTCACAGTGGCTCTGGGCATCTAGGCAGCCTAGCTTTGTCACGCAAGCAAGACCGTTGCCTCGGTTCGCCAGCTCACAGACGCTTAGTGCCTCGCACTGCGTTCATCACAGCTCTACAGTCGCAAGTCCGAAGCATTAAAATAGCGAGATGGGAGAGAGACCAGTGGTAACACTAGTAAAAAACCGTTATAAACATTAACAGAGCTGCCAAGCCTCCGAGATAATTGAGATGCTACAGCAATGAAGAGGCACAAGCGACAGTTTACTCGATCCAGGGTGAAATACTGTGCATTCCAAATAGGCCTGCTGCAACCGCTTTCAACTGGCTACAATGGCGCAGTAGTGTCCAGCAATGATAGCAGCTAACACTCGCAGTACAGCCAATGGGAAGCCCTCGCAGAGGTGGTGTTCCGGGGAGGCTGACAGGATGAACCCTGGTCTGGGAGACTGGCGCGGACTGAAGCTAGACTGGTCTCGTGCAAGGAGCCGGTGACTAAGCGCCTCAGGCCGGTTGGAATCGGGAGGCAGAAACAGAATGTCTGAACGCAGCGAAGGCTGGAACGGTTGTGGGAGGCTCGCCGGTTCTCGTGGAGCTTGTTGCACGCAGCACACAGCTAGTCTTACGCGTAGCGCCACCCCTGCGTTCGATGGCATTGAATGAAATGAGGACGAAGTTCATGAAAATGTTATTTTGATTTCAACAAGATTAATGTGTGTGCTCAGTGCTCTGCTTTGTCTGAACGCGTACTCATGCTGACGTGCTTAACTCCAGTGTAATGGTCACGAGCTGCTCATACCAGAATTGACACTCTCTTAGACAGTGAGCATCTCATTCAGTCTCTTCTGAAAAAGCACTTTTCCTGCAGGGATTACTCTCATTTTTCCATAATGCGAAGTAAAGCGCTTTCATTGTACTTTAATTTTCATTGGTGCCCTCTTGGAACAGTGGACACCTCAACCATGCTTTAAGCTATGTGGCAGTGAAATTGATAAATTGGTTTTTAAAGAAAGGGAATGGTGCAGTATCTGTCTCACATATCTCGGTGGACACCTGAACCGCGCAGTAGGGGTGGGAGTGAAAGAAGAGAGAAAGAAAGAGGTGCCCTAGAGGTCTCCGGAATAATTTCGACCACCGGGGATCCTTAACGTGCGCTGACATCGCTCAGCACACGGGCGCCTTTTGCGTTACCCACCGCGGTCAGGTTCGAACCCGGGAACTCCGCCGCACTAGACGAGTGCCTTAACCGCTGAGCCACCACGGCGGGTGGCGGTAGTGACAGATGTGCGCTGCATACGTTGGCATTGACAACGTTGTGCCAGGAACGCGGCGCTGAAGCCATAGTGCGCAAAAGTGGCTCCCTGGGTCAGTGGATGCCTGAATCGCGCTTATAGGTACGTGGGGTGATGAGAGATATGTGCTGCAGGTATTGTCAACGTTGTGCCAGAAACGCAGTGCTGAAGCCATAGGCCATCGGCGTTAGTTGTGTTCATTGGCGTTGGCGTTGACGTTTTACACTCTGATCATTTTAAGGAAAGGAAGTGTGCATAACTGGCTCCCTGGGTCGGTGAACACCTGAACAGTGCTTATATATTCAGTTTCATACATAGCAGGCAACGCTGCGGGGTTGCTGAAGTAGTGCGTCCGCGAAACCATATTACTCTGCCACGCATCATTCATTCTTCTCGAAACTCTGGTCATTGTTTCAACGAATACAAAGAGCGGTATAAAAAGATGTAGCATTGAAAATCACGGTCAAAGCTGTGAGGCGCTCAGTGTTCGGGCTCTCTGGCCGTAATTTTCACGAGAGTGAACTACCTTTGGGGCGCGGATATAGTAGAAGCAATTCGCCCTACCAACCGCGTATCATACCGCCACGTGTACTTTTTGCTTCTCGAAATCTCAACGAGTCGCTGGGCGAAAATATGGCAAGAGGTAAAACGAAGTCCAGGAGGTGCCAGTCACACCACTTAAGATTTGTCGCTGCGAAATATGTTTATTTTAGCTTTGGTTGTATGGCGAACTACTTTTTGTGTGCGGACTTAGCCTGCGCCAACAGCGGTGCTAGCTTTGGCAGCGTTGCCTGCTATGTATGAAATGGAGTATAGGTATGTGGGGTGATGAGGGAGAGAAATGGGCTGCGGGCATTGACAAGGTTGTGCCAGAAATGCAGCGCTGAAGCCATAGGCCGTCGGCGTTCATTGTGTTCATTGGCGTTGGCGTTGACGTTTTACACTCCAATCATTTTACGTGCATAACTGGCTCCCTGGGTCAGTGTATGCCTGAATAGCGCTTATAGGTACGTGGGGTGATGAGGGAGAGAAATGGGCTGCAGGCATTGACAAGGTTGTGCCAGAAACGCAGCGCTGAAGCCAATAGGCCGTCGGCGTTGACGTTTTACACTCCAATCATTTTACGTGCATAACTGGCTCCCTGGGTCAGTGTATGCCTGAATAGCGCTTATAGGTACGTGGCGTGATGAGGGAGAAAAATGGGCTGCAGGCATTGACGTTGTGCCAGAAACGCGGCGCTGAAGCCATAGGCCGTCTGCGTTCATTGTATTCATTGGCATTGTCATCATTTTACGGCGTTCATTCACTGACGTTTTCAACGTTTTAAACTCTGATCATTTTAAGGAAAGGAAAGCAAGCAAGCGAGCGAGCGCGGCGAGGCGCGCCAGCTGTGCTTAGAGAGTTCACTTGCTCCTTGCGCATGAGCAGCACAGACAAAGCCCCACAAAGAAATAGAACCAGCCTGGCTACATCAGTGCTAGCGTGCGTTTGCCTCTCACCTTGGTTGGACTGATGCCGTGATTCCCATTTTAAGTCTAAAGCTTTTAATGCCTCATACTGTTGTTAGCAGCCGTGTTTGCAGATGTGTCCGTGCCTTATATGGGCTTATGCCAATCATTACTTAATCGATACTTAATCGGTGGCATTCGAATTATATCGGAACGTGATTTAAGGCATTTTATAATTGCATGGTAATTAATGACTAATAGAGCAATAATACTTAAGCAATTAGCCTAATTAACCTTTCTAGTCAGACCAGATAAATTCGGTGGACGCTTAAGCTTAGTTTTTAAGAGTGGGACGCGACAGTGTGTTGCACCGTTGCCAAGGAGTTCACGGAACACCATCCCCTAATGGTCGCGATGCCTTGCTCGAAGGAAAGGAAACGACGCCTGAAGTGTGATGTGATCGCATTGTGCGCGATTGGTATGTAGTGTCACGTGATGCTGTGACGTGTGTGAATGGCAACGCGGAGAGGGGGGAGCGTTGCTCTCTTGTTAAGAAGGCAGCGAGCAGATCGCTCGTGTGGGAGTCTTACTCTGTACGGCCCAGCATGCCGAATAAACATGTTGCTTAGTCGTTCTGCCTCCGCTTCGCTCGCCGCGGCTACAACAATGCCTGTCTCTCATATCTCGGTGGACACCTAAACAGCGCCATAAGGGAAGGAAAATGAAATTAAAATTGGTTTTAAGGAAGCGACGATCTCTCATATCCGAGTGGACACCCGAACCGCGCCGTAAAGGAAGGAAAATGAAGATTGGTTTTAAGAAAGCGACGCCTGTCACTCTCTCATATCTCGGTGGACACTAGAACAGTGCTGCAAGGGCCTAAAGGAAAATGAAAATTGGTTTTAAGTAAAGGAAATACTCCTGTCTCTCATATCTTTTTGCCCCGCCGCGGTGGCTCGGTGGTTACGGCGCTCGGCTGCTGACCCGAAAGACGCGGGTTCGATCCCGGCCGCGGCAGCTGAATTTCGATGAAGGCGAAATTCTAAAGGCCCTTGTGCTGTGTGATGTCAGGGCGCGTTAAAGAACCCCCGGTGGTCGAAATTTCCGGAGCCCTTCACTACGGCATCCCTCATAGCCTGAGTTGCTTTGGGACGTTGAACAACAATAAACCAAACCATATCTTTGTCTGGAAGGAATGGACACTGCAGTACATGTCTGTAAAGCACCCTTCTAAGACAGCACCCGTATTCACTAGATGCGCCTTTTTTCATTCCAAACCATCGAGCTGGTGTAACTGAGTGGTTAGCGTGCTCGTCTCGCACTCTGGAGGCCCTGGTTCGATTTCCCAACTCAGCCATTTTCCTACTTGGTTTTATTTGTTTATTAATGCATCTGGGATTTTCCGCTCACGGCCAACGCCGATGACGACACTGGCTTTGTCGCGTAAATAAATAAAACCGAGTAGGAAATTAGTCGAGTTGGGGAATTGAACCACAGTCTCCGGAGTGCGAGACAAGCACGCTAACCCCTCCGCCATGCCAGCTCGATGGTTAGGAATCAACAAAGGCGCGTCTAGCGAATACGGTGTCTTCGCTTCCCTTCCCTTTACGGGGTGGTTTAGGTGTCCACCGAGATATGCGAGACAGATACATTTCCTTTCCTCAAAAACAAATTTACAGACGAGCAAGGGGTACAGCCGAATGGGCGATGGCGTTCTGTGGTCTCCCTGGCAGCACTGCAAGACGCTGTCGCGTTCCACTCTTGAGGCGAAGCCTAATATCTTAACCACACATCAGTGCCAAAGCAGCAACACCGCGCTTAAGCTTTCACCTCACTGCACTTTAGGTCAGCAAAGTGCCCCTCGAATTTTTTGAAGTACTTCCTGGTCGATGTCAGGGATGAAACTTTGGGATAGCTTAAAAAACGAGGTATACATTGAGCAGAGACAACAATTTTCAAAAAATCGTTTTTTTAATGCATATTTAGATGTCAAAGCCGCGTTGGCTGCGTCGCCCGCGTCCCCCCTTAAGTGTCCGCCGAATTTTTGTTGTTGTTCCCATTGGCTCGCCCACCGTGCGTGAAGTACTTTGTTGCATATGTCTGTTCTATCCCTACGTCCGTTCTATTCTATCTACGGGTTTGTGGGGATGCAGGAACTAATCCAGGCCCTTCTGAAAAATACACTGGAGTAGACACTTAAGCTCCGCCTTACGACGCTTAGCGTTAGTGGTTTAATGCCCACATGTGCGGAATTAGCCATTCTCTTTTTTTGTAGTCATATATTCCTAAGAGTCCTCATACCGCTCCTGGTGCAGACGTCAAGCCATGTGCCCTGCGATGGCAGGTGCTGCCACCGGTGTGGCTTGTGCAACCCAGGTTGCTATTCCCGAGTGGCCAGTCATTATTTTAGGTGTCACCTGCCATGCTGGTCAGTTTGCTCACAATCCGGTGGGCAGGGTGTGATGACTCCACAACATCACGTGACCGAGGCGGCCCGCCGAGGTTGCTTCTCTCAAAATTTTTCGCTCACAGCGCGGACGACGCCGACGCAGATGAGGACGATGGATATCGCGTAAGAATGCTGGCAGAGCTACTTGCTTGTCACACCTCAGTGAGACAGTCATTCGAGATATACATACCACTCAGAAAGACATTGCAAATAAAACAACTTATTTGACCGAATGTTTTGGTAGCGTTGAGTGCCAGGCAAATAAATTCAGCCTATTCAAGCGAAGGACACGAAATAAATTCACATTCCCTGCCTTCACGCATTCTACATCTCGGGATCTCCAAAGCCAAGCTCACCACTTTGCCATTCGGAATGATCTGCTCTACCGTATACCTCTCGGTGGGTGCAAATAGCTCCTGGTTTTGCTAGTCGCCTCCGATCTGGCATCTTCGCAGGTTTCCACGCTGACCCACAGTGTGCTAGCGCATGTCGGTGTATGGAAAACATACGTGTGTCTTCGTCGGCGGCACTTCGACGCGGCATGTACTGCTTTGTGCGTCAGCATGCCTGATCTTGCTTAGCCTGCCAATGCCGGAAGGCACCACCCCGCCGTTCCATCTCTCCGACGCAGCTGCTGATATACGGTATGCCCTCTTCGGCCATTCTAACGTGTTTGGATCGATGTTTACGGCCCCCTTCCAACGGCTGGTGAAGGTCATCCTTGGGTAATTGTACTCGTGCGTTACTATACGTCTGCATGGGGATGTTGCACCCTTCATCCACCATCACCCGATTCTACGGGCACGGGGCTCACAAAGACTTAAGGACTGCAAGCCTGGCTATAGTTTGTTCGTTGATCTACTCAAGCTCCCAAAGAAGTTCTAAGTGATCGCGACTGCGTATTTTTCGGATCGCGCCGCCACAACATATTACCCCACACCAAAGGTTTAGCTGAGCGTTTCACTCGGACCCTCAGTGACTTACTAGCCACGTATGTTGACTGCCACGAATCCTTGTCACCTATGCCATAATAACGCTACACAAGCTGGCACGGCGTTCTTGCGCTTGTTTCTTCTATCTTGTAGTATGGACATTATTCTTCCTGCCACCCCGACAGCTCCGTTCTACCCAACAGACCCACACGCTTAGCTTTGGGTATACGTTGTACCAGACCCGGTCTCTCCACAAAACTTCCTTCCCAATATATGTATGACGGATCCCACCGAGTCATTCAACAAACTTGGCAGGTCAATTACATCATCGAGCCGCTCACCTCCTCATCAGATTTGCGGCGTCTAGGGCGCAAAATTGTCCACTTCGAGCGCCTAAAGCCATATAACGACCCTCAAGTTTTGCATTCTCCCCGAGTCTCCAGGATGACTTCTTTTTCACCGGAGGTTGTTCGTTGCAGCAGACCCACGCGACTCCAGCCCGGGCCTCCGCTGAAGAGGAGAGGGACGATCGTTCGCGGTGCGCGAGACCTGCTTGCTGGACTGTGGGTGCGCGCCATCACTTCAGAGGCAACAACAGCTTGTTGCATGGCAAAGCATTGCAAATTCCACGATGTCCTTCTGAGTGCATCTGCAGCCAACTGAGTTCCTGAGAAGGCACAATGAAAAGCAGAGAGAGAAAGAGAAGCTGGTTGAGGCCTCCTCTATGGCTGGTCTCTGTCAACGCGCCTTCATTGATATAAGGAGTTCTTTTAGCAGATATTTTTATAACTTGACGGCATGTCTCACCCATTGTCAGTAGCGCATCTGATACACTACTAAAAAAATAAAGAAGTGGTTTAACGCTTTCAGGAATATGGTAGGGAGCAGCGCTTGTATGTCTCATAATAAGCGTATGTCCGTTTATGGTCCCGACCACTAACCGCAGTCTTTTTTTTTTTTTCAATCGAGCCTTTAGAATTCAGTCATATATGATTTGTTGGGGACAATAACTGTACCGTCCGCTTGAAACACCAGTCAACGCTGTCTTTTACGGCGGCGCTGTAGCCGCCACACGTAATCCTGCACTCACTTGGGAGTCCCCAACCGTGAGTAGCAGTAACTGCTCTTGGGACTGGTCGGCAAGCTGGGCCCTCACCTGTTCGTCGAGAGCATTGAAAGTCTGGACTATGATGCTCCCGACGGTTCCTCAAAAAGTCCGCCACGACTTCGGTAGTGTCAATGTCTTCAATTACAGACCACTGCCTGCGCCGCACACACACAATGGGTACTGTGCGCATGCGCTGGGTGACAATAACTGCTGGGGACAATAACTGTACCGTCCGCTTGAAACACCAGTCAACAGTGAAGCTAATTAAGTGTGCACACTGTCCTTTACGGCGGCGCTGTAGCCGCCACGCGTAATCCTGCACTCACTTGGGAGTCCCCAACCGTGAGTAGCAGTAACTGCTCTTGGGACTGATCGGCGAGCTCGGCCCTCACCTGTTTGACGAGACCATTGAAAGTCTGGACTATGAGGCTCCCGACGGTCCTCACAAAGTCCGCCACGACTTCGCTAGTGTCGATTCCTTCAATTACAGACCACTGCCTGCCCCGCACACACAGAATGGGTACTGTGCGCGTGCGCTCGCTTGTCCGGAACCGAAGCTGCACATAGAGCATCCCATCGTCGGTGGCGGGCAGATGGTAGCCGTACTGCACAGTGTAAACGTCAATTTGCTCGTGAGATACGTTTTCTGAACTCTTTTGGGAATGGCAGTGGAACACTGGCGGATAAGCTGTGTTCTGTGAAATGTGAAAGGACCTGCACCTAGAAAGAGTGTCTTACGTTGGCCCTCCAATACTTCTGCACACTCCTCCAGTTTCGGAAGCGGTCATACTGGGACCTTGACACAGCCACCACTTCGGCATCTTCCATGCTGTAATAAAAGCAGCCTAGGTATTTGTGCAAAATAACAACTTTGATAAGCCGCGTTCTGTTAAATGTGAAAGGACCTGCGCCTAGAAAGAGTGTCTTACGTTGGCCCTCCAATACTTCTGCACACTCCTCCAGTTTTGGAAGCGGTCATACCGGGACCTTGACACAGCCACCACTTCGGCATCTTCCATGCTGTAATAAAAGCAGCCTAGGTGTTTTTGCAAAATAACAACTTTGATAAGCCGCGTTCTGTTAAATGTGAAAGGACCTGCACCTAGAAAGAGTGTCTTACGTTGGCCCTCCAATACTTCTACACACTCCTCCAGTTTCGGAAGCGGTCATACTGGGACCTTGACACAGCCACCACTTCGGCATCTTCCATGCTGTAATAAAAGCAGCCTAGGTATTTGTGCAAAATAACAACTTTGATAAGCCGCGTTCTGTTAAATGTGAAAGGACCTGCGCCTAGAAAGAGTGTCTTACGTTGGCCCTCCAATACTTCTGCACACTCCTCCAGTTTTGGAAGCGGTCATACCGGGACCTTGACACAGCCACCACTTCGGCATCTTCCATGCTGTAATAAAAGCAGCCTAGGTGTTTTTGCAAAATAACAACTTTGATAAGCCGCGTTCTGTTAAATGTGAAAGGACCTGCACCTAGAAAGAGTGTCTTACGTTGGCCCTCCAATACTTCTACACACTCCTCCAGTTTTGGAAGCGGTCATACCGGGACCTTGACACAGCCACCACTTCGGCATCTTCCATGCTGTAATAAAAGCAGCCTAGGTATTTGTGCAAAATAACAACTTTGATAAGCCGCGTTCTGTTAAATGTGAAAGGACCTGCGCCTAGAAAGAGTGTCTTACGTTGGCCCTCCAATACTTCTGCACACTCCTCCAGTTTTGGAAGCGGTCATACCGGGACCTTGACACAGCCACCACTTCGGCATCTTCCATGCTGTAATAAAAACAGCCTAGGTGTTTTTGCAAAATAACAACTTTGATAAGCCGCGTTCTGTTAAATGTGAAAGGACCTGCACCTAGAAAGAGTGTCTTACGTTGGCCCTCCAATACTTCTGCACACTCCTCCAGTTTTGGAAGCGGTCACACCGGGACCTTGACACAGCCACCACTTCGGCATCTTCCATGCTGTAATAAAAGCAGCCTAGGTATTTGTGCAAAATAACAACTTTGATAAGCCGCGTTCTGTTAAATGTGAAAGGACCTGCGCCTAGAAAGAGTGTCTTACGTTGGCCCTCCAATACTTCTGCACACTCCTCCAGTTTTGGAAGCGGTCACACCGGGACCTTGACACAGCCACCACTTCGGCATCTTCCATGCTGTAATAAAAGCAGCCTAGGTATTTGTGCAAAATAACAACTTTGATAAGCCGCGTTCTGTTAAATGTGAAAGGACCTGCGCCTAGAAAGAGTGTCTTATGTTGGCCCTCCAATACTTCTGCACACTCCTCCAGTTTTGGAAGCGGTCATACCGGGACCTTGACACAGCCACCACTTCGGCATCTTCCATGCTGTAATAAAAGCAGCCTAGGTATTTGTGCAAAATAACAACTTTGATAAGCCGCGTTCTGTTAAATGTGAAAGGACCTGCACCTAGAAAGAGTGTCTTACGTTGGCCCTCCAATACTTCTGCACACTCCTCCAGTTTTGGAAGCGGTCATACCGGGACCTTGACACAGCCACCACTTCGGCATCTTCCATGCTGTAATAAAAGCAGCCTAGGTATTTGTGCAAAATAACAACTTTGATAAGCCGCGTTCTGTTAAATGTGAAAGGACCTGCGCCTAGAAAGAGTGTCTTACGTTGGCCCTCCAATACTTCTGCACACTCCTCCAGTTTTGGAAGCGGTCACACCGGGACCTTGACACAGCCACCACTTCGGCATCTTCCATGCTGTAATAAAAGCAGCCTAGGTATTTGTGCAAAATAACAACTTTGATAAGCCGCGTTCTGTTAAATGTGAAAGGACCTGCACCTAGAAAGAGTGTCTTACGTTGGCCCTCCAATACTTCTGCACACTCCTCCAGTTTTGGAAGCGGTCACACCGGGACCTTGACACAGCCACCACTTCGGCATCTTCCATGCTGTAATAAAAGCAGCCTAGGTATTTGTGCAAAATAACAACTTTGATAAGCCGCGTTCTGTTAAATGTGAAAGGACCTGCACCTAGAAAGAGTGTCTTACGTTGGCCCTCCAATACTTCTGCACACTCCTCCAGTTTTGGAAGCGGTCACACCGGGACCTTGACACAGCCACCACTTCGGCATCTTCCATGCTGTAATAAAAGCAGCCTAGGTATTTGTGCAAAATAACAACTTTGATAAGCCGCGTTCTGTTAAATGTGAAAGGACCTGCACCTAGAAAGAGTGTCTTACGTTGGCCCTCCAATACTTCTGCACACTCCTCCAGTTTTGGAAGCGGTCACACCGGGACCTTGACACAGCCACCACTTCGGCATCTTCCATGCTGTAATAAAAGCAGCCTAGGTATTTGTGCAAAATAACAACTTTGATAAGCCGCGTTCTGTTAAATGTGAAAGGACCTGCGCCTAGAAAGAGTGTCTTATGTTGGCCCTCCAATACTTCTGCACACTCCTCCAGTTTTGGAAGCGGTCATACCGGGACCTTGACACAGCCACCACTTCGGCATCTTCCATGCTGTAATAAAAGCAGCCTAGGTATTTGTGCAAAATAACAACTTTGATAAGCCGCGTTCTGTTAAATGTGAAAGGACCTGCACCTAGAAAGAGTGTCTTACGTTGGCCCTCCAATACTTCTGCACACTCCTCCAGTTTTGGAAGCGGTCATACCGGGACCTTGACACAGCCACCACTTCGGCATCTTCCATGCTGTAATAAAAGCAGCCTAGGTATTTGTGCAAAATAACAACTTTGATAAGCCGCGTTCTGTTAAATGTGAAAGGACCTGCACCTAGAAAGAGTGTCTTACGTTGGCCCTCCAATACTTCTGCACACTCCTCCAGTTTTGGAAGCGGTCACACCGGGACCTTGACACAGCCACCACTTCGGCATCTTCCATGCTGTAATAAAAGCAGCCTAGGTATTTGTGCAAGATAACAACTTTGATAAGCCGCGTTCTGTTAAATGTGAAAGGACCTGCACCTAGAAAGAGTGTCTTACGTTGGCCCTCCAATACTTCTGCACACTCCTCCAGTTTTGGAAGCGGTCACACCGGGACCTTGACACAGCCACCACTTCGGCATCTTCCATGCTGTAATAAAAGCAGCCTAGGTATTTGTGCAAAATAACAACTTTGATAAGCCGCGTTCTGTTAAATGTGAAAGGACCTGCGCCTAGAAAGAGTGTCTTATGTTGGCCCTCCAATACTTCTGCACACTCCTCCAGTTTTGGAAGCGGTCATACCGGGACCTTGACACAGCCACCACTTCGGCATCTTCCATGCTGTAATAAAAGCAGCCTAGGTATTTGTGCAAAATAACAACTTTGATAAGCCGCGTTCTGTTAAATGTGAAAGGACCTGCACCTAGAAAGAGTGTCTTACGTTGGCCCTCCAATACTTCTGCACACTCCTCCAGTTTTGGAAGCGGTCATACTGGGACCTTGACACAGCCACCGCTTCGGCATCTTCCATGCTGTAATAAAAGCAGCCTAGGTATTTGTGCAAAATAACTACTTTGATAAGCCGCGTTCTGTTAAATGTGAAAGGACCTGCGCCTAGAAAGAGTTGCTTACGTTGGCCCTCTACACCGACGTTGGCCCTTGACACCGACAGCGTGGTCTTCCTCTCCGTACAGCGCAGCTGCCATTCTTGGGGCAAAAAAGCACGAGAACAATTAAGACCACGCAGACTGCTGGCTAAGACACATGTGTGTGCGACGGGGCTTATTTGTTCTTTTTTTTTTTTTCGAACTTATACTTAAAGAAATGTTTGACGTACAATTTCGACGAATTCACACACATGCACACATGTCGCTTAATAGTGGTTAAAGCCGTCACGTCGCAAGCGGCCTTACCATCAACGGTGGCAGTATCACGTAGTGGCTTGACACCGACAGCGTGGTCTCCCTCTCCGTACAGCGCAGCTGCCATTCTTGGGGCGGAAAAACGTGAGAACAATTAAGACCACACACACTGCTGGCTAAGACACATCTGTGCGACTGGGCTTATTTGTTCTTTTTTTTCTAACTTAAAGAAATGTCTGACGTACAATTTCGACGAATTCACACACATGCACACATGTCGTTTAATAGTGGATAAAGCTGTCACGTCGTGGAGGCACTATATGGCGATGGCTCCTTTCACTGGTAGTCTTGGCGTTGTCGCATGAGAACATGTCTGATGCATCGAACAATGACTTCTTTTTCTAACATCTCCATCACCTGGTCCTGAATTCTTTGCTTTCCGTCATAGAGCTGCGCTATGGGTTCTGTCTAACAGGTTTCGTGTCACCAGTGTTGATCTCGTGCTCGACTACGTCTTTACAGCCGAGGTTCACACCTGGGTTAGCGAATAGGTGTTTGTATTCTTCCAACAGTGACTGAAACATCCGACGCCGATCGAGGTCTGACTGGGTGCCATACTGCACTTCATCTACTCCGGACCCGTGTATAACTGGGTGTCCTACGCATATTTCGATGTTTAGGAGAGATGTCGTCTTCCCGAGTGCAGTACCCTTGGCAGCATTCAGGGTGATTGATCCTGGATTGGCGAGGCGGATAAATGTTGTGTTATTCTGTACGTCAGTTAGAGCTCTCGCTATCTTTGGATGGGGTCTATTCGGCGGACGGCTTAGGGGTTCTTAGTGGTCGCCGAATGCAAAAATGAGATTGTTCGCCTTTTGCGCGTCGGATCATTCTGCTGCTGTCGAATACCGTTCGTACAGACGAATCCAGTCCAACTTCCTCATCAGCCTTCGCAGTGGAACGCGGAGGGGGCCCTAAAGCCTTGCTTGCGGCTGATTGGTATCATTGCTGCCCTCTATAGCAATTTTTATTATGCGAGTACGCAGAACACGTTCAATGCAACCCTCTGTGATTAATTTCACGACACTTCTCTACTTTGATGCCTTTTTAGCAGCGGCCGCAATTTCGAATAATCGGTCAAATCGCTCATTTAGGGATCTCGGTTGATATTCCCACTCATCTTGCCACTTTTCATTTGGGTCGATGCATGGCAGATTGCATGCTTTCATTTGCTTCCAGCAGTCGCGACGTTGCTGGGTTCGAGATTTTTTTTCGTCCATGGTACAGGTTGAAATGTCCTACCCAGCACCTCCACCACTTTGTCGCGAGTAATCCAAGCACCTTTGATTTGCGATGAGTTGGTTGTGCAGCCCAGGGAACAGACCAGGGGTTTTCTCTTTGAATGACGAACTACTGCTTGAGGGTCCGACAGAGGAAAGAAACTGCTAGTGCAGCGGGACGCTGCCGCGGATGATTGAGGGGACTGACCGGAGGTCGTGGAAGTAACGAGGGCTCTGGTTTGAAGCAATACCGCAACGCTAAGTCCTCGGGTTCGAGCATGGGGAGTCTACACTGCCTCGGCCGGGAATCATCGGATCAGTGAGGGCTTCTGGTGGGTACCAGTGCCGCAACGCCAACTCCGACGGCCCAAGGCGAACTTGTGGAAGAGAGGGGTAGGGTCTACGCTTCCTTGTAGCTCGGGGACTACTGCCTACTGTCGCTCCTGACTGCCCTTTTTATACCCTCCAGATTGCACCACGGGAGTGAAAGGAGTCGTTAAATTCAAGGTTGGGTTGTTGGTGACCTGGCTCCCCCTGTCGGACCTCATCGCAGGCTGTTCGCGCTTTTTATTTCTTCTTCAAGAGTACAGGTGGTGCGATGAGTGCAGCTCTCATTGCAGGCTTTCCAATGTAGGCGCAACCCTAGATATTTCAGGACAAACTTGGACGGAGAGCCACCAGTCGGCTGATTTCATCTTCATCAGTGCTTACACACGTGCCCTTGGTGCTCGGTTTCTTTAGGGTGAAATGCTTGGAAAATGGGTCTTTGAGCCCATCTTGAGTAGAAGAGAAAACCTTGTGCCATGGCGCTCTTTGGCCACAGATGCCCCTGCGACACAAAAATTCACCATCATCAGAAACATCCAAATGGCAACGGTGGTGTCACTGTTGCCAGAGTTGACCTTCACGGCAAAATAAGTAATCGAGGTTATCTACTTCTCAATGACTGTGGAGCCCTTGGACTTGATGTCTTTTTAATGCTGATTCTGATGGAGGGATTTTAACGCTGATTCTAAATGTGTTCTTAGGATCTGTGTAGCTTTATTAGCTTTTGTGTGATAGTCGTCAAAAGCTCATTATGGGACTTTTTGTGTACACTTTTTGATAATTAAATGTATTTTTAAAGCAGCTCACAATAACTCATTTTGCTGCTTTGGTAATGTAGTATGTTGAAACCAACTTCAGATTTATTCATATCGTCCCATGATTGTAAAAAACAATTCAGGAACACCAACGTGTATATTTTGGGCACAATGAGTCAACATTCTGAATATTTTTCAAAAAATATAGAAGAGGTGTTGAAAATTCAGATAGATATCAACATTCTACACAGTCTGAAGAGGCTGTGTGCAAAATTTCATTCAAATCTGACTAAAGTAAGTACTTGGAATTTGTTGCGCAGAATGTAAAAAATGCTGGAAACTACAAATGGAGAAAATTGCATTTGAAAGTTTCAAACGTCCGTATTTTTCAGCAGCATGACAAAAGCACATGAAACTTGTTGCCAAAATAGAGAAATATGTCCCAAGTACAGCCAACTTCAACTCCCCTGGCCCATACATTGGCCCTTCACGATTTTCTCGAATAGAGTCAGTCAGAGGTGTTCTCATTGCCATGTTATGGTGATATGCTGGGGCTTCAGCGGTTTGGTAAAATGACATTTTTTGCACCCTTCTTCTCTGGGCCTGGGAGTTACCCAGGACTACAAGCTCTTCTGGTGGTAGCACATCAAGCTCCTGAAGCACTTGTTCAAAGCTTGCATGTATCCACAAAACAGCAATGGCAGTTGTTTCTGCAGCAGTCCAGGAAGCGTACTTAGGCTTCAGGCATAGCAGCCAGATTTTGCTGTTGAGGGACTGTGCTGCATTTTGTGTCTTCCCCTGCAAGCAGCGGGTGAGCAGCTTTTCTTTGGTGAGGCGCTTGTATGTGGGCAGCAGAGCTAACCCCTTTGCCAGAAGTGGGGCGTGGTCCCGTGCAGGCTCTCGGAGTGCTTTGGCCCATTGGTTCCTGCTTGCATCGCGATTCCACTCCTTCGGGGCAGAACTTGTGGTCTTAGCATTATTTGCTGAGCACGAGGGAAAATATGCCCAAATGGCACAATGCATTTTCTGGACATCGCCCCTGTTGCTGGTGATCGCTATCCGGCAGTAGCTTTGCAACTTCTGTATCTGCCCATCCTTCAACTTCTCGCCACGTGGAAGAGGTGTCTTGAGTTTGCGAAGTGCAATGCTTAGATGTATGGCCACATGGTTGGTACAATCCTCCTTCTCGATGGAGGTTTCACCATGCACTTTTGCCTGAGAAACAGCAATAAAAACATGAGTTGTGTGTTTACCACAAAATATGAAAAATAAAGTTCTCTTAAATATTAATTTTGTAGTGTTTGGTCAGCCCACTGGCATTGTGCATTTGCAGTACGAGAAGGGTAGGATTCCCCTTGTGCTGTTCAGCCTTCTGTGCTATACAGTGATGCTGTGATGCTGAGGCTGTCCCCTGAGGCCTCAGTGCCCCGGCTATTTAAAGACAGGGGCGGAGGTCAGATCAAGCAGTAAAGTCTAGCAGGGCTGCAAACAAGCATGTCACAAATTTCAGCTGGCGGGCTGTCTGGAGCAACTAAGTGTTGCAGGCTGGACGAGGGAAGCCCGAGCTTGCTGTCGGCATCCCATAGCTTTGTGTGGTGCTGATGTAGGTCTGGGTAATCACACAGCTTGTGTTCCAATGTCTCTGGTGCACCACACTGAGCACAGTTGGGCTTAGTGGCCCCACGCAAGCAGTGAAGCCTTTCTGCAATCCCCACACAACTTACACACATGCCGAGGAGGAGAACAAAATGACTGCGCGGGAAGATGATGTAGTCAAGTAGTGTACATGCTGTCCTGATACGATGCATGCATTGGGATGGTGAAGGAGGGCGTGTCGCCGTATGATGAGATGAGCTGGGTTGTACGGTGACACAATGGAGCAAACACAGAGGCACAGAACTTTGTGTGCTCGGCATGTGATTTGGTCAGCCACTTCATTCCTGTGCACACCAATATGGGAGGGGTCCCATTGGAATGCGACGTCACAGCTGCGCTGGTCGAGCTCGCTAAGCCTGGCTCTGATGGCCAGGATGAGACGGGAAGTTTTTCTCACGGTGGAAAGGGGACTGCAGGGTGGCTGTGTAGTCGGTTAAGATGGTAGTAGCAGGGCGCAGATTGGGCAGCTCGATAAGCCGGTCCAAAGCTAGGATGAAAGCTGTCGATTTGGCGGTGGTGGAGGAGGCTAGGCGTGGCAGTCTGCATTGCCGGTTCTCCCCCAGCGCACTAAGCACACCGGCTGCAGTGGTCGAACTTCCACCATCAGGAACTGACCCACTGGTGAAAATGAGGACGCGGTGTCGCAGTTCTTCATGAAGCCTTTCGGCAACTTCGTGTTGCAAGGCGCACTGTGGCGCGCATTTCTTGGAAGCAGTGCTTGGCAGTCCAGTTTTCACCACAGGCTGTTTGTACCAGTGGAGAGGCCTCGGTGGTAGCTGTTGGTGGGTGCGGGGCTGAGACGCTCAAGAAGATGATTGGCCGCTCTGCCTGTGCGGGAGTGAGACAGCTTTCGAAGCCTAGCGCGGAGTGTGACGCATTCATGGGCACGGCTCATGTGCTCGATGTGATGGAGCATTTTCAGTTCTTGGAGTGAGACTGGCCATGAATGCATTTCCTCAGAGTTGCCAATCACATGGGAGGAGCGCGGTAGCTCGTGCAACATTCGGACCACGACACTGTGGTCAGCATCAGTGGAGCGTCACTGATAAGTGCGTGGGGGGGCCACAGGGGCAGGGCGTAGCAACTTTGAGGTTTCCATGCATGCTAAAGCCTGCAAAAGAGCAGTGAAAAACAGGCTCACGCTTTAATGGCGCAGTTTCGGAGAGTGTACATTCCTTGAAAACTTCAAGTCGGTGCTGACATATGTACATGGTGAGGATATGAATGCCAAGTTTTCGTGAGTGAGTTCCACTTGAAGGCGGGTAGCAGGCCATGTTCCGACGGAGGGCATTGCGAGAGCAAACGCGCTCACCGGAGATCCGGGGCCCTTTCTTGGATGGCCTACCCAATTCCCTTGATAAACAGCACGTTAACCTTATGTTGATTGAGGTGGTCTGAAGCAGCATTCAGAAAAAGTAAAGCCGAGGTCGTCTGGTACACTGGGATGGCGAACTCTGGTCAATCTGTATGCATATATAAATTGTGCAGTGCTGTGTCCCACATTTTGCCGAGAACAGTCTAACAAAGTTCTGTTAGATTATTCTTTCTCAAGCTGATTTTACAGAACACTGATCTTGCCCACAGTATCTTGCATTTTTGATACGCGTCTGCATGGTACTGACTGTTGACTGAAGTTGTATATTTCATGGCCAGACAGAAGCTCATTGCACAGGACAGTGTCACGTGCTTTCTTCGATTTCTGTATTGCAGATGTGGCAGTCATCACGGACTGTGTCAGAATAAGAATAGAGCAGCCATCATTGTATTCAGCAAGTAGTAAGACATGCTTGCATACAAGCAGAGTAACACAGCTAGGTATCTGATTTCCATTGCTCCTTGAGGTGTCACCTTCATATCCAAGGGTTGGGGGGACTGCAGTGACCGGCTTATCACAGAGGAATGTGGTAGTCTAGATAATTTGCACCCTGGTGATGTCAAGCTTGCTGATAGTTTCACTATCTCAGAGCGTGCTTTGTCTAGTGTCCATCACTTGTTGCAAGTCAGCGGTGAAGTGGCTTCACACTACTTCAGAGCTTCGTTATTGTGTAATGTTTCATAAATCTTTGCTCATACCATACTGTTCAGTACTGTTTTTTTTTTTTTCATTGTAATATTAATCTCATTTTATCAACTTGTACGCCTGAGGTAGTACATTTTTGATGACTGAAGGGATTACTGGTCATTAAAGTTACTAGTCCAACAGCATAAAGCACGAATGCCAAGTGAACTAGTTCTCGTTATCTTGTTTTCAGTGTGGGAAACGTCACTTTGCCTTCGGTGCACGTGTGATTTCCAGACACGAAAAATGAAACCATTTAAATGTGCAAGATGGGTTGCCACGCGTAGTCATCTTCCCTGTCTCAGATCCTTGACAAGCAGTAAACGTCTGCTGGCGGCAATGCTTTTTCTGGGGCTTTCTGCTGCCATGTATGTGAAGAACTTTGTGAACAGCTCCGGAAAAATTCCCTTGCAGCTGCAAACAGCTGATTGCCGAAATGTTCCTCTCTCGATTCTTTGCACGTGGAAGAGGTTCAGAGCCTAGACAGTGAAGTCTCAGTAGCCGGCCTTGAATGTAGTCATTCAGGCTTGAACTTCATAATAGTACTTGTGCTGCTTGAAAAGTTAGAGCTCCATTAGGGTCAGTAAAATATGACCTAGCCTTGGTAAGGTAGGTGGCATTGTGTAGCAATTAAGGGCATTTCATCTTGGCTACACCTCTGCCACAGCATAAGCATGAAATCTATGCTTTCGGCGTTGCTCCAGAGGCACCGAGGTGAAGACCAGGTCTGGAACACTTGAAGCTGTGCTTGTGCTTGTCATGATCTTCATAGGTCTTTAGTGTTATATATACTCACAACAACTCGCCTTCGCATCCTGTGGCGCCATCTCTACGTGGCCACCTCACTCCTAACAAGGCTCCACAGCCAGCGCCACCTATGTAACAGCAAACCAAGCTGAAATCCTGAATAAACCTCAGTTCCTTTTCTGTTCACCCTTTGGTGCTCCCTTTGGATCTCCCTTTGGTGCTCGAAACTGAGCGCCCCCTGGTGTGGGAGCTCGAGGGGCCTCATGGCCCCCGATAGTTTCTTCCAATCTTGGGAATGAGTCCTCTCAGGCCCAAAAGTCCTCTTTTCTGTGCTTGACCTTCGAGCGACCTCAGGATCTCCCCTCACACGCCCCGACTTGCTGTTGCTGTTGCTGCTGCAAGTTGACTTCGTGCTCTCACAGTTTCTTCTTCACCTCGTCTGGAGTTCGATGAAGTTCTCAGCACTTTTTGTCGCCTAGCAGGTGTTCCTTCCCGCATAGCTGACACTTATCTTCACATTTTGGGTCTTTTGGAGGCGTCTCCATGTCGCAGCTATGGCACTTTACATTCATGAAGTCCAGGCAGACATCTTCTCGATGTCCCAGCCAGCCGCAGGTGTTGCAGGCTTCATATTTCTTGCGGTAAAGCAGGCAGCGCTGTGCCATGGGCGTCAGTCTCGCCCACCCCAGCACTTCTTTTATCTTCGAACAGTAGAGCACCATTCTCGATCCTCTTCCCGATCTTCTCACCCCCAGCACCAGAGAACTTTGGGATTTTTCGGTCTCTCCAAAATATCCTCATCTGAGTAGGACAAAGGCACTTCATGGATGACACCCTTCCCACAGTCCTCCGGCGTGGCAACATATGTCGTCATTTCAACTTTTTTTTCCCTCAAACTCGAGGTTATCCAAACAAGCATACTTTCTCTTCCTCCGCGCTGACAAGGATGGAGTGCTGCTTTATAGTCGTTGAGATCATGTCTTCGCTGATGCCGTTTTGGCTAACGCCAGCTGCCTTGGTTATTGCATCAGTCAAGTGTGCATTCCTGTACTTCGTCATACGTATGTTCAAACGCACTTACTACAAAGCTGCACAAATACTCATTTCATTACAGCATTTACGCGAAAGGGATCAGTGGATCTCTGGTGAGTTGACGAGGGCCGGCCTGTCTTCCAAGAGTGCAAAATATACAAGTTGGAGTGCATAGATGTTAAGGCACTTTTGCACAAACATGTCTGCTTGTGATGCTCTGTGCACTATCAGCAGCACACCGACTACAACGCCACGTCCATTGCGCGGCAGCGGCCACAGTCACAACTATGATAAACATTTTTTATATATTATTATTATTATTACGGCACGCAGAACTGCACTTGCAAGCAGTTTTTCATCGTCGCGCCCGCAGCCGAATGCAGTTTTGGAAAGACCGCTTTGGGCATGCACCGGCGTGTTTTTGCGAGCGCTCGAATTAGCGCAGACTTGCCACGAAGCATGCAACAAGAAAAGCAACATCGTATATTTCACGGAGCACGGTCAAAGAAACCAACAGAGGTGTGCGAATGACTTGCTGGAGCGGCACAATTGTACTCCTCAACCACACAAACAGCAAAGTATGCGGCCCTATACGTGTGAAAGAAGACATGCAAACAGGTTAAAACACGTGCAAACAGTTCAGGGAGAAATAGCATCCAAACGACGTGATGTGTGCTCCTGACAAAATATATACGCATTGTTTACATAAACAGGAAAGGCCGAGCTACAACATGCGGGGTTGCACATGCTAATGGCCACGTTTTTTTGTCCTTCACGATGTTTGAGTGGCAGTGACTGACACAATGGCAAACAGATCGGAGGAGACTGGCTGGCATAGGAGCAAACAAAAATCCCTTAATTGAGCTGCAAAATAACAACCGCACTGCTTATCAGTTGACGGTGCCTATACGCTCGGCGTTCGCTGCCACAATGTGAGCTGCATCGGGCCTGGCGCCTGCCTCCTCTTCGAAATCACTGGCCAGCGGATCAAAAATGAAGTGGTTGTCGGGGTTCGCAACCATGGCGTCTTCTTCCTCGTCTGCTTCATCCCCCAATTCCTCATAATTGGTGTCTTCGCCGAAATAAAACTACTCTTCAGCTTCCGACTCGGAGCTATTAAGCATTGCGACTTGCCTTCCACCCGGCTCTCCATGTTTACACGCACCACGTGCATGTCAAGCAGACGACATGCCTACACGACGTCACAGCTTTCCAACCGAGAGGTACAACACAAAAATGTGGTGTCTCAACCCCTTTAAGATGGGCAGATTGGGCAGCTCGATAAGCAGGTCCAAAGCTAGGATGAAAGCTGTCGATTTGGCGGTGTTGGAGGAGGCTGGGTGTGGCAGTCTGCATTGCTGGTGCTCCCCGCAGTGCACTAAGTACGCAGGCTGCAGTAGTAGAACTGCCGCCGTGAAGAACTGACCCGTTGGTGAAAATGAGGATGCGGTGTTATAGTTCTTCATGAAGCCTTTCGGCAACTTCGTGTCGCAAGGCGCACATGGCGTGCATTTTTTTGAAGCGATGCTTGGCAGTCCAGTTTTCACCACAGGTTGTCTGTACCAGTGGAGAGGCCTCAGGTGGTAGCTGTTGGTGGGTGTGGGGCTGAGACACTCCAGAAGATGATTGGCCGCTCTGCCTGTGCGGGAGTGAGACAGCTTTCGAAGCCTAGCGAGGAGTGTGACGCATTCATGGCCACGGCTCATGTGCTCGAGGTGATGGAGCATTTTCAGTTCTTGGAGTGAGACTGGCCATGAATGCATTTCCTCAGAGGTGGCACCCACGTGGGAGGAGCGTGGTAGCTCGTGCAACATTCGGACCACGGCACAGTGGTCGGCATCAATGCAGCGCCACTGATTAGTGCGGGGGGCCACAGGGGCAGAGCATACCAACTTTGAGGTTTCCATGCATGCTAAAGCCTGCAAAAGAGCAGTGAAAAACAGGTTCATACGTTTAATGACACTGTTTTGGAGGGTGTACATTCCTTGAAAACTTAAGTTGGTGCTGACATATGTACACGGTGAGGATATGAATGCCAAGTTTTCGTGAGTGAGTGCCACTTGAAGATGGGTAGCAGGCCATGTTCCAATGGAGGGCATTGCGAAGAGCAAACGCGCTCACCGGAGATCCGGGACCCTCCCTTGGATGGCCTACCCCATTCCCTTGATAAACAGCATGGTAACCTTAAGTTGATTGAAGTGGTCTGAAGAAGCCTTCAGAAAAAGTAAAGCTGAGGTCGTCTGGTACACTGGGATGGTGAACTCTGATCATCTGTATGGCATGTATAAAATTGTGCAGTGCTGTGTCCCACATGTTGCCGAGAACAGTCTAACAAAGTTCTGTTAGATTATTCTTTCTCAAGCTGAATTTACAGAACACTGATCTTGCCCACGGTGTCTTGCATTTTCGATACGTGGCTGTATGGTACCGACTGTTGACTGAAGTTGTACATTTCATGGCCGGACAGAAGCTCATTGCACAAGACAGTGTCACATGCTTTCTTCGATTTCTGTATTGCAAATGTGGCAGTCATCACGGACTGTGTCAAAATAAGAATAGAGCAGCCATCATTGTATTCAGCAAGTAGTGAGACATGCTTGCATACATGCAGAGTAACACAGCTAGGTGTCTGATTTGCATTGCTCCTTGAGGTGTCACCTTCATATCCAATCGTTGGGGGGGCTGCAGTGACCAGCATATCGCAGAGGAATGTGGTAGTCTAGATAATTTGCACCCTGATGATGTCAAGCCAGTTGTTGTTGTCACTTGTTGCAAGCCAGCGGTGAAGTGGCTTCACCTACTTCAGAGCTTCATTATTGTGTAATGTTTCATAAATCTTTGCTCATACCATACTGTTCAGTACTGTGCATTTTTTTTTTCATTGTAATATTAATCTCATTTTATCAACTTGTACGCCTGAGGTAGTACATTTTTGATGACAGAAGGGATTACTGGTCATTAAAGTTACTAGTCCAACAGCATAAAGCATGAATGCCAAGTGAACTAGTTCTCGTTATCTTGTTTTCAGTGTGGGAAATGTCACTTTGCCTTCGGTGCACGTGGCTATAGTGCCTAGAATATACTGGATATACGGCGTCCCTCATAACCTGAGTCGCAATAGACATTTAACTCCATCAAACCAAAACCATAATTGTGTTCCACTGCACGGCTACAAACCCCGTTGCCTGGTTTTATTAGGCTAAGATGGCGCATGCTGGAACAGGGAAATGGAGAGTGCATCTTAATACGTGCGACACTGCGTTCTGGGGAACATTTCTGAAGAGTGAAAGCTGTTGTCGCCATTGCTGAGATAAATGCTATATTCGCTTCGTGTAGACCGACTCAGTGTCGTCGGAGTTTCTAAATAAACTGGTGGGACACGGCTTTTGAAACGCGAACCGTGAATCTAAGCGCCGGCGGGATGACCACCGGGGGTCATCACGTCCACAACGATCGCCGACGATTATCGGAAGAGAGTCGGGGCTTACGTCTTCTGATGGCACATCGGAGTCAATGCTGTAGTACTCCAATACGCTCTCGGCTGGAGCCTCGGCCTGTGTAGGGGGCCTGGAAGCCGAATGGGACGTGGAGGGCTCCGAAGGGTCCATCGCTTTCGTCGTGTGATGCCCCTGGAAGGGAAAAAGCAACTGCCAGTGAGGCAGTGGCCGACGATGCTGGCGGCGCGGTCGAACAGAGGCGCGTGAACTACATTCATGACGACGACGGTCAGCGACGCCTGAACTCATCGAACGATGCCAGAAAGAGGAACCAAAAGTGGTAGAACCAAAAGAAATGGGCAAATAGTGCCCGTAATAGTAGTTTTTGCTCTAGTTAACAATCGTTTTCCGTTCCTACGGCCATGCAGAGTCGAGATATTTACTGGCGATTCTGAAGCATGGCGAATGTTTAAAAAAGTTCTTGCATTATGCATTGCTGCTGTATTGGCAGCTATGAAGGTTGTCGACGCATGAAAAACTATCCACCCATTGGACCACAAAAGTCCGTCGGACATCCCTTTCAGATCCGAAAAGTATGTATTTACCGTTTGTAACGCACCTCAGCTCTGAGGCACCTCAGTCACTGACGACCATCACTGAATCACTGAGCTTGAGTGCATCACAGTCCAGACATTCATCCTGCATGGTAAGGAGTCTTATGGCATCATTTGTGATGTCAACATAGCCATTATGGATGCCAGTTTCCGAGTAGTCGTGGAGGCAGTGAAGGAAGGCACGGTATTTTCGGGGATTCGCTGTCTGGACAGTGCACAGTGCATCAAAATTGTGCTTCAAGGAGACTGTCTCCCGTCGTACATGAAGGTTTGCACCATTGTACCATTCGGAAAAAGAAGCTTATCACTGTCGCTCACTAAGATTTGTAGGCTGAAAGTCATGGTGGTCGTTGGCGTGGCTATTGCTGGAGATGTACAGAATGCTTTTCTTGGGATTCTTGTAGTATGTGTGCCTGTCATATCAAACATATGCAAGACAGACTTATGTAATCTTAGAGCATTCAAGGTCACTCCCTTCGCACATGAATAAGTCACTGTCCGTGTGCTTCAACAGTCCTTTGTCCAATTCATCCTTAGAGAAAAAAAACATCAAGGCGCTCTTCTGAAACCTAAAGGACACAGGCTTGAGCGAAAGACTTTAGATGGTCTGTGCTTTGTTGAATTGATGGCTGCGCGGACACATGTGTTCTGTTCGTCCTTTCTTCCTTTGGCCCCAAGCCCATGTAGGTCTGGTGGTTCGCAGCGCCCATTAAATAAAACACCAATGGGCCCGTTAGTTACGACACCTTTAAATGTCTGCGCATTAACACCCATACCGTGAACAGGTGTGCATACAGGCAGGCGGTGGTCTTACGGAACACGGCCGCGTACGGCTCTAATCTACCCGACGGCGGTCTAGTCAATGGCCTAATGCCTGCTCGGCCACAAATGTCCCGTGCCACTCACGGTTCGAAGTGGGTCCCAAGGACACAGTAGAGTCACTGGTCCGGAGCATTGGTTTGCCTAGCGACACGGGTCGGTGGCTGCCCCAGCAAAGTGGTGGCCGCGACGGCGGCGAACCGAAGTCATCGCATTGTTGCAACTCGCCAAGGCTGCCACTGGTGAGATGGCGGCCCAAAGCCGTCACATTACTGCGGCACAGCACACACGCACACACGGGTCTCCCGCAGCCGACCCAGCCACAACCGCGTTGTTCGAACACTGCCACGTGCCCCTACACTCCACGCGCACTCCGCACCGTCGTCATCTTCGCCACATCGGACACTGCAGCAGCGCCACCACCACAGTAGGGTAGCAAACTGGGCATTCGCTGGTTAACCTCCCTGCCTTCCTCTTAGCAGGTGGGCTAACTGGGACGGCTAGCAGGCGGCAGGGCAAGGCCAAGTTGATCAATCCGTATTGGATAATGCTGTTATCCCAATCCAATTGGTTGCTGTAATGGGGCACTCTAGTGGTTGTCAAGGAGCAATTGCTCCCAACCTTCAACTTTATTTGGTGGTAGAGCTCCCAGCGCCGGCACTGCAGCACAGTTTGTGTTGCGAATTTCTGGTCATGTCAAGGACTTGCAGCAGATGGCTAGTCGGGTGCTTCCTGCTTTTTATCAGTGGTGTAGTTTTTAATTTACATACTGAAGGCTCATACAGAATGAAGGAAATGTCATTATCGCAGTGTCAAGGTTTAAGCCCTACGTGGCTAGCAGTCCCCTTCTGTCAGTGCTGAATGCATCGCACTTTCTTTTGGATTTTATTTTGAAGTTTTTGTCACTGTAATATAAAAACTATTTCAAAAATGTGTTTCATCTATAGATCCCCTGTCTATTTGTCATAGGTTGAAGTGGTTCCATGCCCTGGGCTTCAAGCACTAATACAGAGCAAACTTGGAGCAGGAAATTGCTTCATTCACTGATGGACAGGAAATTCTAAAATCGAATGAAATTGGTTTTGGGATCATTCTGTGGTACAGACTCTGAGTTTGTTCTGCTACAGCAGCAGTGGCATGCATCATAGTGCCATCCACCGATATGTCTGGTGCATTCTCCTAATAAATCTACTTTGCAGAACAGGAACAAGTGATTCACTTGTCCTTCGTGTTGTTTGTTTTTGTCCCAGCCAGTCTCCTCCGATCTGTCTGCCACTGCGTCAGTCACTAACACTCAAACAAAAATCCCTTAGACGAGCAGCAAAATAACACAGTCACACTGCTTACCAGTTTATTTACTTAGACTCTTGTCTTGCGCAGCAAGACATAACAGGAGTGGGTACATAAATATACAAACAGGTTACACCAATAAACATGCACAAAAGAAAAAAAATCATAAATCGGCAACATAGCACATATGACTAGGTAATCGAGTTGAAGACGTCCGCTGGCGTGTAACCTGAACTGTGTCAGGCCCGACGCCTGCCTCTTCTTAGGAATCGCTGGCCAGCAGATTGAAAATTAAGTGGTTGTCGGGGTTCGCAACCGCAGTGTCTTCTTCCTCATCGTCTGTGTCATCCCCTGATTGCTCATAATCGGTATCTTTGCCAAAATGAAATTCTTCAGCTTCCGACTCGGAGCTATTCGGCATTGTGGCTTGTGATTTGCCCCATGCCCGGCTCTCCGTGTTTACGCGCACTGCGTGCATGTCAAGTACATGACGTCACAGCGACAACGCTTTGTGTGGTTTTTGACATAACTTTGATCTGAAACTGAAACTGCTGGGTACAAGTGATACGACTATTGATTATATAATGCGAGTTCATGCTTCTAAAATAGTTTTCGTTGGTTAGAGAATCGCTACGCATTATTTACAACCCAGAGGTACAAACACAAAAGTGTGGTGTCTCTACCTGAACTGAAATATAACTGTTGCACCATTGCATGCTGCATAACATCTTCCGATAACTAAAAAAAAAAATGTCTCAGAGCAGATTATAACTGCAGCATTCAGTGCCGAGCAGTTTCTTTTGCGCTTTGGCCCATTCAACTGAATTTGATAGCCACACTATGGCTTGGTCGTAAGTTTAGCGCTCTTCTCGTGGCAGATCCTATCTCCACAAAGACGTGAGAGGTGATCTACCTGTATTGGAGCTGTCAGATTATTTTAATGCATACTGTGTATATTTAACAGGTGTAAATGGAAAGAAAGCAAAGAAAATGCCATACTAGTCTCAGTCTTTGAGCTTTCATTTGCAGACAGATTTGAATCATATCTTCCAAATGCCTCGATGTCTGAAAAAAAAAAAATGGCTGTTGCTACTGGTCCTTACAGCTCAACCAGGCTGTTCTTACACTGGCCAACCAAGACAGACAGCGACCGAGCAGTCTTGGGGGTCAGCCGAGACATGACCAATGGAAGCTTCCTAAGGCAGTTGTTGTCTTTAAGGGCATCAAATACATCGGCCAGCAGTTGGTCTGTCTTCTCACCAACTTTGTCAGCCCTGCCCGCGTCCAAGTAATAGGTCTCTAGGCGTCCACACGCCTTGAGTGCTGTGCAGAGCGCACCGCTGACAGTTCCTGGTGCGTTACCCTCATTGGCACTGCCGCCATCCCCGCAGTCGACGTGAAGAGCTTTTATTGAGTGATTCAAAGCCAACGAGTTATTTGCACAGCCGCTTCATTATGGTGTCTCAACTGCTGACCGTGATGCCTGACGTGCATCACAATTGTCTATAGCAGCCTGAACTTCCGCTGCCCATGCTCTGAAATTTGGTAGAAATAGTATTGTACTTTTTTGGACACGAAACCAGCGTAAAGGAACGCAGCGCAAGACAGGATGGTGCTGGACTTATAACTGACTTTATCCTTTTAGCACTAATTCTTTGGCAACAAGCACATGCATACGCTGAGCCACTTGCGACACTCACAGAACTGCACTTTATCAAGAATGCAAAGCTTGGTAAGCCAGGAAGATTATTTATTATCCATGAGAAACACGCATGGCTCACAATCACAGTTCATGTGTTATTTGAATTTCACAAGCTAACGGCAGTTCTCTTTTTAGTTGCTTTTTACAGCAAGCAACAACCACAAAGTCAAAAGAAAAAAATAATTTTGGAGTACAATCTTTGCTTTCTTGTTGTAGGTGATTCCTGTGCGCGGGGATGTGCAGAGATAGACTCGTGCCAGGTCTTAAGAATAAAGAGGTTTAATCTCGCATGGTGTCGCAGCAGGGGGGTCAGGTGTTGTCGTGGCAGAGGGTCAGGGTCTTCGTGACAGGAATTAAGAGGCTGCTTGGCGGTCGGGTCCCCCCTAAGTAGCCCGGTTAGCCCCACTTGGGAGAGGAAAGGTGGATTTGAGTGAGCAGCCCACGAGTGGGTTTACTGAGCAGTACTGTTCACAAAGTAGTGCAGCACCTGGTACTAAAATTACGACATTTTTGAATCTGTTCAGCCTAACAGTCACATTATGTGCGTATTAGTGGCTCTTAATGAGGCAAGCATAAGACAAATCCACAGAGAAGCAGTTCATAACGCTGTAGAGTATCAAGAAACTCGCACATCGCCAGTAAGGCTATTGACAGTTAGTTGCAAGCGTAGACTTAAATAAGTGATTTACAGAATGATATCCCTACAGTGGAGTAGCACCACTGAACCAGTTGTTACGAATTATAGTGCAGCATACTTGCAAATGTTCAAACCAACCAAAAATGGCTCAAGTTCAGTTTGTAATACAATATTAATTTGAAACAAGCTCAGTCTTTCCAATGAGCGAGTTTTGTACAAACTTTTGGATTGAACTCTAAGGCACTGTGTGATGCAAATAATTCATGACGCACTATACTTAACTGCATTCACAAACTGTTGGACTTTATTGTGTGCCTTCAGTTTACAGGTGCCTCTTTCAAACCCATTGTAATTTTCTGTTTCTCTCTCTTAAGAGCAAACTCTTAACAATCGTAACAGCAAACTCGTTTTCATTCACCATAGGTCGGCTCAGTCTAAAGTCATGTGTTAAGCTATCGGGTAGATCCCACCTTCCAATACACAAGTTGTGAAGCACACAGCATAGAACTATAAACCTGGACGTGTTGTCTACTGTAGCCATGCCCAGGCGCTATAGCTGCTGGAAGCTGTTCTTAAGGTCCCCGAAAGCATTTTCTATTAGGACTCTAGTGGCCAACAACTTGGCGTCAAAAACTCTGTCACTATGGTCGAGGTTTCCATAGTGTCTGATTGGAGTCATTAGGTACTCGTGGAATGGATGTGCAGCATCACCAACTGTACGAAATGTGCTCAAACATGTCTGGGGCCAGGGTTTGGCAATTCCTGACCTCTTGAAAGTTCTTGTGTCGTGTACCTTGCTCGATGACCCAGTCTGTGACCTCAAGAAATCTCTTCTTATGGTCACTACTATCAAATGCACTATCTTCGAAGTGGCAGCTGGCGTGCACGCTTGCTTCGTTGCCACTGCAGGCTTCCAGACACACACCGCGAACAAGAAAAACGATAAAGAAACTGAAGCTGTCACTTGGCTAGCTGCAGCCAAAACAACCACGACACACACTGCAGCATTCCCTGGACACTGCCTTAAGTGGCTACGACGACTTAGCCGGCTATTTCATTGCCTGTGCTGGTGTAGCCTGCGCAACCATGCCAGTCGCTGCTGTAGATGGTTTGTCTGCAGCTGACTAATGCGGGGGTAAGTCAGGCGGATCCCAGTGCATGGCAAATAGCCGGCAGGGAGAGGCGGGCCGTTGTCCTCTGGGGCTGGGGTATCGTCCGCTGGCACAGGGGCCTCCAATCATAGGTTGTGCAGTGCGGCACACGCTGCAATGATGAGAGCCGCTCGCTCCGGCTCGTAATGGAGCGTCCGGTACCTTTGCAGGCACCGGAAGCGCTCTTGAGCATGCCAATTGCGCGCTCGACCACCGATCGCATTGAAGTGTGTGCCTCGTTGTAGAGCCCCTCTGCAGACTATCTGCAGACTAACTTTGGTGGCCTGGCACTGGTGTCAACAGCCAAGGCTCAAGAGGGGGTACCCACTGTCTCCTGCATAACCAGAGTGATGTGCTGTTCAGAATGTTCTTTGTCGTGACTGATCTAAACAGCCTTCAAGTATGCCCTACTACAGAATGAAGGATTCAGATCAAGCAGCCTACTGCCACGTTTTGCTGAACATGACATTCATGGGCGTGTAGGCAAGGCACAACTGAGCTGTTAAGCCAACGACATATGTAAGGCCACCCTTCTAAGCTGATATTCATGTAAACGATTCACTACTAATTCCAACACGCCACAAGTGTCGTACAAACGCCTTTTAGGGCTCAAAAACCATGCATTTAAACAATGCTTTCTGTGCCTTGTGTTTCTGCTGCATTCAGTAACAACAAAGGGCGACAACTCACACGAGGCGCATGTATCGTAGCGCAGCGCGTATTCCCCAAGTGCAACTAGCACGCTTCATTCTTGTAGCTGCAGTGCATGCGGACCACTGTAGCTCGGTATATGTAAACGAGACGAAACTTTCTTGCTGCTTACCCAGGACAAACTCTCCGTCCTCCAACGTGCCTCTCTCCACCTCACGCCGCAGCCACGAGTACCTCCAAGAAAATGCGTCGTGGCACGAGCCGGGGCAGCGGGGGTCTACTGCCAGGATGCGAAGGTTGGAGTCGCAGACCTGAAACAAAATACAACACAAACTCAAACATGAACTTCGGCTGTCATGGCCCGGACTTGCAGCCGAACGCATGCAGTCAAAAACAGCAGAGGAGAGGATGAAGTCTCACTCACTATCATGGTGTTCAAGGCGTAATAGCCCTTGAGGCCCCAGAAGGCTGCCCTGTGTGCAGCATTGCCCCGCGGCGCCTTGATGGCGATTAGTGTGCCATCGACACACCCAACGACGCCGGGGATGCTGCCGAGGCGATGGAAGCCCTCCTTCGCTGCCGCCTTCTCTCGCCGGAAAGAGAACCCAGCCGTTCTGCAACCCAACCTTCACCATAGCTTCGGCCACCCGCCGCACGCACCCACTGACCGTTGGCTGCGCAACGCTGACGCTGGCCTCGTTGCCGATGGCACTTTCAAAACCGCCTGTTGCAAAAAAGCGGAGCGCGCACAGAACTTTGCGCTCCACTGACACCGCGTTCGTTCGCAAGCCTCCCAAGTTCACCGGCAAGCTCTTCACTCAGCCGCCGCGCAGTGTCCTTCTCTAAGCGAAATTCGCGCCGAAATAACTTGTCTGGCATGGCAAATGCCAACGACACTTCCTGGGCGTACGCGCTCAGCGTCGGCGCTCTTGGCGCCGCGCAACGACAGGCGCTGGCAGCAGTACGCATCTCCATGGTACTAGGCGCTGGCTAGCGCTGCCGCACGCTGCTCGCGCTTGTGCTCACGCTGCTGTGTGGTTGCCAGACCTGTCGGCCACTTCTTCGGCCCCGGCGCCACTTTTCTTTGCCTCCGTCGCCGCTTGATATATCCGGCGAAATTTGTCTCGCAGCGATTTCCACCGCTTTTGGGCTAGAGCGGAACCCTCTGCACGATTGAAACACAAGCGTTTTCGAGCACATTTCACTCAATCAGCACTCGTCACAAGCAAGATATCGTCTTGGCAGAATCTCCGCTGCCACTTCAAGCCACAATGCTGCCTTTATTAGCTTATTTTTATGGCTTTTATGGCTCGCCTGCCAGAACGACGGCCGCCTTTCTACTGCGGCGATCAGACTTTCATTTATTATTTTATTTTGCGACATGGCGCGAACAGCCTCGGCACCAAGCAAAAATGTAGACAGCAACTTTTGAAAAGCGCGCGAAAAGCCGCACCGAATGTCCCGAGAACCGCGTCCTTCCATTGGTGTATGTCTGCCTGAGGTACGCCAATGAGAGACGTGACGGTGAGCAGCTTCCGGCGCTCGCGCGAGCGCTGGCGCAGATATCTAGCATCTAGCAGTGACAGATATCGGCGCCTCGCCGAGGTTCGCTGGCGTCTCCTGCAGTGCGCATGCGCAGACCGGTTCTAGCGTACGCCAAGAGCGCCGGCGCTGAGCGCGTACGAGGAAGGGCCCTTGGAGTTGGGGCTTTATGCACTCTCCGACGTCGTTGCTCGCGCCGCCGAAGCAACCCGTGCTCCGCGAAGTACGCAGCATTAATCGCCGCCATTTTCGATCACAAAGATTGAGAGCGGTTTATGAGCTGCCTTTTTCGCTCTCAAGTTTCAGCCCGCATAATTAGGTGTACAACGTCACCACTTCAGCTGTGTTCACTACGTCACTGTTGACGCAAAAACCGCCGGCCAAGGCCGACCAATGGGAGCGTTGCATATGGCGGCATTGTGAGCGTTTTAGTAACTTTTTAGTATTGAGAGCGGTGCAGAATATGGCCCCTGAAGGCTGTTTCGGATCCATTCACATGAATATATGAATGGATCCGAAACTAGTGGGGGTAACCATGTTTTTGCAAAATTCTGTAAACTGATATGGATATTACTTGCGGTAGGCCACATGCCTCTCAGTTTACACCGACGAGGCCGAGGAGAATGACGTGCAACGCAGGAACGGGCGCCTAAGAGCTGCGCTCTCAAAAATGATTATCTGCTAACCCGTCTTTTGGTACAAAAGCACTAATCTGTAGGTTCAGTTCAGAGCCTAGCAAAATCGTCACCGCCTTGTCCGGTCGGGAGCTTGAGCCTAGCGCCTAGTCTGGCCAAGCACAAGCGCTCTGTCCCGCGGCACTGCTCGCTCTTCTAAGTGGCACAAATCAGGTGGTTATGGCCATAGTTGCAGCACGCCCTCATTCAAGCAAAGATTCTCGAACTCGGTGTGCTCTGTGATGCAGCGCTGACCCAGCTGCTTCTTTACGGCAGCTGGGTATTCCCGGCAGTAGATGCTCTCTATGGCTGTCGGCATGGTAGCGCAGCCGTCACCCTGGCACCTTCGCAGAAAACGGATGTCAGCGATGCGTACCAGGGTTCATATCACTCACCAATCCATGTTGCCAACTCGTTGCCAGCCGTCCGCGGAGCCATCGGCGTCGGACTTTCGTCCGTGCTACGGCCGGACGGATGGCCACTGGAGCTGCCTTCGGCCACATCGCGCAAAGGTGTGCAGTCATATGAAATAGAGCCTAAGTTTTCGGTCCGCCGCAGGATCTCCCTTTCTAGCTCAGTTAGATTCTTCACGTCCATTTCGGCGGTACACAAAAACACAAACTGCTGAACATAGTTCGGCCAACAACGTGCGCATTTTCAAAAGACACTCCGCGTATTGCCGCCGCGGTGGCTCAGCGGTTATGGTGCTCGGCTGCTGACCCGAAAGACGCGGGTTCGATCCCGGCCGCGGCGGCTGAATTTCTTTGGAGGAGAAATTCTAGAGGCCCGTGTACTGTGCGATGTCAGTGCACGTTAAAGAACCCCAGGTGATCGAAATTTCCGGAGCCCTCCACTACGGCGTCTCTCATAGCCTTAGTCGCTTTGGGACGGTAAACCCCATAAACCAAACCCAAACCAACTCCGCGTATTACTACGTATTACTCCGCCGATGGCAGAGTGGCAAGCCTCCATGGAGCTGGCTGAAAGGCACTCCACTCGTTGGTCGACTCCGCCCACCGTACGAGGGAGAATTAAACAAAAAAAGGGCGGGAGCTGGACGTTAATCAGATTTAATTAGGGAAATCGGCTACACAGGGCAATAAGTCGAAGTTTCTAAGAACGCTCGGAACGTGTAAATTGAGTTCCTGCAGCAAAAAGACGAGTTCAGATTCCTCTTCAGTGCACCTTTAAAGAAGCTTTTCTAGGCCGCCCAGGAAAAAGTAGGCAGCGCATGCCTGGGAAGTAAAAAGTAAAAAAAAAATTAGAACAGCAGTGCAAGAAAGAAACTACAACGAATGAATAATGTTAACAAAATGCTCAGGTTGAAGTTACCGTGCAACAATGGTGCTAATATGTGTCCATCTGTATGCATGTTTTTGACCCTTGTTTTATGCCTGTCGTGCAGGTTCACCTTCCTGAGTGATTCTGCTCTAAGAAAAGTGGGTCCACCTGCATCCCCAAAAGTGACACTTGAAACAGTGAGGGGCATCAAAAGCCTCTGCAACAAAAGCTTCCTTCACCAAAAGGGAAGCCTGCCCTCCTCAACTGCTCCTCGCTTGAGTCCCAAAGGGCTCTGGTGAAACGGGCGAGAGATGGGGCCTTGTCATGCGGTGTCCCGGACTAGGGACGCCGACCATGTAGCGGGGCCACTCTGTGGCTCCCAAACTCTATTTCAGTAATTAAAAGTTTTCACCACCACCACCTCAGGGCATCCAGTAAAACGGCAGACTATGCTACGCCGTACCGATATTGCTTTGATGGCGGAGTCCGGCTGATGATGTCAGTTTGAACTTTTTGAAAACGTTCGCTAGGTGGGAGGAACGACAGCAAGGGACTTTATGTGTGGGGATGCTCCTTAGCTCCCCGTCAAGCCAGACAAGAGTGTGCCCATGCTCGCACATTGATATTTATGCTGGCCAGATGTAGCGCTCAGCCACAAGTCTTTGGAAAGCCTTAATTCTTGGCAAGAGAATCAAAATGATCAGTTTCAACGTGTTAGCTGAATCAGGACGTATGGCCGAGAGTGACCAGTGGAGATCAATGGATAAGCATTTTCCTGAGCACTGGTTGGTGCTGATCTTAAAAGCTGGAGGTGATCATCATGTTGGTGCGCGTTGGCCAATTCTTCATGATTGCTTATCGGGAAATAAAAGGCGCGGTAACTGTTTCACTCCTCGGTGGACACCTCAGCCGCACTATGAAAGAAAGGTGGAAGTTAGAGAGAGGTGCCATAATGGAGGGCTACAGAATAATTTTAACCACCTCACAGTCTCGTAAAGGAACAGCAGTTTAAAACTGGTAGCAAGGTGCTGAAAGTACTAAGTGAATAATCTAGTTAGGGCAGGTAGTGACCGCAGGTCCGAATCACGAGAGCGAAATAACTAGAAGAATAAGACTGGGGAATGCATTTGGCAGGCTCTTGCATATCATGAATGGCACTTTACCAATATCCCACAAGAAAAAAATATATACACCTATATTTTGCCGGTACCTATGGGGAAGAAACGTGAAGTATAACGAAAAGGGTTCAACTTGAGTTAGGACAACATGACAAGGTTTCGAAAGGAAAAAGTTAGGTGCAGCGTTAATGAGGGGAAGAGGGCAGTGTGGATCGGGGAACAAACGCGGGGTAATGACATCCTAGTTGAAATCAAGAGGAAGAAATGTGCTTGGGCAGGGCATGCAATGCGAAGGCAAGATAACCGCTGGTCCTTAAAGGGGCGCCGCGATGATTTCCTCAGTAACAGTTAATATCATTAAATAGAAATCGGAAAGTTATTCCACTCTGAAAATTCAAAATGAAAAGCTCAGGCGAAAACGCATTTCACTTGCCCATTTCACTCACCCAGTGCCGAGATTGGGCGCTACCAATCAGAACCGCGCCTAGCGCACACACAGCGGAAGCGTGCATGCAGTTGTTGCTTTGTAGGGGCTGTAGACAGCCGCGCATTTTGACGCCGTCTTCCCCCCCCCCCCCCCCCCCCCGTGTATGCGGCGCCGTAGTCAGGGCAGGGGTGACTAATAACAAAGGAAGCTCCCCGAAGTTTCTTTTTTAGTGGGACTGGAAGTCTGTCAGCAGTAGCCCCCCTCCTCCCCAAACTCGACTCCCGTCACCTGTCCGGCCTTTCTCTTCACAATTTTGGGCAAGGTGTGTCGACCGGCTTTTTTTTCGCTGCCGTCTTGGTATGGTCACGGCCGGTCTCGACGCGCGCGCTTTCTGGTTTGAGCCAACGTTTTTTGAACAGCGCTGGCCGCCACGAAGGTTTGAAGCAGAATGGAAAGTGTCGCCCCTAGCTGTATTCTTGTTAGTTTTCGTTCGCTTTCCCTGCTTCTTTCCAGTTTTTGTGGCATCCCAAAAGCTGATCAGTACTCAGAGACATAATATTTTGGATCTATTTCGCAAGTATAAAGGAACAATATGCAAACTGGACGCCCAACCAATGAGAATGGCAGCGCCCTATCTGGATGCCACCTCATTTCCGCTGCCGCAAATGGCCGCCGCGTTGCGACATCATCGGCTCGAAACAAGCATTTCTGGCGAAGATTAAAATATCCAATATTATGATTTCTGTGATCTCATTGTGCGTTCACGACTCACAATGTCCCTTACTCTGCGTACAAAGAATAAAGACCCCATGCTTTATCTACGTCGCAGGAGTGGATTCCAAGAGAAGGCAAGCGTAACTGTGGGCGGCAGAAAGTTGGGTGGGAAGTTTGCGGAAGTAGGGTGGTCGCAGCTGGCACAGGACAGGGTTACTTGGAGAGATATGGGAGAGGTCTTTGTCCTGCGTTGGGCGTAGTGAGGCTGATGATGATGAGAATCTTTAACATACACTGACAATGCATAGCGCACTAGCGCCTTTTTGCATTTCACCTCCATCGAAACACAAAAAGGCACTCGTGTGCTGTGCGCTGTCAGTGCACGTTAAAACCCTCCATTGAAATGCAGCCAGCATGGTCCTATTCTTCATGTGAAACTCCCGACATTGCAATAGCTTTCAATTGAATGAGAGAGGCTTGTGGACTGTAAAAAGGGTGAAGCGCAGTCCTTCGAGGAAATAGCCGAAGTGACTGACGGATAGGTAAGCTGCTAGAAGCTCACTGCCGAAAGTCCTGTACCAGCTGTACCTTCTCTCCACTTTGATAGCCTGTCGGAGAAAAAGGCAAGTGGCTGCCAGATGCTGCGATGAACTGCTGAATTTCTGCGCCAATGGCATTTCATGCTGTTTATTATTCAACTGTTCGGGTTGAACGCGAAAGGTATGTGCAGGAGCCTTTTTATAGATCCAACCGTGTTGACCATGTTTTTAAAGTCCGCGAATTCGCGGCAGAAACTGAATTGTTTAAAATGTCTTTTTTTCCGAAAACCATTAGAGAATGGAACAGACCACCGAGCGATGTTGTGAGTGTGACATCAAATGATGCGTTCTTTCGTTCTTTAATGATGTGATGCGATTGTGATGTGTTCTTTTGAAGTGAGATGTACATGGCGAACGCTTTATGCTTGTAACTCTGCCTGCGAGCGGAGGTGTCATGTGTGCTTCTTTTTTGTACATTGCCCCCCCCCCCCCCCCCCACTGTAATAATGCCACGGCGCTGTGGGTTCCTTACTAACTACTAAATAAAAGCAAGGTAGCGTTCGCCAATTGTGCCGTAATCTCCGTGAATGCTTTTACTATGTGCTCTGACCACCTTAAAAGAGTATAGATGCCTAGCTTTTGTGGTGCGTGTTTTTTTCCTTGTAACAATGCGTAAGGCATTACTGTGGTATCCTCCGCTAGCCGCCGCGGTGGCTCAGTGGTTATGGTGCTCGGCTGCTGACCCGAAAGACGCGGGTTCGATCCCGACCGCGGCGGTTGAATTTCTTTGGAGGAGAAATTCCAGAGGCCCGTGTGCTGTGCGATGTCAGTGCACGTTATAAAGAACCCCAGGTGGTCGAAATTTCCGGAGCCCTCCATTACGGCCTCTCTCATACATAGCCTTAGTCACTTTGGGACGTTAAACCCCATAAACCAACCAACCATCCTATGACCGCTACGCTCACTGCAGTGTTAAAATGCGCTCACAGGTCACGTGAAACATGAAAGAACTGCGATATAATCGCTGCTTTGCTGTTTTAATTCACTACAATGCGGAAGCCAGCCTGCCTGAAGAGCCGAAATAAAGAATGTAGAAGCAGTCTCACGTGACCTGTGCTTGCACACATCGACATCACGGAAACCGCATGACACAAAATTCAATGATAGCTGCGCAAGATGGGTTGAAACGCTATAGAAGTTCATCAAACCAAGAAAACGGCATATAGCTGTTGCAAGGAAGTGGGACGAGAAAATTTCATGTTTGCGACCTTTGAGGGAAGGGGTCTGATGCCTCCGTAGTTCAGGTGATGGCCGAGGAACTCGATGAATGAAACCCGGGATTCACACTTGCCAGTGTTCGTGACCAGGCTGTGAGAGGCAGTAAAGTAGAAGTCCAATGTAGTTCAATAATCAGTTGCTGGCAACACGGATGTCATCGACATCGGTGAAAACGAAAGGTAGTCGACGAACTAGCTCATCAAGAGGCACTGAAAAGTCTGCACATCATTCTCACGAACTGATACCAAACGACATCGTGAGTGGTGTTGGATTTGATGGTGAGCCTTAGACAGGTCGGTCAGACCGAATGCGGCCAACAATACGAGATATTCAGTACTGCACGGCCGAAGCGGTTGTAAACAGCAGTAGCGGCCAGAGCAACGCCGAAAGCCCGTTCTCTGCTTACTAGTGAGATGTGTATGTTTTATCTTGTGTGGAGCCCATATTTCGAGTTAATTGTTACTGTAATTGAAACTGCAACTGTGCATACAAGCGTACCTCGAAGGAGCTCATGCGCAGCTACTGATCGCGCGATACGGCTCACCGCAGTACACCTGTACCGTGCACTGATCATCGCGCAGTGCGGCCTGTTTCGTGTATGCCAGGTGTTTCGGGGAATATTAAGCAATTTTCAAAAATGGGTTTTCTGAGGTAAAAATGTGCCTTTTTAACATAATATTGCCATTATTTATGCGTAGTGTAAGAAAACCTTCAGAGTTCACCAGCGCCACCCATAGCGGTGGAAGTAGAACGTCCGGTGTTACCGCGAGTGCAACGTGATCAAAAGGCGCGTGCGGAAACTATGCGATAGCCCTCTTTGGAGGTCATGGGTTCGGATCCCAGCAGTGGCATGTGGTTTTGGTTTTGTTTTCTTATCAGTTATCTTTCCAGAAATTAAAAAAATATATATATACAGAATGTCCCAGCTAAATTGGACCAAGATTTATAAAAAAAAACTAAGCGTTCTTCAGAACTGAAATCGCGTGGCTGATGTTCGGGTTTATCTGAAGTTACAGTACCATTTTTTTCGCTCGTCCTACCTATTTGAATAATTAGTCGAGATAAACTTTTTAAATATAGCTTGAAATTTCCAGGCGTCAATAGGACAGTTGTGGCCAAACCAGGCACCTCCAACGAGATAGACTTAGCCTGGCCATTTTTATTCGGAAAACCGAAAACCCTCGGAATTTAAAAAACACCACGAGACAGCGCGCTCCGTGCGCCCGGATGCGCCGCGATTACAGCGCTCTCATCCATGCTTTGCAAAAAAAACGTCACTCGCTTCGCGCCTTTCGTGCTGCCCAAGACAGGGCTTCGCGTTTTCCTTGGTTCTAAGATAAGCGCCTGTGGGTTCGGGCGGCAATTGAAAGAAAACGCGGCTCCTGTTTTTCAACGCAATTCACGTGACGTTATCAGGCTTGTTATATGCGTCTTTGCTTGTTGGGATTTTGCTCCCATGAGATAGTCATCGTTCCTCCGCATGCATATTCTGCTAACGTGACAGCGCAATTATCGCCGCAGAAACGGGAGGCGCGCTTTCTTTCAATTGCCGCCTGTACCCACTGGCGCTTATCTTAGAACCAAGCATAACGCGAAGCTCTGTCTTGGGCAGCACGAAAGGCACGAAGCGAGTGATGTTTTTTTACAAAGCACGGATGAGAGCGCGCTGTCGCGTGGTATTTTTGAAAACGGCCACCCTGGAAGTGCCTGGGCTGGACAACATTTGTGGAGCTCCACAATTTTCCTATTGACGCCCGAACGTTTCAAGCTATATTAAAAAACTTAATTTATTTATCTCGACTATAATTATTCAAATAGGAAGAGCGAGAAAAATGATGCTGTAACTTTAGATAAACCCTAACAACATCCACGCGATTTCAGTTCTGAAGAACGCCTAGTTTTTTGTTTTTTTTAAATCTCAGCTGGGGCACCCTGTATAACATCCCCTATGCCCTTTAGTTTTGGTGGCTGTTTGCTCCTGTCAAGTATGTCATAAGTTCTCAATACGAGCCCCTCTTTTCCCTTCCCTTGCCTGCGCAAAAGGGATGGCATTGATAAAGAGATACAAATCTTTAAAACTGCAAAAGTTTCGAAACAAACTTTCCTTTGCAGTGCATAAGGCGCGCGATTGGAAACGGAAATAGCTGTTTACGCGCAATGCATGGGGTTAGTGAGTAGTTTCGTCCTCCCCAGCTTGCCTTCAGTTAAATGGTGTATAAAGTACCAAGGCAGATGATATGCTACTAGAGGGCCAAACAGTCGCTGGCTGTGGACAGCTGCATTGATAACGCGCGGGCCCCCATCTATCGAGCAGCAATGTTATGCCAAACACGATCGTCCTGAAAGCAACGAATCTGCGCCGAGTGACCATCCTGGCGCTAAACTGCGTGAAGCTATGTCGACGACCTAGTTTAACGACCCTGACTTTAATGCTATAGCATTGCAACCCACCGTCTGTTTTAAGTCTCGGTCGGAAGGAGGCACATCCCCTCACCACTTTCACGGAAGCAAACTGAGAAGGAAGGGGGAGAGAGGGTACGAGGTGACTGTTGGCAAGTGGCGTAAAGTGGACAGGGGGTGCTTCGTGTCAATCTGTGATTGGCAGATTGCTGGATTGGATCTGGAGAGTGTAGTGGGGAACGGCCTGTCAGATTGACGGACTGGATTACACCATCCGCTCGCACGGTCTGAACCCGTCAGCGGGTGCGGCTGCGCCGTCCGAGAGGAAAACTAACGCTAATCACCATCAACCCTTACTATGCTCACTGCATGGCAAAGGCCACTCCCATGTCTCTCCAATTAACGTCAGTGCTAGCGGAGGCCAACTTATCCCCGCGAACTTCGTAACCTCATCCGCCCACCTAACTTTCTGCCGCCTAGCTCTGCTACGCTTGTCTTCTCTTGCAATCCACTCCGTCACCCTTAGCGACCATCGGATATCTTGCCTACGCATTATGTGTGCTGCCCATTCCTATTCCTCTTCTTGGTTTTAACTGGGGCATCAAAACCTCGTTTCCCAGCTGTGTTCTCTTTCTGTCTCTGAATGATACATCTATAATTTTCCTCTTCATAGCTCGCTGTGTTTTCCGCAAATAAATTTTGAGCCTCTCTGTTGAACCTCCCTGTTCCCGCCTCTTCAATGAGCGCTAGCAACTTGCACCTGTGATATATTCTTTCCTGTTGTGGAATATTGGTGAGCTACAGTTCATGAACTCCGAGTGCTTAGTATTCATCCATGCCACTATCAAAGTAGGAGTGCCTTTAGACGAGTTTCTTTTACGAAGTGAATACAGTAAGCGTCTGTTAATGAGTACGTTTTTAGGTCATGTACTGCGAGGTTTTAATTGCGGGGATGAATACGTTTAACCTCGGCTTACACACTTCAAAACCGCCCGGACCCCACCCCGTGATCGCGTACGCTATCAAGCGCACGCCGACCACGGCGGGCCTTGCATGTTGAGGAACGACACTCTGGCTGACACAAGCAGGCATTTATTGCTACAACAATAACGCCAGATAGCAACAAAATATGCTAAGGACTCGAGGTCGTCCGACTCGCCAGCACGGTACAAGCGAACGTTCGCCCACGCCACGGAAAGGGGGAAACTCCGAGCCCGGATGGGACGAGCTGGCGAGAGCATGTTCCCACCACGAGGCCTCGCCCCGCTGGCGGAGAGCGAAATGCTGCGCCAACACGTTCGTGCGCGGCAAATTCCCTAGCCAAAGAGCCCCCCCCCCCCCCCCCCCCCAGCGCGCCCGCAGCAATCACGCCATCTGTGGCGCTCGTGGCGTTGTGACACCGGCGCCCTTCATTGTTAATTAACTAACTATGCTTGGGAGGGTGCATCGCGGGGAAGCCAACCGCAGGGGACCAGCGGAGACAGGTCCCCACAGTTCTTATGCAAAAATTTACTGGCCACTTCGAACACCTCGTTGCCTGTTGTAAGCTGCTGTTCCTTCCTGAGAGTGTTTTGTATTACTATATTTAGTTTATTCCTGTTAGGTTTTATCCCCATAGTTCTGCTTTCAGTGTTCAGATCTTGAAACATCGGCTTCAATTCACGCCCCAAGTTACTTAGTAGGATACTGTCACCATAAAATAAGAAAGAGGCTGCTTTGGTTGAGGCTTTCTCCGTTACCTGCCGCCGCGGTGACTCAGTGGTTATGGTGCGCGGCTGCTGACCCAAAAGACGCGGGTTCGATCCCGGCCGCGGCGGCCGCATTTCTATGGAGGCGAAATTCTAGAGGCCCGTGTACTGTGCGATGTCAGTGCACGTTAAAGAACCCCAGGTGGTCGAAATTTCCGGAGCCCTTCACTGCGGCAGCGCTTCCGAAAATTACATATATGCACCAACTAGCCTCATCCGTGGCTCCGGTGTACATCTTTCGAGCATAATGTAAAACACTGAGCCTGGTATTTTTTGGCTATTGGTAGCTTTTTTGGATTATAATAGACTAATTGAGCACTTCACAATAGTATAAATGCCACTTCCCCCCCCCCCCCTTTTTAAAAAGAAACTCAACCGTCACTTTACACCTATGCTCTTGATACTTGTTTTTTCTAGGGCAACTTCGGAGCATTTCCAAACATTTTGAATTGTCTGTCGCATATTTTACTGACCTCGATCCCGGTGTGGGGTTCCGAATAAGCTGTTTTTTTTTTCAAAATAATATGGCAAGAATTTGAAAACCTCAGAAACCACGAAACCGAAACAGCTAGAACTTGGTTTCGACCAAATTAAGGTATCACCACAGAAGTACGACGTAACAGATATTGTCACAAAACCTCTCGTGTGGGCGTTGATTGGCTAAGCTCGCTGCTTTGACAGCGTCGATCATTATTCGTCCGAAGTGCGCAGGAAAAGCTCGAAATTATTTTTTCCTTCAGCGAAGCGGAGCGAAGCGGAGCGAATATCGACGGGCATGCAGCTTGTGACGTCACACACGCAAGGTTTCCCGTGGAAACTGCCCGAAAGAGAGCCATGAAACGTAAAATTTCAAAATTAATTTCCAAAGAAACAAAACGCCTCACAGCGCCTATCCACCCGAACCGTCCTGTCTCGGTCTCTTGTTTCGGACCGACTTCAAAAAACAAATTCCTCACTCGCTTAGGCCGAGGAACATTTAACTCGCGCGCGGCGCCGTTTTGAGATTCTTTCCCCCCTTTGTCGGCGCATTCCCCAGCTCCCTTTCGGCGGCACTCCTCACGCTTTACCACGACAATCGCTGGCTGCGTCGTGACAGCACCGGCAATCATCAAATAATGAGTTGAGAAACAATTCAAAACGTGAATAAACATTGGAGATTACAAAATAAAATAACTGGATCGTCATCATCACCATCAGCCTGACTACACCCACTGCAGGGCAAAGGCCTCTCCCATGTCTCTCCTATTAACCCTGTCCTTTGCCAGCTGCGGCCACCGTATCCCCGCAAACTTCTTAATCTCATCCGCCCATCTAGCTTTCTGTCCTCCCCTGCTACGCTTGCCTTCTCTTGCCCTGCCCAAGCCCATTGCTTCCTCTCGATTTCAACTAGGATATCATTAACCCGCGTTTGTTCCCTCACCCACTCCGCCCTCTTCCGACCTCTTAACGTTACACCTCTCATTTTTCTTTCCGTAGCTCGCTGCGTTGTTCTTAACTTAAGCTGAACCTTCTTTGTTAGCCTCCAAGTTTTAGCCCTATAAGTGAGTACCGGAAGTGGATCAAACATCTAGTAATTACATCCTAATTCGTAAACACACGCAAGAAAACATAGTGCTTATTTGAGCTCATAAAACAAAGACCTGATTAACATTGGAAGAAAATAAAGAAAAGAAAATAAATAATAAAATAAATAAAGAAAATAATTGAATAAAAAATGTAGTAATTACATCCTAAGCTCTGCACACATGCAAAACAGTGTAATGCTTTCTACAGTTCCAAAAACTGACCTGGGCTCTCTTCGATGCAAGCCTACTGTGTGTATGAATTATTTAATCAACTATTTTATTAATTACCCCTATAAAGGATGATTGGCAGTTCTTGCGGTCACGCTCTGATGACAGGCCCTGTACACGCCACTCATGAAGCAAGAAATGTTTTCGCATTAAAATGATTTCAGTGAACCTCCCGTGACGGTTTCAATAAAGCGCGCCGAGGACAAAGAACGCCGAAGTTGCCCTTTAACGACCACATCTCTCAGCCGCTGTCATAGCGCTCTTTTGCCTAGCCGTCCTTGCGCTGTGATTATTCGTCATCAAAACATGTGGGGTCGCTCCGAGATGGTGGGAAACATTCGTTTCCGGAACGGACGCGCGTGTTATAGTTTCCACGAAAGAGCACCATTAAAATGGCTCTGACCTCCTCTCGAAACGCGCTCTTTTTATATTGTTCACGCACGTCTAAATCACTCTGATTTATTGGAGTAATTCAAAACCCCACGTTGACTCTGTGCAATGATGAGTGTTCGCGGAAAGGGCCTGTTTTTTTTATTATTTTACAGCATTTATACGGCTCCGCTACTCCTAAAAGCATTCTCTAATGCCTAAAGATGATTACAAGGAGTCCAGAGAGCTTGCCTGTTCTTGTTTTTATTGGAACCTAAGCCTGCACCAGGACGTTTCTCTGGGCTAGTTCCGTCCTGTATCGTGTGTTCCTTCTTGTGTACGTTCTTTTTTGGCGCTGTGGTTTCCGTTAATTAAGCCTGTACTTCCAAAAACCTTCATAAGTTCTGGTGACTTTATTAAGTAGGCGCACGAAAGTTTTTAGTGCGAAACCACTATTCGAGACGCACCAGCCCCGAGCAAGAATCTTGCCATCTTGTTTTGTCTTGTACCCGAGCTTGCCCGAGTTACTCGGGTAAGTATTCGGAGGAGCGTTACGCCAGGTCTAGCCGATGGGAGGAGGGCGCCGCGCCATCTAGGTGGTGCGGCGCTCCCCTTCCATTGGCTACACCTGACGCTCCCCCCCCCCCCCCCCCCAACGTTCATTGTGCAACGGCACAATCGGCGCAGCATTGTGTTCGGGCTGCAGGCAGACGCTGGAGCTTTCGGTAACGAACTATGGCGGCGTTCCCATCGACCAGCTATCGGTGATAAAAGGTGTACAACTCTTGGTTCTGCGGCATGATATGCTAGTACCCTTCGCGCTACGTTGCAGCTGTCTTCTTTGTTTCCTTTGCGCAGTTTATGTACTCAGCATGTATTAATTCACTGCAGGTGCGCGGGAAACAGCCATCGGAAACTAAATTTCGCGTCCGGAGACGTAATAAAACACAAACAAATATGCACTTGGGCAGTAACTGTCCACGGGTCTCTCCTGCGATAAATCATGTGGTGCCCATTACCTCCGCGATCAAGTGTGTCGCAGCTTTTTTTTTTCCTTTTTTTTTTGAGGCATGCGTGAATCAGCCGCTTTTGAAATGATATATACCTGCCCAATCTTCCTCCGACGAGCCGGTACGTTTGGCCCTGTGGTTGCCTGACGGGTCTTCAGGAACGGCTATTATGTCCCGCAGCGCTACAGCTTTAGTGGCGCTCCTCTTCGTCATGCTACAGCATGGAAGCCGAGCTTTTCTGGACAGCAATCCTGAATTAGGTGCTTACCAAGACGACGGGACGGTGAGGATAGCTCTTTGTCTCATCTGTAGCATTTCGAGCTCTCAGGCGGCAAAAGGTTAGAAACGCTAACGGCTGGCCTTTCTTTGCGAGCCCGAATCCGGGCCTTTCAATCGCTGTGAAATTGCATGGCACAATGGAGGCACCTGATTCCCGACATTCTCACGGTAAATTGGTAAATTGGTTTTTGAGGAAAGGAAATGGCGCAGTATCTGTCTCACATACCTCGGCGGACACCTGAACCGCGCCGTAAGGGAAGGGAGGAAGGTGGGAGTGAAAGAAGGAAAAGGGAAAGAGGTGCCGTAGTGGAGGTATCCGGAATAATTTCGATGACCTGGGGTTCTTTAACGTGCACTGACATCGCACAGCACACGGGTGCCTATTGCGTTTCTCCTGCATCGAAACGCGGCCTCCGCGGTTGGGTTCGAACCCGGGTTATTCGGCTCGGTAGACGAGCGCCTTACCACTGATCCACCGCGGCGGGTAATTCTCACGGCTCTTTCCCTATTTCCACCGGAAGCCATACGTGTAACTGGTTAGAATTAGCAACTCTTCCACCGTTGCTCTTTCAGCGCCTAGCTCTCATCTCTTTTAGGGGAATAGTGAGGATAAACTGAAATGGGCCTGCATCGATATACGAGCGCATCCTAATTACAAAACGTTACTTACACTCAAGACAGTTTTTTTAATGAAAAGTCGGAAAATGAAATACCGGTATCGCCACCCCACCCTTGTTTTCGTGATGAGCTCTAAAGGTGAGTCTATCCTCATTGAATATAAAAGTTGTTCGAAAGGAGGTAAAAGGTGGTTGGTTTGGTTTGGTTTACGGAAGTTTAACGTCCCAAAGCAACTGGGGTTCTTTCGTGCACTGACTTCGCACAGTACACGGTCCTCTAGAATTTCACCATGCCGTCGAAATTCGACCGCAGCGGCCGGAATCGAACCCGTTTCGGGTCAGCAGACGACCGCCATAACCACTGAACTATGGTGGCATAACTGAACCACCGCGGCGGCTAAAAAGGTGGTTGTTTGGCTTCATTGGCTTCAAATGGCTTAATGTCCATTTAGGAAATGTCTTTCGTAGTTGGCCGACCATAGACTTCTTGTCTTGGCGTAGTGTGAAACGTCAGCAAGCAGAAGTGCCCAGTTTTACGTTCTCAGTTTTGTGGACTGAAAGTTAATGCGTTGCGTCTACTCCTTTAGCGGACCCGGGGTAGCGAGGGGGCGAGTCAGACGTCGGGCTGCAGGCACTCGGACATTAGGCAATTGTCGCCGAAACAGCGACGGGCTGAGGAATATAGAAAACCTAAGAGTGATTTACTCTCACATGAAGACAAGAGAGCAGAAGCACCAATACGAAGTTATTTACAATATAGAAAGGTTTAAGGAGAGACTGGATGGGATGAGACAAACAATGTTTTCGCATTAAAAGTGAAAGTTTTCTGCGAGGCAAGTGAACGCTGTGAATTTCGAAAAGTGCATGGCACTTTGGCATGATGAATGACCTCGGATGCCGGTTGTTTTCGCCAACACATCGTGAACCACAACTCCATCCAAGTACTTGGGTGCCCCTCTTGAATGTTATGTTTAAAGTGAGCCCTATTGGAGAAGAAATGCTGCTGAATTAAAAGAGAAAACAGGAGGACTTAGTGGATTGAACCGCTCAGTGTTCTGACGTGCTACAATTTGCATTCTCATCAAAATGCGGTTTGTAATGCAGATCTTACACTGTTCTCGTCGGAATGTACAAAAGCTTAACAGTGTCTTTGCAGTGTTTGTGTGGGGTTCCTCTTGGGAGGGGACAAGCCGAACCAACCTTTTTCGGCGGTTCCGCGATGTAGGTTAAACCAGATAGGTCCCAAGCTCATCCGAATCGCAGCCGAAAATGCTAACACGTTTAAGTGCTTCCGAGGGACGTCCGTGACAAGTCCTTGTTTTATATGTCCAGACACGTTAACCAGTGAAAATCCCGTTCGGGTGATATTACGGAATCTAGCTTTATATGAATATTCTTTCCATAGAGCTGCCCTGACACGTTAACCGGTGGAAATCCCGTTCGGGTGATGTTACGGACATTTACTTGAATCACGTCGCATTACGTTTGCATCATTTTCGCGACAAAGTGGAAGAGTGGATTCATGTTCTTTTCTAACAGAAATCTGCAACGTGGTCCGCTCATTTACATTTCTTGTTTATGTCATCACAGATTCATAGCCTGAGTTGTTTTGGGGCGTTAAACTCCCATCAACCATAAAACCCTGAAAGGCCTTTGAGTGTAGGAGAGGAAAAAGGGTGTCAGAAGCCGCTTTGGTGTTGTAGAGGACTAATCATGGTATAGCGAAATGTTTGCATCACACCGTGGCGAAATATCATCTACTGCGTCCCCCGCCGAAAGTTAAACTATGAAATGAAATCCACGCCTTTCTTTTTATTTAAGATGCATGCAAACTGGACTTGCTTTCTGTGCAATGTAAATAACAATTTTTTTTTTGCTTTTCAGTGTTTCCCTTTTACGGAAGACTGGTACCTAGCATACAGAAACTATGAGAATGATCCGTACTTCGGAGGCACTGAAAAATGTGTCAAGGCTACGGAGCTCACTTCTTACGTGAACAACTCAACCGTCGTGGTGCTGGAGTTCTGTAACAAGAAACAGTAAGTCTGAGCTGAATGTGTGTCATTTAAAAAAAAAAAATCTTGACACCCACTTCCTTGAGCATTTCCTAATAAGGTGGATTGTTGAGATCATCATCATCATCATCAGCCTAACTACGCCCACTGCAGAGAAGAAACAGACACAAGGAAGAAACACACAGACGTGGACGAGGCTGCGTGTTTATTCCTTGCGTTTGTTTCGTGAGCCCGTAATCGGTTGTTTTTCAGCTAGGAAACTCGCGTTTCAGCGGAAGAGTTGCATTTCTTCCTAAAGTGGCTTGCTTGTGACGTGAACTGATAGAATAGGGAAGAAGCACAACTTAATTCGTTAGTAGCATGCGGCTGTGCGAAAGCAACTTTCTTCCGCCATTTTGTTTTTATGTGCGATACACTCTGTTATTCACACACACACACACACGCACGCACACACCACTCTGAAGAACAAAAAGTGCCTGTCTCGTTTCATTATATTAAAAGCGCTACTCCTCAGAAACCATTTCCAGGTGCGCACTGACCTTCATCGCTTTGAAATCGTCTCCATTAACTTTACGCGAAAGGACGTAGTCATTAACGACGACGAAGGCTTATGCACTAGGTATACTTTCTGCCGTATAGAAAAGCTCTCATTTTGGTGGCGCCGGTATATCTAAAACCACTGAGAAGTAACTTTAAGAATCAGATGGTTATTAAATCGAGGCTTGTAATCTCCAAACTGCAAGAAATAGCGGTCGCTGTCCTACTACTACGTCGACTGAGAATATTGATTCCCGTAGGCCTCTTACACAACCTGCAAAATACATTATCATTTAATCCCATCAATTTCTGTTACAACCCATCCCGCCCACTTGCAGGTACTCCAAAGTGAGCCTGACTTCAGGCTCTTGCTACGATTCGCAGAATGTGGCCAAGGTACAGCTGTTCGGACGTAAGTAACATATCTTCCGCACTGGTTTTCTTGAATTGCAATCCTCAATCATCCCCCGTACAACAATGCCTGATTGAGCGATTTGTACGTATTGGAATAAATAAAAAAAATAATAAGGCGACAGAACTGGGACGGATTTCAGGTGCCACATAAGAGGGCGGACAAGTGCTAGATCGATATAGTCAGGCCGTGATTTGTCTTGTCTGTTTCGTTCTTGATTTTGTACGCGTTAATAAAGTGACCCTAGAATCAGCCACATCCTAACTTGATTTCTACATCAAACTGCCAACTATGTAGCCCGTTTAACTGCGCAGGATGATCGGAAACACTGAAATGATAAGAGCTCGTACAGCATTCAAACGAGGTTGCGTTTCTGTATTCTTCAAGGTATTCTGTTAGAGCTCTATATCCAGCCTCCTCCAGCAAAATATCTGCAACAAATTTTCTTGAACGTTTACACATCACCGCCCTCCCAGCATCCTTATAAAAGGGGCAGCATTAGTCAATATTTAGTGCGCATTTCGGATTATGTCGTAATCTTTCTCATTTTATTCCTCTTAGGGTCCAGCGCCAAATTTAGCATCACCGCTGCCTACATCGACTGCAAGAACTGCAAGGTGTTTCGCCACAGCTACGCGGCCGGAGGTAAACTGTTCACTCAAAATATCTATAATGTAAACGAGCGAGCGACTATTTTGATAGAACATAAGTGAGGCGGTCGTATGCATGATTTGACAAGCTATGTTTGATTTGTGTGCTGCATGCAAAAGCAAGGAACGTACGCACTAATCGGGCACCGCTAGAGCGGGAGCCACTGGCTTCATTTGTTTTTCAGTCCCGGACTGTCCGGGACTACTTGCGGACTCGAATCCGGTATTTGTTTTTCTCGGGCAGCCCGAAAGCTCCGCCCACCTGCCTGCATCGCCATAGCAACGCGTTCGTTTTTAGCCTATGGCAGTCCGCGGGCTGCTTGGGGCTGCTGAGAAGGCAGCAGACGATAGCTGCGCGCCGCGCTGGCAGCCATATTGAGTTAGACTCCGTGTGCATTTTGAGTGCTTTTCGTGTTCTTGGAGGTCGATATCATGCGTTAAACCTTCACATGAGCTCCGTAGCTCCTCTCTGAGCCATCGCAAGACTTTTTGTTCTTGCATCTTCGTTTATTTTCTTGAAATCCACCGCACACGGACGCGCGTTCGGAGCTGCGAGCGCGTATTATTTGCTCGTGTCGTCAAGAGGTTCTTGTTTGCTTGCTTTGCGACATGCTGTCTGTACGCTTACCTCAAAGCATCGCAGGTGAACCACTCGTATACTGGAGCAGCTATAGAGCTTGTTGTCAACATTTTGGCGAAGGCTTTCGTCTGTCTGCCTATCCGCAACGAGTTGGGCTACTTTGTGCGAACTTCGCCGCAAGCAGTAGCGGCGAGCATACCTCCGAAGCCGAGTTCTGTAATGCACCTACGCTAAGCTGACAGTACAGTCTTTAAATCGACTCAGTATCATGATCGAGCGCACGGCGTTGCTTCGGCGTCGTGGTGGCCGTGGCTTGCGTCGTCTGCTAGCAGATGACAGCGTCCTTGTACGGTAACCGAGGGGGAGCCAGGCTCTGGCGCTGAGTTCGAAAACAGCCTATGGCAAGGAGGTCATGTGACCATGACGCTATTTCCTGTCAGAGCGGAAGCCGAGACCTGTCAGCAAGTAGTCTGGGACTGGAAAAACAAATGCGGCCACTGAAGAATCTAGGCAGCCCAGGCGAGATAATTAGTTTTCTCTCTGGGCAGCATCGCAGTCAGTCGTGGCCTGTGTTTGGCGCGCATTCTTTGTGTTCGTCTCGCACTCTTCTGAGTAGAATAATTTCGTGCTGTAGATGTGCCTTTACTTGTGCTCTTAATTATATCAAGTAATCGTCATGCCCCCTGCATAATTTCTTAAACGGACTTGGCGCCAAAACAGACAGCACACCGTAAGAGAGACGGGACAAGTCCCGTCTCTCTTATCTCTTTTACTGTGGGCTGCCTGTTTTGGCGCTAAGTCCGCTTACGAAAATATATGCACCAATTATAGCTAGCCCCCCAGCAGGTAACACAGTGCATGAATCGAAGACACTTCCACCATTCTCGCGCAGGTAATGGCTGCACTCTTTGGAAGCCCGAGAGCAAGATCAAGCAAAAGGATATGTGCTGCGACTTCGTTTTCGACCTCTTGTGCGGTGGATCCCCGAAGTACCAGATCTACGACAACTGCTCGTGAGGCAATGCTCCACCCAGCACCTTTACGACCGTTGTTTAGTTACTCTCCTCCTTTTAAGCCAAATAAAGGTGTTTAATTTTCGGAAACGAACAGCGCATCGGCTCGTGGTGTGGATTGTGGAGTGAGAGTGAGTGAGTGAGTGAGTGAGTGAGTGAGTGAGTGAGTGAGTGAGTGAGTGAGTGAGTGAGTGAGTGAGTGAGTGAGTGAGTGAGTGAGTGAGTGAGAGTGAGTGAGTGAGGACCTTTACTCAGCATAAGGAGGGTAGCGATGCTGTTTATCAAGGGCGGGGTCCTCAGTTGACAGCCGGTCGATCTCTTATTGCTGGTCCTGCAGGTCCGGGCAGGACAGAGCAACTTCCCATGAGGAGAGGTTGGGGTTGGGGATGGATGGCAATCCTGATCGGCTGGTACACCCCCCATGGGAAGTTAGTACACAGCGGCGGCGGCTGGAAACATTCGCCGGCTAACTCATCGCCGCGCAAGCGTGGTCGTAAATCCTGCGGTGACAGCGTCCGAAGAGAAATTAAATTTTTCGTTAGAGAACATGCGTATCCGACGTCGCAGCTATCGCAGTGGTCATGGTGCCGTAGCACAATCTTAATGCGCGCCGAGTTTGGTAGGTACTAGTATGACACAAGAGCCAGTGGAGCAGGGAAAGCCAGGATTCGCTGTTTAATTGAAGGAGGAGAGGTGTTGATCGAGCGTGATCGTTTGTTGCGGCGTGGAAGATTTCACTACGCTAGGTCGGTTAGTGTTGGCATCGGAGTTGCACATATCTCTGTTAAGGTATTTGCGCTTGCCGTGTTTGGCTGTAACGCACATATAGCCCGACTTGTTTCATGTACGACGTGGAGTCACGGGATCGAACACGCGTGCCAGTTTTGTGGCGCCCGTAGCATGTCTAAGGAAGCTCGTCTTCAGCGCCCATCGCTGCAATGTGCGACGCGTTACAAGAGGATTAAGCAAGCAGGAAAACATTCACAAGGGCGCGCAGAAGTTTTTTGGAACATGGAAACCGTGAAAACGCTGATCTCTTTGGCTATGAGGTGAATGGTGTGGCCTTTGCAGTGCACTTCTCAGTAGGATACGCACATCATGCAGGAGACTTCCCGCTCGGGAACGCATGCACTCATTCAGTGAAATGACGCAGGCCTGCAAAGCCGAGCGTCGACTCTACCCCCCACCTCATCCTTCCCTCGACAATTACCGTGAGACACTTTGGAGGCGGCTCCATACACGCACTTTGCCCTCCCCTTATATATACGCTCGCGATATCACCCAGTCCACATGAACCTTTCCTGTACCCTCTGCCACCACACCAAAGCCACTTTCGACCGTATCCTTTTCCTCTGCCCGGCGGATCCTCCCCCGCGGGGCCTGGAGCACCTTACCACTTGGGAGGCTTGGGAGACCCTACTGCGCTCCGAGGACCCCGTCTCTAGCCCGTCTCACCAGTGTCCCGGACTAGGGACGCCGACCATGTAGCGGGGCCACTCTGTGGCTCCCAAACTCTATTTCAGCAATTAAAAGTTTTCACCACCACCTCCGAGGACCCGGCCAAGCAAGTCATCGCCACCGGCCGGGCTGCCAGCGTCATGAGCCTCCGGGACATGAACGTTTGAGTGCAGTGGGGCCGTGCGGGGGCCCAAGGACCTACGTGTCCAAAACTCTCCTGTTGCAAATAAAGTTTTCACCACCACCACCACATCCTGCAGTGCACGTTTCTTCGGCGACTTCATCCTTCGCCCCTTCAGCCGCCGCGGTGGCTGACCCGAAGGACGCAGGTTCGATCCCGGCCGCGCCGGTCGCATTTCGATGGAGGCGAAATGCTAGAGGCCCGTGTCAAGTGTCGTAGTCAGGAGAGGCCCTCGCTATCCACGCACCATGCCAAAAAGTGTGCCAGAAGTCCCGCGCTTTCGCAAATACTACTGGCAGCAGTGTTGGGCAACCTCAAAAGTCGAAACCTCATGAGGTTGACTTCGACCTCACGTGGCGAGGTGAGGCTGAGATGAGGTCGTCGACGGCTCAAAATTTTGTGGCCGAGGTCAGCAAATTGGACCTCAACCTCACGCGTGAGTTCTCCACCGTATTATCCGTTCAGCCCGAGCTTACAGGAGAACGCTCCACTATGGTTTTCCTGGAAGGAGTGTTGCTGCCACGACATTCCCCCATCCCTCTCCCTTCCCCCGTTCGCGTAACACCCGTAGCTGCCTGCCGTTGGTTCAGACACCCGGGAGCGTGCAAAGCATATATAACTCAAGGTGACCCACGGTAGCTTTGTCTGGTGCCGCAAACAAATGTGTTCATTCTAGCAAAGAAATTCGTCGTAGCGCGAATGGCCCAAAGCAGACTGCTTCGTGTAAATTGGTAAATTGGTTTTTGAGGAAAGGGAATGGAGCACTATCTGCCTCGCATATCTCGGCGGACACCTGAACCGCGCCGTAAGGGAAGGGAGGAAAGTGGGAGTGAAAGAAGAAGGAGAGAAAGAGGTGCCGTGGTGGAGGTCTCCGGAATAATTTCGACTACCTGGGGATCTTTACATGCATTGACATCGCACAGCACACGAGCGCCTTTTGCGCTCCGCCTCCATCGAAACGCGGCCGCCGCGGTCGGGTTCGAACCCGGGTACTCCGGCTCGGTAGACGAGCGCCTTAACCACTGAGCCACCTCGGCGGGCTTCGTATCCATGCTCTTTCCCGGAGAAGACGTCACGGCTGCTGCCTTGCAGTCGAGTGAAGAGGAACCCTCTGTACAGTACACGGTTACTTAACAGAGACTGTATAGCAGTCGGCACTGGCGGGAGAACGTGATCCAGGCAGTTCCTAACAAGGACACATGTTTATTTGATGAAAAAAAGCGCGAAGCCGGCATAAAAGCTGCATAACACCGGCGGAGATTTTGATCGGTGTCTTCCCTTTCTAATCGCACACCGCTTCTGTATACTCCCGTTACGTAATGCAAGTAAATGCAAATATAATTTCACTTTTATGTCCGCCCGAATAACCGCTCTTTGGTATCTTGTTCATCTTGCTGTTCGGAAATTCACATGCTACCCCGAACAATGACAACGTCGAAACACCGCAGTACGGGACGAACGTACCAGCGTCATATACATAATCAGTATAGCGGTAAAAAAATGCACAAGTGTAAATATGTATAATGAGATGATAGCTATTTCCTTTTCCTTTATTTTCTTTTGCAGTCAAGATGTTTCAATGGAGATGATTACGTGCAGGCGCTGTGCTGCCGAGTCGCTGTTTCAAGCCTTCTATTCTGACATTTAATGCGGCGCGCTGTTGTTCTCTTCTTTTTTGAGTGCGCGAATTTTGTTTTCTAAGTTGGTCATCATTATATGTTCTTTTCTTCAGCAGGGGATTATTCCCGGCAGCCTTGATGGCTTTACCCAACAGGGCCATAAATCTAATTTTCTTTTGCTTGGGTGAGCTATAAATGTTAGGAAGGAATAGGCTGGGGTCCTTATTTCTGCTCGGTAATATCTCGAGGAATGTGTTCTCGATATCTCTCGGTTTTAAATCGTGTTCTGTCGCCGCTGTATTGCGCTTGACAAAGGTGGTCACCTCTAATCCGCGAGCGCACGGCTCCCCCTGTTCCCAGGCCTGCTTGCGGGGGGCAGGGAGGGAGGCGCCCTTTTTCTGATGGAAATAAAAGTTGTTTCAGTCAATCAATCTATGACTGATGTCGTTCATGTGGCTCGGCTTAAATCGTACCACGCCCCTGATACGTCTTCTCCTTAGCAGCGGGACGGTGCTTTTGCCCGCGGGAATTATGTTACGGCCATAGGCTTGGACAAAGAAGAAGTATGGTACTTGTTTGTGGTGGACGAAGTGTGTTTGGGCTCTGGCATAGAGTTTCTTACTATTACCTAGAGGGAAAGCTGGCGGCGCTGCACTTCAGCCACCATGGACGCCCAAAGCATCATGGGGCGGTGAGCTACTTGCTGCGGAACAGTCGTAGTTTTTCGGGAATACATAGTGACACTACTAACACGTTTCATTCCGAAAACGCTGTTTGTGTGTACGCAGACGACTTTCGCGCGAATGCAGTGTGCAAAAACCATAGTAGTGAAACCGCAACAACACACAACGCCAATAAACGGTTTCACTTTTCTAAAATGCCATTAAAAAACCTTTTGAAGTATTTAAGCAACTAAATTTTTTTTGAAAACATCTTTCCTTTTAAAAACGCGCCTGTTAATTACGAAATATTAGTTTTTATAGTGTTCACTACTTGGCCAATAGGAGAGCGAGTCGTCTTTTATTTTGGGCAAACTTTGCACTTAAATGCTTTTCTGCTCGTTTGTTGCAATCATTAGACAAGATATTGAATATTAGGACGTTTGTAGTTATCAAACAGCTTTATTTTTCTATTATTTTTTGGCCAAAAGTTGCAGTTCCGCAACAAGTAGCTCACCGCCCCATGATGCTTTGAGCGCCCATGGTGGCTGAAGTGGTCTCGAGGGGTCGCCATGCAAACTCCCATAGACGGGCTGCCAGCTTTCCCTCTAGGTAATAGTAAGAAACTATGTGGGCTCTGGCCCATTAAGCCTGAGGACATCATCATCATCCCTTGTTGTATGGCTCCTTGGCTGTCTCTTGCTGTAAATCTGCTTCGACGCCGATATCAACCGCGCATATTCCTTCAGGGTGCATAATATACACTGATGCATCACACACAGCACTGCAGGGAGTTACCGCAGTTTACAGTCCCTCCCATCCTCATCTTAACTCCCGCGCTATACTTGCCCCCCCCCCCCCCCCCCCCCTGCCTTGGAGCTTCAAGCGATACACAATGCCACTGCCTCCCTTCCACTCGTACCCACTTTCGATATTGTTCACATTTACACCGACTCCCTTGCCGCCCTTAAGCAGCTTAAGGCTGTCCGGCGCACATTCCAAGTTACACAATCCATTCACCAACTTTGCACAAAATACCCCTGTCCTGTGCGTATGCATTGGATTCGTGGCCATGCCAAGGATCCGCATACTATTCATGTGGATGCAATGACACACCTTGACTCATCAGACATCTCGCCACCTTCCCCTCTTCCCCCAGATCCGTTCCTGTCCCATGTTTCCGAGAAACAGCCTTTGTGTCAGCGAACACGCTCTCTAATTCTTCCGTGTTCGTACCCTCTCCCCCGGAGTCTCACTCGGGAGGAGGAGGTATCTGTGCGCCGGATTCGGGCAGGAGCGGCTCTGACTCCTTCTGTGCGTCACCGGTGGCGTGACGAACGTTACGAAGTGACTGACAAGTGTCCCCATTGTGGTGCCGCGCCCGACCAGTGTGACGAAAAGCACTTGGACTTGCCCGCCTACAGCTTCCGTGAGACGAAGCTTCCTAAGAAAGGTTGGCCTGCGATGGGACGTTGCAGACGACTATCGCAAGTGGACTCATGATAATCGCTTTATCGTGAACTTTTGCCGCTTTTTAAGCGAGGCGGCACAAATCTCGAATAACAAAAAAGTTTCATAAAAATTTTATAAACATTTTTTAAAGTACTTTTAAAAAATTTCATAAATAGGCTTTTTGGGGTAAAGCTTTTGCGCCACAGTGTTACCAGTGTTGGCGGGCACCAGAAAAGTGGTGCATTGTCTTAAATAGTGAGCTGGTTAGCTCATTTTTAACAATTAACTTTTTAACTTGCAGAGTTAGGCGCCTAGTTGAAATTAGAGATTTGTAGCCAGTTGTTGGTAATAGCCATATCAACCTTTAGAATTTCAAAAACCCGATTACCCTCGTCGCTGTGACTCGACAAAATCTGGCTGCATCGTGCGAAAATACATGGGCTTTCGAAAGCATGCAGGCAAAGCAACCCGTCCAGTGCATGTAACTAGTCGACAAATTTTGTCGAGCCACAGCGCCAAGGGTAATTGAGTTTTCTAATTGCTAAATACTGATATGGCTATTACTAAAGACAGGCTACAAATCTCTAATTGCAACTAGGCGCCTAAATCGGCTAGTTAAGAAGTTAATTATTGAAAATTGTTTAACCAGCTACCACTGAAGACGATCTTTGAAAGTTTCCGCTGAAACACCCGGTATATCTGCAATTCCCTTTTGTAAATGTATATTTTTACCCATTACATTATGAGTGTGCACAGCACTCACATTGGAAAGTGCATCTGTAACCAATTTCGTTACATTCGCTAGTTATTCTAAAGTCTAAGAAGAGTATCGCGTATATATATACCTCCCCCTATTTCTAGTCGATAGGGTAGGTCTGTGTTTGTCGACTGCCGGCTCATGCGTGGATGAGAGCAATGGAGGCAGGCGAGTCCAATACGAACAAGTAAGTATATGCGAAGCAGTTCGCCGAATATTAAAGCCGATAAGCTTAGTGTATGGGGCACAGTGTATGGGGCACCCCGGCCCACAAGGTGTTAAAGCAGCGGGTGCTGCATGACTGGCCGAAGTGTATACACGAAGCCCTCAAGCAGCCACAAAAGTTGCATGTCCTATAGACGCGAAAATAGTAAATAAATTCTGTAATCAGTCATTCCTGATTATCAGCTTTTTGTGTCGCATGCACATTAATAATATTTGTATATATAAATTGGTAAATTGGTTTTTGATGAAAGGAAATGGCGCAGTATCTGTCTCACATATCTCGGTGGACACCTGAACCGCGCCGTAAGAAAAGGGAGGAAGGTGGGAGTGAAAGAAGAAATAGAGAAAGAGGTACCGTAGTGGAGGCCTCCGGAATAATTTCGACCACCTGGGGACCTTTCACGTGCACTGACATCGCACAGCACTTGGGATATTTGTATACCCCATATTAAATAATTACACTCTGCTACCATATATTGTTATAACTACTCATTATAATGGTACCGTCATCATTTCGGCTTTCCTGTCTCACAATAAGATTCTCTGAATTAGTTTTAATTGTATATCCCATATTAACGTGCACTGACATCGCACAGCACTTGGGATATTTGTATACCCCATATTAAATAATTACACTCTGCTACCATATATTGTTATAACTACTCATTATAATGGTACCGTCATCATTTCGGCTTTCCTGTCTCACAAGATTCTCTGAATTAGTTTTAATTGTATATCCCATATTGAATAATTACACTTTGCTAAGTACCATATATTGTTATACTGGTGATTATAATGGTACCGTCATCATTTCGGCTTTCCTGTCTCACAAGATTCTCTGAATTAGTTTTAACTCAAAAGCTTGTTAGCCGTTTTTTCGGGATTTTTTGTTTTCTTGAGGTCGAGTACCCGACTTCAACCTTAAAATTTCACTTCAGGTGGGGTTGAGTGAGATCGCTAGCGGGCCCCGGTAAAGTGAGGTTGGGGCGTCTGAGGATACCTCATCTGATGAGGTTGAGTGAGGTCGACAAATATTTTTTGAAGTTGAGGTGAGACCGAGATTTTTTAGCTCAAATACTCACCTCTGAGAAGCAGACTTTGGCCGATCGCGAAGCCAACGATGGCGGAAATCCTGACACGCATCCCTCGAAGAGTCGCCCGTTGTACAGCTGCTGTATGTTTTCAGTTTCGAGTTGCAGGCAGCCGATGTCTCGTCTCATCGATGGCGGGTGTTGTTTATCGCTTTAGGACGTTATTTACCTTCCAGACGTGCTTTTTAGCCTAACTCCATAACACAGCCACGATTGTTCAGCTGCACCTACAAGAAGCACGAAAAACAATTTTCTGGCTGTTTATCTTCATATATTCAGAGATGCACAGCGCGTCTGTCCTGTCAACTTCTTCGTTTGCCCTCGCTTTTGTCGCGCTGCATTCATTAACCACGATCCGCGCCTTCGCTCTGGTTCGATCGAAACATATTCGGTAAAGTGGTCACTGCAAAGTCGGCTGGGTGAACGTTTTGCACCTATTCTTTCTTAAATTTACAGCCACTGATGGTATAATTTGGCTTCAGTGCTCAGGACCGTGCATCACGAGAAAGCTTGGGGACGATAACGCAACGGGGCGACACACAACTGAGTAGACAGGGCTCCGTAAATGCTCTGTGAAGCTAGGTAGCGAACGTCAGCGACGCGATTTCAATGAAAACATCTTCGACGGAAGTCCGTCTGGTTAGGTTCTTGAGATAGTGAGAGAAAACTGACGCCAACTAATATTTTAATTTTGCCCAACGTTTCGGTACGCTCCGCGTGTGCTACCTCGGACGATGAACAGCTGGACGCCCCCACTCCAGCTGTTTTCGTGCTTCGTGTCGTGCGCGTGTGATTGAACAGTGATCTCCCAGATCTTCACGCGCGTGCGACCTGTATATATGTATATGTTTACCTTGTAGATATGTAAATAGATTCTTTGAAAGTGTACCCCTGTCCTTTCTACTGTCCCCTCACCCCTTTTCTTTCACTCCTACTCTCTGCCTGCTATTCTTTATTTCGCTGCCCCAGCTCAGGTGCTTCCAGTCGCGATAGCAGATGCCGGGGCAGCAAACATTCTTTTACCTTCCATATCAAATGTCAATAAATAGCCACTACTACTACTACTACTACTACGTTTCGGGACCAACTCGTTCCCTTCTTCAGGGGTGACTAAAGTGTGCCAGTAGCATGCAGCGGGTTGCTGCCTTCGCTCTCCCTTTGTTAGCACGTGACGCAGTCCACTAACATATGCAGAGGGGAGCGTTCCTGGAGTCCTATTCATCGCCGCCTCGCCGAACACTGCGAGCGCGCCGACCACCCAATAGCCTTCGAGGAGGTGAGCGTCTTGGCCGTGGAGCCAAACCTATTCAAGAGGCGACATGTGGAGTCATGGCACATCCGGCTTACAAAGGCGGCGATGAATAAGACTTCAGGAAAGCTCCCTTCTGCGTACGTTAGTGGACTGCGCCACGTGCTAACAAAGGGAGAGCCAATGGTCTAGTAAAATTGTGGAGAGCGAAGGCAGCACCCCGCTGCTGCTGGCACAACTTCGTCTCACAAGATGTTTGCAGCACTACGGAAGGTAGAGCTCTCTCGTCCAATCAGGACTGCAGAAACACAGAAAATAGTCCCTCGAATATTTGAGGAGTGTATGACTATTAATCAAAACAATAAGCATTGCAACTTAAAACATGGTTTGGACAGGTATGTTTAAATGGTAGAGAGTGTTTCAATTACTGGTGATATTACCAGACAAAGCCCGTACGGACACAGCTCTCCGGAGACCTGCTGCGAGGTAGTGATGCGTCGCCACTTTCCAACATGGCGTCGGTCGAGTCTGTTGTGTCTCCTGTGTGCTCTACACCGACAGTGCGCTGTTTCCCCAAGCAGGCGAAGCAGGTGGCTTTAAATGTTCTTGAAGCGCTTCGCATCGAGTGCGGGGGCAGTTCGAGTACAAATGCGCTCATCAAGAGGACGGCAAAACTCACGCAGGTGAGCGAGCGAACGCTTTACAAGTGGACAACGGAGACGTTGAAGGCGGGCCGAGTGTTGTCACCACGGTGTAAGAATATATTTAGGTGTTGACACTGCGCTCGGCGGCGCGACCAGGATTTGTTCGCCGCTCCCTGCGCTTCTCTCGAACGCTGACAGATGGCGCTACGCACCCGGGGCCCCTATAGCAGGGCATCTATAGCAAGCTCGCAATAATGGAAATAGACGAAGAGGGGAAGGACAGCCTAGGAAGTGATCATAAACGTATTAGTCTACAGTTGGGAGCCCTAGTCAAAAGAGAAATGCAACGAAGTCCAAAAGACAACGCAAAATTAAATGATGAACAAATAGCGCTAATATCAGCCGATATAGAAGAAATAATTGAGAAACGCCACATGGAAAATTGGGATTATAATCAGTTGGAACTGCTCATCGCTACAAAAATGAAACAAGTGAAAGGAGTTAACCGCTGGAGAGGAAAGAGGAAGCCACGAAGCTGGTGGAATATGGAAATTAAGGAGGCCATCGAACAACGACGGGTGGCTTCAAGGGAACACAGAGAAGCAAAGAGGGCGCAGTTATCTGTAGAGGAAATAGGAAAAAAATGGGAATCTTATCGACAAAAGAAACAGCAAGTTCAGGTCCTAGTCCAGGCTAAAATAAAGCAGTCCTCTGATAAATGGCTGGCTGAAGTTCGCGAGGCAAATAAAGGGGGGCCAAGAAAATTCTGGAACCATATAAGCTGGTTGGGAAAAACAAATCAAAGAAAGCAGGAACAGATTATAGATGCTGAGGGAAAATGTTTGGAGGGAGACGTTGCTGTGGACTACATTACGTCATTTATAGCTGCGTCTTTTAGCGACGCCAATGGGGTAATCTCCCCAAGTGAGGCGGCAACACAGGACAGCACAAAAGAGAACAGCTTAGAACTGACTAGTCTTAACTGGGAAAAGGCGGAAGCGAATATTCCTAAAACCACATCCGCAGGGATAGACGAAATTCCAATTAAGCTGATTAATGAACTTGGCCCAAGAAGCAAGGACGCGCTGATAAAAGCATTGGAGGCAGTCATAACAAATCAGCAAATTCCGCACAGCTGGAGACAGAGTAAAATGAATTTGATTTATAAAGGGAAAGGAGATAAGATGAACATAAAATCCTTCCGTCCGATTACGATAACATCTGTTATGTACAGGCTGGCAATGCAGGCGGTGAAATTAAAAATGCAGTCATGGGTAGAAGGGAATACGATACTCGGCGAACTTCAGAATGGGTTCAGAAGGGGTAGGCGGTTAGATGATAGCCTGTTCGTGCTTACCCAATGCATAGAAATAGCTAAGGCGGAAAATAGACCTCTGTTTATAGCCTTTCTAGACATAAGCGGTGCATACGATAACGTGAACAGGGAACTCCTGTGGAGCATATTGAAAGATTTAGGTATTGGTGATGAGGTAATTGATTTTCTACAGGAAATCTACCGAGATAATGAAGTTGAAATTACATGGGAAGGGAAAAAAAGTACCACAACTGTAGGGGTGCACAAAGGATTAAGGCAAGGTTGCCCTCTATCACCGCTGCTGTTCATGCTTTACGTGATAAATATGGAAAGAAGGCTAGAAGAAAGTAATCTGGGTTATAATCTATCGTACAGATTAGGCGGAAATGTAGTTGAGCAGCGACTCCCGGGTTTAATGTATGCGGACGATATTGTACTGTTAGCAGATAGCGAGGAAGATTTACAAACTTTGGTTAATTGCTGTGGAGACGAAGGAGACGCTCTAGGATTCAGTTTTAGCGCAACTAAATCAGGTGTGAGGATTTTTAACGATACAACTGATCAGGTGCTTACAATACAAGGCCACGAAATACCCAAAGTGGCCGAATACAAATACCTCGGGATATGGCTAAACGAAGGGCAGATATACACGGAAAAGCATGAACAGGCTCTTAGGGCAAAAGGACGAAGAGACGCAGGGATAATGAAACATAGAGCATTCATCATCATCATCATCATCATCAGCCTGACTACACCCACTGCAGGGCAAAGGCCTCTCCCATGTCTCTCCAATTAACCCTGTCCTTTGTCAGTTGCCGCCACTGTATCCCCGCAAACTTCTTAATCTCATCCGCCCACCTAACTTTCTGCCGTCCCCTGCTACGTTTGCTTTCTCTTGGAATCCACTCCGTTACCCTTAAGGACCAGCGGTTATCTTGCCTTCGCATTACATGCCCTGCCCAAGCCCATTTCTTCTTCTTGATTTCAACTAAGATGTCATTAACCCGCGTTTGTTCCCTCACCCACTCCGCCCTCTTCCGATCTCTTAACGTTACACCTATCATTTTCCTTTCCATAACTCGCTGCGTTGTTCTTAACTTAAGCTGAACCCTCTTTGTTAGCCTCCACGTTTCTGCCCCATAGGTGAGTACCGGTAGGATACAGCTGTTGTATACTTTTCTCTTCAGGGATATTGGTAAGCTACCATTCATGATCTGAGAGAACCTGCCATATGCGCTCCACCCCATTCTTATTCTTCTAGTTATTTCCCTCTCATGATCCGGATCTGCGGTCACTATCTGCCCTAAGTAGACATATTCTCTTACTACTTCCAGCATCTCGGTACCAATTGCGAACTGCTGTTCCCTTGCTAGGCTGTTGAACATTACTTTGGTTTTCTGCATGTTAATTCTTAGCCCCACCGTTCTGCTCTGCCTGTCTAACTGGTTGATCATGCTTTGCAGTTCTTGTCCTGAGTGGCTTAGCAAGGCAATGTCATCAGCGAATCGCAAATTACTCAGGTATTCTCCATTAACTCTTATCCCCAACTCTTCCCATTCCAGTCCCCGGAATACCTCCTGTAAGCAGGCAGTGAAAAGCATTGGCGAGATCGTGTCTCCCTGCCTGACACCTTTCCGTATTGGAATTTTATTGCTGACTTTATGGAGAACTATACTAGCTGTGCAATCGTTATAAATATCTTCCAATATTTTCACATAACACTCTTCCACACCCTGATTCCGCAATGCCTGCATGACAGCTGAGGTTTCCACTGAGTCAAATGCTTTCTCGTAATCAATGAAGGCTATATATAGGGGTTGGTTATATTCTGCGCATTTCTCTATCACCTGATTGATAGTGTGAATGTGGTCTATTGTCGAGTATCCTTTACGAAAGCCTGCCTGATCATTTGGTTGACTAAAGTCCAAGGTTGTCCTGACTCTATTAGCGATTACCTTAGTAAATACCTTGTAGGCAACGGACAATAAGCTGATTGGTCTGTAATTCTTCAAGTCCTTGACGTCTCCTTTCTTATGAATTAAGATAATGTTAGCGTTCTTCCAAGCTTCTGGTACTCTCGAGGTCACAAGGCATTGCGTATACAGGGTGGCTAGTTTTTGTAGCACAATCTCTCCTCCGTCCTTCAACAAATCTGCTGTTACCTGATCCTCACCAGCTGCTTTCCCTCTTTGCATTGCTCCTAAGGCTTTCTTTACTTCCTCCTTCGTTACTGGCAGGATGTCCCATTGCTGTGCTCGACTGCCTCTCTCAGTAACTTGATGATTACATTCGCTCCTGTATAGATTTGTGTAAAATTCTTCGGCTAATTCAACTATCTTATCCATATTGCTGATGACATTGCCCTGTTTGTCTTTTAGCGCATACATCTGGTTTTTACCTATGCCCAGTTTTCTCCTCACTGATTTTAGGCTACCTCCGTTCCTTAGAGCATGCTCGATTTTCTCCATGTTAAACTTTCTTATGTCGGCTACCTTGCGCTTATTTATTAACTTCGATAGCTCTGCTAGTTCTATCCTGTCTGTGGAGTTAGAAGCCCTCATGCTTTGGCGTTTCTTAATCAGATCTTTAGTCTCCTGAGATAGCTTGCTGGTATCCTGCCGAACCATCCTACCACCTACTTCTGCGGCGCACTCTGTAACGATAGCTGTAAGATTATCATTCATTGTTTCAACATTACGGTCGTCTTCTTCAGTTAAAGCGGAAAATCTGTTTTGCAGCGACATTCTGAATTCCTCTACCTTCCCTCTTAATGCTAACTCGTTAATAGCCTTTCGCTTCACCAGTTTCCTCCGTTCCCTCTTCAAATCTAAGCTAACACGAGACCTTACCATTCTGTGGTCGCTGCAACGGACCTTACCGAGGACCTCCACATCCTCTATGATGCCAGGTTGTGCACACAGTATGAAGTCTATTTCATTTTTAGTCTCACCATTGGGGCTCTTCCACGTCCACTTCCTGTTTGCTCGTTTGCGGAAGAAGGTATTCATAATCCGTAAATTATTTCTATCTGCGAACTCTACTAATAACTCTCCCCTACTGTTCCTAGAACCTATGCCATAGTCACCTACCGCCTTGTCTCCAGCCTGTTTTTTACCTACCTTTGCATTAAAGTCGCCCATCAGTACAGTGTACTGTGATTTTACTTTGGTCATTGCCGATTCCACATCCTCATAGAAGCTTTCAACTATTTGGTCATCATGGCTTGATGTAGGCGCGTAGGCCTGCACCACCTTCAGCCTGTACCTCTTATTAAGCCTAATTACGATAGCTGCCACTCTCTCGTTAATACTGTAAAACTCCTCGATGTTACCAGCAATATCCTGATTAATGAGGAATCCCACACCTAGTTCTCGCCTATCTGGTAATCCACGATAGCACAGTACATGCCCACCCTTTAGTACTGTATACGCCTCATCTGTCCTCCTAACCTCACTAAGCCCTATGACATATCCCATTTAATACCGGCTAATTCCTCCAATAGCACTGCTAAGCTAGCCTCACTTGATAAGGTTCTTGCGTTAAACGTTGCCAGGTTCAGTTTCCAATGGCGGCCTGTCCGGAGCCAGAGATTCTTAGCACCCTCCGCTGCGTCACAGATCTGACCGCCGCCTTGGTCAGTTGCTCCGCAGCCGCTGGGGACTGAGGGCCGAGGGTTAATTGGTTTGTTCATAGAAGGTTGTGGCCAAGTACTACACCAGGGTGGCCAAATCCTGTTCTGGTGAGGAAGTGCGTTGTCGGTTCTGGTCACCGAAATCAGGCCGCACTCCAAGCCTGGTTATGCAATTCCATCACACGCGGAGTTTTTTTTTTTTTAATCCGGTGGAGAATTGCGCGGCACCGGGATTCGAACCCCGGTCCTCTTGCACGCGAGGCGGATGCTCTACCTCTACGCCATCGCTGCATACTGCATTATGGGGGTACAACAAATATGAAGTACTAAGAGGTATTTGGAAAGGAATAATGGTGCCGGGACTTACTTTCGGCAATGCGGTTCTGTGCTTAAGGGCAGAAGTTCAGTCGAGATTAGACGTAAATCAGAGAGCTGTTGGAAGATTAGCACTAGGTGCCCACGGCAAAACCACAAACGAGGCAGTACAAGGGGATATGGGCTGGGCATCGTTCGAGGCACGGGAAGCTAAGAGTAAAATACTATATGAAGAACGCCTGAGGAAATTGGACGATAACAGATGGGCAGCTAAGGTATTTAAATATTTATACAGAAAGAACGTTGACTCACAGTGGCGGAAAAGAACTAGAAAACTAACCAGTAAGTATGCCGGTCATGAGGACGGAGAAAGAAAGAGCATTAAACGACAGGTTAAAAACGCGGAAGTTAAAAACTGGATGAATTCAATGGAAATGAAACATAGTGTAGAACTATATCGATTCTGGAAAAGGCAGATCAGGAAAGAATTTTTCTATGATAACTCAAGAGGCAGTGCCCTACTTTTTGAAGCTAGATCAGGGTGTCTTAGAACGCGCAGCTACAAAAAGAAATTTAACGAAGAAGATGACACATGTGCAGTGTGTGGTAGATCTGTGGAAACAATTGAACACCTCATAATCAAATGTGATGGTATCCATCCGGATGTCGATGCAGGCACAGTCACTCTTTCTGAGGCCCTAGGGTTTAAAGATAACAATGGTCATGTAAATAAATCTGCAGTGGAAGTCAGCAAAAAGCGATTGGAGGATTGGTGGCTGAAAAGCAGAGATGTGGCATAAGGTTAGAATAGTAGGAAACCGTAGGCAAAGTTGATGGAGAATCTTAATGAGAATTGCCAACACAGTAAACAAAAAAAATAATAAATAAAGAAAAGCTGAGCATGGTGGCAATTGCCACCACCCCGTTTCAAAGGGGGCGCTCCTATCCATCCATCTTCCATCCACCCTAGTCGCCGAGCTTCGGCAGCCGTTATGCAGATTCCACGGGATCTTTCGGTGCCGCTGCGTGTACGCGTGCTTTGTGAAGTGCGGCAAGACAACGAAGGATTGAAACTGCTGTCGACACCAAATAATTTTGGGCTACTTCGTGTTTTTCTTGCTGAGACTGCATGAATGGGCGGAACAGCAGCGAGGACGCAGCCCTATGCTGCTTCCGAGCTCGTATCGAAATGCGTTCATAGCAAATTTTTTTTTCGTTCATCCGCACGACTGCTGTGAGCATAGTTAACTACACTGCCTCTTAAATATAAAAGGTCGGACTCAACGCGCCCACATTTGGCCTGAAGAGCCTACGCGTACATTCAAACATTGCTTGAGCAGTGTATTGCGCCAATGCTGCGAGATGACCGCCGTGTTGAGAGCATGGTTAACTTCGGCCACCTGGAGTTCTTTAATTTGCACAGAAACCTCAAGGACGTTTCCGCATTTCGCCTGCATCAGAAATACTTACTCCGCAGCTACGAATAGAACCCGCGCTCTTGTGCTGTATTGCAGAACGCCACTGCCGCTATACACGCGAACGCCGGGACCAAAACAAAAATCCAAGTGTGCATTTGCGGCTTTTTAATAGCAAGTGCAGTCCACAATTAGGTACGCGAAACGCAAATAGTTACTGGAAATGCCACTGGCGTTGTTTCTGCCAATCTTATCCCTCAGGTCGGCACCGACGATGCTGAGTGGTTGTCTCCAGCACTAGGCCCGAGAACGTAGGTGTAATGCCGGCTGCGGTGGCCGCGAAACAACGCAAAAGGTACCCGTGTGCTGTGTGATGTGAAGAATCCCATGTGGTCTAAGTTTGGAGCCCTCCATTGCGGCATCTATTAATGCCCATATGCCCCTTCGGGACATTAACAGCACAATTTGCTTTTTTTTTTTTGCTCAAATGCGGCCTGAATAGCCATTCTGTTGAACAAACAAATTTATTACTACAAGTAGCCTCTCTGAGAGATGTGATTTCCTGTAGTCACTAGGTTACGCACAAAACACAGTGAATCACAACCTACTGGGCTACTTTCGTGTAATCAAGAGCCAAGACCGTGACTGCAATTGTGATCATCACTGCATTCGTTTATTTGGACGATACACTGAGCGAATCATCCTCTATCATCTAGGATGAGCACAGTTTGGCCTGTTTCTTTTTTTCTTGACACTGCTTTGTCATGAATGCATTGGTGTGCTTACAATGCTGCCTCATACGCATGCTGACGTAATAGTGGAGGAGCTGTGCGAGTACTTCTTCCTTGTGATCAGCACAAGGGAATGTCATCGTGTATGTATCTATCACTGCGTCTATGGTGTCCCAGTACACCATGTGGCAGTCTGCATAGTCAACAAAAAACCGCTCCGTATGCTTTAGAAGGTCAAATATGTTGACGTTAGGGTGGGTAAGACCCCCTCTGGTCTTCACATTTGTTAGAGCTGCTTCAGCAAAAGAATTATTTTTTACGCTGAAGGCTGACAAGCAAGCAGCGCAGCTGGTAACTCTTCGCATCTTTCTGCACAAAAAACCGGTGACATAATAAAGTATGCAGTCTGTAATTTGCCCTCCGTCTGATTTGTGTTTCCGAACGATATCTTCACATTCCCAGTCTTCTACTGAAACTAGATCGTCTAGCTTTTCTTTAATTTGATTGATGAATCCAGGGCATGATGCCACTTTGTCGTCTGTTCTAATGAGGGCCCTGAAATATGACGCATCCAGCAATGGTTCCTCACCCTCGACGACTTTGCAATTGCCATACTTCGGAGGTTTAAGGATACTGTAGATCGACAGCGTCTGGTAAAGCTGCATAAAGGTGGGCATCGAAGGGTGATCATTCTGGCTTCCTGCCAACCGTATTTTGCCAAAGAACCGCTCGATAGGATCTTGGTTCATTTTGTTGGTTAGGACATATTTGAAGTTGTGGCAATCAAGCAGCACCTCACAAAGATCCAAAGTGGACTTCAATGTGACTCGAAGCCCCTCGCAAGTGCTCTTTGTCAAGAACATGTCTTTTATAATGTTGCCACTTTCCAGTTCTCTTTCCCAGCTGTCCAGCCAGTCAATTCCATGCTTGAGAATTGCGAGGTCTCGGCTGTTCCTTGGGATCCCTTATGCTGGAAATCGCCTGTTCAGTGCATCAAACAAATTGTTTAAAAACAACGTGAATTCTTGAGTTTTCTCGCTGCCTATGAGTTTGCGGATACCTTGTTCCCGATAAAACTGAATACCCGCCGCCATGGAGCGGCTAAAGACTTGGGTGGCTAACTTCACACGCATCTTCTCACAGTTACTCGGGTATATGTGAGAGTGCGTTATTTTCGGGCAGACTTCTAGGCCCCCCGAGTTGGCAACGTCTTCCTTGTAGACTTCAGCATAGTACTCCCACTTGATCCACTGTCCTTCGTTTTTCAAGTATCGCTGCTGCTTAAGTCTATTTCTCACACACTTAAACAAGTGTGGAGTGTCAGAAAACGCAAAAACTTTTCTTTCAGGGTCAACTGGGTGCGTGAACGAGTTGCAGCTCTCCTTGAGGCTTCCATTAACACCTAGAATGTTCCACATGCTCCTGTTTGTTGACGCGCCATCACAGACAAACCCATGAATCTTTGCACCGGCTTCTTCGAGCATCACAATAGCTTGGAGAAGCAACTGAGCGAGAATGGAGCCTTTGGTTGCATTTTTTGCTGCGAACACCCCTATAGGTTGAGCGTAGCTATCGCCAAAAGGACAGAACATGAAAACGAGGGCGTGATCAGCGAGCTCATCAGCGTTTCCAGCGTCTGTTGCCAGCCCTACATATGTCATCGTGCGAGAATTGACACGTTTACTTTTTCTAACCTGCATTTCATCGAACATGATAATCCCATGTCGCTTGAAGTCGTCCATTTTTTCTATTTTCCTTTTCAGAGCAGAAAAGAACTTGCTGTCAAATCCCGACTTAAATCCCACCATAGAGACATACCGGCGTATTGTTCGGACTGACGGCAATGCGAGCACTTCGTTTTCCATCAGGAACCTGTAGGCTGCTGGTGACCTGATATGAAGGAGCAAGCAAAGCAGGATCCAGCTGTCCGAGTATCGTCGTCCCTTCTTAGAACCAGTCTTGCCAGCAGCCACACATTCCTTTAACACAAGCTGCTGTGCCTCAGTAAGGTTCGCATCACGAGAAATGCGGTCAAGTGTTTCATCACTTAATTGTTTAAGCTTGGCTTTGCATTTGCTCAGTTCCGCCTCAAGCTTTTTTTTTCCTTTTAGAAGTCGCACTTTGGACCTGTAGCAGGAAATTCTTGCCTTCCGCAAAAGGTCAATGCGGGCTTTTTTGGAAGGGCTGCTTAAAAGACGAATGTGCTTCATTTCTCCTCTCTTCTTCATACGGGAGTAATGTATCCGGAGTGTCTTTCAATCTTTCGCAACGGTCGCAACTTGCTTGTTCAGAAAATAACATGCAGTTTCTGTGCCTCCACACGCCACATGCGTCGATATATGCACACTCGGGTTGGATGTTGTGGTACATCTCGCCACCGGGGCCACCAGCGCATACGTGCAGGTTGTGAAACTTGTTAATCACACTCTCCAAGTCGCTTAGGCCGCATGGAACAACATCGCCGCTTATGGCGTTGACAGTTATAGGGTGACCATAAATGAAGGCACGCAGTGACAGCATTCCGCTGGATGAAACTGTAGCATCTAATGACTTCCTCAGGAAAGGTGCCTGGTCGCGTTTCTTCGCCAAAGCCACTTCCGTGAAGACTACAGCCTCCACACCAAAGCTATCAACAACTTGTGTTGCCCACGAGGTTCCTGGAAGTTGAATGCTGGATACATAACTCGAGAGACATGAAAATGTGAGCGGTTCCTTTTCATCTTGGCCGCTGACAGACACTCCCTCGTGACTTTCCTCAACTAATCCGAGGCTGCTGCATGCTGCCAATGGTGCTTCAGTCTGGACGTGACACAATCCATCTGGACCACCCTGATGTGGACTCGTGCGGCTGTCCTGACGAAAAATGAGAGAAATTATATCAGTGGAAATGGATTTAAGGTATTGTTATAAAACATATGCTACTATCAAAAGCAGCCAAACCCAGAAAGCTACAGGCAAAAGTTTCGCGAACTGCTTCAAAAGCTAAGGGCTTAATCATGCTGTATGTTAACAACAGCTAAATTATTTAATGTCCTGGGCTGGGCAGTTACTATTAACCTGTATTGCAAGCAACTGTATCTCGTTATCCAGGGGCACCTATAGGTATCTATGGCATGCCGGGAGGACCGATACGGTTAGCAGAAAGTTATGTACAGGGAACACTAAGCACCTAGAATATTAAGTACCCGGAGCAGTGCAGAAGAGAACAAACCTTAACGTCATGAACGCCAAGGAAGACGGAGGTGGCACTTGAGGAGGTGCCTCCAAGTTCCATGGTGGGAGAAGGGCACGTTCCTTGATCACTCCACTCACATGTCTGCAGTTTCTTCTGAGGGCTCGATGATGGATCGGTGCCTTTTTGTTTTTCACAGACCGTCCCAACGGGCAGTGCGACAGCGGCGGGAGCGGGCCGCTTGCTTGACTGATCGCCACACGTGGCCGTAGACTGTCGTTTTCTAGGAGGCTTTCTTGACCTTGTCGGTTTTGTCAGATATTTCGGACACCCGGGAAAAATACTGGGCACAGCATTCGCCGACAGCACCGGGATCTTCTTCGGTACATTTAAAAGTACCTTGCCATTGAACTCGGCATAGTACGATTTTGATATCATATGCTCGGGAAAGTGCTTCGCGCAGACGTGGTCGCTCGGTTGCAATATCCTATCTGCTCTGGGAATTGCCCGGCGCCAAAGTTCTAAGCGAGCAGGCTCCGACGGAGCTTTAAAAAGTGAAACTTGATCCGGACAACTCCGGTAGCCCGAACTGCAGTTGGGTACGAAGCACTTCTTACCCATAATTGCGTCTAGCAGACTTCTGGACCCGGCTGAAGTTGACAGGTGTGTCACAGCAACAAACAACAGATCACAGACACAATGCACATAGGCCGCGAAGACCGTCCATGGCGTCGGCCCGCGCCACCACGTGCGTTTCCACAACTGTCAATCCGGCTTGTGCCAAACCGCGACACAAAAAGCTAGTTCTAGCAAAATTTGCTCGTCCACGATGGAAGCTGACGACGTGGAAGCTGAGATCGTGGTGTTCACAGCTTGTGATGCACTCTCTCAGCCCAAAACATCGACCAACGCAGCCTAAAAGGGCACCTAAAGCAGGGCACGCCGGAGAAGGGAATATACGGCTCTGGGCACGCCGCTTGCCGCACCGGAAGCGAAGGGCCTCTGCTCCGCAGCGCCCCCGCGCCGCTGCGGTCGGCGCATGTACTAGAGGGCGAACACAATCTGTGCGCGCTCTCCGCCGCGGCGGGCGGCCAGTGTCAACACCTAAATATATTCTTACACCGTGGTTGTCACCGAAGAAGCGTGCTGGCGGAAGAGGCCGCGACCGGACGAAGAAGCTGGACGATTCTGCATGGGCGTCCGGAGGGGGGGGCAAGGGGGGGCGGCTGCACCCCCCTGGAAAATCACTCCCTCGAACCGTGAGTGATGGCCGCACGCCAGGGGCCGTGGTGGGCTTAGCCAAAAGGGTAAAAGCAGCCCCGCTTCCACGCTTTGGGTCACATCTGCGAAATGCCGCGTCCGGGCACGCGTCTTTATGCCGTTTTCAAACCACGCCATCGTTAGCTCTGTTGAAGGCCGACCTGTTGCAGACATACAGCGGCACCGGCGAGCATGTGTTTCAAGCCGTCTTGAAATGGGTGCCTGTTTCTTTGATCTCTAGACAGATAGCGACACGGAGGCAGACAGTGCACAGTGCATCTTGTTTTCGCCTTCGTTATGCCGGCCACCGATGAATTCTTCAGGAGGGAAAGACAAATCAGCCGTGTCCACCCCCGCTTTGTCGGGCTGCTCATGGGCAAGCGGGCGATCAGTTGGCGCCGCCGCCGCTCGCTGTGCCTCCGATCCACGGGAGAGCGCAGTGCGGTAGAAGCGCCGCTATCAGAATCTTCGGCAAAGGAGATTAGCATCTTTTGTTCACGGCGACGCAGTCTCCAGAGGCGCCCCCACACCAGCGTCCCCTGCGTCTTCTCCGAAAACCAGCGCCTTTGGTCAACGCAGCCCGATGGCGCCTGCCTGGCTCGCCTGTCACCTCTGGCTGGGCCTCAAATGACAACAGCGCCCGTGTACTGTGCGAGGTCAGTGCCCGGTAAAGAGACCCAGGTGGTCGACATTATCCGGAGCTCTGTACTACTCAGTTCCTCATAACCTGAGTCGTTTTGGGGCTCTGAACCCCATAAAAACACACAAAACAAATTTTCCTACCGGAGTGGCGAGTGTCCCTTCCCCTTGGAAGTCGCACGGAAGTAAGCCCTTGCACGTGTGCGCGCCTCTGTATTTGTGCTTCGGTGTTTTTAGTGGCCGTTTGTCAACGAAGCTGAGAACAACCAAGACAGTGGACGAGAAAACTACGAGCGGCGAGCAGTGTGCGTGCGGTTGCTCGACTGTGCGGATGCGCGAGCAAGATGGAGCGAGGTGTATGAAGCTGCGAGCGTGCATTTATCTTGTAAATAAGTTTTCGTTGTATGTATAGACATCTTTTGTTTTCAACGTACGCGTTCAACCGTTTTTCCAATCAATGTGTGTGACGAGTGTGCACCGAGAGCGTGTAATGAAGCACAGAAATGAATTTATCACCCGTGTAATCACGCAATTCGCCCAGAAAAATCCGTGGAGTCTACAGTTGCTGTTCAAGGAAGACTGACTGAGTGACTGTAGTTGCGTGTTTGTGACCATATTGTGCTGTGTGCTGGTCATCAATCCGGGTGAGTCGAGAACCCGTATGCAGCAATACTGAGCACTCTTCTCCACGAAGTGACAGTATATTTTTGGATTTTTTATTAATTTTAATTGTTTCTTCGTTGATAAACTGCAATGTATCTCTCCTAGCCACACTTTAATTTGCTGTTTGTAATTTTTATTTCATGTGTGTATTTCACTTATTTTTTATTTATATATAAATAAATAAATTCATACCGCAAATAGTGCCTTTTTGCTACGAACATGCCCCCCCCCCCCCCCCCCCCCCCCCTCCGGCGCCAACAACCAATGGGGCCCCCCCCCCTGCAAAAAATTCTGCGGACGCCCTTGCGATTCTGTGAAGCAGGATAAAGTGCCGCGGATGAGTAGCCTCAAAAAGGACATACAGGCTTGGCTGTCCGGAAAAGGTGTCGCGTGGAGCAGCGGCATGGTGAATACCGAGCTCATGCAGCTTGTGTGAACACAGGTGGGGAGCGATACCGTGTCGACTGCATTGCTGAAGCTGCTGGCCATCTCGTTGTGCGCCTGCCACCTCGCTGCCTACCTCGGCACGCTGGAGTAAATAAATTTATATGCACATGACACAATTACTGAAATTTACTGCGACGCGATAACAGAGGAACTGATGAGAACAGGTCGCGACAAAAAAAAAGTGGGGCCAGTCCCTTTGGAACGGGCGTCCGCCTGTCCAAAAACAAACCAAAAAAATAATAAAAAGATATCAAGCGCCACCTGCTAGAGAGTGGAAGAAGCTTACTAGTACGCCTTCTTTCACATGGATGGAGCAACCTGTCAGTAACTGGCGGGGCGACAGGCGCGTAGGAACCACACCGTGGTAGGAGCACACAAATGTAGTGCGCGCCATCCTGATTGGACGAGAGAGCTCTACCTTTCATAGTGCTGCAAACATCTTGTGAGACGGAGTTAGTTCCGACTGGAGCTGGACCTCCGAGGAGAGCGGATGTACTCAGCCACTCCTCTCGCGAAGTATTCGCGCCTGCCGACGTTACCGTCGAGCCCAAGCCTTCGCCGCGCCCGGCCGCATCCCCTGTCTACCCTTTGGACGAGCTCGAGGAGCCCCGCTCGCGCCCAGCGCCGTCCGGCGCCCTCCCGCCCCTACTATAGGAGGTATTCACATGACGTCATCCGCAAGGGGCGCTAGCGGCCGGCGCGGCATTCGCCATGTTGGTGGTCGCGCGCGCGGCCGCCGCAGCCAGCCGCAGCGTTAAATAGCCGGTGATGTGTGAAATGTGAGTGTATTTCGCGTCTCGCCATAGATAATTACTGTCCGGCCCGTAACACCGCGTTACTGAGCGGGTGTTCCGGGAACTGCGCGAAGCAGAAAAGAGCGGCCACGCTCAAAAGGTTCCACTTTGTGAAAAGGTCGGCCCGTAAGAAAGCGGAGGCGCCGGCGCAGTGTGAGACGTACAGGACTGCTGCCGCGCGTTGAATTCACTGGTATCGAGGAACACCTTGTGCACGGCTTAAGTTTGCTGGCATGACAAGGAATTAAAGGATATAAACCTATAAGAGGGTGCAATTACTTGACCAGCGGGTGAGTCCAAGAGCCGTGCTGAGGGTGCCGACGTCCGCGGTGCCGACGGCCGAAGTGCCGTTTTTGAAGAGGTGAGTAATTCGAAGGGTCTGTTCACTTAGCTGTAGCTTAACTTGTCATCTCTATCTGCTGAAAGTGACGTGTTACTACTGAATCTAGCGGAATGGCTGCACACTGCGTTGCTGCGAAAGCGCTAGACGTCTTGTGCATACGAAGCAGCGCTACGTAGCTACAATCAAAACTGCAAAATATTCTTGCTGTGTCTGCCGTTCGTGCTGCAAGCGCATGACAGTATTTTTGTTTGACCGTTCTGTCGTGTAAATAAGGCAGCTATGACGCTTTGCCTTTCTGCTGAAAGACCGTCTGAGAAGCGTCAGCAGCTCGCGGACTACAGGCGCTTGAATTATCAGTTTCTGCGGCGGCAGCTTTGGAATTTCGGTAATTAATCGTGCTGTTTATCCACGATGTGCCCTGCGTGACTAGCTGACAGTTATCAACTGATATTAAAAGCTGCAAGTCGTGTACATTCTTGCGTGCAGCGCAGCCAGCCAGTTTTGCAGCCGAGTTGAGGCAGCTTGGTTATATCACGGCGCAGAAGAATTCTGCTGCAAACTTCATGCACAATACGCGCTCCGTAAAGATAAGTGGTCGCTGACGTATTCAACAACGTACAAATATGTTACGGACCACTAACAGTTCAGGCCGGGCACCTCACGGCGCACCGTGACACCCCGCGAGCTGGCCTGAAACGACCGCAAACATGGCGCGCTTGCCGCGACGACGCTCGCGCCGTCTGGTAGCGCGGCCTCAGTGAATACCTCCTATAGGCTTCTCCACCGGCCGTCGGCCGCTTAGGCGGCCGCGTTCCTACTTCAAGTAGGCCTCTCTACTCGTCCGCCGCTTCGGCGGCCCTGTAGCTAGTCTAGGCCCACCGGGACAGCTTCACCGGGCCGTCGTCGTCAGCTGCAGCAGCGGTGGCCCCTTTTTCCTGCATACTCCGAGCAGCTGGCACAGCGGACACCGATGGCGGCGGCCTGCCCACCTCATCAAGGACTGCTGTGCTGAACTTGGACGCGAGAGCGGCCTTCCTGCTGCCCTCAGCCCATCACTGGTGTGCGCGGGGCCTCATCGCGCCGCTCTCCATGGTGGTCTCTAGTGATTTCATCCTGCTGCCCCCCTGGTGCAGCCTCCAGCGGACTACCCAGGCTAGTGTTCTGTGCTCCTGCTACAGCCCGCTGACCCTCGAGGTGCTAGCTTCCTCGCGCCACTGCTGTGTCCACAGCCCCCTACGCGCCGGCAGAAACGCCGGGACTCAGCGTACCCCGCCGAGCTGCTACATTGGAGCAGTTTTCTGCGGTCTTCATCTGCTATCGCGTGGACCAATCAACGTGACAGCTACCCGCTGACAGCCCCGGCTGCCCTGCAGTCCTCGCTTCTCCTCTGGCTAGCCTTGCGGCTGGTTGGAGGAGCCCTGGATTTCAGCAAGCTCTGCGTCAAAGGGCCCTTGTTTTTGAAACGCCTTCTTCCTAGACTTCCTCGTGCATTTGACGGCTTCGTCTCCTCGTGCATTTGACGGCGCAACAGGTCGGCATTGTCGCTGAAAAAGACGAGCACGATGAAAAGAAGAAATGCCACGGAGTAAACAAACTGAAAAACCGCGCTAATGTCCAATTTGCCAAAGGCTGACTTCCGGGACGCGATCACTTCCGGTGCGAGGCCGCTAGACAAAACAGGGAAAGCTGCATCACAGTGCGCATCAACAATGGCGGCGACCAGCACGAAAATGGAAGAAGGAAACTGAGCACGGAGCTTCTTAGCGGTAGCGATCTCTTCTGTGCTTAAGACGAAATATTGAACTGAGAGTGGTAAAATGTGCGCCTTCACTTGTGATCCTGCACTGAAGGTTGTAGTGCGGGTGGCTTAGCGCCTGTGTTTCTGAAGCGAAAGCGTCGGCGCTCGGTGACGGCCGATTGGAGTTCTTTCCCGTTCTTTCAACTTATGTGACTAAAAGATTGAAGGCTGTGTGGTCGGTGAACCGTAAAAGCGGTTTGATTTTCCGAGGATACGTAACTGGTATGTGTGGCAGTGGGTTTGGTGCGATGCGTGCTCATTTAAACTAACTTAAGGGAACACTTCGCAGAGTGCTAACTGCATTGGCACGCGAGTAAGGAAAAATTGAACTGTTTGTTGTGCACAGGTGCGGCATTGTCTCGAGCGCGGTAATGCGTAAGCGTCACATTCCTTCCATTCCTGTCAAAACTCGACAGTGCAGTGAGGTCAGTGGAGGGCACTGTGTTTATTTACATGCGTCCGCAGTTCTACGGTTAACTGCCAGCAGTGCGCGACCGATGTGCTAAAAAACCTGCATTAACACAAGCTGGCAACTACTGCCCCTAGGACGGCGCGGATGCAGCGACGATATTCACTGAGCGATGGAAGGGACAGTGCTGATGATACTTACATTGCTAAGCATGAGCAAAAGTGGTGCTATGCGTTCTGCTTTGTACAAAGGCATTGCTATGAAGAAAGCCACTGCTCTTTTGCATGCTGTTGTGCAAGAATTGAACCCACCATTTAGCTGTAATAGTTGCAGCTGCGTTACCAAAAAAACTCCAGAAGCTCTCATTCCGCTTCACGAATTTCACCTATGTGACAAACACTCTGCATGTGGAATGCTTAGAGCAGTTAAGCGCATTTGTTTGTAACGTCGGGTTTTTGTTTTGCGCATGCTAGATCGCTCTGTTAATTTTTGCAGGCATTGGAGCTCGCATCTCGAAGTCTACGTCTGTCATGCTTCGCCAGCCTCGTGAGCCACCGACTTTCCACAGAGAGCTGCACGAAGATGTAGAAGACTGGTTGGATGTGTACAACAGTGTGACAGCACTGAATGCATGGGACGAAAGCGCCAAGCTTTGTTAGGTTTATTTTGCATTGGATGGCCCTGCCAGAATGTGGTTTGAAAACCAAGAACCTTCCCTCACGACCTGGGCAACCTTCAAGAAGCAGCTACTGGGAATGTTCACTAGCGTCGTACGGAAAGGAAGAGTGGAGCTTCTACGAATTCAGCACCCAAATGCGACCATGACTGCATATGTGGAAGAAATGATATGCTTTTTCAGGCACACCGACCCTGTCATGAGTGAAAAAAACAAGCTCGCCTTTCTTATGCGTGGTGTAAAGGTGGTGTTCGCTGGTCTGATCTGGAATCCTCCAAAAACTGTCTCTGGGTCCATGGTCAAAGTTTCTATCGTCGAAAAGACGCTTGACGCCCGGAGCTGTCAGTTCAACCGACCACTTCAAGTGCTGACAGCAATCCCCTCAGATTATACCCCTGCAAGAGGGGCAACCTGCGAGATCTAATGCAGGAAATTGTTCAGGAAGAACTTCGTCGACTGCTGCCATCGCCTACACAACAGACTCGGGTGGCGTCACTCACGGACATCATCCATGAAGAAGTGCAGCATGCGCTCGACTCCCCGACACTGCCGACACCGACCCCAAAAGCCTTCTTCGGCGGGAACCAGCTCTACAAGAATGATGCGCCCTAGCTCCCATAAGCCCACCTTATGAACGACGCAACGGCTATAGGAAATGCGACAAGTAAAGGACTCCCGACAACCGCCCATTGTGCTTCCATTGTGGCTATGCTGGGCACATACTTCACCACTGCTCGTACAGACGCATCAGGCCGCAAGGTTTCGCCATTGATGCCCCACGACTGCTCCCTGGCCAGCAACCACGGGGAATCGACGACTACCTGTGCAGAGGGGAGTACGTGTCGTCAAGCCGTTTTGTATCACCGGGCCGCAGCCACGCCGCTGCTGTCCGAGGAAGGTCCCCTAGCCCTCATAGGGGAAATTAAAGAAAGAAACCTTTGGAGGTGAGGTTGCTCATGAGCGAAACACTGAAGATCCTCCAACGACCACGCCGCATGAAGACACTGCCCCCAATACGCTGACGCCGCATTCAATGACAACCTTAACCACTACGCAAACCACCTTCAAAACAACACCGCCACCCAGCAAACTTTCGGCGACACGCCCGGTCCATGATTCACATACCCGACGAAGCCGTGACCCGACGCCAGGGACGATGTGCAACGCAAGAGCCAGGACATTCGACTTCAAAGTGGTTATCGACGGCTGGAAAGTTACCACTCTAGTCGACACAGGAGCCGATTATTCGGGGTTGAATGGGACATTCGCTGTGGAGCTATACAAAGTCATGACCGATTGGGACGGTCCACAAATTCGCACCGTAGGAGGCCACCTCATTATGCCATCAGGACGATGCACAGCGCGAGTAACTGTCAAGAGACATACCTATCCTGCGACCTTCGTTGTGCTGTGGCAATGTTCCCGCGAAGTGATCCTGGGCATGACCTATCCTGCGACCTTCGTTGTGCTGTGGCAATGTTCCCGCGAAGTGATCCTGGGCATGACCTATCCTGCGACCTTCGTTGTGCTGTGGCAATGTTCCCGCGAAGTGATCCTGGGCATGAATTTCCTTAGTGAACATCAGGCGATCATCGACCTTCGATTCAAGCTCGTCACGCTTTTGACGGCCGAAGCCATCCCTTCGATGACAACCATGGAGTGGCATATATAGAACCACAGAGTGTTTAGAACCTCAGAGTGGATGCTGTTTGGGCATAGTTGATTTTCATGTGAATTCAATCCTTACAATTTGCTATGCACAGCAAAGGAGTCAGACCCCTCCAGCAGGCATTAGAGTGAGGCCTTTTCTTTTTGATGTCCACATTCATCATCAGTATCCAAATTATTCATCACCTCCCCCCCCCCCCTTTCTTTTTTCTTTTGCACTTTCTGCATTCTTTGTGCATCAAGAAACCTTAGCCTGTCATATTGCTTTCTGTGTTTTTTGGGAGGGAAGTAAAGAAAAGAAAGTGCATAAGATGACATGAAGCAGTATCCTGACCGAAAACTATGTATTTTCTCTGTATTTGTTTTTCAGGTCAGTGGCCCTTGTGATGTTTTAGATGAAGTGCAAGTCTACTCGGTCCACTTCACCAGTTCAGGGTTTACTCCTGGCCAAACCAGTGTTATAAATGCGAAAGTATTATATGGCTCTCTTTCAAGGTCATGTCCGCAGAAAATGGCTCCATGTGACATTGCGAGACAACATCATATCAAGTCACGTGGCAGCGATGTAATATGACACCATGCCAAGTCACGTGACAACGATGTAAAGTGACGTCATATCAAGTCACGTGACAAGATGTAGTGCGATGTCATACCAAGTGACATGATAGATTATTGCAAAGAGTTCAGGTCACCTGACAAGTAAGCTACGTGCCGGTTTTGAGAACATACCCCAGTCCCCACTCCCTAATCTAGGAAGGTGTAGATGAAATCCCAGTGATGGCATCACTGGCTGACCTCAATGTGGTGGCAGTATTTCGGACTACATTCGCACCAAAATTTTTGAGCAACCATTCATTGTATAGTGTTCCCGGTGGTGTCATAGTATTTTTGTTTGCATACAGCTTACATGTTTTTAGTCACGTTGGAGGCTAGCTTGCAACAGGGGTTGGAACCGATGACATATGCGCCTTCAGTTGCATGCTTTAAGGTGCGCTTGAGATGTCGACCAAGATGTCCACATGTGAGAGCTACTGTACCCTTTCCTTTCCTCAAATACCTTTTCTTTCCGCAAAAAACATGCTTTCGCTTTCCTCCACGTAAGCAGACTTAAGCGCCCTCTGAATTTTTTTGCGACTTTCCCCATTGTATTGCAGCCCTTGGAAAACTCACTACGCTATCACCAGCACTGTATGTTCTCGTACTGTTGCTGCAGAGCTATGGCTGTTTTGTGTTGTGTTTTACCGCCTTGAGCATGTTTGTAAAGATGTGCCTCACGTATTTTTTATTTTAAATCTACAGTGCTGCTGTTTCGCCCTTTACATTCCTTGTGGTATTGTAGCTGCATGTTGAAGTATTCCCGATTTGCGCTTGTCACAATGCTAGGTTGCATGTACTGAAAAATACTACGGCAACAATTGACCCATTACACCCGCTTAATGGTACTAAATGACGACTCAAGCTGGTGCAAAGCAATACATTAGGCTGAATTAAATCAGTGCATCACTTCATGGCCCAGTACTGCGTTACTGGGACTGTACTCCGTTTGTCTGTTTAAAGTGTCTCCGTGATGACTGGAAATTTTAATGATCTGGCATAACAAGTGGCTCTTTTGTTTAGTCCAGAATTCTTGCAGTGTGTTGCCAATGCTGAAATAAGACTCTTGGTGATTAGATTGACGAAACTGAATGATGTGTGGACACATATTGAATGTTTCCAAGCTTGCAAAAATGAAGCAGCAACACCAGTTTTACCAGCGCAGTACAAAGCTATGTGATAAACACCAACGCAGTTCAAAAAAATTTATTCATGTTCCTCGATTCTGTCTCCCCTGTACTGCCTAGTACCAGCAAAAGTTATCTTTTTAAGCATTTATGGGCATTCAGTATCTACTAATGCGTTGCTGCTTGAGAATTACTGATAAGTAGTGAAGTGCAATCACCGTTTCCTGTGCCCACGTGCTGTGCAATGTAAGCGCACGTTGCAGATCCCCAGGTGGTCAAAATTAATCCGAAGCCATTTATTACTTTGTCCCTCATAACCCAAGTGTCGCTTCGGGATATTTAAAAGGACAGGGTGGACGACTCCATCTGGTTTTCGCTCTTGGTAAAAATCGGTTTCATGTCTCTTTTTGAGTATGTTGATGCTTGTCCGATGTCGAAAAACACATTTATTGCGAGAAAATTGCATTTAAAAATTCTCCCTCGATTCGGATTTATGATGTCGGCACTGTAAAGCACTCAGTGATCACTGCTGTAAAGTGGATGACAATTTAGCCTAGACTGTGAGATCCACATCCCAAAAACAGAAAACTCTACACACCGCAGTTTACTTCCGAAGTCCGTGCTGGTGGCGGCGACATCTGTATTTGATTTTTTTGCCTTCTCTAGCTTAAACAAGCTCCATTTTACATGATAGCATGTTTGTTGTTAGACCGCAGTAACCTGTTGACACAAACCAAACTTCCAATTCTCAGTGTTCCGTTGAAACTCCTCATGCCACATATTCAAGCTGAACTAATGGGGTGTGGTCTTTACGGTCTTATGGCCTTATAAATGAAGTACTGTATGAGAAAAGTAAACGTTATTAACTTTTATGCAGACTGAGGTAGCCAGTAACTAGTAGGCCATGTTAAATACAGTGGTGGTAACAACTGGAGTAGGTTCATTCAAGTTTCGAATCAAATCTGAGAACAGAAGAAAAACTCCATGGCTGTATCTGAATACCTGTATTACATGATGTTACTCTTGAGCGGTCATTCTCCTGATGTTCTGCTTGTGCATTTCTTTTGCAGCTACAGTCTTTGTCAAAAGTAACCAGGCTGCATGGTTTGCTTCTCGCTCGTATAGTAGAGCCCTCGCGGCTTCCCTAAAGATAAAAAAGTTCTTTGAAGGGGAGAAGAGGGGTCCTTCTTACCATACAGAGATTTAGAGCTTGAGGGCTGGCATAATAGCTTTAATATACGACTGAGAAGAAAAACGTGCAGCCTGGTTACCTTTGACAATGACTGTATATATGGCGCACAAAAGAATGAGTAGCCAACGTTTTTGATTAGAACATAGAAGCATTTTACACATTCTTAATGGTACTTAGACCTGTGAGAATGGAAAGTCCTTTTCTCGTTTCCCTTCTCCAAGTGTGAATTTATGTTCTCCATTCTTCTTTTGACTTGTGTGCAAAGGCGCTCTTTCTTGCATGATCTTGTATGAATAACTGCTAGCATTGCATTGGACCTGAAGAAACTTCTTGTTCGTGTGTACAGTGAAGGACAAAAGTTCGCGGGATGCGGATTTGTGGAAAAGAAAATTACTTTCTGCGTTAACGTGCTGGTCAGTCTGCTGGCGTTCTTTTTTTTTTTTTTCGATGTTTTTTGTTCAGCGGCTTCACTCGATCTCATAGAAATTATTTTTTCCACGAGCCTCCGTCTCGCAAACTTTTGTTCATGACTATACTTGTCAAAGCTTTTTCTGTGTGCACTTGACGTCCCTCTCAATTTTTACTGAATTTTGCTGCTAGCTTTTATTAGCTTTTTGGCAAATAGTTTGTACTGTCTTTAATTCACAAGTTTTATTCGCAAGATTGTATGTTTAAAGTAGTTATATTCATAGCTGCGTCGCCTGGTTCTTGTACCTGTGGAAAAAGAAAATCAATAATGAGGTCTTTTTCTCAGGCAAATGATTTACATGTTTTTTGGCACTGTATGGGTGTTATGCATTACATTTAAGAACCTCTCTGGATACAGCCGTGTTGAATATAATGTCATCGAATACATGACCTTGAAGTGCTAGAAGGGCTAAGAAATTTATTTTTGGTAGCTTGTACCTGCTAAAATTTATTGCCTTAGACGTTCTTCATGCTCATATATTTCTCATGAGATGAAGCTGGCGGCATGGCGAAAATGTGACGGGCAGTGGGGGCCATACTTCTTTCTATATGCTTTTCCTTTTTGTGTGTGCGTGTGTTTGAGCACCGATCAACAGTTGTACAGTGGCTCAGAATAATTGTCTCTTTTGATTAAGTAGTAGTTTAGACCACCTTTGTTTGACATGCTGTTTCTTACCGACCTGATTTCGGAGTTAGTGAACTTCAAAGCAGAAAAATTTCTGAGTTCAAAACTGAGTTATCCTAAACTTTGACTTGTTGAATTGACATATGCCAGAAATGTAAACAGCTCTGAGTCAAGCATTGTCACCGTGCATTAACTATTAGAGGTAGGCTGGCCGCAACCTTTACACTCTGGCATATTCCTGACATAAGGGAGTAATTACTCATTGGCATCCACCCGAGCGCAGCCATACGGCTACAAAGGAAAGATATACAGCTTTCTCAGAAACTTCTCAGTTAAAGAAAAATTCGTCCTGGTCCGGGGTTCGAACCTGGGACCACCGCTTCACCGGAGCAGTCGCTCTACCAATTGAGCTAACCGGGACGGCAAGCTTATGGTAGGGCGAGAGCGAATTGATCAATAACTCGAAGTGGGAACAGTGTTGGTCAAATGTTGTAGGGGAATCCCCCAAGGTGGAGTAGATATAAGGTAAGCCCTACCATAAGCTTGCCGTCCCGGTTAGCTCAATTGGTAGAGCAACTGCTCCGGTGAAGCGGTGGTCCTGGGTTCGAACCCTGGACCAGGACGAATTTTTCTTTAACTGCGAAGTTTCTGAGAAAGCTGTATAGCTTTCCTTTGTAGCCGTATGGCTGCGCTCGGGTGGATGCCAATGAGTAATTACTCCCTTGCTACAAATCTACGCGACCTTGGGAGATTCCCCTAAAACATTTGACCATATTCCTGACAATTCAGCAAGCATGTTTTGTTCCATTGCGCAGGCTCAGTCACTACTCGTAGTGGGCGTGGCTCACCATGTCAGCAGCTATTGCAAGGAGAGAGGCGGCAACACCTGTGGCCCCAGTGTGGCTGCACCACGGCTTCTTTTGCCAGCCTCAAGACCCACCAGAGGGCACACGCTGGGGAGCGGCCCTTCCAGTGCAGCCATTGCACCAAACGCTTCATCAAACGCACCCACCTGAAGGAGCACCTTCGCATCCACACGGGCGAGAAGCCGTACCAGTGCGTTCACTGCAGCAAGGAGTTTGCGTGGAAGGGTTGCCTGAAAAAACATCTTCGTGTCCACACTGGGGAGAAGCCGTTCCAGTGCCGCCTGTGTCCCAGGGCGTTTTCAAGTAACAGGTCTTTAAAGAACCACATGGAAGCACATAAGGATGGCAGATGGTTCTAGAGTTGCTTTTGCTCAAGAGTGCTTGTACAGTCAGGGACAAAAGTCTCCGGACCACGTGTTCCTCAAACGAAGCTTATAGCTCTACTATCAGACAGCGGCTGGAGACCGCACTTGTGGAGATGAAAGAACAAAAATTTTACTTTTTCCTCCACAAGTGTGGTCTCCAGCCGCCGACTAATAGCAGAGCTATCGGCTTCGTTAGAGGAACACGTGGTCCGGAGACTTTTGTCCCCGACTGTACACAGGCTGAAACTGGAATGACATGTACTGAATGATCACCAAAAGGCATCCTCTGTTCCATAAAGCTGTACCATGCATTGTTAGCATTCACTGCCAAACTTGCAGGTCAATGTGTGTGCATCATATGAGTCGTCCAATTTTTGCACAAAGTCTTTGTTGAGAGAGTTTCTTGTTAAAGTGGTCCAAGAGGATACCTTTTAACGAGGGCTGTGTTGTCATATTACGGGGTTTTATGATGCCAGAGAGGCAAATGGTTTGTTGAAACGTTCTAGGGGAAAACTTGTGAACAGTTTTTATGCACCGTTAGTGAACCGTGAATGGTACCATGAAGGCAGTGAGCATATGTTTTTGCTGTGTAGTGTTGTTTTGTTTTGGTTTACAGTATTTTGCTGCATGTCAGCAAAACCTGTCATGTTTGCTAGAACAAAAGTCATTTTGAAACCCTCTTAGAAAGCCAGCTTCGTGCTTCAAATGCTTAATTATGACACAACTTGCTTGTTTTTTTTTTTAACAAGACCTCAGCATTCTTTTTTTTTTTCTTTTTCATCTAGTGAGTGGTCTAGATACCAAGGCATTTGCATATTTTTTGTTTATGTTGGTAACATGCAAATGTGAATAGTCATTCCTTTCCCAAGATGAGACATCGTTTTTTGTCTTTAGTATTTGTGATGAAAGTGCGGTGTTAATTTTTGCCAGGTTGTCTGCTCTGTGTATGCATTTCAATACACAAGGAGTTTGCTTCAGAGTTTGCTTCTATGTTTCTGATTGTGTTAACTGCCCATTCTTTCCTGGTTAAAATAAAACTGCAGTTGTGCTGACACATTTTCATGTTGTGGTCACAATAGAAATTTTTGTTCTACCATTTGGTATTGTACTGGCTTCTGATGGCACTCAGTTTGCAGGTACCCTGTATGGAATTGAGCATGCCGAGGTTAACTCGACATGCCACAGTCTCGGCACTTGTTGTCACGTCCCCTCGTTACTGGTGCCTTGCAGTGCGCAGGGTAATATTGTGCATTGATAGGCTTTCTTAAGCACGAAGAAAGAATCCTATCGGTGCATCCAGACAGAGTTGCAGTTATAAACCTGTTAGCAGTACAGCCAATGTACTGATATGGACTGTTACTTAGTTGGCGAACAGAAACTGTTTGGCCCACTATTATTAATAAGCATCTGTGGCTTGTCGTGAGTGACCCATTTTTCTTAGGGAATCGGCTAGCTAGCAGATCAATTCACAGGCTGCCAGGTGACTCATCAAGTAGCGTTCCAGCAGTAATTGTCGTATTATGCAGAGCATGATTGAAATAATGGCTGAACAAGTGTTCAGGACACGACTGAACAAAGACAGATTAAAGCACCTGCATTGTGAATGTGTTGGATAATATTTGTGGGAGGGTGAAGTTATTTGGTCCTAGAATTTTTCTGTGTGCCCACAGGAAAAATTAACAACCAAGGTTGATTTGTATTTCTGTATCTAGTTTAAATCATGTTAGAAACTTGTACAATCAGTGGAATCGCTTTTCATGGGATTCCATTTCTTCATTTCGTTATGTTGACAACATGGCTTAGCATAGTGGTTTTTGCTTTTGATTGTATATATGAAGGCAAAGTTTTGTAGATTTTTTCAAGTTGCTTGACTGACACTTGGTACTGTACAATGAACTGTGGGAGATATGGTCAGTAGGACTGAGAAGTTAGGACTAGTTTGTCTGACAAGCTTTAACAATAGCAGTGACACCAAAATGCAGAAAACAATGACTGTGTTTGCCCTATTGTGTTTGTTGTGTTCCTTCTTAGTTGGAGTGCACGATGGCTGCAGCCCTAAATCCATGTGGCCACATGGTTTGTCTTGGAGCAGCCACTAGGCTCGCAGTTTTCTTGAGCAATAGCTGTGGCGTGTGCTTGTTTACACGGGTCTCGTTTGTTGTCATAAATTTCTGTTATTTTACTTTCTTCCCCGTGACTTGCATGAAGTGGAAGTTTGTTTGCGATTGGTGTGTATTGTTGGTTTACAGAAATTTCATTGGGACACTTTTATTCATTTTATATTCAAGAGCTGGTCACCTTTTTGCTACAGGCTGCAGTCATTGTTTGCTCAATACTGTATGTATATGCATTATATTCAAGCACATTTACTGGCTATCTTTTTCTGTAACGGGGCTACAAGATTTAGGAGAACAAGCTGTACTTTTAAGGCTGGAGAAAACTACCGCAAAGCCATCAAGTCTTCCTTGATTAACCAGGAACCATAAGTAGACAAGTAATTTGTAAACAGAAGTTTGCATACCGTTATTGCAAACTACCAACCATTGCACTCCAGTCACGAACCATTTTTCAAATAGTTTAATGCGTAAGTCCTATTTTGCTAGCTTTGAATTTTGCACTTAATATGCTGATGTCTGTTCAGTGCTAGAATAACGTGAAATGTGGGGAGCAATTCAGCGTTCTTCCTGCTCACCTTGTTTCTTGTTTTTGCTCTTGTTTTGCTAGAGAAACTTACTAACGGGGTAAGTATGAAATGGAGCATGGGATGTGTTCTTGTGTGAATACTCTTTTTCATGAATTGCATTAATTGGAAGTCAAGCTGTGCATCAGGACGTGTGTCACTCTTGTGTTGTTACGCAGTTTCAGCTATCTGACCGATAAGCTTGTGGCCATTATTAATGCAGTGCAAAGAAAACGCTGACTTAAGGGGAGGAAATCTGTTATTACAAGGTTGTGTTGTGCAAAACGTAGGTGTATTGAGTTTTGACTCTACATGTAGTAAGGTGGCCTTGGTGAAAGTGTCTTCAGAACATGAGCCAGCACTCCTACATGTTGAGGAAGGTACAAGAGCACAGGATAAAGATGTAGATGAACTGGGAGGGTGGAATGAGAACTCATTCCATCCGCTTACTTTGCTGATATCTTTGCTTTATGGTCCTGTATTTTCCTCAATATGCAGCAACAGTCTCACCCACAAGTGCGGCTCACCCACGCACACATTGAGGCACGTGCTCTGCATTTTAGAACATTTTTTTTCTTCCTTTGTGCAGGCTCGGGGACCGGGTGGGAGCGCAGCTTACCTCCTCGACAAAAATCGCAAGCAGAAAAACGCCTGCTGCAGTGTCTCGTGTGCGGCTACAAGACAGCCTTCCACACAAACTTGAAGAACCACATGAGGACGCACACTGGAGAACGCCCCTTCCAGTGCAGCTATTGCAGGAAGAGCTTCACTACTCGAAGTAACCTGGAGATGCACCTTCGCATCCACACGGGCGAGAGGCCGCACCAGTGCCACCTGTGTCCCATGACTTTCGCTCAGAAGTCGAACCTGAAAACCCATGTCCGTGTCCACAGAAGTTGAATGAATGTTCCTATTGCAGTTTAAAATGTGGGTACAGTAAAACCTCACTGATATCTGTTAAAAATGGGGGAAAACCTATGATCCAAACCACCTAATTTTGAAAATGTATCTGTTAAAAGAGCGTCTATTGACAATAGGGGATATTCAAAATTCCGCAAGTGCGCTTTCCCACATAACTATGTTGCCCCAAGCAAGATGGCCGACTTCGCTATAAAGTAACTACGTGGGCTACAGGACAGGCGTTAAAGGTGTGGATAGAATGTAAGAAACGTATTTTGGAAGAATCTAACAAAAAACCAGTCTTTCTTGCTTTGTTTCAGCTGGAAACGCATGGTCAGCCATCTTCTTTGGGACAACATTGTTATGCGGGAAAGCGCACTTGCGGAATTTTGAATATCCCATATTGCCCTTTGTAAAATGTTGATTAGCATTTCTTGGTACAAAGCTCCAAGGCTTGGTACAACTCCATTTCTAGTGCTCACAGAATTCAGTCTGCATTTGCATTGTCCTTAGCGCGGAAGGAACTTCACAACAAATCCTGTCCACCGCTGGCAATGGTGCAAATAGCCAAGATGACTTCCTCATTGTTTTTGGATGCTCTGCCTCCGTGCTGTAATGCTGTGCAGGGAAATTGCCATGGCAGCTGACTCTCACAGCGTTTTTACTCTTCATTTTGAGTTCCCCAGAGTCTGCCCTCTTGCATGTAAGCACATCGTTGTAATCCTTAGATACCTTGCCTCTTGCTCTTAGACACTGCGAAGGAGCCGCTGCACTTCTCTTCATGTTGGCTCCCCGCGGGAAAGGTGTACTCTTATATTAGCACTCTTTTTCTTTATGTTTTGCCCCTTTGCAACGATGTGCTCTTTCATGCACTCCAGAGGAGCCAACACAACGGATGAGTTTTGCTGCATTCAGGCTTTTCATGCCGCGTGCCCCCCGGGTCAGCCAGCTCCCCTGTTTCTGCATGTGCGGTTGGTCGGTAAATGAATTATGCGACCAGAAATTGTCGACATTTTGAACATAGTAGCCAAGAAATCGTGCTGTCGGAGCACGTATTGATCAGAAGAAAAATAGTAAACGAATAGGAAGTATATATTGCCAGCGATTTTTTAAGTGCATGAATTAACCGGGAAATCATATGAACCGGAAACATATCAACGATGTTTTGCTGTCTTTGTGCAGAAGTTGGAGTTTACAGGGTCTGTCCTGAAAGTAATGAGACAACTCGCGGTGCGGCGCATGCATGCGCTAGATCGGGAAACCACTTTTGGGGGAAGGAGGGGGAACCTTCGCAATGCAAAAACCTCAGTTGGCTTCGAGCAGGTCAAGCGAGTGGACGTGTTCAAACGTGTACCTCTGTTTTGTCGCTGCGTAGAGAAAACCATGGAGCGAACGTTGGAACAGTGCGACGTGGTGAATCTTTGCAATAAACTGAGTAAATCATCGACCGAGACATTTGACAGGATGTGGTAATGATGCAGTGTCCATATCGGAAGGATTCCAATGGCACAAAGCATTTACAAATGGCTGTGAAGACGTTCAGGGCCACAAAGTCAACGTTACCGTCCGTAACCATCATCGACGGGCACCCGGACCATTGCTCGTCGCGAGTGTCGTCACGACCGTTTGTAAATGCTTTGTGCCATTAGAACACGCGACCTGGACATCACATCGTTCCCACATGCTGTCTTGATCACGTTGATTGACTCAGTGGGTGACTTACTCAGTTTATTGCAAAGCTTCACCGCGTAGCGCTGTTCCAACGTTCGCTTCATGGTTTCCTTGACGTAGCGACGAAATATGGGTACACTCTTGAAGACGTCCACTCGCTTCGCCGGCTCGCAGCCAACTAAGTTCGTCGCATTGTGAAGCTGAAGGTTTCCCCTCCTTCCCTCAAAAGCTATTTCCCAATCTAGTGCGTGCACACGTCCTGCTGCGACTTGTCTCATTACTTTCAGGACAGACCCTGTATGCACTTGCGACAGACAGAAGTATCGTGCAAGGAAGGCTGCTGCCCGTTAATTTTTTCATTTACTGCCAATTTGTGGCTGTGACTGTGCCTACAAACAGGCATTGTGCATTGGATTGTTCTGCAGCTTTTCCCCCATTGTTTTTGTCCAGAGAAAAGAACCCCAGGTGGATGAAATTATCCTGAGTGCTTCACTACGGTGTCACTCATAGCCTCATTCGCTTTGAACATTAAACCCCTTAAAGCAGTAAACTACTTAAATGGGTCCAGGGGGAACTATTTGTCCAGGACCTCACTTCTCATACTGCCGTATTGCCAATAAACAGCTGTACAGTATGATGAACCATTTTGAGTGAATGCTTAGATTTATTCTTCCATGCCATTTTTGAGCAGTGGAGAGTAGGGCTAAGCGAGTTCACTGGCCTCGGCAAGGCATGCTTGCTATGCGGTGTCATTTAGTTTCACTGAGCTGCCTGTTCTCTGTCTCTTGTGTAATGGCGCTGGCGAAAGTGGTTGTGAAAACTGTGTTGTCAAAAACAGACAGTAATTGGTGTATGCTTTATATGTCTAATCCTGAAACAAAATGTTGGTACTTTCTGTTAAAACATGAGACTATTTCCTTTTTCTTGTCCAGCTAGTGGTCCATGGAACAAAACTTTGTATGTTTTTATGGGTGCACTGAAAATCGAGCAGTAACTCCCTCATTGAGATGGTCCATTGTATTCATTATCAGAAATCGTGACAAAAATACTGTTAATTATGACTAGATCGTCGAGTTTTCGTTGTGTTGGATGCTTTGCAGCATGTTATAAGTGTGTTGTGTTTGCTGCATACATAGAGGGATGTTTCAGTGTTAAGGTTGATGCAGACGTTATCCCATTAACGTCCTATGTTGCATATATGATGCAGGGCGCAAAATTGTGAATAATTTTAATTTCTGCCTGCATATCTACTTGAACTGATAGCATAGTTCAAGTAACGCTCTTCTCCAACATATCTGTCAATGCAAGTCCACAGTGTAAGCTGCCAGAAATGCAGGAGGCCCGCGAAAAGATAAATTTGTGCAAAGGCTAGCCCTAACACAAAACAGCCTAAAATTTATATGTTCATAATGCTGCTTTCACTGACTATAGAGTAGTTTTGACTTTCGTACTTGTATTCCTGAATGAGCCTGCATGTTAGCACATGGTTTTGTGGACTTTAGGCACACAGATGTAAAAAATTAGCTCAAATCAGCTAATATGTAATTAATTTTTGTTATTGAATCTCCAAGATTTTTACATTTTTGCAATTGAGAAGCCATTAATGATGAAGTCCTGGAAATTCATAACTTTTATCTGATGTTTTTAATGGATGAGAATTAATGTCAGTGTTTTGCCATATTTCACATTGTACCGAATCCTTGTTGGCATTCAGCCTACTTTTTCAAAGTATGGATGCATGAGTGCACCATTTTCAAACAAGCTCCTTGCCTACAACCACAAATCTTGCTTTGGTGGCCACATCTAATTTATTGGTAGTTACCTTTGCATATTTACTACATTCAGCCTGTTTGTTCCGCTATTAAAGAGCTCCTAGAAAGTTCGGAGTAACTTTTTCTCAGTCACTTTCAGGGGTTTAAGTTCAGTTACAAATCTTCTTACTGTACATCCTTTCTTTATTGAGTAAAATCTATTGATTTTGTGATATATGGAAACTACTGAAAACTTTGTAACTCAACTTGAATAATGCATCTTCTTGACTCAGCGGCACACACATGCACATGCACAAATAAAAAAAAAATTCATATACTGCAGTGCTGACCTGAAAAACGCGGGTTCGATCCCAGCCGCGGCGGTTGAATTTCAATGGAGGCAACATTCTAGATGCCGATGTACAGCACAATATCAGTGCACGTGAACGAGCCCCAGGGCATCGAAATTTCTGGAGCCCTTCACTCTGGCGTCCCTCATAGCCTGAGTCACTTTGGGACATTAATCGCCTATAAACCAGACTACACCAATTTTATACTGCAGTGTTAGAACAAGGTGGCGTTTTAACATAATTGTCTTGACGTGCATTGTGCAACAGTATTTGTAGTTCAACATGAAAATGTCTTGCTGGATGGTAATCATTGTTTTATCTTGTTGATGTGTGTCTGCTATGTGTATTCTTTGCTGCATTATCTTCTGGTTCCAGCACCTGTGGCAGAGAATAAGAATAAAAGTGTTTTAATGATAAGGTCTTTTAGCCAGTGAAATCTCTGATTTTTGCTAAAATCAGGGATTTCGTATGCTTGAAAAAGAAATTGTTGCGGAAATTGTTGGATTTCAGCAGATATAGGTTGCAATTGCAGATAATTTTATTCTCAGTAGAGTTAAGAAGGGTGATGTTGTTTGCAGTTTTCTGCTGATTAGTTATTGCTGTTCTAGCTTGCTGGTCTGATTAGATCTTTTGTTAAAATGAAATTTGGGCTGTTTCTCAGTATTACTTGAATAAAAACTCCCATCTTTGCTTATTTTTGTGGTCAGCTTTAGTTCTCAGATTATGGTTCTAGGTCTTATTTAATACCTAGCTTGACTATCTACAGCTTATGCTGTGATTTTATTTAGCTGAATCTTATTTTCTTACTTTCTCAGATATCTACAAGACTGTCTCACAGACAATACAAAGATTATATATAGGCAGCTTGTGGTGTCTTCTTGTATGCACTTTTCTTTTTTATGAGTATTGATCAGATGCTATGCAATGGCGTATGTATATATACATAGCTGTTTACTCACATACAGTTTCAGCAATCTCTTGGCATTTTTTTTTGTGATTTACTGCTGGTGTGAAGTGAACAACACGCTAACTTCAAGACAGAAAATTTTTTATTTCAAAGCTGTATTTCCCAAACATCAGCTAAGTAAGTTCAACACCACGTATGCCGGCAACTTGCGACGTCCTGTGTAAGCACATCCTCACCATACGTTTACTCCTATTGAAAGGTGGGAGCACTCGTATGTGCATAGAGACATTTCTTTTCTTCCATTGCACAGGGTCAGTCACCATGCATTGGAGGTGCAGCATACAAAACCCAAGCAGAGAAGCACCTGCTGAATTGCCTCGAGTGTGGCTACTCCACAACTATTCTCACCAACTTCAAGAACCACCAGAGAACACACACTGGGGAGCACCCCTTTCAATGCAGCTACTGCAACAGGGGCTTCGCAAGTAGAAGCAACCTGAGGATGCACCTTCGCATCCACATGGGCAAGAGGCCATACAAATGCCAGTTTTTTCCCATGACCTTCACGCAGAAATCGAACCTAAAGAGCCACTTGCAAACCGACAAAATGCAAAACTGGTTTTGCTCAAGGGAATTCATGAACAGAACTATTGTTCAGTCATCCGCTGTTCTGTGGATCTGTAGCACGTTTTGCCAGCTTTCAACTTGTGGGCAGTCATTTAGGGTACTTTGTAACGAGTCAAAAAGGACCAAAATTGGGTCTGTCCAAAACACTTTCAGAATTAACTGGAATCGGATTGGCTGTGATCGTATTTTGTCCTTCTGGATGTTGTGGAGAAAATTTAACTTGCAAGATGTGATAAAATTTTGTGAACGATTGTGAAGAGTCATACGAAGGAAGTGCACTAGCCGTGGCGTGCTGTACGGTGAGGCTTAATTCATTTTGGTTTACGTAATTTCTTTGCTGCATGGTCGTTCGTGCACTTGTAAAGTATTATCAAGTGGCCTCTGACAACCACCCATCAATTAACTAAAAATTCATTCAGCTACTATCAAAATTCAAAGTGCACTAAGCACTGTTTACTCGTTCTTTTGTTTGTTTTTTCTGCCGCTGCAATGAAAAAATTGAGGAAATGCTTTGTGTTCTTCCAGGTTTTATTTCTGTTACGAATATTTCGCCTCGGTAAGAAATCTTAGGGACCAGTATTTTTTTTTTCCCCTTTTTCTGGCTTTTGCTTCGAGTGGAATCAAGAGGGAACCCTCTTACAGCTGCACGAACTGCGCTGTCGTTCGGCGGTGCAAACGTCTCCCCGAGTTGTGGTGTTACATCTGTTACATTGATACAAACAGCGCGAAGAGCAAACAAGTCCACTATGCGCGCGCGTGCGTACTTGTGCGTGCGTGTGGTCCAGCTCCAGTTACCGATTGTTTAGAGTTTTACAATAGTATCCGCCTTAATTTTTTTTTTACTTTTATTTTTGTCATCACTGCGTTGAAATGATTACGATCATTATGAAAAGCAGCATCACTATGCGCATCAGCGATGGCGACCATAAAGCTCAAGTTGCACTTGATCATGGAGGAAGGAACGAATGATCTTTGTTGCCTTGTGGTAAAGACGGAGAGCTCTGAAAGAGGGAGAAAAAATGTGTGCTTGCAGTGAAGCTCTAGTGTGGACGGCTTATCGCCTGTGATTCTGGAAAGTGTGCTCCGTTGTGCGCTCGTCGAGTGAACATCGACTCTCAATGGCGGGCGTTTCAGGCCGTTTCAAACCTCTACGGCTGGAAACAAAGCTGATGGCTGCGTAAACGGTGGGCTGTCAGTGATATCAGATTTACTGCGGTTTCTGCTGTCTTTTTGAAGGATACTGACTGAAAGGTGACTTTGAGACGTTTAGTTCAAGCATGCTTTGTCAAGCAAAAGGGACCGGAACATTTTGACGTGGTTAGCGGAGGTTAGCCGAGCGCAATCGGTGTGCTCACAACGGCGGTAACTCGAGCGTCAACACGAACTGCCAGCTACTACGTCAGCTGGGCCGATCTTGCGGCTACCGGTCAGCGGGAGGCAGTGGGGAGGTTCGAGCGCATGTACTGCGCTCGTGACCACAGCGCTAGCGGCGCGATTTCGAAACCTGACGCTGTGGGAACTTTTTGTTGCGGAAGCAACACTACGTTAGGTGTGAGCGATTTCGCGGAGCCCCGGAGAGCCCCAACGGCGCATGCACGAGGAGCTAGTGTGAGACAGTTGCTGCGTAATTTCCTTTCCTCAAATACAATTTTCCTTTTCTCCTCTTTCTTCTGTCACTCCCACTTCCTCTACGAACGGATGACGGGTGTCCACCGAGATATGTGAGACAGTTACTGCGTAATTTCCTTTCCTCAAATACAGTTTTCATTTTCTTCATTACGACCCCTCTTTCTCTTTCTTCTTTCACTCCCACTTCCTTTACAAACGGATGACGGGTGTCCACCGAGATGTGCGAGACAGTTACTGCGTAATTTCCTTCCTCAATTACAGTTTTCATTTTCTTAATTACGACCCCTCTTTCTCTTTCTTCTTTCACTCCCACTTCCCCCCTTCCTGTACGGTGCGGTTCAGGTGACCAAGGAGATCCTTTGCTCAAAAAGCGTTGCGTTCAAAGGGCAAGGTGTCACGCGGAACAGGTGGTGGTGTTCCCTGGACTCCCTGGCAGTGCTACAACAGGCTGTGTCCGTTCCACTCCTAATGGCGAAGCTTAAGCGTCATTAATTGCCAGTTAATTAGTAGTTAGTAATTAATCAATTGGCCATTAATTAGTAGTTTGTCATTAGTAATTAGTACTTAATTATGTGAAGTCATCCAGTGGTAAGGTCACCAGTGCCACAGAGGCAGTCAATGTGGTGCAGAAAACGCTTTTGCCTCTACGCACTTTACACAGTCAAAGTGCCCCCTGAGTTCCCGCCGCTGCTGCGATTGCGTGCCATTGCTTCCGCAATTCTACTCGGGATGGCCATTGGTCAAACCACAGCCAATATTTTTTCATCTTGCTTACATGACTTTATTATTTTTAGTGCTTTATTGCGCGCAGGGTACGGCGCATAGAGGATTGAAGGGTGGAAGGAGTTACTGCGTCAACAAAGCTTCAGAGGCTCAAACCTTTATATTTAAAGTGTTGTAAGTGGCGATAAAAACTTGCTGGAACGTTCAGATGCCATCGATGCAAGCGTTTTTACATGCGCAGGCAATGTTTGCATTTCTTCAATTCCATCCAGGCATTCACCTATGTCATAAAATGTGACGTGCATGCTTTTCCGCTATTTCTGGCAACAAAGAAAAAGTGCATATATGTTCACACAGTAATGCAATGTTTTACTGAATTGCCTTTGACATAGTACACAGTAAGATCAATGCTTGAGGAAGGCATGGCGATACGGTGCATCGTGAAGGGTGATAAACCGGGCCACTGGACCGGGTGCTTCTGGCTGTAGTGAAACCTCTGATTGTGTTAGCATTGCATTACACATACATTACATTACATTACATTACATTACACTTGTAGCATGGACCAGCTGTCTGTGCCAACAATAGGCAAAGACAGTGACAAAGTTTTGGCTTTTCACAAAAGCATTGTTTTGTTCATGAAAGGGACTCTTCAAATTTATTATTTATTTTATTATTTACAAATACTGCTGTCTCTGAGGAGAGACATAGCAGGAGTGGGTAAATACATTAGTAAAAACAAAATAACATGGGTAGCATAGAGATAGATAATACAGAAGTATTAAAAACAGATCAACAGGTCAAATTGTCAGGCAACTGAACAACAAACTCTTCAATTGGCAATAAAAGAATTGAGCCGTCCAATCCATTCCAAATTTCAACAGTTAGAGAAAAAAAGAAAATTTAAAACAATCTATATGTGGTTTGAAGGGAACAATGTTTAATGGGTGGTTCCGTCGGGTTGCACGTGCGCTTGAGGACACAAATGTGAAGGGTGCCTGAATGCCAGATGACGTGTGAACAATCTTGTGCAGCATAATGATGCGTTCACGTGTGCGCCTATGTTCTAAAGTTTGTAAAGATAAGCTGTGCACATGGGAAGAAGGTGAAAACTTGCAATCATAGCGGCCGAAGATGAATCGTATTGCATTCTTTTGAACTGATTCTAAGCGGTCAATGTCGCGCGCGTAATGAGGGGACCAGACAATTGAGGCGTACTCCAGGATGGGTCGAACTATTGATTTGTAAGCCATGCTTTTTGCGAGAATTGAACCCACTATCTACATTTACTAGTCACAACTGCAGGGAATGCTATGAACTCATATTGTTCTTAACGAATCTTTCATGATGAGTGTAGAGAATGTGTTTGTGGAATGTGTGGAGCAGTTTAGCAATGTAACAGAGCACTTTTGTTACACACGTGCTGCATTGCTGCATTAATTTTTGCAGGCATTGCAACTCATATCAAGATACCCAAGAAAGAAATTTGCTGGCAAACACTACCACAAAGTGACTGCTGCCCACATTTTTTCGGCATGTCTAGTGATTGCAATCCCCGGGGCGTATTTGGGAACAGTGAGCCTCTTCAGCTGTCATCCCTTCGTGTCGGGTATTAGCCTGCATATGGACTGTGCCTAACAGCTAGGCATTGGACGTGTGTTCCTGTATGAATGTGCATACGAGTGCAACAGGGACACTGTACTCAAACTTAGCGCTCATACTGTGAAGCATGACGTGATCTACTTTTTCTTGCTTTGTTTTTATAATAACTTGTATGGCTTTCAGAAACCATTGCAAGGCTAGATCACATGGAATGATCCTTCATGTGTTGTTCCTTCTACACCTATGCTGGTTGACTTGCATGTGTTGCTGCTCCTGTCATTTTATACAGTGCTGCCTTGTCAATTCACTGTGATTGTACTTCGCTGTGACAGAATCCTTACACCTATGGTTGGGCTGATATTTTTCCTGGTGTCATACTTGCATTCCAAAACGTGTGGACACCACGGTATATAAGCAGTCTGTAGGAGGTACGTACTGACATATGCAGAGAATATGCTGATTCTGACAGGAGCATCACATTCTGAAGTATGCAACGTGAAGGTTACTTATTTGTTTAAAGGCATTTTCCAGTTCAAAGGTATAGCGACCACCTCTCGTCTTGACTCTTCTACACTTTTTCTGTCTTCTGGTGTCATGCTTGTGCTTGTTACCAGTGCTCGGTGTTCAAAGTACCTGTGCTCAGTAAGAACTGCAAGTGAGGAAAATGACGCTGCTACTCACGCTGCCTATACAGCTCATGCACTGTATTTTGGAGTGGCAGACGAAATTTTATTTCTTTCTGTTTCTTTTTTTATTGTGCGTGTCAAAATGTGTCCAGTTAGCATACTGCATTGCCACTCCCAAATACAGAGCATAAGGTGCATAGGCAGCATGGATGCAGTGTGTGGTGTCTAACAAAATATCTTTCTTGCAGAGGTAGGCAGTTGTTAATGTAAATATAGTCAATATTAACTGGTTTGCCCAGGACAGGCATCCGAATCCTTCAGCAAGTGCTAGACTAATCCTTTTTTTTTTTTTGCGTCAAGGCATTACTGGTGTTTGAACTCTGGAGCAAACACAACAGCTATCTCTTCTTTTCATCTTGTTGAATCCTTATGTTGCACCAAGCACCTTCAGCATATTCCATTCTCTTGTGCGCTTGTATGGGAAGTCTAGAAAAAGAGATTACATGAGTAGGGATGATGGGAACTTCTTGTTAGAAGTGATGTTACCTTTTTGTTTCTTTGTTTTTAAAGTTTGAGACCTATTTGTATCATTTTTTAATTAAGTGGAACTCTCCATTGCACCAGTTTGTAGTCAAGTCATGACAGAGCCGGTGTTAACTGTCACTTCTTTCGCTGCAGTGCAGCCTGTTGAAGGCCATCTCAGCACTTACTCTCACATGCATTGAACATTCTGATACTGTTGATGCAAAGTTATGGTTCTTTTCTATTGTGTTTTTTGTGTGATGCCTTGTCCGTGTTTGTGCACGTATACTTCACAGATTTTCACTCTACAAGAACATTATTACGCAGGAACAATATTCCTGTGGTGCAGTTGTTCCAGTTGCCGTGAAACTGGTTGCATGTGCTCAAAAATGCCTGCCTGATGACGGGGCTAGTCAGTCAAGCTTAATGAATGTAGTTGAGGTACTGAAGGTCGCGGAGCTTGGTATATTTGGCTGACTTCAATCACTGGATTGTCTAGTGGCCCTGCATGCTAGTGTTGAGGTCGCAATTGGTATGCCCATTTTATGCACATTGGCGGTGTTTGTCCAATAGCGCCTGCATAGTGGCTGTCCGAGGTTCCCAGCATTCTAACCCTGGAAATAAGGAGCCTTGCAGAAGTAAAATAAGTATTTTCATGGCTGTGAGGGGAAGCATTGGCAGCTGTCTTAGAAGCAGGGGTGCCAAACTGCATGATGAAGTCTCAATACAGTTGCAACGAAGCATGCACGTTCTGCAACTTTTCATCCTTTGTGGTGCCTATGAATATGGGTTTAACAATAACAGTTTGTGCATTTATTTTCTTCACTAGCAGTGTATGTGTGACATAAGTGTTGTTACACTGTTTTAACCCCTTTCCGTCCCTGGACAAGCTGGGTTTGTGTGCACATTTCTGGTAAAAGAGGCCAAGGACAAGCTTAGCTTGTCGACAGTACTCTATTTTCTGATTTTAAATGTGTTTGCTGTTGTTATGGTCGATGGCAGCACACGTTCCACGGGGCAGTGCTAGCCGTGGTGAGTTGAAGACACAGTTCTTCAATGTGCTCAGTTTTCAGTAGTAAAAAAAAAAAATTACCGTTTTTGGTAAAAGTTTAGAATAATAGCTTGGCAGTGAAGGGGTAATAGGTCAGTGACCAGGTATAAAGTCAGTTACACATGGTTAACCTGAGCAAACAGGACACAGCTTTAATGATGTCGTACTTGAAATACTGTGCTGCCACTGTGGCTCTGTGGCTCAGTGGTTAAGGCGCTCGGCTGCTGACCTGAAAAACGCGGGTTCGATCCCAGCCACGGCGGTCGCATTTTGATGGAGACGAAATTCTAGAGGACCGTGTACTGTGCAATGTCAGTGCACGTTGAAGAACCCCAGGTGGTTGAAATTTCTGGAGCCCTTCACTGCGGCGTCCCTCATAGCCTGAGCCGCTTTGGGATGTTAAACCCCCATAAACCATAAAACCATACTTGAAATACCAGATGTGAAAAGCAAATGTTTATAGCTTTAGTGCAAAGGCTAAATCGCTTAATCAGAAGACAGGAGGTGGATTCGACAAGCATATTTGAATACGTGCGTCACGTGTGTTGGTTTTGAGTGGACATCCCCTTGACATCTGTGCTTAGGCATAATGGCTTTTGTAATTGCATGTAGTGCACAGAGGAAAGAGTTACAGGCAAAGTTGACTGGTCTTCATTAGCAGTGTTCATTTTTTATGGCATCTGGAACTGTGAAAAGAGAATTCTTTCCTTGCCAAGTTTCTCGATGCCAGTTACGTGCTTTCATGTTTACTGTTCTGCTTTTGAGCGGTGTGCAGTGGCATGTTTTCTCACGAGGTCTTACATGTAAAGCATAGCTGTTGGCACTGCGTCAGACCCCCTGATAAAAATTTTTATCGTTGTGTACTGTGTAAAATAACCGGTATTATGTATGCATTTGATTTCCCTCCCTGTTTCTGCCAAGTTTTGAGACCAGCTTCTTTTGGGTTCTACATCAGTGTTTCTTGACAAGTAATGGGTATCGTCATTACTCCGTAAGTCTTAAATGACAAGATTTCACATTTTGGAAAGTTCCATTTAAAACTTTGCTGCCTAGTGGTGCCACCTGTGGTAAAGAAACTAAACCAGCAGTGAGGCCATCTTATACCTCATCTGCCTTGCTCTTTTGCAATAACTGAGCCCTATCCAGTTTTGCTAGCTGCAGCTGCCCCTCTTGAAGAGCTTTTCCATTCTGCTTAATGAATGCGCATTCAAAAGGCATGAAAAGTGTCCAAAATGACCTACTGGAATGCGTGGAACAATTGATCACGGCTGCTTGTAGCATTGCCTCTTGTAATGCACTTGTTGCATTGCTCTGTTTTATTTTTACAGGCATTGGAGGTTGCATCAAGATCCCACAAAGAGGCTTTCTTTTGAAAAACTGCTTCAGAATGACTCCTGCCCATCGTCAGAGGCCAGATATAGTTTGGAGGTCACTGTAAAACACTCTGTCTGGTGATTGCAACGTCAGGTGTCTGTGGCACCTTATGGATCGCTTTGTGTCGAGGGTATTAGCACAGCTCTGCATATGGGTTGCAGCTGATGGCTAAGCATTGCACATGTTTCTGCATGGCTGCTCGCATAAATGCAACATCAAAACTGGGTTCGAACTTTGCGATCATAATTTAAGGCATAACATGATCTACCTTTCCTTTTTTGATAATCATTAGTTTTTCTTGCTTAAACTGTCACAAAGCATGTTCCCTTGGAACGATCCTGTATTTGTTTTGCCTCCCACACCTAAGCTTTTTGTCTTGCATGTGCTTGTTCTGGTCTGGTGTATTTTTTTTCTGTCATCATACTTGCATCCTGAATTTCGATGCTTATGAATCACGGTTTGTGAACGTTTTCAGGGCGGCAAGGACCTGATATGTCAAGTTCCTGTTCCTCGTCATCTAAGGAAACATTTGCATGTTGGTTCTAATGTGAGTGTTGCATTGCGTTATGAAGAATGTTACATGAAAGCTTCTTCGCTGTGTGAGGGCATATCTCAGTGCCAAGATGTTGCTATTAGCCTTATCTAGCTTTTCCCCAACATTTTTGCTGTTTTCTGGTGTCATGCTTGTGTTGGTTACCTGTGACCTAGGTTCAACGAGCAGAAGCAAGAACAAACCGAATTTTTTGTGATACTGCATGTTCTGCATTTGGGAGTAGTTAGAGAGGCTGTATTTACTGTATCCTTTTTTATAGTGTCTGCCATTTTACTTCTCAAAAGCCTATTTAGGCACTCTGTAGTGTGCATTTGTCATGTTGTGGCAAGCAAAGTAAATGTTCTGCTGAGTTGTTTTTCCAGGAATTCTATTGACAAACTTTGTGTGTGTGTGTGTGTGTGTGCGTGCGTGCGTGCGTGCACACGCTTGTGCGTGCACAGTTCCGAATTCATCACTGTTTTCATGAGCTCTAAGTGGATTCTTCAGTCATACTTTTGTTTTCGTGAACTCTTAGTGGATTCTTCAGTCATACTTTTTTACTGTTGTACAGTTTTACCCAGCACTCTTGGGTTGCCACGTGATGTTTTTCTCTGCGGGAATGCTGAAAAAAACATGCATGAGAAGGGGTGAAGGTATTCCCTGGCTAGAAATGATGCTTTGTCTTTTGATTTGTTTTACAGATTGAAGGTTGGTCTCCCATTTACGTAAAGTGCAAGTCTCTGCTGCACCAGTTCATGGTTTACTCTTGGCCAAGCCATGGTTGTTTGCCTACTATCTGCTACTAGTCATGTCGTCTCTAGTAGTCTCTATTAGTAATGTTTACCGCCTGTTCGCACACACTGTTGCAACTGAACTATGCATTTTTTTGCCCTTGCAATTGCACTTTTGCATTTTTCATATGTTACGAGCTTGTTGATGTCTGTACAGATTTGTCCCACAGATTTTTATTTTTTGTCCACTGGAGCCATTACCCTGCTTCTGTCACATCTTATCCCCTTTGCAGCATTCAAGCAGAAGCCTTTTCTGTGTATGCTTGGTTTCCTTCTCTATTTTTACTCAGTATCACCTTCACCTTCTATGGGGTTTCATATCCAATGACAAGTGGTCTGTATTGTTGTTACTGTGCATGTTTTATTGGCAAGGTTGCAAATTCCAAAAAAGGACGATTCATAGTTTACGAGGGTAGAAATGCAGTGTTGTCGGTTGTTCATGGTCGCAGAACAGTGCAGATGACAAGGACTAAGTGCTATTTGTTCACGCAGTGTCGTTTGCAGGAGTTTGCGACCATTCATAGCTGCATAACTTTGTTTCTGTACCTTTGGAAGAAAGTATAAATAACAATAAGGCCTTGCAGCCAGGCGAATTGCTTTATTCATTTGTCGACACAGTTACAATTGTTATTAGCTGAAATGAGGCCATTACATATAGCTGCCTATAATATTTACCACCGCCGAATAAATGACCTTGGAGCACAAAATGGTTTAAAAAATTTCAGTAGGGCAGTTCATACCTGTGAAATTAACCCTGTTGGGTTTTATTTCAGGACAGATTTTTGATCAGGTGAAACAGGTGACGTGAAGATACAGGAGGCAGTGTGTAATGTTTGGCTGTATTCGCTTTGTTTTCGTGAGCAATACTAATCTGACTTCACGCTGTTGCTTAGAACATTTGTAGCTTTTTGCCTAGTTACAGTTTCATCTTGACTGTTTGTAACTTGTCATGCATGCGTGCCAGAATTGGAGCAGAAAACTTTGATTTCAAGACTGAGTGTTGTAAACAGTGACGGTGAATTTTGACACAACACATGTCCGAGACGTATAAAGGCCCGAGTAAAAGCGTCCTCACTGTGCGACAACTTTGGCCAGGGTTAATGCACATTCCCCGCTTTTTGGAAACAAATGCATTGTTTCATTACGCAGGCGCAGTCACCACCGACAGCAGTTGCAGCTCACCACCTCAGCAAGCGTTGCTAGCAGGAAGGCAGTCGTTCCTGTGCCCTGTATGTGGCTACACCACGGCTTCTCACACCCACTACAAGGACCACCTGGAGACACACGCCAGGGAGCACCCCTTTCTGTGCGCCGTCTGTAATCAGTCCTTTGCCAAGAAAGACCACCTGAGGATACACCTCCGCATCCACACCGGCGAGAGGCTGTACCAGTGCCCTCATTGCAGCAAGGGCTTCAGTAAAAAATGCCACCTGACAAGCCATATGCGTATCCACACGGGCGAGAGGCCTTACCAGTGCACTCACTGCAGCAAGAGCTTCACAAGAAAGTCTGTTCTGACAGAGCACCTTCGCACTCACACTGGCGAGAGGCCGTACCAGTGCCCTCACTGCAGCAAGAGCTTCACAACGAAGACCATTCTGACAGAGCACCTTCGTACTCACACGGGCGAGAGGCCGTACCAGTGCAGTCATTGCAGCAAGAGCTTCACAACGAAGACCATTTTGGCAAATCACCTTCGTACTCACACGGGCGAGAGGCCTTACCAGTGCCGTTTGTGTCTCGAGGCTTTTGCAGTGAAGAGAACTCTAGATAATCATATGCAAACCCACAAGGGTGAAAAACTGCCGTAGGCCGCTCAGAGTTGTTTATACAGCCTGAAGGCACTGTGACACCGTGAACAGAACCACCACTCAAGGCATCCTCTGTTCCTTAAAGCTGCATGGCATGTTCAGGCAGCATTCAGTGGTGGACTTGTAGGCAACCTTAGTGTATTTTATAGATTAGCCAGTTTGGCTGCCAATTCCTTGTTTGAACACTGCGGGGTCCTAGAGGCTAGGCTACTTACTGATGAGGGTCATGTTGCACTCTGCCTTGCTGCCAAAGAAAGGTGTGAGAAATGATAAAACATTAGAGTTGACGGCTGTAAACAACTAAGGTTTTCGTCCATGTGAACGACGAACTTTGGCTAAATGGGATTGTGCTGGCTGTGGAGAGTTGTGTTTGCTCGGTTGTTAGGACTTGCTTTTGTTGAGAATATATTACTGGCCACATGCTCTTTGACTTGCATGCTTGCAAAGGTAAAAGTGGTTATCAAACATTTATTGAGAGTGCACAGGGTGTGCATCTTAATTATGTCTGGCATAAACTACTTGCATTTTCCAACGAGGCATAAGTATTCTTTTTCTTTGCTGTTGCATCCAACAGTTTCTGTTGAAAATGTGTTAAAGTGGATATTTCTCTGTACGTGTTGGTGGTGTTTAAATGGGAAAGGTAATCCCTGGCGCAACTTTTTAAGGTGAACTTTATCATGAAACGGCGGGGATGACGACTTTTGGGTTCATAAACAGCGGTCATTTCGGAGGCCCCAAGCAAAAGTAATGTGAAGTGCCAAAAGATGGCGAAAATCGCACTTCTCGCCATTGTCAAGACGAGCCAAGTCAAGGCGGCGTTTTTTTATTCATCCTTTGCAACTTTGTTTGCTCTGTACGTAGTGCGAAGAGAGTGTTTCAGCCGCGTTGCCTCCAGAAATGGGCGAACTTTTTTATAGCGCATCCGAAGATTAAGACTTCGAAGGTTTTAAGTAAAAATAAAATGTTGCTATGAACATAAGGAGAGTTCTATTGTTTATTTTTAAATCTTTGCTAAAACATGGGCAGGTATGGCGTAAGTGTAGCCCTTTTCGACCACTTAGCGTTGTTCAAGAGCCTCTCACAGGTACGGTGCATGTTGCGATGGTCGCACAAGCATGTTTAATTAAGCCTTACTAGCCTAACTGGGTAAATTGGGGTGCATCTTATACACCGGAAAATACGGAGTTCAAGACTGAGTGTTGTAAACAGTGACTAGCTGAATTTTGACACAACACATGTCCGAGACGTGAAAAGGCCCGAGTAAAAGCGTCCTCACTGTGCGACAACTTTGGCCAGGGTTAATGCACATTCCCGCTTTTTGGAAACAAATGCATTGTTTCATTACGCAGGCGCAGTCACCACCGACAGCAGTTGCAGCTCACCACCTCGGCAAGCATTGCTAGCAGGAAGGCAGTCGTTCCTGTGCCCTGTGTGTGGCTACACCACGGCTTTTCACACCCACTACAAGGACCACCTGGAGACACACACGAGGGAGCACCCCTTTCTGTGCGCCGTCTGTAATCAGTCCTTTGCCAAGAAAGACCACCTGAGGATACACCTCCGCATCCACACCGGCGAGAGGCTGTACCAGTGCCCTCATTGCAGCAAGGGCTTCAGTAAAAAATTCAACCTGACAGTCCATATGCGTATCCACACGGGCGAGAGGCCTTACCAGTGCACTGACTGCAGCAAGAGCTTCACAACAAAGTCCATTCTGACAGAGCACCTTCGCACTCACACGGGCGAGAGGCCGTACCAGTGCCCTCACTGCAGCAAGAGCTTCACAGCGAAGACCATTTTGACAAATCACCTTCGCACTCACACAGGCGAGAGGCCTTACCAGTGCCGTTTGTGTCCCATGGCTTTTGCAGTGAAGAGAACTCTAGATAATCATATGCAAACCCACAAGAGTGAAAAACTGCCGTAGGCCGCTCAGAGTTGTTTATGCAGCCTGAAGGCATTGTGACACCGTGAACAGAATAACCACTCAAGGCATCCTCTGTTCCTTAAAGCTGCATGGCATGTTCAGGCAGCATTCAACGGTGGACTTGTAGGCAACCTTAGTGCATTTTATAGATTAGCCAGTTTGGCTGCGAATTGCTTGTTTGAACACTGCGAGGTCCTAGAGGCTAGGCTACTTACTGACAAGAGTCATGTTGCATTCTGTCTTGTTGCCAAAGAAAGGTGTGAGACGTGATAAAACGTCGGAGTGGATGGTTGTAAACAACTAAGGTTTTCGTCCATGTGAACGATGAACTTTGGCTAGATGGGATTGTGCTGGCTGTGGAGAGTTGTGTTTGCTCAGTTGTTATGGCTTGCTTTTGTTGAGAATATATTTTTGGCCACGTGCTCTTTGACTTGCATGCTTGCAAAGGTAAAAGTGGTTATCAAACATTTATTGAGAGTGCACAGGGTGTGCATTTTATTTAATTATTTCTGGCATAAACTACTTGCCTTTTCCCAACAAGGCATAAAAAGTATTCTTTTTCTTTGCTGTTGTGTCCAACAGTTTCTGTTGAAAATGTGTTAAAGTGGATATTTCTCTGTACGTGTTGGTGGTGTTTAAATGGGAAAGGTAATCCCTGGGAAAGGTAATCCCTGGCACAACTTTTTTAGGTGAACTTTATCATGAAACGGCGGGGATGACGACTTTCGGGTTCATAAACAGCGGTCATTTCGGAGGCCCCAAGCAAAAGTACTGTGAAGTACCAAAAGATGGCGAAAATCGCACTTCTCGCCATTGTCAAGACGAGCCAAGTCAAGGCGGCGTTTTTTTATTCATCCTTTGCAACTTTGTTTGCTCTGTACGTAGTGCGAAGAGAGTGTTTCAGCCGCGTTGCCTCCAGAAATGGGCAAACTTTTTTATAGCACATCCGAAGATTAAGACTTCGAAGGTTTTAAGTAAAAATAAAATGTTGCTATGAGCATAAGGAGAGTTCTATTGTTTTTTTTTTAATCTTTTTGCTAAAACATGGGCAGGTATGGCGTAAGTGTTGCCCTTTTCGACCACTTAGCGTTGTTCAAGAACCTCTCACAGGTACGGTGCATGTTGCGATGGTCGCACAAGCATGTTTAATTAAGCCTTACTAGCCTAACTGGGTAAATTGGGGTGCATCTTATACGCCGGAAAATACGGAGTTCAAGACTGAGTGTTGTAAACAGTGACTAGCTGAATTTTGACGCAACACATGTCCAAGACGTGAAAAGGCCCGAGTAAAAGCGTCTTCACTGTGCGACAACTTTGGCCAGGGTTAATGCACATTCCCCGCTTTTTGGAAATAAATGCATTGTTTCATTACGCAGGCGCAGTCACCACCGACAGCAGTTGCAGCTCACCACCTCAGCAAGCATTGCTAGCAGGAAGGCAGTCGTTCCTGTGCCCTGTGTGTGGCTACACCACGGCTTTTCACACCCACTACAAGGACCACCTGGAGACACACACCAGGGAGCGCCCCTTTCTGTGCGCCGTCTGTAATCAGTCCTTTGCCAGGAAAGACTACCTGAGGGTACACCTCCGCATCCACACCGGCGAGAGGCCGTACCAGTGCCCTCATTGCAGCAAGGGCTTCACTCAGAGCGGCAACCTGATAAACCATATGCGTATCCACACGGGCGAGAAGCCTTACCGATGCACTCATTGCAGCAAGGACTTCACTGTGAGCAGCCACTTGAAGCGGCATCTTCGCACTCACATTGACTAGAGGCCGTACCAGTGCCCTCACTGCAGCAAGAGCTTCACAACGAAGACCATTTTGACAAATCACCTTCGCACTCTCACGGGCGAGAGGCCTTACCAGTGCCGTTTGTGTCCCAGGGCCTTCGCAGAGAGGAGAACTCTAAATAATCATACGCAAACCCACAAGAGTGAAAAACTGCCGTAGGCCGCTCAGAGTTGTTTATGCAGCCTGAAGGCATTGTGACACCGTGAACAGAAAAACCACTTAAGGCATCCTGTTTCTTAAAGCTGCATGGCATGTTCAGGCAGCATTCAGCGGTGGACTTGTAGGCAACCTTAGTGCATTTATAGGTCAGCCAGTTTGGCTGCGAATTCCTTGTTTGAACACTGCGGGGTCCTAGAGGCTAGGCTACTTACTGACAAGGGTCGTGTTGCATTCTGTCTTGCTGCCAAAGAAAGGTGTGAGACGTGATAAAACGTCAGGTTGTAAACAACTAAGGTTTTCGTCCATGTGAACGATGAACTTTGGCTAGATGGGAGTGTGCTGGCTGTGGAGAGTTGTGTTTGCTCAGTTATTACGGCTTGCTTTTGTTGAGAATATATTTTTGCCCACATGCTCTTGGACTTGTGTGCTTGCAAAGGTAAAAGTGGTTATCAAACATTTATTGGGAGTGCAAAGGGTGTGCATTTTAATTAATTATTTTCTGGCATAAACTACTTGCCTTTTCCCAACGAGGCATAAGAAGTATTCTTTTTCTTTGCTGTTGCATCCAACAATTTCTGTGGAAAATGTGTTAAAGTGGATATTTTTCTGTATGTGTTGGTGGTGTTTAAACGGGGAAAGTAATCCTTGTCCCAGCTTGATGCTTCATCGTTTTGTTAGCTGTTGCCAGTGACATTCGGTGTTTGTCTTTGCTGGACCCCTACAGAATTGCCCCTTCCGCTTGTCGCCTTACAATACGTATGGAGTGTGCTTCAGTGCTTGTTATTGCGTTTGGTGCATGTCCTCTTTATTTAGTATGTGCCTCTTCTTCAACACTTGCCATCTGTCATATGGTGACATAGTAGTGTTTGCTATTAATGTCAAATGTTTGAAAGTTCCCGCTGAGAAACAAGTGAAGGCAAGACAAATGAATCAAGTGTTTTGCAGTTACCATTGTCTCTGAAGTTTGGAGTGGCAAGCAAGCCTTTTTTTTTAGTTTACCCTTTGATGTTGTGCATTAGTAGTTAACTCAGAAGAGTGCTAGTTTGTACTGTTGTGTGCAGCTTGTATGTAATGATGAAAAATAAGATTGCTTTGCAAAGATGGGCTGTTTTCAAGTGAATGCCGCTCCTGGAAGCCAGTTTGCACAACACAGTAACATCAGTCTACTGAATCATCTACAAATAACATTGGTGTACCATTGGTTGAAAGGCTAAACTATCTAATAACTAATTGCTCATGTTAAAAGCAGTGATAGTAAAAATTGCAATTCATTATTTCATGCTGCTAAAACATGAATTGGCAGACCAGATGGAGATTGTGGATGGATTTAAAAACTCGTGTTATGCTTGGTGTTTGCCTTGAGAAATAGTTTTCTTGATGTTCTTGCTTATACCTTGATGTGTTTTGCTGTACATAGTGCTCAAAGAGAAGAGTGCCAAGCAAAGTTGAACAGAGATATTTAAGCAGTGTTTCTTTCTAATACTGCTATGGCGGCCAAACGCTTATCCGAAGCCCTCCTCTGCGATGTCTCCATAGCCCATATGTCACTTCAGGATGTTAAACCCCACATGCAGCAATAATCCTAATAGCACCTGAAATCATAAAAAATAAACTTTTTTTTCCTTTCTAAATTTTCTCTCGTTGCCCTCTGCGTTCGGATTTGCCTTGTTCCACTTCTGAATTGTGTGTGAAGGCGAGCTTCTGCACGTGATGTAGCATGTAACGAATAGTTGCTAGCACCACATTGGGGCAAAATGAGCCTTGTTTTTTGCACATTTGATTTGCCTCCAGCTTCTATCGGGTCCACATCAGCGCTATTGGCAAGTGATGTTTATTGTTATTTCTCTGAAAGTCTCATTGACGGATGCATGTTGCACAAAGCCCTATTCATATGTATGTCACCTGATTTCAGCACCTGTGGCAAAAAAAGAAATAATTGTTAATGAGCTCCTGTTACTTGGCTAATCTCTGTAGATACGGCTGTAACTGACATTCATTAGACGGAACAATACTTTTACATGAAGCTGCCAGTAATATTGTAGACCTAGTGTCTGCGACACTTGGCTGCTGATCTCAAGATCCCAAGGAGCACATAAAATGGGTGCAAGCTTTTCGTAAGCAACCTCAGCATGTAGCATTGATCCTGTCAGATTTTCTTCACAGTATATCATATTTTCCTAAGGTGAGGCTGGCGGTAAAATGAAGATGTAAAAGGCAGTGTGGGTGTGTTGGTTTGCGTACTTATTTCCCCTCATAGTCGACGTGCAGCTTCACGACATTAAACCTCACATACCATACAAACTAATTAACCCTCAGCAGCTATGGAAAGAAAAATGATAGGTGTGACGTTAAGAGATCGGAAGTGGGTGAGGGAACAAACGCGGGTTAATGACACCCTAGTCAAATTGGAGAGGAAGAAATGGGCTTGGGCGGGGCATGTAATGCGAAGGCACGATAACCGCTGGTCCCTAAGGGCAACGGAGTGGATTCCAAGAGAATGCAAGCGTAGCAGGGGGCGGCAGAAAGTTAGGTGGGCGGATGAGATTAAGTAGTTCGCGGGGATACGGTGGCCGCAACTGGCAAAGGACAGGGTTAATTGAAGAGACATGGGAGAGGCCTTTGCCCTGCATTGGGAGTAGTCGGGTTGATGATGATGACCATATCATTTGTTAATAACGCATGAATTCACGCAGCTTTTGTCTTAGCTAAAACTTCGCACCATCTTTTTGCAATGATACTCTGTGACCAGCTACACTAATGCAAAGTGGATTTCAACTTCAAAGACGGGGTCATCTTTCTTAAACTTGTGGCTGACCAAACAAATCCAGTGACACATGTGCCGGCAATGTCAGAACGCGTGAATGAGAGCTGCTTCACTGTTGGTTCACTGTTCTTGAATGGTCTGCTAGTCCTTTTATATGCAGTGCGAAACATTCTTCACATTTTAAGGGACAAATGTTTTCTTCTATTGCTCAGGCCCAATTGCCGCTTATGGCAAGCGTGGCTCACTGCCTCGCGAGGAAAAGCGAGGAGGAAAGGCGTGGCACTGGTGCCCTGACTGCAACTACGCCACAACCTGTCTCTCCCACTTCGAGGTCCACCAGCGGACACACACGGGAGAGCGCCCCTTCCAGTGCATGCTTTGCAGCCGAAGGTTCTCGCAGGGAAGCATGCTGAGGAGGCACTTTCGCGTCCACACGGGTGAGAAGCCACACCAGTGCCACCTTTGTCCCATGGCCTTTGCGGACAAGAGGAGCCTAATAAAACATAAGGGCACTCACAAGAGTGAAAAACCTGTCTAGACTCACTCTTGTTTGGCGGCGCGTGTGTGCAGGCTGTGACTGGAATACCGTAAACAGATCGATCTCAAAAAAAAGCATCCACTGTTGTGTGAAGCCGTAGCATGCTTTGCTGGCATTCACTGCTGATCTCTCGGGTAATGTTTGTGCTTTATGTAGATCACTCAGTTTTGCTACAAGTTCTTTGCAGTGGAAGTTTATTGTTAAAGGGCTCAGGAAGGACATTTTTTGACTAGGGCCATGTTTCCATATACCATGTTTTCCAGTGTATGAGTCGGTTTCTTCTGGATAGCATTTTATACAATGGTGCAACTTGATGCATGCAGTTAAAAATCACACTGCACCCGACGTCATCTTTTACCATGCTCAGTAACTCCGTTTGAGAAATAAAATTGATGTGTTAAAAACACAGTCCAGCCATGTTCTCGAGAGTTTTGATTTTGGTGTCAGTACTGTTGGTGTTGCTTTTTTTTGGCTTTGTGTTGTCTGTTGTGCATCGTTCTTGCTCGACGTATTTCTGCCTGCAAGTAGAAGAAGCTATATTGCAAAATTCAAGATACATGCTGTTAAAGGGTCCCTGAAAAGGGTGTTTGAGGTTGGCTATAATATGCTTGCATTATGTAGAGTATGTGCCACCGAGCGTTCATGCCGTGTACAAGACCCTCAAAAGTGAGCCGATCATTTGCAACATGTTTTTAAAAATTTGCGCTTGTGTGCATAAGAGTGATCAGCGGTGCCGGGATCATGCAGCGCTCGTTACATCAGTAGCTGAGAGCTATCATTGGTCCGCCGTGTCAACTCTTTCTGACGTCACATAGCTAACATGCCCTCCCTCGGAGAACTCGTGCGCCTATCGGCAACTGGCTGAGGGGCCAAGCGGATGAGGTGGAGAAGCGCCAACATTTCAATCTGCAAAAGCAACGAGAGGAGAGAAAAAGGCGCAAAAATGCTGAAATTTAAATTTTAATTACAGATAACTGAGCTTCCACAAAACGCATTAGAAAAATTCTTGTAGGATATTTGTGAAGCAGCATCTTTTAACATCCTAGGCATACCACAACATTATTGAGAGTCCCTTTCAGAGTCACTTTAAATATTCACTGGATAATAGGAACTGGGCAGCAGTGACACAGTTCAGTATAATGAAAAAAAAAAATGATCCGGGCTGGTGCAAAGCCACAAGGGCACTCTGCTTGATGAAACCAAAGAGCAAAGGCAGACCGTGGGAATAAGGCTTTGTGGATTGTCTGTACATTGTAGCTGATGCGAGTATTTTCGTCGTCATTTCAAATGAAGAGGTCCTCGGCATGTTTTTATAGCGCTTACAAAATGAACGGGTGCATCTTTTACATCAGTGCGACCTATGTGTGAGTTTTTTTTTAGAACAACTGCCATTTGCTGGGGGGTGCCTATATGCAGGTGCAACTAATACACTGGAAAATACGGTAATATGTTAAGTGGTACCATACTGGTAAAGAGAAGGTAGCAAACGATGAAAGTGAGTGCCTGTGTACTATTTATGAACCCTTATACAGAGAAAGTACACTGCCAATGAACAGGTGTTTGCTGTGTAGTGGCAGTGTGTTATGTTTTTCTTCTGTTTTGCTCCGGCACGCTGTCTAACCTTTTTGTACTTGCTATGGCAGAAGTGGTAGTGAAAGCAGGTTTACAGAATGAGTCAATTGAATGTTTTTTTTTTTTTGTATGAATGTCAGAACAGTTTCTCTTTTTTTGCACTTGCATCCAGAGTTATTAAGACTTGATATTGGCTCACATTGTGTTTGTGTTGGTGATATGTAAGTGAGCAGTGAGACTTGGTTGGCCCACATTGTGTTTGTGTTGGTGATATGTAAGTGAGCAGTTAGACTTGGTTGGCCCACATTGTGTTTGTGTTGGTGATATATAAGTGAGCAGTTCCTATTCTGGCATGATCCATCATATTTATTTGTTTTTAGATGTGTATTTTTGCTAGACTGTTTTTAATTGTCCGCTCTGCCTGTCTTACAGTACACAGATAATGCTTTTTGTTGTGTTCGCTGTTTGTTTTTTCCGAGTTAGAATAAAATTGCAGTTTTGCGTGCATTGTTCACATTGTCGTCATAGTGGGAGTTCATATTTTGGCTCTTCATCTTGTACTAGCTTCTGAGTGGGATTCAGTCTGCAGCTGCATTGTGTGGAAAAGAGAGCGCCCAACTTTAATGTGAAATTCTACAATCTCAGCACTTAGTAATGACCCCGTTCGTGGTTTGGTAACTGGCATACAGCACACATGAGCAGACAAGTGTAGAGAAATGAGGGGTTTGTTATGCCGTACATATGAGGAAAGTCAACAATACTGGATAGCCATTGCTCATTCGATAAAACACCGCTCGCATCCTGTGGAGGTCATGGGTTTGGAGCCCACCCATGTCGTATGGTTGCCTTTTCTTCTGCTTCCTAATTGGGTAAAAAAATGTTTCAGGTAAAAAATGATTGCACTACTAATTTCTTACTGAACAACGCCACAAATTAACCAAAACATAGAAACATTCCTCCCTGGTTTCCTTGGCTGTTGGCTTTATTCACATGTATATCATAATGAGCCCTCCCTTTTTCTACTCTTGTCTACTGACTAGCTTAACGAGGACTACAGTTGTGGCATCCTTGATGCCATAGGCAGCATAAGAGGGTTTTCACACAGCTGCCACCCTCACCGTTCGATCACGTTCCACATGGCACTTGACGTATTAGAGGACGTTCTACGTCTGACACTATGGTCGATGGTGGCGCTGGCAGACACTCATGGTTATGCTACATGCAGCAAACAGTAGAATCTCAACGATGCGAACTTGGTCGATACAAATTCGTAAAAATTTCCAGCCGGTGTGCATTGTGTACAATGTACACAACTTGAGATATTCCGAACGCTCTCTAGAGACACTACAGATGATGCGAACGTGCGAGCCGCATCCGCACCCTCAGGCAATAAACGCTGCCCTGATACTACTCAAAGCTAGTGATGCACACTGTATCACTAGTAGCGCTGTACGCACATCAAGTAGCGAGCTATGGCCTCGCGGGTTTAAGTAAATCCTATCAGTCATAAACAGATTTCCGTGAATAAACTTCTCATGCTTCCACAACGGATTTTGTCTGTTTTGGATGTTGCGAAATTTCGGATGATACAAATGTTTTCGTGATCCCGTGAGATTCATGTTATCAAGATTCTATTGTAAATACGGTCAAGCCCACCTATCGCGAACTTCACAGTCGTGTGAATACCATTCGTTGTATTGGAAGCTCTTAGTAAGTGCATTGCTCATATTACAGCCAAAAATATAATGTCTCACAAAAGTGGCATTTATTTATTTTCAAATTCTTTTATACACATCTCGAGATGCAACCGTGGCACCTTCCAAGTTGCTTCGTTTCTACTTGGTAGAAAGGATGAGGATAGAGTTATCCAACACATAGCCCACGCACAAGCTCTTGTGTGTGTAGCAGTAGTATGCATTTCCTTACTTCGTCATCGACCTTTTTGCACTTATAATTGAAGAACTTAATAAACCAAATAGCCCGACAAATTTGATTGAAGGTTTCCAAGCCCTCCAGTGTGGTCTTGTGGTTCTCCCTGAGACCCTCGCTGCCGATAGAGTGGGTTTTTGCACGACATACAACTAACTGTGGTTTAAGTGTCCTGTCCACGGGAACGGGTGGGACATCAGTCTCCTCATCATCTACATTAGATTCCTGCCAGTTGGAAGAGTGTTTCTACTTTATTTACAGTGGCTTCGTCAGTGCATGGCTTCATGATGTAAGCATCACCAGCATTGTGAAGTTGTCTGAGGTGACATAAGGTCCGGCTTGCTGTGATTCAATAGTAAATTGTGATAAGCCTGCATGTGTCAGTTTGTGCTGCTGTTCAAGAGCATTATCTGTTGTTCCTAGGCTTGTAAACCCCATCTTATATAAGCTGTTCGTGATGCTGTCCGAAATCAGTTCCATCCATGCGGCCTTCTCCATTTCCGGGAAAATGTGTCATTTTAGAGCTGTTTAACTGACAGTAAACAATATATTTCTAGTCTGATAATTACTCTCCTTATATTCACTTCTTATCTCTATCTTATCTACTTAGCATTATCCTTGCCTAGTTTGTGCAAGGCGTTAGCTTTCATAGCTTAGCTGTACAGTTATGTGGCCCTGGCTCCTGTTAATTTGAAAATCTGGAAAACTGAAACTGCCTGCTAGATCCCGACCAATTTCCATGCAAGTCTCTGGCTTCATATGCTCACTAATGTGGGCACTACGGGTCTCACGTCAGTTACCTCTAACTTTATCATGTTTTTGCATAATTAACGCCTGTCTGAAAAATGTACCTGTTTAGTTTTGTAATGGTTAACACAGCAGTAGTGCTACACTTGTCACTAGAACTTCATGTTTGAAATGGTGCAAGTGGTGATGTAAACGCACTTGCCCCTCGCCTTTGTGTGATGCGCAGTCAGTACGTTTTGACACGCATCAGTTTGTGCTTTCTTACGTGCTCACACAATGCTTGCATTTCTTACCTGTTTACCTGTCCTGTAAATTTTCAGTGTTCATCCAGACATTCAGCCACCTCATAAAGTGATTCCTGTGCTTGCTTATTAGCATGCTTTCTGCAAAGAAATGTCATGTGCATGCTTAGCCACTTTTTCTTACAGAAATAAACATACAAATATTCTAACAAAGTAGGTTTTTCATGTGATGTTTTACAGAATTGTCTGTTGCACAGTACACTGAGATTCATGTTGAAGGAGAGCATGAGGGTCATGAGCATATGGTGTACGGAGGATGATGAATTGCCAGGCTACCCCAGAGGGTACCACTGGGCCTAGCGATTACCTCTGGCTGTGTGAGCATGGGTCAAACCTTTCAGAATGGACGGATAGCTAAGTTGATGACACTTCAAACTGCTAAGCTTTGGCCAGCTGTTAATGCAGACGCAGTGCAAAAGCGTGTGTCGCTTCTGGTTTCCTACAAGACCATCTCTGTGAAGAAAGCGCCGCTCATTTGTGATGCTCTTGTACAAGAGTTGTACCCACCATCTATATTTGATAGTCGTAGCTGACTCACTGAAAAACCCCAGGAGCTTGTTCATTCTGCTTCACGAATCGCTTTCCAGAGATATGACAGGCACGCAAACTGTGCATGGGAATTGGACGGAGCAGTTAACCTCGGCTGCTTGCAACATTGTATTTTTGTTATGAACACACTGCATCGCTGTGGTCGTTTTTGCATTCATTGTAGTTCTTAAGGAACCAATAAGAAAGGTTTGGGACGCAAACTGAAATTCTAATTCAAAAGACGTGATGCTTGGAAGTAGGTGAATAATTGATTGGTCTGGTGATTTCTAAGTGTTCCATGTGACCACAAGGGTTCATCAACTGTCATCTTTGTATGCCTAGAGAAATTCGTACGACCGTGTATGTGACTGCAACAGAGAACTAGGCATTGTGTTCATGTTTCCGTATAACCATGTTTATGCAAGTGCACTTAGAACAGTGAGCTGTAACTTTGCGACCATATTCAAAAAGCGTGGAATCTTTTGCTTGCTTTCTCATAATATTTGCCATTTCTTGCCTGGAGCACTGCGCCACACAATTGCTTGCAGTGAATCCAACATAGACTAACACTTAGGTTTTGGTGCAACATTCAATCTTGTGAAGAGTGCTGTGAGAGAGATGCTTATTTGTTTAAAGGTATTGGCCGTCATATTGTTTTATGTCTTTAACAGATTTAGTTTTGCGCTCTGTTGTGTGCTTATATGCACCGATGAACAAAATAATTTTTCACAAGAATTTGGTCTGCACAGCACAGGTATCTGAAACCTTGAGCAAGCACCGGGATGATCCCCCCTCTTAGTTTTTGCGTGTTGCATTCCACATTTGCACTAAAGAACCTCAGCTTTTTACTTTCTTCTCTGTGTTTTTGTGGGGAAATATGAGAGTGTAGAAAAAGTATGGACAGAGAGGAAAGCATTCATGACTGGAAGTGACATGTTCTTTTATTTTTGTTTGTTTCTCTCTTTCTTTTTTTTCAGGTTGGAGGCCTACATTCTGTCATTTAGAGTGAAGTGCAAGTCTCCGCTGCACATATTTGTGTATTACTCATGACCAGGTCATTGATGTCTTCCCTTGCTGCAGTGAAGCCCATAGGAGTGTCTCAATGTTTGCTTGCGCCTTATTAAATTGAGTGAGAAATGAACGCCAACCAAGTTGTTGTAGGATAACGTGATGTTTCGGCACCTTCTCTGTTCCTTCATCAAGGTGTAACTGCAGGCAAGCAGCAGGTTGGCATCTTAAGCTCATGTACAGGTGCCCACAAAAGTTTTCGGAGCACGAAAATTACAAGAACACTTAATTTCAAAGCAGTTTCAGCATGCATCCACTTACTGACGGATGAACTCCATACTTTCCTCCGTGAACAGCACAATGCACTTCTTAATGCCTGGCTGTGCCTCTATGTAGCGAGAAAATTCAGGCTTTTTGTGATTTTGGTCTTCCGAAAACTTTTGTGGGCGCCTGTAGAGTTGCCTGTCAGGTCACTGAATGTAAACCGTGGGTGTAGGAAGAGGGAAGTGTTTTAAGAGTGCGATTAACATTCCCCTGTGTCTATTCTGTGTCTTCAGCACAGTAGCTCTGTCAGATCCAATCCTGTAATTGCATGCCTCACAGTGCTCAGACACCATGCTTCGCTTACTGTTCATTTGTCTGACCTCAGCTTTGTGCTGGTTCATCCTTTTCATGAAATTCTTATTTTCCCCAATGTACGATGAGCACTTGGATCAGGGGATTTTGTATACCAAGCCTTAAGCTTTTTCATTAGGATGATGGTCTTTTGGCTGGTGAAGGAGGCGTCTGATGGTGTCGATTGTCTTGTGTGTTATTTGTACCCCTTCCTTTCCAAGAATATGGGCCAAAGTTTCAGGGACGCCTTTTAGGTATGCGTTGCATGTTTACAATTTGTTGTAACAAACATGTCTGTTTTGTATCGCGTTGCACATAACACTTCACATGCCCATATTAATAGAGGCTTATCTCGCATATTTTTCTCTTGACATTCACTAGAGCAGTTACTTTGCTCACAGGAGTATTTGCTGCCATATTTGGCTCTTGCCTCGAGAGATTGAAACTGCGCCACGAAAAGTACTCCTCAGGTGCAACTAAATTGCCATGAAGGTTGCTGCATGCGCTCAAAATTGCTTTTATATCCGGATCACTCAAGGCTGATACCACACTTATACAATTGCAAGTCAACTCCCTGCCGCTTCTCGACAGCCGCCATCAGCAGCTGCACGCGGGGAAGGGGTGCTGGTTCTGTACGTTGACAGTGGTAGCAGTTTATTTTGAGTCCCACATCAGAGTTTATTGACTAGTGATAGGCATTATACTACTTTGAAAGTCTGGTAGGGAGAATTGTGCATTTCAAAAAGCCTCATTCACAGTTGATCTGCCCTGTTTCTACACCTGCAGGGAAAAAAAAAAAGCGAGGCCTTGGTCCCATGCAAATGCTTCTCATTTTAAGCATGAAATGCTTTTAGCTCCCGTTGTCGGCAGTGTGGTGACGTCACACCGAGAGCCATCATCCGGGCTCTGAAACGAGAACATCCGGGCACCGTACGAGACTTATCGAGATTCAACGAGACTCTCTAAGCCCTCCTACGGGACCGGCATACAAGCGCCGATTGCTCTCCAAACGAGTCACAAAAAATAACTGCTGCCAGTGTCTTCTCAATGTTTATCAAGCTATCAGTCGAGCTGTGCATTTGATAATGCACGGAATTATAATTTCCGATTTCTAATAACACCCAAAAAGCACATACATGCCACAATACACTTCGTTGTCATACGTGATCTGTTAGGGGCTTTGAGAGAAGGCCGCTTAGAGAAAGAAGGGAGCTCCAGGGCGTGCTTTCGCGCGCTCCCCATGGATGGCGTTGCGGTCCTACACTCACGCATGTAAAAGGCCGGCCGCAGGGCCTTCATGCCCTTTCCCGCTCTGGCAGGCAGATGTATACACGCTCGCGGAGTATTCGAACGCGCTGCATATGCATTCTTGTCAGGCCTGCGTCTCGTCGTGTCCGCGTACGCTCCTGCATCGTCCTGGATTTCAATGCCGCCACCGTCACAGCTGCTTGAGCCGAGCAATAGAGCCTGTATTAGGCCCATAAACATTTCATGCTTACTCTACTCTCGGTTACTGGAGAGGCGCAATTTTTTTAAAATACATTTTAGTGATTTGTTAGGTAAAACAAGTCCTTTACATGTAGCTGCCTGGATTATTGATGTCATAGAATAGGTGTTTTTGGAGCACATAGAATTGCTGAAAAATTCCAAATAGGCGCTTCGTACCCTGTTCTGTGCATTGTATCATGCTTGCGTGTGTGTACTGTACTCAACCAGATCATCACACACGTGCGACCTGTACATATGTTAATATGTAAATAGATTAATTAGCAGTGTACCTCTCCCCCTGTCCTGTCTACTATCCCCTCACCTCTTTCATTTGACTTCTACACACTGCCTGCTATCCTTTATTTCTGTTGCCCCAGCTCAGGTGCTTCCAGCAGCGATAGCAGATGCCGGGGCAAGCAAAAATCTTTTCATTCCATTTATTATGTCATTAAAACCTATTGCTACTACTACTACCACTTGCTATTGCTACTAGATTGAACCTGTCGGATGTTTTTCATGACTGTCATTTTTTCATGTGCTTGCAAATTTTTGTGAGTGACACTGATCAGAAGTCATGGAGTGACTCATACTATCTGTAATCTTTGATTCAGTTGTAGTTTCAGCCATCTTTTTTGGCCACAAGCTGTTTGCGATCTCTTGTGCTGATGTGAAGTAAACGGCAATATCGAAACAGAAAATCTAATTGCAGACTTAGTGATCTTGAGTTCCAGGTTTCTGAATTTTGACATCTTTTACATGAGCAATGCAAGCATAGCTGAGAGGGTACCCTTGCCTAACATTAATTCTTCTTGAAGGGTGGTCCAGGGAGTATATCCACGAGACGGTTCGCTTCTCCGCGCTTCACCGCGCACTATAGGCCACTTCGCCGCATGACTTCAGCCATCCTGATGTCATGCAGTGAAGCAGCCAATGGAGCACGGCAAATGGAGAAGCGAACCATCCCATGGTTATACCCTCAGTTCTCTGTGCACTGAAGCATGTCTGTGACGTCTTACGAACAAATGCTTTTTTCCGTTGTGCAGGCTCATTGACCACTTGGAGCGGCCTGCCAAGTCAGCGAAATTCGCAAGCGGGAAAACAATACATGTGCTCCATCTGTGGCTATTCCACAGTGTTTCACACAACCTTCAAGAGCCACCAGAGGACCCATACTGGAGAGCGCCCCTTCAAGTGCAGCCATTGCAACAAATGCTTCGCGAGAAGTGACCACCTAAAAATGCACCTTCGTACCCACACAGGCGAGAGACCGTACAAATGCGAGCTTTGTCCCATGGCCTTCACACAAAAGTCAAACCTAAATACCCATATGGTAGTCCATAAGGGTGGGAAACTGTTGTAGTGTCACTTTTGATCAAAGGGATCTGCGTGTAGGCAGCATTCAAAATTCAATAAACGGAATGCACATTCGAAGACATCCATTCTTGATTGTTGAGTTGTGTTGTTTGTTCTTCCCTCGGTCAGTGGTGCTCGTGCAGGCAACCTTTTGCAATTTGTGGATCAGACAGGCTTGCTGTGATGTCTTTGTTCAGCAAGATTTTGGTTTGAGCTGGCTGGTAGAAAGACATGGCTAATGGAATATAACAGCGTAAGAAAACAAGGATGAGAACACACAATAGATAGGACTGGCTCCATTCCTCATGGCATGTTCACGGTGCCAGTCCTGTCTGTTGTGTGTTATTGTCCTTGTTTTCTTACGCCGTTGTATTCTATTAGCTCTGTCTTTGTTGAAAGATTTCGGGCTTGAAGAGATTACTTTCTGAGGGACAGTGTTGCTGTAATGTGTTACCTTTTGGAGTATTGCCAAAGCAGAGGTGGCAGATGAGCTAAAATTTCATAGTGAGCAGTTATTAAAAAATTTAGGTGTTTCGCTTGTGAACAATGAACATTATTGTGAAGGATGTGTGCTGGCCATGGACAGGTGTGTGTTCTCTGTAATGGTGTCTTGTTCAGGTTTAACATATTCATTTGCAGCGCCTACTACACGGTGTCGAACTTATGCACATGTGTTGATAGAAGTGGTGATGAAACCTGTATGAAAGAAACCAGAGAGGCTGCTCATGGTGCATTCTTTGAAAATTTGTTTCTTGCATAGACCACTTGCCTTTTTTCTAACAAAGTATGAGAAGGATTGCTTTTGGTGTCTGTTGTATCCAACAGATCATCCACAGAATGTTCTTGTTTTTTTTTTTTTTGTGACTGGGAAAAGTAATTCTTGCATTGGGATGATACGTTGTCTTAATTTTATATTTTGGCTGCTACGAAGGTGAGGCACTGTTAATTTTTGCCAGACCGTAGCTAATTTTTCTATACCACTTGGTGCCTTTGTGTACATATCAGAAGTGTGCATCAGTACTTGCAATTTCCTTCACTTCTTGTTCTTTAGGGGTTAAATTATAACTACAGTATTTTCACAGTAGGAAATCTTTCCCTGCCTTTTCATCTTATACCAGGTTCTGAATAACATTAAGTTCGTAGCTTCACAGTATGAAAAAAAAATGTAACCTGGTCTGAATAAAATCGAGCAGTTCCATTTCTTAATAATGGTTAAGTTCGTTGGTTTGCAGCTCTCTTGCCGTACACATGGTTATTGGTCACAATTTGACCTGTCATAGGTACTTGAAAGCACCAAGAGAAATTGCATTTTTTTTTGTTTGTGTTCATATATTGTCAAATTATGCATTATGATGGAAAATAAAATCTAAAAGAAACAAAATTTACGCACTTCTGTGTGCCTTGTAAGAGAGAATGTCTGTAGTTGTTGTCTTAGTGCAGAAAGCACTATTGCGTTATAGTAGTTCAAGAAAACACATGTTGCTTGCCTAGAATTAATGATTTGTTTTGCTGTGAACTTATTTTACATAGCAACGAGAACTGCACAGAATGGAAATGCAGATATATTCGAATCCTCTGGCACAGATATTGCTTTTGGGAGGCCGGTGGTGCTTCTTCCGTTACTTAAAGGTGCACTGAAGAGGAATCTGAACTCGTCTTTTTGCCACGGGAACTCGATCTACACATTCCCAGCATTCTTAGAAACTTCGATTTATTGACCTGTGTGGCCGATTTTCCTAATTAAACCGAATTAAGGTCCGGCTCCTGCCTTTCTTTTTTTAATACTCCCTCGTACGGTGGCTGGAGTCGACCAACGCGCGGAGTGCCTTTCACCCAGTCCTGCGGCGGCTTGCCGCTCTGCCGTCGGCGGAGTAATACGTAGTAGTCCGTAGAAGCAAATAGTCCGCGCGTATTTTTATTTCTGCGGGCTTATTTTGCGGCTATATTATCTGCGAATTAAACTATTTGTTCACGGAAACCTAAAAAACTAAATAAAGCGAAAGCAAAGCCTCCACGGAGCTGGCTGCAAGGCACTCCACGCGTTGGTCGACTCCGCCCACCGTACGAGGGAGAATTAAAAAAAAAAGGTGGGAGCCAGACGTTAATTCGATTTAATTAGGAAAATCAGCCACACAGGGCAATAAATTGAAGTTTCTAAGAATGCTCAGAACGTGTAGATCGGGTTCCCGCGGCGAAAAGATGAGTTCAGATTCCTCTTCAGTGCACCTTTAACTCCTTTGCTACTATGTAAAAATGGCTGATTTTGGGTGTTTTAAAATAAAAATATTTTCTTCAAGAAGCGCTGAATGCACGGTGGTGATTCTCCCTTTGCATAACACTCAAAATTGAGTCATTTTTACACAATAGCAAAGGAGTTGAGCAAAGGAAGAAGCACCGCAGGCCTCCCATAAGCAAGATCTGTGCCAGATCCTTTGAAAATCGCTGAATCTCCGTTCTGTACATTGTAATGGATCCAACTGTAGCTTTTTAGAGCTGTGTGTGTGTGTGTGTGCAGAACTCTTAGAAGTTTGAGTGGGTAAACATGCTGTTAATAAAAAAATAGAAGCAAAACAAAAATAAGCCACTGCACTGAGGTAAAAGTTGACTGCAAGAAAATTGAAATGTACAAAACGTTGCACATGTTCGTAGCTACCAATCTTGTCAGTCTCAGCTGTGTACATAATGCACTGCACTTTCCGCGGCTTTTGAGGTTGGGGGGTCACAACTGCTGTGCCACTTGAGAACACATTCGTGTGAGGGCGTGAAGTGGAGGTAGATCTGGCATGGGCTGTGCATTGTGCTTGTTCTGCGTTCTCTTCTTGCTTTTTGTTGGTTGTTGTTTTTCCTCTTCTTCTCCAATATTCTTTCTTTCTTTCCTTTTTGCTCTTTTTTTTGTTGGTGGCAAATGGGTTCTCTAGGTGGATAGGTGGTGCGACCTTCCTTGACATCATTGCAATCAATGACTTGCTTGCGAGTTCGGTAACATATCTTGGCCGTATGTTGTGAAGACTCTAAAGCAACGAATGAAACCACTCGTGAATTACAAATCAGGTTCACTGCGTAAAACAGAATGCGAATGCTAAAATGGAAGACATGCGATCACAGGCTTATCTCCGGGGCCTCTGGGGTGAAGTATTGCTATGGGAACTGAAATCTGATGATTGCACATCATTCTCTAACTCACCACTGCTGCTTTCAAAAAAAAAGGGAAGGCATCGGAACAAGCTGAAGTTGTTTGTATAGCCTTTAGATTTTGAGGAGTGTGCACTGAAACGGATGCTATAATGGCCAAATTACAGCCTTTGAGTTACAAAAAAAAAAAGTAAAACAAACCAAAAAGTTGGTTTTATAGAAACAAACTAGATGGCACAGCTTGTCCAGGAGCGCCAACTTGAATTCTGGCGGTGTGTTCAAAATGTCGGACGTATATGTCCAATAGCCTACGGTGAAGTAACATGGGAGAGGCCTTTGCCCTGCAGTGGGTGTAATCATGCTGATAATGATGGTGATGATGAAGTAACGAAAGAGTTGATGTGTTTTTCAGCTTCACACAGAATGCTCAAGAAAGAAGAGAGTGAAATTGCTCCAGAATCTTATTTTCAGTACTAACTGTGTGAAACTAAAGTGAAAACGGCTTCTTTGTTGCATTTCTGTTTGTGATGTAGACTACATGTTTTGAATTGCTGTGGTCTGCAGTCGAGAAGTGTTGAGGCACAAGCCTCCCGAATGCAGTTGCTGCAGTCCAAAATCCCTCTGCCCGGAGTGTTTGAAAATGGCCTATACCTGTTGTGGTGTGAGAGTGACTGTCAGTATCATGTTAATCGATGTTAATCGTTTCATTGAGCATTTAAAGGTGCACTAAAGAGGAATCTGAACTCGTCTTTTTGGTGCGGGAACTCGATCTACACGTTCCGAGCGTTCTTAGACACTTTGAATTATTGTCCTGTGCGTCCGATTTCCCTAATTTAAATCGGATTAAACGTCCGGGCTCCCTCCTTTGTTTGAACTCACTGCAGACGGTAGGAGGAGTCAACTACTGCGTGGAGTGCCTTAAGGCAGTTGCATGGCGGTTTTGCTTTCGCTTTTGTTTTTTAGGTTTCCTTGAATAAATAGATTCAGTCAGAGACTACATAGCTGCAAATTAGGCCCATGGAAATAAAAATACGCGTGGATTCTTTGCTTTCGCCGATCTCAAAGTACCACTCCGCCGATGGCAAAGCGGCAGGCCGCTACGGGACTGGCTGAAAGGTTGGTTGACTCCTCCTACCGTCCGTGGTTGAGTTAAAAAAAAGGCGGGAGCCGGGACGTTTAATCCGATTTAAATTATGGAAATTGGCCGCACAGGACAATAATTTGAAGTTTCTAAGAATGCTTGGAACATCTAGATCGAGCTCCCGCGGTAAAAAGACAAGTTCAGATTCCTCTTTAGTACCCCTTTAACCTTTTGTATGCCTGTTGTCGTGGGGCTGCTTTATGTAACCTCCGTCTAATTCTATTCATTTACCTTATTTTCACTACAACCTGTACAGGGCATCAACTCAATGTTCGTTTGGGAATGGAATTTTAACTTTTGTTATTTGCGTTGCATTGCGTTTTTCTTATTCCACACGATGGCAGTATTGCAGATTTGGGAGGAAACTCATTCATTGCCACATTGTCTGGTACACAGCCCTTGGCAGAAAAGCAATAATGAGGACTTCTTGCAGTCTTTTTTTTACTGCAGGCAATTTTTACTACGAATGTTGTTTGCTCAATTTACAAGGTGTGGATACGTATGTCCCTATTGCTTAGGTGCCATGAAATGTCAGTTCTCTTTAAAGGCTGCAAAACTGAGGCGGATATCTAGTGCATGCAAAGCTGATAAATTGTTTGAGAGAAATTGGTTTGTGTATGCCTTTTTTTCATGATTTGTTCTGTTCGGAAGTTAGGCTGTGCATGTAACCACCTGTAGTTCTCAACTCATTTCTAATTTCAGCCGTCAGTGAGAGAGTGTTTGTTCATGTCCCGCAGTGCTGATGTGAAGCAGATATCAGCTTCAAGACAGAAAATCTTTCATTTCAAGTCTAAGTTGACCTAAGATTCTCTGTATAGGTGCTAGCAACGTTAGAGGGTTGAAAACTGTTTTCAGCATTCATTAATTTTTTTTTAAATCTTAACGAGCTGTCAGTGATGCATTGAATGCATGCTTTCTTCCATTGCACAGGCTTGGTCACCACCTGTTGAAGGGACAGCTTGCTGCCCTGACAGAAATTGCGAGCACCAATACACTTGTTGCTGTGCTTCAGCTGGGTATCTCTTGTAGTGAGGGCTTTACAAAACAGCAGCTTTGAGGTCCTTCTTCACATCCACACCGGCAAGAAGATGTGCCAATGCTGGGCGTGTCCCTACCGCATCACCAAGGACAGCATCTATGGTTTTGAAAGGGCTTATGAGTAGGCAGGTTTGAATATTACTGTTGTTGTTGTATGATGAGAAATATTGCAGTTCAGCTATGTGTGTGTAATGGGAAGGGTGTTCGGGACAGGCATGTTTTTGGAAGAGTCTTCCGAGCTGAAGTTGTGCTCCTTTCTTTTTTTCCCTTTCTTGCCCGGTCTATAGTCTGAGTGCTTTTTGCCGATACTGTTTTCTGGCGACATGGTTGTGCTTTGATCTTTGATGCAAGTGAATATGTGACATTGAGGTATGTAAGCACCGTGAGCTTAGTAAGGTGCTTATCGTAATCTTTTGTCAAATCGGCATTTTGGTTATGGTGCAATTTTTGGTGTAAATGCCTCTTAAAGGCAAATCCTAATATTAAGTTAATGTGACAAGCCTCTTCTTTTGGAACTTCTACATTTCTTTTTTTCTCGTGGTGCCAGGCTTGGATTTTTTTCAGTGCTTCAAATGACCTCTTCTCACGTCAAATTAAAGCAATATTGATGAATCAAATAATTTGCAGTTGCCATGTGCTTTACATTTCACTGGTAAATAAGCTTCTTTTCTCTTTATTTTTGATGGTACGCAGAAACAAAGTGAACTATAGCTGCTTAAGAGTGCCCAGTGAGAAGGACAGTGCACAAAAGACTGACTGTGGGGGGGGCGAGGCTTCAGACTGCCTCGCTTGGGAAAGAGAGCTTACAGTCTAGACGTCATGTACACATGCATGGAAGAGACGGCCGCGCTTCTGCCGAGTACCGGCTACTGTGCTTGCATTCTCATGGTACATACACGGGACATGTCTAACTTTAAGACGGGGGGTGCAACAGTAATTGGCATGAGCTAAGGTATCAGCTTTGCAGCAATCCTCACACTGTGAGCTTTAATTCTTTTAGTTGCATCTTTTGTGTAGTGGTGAGCAAAGGAACTGTTCTGGAAAGGCGAATAATTTTCAAGTGAATGCAGTTTCTGAAACTCAGTCTGTATAGCCAGGAATTTGAATTTGGTGGCTGATGTACACAGCGCATTAATATCTTAGAATTCAGGTTACAATCCGTTATTTCTCACGGCTAACGCAAATTAGAGAACTGGATGAAGACATCGTAGATTTATTACAACACCTGTCTCTCAGGATGTGGTGGTTTTTGAGTGGTCATTCTCTTAATGATGTTTGTGCTTGTGCCTGTGTTCTTTTGTATTTGTACATAGCGCACAAAGTGGAGGCTAACAAGTAGGGGTGTGCGAATATACAGAATTTTGAATACAAACGGAATTTGAATATAAAGGAAAAAATGCCTTTGAATATCAAATATCTGTTTATAACAAACATATTGTATTAGTATTTGAAATTTTTAATATTCACACACCTGTACTTCCAAGCCTTGACACCTTGACACCTTGTGGACTGTCCATTATTAATGACATCTCAGACTGTAAGAATCCGAATTACTTTGCTTCCTTTCCTTTTTCATGACTCCTAATGTCACTGTTCCACTCTTCAGTTATGTGCAAAGGCAGGGCTTTTCACTGGGCATTGGGCATATAAGCAATGGTAGCTGGCACCACATGGGACCGGTTAACCAAAATCCTTTTTTGTGTCCACATGATCTCTCTTCCATTTTTTTTGCTGTTTAGCCACCAGCTTTTGTTGGGCCCATTGCACCTCACCCTTTTGTTGCAAATGGTGTGTGTTGTTTCTCCATGAGTATTATTGGCAGTCGCATATTGCACTAAACACTAATCATATTTCACCATCTGATTTCCACAGCCACGAAAAAAAAAATAATGAGTCCTTATTACTAGGAAATGTATTTGTATATTAAGGAAGCCAACAGTTACCGAAACCAAGCAGCATAGTGGAATGTTTCTTTTTTTATATATATAATTTGCGCGCTTATTTGGTGGGATAATTATAGCGTAATTATCACTGAAAGATAAAATTAGCAGTAAAATAACTACACTTTTATGATACTTGGTTTCGGTGATTGGTTTCCTTACATATGCATGTCATTACGAGCTCCTCACTTCCCTTCCCTTGTCTGCTCACCAGGCAAATCATTGTTTTTCTTAGGTATGATGTAACTGTTAATCATGACAGGGGACAATATTTTCACACAGTTCACAGGTATCATGATGAATTTTTCAATATTTTTAAAAATATTTTCTTAAAGCAATGCTGATAGTGAGATGAAGATTTTAATGACAGTGTGTGATGTGGTGTGTTGCATGCACTTGTTTTTTTCATATGCACTGATCAGAACTGGCTCAGTAGTTCAGTGTATTTGTAGCTTAATACTCAGCTTCCATCTTGAACCAGCGTTTTGTGACGACAGTCTATTGGTCACCTTTCCTGCTGATGAAAAATGCAAGTAACTTTAAAAGAAAAATTTTTACGTCAGGATTGAGGTGTCGCAAATTTGTGAAGTAATTGAAATTGGCACAACTTATGCGAACTGGCTGGGCGCAGCATTACTATCCATTAAAGGTGCACTGAAGAGGAATCTGAACTTGTCTTTTTGCCGCGGGAACTTGATCTACACGTTCCTAGCATTCTTAGAAACTGTGACTTATTGCCCTGTGTGGCCAATTTCCCTAATTAAATCGAATTAACATCTGGCTCCCGCCCTTTTTTTTTTAATTCTGCCTCGTACGGTGGGCGGAGTCGACCAACGCGTGGAGTGCCTTTCACCCAGTCCCGTGGCGGCTTGCCGCTCTGCCATCGGCGGAGTAATACGTAGTAGTCCGTAGTAGCAAATAGTCCGCACGTATTTTTATGACTGAGGGCTTATTTTGTGGCTATATTATCTGCGAATGAAACTATTTATTCATGGAAACCTTAAAAACAAAATAAAGCGAAAGCAAAGCCTCCACGGAGCTGGCTGAAAGGAACTTCACGCGTTGGTCGACTCCGCCCATCGTACGGGGGAGAATTAAAAAAAAAAGGGCGGCAGCCGGACATTAATTCGATTCAATTAGGGAAATTGGCCATACAGGGCAATAAGTTGCAGTTTCTAAGAATGCTAGGAATGTGTAGATCGAGTTCCCACTGCAAAAAGACAAGTTCAGAATTCTCTTCAGTGCACCTTTAACTATTCTTGAGTTGTGCACTAGTTCTTGTGTATGCGACATTCAGGAAACATGCTTTTTTCTATTGCACAGGCTCGGTGCCTCAACCAAGACTGCAACAAGGAAGGAAGCGGTTCGTGTGCCCCTTGTGTGGCTACGCGACAGATGTCCCCACCAACTTCAGGCGGCACCATAGTGTGCACACTGGAGAGCGTCCCTTCCAGTGCAGTCACTGCGGCAAGAGCTTCGCACAGAGTTCCAACTTGGCAACGCATGTTCGAACCCACACAGGGGAGAAGCCATACCAGTGCAGTCATTGCAGCAAGGGCTTCAAACAGAGGAGTGTTCTGACGGCACACCTCCGCATCCACACGGGCGAAAAGCCGTACCGCTGTCAGCTGTGTCCGATGGCCTTTGCGCAGAAGACAAACCTAGATGCCCATATGCGAACCCATCGGAGCAGAAAACTGGTGTAACGTCGCTTTTGCTTTAAGAGATTGGCATGCAGGCTGCAGTGCAATATAATGGACAGAGGATGGTGTGAAAAATATTTAGGTTGAATGTCGACAGTTTTGGTGCATCATTCATGAACAGCAGTGTGAAGAAAGCCTGCTGCCAATGAACAAAGCTATGTATTGGTGTCTTATTTTAGTATAGAATATTCTTTCTCTTGTGAGATATTTAACCTTTGTATGGTTGCTAAGGCAAAAGTAGGCATGAGTTTTGGCCCCCTACGCACTGTAAGTGCGTAGGGGGTTTATTTCAGGTACAAAGCACACGCCTTTTTCTTGTAAGATATGAGAAGAATTCATTTTTTTGTTGTTGCACCCAGCAAGTGTAGTAGTATCGACACATTTTTGCTGTGTTGGTGACTTTTCAGTGGAAAAGGTAATTCCTGTCCCAAGGTGATGCATTATCTTTATATGTAGCCATTGCAGAGCAAATCCGGTGTTAATCTCTGCTAGACAGTTCTAAAATCTTGTGCGCTGTACTTGTTGCTTTGCAGTGCTTATTGCTGCAGTGTTTGCTATGTGTTTTCCTAGCTAAAATGAAGCTGCATTTTGTTATACTTTCACGTTACAGATTATATTGGAGTATATACCTCTGCAGTCTCATCTCTTACTAGGTTACGAGTTACTTTCAATCTAGAGCTGCGCACTATGCTGGAATGCCCAAGTTTTAAGGCAAAACCCTGTTGCCCTAGCACTTACTCAGGCCATATTCGTGCCAATTTTGAAAGAAGACGGATTGTATTGTTTTTATTTTCACAAAGGATTAGCTATGGAGCAAAACTGTGCACACAGCAGCATGCTTTACATGGCAGTTTTTCAGCACTATATGTAATGTGTTGGGCATCGTGCATTATCAGTGGAACAGGTATACCTGTCATACAGAAGCCAATGTTTTTTGTTAAAAACAGTGCCAGCAAAAATCAAGGTCAGGCATCTCACACCGGTTTCAAAAGCAGTGCGGACTGAAGTTATGGATATACTTGAAAGCTTGTGTCAGGGTGACAGGGCTCTCTCGTACTTAATGTCTTTTTGTATCTCTGGTTTGGTTTGTGGGGTTTAACGTCCCAAAGCGACTCGGGCTATGAGAGACGCCGTAGCGAAGGGCTCCGGAAATTTCGACCACCTGGGGTTCTTTAACGTGCACTGACATCGCACAGCACACGGGCCTCTAGAATTTCTCCTCCAAAGAAATTAAGCCGCCACGGCCGGGATCGAACCCGCGTCTTTCGGGTTTGCAGCCGAGCACCATAACCACTGAGCCACCGCAGCGGCCTTTTTGTATGTCTCTACACAGCACATGCTGTAGAGGATTAAAACTGACATTGTTTTGAACGTCTTGCATCGTGTCCAGTTTTTTATCACATTTGTAACAACAAGCAGTGAAATTCCTTTTATTGCATTTTTTTCTTCTTAATTACATTGTTGCTGGCATGCTTTGATATACTGGGTTATTGTCTTGGCTGTGCACAAAGCCGAGCTTATGTAGAGTTTCATAAACAGCTTGACTGTGAAGTCGCAGAACAAAGGAATGTTGAGGCGCAACATATCTGTACATGGTTTAAAAGTGCAAAAATTTGGGCTGTTTTGTCTGATGTGCTTCAAATAAACATTGCAAAACTAACAAAGGCAGCGTACCAATGTGCCCGGCCCCGCCGCGGTGGCTCAGCGGTTACGGCGCTCGGCTGCTGACCCGAAAGACGCGGGTTCGATCCCGGCCGCCGCGGCTGAATTTCGATGAAGGCAAAATTCTAGAGGCCTGTGTGCTGTGCGATGTCAGTGCACGTTAAGGAACCCCAGGTGGTCGAAATCTCCGGAGCCCTCCACTACGGCGTCTCTCATAGCCTCAGTCGCTTTGGGATGTTAAACCCGAATAAACCAAACCAAACCAATGTGCCCGAGTGCGACGAACTTATTCCTGTGGAGCGGCACATGCAGGCTCAGTGCGAAAGCACGTGCCCGCCGGTTGTAGAAATGGACAGTCACTGTGGGCATGGTGCTATATATTGTGTGCAGTTTTCATGTATTATCCCTCCACCCCTTTCCCTGTCTTACTGTCGCTCCCCTCTTTGTTTCCTCTCCATGTCCTCTCCTTATCCCTTTTAGTGACGCTGGCTGCAGCTCAGGTGCTTCTGGTTACGGTGGCAGATACACCAGCAAAAAAATATTCTCCTTCCTTTTGTATATTTCTTTTGAAAATAAACCACTAATTATGAACGAGAGGTGTGCATCATTTTTATGTCCTTTTCGTTTTCATTGTGTTGCTAACTTCAAGTGCACAACTACCGTGACGGAGCTAACATGAAAATGCCTTTTGGTATGGTCGGTCTGTCTTGTATATAGTAATGGTTAGTACCCCGTTAGACTTGTGAAAACTTTCATTTTGTATATACTTGTTTGCATTGGCCTGCCGTATGCATCATTCATTGTTGTTCTTTTGCTTTGTTTTCTCTGCAACCCGTATTGGTCCTGGTTAAATTTGTTATCAAGTGATGTGTACTGTATTGTTATTGTTGACATGTGTCTCCAGCATTGGTGTATATTTTGGGTGAAATCTATTCATTTCTGTGCGATCGGGTTGTGCAATTGAAGTGTGTGTGTGTGTGTGCGTGTGCATGCTTGAGCGAGTGAGTGAGAGAGAGAGAGATGAGGACCTTTTTGTTGCCTTTCTTTTTACAGACACCTTCTGGTCTATGAAAAATATCGTCATGTGTACCTGCCTGAATTTCAGGCCCTCCAAGATGTTTTTTCATCAGCGTAGTTACAAGGCCGAGGTTTGCAGCTCAGGTTCTTGAAGCAGAGAAATTCATTTGAAAAGCATCAGTCTTGTTGTATTCACAAGGAGTCATCAGCAGGCTGCTAAATTGTATGGGGTTACACTTGCATATGCCCACTATTCTTAATAAACATTTTGCCATGGTTCTCGACGCAAAGCCTGTTTTACTAGATTTTAATTTTCTGTTTGTAGTCACGGTGGCTCATTGGTTATGGCACTCTGCTGCTGACTTGAAAGACGTGGCTTCGATCCTGGCCACAGAGGTCTCATTTCGATGGAGATGAAATTCTAGATACCCTTATGCTGTGCGATGTCAGTGTACGTTAAAGATCCCCAGGTGGTCGAAATTATTCCGGAGACCTCCACTACGGCGTCATTTATAGCCTGAGTGGCTTTAGAATGTTAAACCCCATAAACCATAAATCAATTTTCTGTTCAGATTCTCTTCTGTTCAGCAGAGAATTGCTGCTTTACTACTGTGTTGACCTCGAACAAAATTATACAGCAATATGAAATGTAAGCAACAGGGAAGCATTTTTTCTAATGCTCTACGTCTATTTACTTCTAATTCTTAATTTTTGTTTTCTGCTTTTGCTGTAAATCTTGTCTACGACATTGTCACCCTAACCTTTTTTAATTATGTTCTCAAATGCTTGCTTCCAATTTTTTTTTTTCTCAAGGTGAACTTGGAGAACTTGCATTCAAGATGAAAAAAATGCAACGAGTTGTGTAAAGTGTTCTTGCATGCATTCTCATTTTAACGAGTTGCGCCAATCAGAGGTTACGTTGCACATCAAAATATGTAGCGTTACGCTCAATTTTACCCTCCTCTGAGCAATTTTGGGCTGTATCAGTGTAGTTTTATAGCTTGCATGTGTGGGAAGTTTAGCTCAGAGAACCTTCTAATTCTAGATCGAGCGTGACGGGTTGAGTTTGACATCACATATGCCACCAACATCGGAGGACCAAAGTGGGAGCAGCCTCGCTGTTTACTATTCTTCAGGGGTGGGCATTCCAGTTCTGCACACATTAAGGCATATCCATGATGTTTAAGAGACACGCTTCATTCCATCATGCAGGCTGCGCCACCAGTCATAGCAAGTGCACCTCACTGCCTCGGCGAGAACGGGATGGAAGAGGGCAGCGGTTCCTGTGCTCCAAGTGTGGCTATGCCACGGCTTCTCGCTCCTATTTCAAGATCCACCAGAGAACGCACACCGGAGAACGACCTTTCCGGTGCAGCCATTGTGGCAAGGACTTTTCAAGGAGTGGTGGCCTTACTGAGCACCTTCGCATCCACACGGGCGAGAAGCCATACCAGTGCCATCTGTGCCCAATGGCCTTCGCGCAGAAGACAAACCTAAATACCCACGTGCGAACCCATCACAGGAGCGAAAGACTTTTTTAGTGTGTTGGGCTCAAAAGAATTTGTACATAGGCTGCAAATGAAGTACCACGAGCAAAATGCACATTCCAAGTTTTCCACTGTTTTGTACAGTCAGGGACAAAAGTCTCTAGACCATGTGTTTCGTAAATGAAGCCAAGAGCTCAATTATAAGCCAGCGTCTAAAGATCGCACTTCTGGAGGTGAAAGTCAAAATCATGTTCTGTCACCTCCACAAGTGTAGTCGTCAGCCGGCGGCTAATAACGGAGATATCATCTTCCTTGACGGAACACATGGTCCGGAGACTTTTGTCCCCGACTGTACGTCCATAGTGTGTTCTCGTGGCATTCAGAAGTCCATTTTCTAGCAGTTTTTGACCATTAAAGATGGAAGCCAGTGTTTGCTGTAAGGTCTTTGTTGAAAGAGTATGCTGCTGAAGGAGTCCACGAAGATACTTTCTGGCAACGACCATGTTGTAATATGTTACATCGTGCCATGTTGGTAAAGGCCTGAAGGTGTGGTTAAATATTCAAGGTGTACACTTGTGGACAGTTTTGGTGCACCATTTGTGAACATTACCGTGATGGAAATCTGCTGGCAATGGACAAGTGAAATTGCTGTGTATTGGTTTTTTTTGTTTTGGTTCAGAATATTCTGTTGCTTCCTGCTGTCCAACCCATGTGTGCTCGTCATGGCAAAAGTAGGTTTGAATCGTGGCTTAGAGAACCACAGTGAGATAACTCAGATGTGTCTTGATTGTTAATTTCCGGCCCAAAGTGTTTGCTTTTCCTGAACAAAATGCGATCAGAAGGACTTCTTTTTAGTTGTTATTTTGCTGCATGCTACAAGTTTTGTATAAAATGTAGCATTGCCACGCATTGCTGTTGCACAAATGGAAAGGTAATAGGGGATATTCAAAATTCTGCAAGTGCGCTTTCCCGCATAACAATGTTGCCCCTAACAAGATGGCCGACTTCGCTAGAAAGGAACTACATGGGCTTCAGGACAGGCGCTAAAGGTGTGGATAGAATGTAAGAAACGTATTTTGGAAGAATCAAACAAAAAACCAGTCTTTCTTGCTTTGTTTCACCTGGAAACGCATGGTCCGCCATCTTGTTGGGGGCAACCTTGTTATGCGGGAAAGCGCACTTGCGGAATTTTGAATATCCCCTATTGCACTTCTGGAAAGATGCCAGGGCAAATGCAATGTTTATCCATGCTGAATCGTTCCTATCCATCCACTGTGTTTGGTGAGCACTCTGCCCCATTTTTTTCCCCCTAAGACTGCTAAAACAAAGTGGAATTCTCTTCCTTCCAGCTCATTTTTGAAAATTTTGTGAAGGGACTAGAAGATTTGTGTTTCTGCACCTAGTTTGGCGCAGTGTGTTTTGATCTCTTTTATTTGTAGTGATTTTTTATTTCGTAACAAAGCCCCTCCTGTTTCAACCAAAGATGTAGCTCACTGTATGTGCAAATAAATAAAATACTAAACTGCCTTGCAGCAGCACATGAATATTTCATTAGCTGTTACCATCTTCACCACATGTTCTTTCCTAGCTAAAATTTCGAAGCAACCTTGCTGGCCTATGTTTATGCTCTGCTTACAGTAGGAGTTTATTTCTCCAATTTGAAGCTTAGAAAGCAAGAGTTTAGTCTACTGACAATGCTTTGTGTGAATGCTATGAATGACTTTGGGGCACCGTTGGTGAATAGTACACTGTAAGGTGGAGTAAGTGCACTGGCCATGGACAGATGTCTTTGGTGTCTAGTACTGTTCCATTTTATTTTACAGTAACGTTCTCAACCTTGTGTGCTTGCAGTGACAGGAGTGGTTGTGACAACTCCATTGTAAAACCAGAGATGACACTTGTTGTATGCCTCGAGTGTTGAATTTTGAAACAAAGCAGTGGAATTTGCCACTGAAAAACCCGAATTAGGTTTTCTTTTTTTTTTTTGCTGTTGCACCCATCAACTAATCTAAGCATAATTTACTTTCGCAATTTTTTTTTCTGTTGATGCTGCAAAAAAAATTTCAGTCTCGAGATGACTCTGCATACATTTTCAGGCATAGTGAAGAAATTCAGTGTCAATGGGAACTATAATTGAAAAGATGTTTCCTTATGTTTCTAGAATCAGGCCTAGTATTGTCAGTTAAAAATTCAAATTTTCATTCAGCGCTGAAAATTGTATAATGCAATGTGAAGTGACTATGCCGAAATTTTGGTACTATCCATGCATTTCACACGCTGACATGATATGGCAATGCCACATGGCATTACACATTCAGATAGTCTCATCGTGTGGAATAATTGTGACATTGTCGTGAACTGCATGGTTTGTGTATCCCATGACATCGTAACCTATCTGTCGTTAAATGCATTGTAGTTTTTTCTTGCACATGTGTATGTTATATTAGCATTTATGTTTTGTTCAATGTGGCTTCAAATGTAAAAACAAGTTGGTGCTGAAAAGTGAGGATTAGCTTTGTGTTGACAATTGAAATGATGCTGCAATATGTCCACATTACATGGTGATATGCATCAGCGCTTTGTACATGTGCATGCAAAAAGGTGTGTACAAGATTGTATGTATATTTTCATAGATTAGTACAGTATTCCTGAAGACGTGTCTATAGAGAACTTTTGTTATCTTAAACGGCAAGTTACTTTCTCTCCTCTCAAGCCGAATTTGTTTTCAGTGCCTGCCTGGGGTCCTCTTTGCATATCACTTTGCAGACACCAACACTGTTCTTTATTTTTATTTGTTTATTGTAATTACCACAAGACATACAAGGCCTCCCCTTAAACAAGTCAAATGAATGTTCCTCATTGGTCGAAGGGTAGCCATCCAGCTCGTGACCTCAGGCAACGGTTCGAGTTCCGGTTCGACCCCATAGCACTGTTCAGTACTATTGCGTTTGTTTCTTCAGAGGCACTATGTATTAGTGGCAGAATGATGTAACAACCCTGCAGACTAATGAGAAATCCTTTAGTGGCATCATCACTGTTCTGTGTGGTCATTCTGGGTCATTTGAATTAGCTATGTGAGGTGATGTAGTTGTTACATCAGGACCCTCTCAACCAATCATGAGTGTCTCGATAGACATTACAACGGTGCCAGCTTTTCCGCTAAGCGGGACCCCTAACGCTGTTGCATTAAAACGAGTGTTAAATCGAGCACAAAATTCACCTCAAAGCATGTTTTGGCATTTCCAGTAAACCTGTTGCACGATAGGGCACTCTGGACACCAACCTCTTCTTTGCGCCAAAAAGAATTAAGGTCCCTAAAAAATTGGTTGTTGATCCCTTTATCCATTGCTCAGACATTTTAAAAGTGCACTAGTTTCTGCACTTTTAAAGCGTGGTTGTTACTGCAATCCCAGCAATTGCTATGATGGTCAGGTTTGTTTGGTTGGTTGGTGGCTACCTTTCCAAATGCACTGTAATTAAGGTTGTTTCGCATGCAAGCAATAGAGCAAATTGAGCAATTGAGCGGTATGTTGTGGCGAAAATTTTCTAACCTGTTGAACCCCGTTGCTCTGGCCACTTAAGTTTGCCAACGTGACCGCTCGAAGCAAGTTTTTGCACTGCAGCGGCAGAAATTGCATTGCTTGCACTTGCATATAAAATTGGGATTGGTCCATTTGCACAGGTAAAGTTAAGAACTCTGATAGAGCTCAGAGTAACTGTTTGTAGGTCAGTTTGAGAGGTTAAGTTGCAGTTACAAATCCTTCTATTGTAGTCCACATTCTTGTGTGCGGTTTAGTACTTCGTTGCAAACAGAAAATACTTAATTACTGAGTGCACCTACTATTTATGAAGACTGGAGGGACATATGTTGACTCCTAAGCACACGCGCACAAAAAAAAATCCATACTGTGTGGTTTTCCATGCATAGTTGTATTTTGTATTACGCAACTGTCACTTCAGTGCTTCAAGACGACACAGTGGTTGGTGTTAGCTGTTAGCATGCCAACATTGATGTCAGGTTATAATTTTTTGCTTTCTGTCGTTTGTGAAAATATAAGAGCAATACAGAAATGACGGAGACATGTCTAGATACTGCATCACACATGCAGTTTGTTTCCAGTGGTATTTTCTACATTTATGCTTGTGCTTGATGTTTTTGATGGTTGTTCACAGTGCACAAAGGAAACAGTAACAAGTAAGGCTGCTTGTAACATGCAGCATGTGGCCAACTGCAAGAAACGAAATTTTTGATTTCACCCATGTGCACTGACATCTTCTGTAGAGCTTTTAAGTAGTGCGAAAAGGCATGTTTCTGTATGCGGTCCAACATGGAAAAGAGTTGTTGGTATCACACTAGGCTCTTATATAAACATATTAATTTGTGCAGGTTTTTGAAAATCTCTGCAGTGTTCTTTTATTTCTATTTTGTTACTTTGTTCTGCCCGCAATATGTATTGGGCCCACCTTCAGTTACGGCACTGAACGGAGCATATATCATTGTTATTCCTTCAGTTTGATGGGTTTAGTCACCATACCAGAGAACCGTATTCATTGCTGCATTATGCCTTGTAGCAACACCCAAATCAAGGAAAAGACTAGTATAAAATAGTGATGGCCTTTGTGCCAGCAGAATCACTATAGCAGACTTTAATCACAGTTTTAGCCAGAATTCTGTTACGGAAGATAGTACCAATTTATGGCTACCCGGAAACTGGGTACCATCATCAAATATGTAGTCGCATGGTAGCAAAATTGATAGGCACCTTGTACTCGTAAATTAATTTGTTAGACATCCATTCACATTCCATTTTCTGGAAATCAAAAGGGGGGATTGGATTACATGCATAACTAATTTTGTTTCTGGTTCAGTCGCCAAGGGCTAATTTTGTAGCTTCCAGTTTTCTGGTTAGTAGCATCATGCAATGTTGACTGAATGAGGAGAGGGCGGGGGGGGGGTTAAAATAGCATGAAATGTGGGCAATGCATAAGCATTACTCCTGCTCGAATAATATGTAACTTTTTTTTCTAGTTTTGCTGCAGGTCTCAAGCTATATACAACGGTACTCACAGAGTTCTGTTTTCTTACTTTCTCAAATGTCATTTTTTCACAGTGCAGTCTTGCAGAGAAAGATTAGACATGCGTGTTCTTATTACAGACACTCATTACCATCACGTGATAGCGCTCTTGTATGCACTTTCCTTTTGTGCGCAACACTGCTGCAGAGCTTAAAAGCATGCGAATCATGCTTAATTCCAAATATTCTTAAGGAATAGCCGGCTCTTTGCGTCGTGTTACGCTGCCATGAAGTACTACAGTACACAAAGTGCAAGGGAGAAAATTCTTTATTTCAAGGGCTCACTGAGACTGACAACACACGTGCTAGCAATGTGAGAGGGCCCGAGTAAGAATGGATCTGCAGTCAATAACTTTTCAAAACTGTGGGCCAGCTATCACTCATGCACCGAGGCATATGCCTCACATTTCAAGGCACCTGCTTTCCTCTGCTGTGCAGGCTTGGTCACCAGTTGCGGCACGGACAGCTTGGTGCCTCAACAAAAGTCACCGGCAGAAAAACGGAAGTTCCTGTGTCCCGAGTGTGGGTATACCACAACTGTTCACACCAACATCAAGAACCACCTGAGGACACACACGGGCGAGCGCCCCTTTCGGTGCAAGCACTGCGGCAAGGGCTTTGCGAGGAGGAGCATCATGGCCGACCACCTTCACATTCACACGGGCGAGAAGCCGTACCAGTGCCACCTTTGTCCCTTGGTCTTCAGGCAGAGGACAGCCCTGAAAAACCATTTACGAGCCCACAAGGGTGAAAAACTGCTCTAGAGTCCCCTTTGCTTATGGGCATGGCATTTGTGCAAAAGCTGCAATTGAACTATCAAAAATCTCTTACCCCTTCTGCCAACGTTAATGACATTCAGTGTGACAGCAGTCCCCATGCTATGAATGCCTCCGTCACCTCAGGCCGTGCAAGCACTGTGGCAAGGGCTTTGCGAGGAGGCGAGAAGCCATACCAGTGCCACCTTTGCCCCTTGGTCTTCAGCAGAGGACAGCCCTGAAAAACCATTTACGAGCCCACAAGGGTGAAAAACTGCTCTAGAGTCCCCTTTGCTCATGGGCATTTGTGCAAAAGCTGCAATTGAACTATCAAAAATCTCTTACCCCTTCTGCCAACGTTAATGACATTCAGCGTGACAGCAGTCCCCATGCTATGAATGCCTCCGCTACCTCAGGCCGTGCAAGCACTGTGGCAAGGGCTTTGCGAGGAGGCGAGAAGCCATACCAGTGCCACCTTTGCCCCTTGGTCTTCAGCAGAGGACAGCCCTGAAAAACAATTTACGAGCCCACAAGGGTGAAAAACTGCTCTAGAGTCCCCTTTGCTCATGGGCATTTGTGCAAAAGATGTACCTGAACTGTCAGAAATTTCTTACCCCAAAAAAAATCTCCATCTCTTAACCCATAAGGCTCTGACATGTTCTGCCAACGTTACACGACATTCATTGTGCCGCTGCTTCTGTCACCACAGGAACTGTTCTAAATTTTCATTGTACGAAAGTAAAGTTCTTTTCGGGCACTTCTGCGCAGATTTAAGCCATGAGCATGATGATTCATGTTCAGATGCAAAACTGGCAGACAGAATTGTGGAATGTGTACCATCTCATTTCCTTTGTAATCAATGCGATCAGCAACACTGTGTCTGTTATCCTTTTTTTTTGTAGTCTGAAGCATTTTGTAGCAGTGCTGCTATGGTCATTAAAGTTCCATCTAGATCAGCTAAAGACAACCACCATTACTCTACTGTCTTTGCTCTAGCTATCAGTAATCGACATAGTTTTCTAAAACAGCAAGTGCAAGCAGACTTCTTGGGGCACCACACATTTTGCAAAATTTCTTTTTATGCTCCGAGCTAACTGCGGCCTTACTGAAAGCACCTTATGAGTTGCAGGCTGCACAATGATTTGAAAAAGCCGCTTATCAATGCTGTCATTCTCCTGCACAACAACTGAACCCACTGTCTAGTTTCAATAGTCACAGCTGCCTTGCCAGAAAACCATAGAAGCATTTTCATTCATTTTCAGTACGACTGCATTTGAAACAAATTGTGACCAATATATTACGCAGAGCTAACCTGTTGCTTCCTATGCGCCATATTGTAATATCTGTATTTTTTTGCTTTCTCTGTCATTAGCGCCAAGATAAAAGTATTTGATTGCTTGCATTACTCTAATTCAAGATGTTCGTCGTTATGTCTCAACCATGTTTGAAGTTTTAGTAGGTACTGGTACTTTGTTCGAATCATTTGCATTCCCTTCCTGACATGACCTTCAAATGAGAGTGCAACAGGGAACTACTTGTGAAATCCACAGAACACTTCAGCACAGTACCTGACAAGGCACTATGCTTTTGTTCTGTGCTCGAGATGATGTGCACAAAAGTCTCTAAGACACATGAATGGTAGTCAAAACTGATAGCTCTGTTATAAGGTCGTGGATTCAGGCCATATATATTTGTAGTGGTGCTGCCGGACTCGTGTACTCTAACGTGAGGCGGGGAAACGAGGAGATTGTTGGCAGTCATTGCATTTCTGAGCCTAGATCGTGTTTTGCGTGTCCTGGAGGCTTTTGTCCCGTACAGTTATTGTGAAATGCAAACAATTAAGGGTAGCAGTTTTTAGTATCAAGTTCTTGTTGTACACACATTGCATCACCACTTATTTTCACATTTCGGAGACCGTATAAACAAGCTAAAAAAAATTCGTAGGCGAGCACTACTGCATGTCCCATCTTTATAGGCAAGTCATAGCCTGTAAAATGGCATGTATAGTTTATGCTTTATGGGGGTTTAAAGTCCCAAAGCGACTCAGGCTATGAGGAACGCCATAGTGAAGGGCTCCGGAAATTTCAACCACCTGGGGTTCTTTAACATGCACTGATATTGCACAGTACACGAGCCTTTGGAATTTCGCCTCCATCGAAATTCGGCCGCCGCAGCCGAGATCGAACCCACGTATTTTGGGTCAGCAGCCAAGCGCTACAACCACTGAGCCACTGCAGTATAGTAATTTCAACATCGGAAGTATATAGGCACATTAGGGTGCTTCATATGTTTACACCTTTGCACCAAGAGTATTGGTGTATCTAAGCTTACGCACTGACAGCTGGGTGTTTAGCAAGTATTTTGGTATCGCAACGTGTAGTGCACCTATAACAGTGGACTGAAGTCACCAATAATTCCACAAGGCATGATGTCTCCTTTTCCTTGTTATTTTGAACCATTGGTATGCTTGGCAAATATCCATGCCCAAGCTTTTGGTCGTCATTGCTGCTGTTATTCTCATAAAATGCTGCCTTGTTGATTCATTGCGACTATCCTGCCCTGTAACCAAAGTCTTTTCACATCGGGTAGACCTGGTATTTTCTTTTTTTTTAGTGTCATATGCTCTGAAATTCTATGACTGAATGTGTGGACATCAAACAATCTCAGGGAGGCAAGGGCCTTGACACATAGAGGACCTGCTTCTTATAATCCGATGTAAAATGTGCAATTTGATTCCAACAAGAGTTTTGCAATGCGAAGAATGCTGCATGAATGCTACTTCTCTAATAGAGGCATAAACCAATGCTAAGCTACAAGTCTCAGGCTATGGCTCTTCTCCAAGAATAGTCTTCTGATGTCATGCTTGTGTTAGCTATGTGCAAGTGATACAAATGAAGCAGATATTTTGTAACTGACATATATTCTATTTGGTATGAGCAAATTATATATTTTTTCTGCTTCTTTTGACAGTGCATCATATGTGAAACCTTTTATATGCCAATGAGCAAACTGATAATTTTGCAAACACAGATAGTTCTTGAGTGAATGTGACCTTTGGAAAATGCTCTGCCTAAAGTATTGGAATCCTTCAACAAAGACTGCAATGATCCACTTATTTTCAGTACCCGAATTCAATGTTGCTGCACTCCGAAATTGTATTTGGAAACGACAGTGCATAGTTTCTCGTGCTTTTGCTGGAACAGTCTCAAATAAAAATCCATGAGGAGTGAAAGGAAGTCTTGGTTACATGTTGTTATGCACTTCCTTTGTTCATGTTGTGAGCAATCTTGACATTTCTTATAAAGTGCAAGTCTCCACTGCCTTAGTCTGTAATCAATAGCAGCCAAATCATTATTATTCACTTGTTTCATTGGTGCAGTGTGTTGTTGAAGAATGTCTTGGCATTTGCTACACATGTGCTTCACAGTTTTCAGGCTGTTGCCACAAAACTACGGCCTTTTTAATTTTTTTTTGTATTCATTGTTTATAACTCTGCCTCCGTTTTCACAGATTTACCTCACATATTTTCATTTTGCCGTCCTTGCAAATTTAGACTGCACCTCTGCATAGCTGTGCATATGATCAAGAAAGCCTCTGTGGTGACCAGACCGGTCAGGGCAGCAAGTATTATTGGCACATAAAAAATTGCATAACTATGACAATCATTTGTAATACATCAGTGCATCACCTTGTGGCCTAGCACTCTGCTGCTGAGACCACATTTCGACTGCTCGACTTTTGCTTGTAGGGACATTTGTCCAACAGCATCTGTGTGACAACTTGGTGTCACACGCAAATGATCAATTTGGTGAGAAGATTTAAAGTAGGAATAAGTGAATTTCAAGGGCCATGGAAGATGTAAGCTTTGTCCATGAGAAGGAGGAGGTTTTTTAGAATGTGCTTATCTAATTGGCAGTGGTTGACTATGGTGTTCCCAGGTGCTCTTATATAAGCATTGAATGTTCTTACAGTTCTAACTGCATATTGCTGCATCCTAAAACTATTCTGTACTGGTTTTCTGTTCTGATTAGTGATACATGTTCATTATTGATTGTGCACATAACAAATCAGGCACTGTAATTCTTCCGAGACGACTAGGTTACATCATTAACAGTGGCGTGAGCAACTGTTGTACATCTCGTTTAGTCATTGCAACTGTTTTCTGAGGCTGTGGCAATAATTATGACATGGTTCGCATGGGTGATGGAAAGTAGAAAATGATCCTCATAAAGCAACTGTGATATGTCATATAAGTTTTTACCTCTAATGACGCTGGCATTAGGCACCAAAGCAATAGGTTTGAGGATACCAAAATTGTGAGTACCTTTCCTGTTTTGCAGCTCATTGCCTCAGACGTAGGTTTGCCAATGCAGGGATACCACTCACTGCGGAGAAGCTGACGCTGTTTTTCTTCGTGCAGGCTTCAGCGACATACGTCCCAGTCGTGACCTGCAAGCTGAACAACGTTCACATGCTGTAATGTGGCTACCCCATTGCAGTGAAAACATATACACCACAGCTTACTATGACAGCATGAAGAGTCACCCCTGCAGCTACTGTGGCAAGGCCTTCACGAAGCGCAGCAACCTGATAAAGCACATCCGCATCCACACGGGAGAGAAGCCATTCCAGTGCCACCTCTGCCCTACAGCCTTCACCCAGAGGGAGAGCCTTGTGAGACACCTGCGAATTCACACGGGCGAAAGACCATTCCGATGTCACTACTGCCCAGCAGCATTTGCACGCAGGCTGCAGCTCAGGTGGCATGAAGAAAAGGAGCACACGAGGAGAGCCAACCCATAGCTTCCAATCCTGTACTGCCCTCTCCGCCAACATTCAAGAACAGTGAACACAGCTGCTTTTTACTTTGCAGTAGTTATGCGCTCAACACAGCTGTTGCCACTTCTACAGCAGACATGCAGCTTTGAGAATGTGCCATCTCAAGCTGTAATAATTCCTTTTGGGCGGTGAAATTTGACGACAAAATGGAGATGCCACAGACGCATTTGGCAAACGATGTTGCAGATGTTATTTGGAATTTTGTTGTTATTCACTCTGCACTGTTTGTGCTCACACCTGATGAGTTTCCTTACACTATAAATGGCTTATAACACAGAAAGCAACAACACTCACAGTTGTTTTGAATGTCAGGCAGAGCTATATCTGTGCCACACGTGCAAGAAATGGCAGTAAATGCTCAAGGCCTTAAGTTTGTTAATGCCATTATTTCTGAAGTTGATGCTATATGTACAGATTTAATGTCGTTATACAAAAGTCACGATGACGACGCCTGCAAGGCAGTAAGAAATTTAACCAACATATAAACAGCACTAACGAACACAATATCTCGGAAATGTTGTTAAGTGTCATGTAAAAATTATTTTGCAGATGGCGCTACTGGTCATCTCAAGCTGTAATAATTTCTTTTGGGCGGTGAAATTTGACGACAAAATGGAGATGCCACAGACGCATTTGGCAAACGATGTTGCAGGTGTTATTTGGCATTTTGTTGTTATTCACTCTGTACTGTTTGTGCACACACCTGATCAGTTTCCTTACACTATAAATGGCTTATAACACAGAAAGCAACAACACTCACGGTTGTTTTGAATGTCAGGCAGAGCTATACCTGTGCCACACATGTGCAAGAAATGGCAGTAAATGCTCCAGGCCTTAAGTTTGTTAATGCCATTATTTCTGAAGTTGATGCTATATGTACAGATGTAATGTCATTATACAAAAGTCACGATGACGATGCCTGCAAGGCAGTAAGAAATTTAACCAACATATAAACAGCACTAACGAATACAATATCTCGGAAATGTTGTTAAGTGTCATGTAAAAATTATTTTGCAGATGGCGCTACTGGTCTTGCTTGACAGTTCAAAAAGGAGCCATAAACTCCTGTGTGAGCAAACAAGCCGAGAGTATCTGTCACAGGTGCAGGAAAAAATGGCGCCGTTCGCATAAAAAAGGCAGAAGTGCCTTATCTGACAGAGAGTTATGAATAAACTATTTGCTACTTGATATAGGAAGTCGTTGCCAAAAAGTTGCATGCTTTTCTGCGTATGGAATGGGGACAAGAGTACGCATTACTCGAGCAAATGAGTTGCGGTGAACTTGGTAGGTTATGAGTGGCGGTAAGGCTAATGCCAGTAAGGCTAATGCTAATGTGGCAAATAAGTTCGCCACAACTCATTCGCCCGAGCAATGCGCACTCTTGTCCCTGTTCCACATACAGAAAAGCATGCAGCTTTATTAATACCAACTTCCTATCCAGTAGCAAGTGGTTTAATAACTTTCAGTCAGACGAGGCATCTGTACTGCAATTTTGATACGAAGGAGGCCATTTTCACCAGCAAGTCTAACAGATACTCCCGGCTTGTGTGATGACACGCGTTTATGGCTACTTTTTCGACTTGTCATGCAAGAACAGCGCCATTTTCTACAAAATAGTTTTTGATATTACATTCTAACGACTTTGCCGAGATATTGTGCTCATTAGCAATATTTGTATTCAGGAGAATTTTTTAACTGCCATGCAGGCGTTATCCTGATCGGTACTTTCATATAAGGACACTAAATGTGATTGTGTAAGCACTAACTCCAAAACACTAACTCCAAAAATAATGACTAACACATATCAGGCCTTAAGCATTTACTGCCACTTTTTGTGCATGTGTGGCATAAGTATTATCCTCTGATGGCACTAGAAAATGTGAGCTAGAGTTCTTTTGCTGGCTTTCCTTATCAGATTTCTTTGATGTTGCCTATGCATTATGCCATGATGACGTTCTTGAGCTACATGCTACCACTGGTGTAGCGATAAACAAAGACGAGTAGACTTTACATTTGGTTCCTTGTCTGTTCTTGTTAAAATTTTAACCGACCGAGTACTCGTATAAATGAAATTGCTGAGCGCGTCATCTGTTCACTTATAAACTTTCGCTGTTTCATGTGCAACTAATATTAGGCCCAATTTACAAGCTACACGGAAACATCTGTTGTATTCTAACAATGTGGCAAAGTGCGCTAAATGCAGAAGATGCCAATGTTTTTCAAGGGCACGACAAGTTCCTATTTCAGTCTTGAACTTTGGGACCTCCTCCTGTATGTGATTATGTAAAAAATTGTATTAATAAAAGATTCTGAGGTTCTAAAGCAGGAAAAAGTTTAACAGGATGGGTGCATATATATGTCATCCTTTGCATTATCATGCCTCAGTGATGGTTCTGAACGTTTTACAGAGGCTGATGATGATGATTCTGTTGGCTATCCCTTTATATCGGGAGATCAGCGGCACAAAATCGGATCAATGCACACAACATCAGTGTTGCTGGAGGAAGGCTTCTGAATTGCCTACCACATAACTACAGCAGCAGTGTTCCGCTACATTCGCAATCACAGCTTCCCTATGGCACGTGTCTCCGTGCATCACTGCCAGCAGTTTAGGCAATGTTAAAAGGATGTGCTTAGTGCTCCAAGAATGTCAGCACGAGTCAAGATATATAACGAGCAAGCCCAGTGGCCGTCATGTTAGCTACCAGTCTGCTGCAGTTTTAAAAACTGGCGGCACTGTTAATGTTCTTCGAATTAGAAGCACACACTGCAGCGCACGCGACAAGGTGTGCCTCCAGACATTAGAACCACCATGGAAACGTAACGGGCAAGCTCTCTCATTTTCTCGCTAATGACTACAATTGAGCCCTGTTACAACAAACATGAAAGTCACGTGGATTGCGTTCATGACATCCAAAGTTCACAGTAAATGGACTTACCATATTACAACCAAAAATGCTAACTCACACAGAAAGTGGCTTTTTTTTTGTTATGTGCATCTCCTTCAAAGAAGGCTCTACCACAGCGCTCCCAAACTTTCCAGCGCAGTATGTGCTTGTCTCAATTTCATGTCCTCACCAAGATACCCTTGCCGACAAATAACTGCTCTAGAGATGCGATATAATTATTCACCTTTTAAACGTTCACGGCAACTGATGGTAGGTCAGCCTCCTTGTCACCGCCTTGATCAGATCCCTGGCAGTCAGGGAATGCTCGTGGGTGTGCAACGTCATCATCCGCACTAACAAAAACATCCCAGGGGACATATAATACAGCCAGCTGTGCACCATAGACATGTCACCAGATGTTAACATGCAATTGACTGATTATGTAGGTGCCGACCACCTCATCTGTAGTTCCTGGTCTCGTTCCGCGACGAGGCTTGAGCAAAAGACGTGCGCACAGAGCGCATCAAACCAATTAGCTTCACTCTATATACTGGCTGCATGCATATGCTGCCTGAACGCATCGGATAGCAACGCAGGAAGAGAACCGACTGGGCAGGCGACGCATGCCACATGACTGACTGTGTCTGCAAGCATATCACGGTGAGCATCCGAACGTCACAAATCGCTGCTATTGATTGATTACCAACCGCGCTGTATAGTTTCGCTTTCAACGCTGCCACAGTCTCACGCTCGCCACACTTCTCTTTCCACTTCAGATGCTTTGCCCAGCCGCACACACGAACGCATTGACACTCTAGGCCGTCGACGCGTGCTCACCTGCGGTTACTTACAGTTTCACTGCCGCCTTTTCATAGCATTTATTTGGCCGCCACGTTTTTTCTGGAGTTCGTCATGCACATTGCCGGAAGCACGAGTTCGCTGTATCCGAGTTGTACAGTCACAGGTTTTTTTTTTGTATCTGAGACGCAATGTCAGTGCCGCAATAGATATTTTGATGGTAGCAAATGGCTCGTTCGTAATTAGAAAGCGTTCGTTATAAATGGCGCGTATATGCGTGGTTCAGATGCACTAGCAGCCTGCGCGAAAAAAAAATAATTAAAGATAACTAGCGGCGATTGCCTTGCCAGCTGCGCTGCACTCGGTAACCTGAGAAAATTGCAAGTACTGAGCAGCCTGCATTCGGTGCAGTTGGAAGGGTTGACAGTTATCAAAAACAAGTGACCCTGGAGACCAACCCCTCGCACGCGCTTCAGCTGCGACCGCGACAGATTGCTAACAACGAAATGCATCACGTAACTCCAATTCAACATACCGTTGAGGTAACTTCTCTTTCAACGGGCGATATCAGACTGTGCGAGGCCCACATGGTGGAAGGAAAGGAACCTCCATGTGCGAGCCCGCTTGTAAAGTTACCGCTTGTTTGCTCCCTGCCAGTCTGGCAACTCTTGAGCTCGTCTAGACCCTGGAGAAATAAATGCTCACGTATCAAGGCTCGAATAGAGAAAGTCGGTGCTGCCCTCATGCGTCCAAAGCCTGCCACGCGTTGCTTGTTTCGTCAGCTCCCTGGCTCCCTGTCCACACCTTGCCCCTCACTCCTACCGTGCTCAGTTGATCAGCCGGCAAAAAGTAAAATGGTTTTGGACCTAGAACTTTTCCGCGCCGACAAGGGCGGGGACCCCGAAAAGATTCGGGAGAACCAGCGGAGACGATTCAAGGATCCCGGACTCGTGGACAAAGTTGTCGATGCCGACACAGTGTGGCGAAAGCGTGAGTTGTGTCTGGCGAGTGACAAGCCAGCCCAGCACGTTTCTGCTCTGCATGCGCGTGGCATGTGCGGCTCTCGCGGCAGCCGTTTCGCGATTTTCCCCCATAAAAGTTTGTCGGACTTGAAAACAAGTTCGCACCGTCTTTCTTGAAGATGTTTACGAGCGGCACAACTGATCACGCTTCGCCGCCGTGCTTGATTTATTGCAGTGAGGCACCAACTGGACAACTGGAACAAGCTGAAAAACCTCTGCAGCAAAGAAATTGGCCAGAAAATGAAGGTAGGAGGACTGTGAAGCGCTACTTTCTCAAATGGATTAGCCTCCCGCACTGAGGTCTCGTAGACAAAACCGGCAGTCGAAGCTGATGAAACTTCACTAAGGTTTCGTGTGAGGAGATTTGAACGTGTTTACGTCGGGCTTATCTCATCTTCGATTAAGTTACGGCGTCATCAAGCGTTTTCCGCCTTTAGGCTGCTAACGTTAGCTCGGCACTAAGGTGTATCTCTTTCGGTTTCGCGTAAGTTTTGCGGGGCTTATTGTAGTACTGCCTTGCGCTAGCTGTGTGCGAGTCTGTTCCATTGTCCTGCCAAACTTTGGCGGATGGAAAAAGCTGCCTAATTCTTTGTTGTGTTATTATTGTTCTCAATTTCAGAAAAAAGAGAACGTCGGTGAAGGCGACCACCTGCCCGATGGTGTTGTTGAAAAGCTTAGTGAACTTACCTCTGAGGTGCTGCAGGTAAATAACACTACTGTGCAATGTGTTAAAGAACTTGCAACGCTCCAGCTACGCAGCAGAATTCGTTGCCTATTACTACCTCTTTACAGCATTAGAGAACGAATGTCAGGTCGCCTACTTCTGGCATATTACATTGTTTCACATTGTGGCCACGCAGCAGAATTCGTTGCCTGTTACTACCTCTTTTAACAGCATTAGCGAACGAATGTCAGGTCGCCTACTTCTGGCATAGTGACATTGTTTCACATTGTGGCCATGTTCATTATGTGTGTTGTGCTAACTGATCTTTCACCACATTTTTAAAATAATGGGGCACATTCAGACTTCTAACATCGAGCCCTTTTTTTATGTATTATGTTCAATGGCAGCATACATCCGGTTTCTATTGAATTGCATTTTAGTTCCAGCTATGGCAGGAGGTAACGCGTTGTATCTTGGATCGGTATCTGTACATTAACCTCATCGGTCTTTGCTATTTTGTTCTGTAGTAGTTTTTAAATGGTTTCCTCTCGAAAAAGTATGCGTTTAACTGCTTAAACCAACTTTTTGAAGATTGCATGGCTTTTTAAATAATTTTTCGGTATCAGTAGAGTAGCTGTTGGGCTAGTTGGTATTGTAGATTTAAGGTCATAGTTTTCGAGCACAGCCGCACAAGGCCAAAAATGGTAAGAATAAGGATGAGAGCTTTAATACCAACTAGCCCGATAGCTAACTCTACGGAAGTACATTTCTTATACATCGGGTTCACTTTCCTTTAGTGTTTTCATTAAGCAGTGCTATGTTCATCTTTCTTCCCGTACTTCTTACCTTCTTTGGCCTTGTGCTGTTGCCTGGAAAACTGTGAACTTAAATTTTCGGTATCAGCTCGCCCATGTAGGATTTGTTACTTTGTCATTTTGTCATCATCGTTGACATCCATGCATTTATTCTCTTTTTACAGAGCCTCACAGTTAACCAGATAAAACGAATCAGGGTACTCATCGATGAAGCGATAGTGCAGTGTAACAAGGACTTAGACACCTATGAAGCGGAACGCAATGCTGCTCTCAGGGAGATGGGCAACTGGCTTCATGAGTCTTGCGTCGTCTCCAATGACGAGGTGCGTGTTTTTCCCTCCTGTCCTTTGTGTGATCCAGCGACGCTTAGCACTCCATATGGATTTGGTAAACCCTTTGTTGCGGTGGTTACTGCAGTGGAAACTGTCCGGTTTTGGGCATTACAGTTATTTACTTATTGCTGTGTTGTGTTGTGACAGTGACGTGAAGTGCTTAGAACTGTAGTGTGCCTTGATATCTAGTGTCGTTTTTCAGGGTGCTTGTACTGTTTTGGTTCGATGGTGCAACTACATGTCATTGTGGAAGGCAGCATTCATAGTTCTGCAGGCCGGGACATGGCACAAAAGTATTGCCAGGCATCAAATTCTTGTTTCAGATGGAGATTCAGAAAGTTTATATGACCACACCAAATGCTCGCGTGGTCAAATTCTGTCAGCTGAGATAGTCAGGGAACCGTCGTATCTGCTGCGAGCACTGACACACATCAAGACACACCATGGCGCTACATTCTGTGTTATCATCTGTCGCTACAGAAAGAAACTTTGCATTATGTAGACGACTGTGACCTGGTGGTTCAGATACAACTGTGCATAAGTCAATTTAGATGTCATTCTCAGAAAAAGAGCATGCCAGTTTTCATTTCATGCCTCCAAACACATTTCTGAGTTCTGGTGCAAAAGTTTCTTGGTGGCATTTTTCCAGTAAATGCATATTTGTAAAAGCCTGCGTCATTCCTTTGGAGCCAAGAACAGTGTTTGAGTCACAAGGAAAACATCATTTTGAGCTGCTAAAAGTAAAGAAGTACTGATGTGTAGATGTATGCACTGTCCTTAACTGAGCATTCGTGGAAGCGGTGAGTGAAAAGGAACCTGTGTGTATGTCAGCGTGTCTATCCTCACTTGTAGGATGAGAATGCTGTGATAAAGACACATGGTGATGTCGAGACGAAGAAGAAGTACTCCCATGTTGACCTGATTGTGATGATCAACGGTATGGACGGCGACAGGGGTGCAGTCACGGCAGGAGGGCGTGGCTACTACCTCATGGTTAGTGCGGTATTTTGGTCTGAGAAGCATGTTATAGACGCGTCATTACTTCTCCCAGGATTGCAAGTGGCTGGCCTTTGGTTATGCACGGAGAGAGGCTGACACCATCGGCATGCTATATATACTTTAAATGTACTGGGTTATTGTTGCTTTATGTTCTTAAATTATGGTGAGTGCATGAAATGCACAAAACATAAAAGATTAGCCACATGGGAAAGTACAGTTTAATCTATGCACCGCTAAAAGTGTGCTAAATTCTGGCTAGCTGTGTATTTCACTATGACAAACTACCCATAGCTTCTTATTAACAAAAAAAGACGAGCCTGTGTGTGAAATGTGTAATGAGGAGCTCACAGGTAATCACATTTTAATTTCTTGTTCGCATCTCAAAGAACTTAGAAAATTTTTTACTAGATAGGCTTATTAGTCTGATGGAACCTTCAGTGGAACGACAATTAGCCCGCACTGATGGGCTGCTCTGATTACACTAGAGGTGAGGCAATACATGACATCCTGTGATAACTGGTGCCATGCATTGGGAGCATTAAAATGTGGAGCACAGTTCAGAACTTCAGTGCCAGGTTTTGCTGTAGTTGTCTTGGAATGAGGATTACGAAGACTAGTACTAGGTTTCAAGCTTTCAATTGTTGCTGTCAGTCTAATGAAATAGGAGACTTGTTGTACAAAAATGGTCCAATAGAAACAGAAGGATGTTGTTTGCTACCAGTCTGTTCCGGCTCCAAGCCAAGGCAAATGATTGAAAATCTTGATTCATATGCAAAGGCTAGGTCATTATTATCGTACCTTTTTTTGGGTAAGCAGTAATGTAAGAAGCAGCTCTTAATGTGTGTCTGCTTCCTTTGTCTTTGTGTGTCCTGGGATGGCCTTCGTAAAATAATGCGCGTACGCCCTGAGGCATCAACCCTTGAACTGGGAAATACCAGTCTGGTGAGTGACGTGAGTTGTTTTTTCCATCTCGCACAGAATGCGGCCGTGTTCCTGGAGCAAGCCCTCCTCCAGCTTGCCCTGCAGATGCTGCACGAAAAGGGCTACAGTCCCCTGTACACACCGTTTTTCATGCGCAAGGAGGTCATGCAAGAAGTGGCACAACTGAGTCAGTTCGACGAAGAACTCTACAAGGTGGGTAGCACTGCCCTCCTAATTCTTGTAGCCTGTCTTGCCTTGTACCAATACCGGCCATCAAGAAACTAGGCCTTATGTTCTTGAACAGACAGTCCTTTCTCATATTTGGGATGTGCAAGATCCAACACATTCCAGTTGCTACCACCTTTGCATTTTTGCTGGCTTGTTCTGTTGACCACGATCAGCCTGCTTGTACAGAGTCTAATCATGATGCCAAAAATGGTGTCACATCACTTTCCTGGGCATATCAGGTGCATCCTGTGGTGACGAGGACATCATTTTTGTGAGCAGGGACAATGCAGAGACGTTTGTGGCTTGCAGAAAGACATGTTCTTGGATGTTGAAAACAAAAGTTTGTGAGGCCAGACCCCCCTTTTTTTCTTTTTTGTCTCGTCCAGCTGCAGTACTCCAGCTTATGGGCGAGTACTAGAGGCGCTCAGAAAATGATCACTCGAGAAAACAGCGCCTTGTTTTCCACAGTCGCTAGCACTCTCTTTTTCAACAGAGGCCCCTAGCAAAAGTTACTTGCATGCCTTACCTTTGGCAGTCTGGGTGAGTTGTATTTTGAGCTGTGGTTCATTTCTGCAGTCCATCTCAGCTCAATAGGGATCATATGGTGGTAAAATTGGGCCAGCTTTGCTTATTTCTGCTCTGTGACTTGCCATAGACTCTGTTTACCGATTATGATTTGTATGACTGAAATAATTGCTCTGTAGAGAAGGTCGCTGATAGCTTTAAGAGTGAGTCACTGATAACTGATAGTTTCATAGGGCTTATCTCCGCATAGAATGTGCTGAAATGTATATTATGGCTTCTTTTCTGCGCGTTGAATGAACTAACTCTTCAAAAAAAAAAAAAGCCGCTCTGGATTTACATTCTAAGATAATCATTGTGGGGACCTTGGTAATTGTATGCTTACTTCTGCTTCTCTGGTCATTATGTTCTGGCACAGTTCTGATTTGTACATCCCAGTAACACTTCGTGCAGATTCTTTTCATGCAAAATATTATAAAGATGCTGCCATAATTTTTTTTCATGGCATGCTTAGTTCTTCTTGCTGTGGAACAGGCCACAGTTTTTTATTTTCTCACATGCAAATTGTGTGCTTTGTGCTCATCTGTCATGCTCATAACGTGTTACCGAGCACAGCACTGTGGCTGCTCCTAACATGGTGTTTTTTTTTTTTTTTGCCTATATGCGTGGCGGTACCACCTGTCGACTCCAGGTAGTTGGCAAAGGCGGTGACGGAGCAGTGGACGAGAAGTACCTCATTGCCACCTCGGAGCAGCCCATCGCTGCCTTCCACCGGGATGAGTGGCTGTCGCCAGAGGCCCTGCCGATCCGCTATGCCGGCATCTCTTCCTGCTTCCGCCAGGAGGTTGGCTCGCATGGACGGGACACCCGTGGCATCTTCCGTGTGCACCAGTTTGAGAAGGTCAGTGTGTGCAAGCTTAGCCCATCAGCAAAGGTCATCATCATCATCAGCCTGACTGCGCCCACTGCAGGGCAAAGGCCTCTCCCATGTCTCTCCAATTAACCCTGTCCTTCGCCAGCTGCGGCCGCTGTATTCCCGCAAACTTCTTGATCTCATCCGCCCATCTAACTTTCTGCCGCCCCCTGCTACGCTTGCCTTCTCTTGGAGTCCACTCCGTTACCCGTAAGGACCAGCGGTTATCCTGCCTTCACATCACATGCCCTGCCCAAGCCCACTTCTTCCTCTTAGTTTCAACTAGGATGTCATTAACCTGCATTTGTTCTCTCAAAGGCCTCTCCCATGTCTCTCCAATTAGCCCTGTCCTTTGCCAGTTGCCGCCAATGTATCCCCGCAGGTTTCTTAATCTCATCCGCCCACCTAACCTTCTGCCGCCCCCTGCTACACTTGCCTTCTCTTGGAATCCACTCTGTTACCCTTAAGGACCAGCGGTTATCCTGCCTTCACATCACATGCCCTGTCCAAGCCCACTTCTTCCTCTTAGTTTCAACTAGGATGTCATTAACCCGCATTTGTTCTCTCAAAGGCCTCTCCCATGTCTCTCCAATTAGCCCTGTCCTTTGCCAGTTGCCGCCAATGTATCCCCGCAGGTTTCTTAATCTCATCCGCCCACCTAACCTTCTGCCGCCCCCTGCTACGCTTGCCTTCTCTTGGAATCCACTCTGTTACCCTTAAGGACCAGCGGTTATCCTGCCTTCACATCACATGCCCTGCCCAAGCCCACTTCTTCCTCTTAGTTTCAACTAGGATGTCATTAACCCGCATTTGTTCTTTCAAAGGCCTCTCCCATGTCTCTCCAATTAGCCCTGTCCTTTGCCAGTTGTGGCCACCGTATCCCCACAGGTTTCTTAATCTCATCCGCCCACCTAACTTTCTGCTGCCCCCTGCTACGTTTGCCTTCTCTTGGAATCCACTCCGTTACCCTTAAGGACCAGCGGTTATCTTGCCTTCGCATTACATGCCCTGTCCAAGCCCATTTCTTCCTCTTGATTTCAACTAGGATGTCATTAACCCGCGTTTGCTCTCTCAAAATGAAGAAATTTGGATTCAAACTAGTGTCACTGCGTCTTTATCTCTGAAAATTGAGACAAGCATCGTAAAAATTAGGCCACCAGCACACTGGTAATAGGAAGGCCCCAGAGTAGCTGTTGTGCTCATGGAGGGCAGAAGCATGCAAGAGAGAGCATGGTAGCTGGAGTAGCCGGTTGTTGTGTCGTGTTCTATGGTAGCTAAAAGGGAACTGCACAGTGCAGAATGGCACCTCACTCTCCTTACAGCAAGAGTTCTAGGCTGTGTTTTGAGAGGTAAAGATTGCTGAATTCAGTGGCTGAAGGATCAGAATTTCACTATCCTGCAGTGTACTTTGAACTTTTAAAAATGTAGTTTCGTTATGAAAGCTTTTGTGAAGGTATTGCAGACTATGCTTTATGCAAAAAAACAGCGCAAACAAACGGGGACGAGACGAAGAATACACAGGAACAAGCGCTGACTCTCAACTAAAGTTTAATCACAGGAAACACGCTTATAAAAGGAAACAGAAAACAAACAAAACACCAAAATCAGAACGCACGTGCTACTAAGTGATGTCCAGATATGCAACCTCACACTATGCTTGTTAGAGCATTTGAAGGGCACAGCAGTACCTGAAGGAGTAGGACCCTGCTATTAAGTTTTTCATGGGAGCATGGAAAAATATACGTATCAGGCGGAAAATGTAGTAGCCTTGAAGTGCACTTGAAAAAAAAATGTACATCAATTTCCGCCTGTTTTTAAGTATGAAATGCTTTTAGTTTGTTGTCGGCAATGCATGGTGAGTCATAGCTGGGATCCTGAAGCCAAAAAAGAGAGAACATGACGGTGAACCGGAGGGAGAACTAGACGGTGAACTGTAGGGAGGACATGATGGTGATCCAAATTCACAACGTGATGCTGAACTGCAGGCCAAATGTGGCACCAAACTGAAAGCAAACTTGGCAGACATTTCGGCCTACCGTGTTGTTATGTGCTGTTGTGGGCATGTGGTGAGAGAAGTGAGTGGGCGGTGTGAGGCCCCTCCATTGCGTAATCCACGTGCCGCACTTGAAGATGTCGCTGCCAGGAAAATGCAGCACCTAGGAATGTTACAGCAAGGTGATACTGTAGTGTCATAAATTTGTCTGTATATGTTGGTTTTAAGGGGGGAAGCTGGTCTTAGGAAACAAATTTTTGTTAATGAAGTCACAATAGTGGAATCTTCAAAAAACATGTATTTTTGCGTGCTGATTCCAAATATGTAATTTAATTTTATGTACAAACAAGTCCTTGTGCGCATATAAATATTTCATGTAACTTTTTGCTGAGAGCTTTCAGTAAATTTTGCTGCAGGAAACTTGCTAGGATGCACGCCATTGGCTTGTCTTGACATCAAACTATGCAGTAAGGGCAAAATTATCATCCTGCCTATCACAGAAATCGAGTTACAGGGTTTTGAATTTGCCACTTCACAAAGGGGAAGAAACTGATGATTTAAAAATCCTATAACTCACCTTCTATAGCAGGCAGGATGATAATTTCACCCTTATTGCATAGCTTGATGCTAAGAGAAACCAACGGAATGCAATCTAACAAGTTCCCTGCAGTAGAATGTCTTTCAAACGCTCGACAAAAGCTGCCTAACATATTGCATAAGTGCACAAGGACTTGTACATAAAATTAAGTTATGTATTGCAATCGTCTCACAAAAATGCATGTTCCCTGAAGATTTCATAGTTGTGACTTCATGATTAAAAATTTATTTCTAGGACCCTCTTCCCCCCTTAAATCATTTTGCTGTGTTTTGTGCTGGTCTGATAGCAGAGATGCAGTGTCTACAGCAGCCGCATAACATCTGACGCTGTTGCCAATGTCTTCTCATCAGGTGGAGCAGTTCTGCATCACCTCACCCCATGACAACAAGTCGTGGGAGATGTTTGACGAGATGATCGGCAATGCAGAGGAGTTCTGCCAAAAGCTTGGCATTCCGTACCGCATCGTCAGCATCGTTTCAGGTGAGCAGCCCTTTTCTGCAGCCGTACCGAGGAGATTAAATTGTATCGTTTATGCCTCAGAAAATATTTGTGGAAGTAAAATTTCTTGCAAAGTAAACTCGAACTTGGAACATGCAAATGACCACAGCAGTCGTACATTTACTACTGTCTGACTTAACATGCATCTTTGGTTAACCAGTCGGGTACAGTAGATGAGTACAGTGGTGAGCAGCCTTGTCTAGAGCGCTCGGGCGGTGCACTTCCTTGCAAACCAATCCAGATTTTGTGGCAGCCTCTAGGGTCCAGCTGCAACGCTTGCACGGAAGTAGCGCCAGATAGCCTCGTAAACAAAGCAGGCACGAAAACTTTGCCCTGTAATGAGGGGCTGCTCTCTAATTTCGGTTTTTGTTACCAAGTGCGCACTGCTCAAGCGCTCTAGACAAGGCTGCTCACCACTGTACTTTGTGTTCCAGATAGACAGTTAGAATGGCATCATACCACATGTTAAGCCTGGCATCAGGCGAAACCGGGTCAGTACTTTCGATAGTCAGGCACATCAAATGAGACACCTATGGTTCAGAGGAAGCCTCAGTCAATCTTTGGCCCGTATGATGCATTGATGTAGTTTGACGCAACTGATGATGATGCACATCAATCTCTTGGTTTTTTAGATAGGACTCCTGCCTTTGCAACCTTCGTGCTTATTGTTTGTTTTGTCTCAGCCATGCTGGGTTTAGTTGGTGACCCAGTTTGGCATGCGAGATTCTTTTCGTTCTCTGTCACGTAATGTGCCTGCGTTGCAATTCCAGGTGCCCTGAACAATGCTGCGGCCAAGAAACATGACTTGGAAGCCTGGTTCCCTGGCTCTGGCGCCTACCGGGAGCTGGTGTCCTGCTCAAACTGCCTAGACTACCAGGCACGTCGGCTGCTGGTTCGCTACGGCCAGACCAAAAAGATGAACGCACAGGTGGTTGTTTTTCCTTTTTCGTTTCAGGTATTAGACGGGTACCGAAAAAAAATCTGTTGTTTGCTTTTTTATTGCTTTGTTGATGTTTGTTTTGAGAGTAAAAGACATGTTTATTGCTGAGAAATTTCAAGTCTCTCAATAAAAGGAGCGGCATTGATGCTGGAATTATGGACTCTGTGATCGACTGGAAGTGGTGGTAGTGTGGTCTAGACTCAAGAGGTCAGCATAAAGAAAGTAAGAGGTCTCGATGTCATCGTAGTTTTCTTTTTCGCTGAATTTAGGATTTACGCAGAAAGCATAAACATCATTAACATTTTTGGTGCTTTCTAGCTTATGTGGAAACTCAGTTTCCGCTGGAAGTAGCTTCTTTGTCATTAGAATGTGGTGAGCACTCGATATGTCAGTTTGTCTGCAGTGTCCCTTTAAATTATTCTTCGTTCTCTGTTGCTGTTAGGTGTCCATCCAAAGGCAGTGAGCCTCAAAACAATCCACAAAAACTTTAAAGCATCTCCTTTAGGCTGGCACTTAGTGTATTAATTCTTCTTAGGGGGCGTACAAGAAAACTGTGAATTACAGTAGAATTGCTATAAGTTGCTGGAAACATCATGACTATGAGAAGTATGCACTCTGTTACAAACTTGTAGTGTGTTTGTTGGTTTAGAAAAGAAACACATAGAAGCGCCTTCCTTACTGCTGTAATCATCCCTTTATGTACTGGTGATTTATTTTCAGCTATCAGATATCATGTTACTGCATTTCTCGATTTCATCTGTTTTGTGGAATTGCCATACTTGCGCAAATATGGCATAGGGGGGTGTTGAGCCTGTTTGAAAGCAAACCCTTCATGGGAATGCAGCGTTGTGTTCCGGGCACTCGGTGTCATTAAAGAGAGAGAGGCACGCGACACAACCGATTGCAGCAGAACCTCACGCTGTTGCAATGCTTTGCACTTCGTCCCAGTGTTGTTTCCATGCACCTGTTTTTCTCTCTTCGCTATTCCTCCTTCCCTTCAATCTTCTTGCCACGTCCATAGCCATTTGTTTTTATATATTTCTTGTGCGCGCTGAGCGCTTTGCCTCTAAGGCCCAAAGGGCTTTTAAAAGTTAGCTTCTCATCGTAGCTCACGAGCCTAGTGGTTGAGCCAGCTTGAGCTGTAGTTTCGTTTTCAAAAGTTGTGCTGCAAGTGGTGAAAGCTTGTTACTTTGAACCTCACTGAGCCGAGGTTCAAAATTATTTGGGCTACTTACCTCTGATTCACCAGAACACATGGGCTGCATGTATAAAAAAAAAAACTTAATTCATACGCTAGTCGGGTCTACCAGCGAGAACACAAGTTGCGTGTACTTATGGGCGTTTTCTAGGTGGCCAAACTTTTTACTTCTGGGCAGATCTTTTTCTCGGTTAGTAACTTCTAGTGGTGCAAGAGAGTAGGTGTCACATTGGAATCTGGCTGTTGGCCATTCTGTGGTTTGGTTTGCCACTGATCAGTTTAGTCGGTCGTAATTGCAGAGGGCACGGCTGCGAAATGTGTATCATTTTGTCGTCTTCAATCTCCATTTGTCTTTGACTGTTGGCTTTGTGATTAGTTAGTATGCTGTTGCATGTCTGTTGCTGTGAGATGCCCCCCCCACGCTCGACTGTCCTGTCGACTTGCAGTGTCATCAATCATTCCATGGGAAGTATAGGTCCCTCCGTTAACATCAAGTGCATTAAAAAGTCTTTTTTTCACTTCGAAATGCGTAATTTGAAGAACTTTTTGGATTCCTTTGAGTTTGAAATTTAAAGAGTGTACTTGGATAGATTCAAAGTGAAAGGGGTGGACTTGTGGGATTGAAACGGAGACATGGTACGCAAAACGTTTGGTGTTCCTGCTGCTGAGTGGCAGTAATGGCTTGCACCACTTTTCTGGTGGCAGTTTGCATGGAGCGCACCTGTATTACATGCATGTCTGGTATGTAGTCCAAACGAGACAAAGTGTCATTGCAGTGACTTTGCCGATCTGTAGTGTACCTTGGTGAGGAGGTGTTTCTTGCTTTGAACTACTCTTGGTGACAAGAGAAGACCGCTTTGCAGAGGGGTGTGGAAAAGGTGCGCAGCTTAAAAATTGTGATGTTGGTCAGTGTCTAGATCCCTTGGCCAGAAGAACAAAAAAGGCAGGTGGCAAGCAAAGAACACGTGTTAGTTTCAGGAAGTGGGTACTGTTTCTACCAAGATGTCAGTTGATTAATGCACAGGAAGATTAACACAGGTTGACACGTAGACATGACGGAGGCAAAACTATCTACAGACTTTTCCATTTCGGTTTAGGCATTCAGTTCTTCTGGTGTTCTAGATGTGGCCAGGGGTATGCAAAGAAATACTGTGATTCTGGAAAAAACCACTAGGACCCTTGTGAAAGGGTATAATGAAAGTAAAATAAAAAAGCAATATAAACAGTGAACCCCTGGCAGTTTGATACTGTGCAAAGTCTTATCTCGACGCCTCGCTCTTTTCCATTTGCGATGTGTTGTCAAAACATCAGTTCCCATTTCTCATGAAGAGTTTTTTACATTTGTAAAACAAATGTAAAACAAAGGCTCGATACGTTGAGGGTAACATTCAGATACTCGTCCAACTGAGGAGCTCTGAAAGCTAGCCCTGTTTTGCATGGCTGGCTGCACGTCTGGCACTGCATTTGTGTACTTGAACAGTGCATCATCCATATTGGCAGTCACTGACTGTTGTATTCGGCTATCTACTGCAGAGATTCTTTTCATTCTTCGAGCAGAAGCTTTATCAGAGATACATTCACTGGCAGTTCAGCATCTGGTCACTGCTGTGGCTCGGTGGTTATGGTGCTCGGCTACTGACCCGACAAATGCGGGTTAATCCCGGCCTCGGCGGTGGAATGTCGATGGAGGAGAAATTCTAGAGGCTCGTGTACCGTGCAATGTCAGTGCATGTTAAAGAACCCCAGGTGGTCGAAATTACCCATCGCCCTCCACTACGGCGTCCCTTATAACCTCAGTCGCTTTGGGGTGTTAAACCTTGTAAAACCGCAAACCAGTTCAAGCATCTGGTCATTTTGTGACTAACTGCATCATATATAGCAGCACAAAAATCGAATAGTTCAAGTGCACTGTTTGTTCCCCATGTAGTTTAGATCTGGTAGCATGGCCCGAGATAAATGGAAAAAAACCAAAGATTAATGTCTCAAATGAAAACATAAATTACATGTTTCACATTTACTAACCAGAATGTTTAAAAAATATATATAGAGAGATGAAGGACAAGAAAAGAAATGGCTGGGCATCATTTGCGCTTTGAAATGTGAAGCTTGCGCGAGCTATTTCAGGCCTGCACTCTAAAGTAGGAGATCGGCACTCACAGTGGCACTTTCCTGCTGGGACGGGCCATAGCACTATGCGTGTGCGCAATTAAATGCCGCTTCTCTTCTTTATTATATTTTTTTCTAGACTGAGTATGTGCACATGCTGAATGCGACAATGTGTGCCACCACCCGAGTGATCTGCGCCATCTTGGAGAACAACCAGACGGAGGAAGGAGTGATTGTGCCCGAGGTGTTGCGACCATTCATGCCGGCCAGTGAGTGAACCTGTCACCATGCCACCTAATCATCATCATCAGCCTCACTGCGCCCACTGCTGGGCAAAGGCCTCTCTCATGTCTCTCCAATTAACCCTGTCCTTCGCCACTTGTGGCCACCGTGTCCTCGTACCGTATACATACTGCCTCAGACATGGCTAAACAGGACTAGAGGCTCAAAGGGTTGTTTTCCTGAGGACAGCGTTGCATGTTTGCATGCATTTTCTGTGTGTAGCTGTGTCACATGCTGCTTACTGTAGTTGCATCTTTCAAAAGTGAATTGCTTTGTTGTGACATTCTGAGCTCTTCAAGGAATCTGTTTTGCATGCTAAATTGAGGCATATTTTGGAGCTGAATTTGACATCTGTCCCCTTTCCTGCTGGAGTCTTTGAAAGTGGTGCTAAAAGGAGTGTTGCCACTCATTAAACTAACGACATCTGAAGTAGAAACTTGACTTATGGGACAGTTTAGCCATTAAGGAGCGGAGATGCAAGATCTGTAATGCCAATATAGCAAGAGGCATCAGGTATTTTAGGTACTTGGCTGATTTTCTCTGTATAGTACAGGATGAGCTATATTCACTTCATGCTCTCCTATCCCTTGTGACTGTGTTCATCCCTTCCTTCATGGTGTGGTGCAGGTGTACATAACATAACAGCACCTTTTAATGTGCACTGACATTGTACAGCACATGGGTGCCTTTTGTGTTTCGCCTACATCAAAACGCAAGAGGCACTTGTGTGTTGTGTGATGTCAGTGCACGTCAAAGATCCTCAGATGGTCAAAATTATTCCGAGCCCTCCACTACACCGCCTCTTTCTCTCTTTTCTTCTTTCACTCTCACCATCTCTTTTCCTTCATGGTGCAGTAGAAGTGTCCATCAAAGAGCGAGACAGTTACTATGCCATTTTCGTTCCTAAAAAAGCACTAATTTTCTTCCTTTATTCATAACCTAACCTGATCTGATGTCAAAGGTTGCCAAGTTTGCATTAGTTTCCTTGGTATTATTAAATGCTCTGAGTTCTCCACTGTAAAACATTTCATCCTTACAGCTGTCGGCATTGGTGAGACAGACAAGTGTCTTATTTTTGTTCCTCCAGTGTTATCGCCTTGTAGAGTTAGGCTTATCTTTAGCTCATAATGCTGCAGCTGCGTGGAGCACTTTGTTTGCGGCAATCGTGTGAATACTTTCTAATGAATTGCTGTTTGCTTGCACCGTGCAGCATATCGTGAGCTGATCCCCTTTGTGAAGCCCGCTCCAATCGACGAAGCCGAGACGAAGAAGCAGAGGAAACACCGTGAAGGCATGGAGAAGAAGGGTGGCGATGACAACAAAGAGGAATAGAACCATGCTATGCTTACCTTGCAACTTGTGTTGTCAATCCTGCTTTCTTCTTCATTATTTTTGTGCCTTTTGTAACATATCTTCCAAACCACTAAACATCCAAGTTGTACTGCAGTGCAGTTGCAATCAAAAAAATTTGCAGGGTTTCAGCTAAGGTTGAACCGTGTTCGCGGTTTAGCTTGGTTGTCCACATTGCGAGGCAGAGCCTTCAGCATTTCGCTAGCGTCCACCGGACCGTTGAGGATCAGTCCCTTTATTCCGAATTGTCTGTGGCTTGAGTACAGCAATCGACGTATCTGCATACAGGGTATACAGGGGGAGAGCATGCGTTCCGCCGAGTCATTAAGCGGAGGCAATTTGAGAGGCATCACATGCGACATAGTGAACTGCTCATACCCTCCTGTGGCCTTGTTGTGCAGTGGAGGCAGTTTGTGTGTTTCGTTAGTTTGCCACCAGGTCGTGGAATGGCTAACTTGCTCAGCTGAAATGCTTCTTCAGGTGTTCCTGAGAAGTGGCCACAGTGTACACCCCTTCCAAGCTACACTGCGAATGTACTAACCGGCACGTCCGATATACTTTAGCAACTGCTCTGCCAGCAATTAAACAATTCTTTTCTGCTTGTTTCATTCGGTAATCAAAAAACCTTGACCAAGCTTTGAGGGAGATGAGAAATTAATGCAGAGAGCATAAGTAAATGAAACAATTTTTACAGTTCTTTCAAATCTACAAGGGCGACGCGATTCCTTGAGAAGTCTGCGGAAGCCAAACAGCTGCTGAAGGACATCTTCAGCTGGAGTCCAGCGAGCAGTTTACTGGATGGACTGCGGCCAGACAGCTTGAGGGTCTGAGTGATGCAAGAACAAAGCATGCTTGCATGACAAGTTTTGAGTGATGGGGCTTCTGTTGGAGCTTTTCTTTTTTTCTTTGCAGTAGAGTACGGAGCATACCCAGTCCAGTGCTAATTCAGTTTCAACTTGATCCAGTCCTTCCATTCCTCACGTGCTTCAGAGCTGACCTGAGCTAGTTTTAGTACTTCTGAAATGATATAGTATGGGCTTAAAAACGATCCTGGATGTATTGCGCCAAAATAAATGGGAACAAACAGCCATGTCATTGTTACTGGCTGTGTAGTTGACTATTTCTGTAGGATGGATCACAGCAGAGGCTCTCCGTACCCGCCTTCAAAGTTGCTCATATTCCAATCCGTGCTGTTCATAAATGTTTGGTTTCATTTCATTGCAGTTCATGAAAAGCTGGGTGTATTTCTGTAGGATGCATCACAGCAGAGGCTCTTCGTACTTACCTTCAGAGCTGCTCATATTCCAATCCGTGCTGTTCATAAATGTTTGGTTTCATTTCATTGCAGTTCATGAAAAACTGGGTGTGTCATGCTACAGTGCATAGCGCACTTCGCAACTTTCACGCTAAGCAAGGCTGTTTGCAGCAAAGATCATTTTTGCAACTGCAGGCATGATGGAAGCCAAACATCTTGACAGTGCACAAGTACTGTGCACTACAGTACACAAGGTCACTGGGAAGGTGTTTCAGGGATGGCACAGAGAAATGCTGCTGAGCTTATTGAACTGTTTTTATTTCCATTTTCAGTGCCTCTCCTAGGAGATGCAGGAATAAATGTAATAAAGAAAGCACAACGAACACCTACAACTCTTCAGTCACTCAACAACTAGACTTCACTATTTTCACTCGGAAAGACACCGGAAAAAAAGATCGCGGTTGATACACTATATTATAGACCAATGTATTCTAGAATGCACACTTCCGTGAGCACTCGCCACGTGACAAGATTGAGAAATACTGTGATGTAAAAAAACTTCAAAATGCAGACAAGACTGTTTTCGCTATTGCTCAGTCCCGTTGTTTACTAGAAAAACCAAGTTTCCTTTTCCCGGGGCGAAAAAAAAAAGTTAACGAGACAAGGTGGGGTCGGTCGAGTCACGCGACGTGGTGGTGCGTTTGTTGGGCCTAATAGCAAATTGTGGAGGCTGCACCGACTCTAGGCAAGGGGAATATAACGACGCCGAATCACGCCGAAAGGTCGAGCCCCAGTCCGAGCTTGTGGCCTCCCTGGTTGAAGTTCTTGCCGTCCAGCATGGTGGACAGGGTCAGGCTGATGCCCGGTCGCAGGCGATGCGTGAAGCCGAGCCCGATCTGGCCCGAGTTGTTCACCTTGGCGCGCACCGATGTCTCCTGGTCCAGGTCGTAGACGCAGCCCAGACCGAAGCGCGTCGCGTTGGTGCCGGCCGTCCACGCCAGTTGCACACCGGTCTGCAGGTTCGGGTTCACCCGCTGAAACACGGAGCCGGCGAACTCCTGGCCGTCGTTCACGTTGGTGTGGACAGCGAAGTCGCCCGCCTGGAAGCCGACGGCGAAGTTGGTCTTGCTCAGGCGATTCTTGGTCGTGTCGAAAGAGACCTGGCCGCCGGCGAGCCAGCCCTGGTAGTGAAGCACCGCGGCGCCGTGCACGATGGGGCCGGGAGGGCCGAGGTCGACGTCACCGTTTAGGTGCACGTTCTCGAGCTTGTAGGCCGTCCGCAGAGCGCCCGACTTCTTGCCCGTCTGGGGCGCGAAGTTTGCGTGGAAGGCCACCTTGACGCCCCGCGCCAGCTTCTCCTCGGAGCAGACCTCCGTGGAGAGCGTGTTGTCTGTGTTCCATTTCTCCTTCAGCGTGAGCCCGTACTCGGGGATCTTGTACTTGGTCTCGAGCGAGGCATTCACCTTGCCGGTGTCATTGAGGCTGGTGCCGCTCACGTTGAACTCGACGCCCGTCTGGGTGGTCGACTTGCAGTCGAGCTTCACGACGCCGAAGTGGTAGTTCTTGTTGAACAGGTCGCGCGCCTGCTTGCCCAAGTCGGCGTAGCACGGTGGGGCCATGGCTGTGAGCTACGGCGTGTGGCGTGAGAAAAGACCACTCCCGCGAGCCGAGATGGCGGCGCAAAAGCCAAAGATGGGGACGCTGCCAAGGAGAGAGCGAGGGGGAAAGAAAGAGCGTGTCGTTGCCGCGCAGACGCCGCTTAGTACGTGGCCCCGGGCTTGCTCAAGCTTGCTCGGGCCTGCCGGACATTGATGATTCAGCACAGCTAGTGGCAATGCACTCTAAAAACCAGTAAAAACTATGAAGCATTCTGACAAAAATAATGTTTAAGTTAGCACTATTACTTTAACAAATATATTTTATTGTATCTCGCTGCGAAAATGAAACTCGGAACTACGGTGCTCAGGACCACATTTCTGATTTCAGACCACGCTTAATTTACGGACAATAACTTGGCCTTCGATAACGGTCATTGCATTTTTAAGTGGTTCATTGGACTCGACAAAAATCCCATTATGTTCTGACAGCGAACAGGAGGTTCATTATCAGCACCATCATTTCGTCGGTAGTGCGTAGAATTTTAGTGGAGTCAAACCATAGCTCCTTTATGAAAAATGCAGTAGTGGCGCTTGTGTTCCATTTTTTCTTGCGAAGCTGAGTTGGCCGAGTGGCACACGTCCGTTGTAGCGCTACAGTGGCTGGAATAGTAGCGCTTTTTCTGCTTTTCCATTAAAGGGATCTCTCTCTCTCTCTTTGCAGCGCGAAGGAAACTACCCAGCAAACCAAAAACCTTAAAGAATTATTTCAGGGCACAGTCTGCCTACTGCACGCATCTGTGTGATCCATCTGGTTCGCGATAATCAGGGTACATGATCACCACTTGTTCATGACGCCATGCAACCAAAAAATGTAGCGTCTCTTTTAACGTTAACCGTTCTCCTGACATTGGAACGTTCCTTCTAGCGTGTTTCCAGCTTCTGCCTTAGTTATTATTCCCCTAGCCGCCTAGCTACCTACAACTGCAAGAAGTAATTACGAAGAGAACGATGCCGCGCACTCGATCGGGTCGTTCTTCTAGCAGAGCGATGGTAGAAGATGAGCTCCTCCTCTTTCAAAATTAAAATTGCTCATTTGATCACAAGCCGGACTCGGAGGGCTCGTCCTATGTATAGTACAAACTCCCCAGCCGCTTGGCAACTGAGGACCGCAATCAGTAGTGTTATTTAAATAAAATAAACATACCATAACGTTCGGCCAAAATTAGTCAACTTGCGACATGAGCGCCATCTTCTCTGGCTGTGTTCTTCTAACATTTGGGGCGCGTGGAGTGAATATACTTGGTTGTTATTTGGGGCACACCGGCATGCCCTAGAAAGTGGGGGCGTTGGGCTGGATTTCGCCCTGCTTCCTACATTTTCGCGTTACTAGCCTTCAAACTTTGTCATGTGTTTAATGTGACAGAGGAGTAAGCAGCAGCCGCAGGAGCTGTCCGAGAGCATGGCAACAGCCTCTGGGTTCTCGGCGGATCGCTGACAGACGCGCCGGACACCGCAAGGGAGGTAGAAATCGCGAGCAGACGCTCGTCCCGCACTCGGCACCATGGACGTGAACGCGCTCGAAGCTGAGGCCAAGGCGACGGCCATCAAGCACATCACCACGATGCTGCAGATGCCCGAGCAACTGGAGAAGGTGCAGCAGTACAAGAAGCGCGTGAGCCGCAAGAAGGCGTCCGTCGAGGCCATGCTCAAGACGGCCCTCCAGTCCCAGCTGGACGGCTTCCGGACTGCGCTCACGCTCCAGAAGTCCATCCCCAACGACCTCCTGGAGGTCCGGCACAACCTCAACGAGGACATCCAGGACATCTTCAAGGCGCTACCTGCGCTCACCGAGCGCTTGCAGGTGTGGCCGCAGGCTCTGCGTGCTTACGCGCAGCGCTTATATATCAATCCCAAGCATTCTATTTCCGTCCTTCCAAACACTATCGGAGACTGGAAATCGGCCGGATGTCGAAAAAAAAACGTTGAAGGTTTCGACACAATGACACCGCAATGAAACTTCGAACGTAGTTTGCGTACGTGTGACGCGCTGCAGCTGATCAATAGCAGTGTGTGAAGGAGGTGTGTGAAAGGGACGTGGGGTGGGTCTGGGTTAAGACAACGCAGGAAGGCACATGTCAGTACTGCTATCTTCGTCCTGGGAAAGGGCACTGTTCTGGGATTCCTTTTAATTACATGCGGGGATGCGGTGGCCGCAACTGGCAAAGGACAGGATTAATTGGAGAGACATGGGAGAGGCCTTTGCCCTGCAGTGGGTGTAGTCAGGCTGCTGTTGATGATGATGAAACATTTCCGAAAGCAGTTATGCTGTTCTGGCATTATTTTGCGTTAATTTCAGAATAGTGCCAATTTATTAGCTTGTTGCTAAGGGCATGTGCAGCCACAGATTGTTTTACAGCAGGATAGTGTCACAGATGCTGTCTGGTAGTGTGCTTTGAAATGTGACATCGCCTATACTCTTCTCGGAGGTAGAGTTCTGGCAACTGTAGGCTGGGCTGTCAACTGCATACATACTCTCCAGCAGTTCGTTTAAAGTTCTCCTTGATTTCGTTTGCTACTGCACTCCTCAAAGCCTGTGGCAATTCACTTGTGTTTCAGGCCTTACATAAGGGGGAAGTAATAAGGGAGTAATTACTCATTGGCATCCACCCGAGCGCAGCCATACGGCTACAAAGGAAAGCTATACAGCTTTCTCAGAAACTTCGTAGTTAAAGAAAAATTCGTCCTGGTCCGGGGTTCGAACCCAGGACCACCGCTACACCGGAGCAGTCGCTCTACCAATTGAGCTAACCGGGACGGCAAGCTTATGGTAGGGCGAGAGCGAATTGATCAATAACTCGAAGTGGGTCAATTGATCAATTCGCTCTCGTCCCGCTTGCCGTCCCGGTTAGCTCAATTGGTAGAGCGACTGCTCCAGTGTAGCGGTGGTCCCGGGTTCAAACTCCTGACCAGGACGAATTTTTCTTTAACTACGAAGTTTCTGAGAAAGCTGTATAGCTTTCCTTTGTAGCCGCATGGCTGCGCTCGGGTGGATGCCAATGAGTAATTACTCCCTTATTACAAATCTACTCCACCTTGGGGGATTCCCCTAAAAAACATTTGATAAGGAGGAAGTATTGTTGCCTTCGGCCCAAAACAACTGCTTTTCTGGGTAATAGCAGTTTTCTTTTTTTTATTGAAGGATATTTATTTGCATACTTGCATACACATTGATCAGTGCTGTGAAAAAGAAGCAGCTCTTGCAGTCCTTCCTCTATAGAGAGGAATCGTGGTGCCCCTATTGCGGGTGTCCGTCCTTGCTTAAATTGCTGGCAAGCTGACAATTCTGCTGCAGAGTCACTGTTCTGCATTTAGCCGGAACATTGATACAGAGCCAGTTGCTGCTCTGCACCCATGTTGAGAAAGCACGCATTGCACAGTATTCAAAAATGGAAACCCCAAATGGTTGCAACTCTTCCAACAACGTGGTTTGCGAATGGCAACCCAGAACAAGATTTGCCTGCAGAGACAGATGTCAGCAACACAAGCTGCTGTAGTGTGCAGTGTGTGCCCAGGCAGTATTTGGGCAATACTGAAGGAGTAGGATATGGCCTGTGGCAGTACGTGACAAAGCATGTTGGGAAGATGGTTAAGAAGTTCTTGTTACTAGCTAAATACTCCAAGCTAAATACTCCAGAACAGCAAACAACAGACAGATGTTAATATGGTGAACAAGCAGCATCAAACTGAAGAGGAAGATAGTGTACATTTCTCGGGAATTCTTTTCCTCCGCTTTAGTACTACTACTCTAACAAAAATAGTACCTTTCCATCTTTAAGCCTCTGCTCATCGCTTCTTTCTTTTCAGCATAGTGTGATTTTAGGTAAAGCGTTGAGCCTTTTGGAGAGTGAAATTTTCTCACAGACATAATTAAATCCTTACCTCTGTTAGTTTTACCTTTCCACCAAATTCAGAAATTTTCTTCGTTGATAAGTGAAAGCAAAAAGCGGAGCTACTTTTCATGCTATTCGTAGCGCTACGCTTCTTAACGCATTAACCAGTGAAACCTGTTATAGTTTTAGTTTATCCATTTAGTCCTGTATATGGCCATGGAAGTCTCGTCATCAGCCGTAAGAGAAAGCCTAGCTGTGCTCATGTAAATCAGTGAAAGCAGATCTAGGCCTCCTCCCTAAATGTAGAGAGGGGGATTTTCCTTTCTCCACTTTGCTGCTTGCCAGCTGTGGCAGGTGGGAATTGAATTTAATTATCTTAGATTGAATTACATTATTTTGAATTAATTCACTAAGTAATTAAGGTCTTATGTCTGATGCTGTTGATTCCACAGTAGAATGAAGGGCTATATGGATAAACGAAAGCTATAAGAGCTCTCACTATAAAAAATTGTATAGCTCACTGGGGGCACTTATAACCTAGTATAATGCATGCAAATGGCAAGCTTCCTTGCGATTTTGAAACAGAAGTTTTTTTATCAAAAACACAACCTTTTCTTTTTAAATGCATGGCCCGTCCTGGAGAAGTTGAGAGAGGTAGTGAAGAAGACAACTAAGATTTACTTATGTGGCCCAAGTCTAGGTCTGCATTCATCTGGGTCTCATTATTAGATTGGACACGGATTACCTCAAGGATTATTGAAGTGCATCTTTAAATATTTATTGAGCAAATGGTTTAGGAGAGTACTTTTTATGATAGTGTCCCCTTCAGTGACTCCAAGGTGGGAATCTTTTACATTTCAAAGCTTATACTTCACCATGTTGTTACTAAAAGTCACAGTGAAATTTTCGAAACGATGCCGCTGTGGCTCAGTGGTTATGGTGCTCGGCTGCTGGCCCGAAAGACGTGGGTTTTATCCGGCTGCCGCGGTCGAATATCGATGGAGGCGAAATTCTAGAGGCTCGTGTACTGTGCGATGTCAGTGCACATTAGAGAACCTCGCGTGGTCGAAATTTCCGGAGCCCTTCACTACGGCGTCCCTCATAGCCTGAGTCGCTTTGTGACGTTAAACCCCAATAAACAAACTTAACCATTTTGGCTATGTTATTTGAATGCCGCAGGAAGTGAAAGAAGAGAGCATCCGCCACTCACAGTATGGCGCGGCCATCGAGAACCTCAAGCACATCTTCAACGTCCCGGGCAGCGTGCAGAAGACGCAGGAGCTGATCGCCAACGACAAGCTGCTGCTGGCGCACCAGGCTCTGTCAGACCTGGAGAACTCTCGGGACGACCTGCTCTTTGAGCTGCACAAGCTCCCCAGCCAGAGCGTGACGGATCGCAACATGCTGAAGCAGTACTTTGCGGACGTGGAGAAGCTGTCGGAAGACCTGGGCAAGCAGATCTGGCTGGTGTTGAAGAGGACACTCAACTCGGTGCGCAAGGAACCGCAGGTCAGCAGCATGGAGGGTGAAGGGTGCAATTTTTTAGAACGCAGCTCTTGGCACTCGTTCCTGCATTTCACATCAGTGTAACCGGGTGTCTAAGTAACAGGAAAGATCCTGGAGGGTAGCTAGCAGCATAACACACCACCTGCCAGTGATGGCAGGTGCCATGTGAAAAGCTGCGCTCAAACCTCCTATTACTGACTATCGCAGTCCTCTGTCAATTTTTGTGACACACATTCTATGGCAGTTGGAATTAGCTTGGTTTCATTATTTTTAAGTGCAGGCTTGCCCTCAACAGTAAAGTGAATGCAGTGGATTGGCAGCATCCAACTTGGTACCAAGCCAGGCATCTTGCCACCTGGGTTGTGCCACTAATAGTACTCCTCTGTGTGTTGTATGTGTGCCGCTTTTTTTTACAGGGTGAAGAGCTTCCCGTTTTTGAGCCCCACTCTGTTTTGCTTGAAGGAAAATTTTTGAGAAACATATTGCGATTTGTTTCTATATTCTGCAAAACAGAACGATCGGAGTACTTGATGCAGTGACTTTGATAATTCTGGTTTGCTTAATGATCACTTGCAACCCAACCAGAAGCGGCAGAGAGCCAAATGGGGAGAGATAAGGTTCGGAAGTTCCCTGAGGTTAGGGGAGATTAGGAAAGGGTGGTCAGTGGCTGACGCTGGAGGGGGTTGATATTGGAGATCAGTGATAGAGGCCTTTTTCCCACAGTGGGCATAGCCTGGTTGCTGATAATTATTATTCTGCTGCTGATGATGGTGATACAGTCACCAGCGTGCGATTGAGCCGCTGGGGAGTTCGTCTGCCCGTATATTGCTGCTTAGTGTCTTTGCCCTAAGCTGAGATAGACTTCCGTGCCATTGGCCACGCATGTTGCAGGTGGTGGTGACAGCGTTGCGCATCATCGAACGCGAGGAGCGGCGTGACCAGGCAGCGCTGGAGCGTCAGAAGTCCTCCGGCGGTTTCCTGCCACCGGGCAGGCCCAAGCAGTGGAGGAAGCGGTGCTTTGAGGTGTGTGTGTCTGTCACAGATGCCCTCGTGCTGAATGTCCTGACTCCATGCATTACTTGCTTTCCGCGACAGGGCAAGAAAAGAAGGGAAAAAAGGGAGAACATATAAGGGATCTAACAAACTTCAATTTTTACTGCTGTTTCTTCTTTTCACCTGTGGTCTTGTTCTGCTTGCTTTCACTTAGGTGCCCCTAGGCGGAGCCACTTGCCCGTGCAGGATCAACTAAATACCGTATTTTCCGGTGTATAAGACGCACCTGCCATATATGCAGGCTGTTATTGAAAAAGCTGGCATATAAGACGCATCCGTATATAAGACGCACCCCAATTTACCCAGTTAGGCTAGTTAGACTTAATTAAACATGCTTGTGTGACCATCATGAAATGCACCGTACCTGTGAGTTCTTAAGCAACGCTAAGTGATCAATAAGGCAACACTCGTGCCATACCCGCCCACGTTTTAGCAAAAAAAAACGAAAGAACTCTCCTTATGTCCATAACAACATTTTATTTTCACTTAAAGCCTTCGAAGTCTTCATCTTCGGATGCGCTATCAAAAAGTTTGCCCCTTTCTGGAGGCAATGCAGCTGAAACATTCTCTTGGCACAATGCACGTACTACGTACACAGAGCAAACAAAGTTGCAAAGGGAGACTAAAAAAAATGCCGGCTTGTCTTGACAATGGCGAAAAGCGCGATCGTCGCCATCTTTTTGGCATTTCACATTACTTTTGCTTGAGGCCTCCGAAACGGTCGCGTGTTCACCTAAAAGTTCACCTAAAAAAGTTGCACATGGCAGTCCCCGTATTATAGGCGTGTTACAACCGCGTTATTGGTAGCGATATTTTTTCGGTGAAAAAAGCTTCAACATGAACCTGAGTAATTTCTAAACTCACAAAAAAAAGCCGAAAAATTCGCATATAAGACGCACCTTTGTATAGGACGCACCAGCAAGATTTTGGAAAAAAAGCCGCGTCTTATACACCAGAAAATACGGTAATTTGCACATAACTAAGGTTTCCCAGGGGACTTTGGTCGGGTTAGAGATGGGTTGGAGCTTAGGAATGACATGGAACTGCCATACCATGTAGTAGGTGGTGGGTAGGTGTCTGTAGTGTGGGCACTGTGAGGGTGCGACGGGGGATGTGCGACAACAGCCTAGCACTCAGGTTTGTGTCATCCACTCGAGGCACAAGTGGCTTGCCCAAAAAATAAAAGTGTAACAAAACCGGGCTGTAGAGCTGTGGTTAACAAAAACGAGATCTGCAGGCGTGCGTTTTGTCACAGCTCAGTGTTAATTAAAAATTTTCCATCTTTTTTTGCATTTTGGGAAAATTCCAGATTTTGATTTGCTTTTTAAGGCATCAAGGAAACATTCGCCTGGGTCACATACTGTGGTTGGGCCCACTAAGTATAAGACTTTAGCATAGTTTTGGTGGAAGGAATTGTGCTTCATGTTCCATATACACCCGCCGTCAAAAGTCTACAGAAGGAGATAGAGTGGAAGAAATTCAATTTATTTGCATTCAAGTCACATTGCGCAGTCAGAATTGTCTGCATACATACATTCCAGGGTGCATTGAAAGCTAGTGATGAAAGTAAATTTTTTCACTAAGCTTTTGACATTGCGCATACAGGTATGTAATGTCACTGTGTGGGCGTTTAACATAAAATAAGGCAAAATTTTGCTCGAGCGGATGACTTTGGTAAAGATAAGTAGCTGTGTTTTTGTTGTACTAAATCTGGAGTGCACTTACACTTTTGGATGGCGAGGGCAAAGGGCATCTAAACCAAAATTTTTAAAAAGATGCTGCACATTGCAATTGAACCTCTTAGCTAACTAGGACGGGACTTTTTGTTGCACAGCTATACGAGAGACTTCTTTTGACTTATGTGTGTTTTACCCTGGCTGCACGGTCACCAATGGTGAGGTCTGAAAATTTTTTAGAGAAGTGAGGGTGGGGAATTGAACATCAAAGGAATGGACTAGATGAGGAGGAAACTATACCTGTTACAGGATGGCTAGTCACTCTCACTTTGTCCTTGAAGATGACCAGCTGGCAACAGAAATTCAGCCGCGCGAATTGGTCTACCTCCAAATGATTGCATGCACTTGCAAATGCTTCCTGTTGAAGCAGTCCATCGAATGCACTCATATTCACCGTGCAGGTGCTCGAAAGTGCAGTTGAGGATCGCATTGAAGGCAACCAGTTTGAAGACCGGCACGAAAACAAGATGTGGCTGGTGCGTCACCTGGAAGTCACTCGGCAGATTGTCCTGGACGACCTGAGGACCGTCAAGACTGTCTGTGTGCCCTGCTTCCCACCAGAATACGACATCTTCAACAGGTCCGTGCCGCCCTTTCCACCCTCTGTGAGATGCTAAATGAGTAGCTTTGAAAGGGCCCTTATTTCTACAGCGGGGCTTGCCCCGTTTACAGAGGCGAGTAACGTGTAACCTATTTGTGCTTCTGGTGCAGGGAACCTCTGAAAAAAACAAAATGTAAAGATCCCCAAGTGGTCAAAATTATTTACAGCACCTCTTTCTCTCTCTCTCTTTTTTTTTCACTCCCACCTTCCTCCCTTCCCTTACAGTGTGGTTCAGGTGTCCACTGAGGTATGCAAGACAAATATTGGGCCATTTCCTTTGCTCAAGAACCAGTTTACCAAACCAATTTATTTTTGTATCCATCGATGAGGAAATGCTGGTCTGTCTTCTCATTGAGAGTAGACTACAGCTTGAAGTACATTTGTCCTGGGCTGTGCAAAGAAATTTTCCTGAATGGTGCATGGATTGTTTTGCATCTTTCTGGTGCTAATGCCTAGACAGTGTATGTACTGTCAGCTTCAAGTGAAATGAGATCAAGACAACTGAAACTGGGATGGCAAAAGGAGAAGTTTTCAGTTGAGGGAGACTGAATACCACTACAGATCCCCGAAAGATGTGTAATTTGAGTATCGGTATAGCCACGGGAACAGTGTGACGTCACATTCACTGGAAGTTGTCACGGCATAGTGTCCTCGGCTTTCACCTCTCAGCACTTCAGTTGCCAAAGTGTCCTCGCAATTTTGTTGTGGTTCAAGATGTGGTCGTCAACTGCTCTTCGTGTTTTGTTTGTCCCTGGGCAGGTATGTGCGCATGTACCACAGTTGCCTGTCGCGGCACCTGCAGAGCATCATCGCCAATGAGCTGGAGGGCAACGAGTACATCACGGTGCTGGGCTGGCTGACGGTGTACATGGGCGAGGAGCTCATGGGCCACCCCGACCTGGGCCTGGACGCAGCGTCCCTGGAGCCCCTCCTGGGCCGCAGCGACGTGCAGCAGCTCATCGACAAGTACCTCAGCACGCTGGTGGCCAACTACCAGGACTGGCTCCGCAATGCGCTCCAGTCGGACCGAAAGGACTGGCACCGCGAATGCGAGCCGGACGTCGACAGCCGTGGCTGCTACCACACGTCGGCACCCATGATCGTCTTCCAAATGGTCGACCAGCACCTGCAGGTGGGCTGGCCTCGGAATGTACAGCCTTTGTCAAAAGTTTGGAGCCCAGGGAGTTTGCTTCTGAAGCACACGGTCTGGTTCGTAATGCATCTCCAGTGCTCCAAATTTGCTGAAGGTAAGAAGATTTCTGGTCGTGCCTCCTCCAATGGGTAGGACTACCACGAATGTTACAGGAGTCCCACAGCGACGCTTAGAAGCAAACTACCTGGACTCTAAACTTTTGACAAAGACTGTACCACCATGTTTGCATGGGAACATGCTGTTGCCTTTGTTGTTCGCCAACATCGTTTGTGCCACACCCCTTTGCATTATGTTCACCCCTCGCATTCATTGCACTACACGTGAATTTTTTCAACTGAATCCTGTGTGAGCCCTTTCCTTTGTGGGCCTTTGCATTTGTGTCTCTGGGTGCCATGCTGCACAGGGTTTGCACGATGTCTTCAGAGCGCCACTGTGGAATTCGCCTTGCTCTCGCCGTGCTTGCCCTTGGAAGTAATTTTTAAATGTCGAATTTTGTGGCATTTATACGCCATAGCCGGACTGAATGCAGCGGCGCGTGCGATTGATTTATGTTGATAGTCATTGAATCATTCACTGCTACACAGGCTTGTGATGTTGCATGCATGTGCTTTTTCTTTTTGCATTTTGTACTCTCAGAGTGAGATGGCATCAGTCATAGATGGGCTCTAAATGACTTGAGGTACAAAATTCTGCGGCATCAATTTGTTACTGAGCTCACTGTCCGTTTTGCTGGGCGGTGAAGTAGGATTTGGTCTGTGAGGACAAACATGGGGTTTAGAACATCATCATCTTCTATGGCTTAGCGCATTTATTGCTTAGGTCTTTAGCTATTGCAGTTCTGCGGTGCAGGCCTGCTCAAGTAGGAAGTTTGGACAGCGCATGTGCCCAACTGCCTGCCCTCCTTCGGTGTTTGCCCCTGCTTCTTATGCCTCACCTTCACATGGCAACATGCTATGCTGCTTGTGCTTATCTGCTGTGAGCCAGCCAGCCAGCCACATGAGATGAGTGACTACTGCTACCTGCATTCAGCTACACTCAAGAATATTGTAGGCAGCCGTAATTTTTTGTGCCAAGTCCATAACACTTTTGACTGCAGTTCTAGCATGAACTAGCACCACTCTCCGGGGTTCAGTAGTCAAGCTAGACACTAGACTTCAGTGCGGTCTTGTATGTGACTGCAGCTGAAACTGTAGCTGGTTCTGCGCGTGCAGTTTTCAGACCAGGCACTGACTACTGTTCAATGTTCAACCCCAGGTTGCCAAAACGGTGGGACCCGACCTAGTGCGCAAGGTGCTGTCGATCAGCTTGGAGCAGACGACCAAGTTTGTGGCCTCGTACATGGAGGCGGTGACCGAGTTCCGGGACCGGCACTTTGAGGACCGCAGCTTGCGCAAGTACTTCACCCACTACGTCATAGCCGTGGCCAACAACTGCCTCCAGTTCAAGCAGCTCTTCGAGAAGTCATACACGGACTGCTGCACCGGACAAGGGGCCCTAGCGAAAGGGGACAACGAGATATCTCAGGTAGTGATCACGAGCATGCGCTAGCTTTGTGCACAGTGTGCGATGCGGTGCAGTGTGCACGGGCTGACTGATTTTAGTGACGCCATGGTTAACCCGATTAAGCTGTGGTTAATGCCCTTTCATCCACCACCCCCTGCAATGTCACGCTAGCAGCTCCAAGGGGATTAAATATGGGGTCATGAGCAGACGCAATTGGCTGGAGGGCTTCCTTTGAGGAGCTTCTGCCCCTTCGTTTTCGAGTTGAATCTGATGCCAAGAAGCAAGCATTGGAGTAAGGTTACGGCCAGAATAATGCAGCGTATACTTTGGCATTCTAAATCCTCTTTCGCCTTGCAAGGGAGATGGGGTGGTTTGCTGCGCTAATGCACAACCGCACAGGTGGCACTTACACGAGTAAATATTCCCCCTTTTTTTTTTTTTTGCTAGGCAGTGCATAATTCTGGCCATGACTGTAATATCAGCAAGGAATAAAACGCGAACAATACAGTTGAGCTACAAAATACGAAGCTCTTAGCCAGGGGAAGCTTAATACTAGCAGAGGGCAATTTCTCTTCAAAAGTGCGAGGGCTCTTCTTCAGAAGTGGTAATCAACCTCGCTTGTATTTCCTCTTTAGGAGCTAATATATTGGTAGTAAGGTGGAAAGTTGGGCGAGTTGAATCTTATTCATGATGAAGTTAGCGCCAAAAACGAGGACTAAAGTAGGAGAGAAGAGGAGAGAGGCGCTCGTGTTGTGTCTTCTCTCCTACTTTAGTCCTCGTTTTTGGCGCTAACTTCATTATGGATAATATATTGGTGTTTTTGTGTCCCCACCTCAATTTGCTCGTTTGCGTTTCATTCATTGCTGATAGTAGTACATCTGTATGTCTTGCGTCGTCTTTGTCATGAAGAAATGGTATCAGAAGAAGGAATATAAACACGCTGTGCTTTGACGACCGAGCTTGCTTGCTGAAGGTTGCTCGGTGTTTACAGGTCTACCACCGGCTGCAGCAGAGCCTGGAGCGACTGCAGGAGCGCGCGCTGGACGCGCTGCGTGACGAGCTCTTCCTGGACGTCAACAAGGAGCTGGCAGACGTAATGACGCGCAACTGGCTGACGTCAGAGGCTAGCGTCATCGATACGGTGACTCTCACAGTGGAGGACTACTTGCGTGACTATGCTCGCCTGCTGCCGCGGAACCTCGAGCTACTGGTCGGCAAGGTGCAGTGGGCCCTGGCTCGGTCATACGTGCACGCCATCCTTCAGCGGAAGATCGCTTTCAAGGTATGAAAGGGGATGTGTTGTGTTTTCCATGTCATGTGGTCATGCTAATAGAGCCGGCAAATAGCAGAACTCTAGTGGCCATCATTGCCAGCTGCTATATGTGCTTAAGTTAAGAACAACTTAGCGAGCTATGGAAAGGAAAATGGCAGGTGTAACATTAAGAGATCGGAAGAGGGCGGAGTGGGTGAGGGAACAAACGCGGGTTAATGACATCTTAGTTGAAATCAAGAGGAAGAAGTGGGCTTGGGCAGGGCATGTAATGCGAAGGCAAGACAACCGCTGGTCCTTAAGGGTAACGGAGTGGATTCCAAGAGAAAGCAAACGTAGTAGGGGACGGCAGAAAGTTAGGTGGGCGGATGCGATTAAGAAGTTTGCGGGGATACATTGGCGGCAACTCACAAAGGACAGGGTTAATTAGAGAGACATGGGAGAGGCCTTTGCCCTGCAGTGGGTGTAGTCAGGCTGATGATGATGATGATGATACGTGCTGCTACCACGTTGGCTGAGTAGTTGCAATGCTCGGCTGCTGACCCGAATGACGCGAGTTCGATCCCATTTGATTTCATTTTTGATTGCATGATACTGAGAATCACTGGCGTAAATAATAATGCATGTAATAATACATGTAATGTGTTTTCCTCCAGAACAGCTTCGAATAATGGTCAGAGAAGCCAACAGCAACATTTTAGACATGTTTTGATCTAGTCACAATATAATTCTGCTTTAAAGTTGGTTGCTTCGTGGGCAAGCGCACCTCTAGGAACGATGCACAGCCACTCCAAACTGCTCCAAATTGCCTGTCATGATGTTTCAAAGTGCTCCAAAGTCATGCTCCAAAAATTACTCCGAATCACAGTTTGGCAATAGCAGCACTGGCGTTATTCGGAGGTATGCGAGTGTATGAGCTTTCATTTTGTTGCAGGGTTACGAGGAGCGCAAGGTTGCGGCTGAGAAGATTAATCGGGAGGGTCAGAAACTTTCCGACCTTTTCAAGAAGGCCATGCCACAAACTGGAGGTAGGTGGGGACGCATTTTCCACAACATCCTTGCGCTTACTTTTTTTATGCCACTTCTTTTCACCCAGTTCTGTTCCCTGGATGAAATCTATGCCAACAGCCCAATCTGCATGATAACAGTGGCAAGGGAACACTTAAGCTGATCATGGACAGCCTTTTAGATAACAGAATCGAATTAGAATAGTCATCAAACCATAGCATAAATGTTGATGCAACAATACCTATAGCACAAAAAGACAAAGATCAATGGAGGGAACACACAAAGTGCCGGCTCTTTTCTTGGTGCAAAGCCTAATGGCTCTGTAGTTTCCATTGGAATGAGCAGTCCTACAGTTCAGCTCATATACTGGCCTTAGCTGTGGCCATAAGCGAGAAGGATAAGTTTACCAAGGCCCTTGAAGTGGTAAGGTGCAAAGTGGTGGTGAAAGGCAGAAGAACCAATGGGCCAGCCGTACTCATACATGACTCGCTGCGGTGGCTGATGCTCGGGTACTGTAGGACGCGGCTTCAACCCCACTGTGGCACCAGTGTTTCGACGGAGGCAAAATGCAAAAGGCGCCCATGTGCTGTACGATGTCAGTGCAGGTTAAAGAATCTGAGGCATTCTAAATTAACCTAGAGCTGTCCACTACAGCATCCCTCAGATCCTGTGTGTCACTTTGGGACGTTAACCCCACAATCCACAATTAACAATTTGCATGTTGTTCACCCTTCTTGCAAGTGTGAACTGTGGCAGTGCAATTTATCCGAGTAGGTTAAACTTGGAGTGACTGCACCTCCACCAAGGTGATACGGGGTAGTTCCGCTTGGGATTGCAGAGAGCGGACACGGAAGACAGGGGTTCCAAACAACAGGCATTTACTGCAGGCACCAGCCGACACTGCTCGACCGTCGTCTTCTCCAAAAACCCACGAGCTTCTTCTTCTTCCTTCCTTATGCGCATATCAGTGCATGCACCGCCTAATGTAACAATATTAATTTCAACTGTACTTGCACATCCGCAAAAAGTTGGTCCCCGGTTCTTTCTTGCTCGGGAGCAGGTTCCCGCAGGACTGGCAGCGTGGGCTCGGCATCGCCGGGCTCTTCGCCGCTGGACACCCTCCCGTTGCTCGCAGAGGTGATCAAGATGAAGGACACCAGCCTGCTCAGCCTGGAGGTGTCGGGGCTCATCAAGCGCTACCCCGACATCTCGGGCGAGCACCTGCAGTCGCTGCTCATGCTCCGTGGCGACATGTCGCGCAACGAGGCACGCACCCTGGTGGCTGAGATGCGCTCGGATGACCAGCCCCATGGGGTGGGCGTGCCCAAGAGCGTCTTCTCAGAGATCGTGCTGACATAGTCACTAGAGACTGTGTGGACTCCTCTGGTGTGTGCTTGGTCAGCGGAAGAGCGACAGAGAGCATTCGTACACGGGCAGTAGTATGAAGTATGATGGACATGAATTCACTGCACTTCATCAGGACCTGCAAGTTGAACTTGCGTTTGGAAGAGTAATGCGTCTTTTATAGGGTTGTGTCTAGTTAACATTTGCTGTTTAAATAATCTCACGCGAGCTTGCTCACCTGACTGCTCACGCTGTTTGTCGTTTGCTGACTTATGTTCTCCTGTTTCCGAAATGCTATGGAATGGCTAGGTTGCAGTTTAAATGCAGTGCTTATCTCCGAATACAGTGGGTTTCATTTTGTGCTGTTAAGGCATCTCAAGGTGTGGCAACACAGTGCTGTGAACAGTGCGGATCAGTCTTAGTTCTACAACCAAGCCAAATATTGGTCATATCAATATGCCCCTGTCACGTTGTTCGTTTCACTGATGCCAATTTGACAGTCGTGTGTGGATGTCTATGCCGAGTCTGCCCCAAGCATAACTTAGGGCTGAATGGTTGCTGAATTGCTATCTGTGAAAAGCAGCTCGTCAGCTAAAGCTGGATGAAGCTTCATCTGCTTTGTGCCGAGAACTTTATCTCTGTATACTTTATTTATCTTTGTATATTTTTTGTCAGGAATGAACTGGAATTGCATAGTGTGTTGTGACAGGCGTTCAGAAATTTTTTTTGTGGACGTTAGCTTTTGCTGTGCCATGATCACAGCCTGTATGTGTAGAACCATAAATGTTTTGCATTGCATTGATTGCATTAGTTTCAGGCTCCCATGAAATTTGATAGAGGTTGATAGGTTGTGACACATTACAAGTATTGCTTAATTATTTTTGTTGCTCTTCCCCAGGGATTTTTGTAGCAGTGTTACTTTCCTCTAGGAATTGACTGACGCAATGGACATTAAAACAATCTTCAGGCCCACTTCGAAGCACTGAAGGCAATTACTGATGCACTGTGCATGGTGTGCACTATGAACCTCTATGACTAAAAAGAAATAACAGTGCACAAAAGAAGACAAAATGAACAAGAAGACACGGACAAGCACTTGTCAGAGACTTCTCGTCCGTCCAGTTTTCTTTTGTGCACTATTAAGTATAGACACCTAACTTATGGGTGCATGTCTTCTTCTTTGCAATGATGCGTAAGGCATTATTATACGACAATTACCACGAGGTATTCTCCTACAACCGCTAAATAATTTATATAATTGATTTTTTTTCGCATACCGTTTTGGTTTCAGCAGCCGAACTAAACTATGACTATGATGTCAAGGTGTGCTCATAGGTCACGTGAGACATGCAGCTTCATATAATCATGCATATAATTGCAGCTTCGTTGTTCTAATTCACTACAATGCCAAAGCCAGCCTGTCTCAAGAGCCGGAATGACAATGAATGTAGAAGCAGCGATTGCAGTTTTTTCATTCTTCGCGTTACCTATAAGCACATGTTGACGTCAGTCATCGTTTGGCTGTTGAAACAGTATTATAAACAGCATTATAAAAAATCTGATTATAAATTTAGCAGTCGCAGGTGAATGCCATGTGGCGATTCATGCATAGTAGTGTCTTCCGCATCATTGTAAAGAAAACATGGCACCAAAATTAGGCGTCTACGCATGAACCACCATCACGCCGATATTCTCTTCTAAAGTGCACTTCTATGGCTGTTTCTCATATCTGCTGTTGCTCATTTCCTTCTGTACTCTGCAACTCTAGTCAAGCACTATATGCTAGAAATACTTTCTTGTCTGAGCTCTAAACTTGCAGAGAGGATTTTGTCTGGTACATGTAATGATGCATATGACACTGTATGTGCTACATGCTTTCACAGCAATTTACTGGAATGAAAAAAAATGCGTGAAGACAATGCCAAGCATGGGCCTCTGCAAAATAATGGTAAACATTACCACCCAGTTGCCTGCATTTGGTTCTTTGTGACGCTGGATAATTGGTCGCATCACAAATTGCGGATTGTCACTTGACATCGTCATTCCCTTGCCTGACATGCAGTGAAAACCCTTTACAGTGTTCTGCAACTTTATCGTAGCCATCTTGGGAAATTTTCCCGCCTCCACCGGTGGGAAAATTTTCCAAGATGGCTACGATGAAGTTGCAGAACACTAATTCATAATGTATGCTGCTTATTTGTGATGTGAAACAGCAGCCCGCTAAAGTAGGCAGCGTATGCAAAAAAATGAAAAACGCAGCTTTCGGTCAAGAGAGAGGGGTGAGGAACGAACGAGTATTGGCCCTCTTTAATGATGCCTACCAAAACGCGTGCACATCGACTTCGACCACACGAAACGCAGTAACAACATGACCACAGTGTGACCGACACGCACACCACAAAAGTATTTCAGGCCGGCACAACCCTGACGGGCAGGATACGGCAGTGGACGCCTTCGATGTCAATCTCCCTCTTCCCGATCAGGAAGTCCGCCTCGTCCACCGTCCACGTCTTGATGAGGTGCACGTACTCCACCCTCGTCCGCGCCCAGCCGCCGAACTTCACCTGGGGGCAGCGATCGATGAATCTGAGCAGCTTATGCAATATGTCGGGACAGCCCACGTCGAACTTGAATATCACTGTCGTCGACCAGTCGTAGTCGGCGGGGAAAGCCAGCGTCTTGTACAGCTCGTCGTCCGTCAGGTAGTGCGAGATGACGGCGTCCGCTTCCTCCGAGTCGTCTTCGCTGAACCGGTAGACCCTGTCGATCCACGGGTCAGTCTCGTCCAACCACGGGTCCAGGTCGTCCTCGAGACAGTCTCCCTGGTACAGGGCTCCCATGCTTCCGCCAGGCAGGAGAACGCTCGACGCTCAAGATAGGACTCTCTTTAAGAGCTATCCCCGACACGCTGTCTAATCTAGAACCCTGACGACGCTTCAGCTACGCGTGCTTCAGTCACAAGACAGTCGTTGCTGTAGTACGTGCGAACGGTTCTGTCAAGCAGACCTGCTTGCGCTTCCCACAACAAAACCAGCTTACGACTGCAACTAAACAGCTCTGATAGTGCCTAGAATGTACAGTGACGAGCGCCAGCGCTACGCAATGGAGGAGGTGGCGCCGTTTGCAATGAAAGCCCACCGATGGCGGCAGAGGGCGCTCTTGTCGGGAGGGTGCTGCCGCAGCAGACGACGCGGTTTTCTCGCTTCAAAAGGCAGCAACCTGGCCATTATGCGTGCGTGATTAATCTGCTTGAACGCGTATTTTCTGTTGACCGAGGTGCATTGTTTGTTATCCTGTGTGGCTGCTTGCACGTGCAAGTACCGTGTCTTGAAACTGGGGAAAAAACCCACCTAGGCGCGAATGATTTCACGACACAAAAAGAGACGAGGAGACGGACAGACGCCAACTTCCAACTGTCTCCTCGTCTCTTTTTGTGTCGTGAAATCATTTGCGCCTAGGTGGGTTTTTTCCCAAGTTTCAAGATGAAAAAAACCAACTAGACCGTCAACATGCCTTACTGAGTACCGTGTCTGCTCCTCCCCGTAGTTCCGTGGGGATTCCGTCGGTACTGTGCGCGCTTTCTGTGCGCGTGTGCTTCCCTTCTGAGTGCTTTCATCATGTAGTCAAATAATGGACTGCGCTCCCGATTGTTCCTTTCCTCCACTCGTCACTAAACGAGCTACATGGGATTGGGCAAAAAGATGTAAAAGCCAAAGTGACCGGGCAAAGATATGTTTGAAACAGAGAGGCGCAAAAGGGACGAGGACAAGAAGGAACGTGAAGCAACGGGACAGGCGCCAACTATCAACTGAGGTTTATTGCACCACTCCCTGCATTTATACGCAACACCCAACCGTATCACAAGCCAAACACCAGAAAAAGGACTAATGAACAAAATTACAAGCGATCGAGGTGACTGGCAGGAAAACACCTCAGGACAGTAGACATGTCACCTAAGAAATCAAAAAGCGAGTGAGATGAAGAAAGGGTCATCGGAGCGGCGTCGCCTGCGTGGGTAGACATGCGCTGGGGCCAACCTACCAAAATGTGCCCCGTTGAAAGAAGTGTCGAATGCTGTCAAAGAAAAATGGTCTTCTAGCGCTCTAATCTGAGAAAGAAAGTGGTTTCGCTGTGCTGCCTACGGGCCTGTTCCGGGAATAGGCTTTGGCGGCCATCGCAAGAACTTCAAACGTACGTGTCAAGTTCAACGCACGTACTCAAAGGCGACATGCAATGAAGATCCTGGATGAGTTGCATTTGGATGCCATCAAGAAGAGAGCTGCAGATAAAGATAATGGCTTAATTCCTTGAAGTATATATTCTTCACGGTCGAAGCCCAAAACCTGGAATGCCTCTACGCACCATCGTCTCGGAAAAAAGAATACGGCTACGGGCCTTCAGAGGCCTTAATTGGCACTTGGTGAGCGATGGCCCCTTCCTTGTGCGTACTTCTCACGTCGTACAGGAACTTGAGTCTTTGCCTCCAAGGAATGCGTATTGGTTCTTCGATTGGCAAGAACTTGCGCTATTCTATCCCTCATGAAGATTACGCCAACCGCGCGAAATTCAGTTCCGAAATAAAGCTGGAATCTGCAGTGACAGTTGGCCTGCTTGAATTTTACTTGAACTCCACCGCCATATATCGTTTGAAGGGAGTTCCTTTGTCCAAAAAAGAGGCGTGTACGTGTATCGGGTCGTCTGTGGCACCCATATACTTCGTGACATATTTTCCTGTCAAATTTAATGCAAAAGTGTGTGTTTGGCTTCTGTGATACACGCTGGGTGTGGCGTATAAATGCAGGGAGTGGTGCAATAAACCTCAGTTGATAGTCGGCGCCTGTCCTGTTGCTTCACGTTCCTAATTCTTGTCCTTGTCCCTTTTGCGCCATTCTGTTTCAAACATGGCTACGAACCAACTAGCCCAAACCAAAGTGCTTCCAGTGCAAAAATACTCGGTTTGTGCCGCTGTGTGAAAGCATAGAAGCTTTCGCGCAAGCGACATGAAAATATGCAGCTTCTAGTCGGAGACTCAAAAGAAACACTGAAATCTTCATTGAGCTGCCTCCATGACAGTTGCTGATATCACGAGAGCGAGGCTAGGGCCCCTAGAAATAGGGACCCTAGCGAGGCGGATGGGCCCGCACCCTCCTAAAGGCACTTTACACCTTTACACCATGTTACAGTGCACTAGAAGGGTACACTGTAACCATGTTGCTTTACACCCTCCTAAAGTTCCAGTGACTTTACACATGCTTTACACCCTCCCGACTTGCAGCGTTCCATGCGGCGGCTGTCGGCATCCATCGCTCGCGGGGCCACCAGGGAGGCCGCGGTTGGCTCACTAGTCAGTAAATTCTAGACTCTTGAAGTTTACTGATCGAGACGAGAGGTGATGTTTGCGTAATGCCATGAATCGACCGCAGTCACCTGGCAGCGAAATAAAAAAAAATTGTAGAGAAATAAAAGATCTTTCTAGGCTTTCCAAACTAGGAATATAGGATTTAAAGGGTCAGTCTACTGAATTTTATCGATCCTATTTTCTTTGCGGCAACCGATAGCTCTTTACTCAAATTACCGTTTAGCCAGCTGTGGTGCCAAGGAGTGCGGTAGAACATTTTAAAACAGAATTTATTAATGTGGGAACACATCTGTATGAGATGGTAGTCTCATCTGGCAACCATCTGAATTTCTGCAGCGCGGCGACAAACATGGCGGCGCCCGTCGAAGCCGGACCTCTCGCTTCGCACTGAATTCTCATTGTTGCTGCCTTTTTCAGTGCGTTCACTGGCCATAAATGGGGCGCCTGTCTTTCGCTTCGTCTCATCTCGCCTATAAGAAAACATATAAGAGATAATTTTGCTTTATTTTAATAATTAGAGTGATGATTCTGCCGCTCCTAGGCTTAAGTGGAGAGTCGGTTTGTTTACAGCAATGGTTCCCGTCCTGACGACCAGATGGCGCCACTATAGGCTGAGTTTATTTTTGCGTCTCTGCTAGCATACGCTGAACTAAATGTGGGAATGTGGCTGCGTTTTGCGTACGTGTAACTATAAATATTCATGTGATTTACAGAAAAAGCGAGCGGTACGCCTTCTACAGTTTACTAGAAGAAAACGTGCGTTTCTCTGACATTGGGGCATACAAATCGTACGTAGTATATTCACTTCTGCTTCTACAAAAAAAGACTACCACTTTCTTGAACAAAATGAACGTTTGGGGGCGCCACCATGCTTTTTTACGCGACTTTTAACGCCGAAATAAAATATAAATTCCTGCCTAAACCGGGCGCAGACCCCTCGTTATTGATGTTATAGGGTGCCAACTACCAGAATATGCCATTATTTATACACTCATCTCGGTGAGTAGACTGACCCTTTAAAGATAACGGTCACAAAAAAAACTGGCCGCTGTCAGCCTCAGCGCTGCATTTATGAACGAGCCAAGCTCTGCTTCGATAAATATTGGAGTAAAAAAACAAGAAAATTGAAGTGGATGGACGATTAATGAACGAGAAGGTAACCATTTTGATTATGATAAAGTGATCGACACTTTTGGGCAAACACATGACGCGCCATGAAAACAGGACACACACATGTGTGTTCTTGTATTGATGTCCCGTTCTGGATTTTGCGCCAAAAATTGTCGATGAATGCATTACCAACTAGCCCAAACGAACCTGGTTCTAGTCGTTCTAGTAACGTTGGCGCAATAGACGATATGCGAAATGCGCAGCGCCATCTCTCGGCGCTCCGAGAACTAAGTCCTCCATGTTGGTACGGTACAGAAAACGAAACCGCGGCCCTGCGTTGGGTTAAAACGGCTGCGCTTCGTTTGAAAAGTGGAATGACGATGCGCTCTTACGCTGTGCTGTCCACTATGCATAGAAACTACGATGCGTGCCAGAACTAGGTGCGTTCCAGCTTTTCGCTTTTCTATTTTTTCTTTACTCTGTCCCAACGTTTCAGTAACAGCAAATGCCATGTGAGGTATCGTGTGTCAGCAAGCCATTCAGTGCGCAGCTTGCGCTTTCTGCTCTGATTTTTCACAAAGCTTTCTAGGTGATTTGCGTTTACATTAAGATACGGACCACATCCTTTGTTGCCTTTGATCAAAATTAGAAGACGATTTAGTGCATTTATTAACTCTCCGGTTGGGCGTGAATATATGTAGACGCATACTTGAGCAACGTAATAGAGAAGGTAATTTTTTTGAGCGAGCCTACGCCTGTGTTCCTCAAGCGTGTATTCCAGTCGGGAAGAAGTACGTTCATTAATGTGCAGGTAAATCGCGGCCATGGGCACTCAGTGCGCTCCATTTAAAAACCTCGATTGCTCATGCCGTGGCGTACTAAGCGCACTCGAAGAACCGCACGCACATTACTGCTTTTGTTACGTGTTCAATTACGTTTTTCCCGTGTTCGATTAGTTTTGGAAGGGCTAGCAATCTCTCTGGACCATGGGGTTGTTGCAAGATCCCACACATTGTTTTCTTATAATGTCGTACGTGATCGCGCCCGCATATGTTATGCGCATTAACGCGTCTTTGTGAAGCAATACATCCTACGTATATAAACTGAGGTGCGAATGCTCTATTTTTTGAGGATTCCTATACATTCGATATCTCCGGCGGCGAAAGTCTGAAAAAAAAAAAGCTACTTTATTGTGAAGGCGGGACGCATTTCCAAGCTAGAAAGTACGTGCAACATTGTACTGAAAACTCTTCAGGCCATCAGATTTTATCGTTGTGGCAAGCTGCAACAGCTTGCTTCGCAACAAAGAAATTTGTGTAGGTTTGGGAGGAAGCGAATTAAGTGTCGGAGGCAACCGAACATGCGAATTTCACCCCCGCATACACAGCTTGACCAGCGTTTCTAGTCCGTGCAGGCACCTACAGCTGTACGCTCTTTCTCTAATCAAGCCGCCGCGGTAGCTCAGTGCTTATCTGAAAAAAAAAAACTGCGTCTTTGCTTACAATATTTTGAATTATATGTGCCCACTTTACTCTTGTTAATATCGACTGACAACATCGCAATACTCGCTGCAACTGCGTCTTAAGCAAGACGCGGTTTCAACGAATTGCGGCGAAAACCAGCCGACGCCGGGCTCTGAAACGGTGACGCTGAAAACCGCGGATGTGCATTGTACATTGCACTAAAGGAATCACATTACGCAGCTGGTCGAGGGTCCTGTGTGAATATACTGCAATGCACGAAGCTCCTGGCGTCGGCGCGAACGAAAGTTCACACTGTCACAGAAGTTTGTCAAGACATATCTGTGCACTCAGCGCAAAATAACCGCTCGCTACCCCACCAGATGAAATCGCGTCCACCTGGGAATAAAATAGCCGTGATAATGCGTGATGCTTGAACCGGTGCTTTAATGCGCGAATTAAAATGACAATGGCGCAGAGTTCGACTTGCCATCACACTTCCCAGCGCCGATTCTGGCTATCATCAACGCCAGACTTCAAGCGAAGCTCAGGACACGGTCGGAGGAAGTTGGCGCTCACTGAAAGTACCTACATTTGGTAAAAGATCAGCAGTGAAAACAACGCAGCAGTTGAAGCTTGCCTGTTGAAATTTCACGCGCAAGATTCATGACAGCTATACCGATATCAAGAATGTACGCAGCAAACGATGCACCAGCTCGACGAGCTCGCCCGAGCCAAGATGGAAACCGGAAGTTGTGGGCGCGGTGTTGCCAGACCACCAAGCATTTTCGCATATCGTCTATCCGCCTAAACCGTGAATATTACCTTTCATGCATCCAGTTTCATTATATACGTGCTATATGTCTAGGGGCAACTACAAAAAGTTTTCTCGTTTCCGGTTCTTGTTCTAGCCAACATGGCAGCTTCTGTGAACTCGCCGATGAGCGAACGCGAGCGAAAGTTCGTTCAGATCGGTCTCAGCGAGCAGAAGGCGAAAGAAACTGCAAAAAATGCGGTCCTCTCGCAGAACCTTTTCGACGCCATCCTTGCGGTGAGTCTCAAACCGGGACGATGCTTTTTCTTTACGATCTTCGGGGCGCGCCGGCACGCCGGCTGTGCCGTTCCAAATGAACCGCGTGCCGCTTTCTTTGCGTCATCCGTGAAATTCGACGCTGAGGAATGTTGTGCAACGTTGTACGCTTTATTTACTCGCAGAAATGATCTCCCTGTGGCGAAATGGCGCCTTTCTTTCAATTGACAGGCTGAAAAACGCACGGACCAGCCGATTCCGAAGGCGATGGGAACACTCCTGTACCACACCGTGACCAAAATGAAAGGACAAATAAAACAGTACGAGCCACTGCTCATCGACTACGTCGCTACGGGCAAGCTGGACTCCGAGGCGAAGCTCACGGGTACGCAAGCTGCGTGTCACGAGCGCACGCTGAGTGGGGGCAGTTGCGCTGGCTTGTTTTTACGGCCTTGTCGTGCTTGGCAGGCAGATTTCAATCACCCTGCTTACGTTCGGCCTGCGCGAAAGCTTGCTTGGCAGCATTTATTTTTATTTTCTTCTGGGCATCTTGCGGCGTGCTGGGCACATTGAGGGCTTGAAGCTGTCGAAATTCAATCTATCTTTTTTTTTTTTTTTTGTCCTAAGTGTCGACTTAGAGAAACGGCGCCGTGTTCGATCAGTGCTGAAAATAGTAATCAATACCAAAACAATGGGTCCAGTCCTTCGTTGTCGTGCCTGAAGGTTTTTGCGAAGAAAAATAGTTGTAGCATTGGGCATTGAGAGAATTGTATCTGTCCTCATTGGGGTGGTTTGGCGAGGGAGAAAGTTTTCGTTTCATTTGAGGCGGGCAGTTTCGCTGGTTACTGTAATACTTCTACCGCAGAATACTACAGAGAGAGTTGCTTTTCTATTAAGGAAGCTAAAAGCAATTGAGAAGCCACTACTGGCTGAGAAAAACCAACACAGAGAATTGCAGGGAGTTTTTATGAAGGTGCTTATACGATTATAAAGATGAAAGCAAGGTGGAAGATTTCTTATAGATGTTTGTAAGCTTGGAGCTAATGACATGAACTGCATGGCAGCAACTGAGCGTTAACATGTTCAAGCCCATATTTGCTACCTGGAAATTGTTTGAAACAAAAATTAAAGCATAGAGATAGGTTAGTGGCTACCTTCAGAAACAGCCCTTTATTTGTATGGAAAAGAAGCTGGCTGCGCTAGTGCCTAGAGTTCTCATCTAAAAGTCCTTTGCATTACTGGCACATATGAGTGAAACGCATTGTATTCGAATGGTTAAAAGCACCTTCCGGAACTCACCCCTCTTCTACTCCTTGCTTGCCATCACATGCGCATAACAGTCTAGTGGGGAACATGATGACGGGATGAAGGTTCGCTGCAGGTACAAATGTACAGGAAGTGCGCATGCCATTTTATTCATCTTTGCTGTAGACACCAAGCTACTTTATTGAGTAATGACTCTACCGCATTGAAGATTGCTTCTGCAAGCGTCGTCTAGTGAATTTGTTTTGGTGTCCCTTGTTCTGTTTTTTTCTCCATTGTTCCAGGATTCTTCTAACTATGCCCCATCTATAACATGGTCACACACACATAACACCAATATAGAGGTGCTGGAATGGGTGCTTGGGCTGTGCTTAATACATTTTAGGGCTAATAGATGAAGAGTAACATGCTTGACCATTGACCATTCATCATGAAAGTGAGCTTGGAAGCTTGACATAGCTTCAGGAAAAGCTATCGTCGGATACAGCTACCTGCTATCGTGACAAAGCAGGGAGTGGCAGATGAAAGGGGATAGTCCCCTCCCTCGGTGATCGGGGATTATCCCTTTCCTGTATTGTCACGCTGGCAGGTTCATAAGAATCGGCCAACGCCATTGGCTGGGAGGTGTCCTTTGATGAGGAATAGCCGCTTCGTCTGACTGTAGTAGATTGTGTGACATAGTATGCTGAGTGTGAGCCTGCACTAGCCATTCATTCATGTGTGCTTTTACTAGGCTACCTGCAGGGCATGTCAACTGTGTCTGCGAATTTCAAAGAGCATCTAGTCTCCGCTGCTTCAAAGCAGGACAAAATGACAAAAGTTTAGTAATTTTGTCATAATAAATTTGAGTAGCCTCTTACCTTATTCAAATAAGCAGTGCAGTAAGTTGTATTTGAAGCATCACTCCTCTTATTTTCTGCTATTCACTTGGTTGGCAAGATTAATATGTTAAAGGGACCCTGAAATGATTTTGATGTTCATATTCTAGTGCAACAGAGGTGGTCTTTGTGAGTATTCGAGTCAAATTTAAAAGCTCTGCGTGCACCTTATAATTTACAAATAATTTTTAAAAATTGCTGCTTGCAATAGCTTGCAATCGTCATCGATTAGGCCAGTTCCTCGCCACACATCACATTCTTAGCCACCCCTCCCTCGATAACGTAAATGGGAAATCTGGGCAAGCCTTCTCATTGGGTTACATAGGTGGGATAGGACTAAATGGGATGTGGCGGGATGCAGTCATGACCTGTTTTCTTTCTTCATTTTTTTTCTGGCATCAGTGTGTATGAGCTAAGGGGGAAGAGAGGGATTATCATTTTTAATTGCCAATATCTTCGGTGCAAATGAAACTAGCTTAAATATTTTTGCGGTTTGGTGATGAGTGATGAAATACCGATCGCTTGTGTGCTTTTTCTATCCTCGGTAAATAGCATTTCATGGTCTCTGTAAGGACCAAAAATTCAGTTTTACTGATTTTCTTTTTTTTGCAATAGGAAGCTTAGTGTCCAAGCTGTCCGATCCCGCAACACTTTCATTGGAAATATCGTAAATGATTTTTACTGAGAATTTTATGTATCCCGATGCTGTCAACCACTGTCAGCTAGCATGATAGTGATTGCACGTGGGCAAAAATTGGGAATCAAAAACTAGCGTGGTCCCAACCTGCAAAATAATTATTGTACAGTTTTAGTGTAGCGTAGCGTCCTCATGCTTTTCCATGAGTGAAGGCGTTACAGCATAGTGATTTATGTCTTGTTGATGACAGTGTTAGTGCACCATGGCTGCCTGTTCAACCAAGGATTGGAGAATGCTGTGGTGGCTTCTAGTGACGATACAAAGCAGTGTATTGGTGATGGAAAGGAAGCATCGCTTTTTATCAAAAGTTGTATTGATAGAATGTCAACCATAATAAAATGACAAACATGTTTTAATGAAAAAATATGCACCTGAGAACTTATAGGTCATATTTTACCAAGACATGGTCACGTGGTGGGATACACCCGTAATACTAAGGTTTCACTCCAGAGCGTTGCTTCAGCTTGTTTTATGAAACTTTTGATGCCAAGTTATATAAATTTTCATTTTGTGGCTATGCATCTCTTGGTTCTATCAACATTTTCACCATAATCTCTAAGCACGTTTGACCAGTTGTCATTAATAACTGGCAATGCCAATAAATATCTTGGTATGAAAGACTCTTGCGAAAGTGCCACTTATAAGAGGCATTCTGTCTTGTCCGCCTCTTGCTTCCACCTTGCACAGCGGCCATGGACTACCTGCTGATGCACCCGGAGCCCCCACTTGACACGAAAGCGTTTGAATCGTTCAGCGGCGTTGGCGTTGTCGTCTCACCTGACCAGATTGAGAAAGCTGTTGAGGATGTCATTGCCAAGCACCGCGAGAAGCTGGTGGAGGACCGGTACCAGTTCAACGTCGGCATTCTGCTTGGTGAGGAAGAGGCACTGGTCTACCTTCTGTGTGGTTCAACAACTTTGAACACGATGTGTATTTTATTTTTATTTTTTTTTTCCGAGATCCAATTTAGTGTGATCGTGTTTTGCAAAAAAAGTACGGCCATATTGCCATAGCCTTATGAATAATATGCCCATGTGAAGTTCTAATAAACTTAGTGAGGCCCATTTGGTAGCTCTCATCATTGCAGCCATCTTAACTGAATGCCATCTTAACTGGTTTCTTCACCGTGCAAATCAGTGGGCTGGCCCACCTAATAGTGTTTCTTTGCTCTGCAGGTTTCTTTTTTCTTGGCAGCTATCGGATTGCAAACCGCAGAGCTGTGATGTCACAGTGTTACAAACAGGGCAGCAGTATAGGTGTCCAGATGCCTGTTGTACTCATGGTGTAAGGAATGTGCAGTTTGCTCAAATAGTACACTTTTGCAGCTTATTGAGAGGGTTTCAGTAATGATAGTGCACTGCCTTATCAGCAGGGCCAGCTTTTGTGGTTTGCGGAAATACAACAATGAAGATGGTTTGTGAGAAAGCCCGTAGTAGATATAGTTGGTCCAATGTTTTAGGGGAATCCCCCAAGGTGGATTAGATTTGTAATAAGGGAGTAATTACTCATTGGCATCCACCCCAGCGCAGTCATGCGGCTACAAAGGAAAGCTGTACAGCTTTCTCAGAATTCTGAGTTTTTAACTACGAAGTTTCTGAGAAAGCTGCATAGCTTTCCTTTGTAGCCGTTTGGGTGCTCTCAGGTGGATGCCAATGAGTAATTACTCCCTTATTACAAATCTACTCCACCTTGGGGGATTCCCCTAAAACATTGGACCAACCCAGTTTCCACTTCGAGTTCTTGATCAATTCGCTCTCGCCCTACCATAAGCTTGCCGTCCAGCTTAGCTCAGTTGGTAGAGCGACTGCTCCGATGAAGCGGTGGTTCCGGGTTCGAACCCTGGACCAGGACGAATTTTCTGTAACTACGAAGTTTCTGAGAAAGCTGTATAGCTTTCATGTGAGCCGTATGGCTGCGCTCAGGTGGATGTCAAGGTGTAATTGCTCCCTTATTAGTAGATATAGTTCCAACCTTCATAGTTCAGCTGTTCATCATTCATATGCTATGTGGCTGACAAAGGCTATTCGAATTCCCATTGGTTTTGTTTGTCACACCCAGTCCCACTGCCCAAGTCAGTGCTTTGTGTTGGCCTCCGTGTGCCGTGCAATGGGAAAGGAGGATGCGAGTTGTTTCTCCTTTCCGTGCTGCAGCGGAGGCCCGTTCCAAGCTGCCTTTTGCCGAGGGGAAGTGCATCAAGAACGAGGTGGACCTCCAGGTACTGCATCTGCTTGGCCCTAAGTCGGACGCTGACCTCCAGAAAGCGGCTCGGCCTAAGACCAAGGTGGGCGGCCACGCACTTCACTGCCACAAGTGAATGAGAGTGGGGGAGGTGATTGGCCCAGAGTCTTCTCTTAAGCCCGACCCACATGGAGCGGTTTTCTCGCGGAAAACCTGCGTACGGCCGCCCGGCGGCCGCCGCTTGGCCGCCGGCGGCCGTTCGTCGCCGACCAAGCAGTGCTAGATACGTTCGCCCGGCGGTCAGCCGCTCACCGGAAGCGGCGAATGCGGGCTGTCAGCGCGGACCAATGAGGGCGCTCTCTTCCCGCATCTAGCTTCCGCCCGCGCGCGGCGACAAACATGGTGGCGCCTTTCGAAGCCGGACCCCTCGCTTTGGACTGAATTCTCGTTGTTGCTGCCTTTTTCACTGCGTTCACTGGCCGTAAATGGAGCACCGGTCTTTCGCTTCGTCTCACCTTGCCTATAATAAAACTTATAAGTGATAAATTTGCCTTATTTTTTTATTTAGCGTGACGATTCTCCCACTTCTAGGCTTAAGAGGAGAGCCGGTTTGTTTACAATAATGGTTCCTGTCCCGAGAACCAGATGGCGCTACTATAGGCTGAGTCTATTTTTGCGTCTCTGCTAGCAGCAGCTGCCGGTGGCTCGGCGCGCAGGGTGAAACCGAGTGGGGGTGGAGTGGAGAGGGGAGATAGCATACGCTGAACTAAAAAGTGAGAATGCGCCCTCCAATAAGCAATGGCTTTAGAGTAAGCTTACAAATCTTTTTTTGTTTTGTTTTTGTCGGCAGCGGTTTGGCGGCAGCCGCCCGTTTTCCGCCTCTTGTGGTGCGGCACAGCGGCGGTGCGTCCGCGTTCCGCCGCGCCGCTCAAAATCCGCAGCGCAAGTTCGCTCCATGTGGGTCGCCCTTTAAGGGGGGACAAGGGTCTTAAAACTAACTTTTTTGTTTATGGCTAGAATCTCATGAAATTTTGCACACCGGTGTATTTTTCTCTTCTGATTCCAAATATGTAATCATAATTGAGCTGGTGGTCTTAGATCATACAAAGTCGAGAATGTAATTAGGTGATTTCTTACACAGATTTAATGAACATTCTCTTCGCATTTTGTTGCTTTTATTTACATCAATTGATAGGCAGAGAGTTCCCATACCCGATGACATTCTTACTTTTTCTATAAATGCATGTCATCCTGATATACTGTGTCAAGAGTAAAAGGTTGCAGTATTTTACACTGCAACTCATTAAGTTAATTGTAAATTGCCATTTATACATGGCCTAAACAAAAAAAGTAAGAATGGCATCAGGTATGGGAATTTGCTAGCTCTCAATTCATGTAATTAAAAGGAACAAAATGCAATGAGAAATTTCATTAAAGCTGCGTAAGAAATTACCTAATTACACTCTACAATTTAAAATAACTTTTGATCTGAGACCACCAGCTTAATTATCACTGCATTTTTGAAATCACAAGAGAAAAACACATCTGTGTGCAAAATTTCATGAGATTCTATCCACAAATAAAAAGGTCAGTTTTAAGACCCTCGTCCCCCCTTAAGTGAAGCTTTGAATGTGACACTATTTCCATTAGACATAGCGGTTCTACAATTTTCTCTAAGAAACAGCAAGCTTAATTTACTTAACAGAACATTTACCAGCCGCCGTGGTGGCTCAGTGGCTATGGTGCTCGGCTGCTGACCCGAAAGACGCGGGTTCGATGCCGGCCGCGGCGGTTGAATTTCTTTGGAGGAGATATTCTAGAGGCCCGTGTACTGTGCGATGTCAGTGCACGTTAAAGAACCCCAGGTGGTCGAAATTTCCGGAGCCCTCCACTACGGCGTCTCTCATAGCCTGAGTCGCTTTGGTACGTTAAACCCCATAAACCAAACCAAACCAGAACATTTACCTGGAGCGTGCGTTCTCACAATTCCCCTCTGTACACAATGTAGGTTCTTTTTTTTATGTGTGTGTGGGTTTGTGTGCTGTAACTGTATGTGAATAATCTACTACTTGTAGCTTGGACGACAAATTTTTTTGTTTTAGTACTAGTAGCAGAGAAGAACTTTAATGGCTGAAAAAAAAAAAAAGTAATGTGCCTCTATCATCCAGTGGCAGTGCATTTTTAAAAAAGTAATGTGGCTCTATCATCAAATGGTAGTGCATTTTTAGTCTGATTTGTAATTTCAGATGAGTCTAATTCTTCAGGACGCTATGTGCACAAATGTGTATATAGTGAACTCGGGGGGCCTTTTCTGAGGGTGTGTTACACCTATCAGCTATTTCTTTGCTTGAAGCAAGTTAGTATGCTTAACAAATAGGATGCTTTATGTATGCTGGCTAGGAAACGGAGTAAGTAATATTTCTTAAAACGGTCAACTTGGTAACACGTCCTCCATGCAGATTCCATCCAGAGGGAAGCAATGGCTCTGTAAAAAGACTGTAAGAAGAACCATTGCTTCCCTCTGCATTGGAATCTGCACTTCAAGAGCCATATCCGCATGAAATGCATGATAGTTTTGAACATCAGGTACACATACTTTTGGCTGCAGGCTTCTCCTGTTCGATTCTTATGGCTGTTGCTGAAACCCTCCTAGAAATTGGACACAGACAAAAGATGGCTGAAACTGAACATGTGAAAGCCAAACCTGAGATAATACCTTGTTCTTAAGGTTACACATAACCTGAAAAAAGTGGTCAGCAAGCACAGCGTGCCACTTGTTTTCTCCGTGCCAAATACGTTGGCAAAGCTCTGCTACTGGATCTGCAGTGTTGATGAGTGTAGTCACGAAAAGCAGCATGAATAACGGGCAGACAGGGTGTTGCCTCAGCGCCCGTTTAAGGGGCATGCGCAAAACCTAACGCAACAAGATAAGCTCGCGAATTTAATCTCGCATGTAACATAGTGCAAGTGCGTGCCACGTTTTCAAAAGGCAAAGATGCTGGGCGGAGGTGCAAGTACTGAATCAAGGCTATTGCTGGAGGCCGTCCACATACACAAAAAGGCAGACCCGTGCATCAGCAATGCTTTGATATTGTTGTACTCTGTCAAGCTCGGTTTTCTTGAAAAGTGTACGAAAAAGGAGCTGAAAGGCTTTTTGGTTGCTGTTGCTTGATGCATTTTGTTCATTCATATCTTGTTCACATCATAATCATTTCTTGTTGCTTGTTACAATTAGATAAGTGAGTGTGAGCCATGACAGTAGCATGTTTACGGCTGGCACTGCCCCATTGTGCGCACGTGATGTGATAAAGCCTTGGAATGCCATCCCTGGAGTGTCAAATAAACTAGTTATTAGTAGTGGTCTTGCCTCTTTTGCTGTGCAGAGGCTGCACATGAACTGGAACTAAAACCTGTGGTCTCTAAAATTTCAGGGAGGCAAGGAGCGCCCTAAGACATGCTCCCCTCGTGACACATTGTCAGTGGAACTGCAGCCAAGTATTGGTGAGCTCATGACTTCCTATAGATGCTCACAATTTTGTTTTGTTGGTTGACTGACAGTATGTGTGTGTACCGGCTACCTCAAATGCCTGAGATGCACTGGGGTTTATACTAGCCATTTTATGGTCCCTGCACTTGGGAGTAGATTTGAAGGTTCTGCAAAGCCCGCACATTTAAAAAAAAATAAATTCATAACCTCACTCACGTGGCAATCGGTCTCTGGCAAAAAGACGCAGCAACAAGGTATGTGACAGTGTATGCATTTAGCATTGCCTTCTTCATTTCCTCATAATCTTCCGCTGTTTTCCTCTGTGCATTACACTATGTATTGCTTTATGTCTTAACGCTCTTTTCTGCAAGCATGCTCTGTGTTAATGTGTTCTTTTTTTTTCTTTCATGCTGCTCTTTGTGCTTTCATCTCCACAGCTTCATTGTTTGTGCTTTCTCCTTCCTTCCTTCCTCTCTCATATCATCTGAATTCTGTCATGCACTTTATAAAAACCATGCTGCGTGCCTCTTGCTTGCCTGGAATGAGTTAGCAAGGTCAGGCCTCGGTCACCGGCGAAAGACGATGCATTCCACAGCGTCGGGTAAGGGGCCGTGCACATTCTTCGCTCTGCCTTTCTTGCTTCTTTTATATTTGCATTGCTTGCAGTTGACCAAGATTACCTGAAAATTAGGACCAGAGAATACCTTTGGTCCAAGATCGGATGAAACTGCAAATAGTGCAGCATATTATGTAGACATTATTAAAAGGTAAGACTATGAAACTGTAGAAAGGGCTCATTATGCATAGCCTTTGTTAAAGTTTACAGTCCAAGCTATTTGTTTCTGGACTATGCTGTTATGCATCACGAGTATTCCAGACCTCTTGGAAAAGAGCAACTCTCATCGTCATCTCTCAATATTACACGGCTCGGAAGCAAATCATTTGGACTCTGCTTTAGTTTCAAGAATTTCTATTGGTCCCGTAGTTTCTAACGTAAATTTTGCCGGATAATTCAAATCGGCGGCCTGCGCCATCCCGGTCAATTCTGAAATCTTGGATGCTATGTGGAGATGCCCGATCCCGATTTTCACCTGAACCCAGTGAAGCGGCAGCGCTGTGCACTGCAGAGAAGCCTGAATGTTGATTCTCCTTTAGTTGGCGATTACGTCGCCATCTTAGATTCCAGCGCAAAAAGACTTCGCATGCTTTACCTGGAAGTTTCACACATTTGGCTCGTTTAAACTCATTGAATTCTAAAACCACTTCAGTTGCCCTTTAATAAGCGAAGTGCCCCAGCACCAGTACTCCCAGTGCAAGTTCATGGTACGGCTCGTACACCGCCAAAGTGTACTCACAGAGGAGAAGACAGTGCAGCAAGGAATTGCTGTTTGACTGTCACGTGCTCTCAGCAGTGCATCAAGGCGGAGTCTAGTGGAGGCGCTGCCATAGAAGCACCTCCTACTCCTAGCAACATCGGCGGTGAAAGCGCATATCCTGTGATGCAGCCATCCTTGCTCCATGCCCTGACGCGACGCTTGACTGCGCGCCACGCTGGCCTGTGCCATTTCTTTACGTGGTGTGCCCCAAGCAGCACAGGTTTCGAAATGGATGCCTTCACTGCGGTCCTTTGCCAATACATTTCCAATATTGGGCACATTAGCTGTGCAACTGGGGGCCGTGGTCGGATAACTATGGGTACTAGCATCCCTGGTTACTTTAACCCTTTGAAGGTTTTTGCCGTATATGTACGGCGGCGGTTTTCTGTCCCGCAAGGTCTTTGCCGTATGGGTACGGTTTCGATCTTCCGTTTGAAATTTTGCGCCAAAAGAACAATGCGTGCTCACTGGGGGGTGCTGCCACCTCTTAGGACTTACAAGAAGTGTTTGAATTTTGTGCTGCCTTCTTACGGAGATAAGCAGAACTCATGTCTAGCTTTAGCGCGGCGGCACAGACTGCGGCAACACCCCTCTTGTAGTTTTGGTTTCGCCGCGTGATCGCAACAGAGTCGCGCGAAATTTGAGTTTTCTTTTTGTCAGCACTATCTTGCAGGGGCTGCCGAAGTTGATTTCTGTCTTTATTAGCGCTGCTCTTAGCTTGCTTATCACCGTTGCTCGCGAGGTATTCTCGCTCTCTGCGGCATTTTCCAGTTGTGAGTGATGCTGTCACCAAAGTACTGTTCCTAATTTTTTTTTTACTATTTATTTTCGATTATATACATTTTGTATATTCAAGATCCGCAGTAAAATAATTTGACCACCTGGGAAAGTTTTCTTCAAAATAATTCGAACCTCAAAGGGTTAAGGAATCGCAAAGTTCATCCTATAAAGGTAGCACGTTCCCACAGCGAAATTTTTGCCCGAAATCTTTTTTTTTTTTTTCCCTGTGCTCGGGCTATTCGTTTGGTTTGGTTTATTGGGGTTTAACGTCCCGAAGCCACTCAGGCTATGAGGGACGCTGTAGTGAAGGGCTCCGGAAATTTCAACCACCTGGGGTTCTTTAACGTGCACTGGCATCGCACAGCACACGGGCCTCTAGCATTTTGCCTGCATCAAAATGTGACCACCGCGGCCGGGATCGAACCTGCGTCTTTTGGGCCAGCAGCCGAGCACCGTAACCACTGAGCCACCGCGGCGGGGCTGTTCGAAAGCATGCCTAATTCAAATATTTTTTGCAGTCCCATTCACTTCGTATTGACAAGACTTTGCTGCATTGGTGACACTTTCTTGTTTGTGCCTCTAGAAGACCTCCCTAATCATATAAGTGCTGCTGTTCTCATGTGAACAGGGACTGCACAGAAGTTTCTTGCAGTGTTCTTGTCAAATGTTTAGTGAAATGCTAAAAGCCTGAAGCTTGGATTGGAATTGGGGACATCGCTTTAGTCCAGATGTGACTATAATTTAATAAGTACATCTTATTAGAAAAAGAACCTCATTCAAAAGAGTTCTTTAGTAGGCATTATTTGGCTAATTACTTGTCCAGTAAAACCGAGGGGAAACTTTTAAAAGCATTCTGGGCATCAGACAGTGCCCGGAAAGTGCAATTCGTCCACTGGAATGAAGAAAGCTTGTGTCCGTAAATTTCTCATCTGTTTGGCTAAGCCTGGACTGTGCATTGCTGAGTTGCGTGTGCGTCGTTGGCACTAGTGGTGACTATGCAGGCTGCTCAGCAGTTCATTATCTTTAGTCACGAACTGTTATCCTGAAATTTTCCTGTGGTTTTTAGGAATTGCCAAGATTGAAATTTGAGCTTTGGCTAGTTGGTTCATACTTGAAACATTAGAGGGCAGCGCAAGAAGACAGGACAGAGCACAGCACAAAAACACAGGATGGGCGCTGTCCTGTCCTGCGCCCGTCCTGTGTTTTTGTGTTTTTGTGCTGTGTTCTGTGCTGTCTTCTTGCACTGTGCTCTAATGCCAAAATTACACAAAACAAATTTCCATCTTCCCAGAGTCCGCATGTACATCATGACCCAATGCTGCTTTCAGAGTCTATACTGTACTTCTTTTGGCTGATTCTCAGCTAGTAGTTATGTAAACAGATCAGTACATTTTAGGCCTCTTAAATAGCTCATCCTTGCAAGACAGTAAAAAAAAAAACGCTTTATAAAGCTCCCATAGAATGGAGGCATCCATCTCAGGAATGGTTCTTCATGCTCATTTCACACGCCTGAGTTCAAATGGTAATGGGTTTCAATTATAGGCCGCACACGACTAAACGAGGCATTGTGTACGCATGGAGGCACCGTGAGCGAAGGGTTTATATATGACAGGATGACTTACTCTTACTCATACTCATACTTACTCTTCTCTTTCATTGCTTCCAATCTGATCAGACGGCTTGTCTGCCGACACCGGCGCCAACACGATGGAGGAGCTTTTCCGGACTAAGGTGCACTTCCACAAGCCCGGTGAGAACCACAAGACGGAAGGGTATGTTGTCACCGAGACCACCATGGCACACCTCAAGAACCACCTCAAGGTCACCGGTGGCAAGGTGGGCTGGCAACTGTGCAGAGAGAGAGAGAGTGTGTGTGTGTGTGTGTGTGTGTGCGTGCGTGTGCGTGCGTGCGTGCGTGCGTGCGTGTGTGCGTGCGTGCGTGTGTGCGTGTGTGGGGGGGGAGGGGAGGGGGGGACAATACTGGTTATATAACAGTATATCAGATATAAAAATGGTCAGCCGCGGCACCATCAGCTTTATCATGTGTTGTATGGTAAAATAAACTTCTTATAGCAATGCTGTCAAGGCACATTATTGGTTATAACAGTTAAATCTGGTAATTGAGTGTCAATCATAATAGAAAAAAAGCAAGGAAATGCTACAACCACAGCAGCAAAACCATGCTTACAACACAAAAGCGCGCGCGTGTGGGGCCGACCAACTGACTGAGCCGGCTCAGCGATGCCACGAAAGCAAAAGAACCCGTGACCACGCACTCGGAAACGCTGCCACCAGGCGCGCCAAGGATGCTTGAGTGTCGCCGTGACACAGGCAGGAGAAACGACAGATACGTTTCCCTAAGCAAAAGGCCCACGCAGAGAAGAAAGTAGGGAGCATGGTAGGGAGCCTTGGCGGAGCAGTCCATTATTAATAGGGGTGTGCGAATATCAAATTCTTCGAATACGAATCGAATACGAATACTTGGCTCCGAATATCGCATCGAATATCGAATAATCAAGGACAGACGCATTTAACCACTACAAAACATTTATTTGAGCACCCAAGAACATAACAGTTCAACTATCGATGATTAAATGAACACAAAAGGTGTGTGTGGCTGCACAAAAAGTATCAGTCTCGAACATTATTCTTAGAAGAGAGGAAATATCAGAGAAGATGGCTGGTACACAGCATTGATTAAGGCTAGCTTGCCATCAGCACGAACGCGTGTTGTTGGGATGAACATAAAAGGTTGTCGTGAAGGAAAACCCGCTGCTCCACATGGTCAGGCAGAAGTAGTTCCCTTCTAGCTGAAATGACTCCTCCGGCCACAGAAAATGCCCTCTCACTTGGCACTGAACTGGCACGTATTGCGAGGTACTTCGTGCAAAGCTCTGACTACACCAGCTTCGCAAGTATAGCCACAAAGAAGCTCACCAGCGTAGTCAGCTACGGCATGGCCCTTGAGGTCCATGCACATTGCTCTGGGCGCCGCCTTGTTGTTATGTCTTTGTCGATAGGGCTTGCGGACCGAAATGAACGCTGGTGCTCACAATGAATATTCGGCTAGATACGAATATTCGCGTCGGGTCGAATATTCGAGACAACACGAATACTTGGATTTCGAATTGAATACGAATACTAAAAATATAATATTCGAATTATATTCGAAAATTTTGAATATTCGCACACCCCTAATTATTAACGTTACTGAGGGGTGCGCCACTTGCAGAAAAAAAAATGCGCAGACGCCTTTTTTTTTTTGTTTTCACACTCTGAGCTACGGCTGGCACCGGCAGCGCGTACGTTGTCCCATCTTCCCTTGTTCTTCGCTAACTTCCCCACGGTCCCCACTTCACAAATTTCAAGTGTCCCAGGGGCAGGATTCATCACGTCAGGCGAGCTGCTGCATTGCTGCATTGGCTGCGCGCGCCATGCGTACTCCCAGTCAGTCGGTGCAGTGTGCTCGTGCAGCTAGTGCAGTTTTTCTCTTGTCAGCTGTCACCGCACCCTTGGTTCTGCATGCTTCTTGAATTTCCCGCAAGAATCGCTTCCGGAAAGCCGGCTTAATTCCTGCGACATGGAGGTACGCGAAGCTCCTGCCGGTGCATTGATGGCGGTGCTTTGGTCATCGGTGAATGGTAACATTTTTCCGGTCCCCTGAAGTTCGAATTAACGAGCTTTACATGCATTAGAACAATCAAACCCCTCTGGGTATTTGCTGTCAATAAATGCTCTGAAATTTGCCATCTTATCTTTTTTTCGGCACAACCCTGTTATATTAATTATTGGTTATAACAATGGTATTTTCATGGCACTTGAATATTGTTATAAGTGGGTCTGACTGTATATATATATGAGAGAAGCCAACAGCCACAGAAACCAAGGGACAGAGGGGATTTTTAATTAATGTATTTATTTTGTGGTGTTGTTTGATTTAGAATATTACTGAATATGTCATCGCTTAAAGCTAATTGATTAGAAAAGCAGAAGAAAAAAACAACTACATGCCGCCGGATCCCACCGGCGGCATGTGGTCTTTTCTTCTGCTTTTCAAATCAATTAGCTTTAAGCGATGACATATTCAGTAATATTCTAAATCAAACAACACCACAAAATAAATAAATTAATTAAAAATCCCCTCTCTCCCTTGGTTTCTGTATATATATGTTCACGCACACACACACACTTTTGACGCCAAGGACGCAAATTCAAAAGAATCATCAGAATATGTTCACGCTGCATCCCAAGATAATGTGGCACAGGGATAATGTCTTGCAGTCTACGTTGTCCAAAATCTCATGTGTTTGTTCATACATGCATGTTTCGTGTTGTGTGAATGGAAGGCGGTTATCCTTAGCAGTTCTTCTCACGTTAAAGTTATCCTTGGCAGTTCTCAGTGCATGTTAAAGACCAGGTGGTCGAAATTTCCGGAGCCCTCCACTACGGCATCTCTCACAGCCTAAGTAGCTTTGGGACATTAAACCCCATAAAGCCAAACTAAACCATCTTTGACGTTAGAACACTGTAATCTATTGACACTGGCCAACTTCAGTTTGTCCTCGGTGTCTGTCAGTGACTTCCTGTATTGACAGTGCTGTTGGATTTTGACCCTCGCCATAACGCAGCAACTGGCTGTCTCTTCGTGTCTGATTTTGGCAGGTGCGGACGCGGTTCCCGCCGGAGCCCAACGGCATCCTGCACATAGGGCATGCGAAGGCCATCAACGTGAACTTCGGCTATGCCAAGTCGCAGGGTGGCGTCTGCTTCCTGCGCTACGACGACACCAACCCCGAGAAGGAAGAGGAGCGCTTTTTCGCCGGAATCCAAGACATGGTGCAGTGGCTGGGTAAGCTATCTGAGGTGCCGTACTCTTGGCGAAGCTGTTTCATCTGCCAGAATGATGGTCTTCATTGTTGCCCATGTCGCCATAAGTGCACTTCAGAAGAAAGATCTCTTTTAGTGATCTGCATATATGTGGAAGAAATACCACCATGAATTTCATTTCTCATAGGCTATCTCGTACAGCTAGCTATCTCGTAGGCTAGCTGTCTCGTAGGCTAGCTGTCTCGTAGGCTAGCTGTCTCGTAGGCTAGCTGTCTCGTAGGCTAGCTGTCTCTCAGGCTAGCTGTCTCTCAGGCTAGCTGTCTCTCAGGCTAGCTGTCTCTCAGGCTAGCTATCTCTCAGGCTAACTGTCTCTCAGGCTAACTGTCTCTCAGGCTTATCTTGGCTCTTTAAAACAAGTTCACCATTACTTTTTCTAGAAAAGTCTTGAAATGATGGGACTTCATTGGCGCATATAAGTGTATTTCATAAATCTTATGCTTGTGAGTGTATCAGTCATTTTATTCAGGATGTGCAAAGCGTTGAATACAGCAGAGGTTTTTTTGTAATTGGAAAGAAGGGGGCAGTGTAAACGTAAAAGAAGCGTCTTTGCCCAACATCCTGGGGTATCGGTTTGCTGGTCTAGCTCTTAACTGTGTCTGTAACAACTGCGCGCCAATCTTCTGTAGTGCGCAGATGGTCCCTTCAAGGCAGCTGATGTTTAAAGCTTAGGTTATGAAACATACTATTTTAATTTGCACTTTTGCCATTCCGAAGATACATACTCGTAACGTCCAGCTTGGTTGGTCTTGGCCGCTTGTTTTGTCCAAAGCTTGTGTTTACTAGGATAGAGTGACTCCACACTTTTCTTTTTATTGCAAGAGCATTAAAAGTCTCATTGGAAAAAGAAATCTGGTGGAGTCTGTTATAAAATTCACTGAGTGGTCAACAGGGTGCGTGACATCATGAGACCACATGACATGGCCTAGTGCTGATTGGTTGACAGGATGTGTGATGTCGTGCTACCACATGACATGGCCAAGTTGGCAGTTGGTAGCTGGTAGTTGGCAGGTGTACTGGTCACGTGACATGGCCGGGTGAAGTCCCCTACATTTTTTTTAGTCTCTTGCATGGATTCATTTGTTTGTTTGCTTTTTTTCTTTTTCTAACCGTTGCTTTTCAAACTCTTGGTTTTGGTACTTAGGACATGCATTTATTTGTCTCGACTTTTTCCCAGAACCGAGAAAACGATGCATCAAACAAGACAAAGGAGAGAAGCAATGAGACATTGTCACGTCTTTTCACCTCTCTATTTCATGTCGTTTTTCTATAGCTTATGCATGACCATGTAGCCCCGTGTTCGATTGTAGCAGTATTCTTGCCTGCTCACTTTGGATACTAGTTAATTGGTCTGAAGTATTAGTGAGGAGGTATATAACTAAGCAAGATGAGCTGTTTGATGAGTTGGTTTGAAGTCTGGGACATTAGTTCAGCGCAATTTCATTGAGAAGGACATGTCACCCAGAAAAGTGTCACTAATGCTGAGCATTGCTGCTGTGCTTATGCCGTACCGTGCATCCGTTCTTGTGTAATGTGGCTCAGGGGAGTTTTTTCGGAGGAGTGAGGGAAGATCTTTTTTCCCCCTGCTCTCTGTCCACAGGTTATGAACCGTTCCGTGTGACCCATGCCTCTGACTACTTTGACGACCTCTACGTCCTGGCTGTGCGGCTGATACAGCGTGGCCTGGCTTACGTCTGTCACCAGACCGCGGAGGAGCTTAAGGGTTTCAACCCTCCACCCTCGCCTTACCGTGATCGCACCGTCGAAGAGAACCTGCGGCTTTTCGAGGCAGGTTTTTCTTTTGGTCAACAAGATAGAGCTTTTGTGAGCTTTGCGAGTTTGTGAGCTTATGGATGGAATCAGTGAAATGCTTAGCCACCTTAGCAAGAGAGCTTTAGTGTCAACGCTTTAAGGGATGGTTGAAAGAGTGGTAAACTATTTTCAGTGGAGAATAGAATAAGTTCTCCTGTTGCACATTTTTTAAGCATGCGAGTGCTAAGCATTTGTAACCTTGTTGGTGGAACTGTATCCAGTGGGAGCAATATAATATATTGTTGTGCATTTTTCACTTTACACTAAACATTCCCAAATGCAAGGACTTTCGCATCATTTGCAGGTATCTGACTTAGTGCACATAATGTAGAGCAGTTGTTTGAGATGAGACAGTGGAGGTTTTGAATATCATCCCACGTAGCCACACAGGCAGTCTGTGACACACTTTGTTTTACACGTAAGAATTATGGCCTGTGAATGCCGATATCTCATGTAATAGTTTGTGCCAGCTCGTTTCAGCAAACGTCGCACTGATGAAAGTATATCTTTTAGCTGCTTACTGGCACTTTCATCAAAATGCACAAAAGCAGGTACTTAGCTCTTGTCAGTACAGAAATATATGGACACAAACAGTGCAAGGAATGATGGAATGTGCTGAAAAAGGAATACAGGAAGAGTGGATGAATTCTGGACTTGATTGACCGTGTGGGAATACGGCTATCGTTGGTTGACTTGACATATGGATCATTCACTTCTCTACGCACTGCCTGCCTATAGGGGTCTCAATACTCTGATCACCTCATGGAACTGATGCACTTGTACTCCAAGGTTAGCTTTTCCATCAGGGCTCACAGAAGAGTGTTTTCTGTTTGCTAACAAAGCAAGCAGAGAGATCCTTAGTGCCCTGGCCTTGTTCTGCAGCATGGTATTTGTACTCGGTTAAAAATTTTTACACATCTACAGGCAGAGGTGCATCATTGCGGGTTACTACCATTGGCTGAAAAGTTTGTGAAACGAACCCGCTTACTGGTGTAAGAATTGCCTTGCAGCCTGGCAGACAACTTGGTGTTCAAATCAGTGCTTTCATGTGCAACTGAATAAATGCATTTTTTGGTTACATGCTGTTAGCCTGATTGGCTGGAACTTTTTTTGTAGTTCGTGCTATGATCATTGTACAGTCCTCGTTAACCCTTTTAGGCATGAAATCAGTTATTTTTTTCACCTAAGTAGTACATTCAGGCCTCAAGAACGGGAGTTTGTTAGTTTTTGAGCGTGAAAGACCGGCGGACAAGTTTTTACAACGATGTGCAGATTTCCATACAAAGTGACTAATTTGTTAGAAATAGTAACATCGAAATGTTCTCGTGTGTCAGGTAAGCACCCCAGGAATCGTGGAATCATTTTGCATTTCGAAGATGCACATTATGCCTGAAATAGAGCAAAAACAGTCAACGTTTTCACTTGCAGCAAAATCTGTCTGCACAAAAATGGTGGACAAAGTGCTACCTAGCTCACTCTTATGTGAAATATTATTTACTGCGCTCGCTACATGGCACAAATACTTGTACAAATACTTGTACTCCCAGAAATACTTGTACTTGTACCACTGTAATACTTGTAATACTGTAAGTAATACTTGTACCACTGAGAGCGAGAAATAAACTTCAACTTCAACTTCAACTTCAACTTACTTGATGCAATAAGGGTGCTCAATTCGACTGAAACAATGAAAGCACTTCTAGGTGCACCAGTCTCTCAGAAAAAGCTGCGAGTTTGCTGTATACACGATTGTGTACAAAGCGCCTGAAAGGGTTGAAACTCTTAAGGGGGGACACTGGTCTTGAAAAAAAATTTTTATCAATTTAGTCATAGTTATGAAATTTTCAGGGCACATGTATTTTTGTGCGCTGATTCTAGATATGTCATTTAATTTCATGTAAAACAATTCCTTGAGCACTTATGCGCTTTTTATGCAAGTATTTTGCAGAGAGTTTTGAAGAAAATTTGCTGCAGGAAACTCGCTGAAATGTATGCCATTGGGTTCTCTTGACACGAAGGAATACAATAAGGGTAAAATTATCATCCTGGCTCTCATAGAACTTGAGTAATAGGGTATTGAAGCTGCCACTTCAGAAACAGGAATATACACTTTCCTTCTCATTTCTAAAGCAACAACTTCAAAACTATATAACTTAAGTTCTATGATAGGCAGGAAGACAATTTCACCCTTATTGTATTCCTTGGCGTCAAGAGAACCCAATGGCATACATTTCGGCGAGTTTCTCGCAGCAAATTTTCTTCAAAACTATCCGCAAAATACTAGCATAGAAAGTGCATAAGTGCTCAAGGAATTGTTTTACATGAAATTAAATGACATATTTAGAATCAGCACACAAAAATACATATTCCCTGAAGATTTCGTAACTCTGACTTCATTAATAAAATTTTTTTTTTTCAAGACCAGTGTCCCCCCTTAACTGACGGCCTTTACAAAAGCCTTTCCTCGAATGCCCTTCTTGCCTCCTTTGCCAGGACATGCGCAAGGGCAAGTTTGGAGAGGGCGAGGCCACGCTGCGCATGAAGGTGACCCTGGAGGAGGGCAAGCAGGACCCCGTGGCCTACCGGGTGCGCTTCGTGCCCCACCCCCGCTCGGGCGACAAGTGGTGCATCTACCCGACGTACGACTTCACCCACTGCCTGTGCGACTCGCTCGAGCACATCACCCACTCGCTGTGCACCAAGGAGTTCCAGTCACGCCGCTCCTCCTACTACTGGCTCTGCAACGCCGTCGACGTCTACTGCCCCGTGCAGTGGGAGTACGGACGGCTCAACCTTAACTACACGGTCGTCTCCAAGCGCAAGATCGCCAAGCTCATCGAACAGGGCGTTGTCAGGTGAGGGGGCTGTGTCTGGGCCTTCTGTGTTGTGTCTGCCAGTTTTTTGCTGGCTTTCAGCTTGAAATGCTTAGAAAGCGTATTGGTAAACCCTTTCCATAACTGTAGACCAGTGTCCGTAGCCGTAACTGGGGGCAGTAATGGGTGCTACTGTTAGGTACAGGGCACAGTAGTAGAGTAAGAGTGTTTATTGGCAGATGAACTTGCTTCTCATATCACGGCAAGCCATTTCCGTCGTTGACACTACTATTATTGCTTGTGACATTTTTCGTTGTGCTCATTCACTTTACTTAACCTCGGCAAATATCGTTGCGAAGTCCTCCTAGTGACATCTAGTGCCGACTGCTTCTCGCTTGTGAATAAGTCGCACTTCGACGCCCTGGTTCATTTACTTCCGGTGCCACACCTGCTTTTGGCCTGTTGGCACAGTCGCTCCTGTACCTGTTACCGCTGTCATTTCAAGCGTATTATGGACCCGGGGCTCAAAATGAGACTTATGCCAGTGACCAGCACGATTGGCTTTGAACCCTTCAAGTATGCCCAGTGTGGACACATGCTGCTGAACATTAGCGACGGCAGCAATGTCTCGTTAGCGGGTTCGTGGGACTCGCCTGACACATGGGCCAACTGTAGGCGGCAGCACATATGCGTTTTTCTTCCTCCACCCCTTCAATCCGGGCGTGCATGGCGGCGGTGGAGAGGACTGTACATGGCTGTACCCCTAATGGAAGTGTTGCCATGGCATCATGCCTGCAGCAAATGTTGCAATGACGGTGACAACGACTACGCCGGGTTTTCTGCAGAATAGGATCCTTATTGGTATCGCGTTAAATTTTGGGCTAACGAACATTCTGACTGGTGGCACCGCAGGAAAATTATGCTACAGTAAACCATTCTTAACTTGAACTCATAAATACAGTTAAAAATTTCTACACACAGATACGCAGTGCACAGATTCTCAGTGTGCAGATTGGGCATTGTAAAAATTCAAGCCATCTGTTTAGCTTTATTATCCAGGGCAAAAATTTGATGCAAACCAAGCACTTAGTTAAAGGTGCACTGAAGAGGATTCTGAACATGTCTTTTTGCCGCGGGAACTCGATCCACACGTTCTGAGCATTCTTAGAAACAGTGACTTATTGCCCTGTGTGACCGATTTCCCCAATTAAAACGAATCAACGTCCGGCTCCCGCCTTTCTTTTTTAATTCTGCCTCGTACGGTGGGCGGAGTCGACCAACGCTTGGAGCGCCTTTCACCCAGTCCCATGGAGGCTTTGCTTTCGCTTTATTTTGTTTTTTAGGTTTCCATGAATAAATAGTTTAATTCGAAGATAATATAGCCGCAAAATAAGCCCGAAGAAATAAAATTACGCGCGGACTATTTGCTACTACGGAGTACTACGTATTACTCCGCCGATGGCAGAGCGGCAAGCCGCCACGGGACTGGGTGAAAGGCGCTCCACGTGTTGGTCGACTCCGCCCACCGTACGAGGCAGAATTTAAAAAAAAAAGGCGGGAGCCGGACGTTAATTCGATTTAATTGGGGAAATTGGCCACACAGGGCAGTAAATCACAGTTTCTCAGAATGCTCGGAACGTGCAGATTGAGTTCCCGCGGCAAAAAGACAAGTTCAGATTCCTCTTCAGTGCACCTTTAAAACTTGGCAATGTGTGAATGCTGTGTAGTGTCACGGCACGTCAAAAAAACATGGCTGACAAGGAGTGTGCAATTGCGTTGATAACATGGCAGCAGCACTGGCAGCGCCAGCACAGACTTGATTGTTGGTTCAAAGCATGACCTAAAGGCTCTGCAAACTGCTGGCAGGTGCTTCCCTTTTGTCTAGTTTTCACAGGCCAGATTTCGAGGTGTCCTAATTTCACCATGAAGACATTTCCAGACAGTCAGTGATGAATAGACAATGCCTTTTTGGTGGCGCAAAAAAATGTTCTGACCAATATTTTGAGACCTGTGAGTTTGAGTTAGTGATGGTCTACCATAAATCTTCTACACTGGCTCCTTGTGGTTCTAGCAACTGATCTTTTTCTATTGTTGTTTCAGGGACTGGGACGACCCTAGGCTGTACACATTAACAGCGCTGAGGCGACGTGGATTTCCTGCAGATGCCATCAACAACTTTTGTGCCAAGGTACAGCAGACGAAATAGCGTTCACACTAACCACATTTGATGCCTCTGATCACAGCAAACTGTATCGTGCCACTGCAACTAACGCCGACCTGCGCATGCTTGTTGCATCATTGTATCAAAACGAATGACAGGCAATGGCAGTTTTAGTTTAGTTCCTGCCTCTTTCGTGTACTTTGATACCGTGTGCGGTTGCTGTGTCAGTAATTTGAAGTGTTTCAAGTTTTGGCTGTTCTAATGCCTAAGTGTAAATTATGGCGTGAGTAGATTGAATGTCATACACAAGTGATAGGTCAGTTGTACCAAAGCTTTGAATTCAAGGTACAGTGGAACCTCGATTATACGTCCCCCGGTCATGCGACGACCCGTATTTTACGACGAATTTGTGCGGTCCCGGCAGAACCCCCATAGAGACAATGCATTAAAAACCTCGGTTATACGACGCAAATTTTAGAAGGGCCCCGCTTCGTACGACGACGTCTGGCTCGTACCGTCCGTCAAAAAAGGTCGTCAGCAAACGCAGGCCGGGATGTACCGTATTTTCGCGATTCTAAGCACCCCCCGAATATAAGCACCCCCCCCCTCCCCCCTATTTTCGTAAAAAAATTTCTGAAAAAAAAAACTTTGCATGCGAATCTAAGCACCCTTTTTTCTGCGCGGAAGAGAGCGTTGCCGAGGCCGCCAAGTGCACTTGCTCTCTTTTTCGTCGAGCCTGTGCAGTCGGAGTCCCGAGGAGGAGCCGCCTGCGCGTTGTTGTTGTTGTGACTGAGAGAAGGATGAAAAGGAAATTGCACAGGCCTGCCTACTGGCTCGAGCTAAGCCACCACCGCTGCCAAGTGCAGATAGGGGAGAGTTGAAAGATCAGAGGAAAGATAAAGAGAAAAGATAAGACGCCCGTCACAGCAACAGCAACAAATGCGTCCGCCGGAGCGGACGCTGCCGAAAAAACAGATAAGCGGGCCAGGCCGCGCTCGCCGAAGCGAGGACAGCGGCGTCCACGGCGCTTTTTGTGTTGCTGCGTTCCGACACTACAAGACAGATGGCGGCACAGAACTGTCTGCAGCTATTTTTCTTTTGAATGTTTCCTAAATAAAATGTTTTTTCTCGCGCCCGTTTCATCGAGATTTCACCGCGAAAAGAGGGGCCCGGGGGGGGGGGGTTCAGTTTAGATTTTTCGAATCTAAGCACCCCCTCTCACTTTGGGCATCGCGATCGTGAAAAAAAGGGGGTGCTTAGAATCGAGTAAATATGGTAGGCACACTTTAGCCAGTCGATAACCGGTGCGCCTTAATCTTTCCACCTATCAAGAAAACTGCGGGAGCCGCTGCCCCGCTGCTCACGGCAGCCTCAATGGCCATTTTATCTTGTTTGTTGAAGACTAGCCCTCTGCCGGCAAAAATGTGCTGCATTTGTGTTCCGAAAAAAAAAAAAAAAAAAGATGACGAAGTTCAGACGTTAAAAAATATCACGCTTGATTTTCGATTATACGACACCCGGATTATACGACGGTTTCGCGCGGTCCCCTGAACGTCATATAATCGAGGTTCCACTGTACTCAAATCAGATGTGTTCTCTTGTTCATATGACATCGTGCAATGGTTGTCTCATTACAGCTGGGGCTGACAGGCTCACTGTCTGCCGTGGACCCTCAGTTGCTGGAGGCCTGTGTCAGGGACTCACTCAACCTGACCGCTCCAAGGTTGGTCTTGGCCTGGCATTATTGTTAGGTTGGGTTAGCTTACAGCTTTGTTGGTTGTGCTGTGCAATTCCAGTCACATTTCTATGTGAGTGTGCATGGGAAACTTGACATGTTAACCTTTTTTTGTGAAAAAAGCCTTCAAGACTCAGGCTGTTGGAAAGTGCCTGTGTCAATCATTGGCACGGTGATGCCAGGAGGTGTCATAACTTGAGTGTAGCAGTCAGCACTTCTACAAATGGAAAGGTTGCTATAGATCATTATAGCAACAGCAGGAACACTGATGGAAAGCTATCTTTAAATTCATCAAAAAAACACAGCGCAACGTAAGGATTTATTTGGAAAACAAATACAGTAGAATCTTGATCATACGAATCTCACAAGGTCACGAAAAATATTTGTACGAAATTTGTATCATCCGCAGCGAGGCGGGGGTTGTTCGTAACATCCGAATCTGCCCATTGCACACAATGCAGTCCGGCTAGTGCATTTTATGAATTCGTATCATCCTGAAGTTTGCATCAACCAAGATCGTATCATCGAGATTCTACTGTCAATTGCACTTCATTCCTGGCGCTTACAGTGATCAGCCAACTAGTACATTGCAGAGCTGATTCTTAAGATGTATTTGCACTTGATTAGACTGCCCGAGAAGAGGTGCACCATTCATTGTTTTCACTGCTATGAAGAAGTCATGAGAAAAAGGCAGCAAGCCTTTGCCTGATCTGAATGAGATTTTAGACAGATCGACGAGAATTTTTAAAGCATTAATGATATTGGTTCTATTCAAACAATGCAGGGAAGAGCAAGACTTAACTGGCAGGAAATAATCTACCATGGGCTGCAGGTTAAATTGGCATGCAAGTGCGGCAGTACTTATTACTAAATGACTTTATGAACGAACCTAATGATAAACTTTTTTGTTTCTTTGTTTCTGTTGGCTGTAGTATAACGTTCTACTCTAATGCAGGTAAAAACTTAGCTATGGCATATCTGGCCAACTTGATAGGTAAACAATGAAATTTGTAGCTTGCATTTCGGCTGCCCTCAATGCATTTAACGTTTCAAGTTCTGCTTACAGTGAACACATTTCCACAGTTTGAAAAAATACTGTGAGCATTTTGGTGAGCAAATAAAGCAGACCTTGCACTGAAACACAAACTGCATGTCTGCATAGCAACCAGCACACATTTAATCTTGCCCTTCTCAGAAGAAAGTTACTGCAGTCATTGTTTTTTGTATAGGTGTGCAACTGATGACTATTCATAGAGGATTACTTGCAGACTTGTCACGCCCTTTCCCCGCTGCATTCACCCAGGGTCATGTGCGTGGTGGAACCGATCCGGGTGACCATCACCAACTTCCCGTACGGCCGGGACAAGGAGGTGCCAGTCACAGTGCCCGACTTCCCAGCGTTTCCCGAGAAGGGTTCGCACACGGTCACCCTTGCCAGTGTGGTCTACATTGAGGTGGCCGACTTCAGGGAGACCGCCGACAAGTCCTTTCGGCGCCTCACACCCAAGCAGTCGGTGGGCCTCCGGCATACTGGCCTCATAATCTCAGTCAGCAAAGTGATCAAGGTCAGTGCCGCTTAAAGGCGACAATTAAGTAGGCTTTGCAGCAACTGTTGGCACATTTTTTTTCCGTGCAGGATGCTGCGGGAAATGTTCAGGAGCTGGAGGCAACGTGCCAGAAAGCGGAGGAGGCTGAGAAGCCCCGTGCATTCATCCACTGGGTCTCCAAGCCGGTCAGCTGCGAAGTGCGGCTCTACGACCGGCTGTAAGTGTGCAGTTGGTTTGGTTCTGCCCGAGGAGTGGGAGCTGCCACATTCATGCAGAGAAATAGCCGTATATAGGGTGCAGTGTCACAGAGAAAAGAAAAGAATGCTTTATTTCTGTGCAAAATGCTGCGAGGCTGTGAGGCTGCGAAGCTGGAGACAGTGGTGGGAAACCTGTGCCCCATTGCACCAACATGCGCCATTCCAATGTGCAAAACTGTGCCAAAGCTGCTCCAAGGTGAGCAGTCGCCAACACAAGGCAGGTGGAGTTAGCTGCCTAATGCGTAATGTGGTCACTGCATTTCTCCGCCGTTCAAGCCTGAAAGGGCAGCCAATGAGGTGCAGTCCAATAAAGTTTAGGGAAGTCTTAAGGCGGGTCAGTTTAGGGCAGGTCAGTGCAGCCGGCTGTGCACGCTAATGATTCTCTCTGCGCTTCTGTTCTGTCACCTCCGGTGGCGTGAGTCACTGCAGTGTGGCCTTGGCGTCCAGAGAGGGAACATGTGCTCTTGCCCGCATGTGGTCCCGGCGACGTCACAGTGGGATTCTTAAAACTAAAAGGGAAGTTTTTCAATTTTGGTTGCCTCTGTGTATTGCACCACAGCGGTGCAGTATTTGTCAGAATTGAAACCTAAAGGATCAGAAGGAAGTAAAGTGAATGGCAACAGTCAGTCGCTTATGGAAAAAAGTGTGTATTTTTACTGTATGCGTCTAGGGTAGGAAAACTGCTTAGCATGGAAACCTGAGAAATGTGCTGAGTAGCCATTTGCCGTCACTGAGTAATTTCAGATTGCCATGTGCAATGCTATGAAGTGTGCTAGTTGCAGTAAAGTTCTCTGAAATCACATGCAAGCTCTTCATATATCTGTTCAGTAAAGAACAGATTTGAACTATAAATGTGAATGGAAGCATTGTTTTATTTATTTATTTATTTATTTATTTATTTATTTATTTATTTATTTATTTATTTATTTATTTATTTATTTATTTCTGGCCTAGCCTAGCCAAGGCAAGTCCAGCTAGCTAGCTAGCTAGCTAGTTAGTTAGCTATGTGAGATTTGTTACAGTTTATAGCCATAAGAAAAAGCACAGTTCTACTTTCTTGCAGTCCTCTATGGACTTGTTTGTCATACTCAGTTTTATTTTCATCAGTTGCTCTGTGCTTAGCTGTATTCGTTTTTTTTATTTGTGATATTTACAAGAGATTCTTTTACAAATTAAAAAGATATAAATTCATGTTTTACGCTCTTCTGAGGTTTATGTGTCTACTACAAAAGTGATCGCATCTGCTCCAAAACGCTCATGGCCATTCCTTCCACTGTGAAGATCACTGATGTCACTTGAGAAAGCTCAAGGAGAGAGATGGTGGCATTGAACTGGGAGCCTATAAAAACAGCAGTAAACAGTTGAGCTGCTTAGAAGTGTGGGCCTTTATTTTATAGCTCCTTGTGCCAAATAGTAAGAACTGTAGTGACTACAAAGCAATTTGGGCTTATGTCTTTTTTTTTTTCAATATGACAGGCCAGTTTACCCTTTTTTCTTAGTTTGTTTTCAGTGTTTGTCTCCGCCATTTTACTCCATGTTTGTCTTTGACATACTGAATGGGCACTTGGTAACAGTTGCATATTAGAGGTCATAATACACTACTGTCTTTTTCACACTGTTTGCAGATTTTTCCATAAAAATCCGGAGGATGCTAGTGAAGTTGTCGGTGGTTATCTCTGTGATGTGAATCATGTAAGTTGTACAGCCTTTGGCACTTGTGTTATCTTGCTACCTTCACTTGTTTACCTTTTGTAGAATGCATTCCTGATACAGTTGGTGTGTTAAGTGTGACTGGGGGCATTTTTTCTTTTCTCTTTGGGATGGGGGAAGAGCCTTTGGTTGTCTGCATTTAATAATAGAACAGCTTTAACCATTTAACCACCAACCCCGAGCTATACTCATCGTGGGAGATAGTACCAATATCACCAATGACGAGTCACGCTCATCTGGCCCGATGTTGCGCTGCTCTCACCACCAAGACGAGTTACAGTCGGCAATCTAGTTCGGCGCAATTTTTCAACACCGGAGGGCGGTAGCTGTCCATTAAATGGGTTTTGCGCCTTTAGGGCATGCTTTTAAGCCTAACAGTCATTTTCACCAAAATCGCTAGACAGTTTTATTTGGTGGTTAAAGGGTTAAAGTGTAGGCTGTGGGTCGCTACTCTGCCACTACCAAAAGCAGGGAAGGATCGGTGAAACTACTAGCTAGACCAAGTTAGGGAACTGTGCTCAAGCTTTTAGATCAGTTTGTTTGTATCTGCTTCCATACTTAATTAGTATGTCCATAGTTTATATGTGGTTATATGTAGCGCTAGTAGTGCAAAGCCTCGGTTTAGGCTTGTCAGTAGGACAAAATACAGTGAACTCTCAGTTGTACGAACTCCGGTTTATCGAATATTTCAGAATAATGAACTTTTTAAAAAGCCCCGGCAGTTTTCTTATAGATTCTATGTGCAAATGTTTCACTTAAACGAATTTCGGAATAGTGAATATTTCAGTTTAACGAACTCGCTCAGAGGACCCAGGCTTATTTTTCCGATCAGTTCAACGAAGTTTTGAGCCCTCCACTGCAGGCACAACCGATGCCCGCCTTCATGACAGAGATCTGTCATCAGCTGGAGGTCGATAGCAATAGTACTTCGTTTGAAGACTATGCACTGTGTGACAGTGCACTGATTACCTGTGCTGGATAGACTGAACTGGAGATTCTTTCCAGTGTTTGTCCAGAGGAAGACGAGTGCAATGAAGAGGAGGCAACTGCAGAGCCAGTTTCAAGCCCTATATAACTCTAGCTGAGGTTGTAGGGTGCATCGGAAAGTTCAGAGACTGTGTCTCAACAGCAAGCTGTGCCAGAAGAAGTTTACAAAAACATTGACTCTTTTGATAGTTTTGTAACTTCTTGTGCTTTAAATGTACCAGTGCAGAAGAAGATTACTGATTTTTTTTTCAAAGTGAGAAAGGCAGCGTTTTAACTGCTATGCACCTTGTATAAGTTACGTATAAATTCCATTTCACACTTTTGACACTATGGATGCCATGTCTTATGTTAGCCTAGTGAATATTCAGTTTAGTGAACTTTCAGTTAAGTGAACTATTTCCTTCGGTCCCTTGAAGTTCACTCAAGTGAGAGTTCACTGTAGTGTGAAAAAGAATGCTTGGCTAAGAAAGTTACAAGGCATTTGACTACATTGTGTTAATTAGCCATTGTAGTTAATTTTCTTGCAACCTTCTTAGCAGTGCTTTCTATTTCATTGTTATAGGACAAAAGTGTGGCAGTCAAGCACGTAGCAGAATTTTTTTTGGAGCGGTAGGCCTAAAGTATATCTTATACCCGTGCCACACGGACAGATTTAATGCCATTAAGTGCTTACTGCCTTAAGTTTTAATGGCATTCGTGCGGTGCCACACGCATAAATTTAATGGCATTAGCCTTACTGCCATTCGCGACCTACTGAGTTCGCCACAACTCATTCGCCCGTGCAATGTGTACTCTCGTTCCCATTCCACACGCAGAAAAGCATGCAGCTTTGTCAGTTACAACTGCCTAGCCCACTATAAAATAGTTAATTCTTAACTTTCAGCCAGATGAGGCACCTAAACCGCATTTTCGATGCGAAGAGAGCCATTTTAACCAGCCTTATTGACTGGTACTCTCGACTTATGTGCTGACATGCGAGTTTATGGCTACTTTTTCGACTTGTAAAGCAGGAGCAGCCGTATTTTCTGGAAAATCGTTTTTACATTACATTTGAACATCATTCCCGATATATTCTGCTCATTAGGAATGTTTATACAGTGGAACCTCGATTATACGTCCCCCGGTCATGCGACGACCCGCATTTTACGACGAATTTGTGCGGTCCCGGCAAAACCCCCATAGAGACAATGCATTAAAAACCTCGGTTATACGACGCAAATTTTAGAAGGACCCCGCTTCGTACGACGGCTGGCTCGTACCGTCCGTCAAAAAAGGTCGTCAGCAAACGCAGGCCGGGATGTACCGTATTTTTGCGATTCTAAGCACCCCCCCTATGTTCTGAAAAAAAAAAACTTTGATGACCCCCGTTTTTGCGCGGAAGAGAGCGTTACCGAGGCCGCCAAGTGCACTTGCTCTCTTTTTCGTCGAGCCTGTGCAGTCGGAGTCCCAAGGAGGCGCGGCCTGCGTGTTGTTGTTGCGACTGAGAGAAGGATGAAAAGGAAAGCGCACGGGCCCGCCCACTGGCGTGAGCCAAGCCACCACCGCTGCCGAGGAGAGTTAAAAGATCAGAGGAAAGATAAAGAGAAAAGATATGACGCGCGTCCCAGCAACAGATGCGTCCGCAGGAGCCGACGCTGATGAAAAAACAGATAAGCGGGCGAGGCCGCGCTCGCCCAAGTAATGGAAGTAATGGATGCTTGTGCCCCACGATAAAACTTCCGAAGTGATTCCTAGTTACGCGGACGTGTTGCAGAGCGTCGACAACATCCGGCGCTTTGCTTGCGCGCGCGACGATGTTGGCGACCTACTGCCGGACGTGGCAGCCGTTGAAAGAAACTTGATGCGCCGAGGTTGGGCAAAGGTGCAAAAAAAAAAAAATTACCGATTTTTTTTAAACGGTAATAAAGATTTTTTTGCAAATCTGTTTCAAACAAATGCTGGGTTTTGTCTTTTTTAATCTGATTGGCGTACTTGCCGCGGGCTTGAAGCCGGTCAACAGTTTTCGGCGCAAGGCCGAGCGGCACTGGCCGCATTCTTTGATTTTCGGTTATACGACACCCGGATTATATGACGGTTTTGCGCGGTCCCCTGAACGTCGTATAATCGAGGTTCCACTGTATTAAGATGAAACTTTTAACTACCTTGCAAGCGTTATCGTCATCGTCACTTTCGATAATGGCATTAAATGTGGACGTGTAGCACCAACTCCGAAAATAATGGCATTAACAAACTTAAGGCCTTAAGCATTTACTGCCATTTCTTGTGCGCGTGTGGCATGGGTATTATATTGATGGGGAGGGCTTGCTGGGCAGTTCATGCCTTTCAAAGGCACTGCCACAAAAGTTTTAACTGTGTCCTTGTATGCATGCCTGATGACAGTAGTGGGGTGGAACACCTTTGATGTTTCAGTAGCACAAGTTATAGCTCGGATTTTTTAGTCATTGTCTCCCATCTTCCCTTCTCTGGCTTTCTGCTGATCGTGATTAGCCAGCATTTGGTGCTATAAATGTCTCAGGCATCCCAAGTGGTAAAATCGACTTTGTGTTCCTAGGATGCCATGACGATCTGCACTGACTCAATGATCGACAAGTCCCTGACCAGCTGTTCAGTCTTGGACAAGTTCCAGTTTGAACGCCTGGGCTACTTTTGTGTCGACCAGGACACCACACCTGAGAAGGTGAGGCCGAACAGAAGGTTCACACTTGGAACTCTTTTGTGGACAGTTTGATTTTGTTATTATTTGGTCAGTAATGAGTTGCTTAAAACTGGTGACAAAGTTTTTGTACACTTAGGGTGATAACCTCTATGTAGTCAATAAGTTCAGCATTGTGTTGTGTGCATTAGGGTGATAACCTGTGTGCAGCCAATAAATTTAGCATTATGCTGCGCGCATTTCTTGACTGTTGCCATTTAAACGGCACTAAGGCTGTGGAAGGCAAAACCTCGCTCGTGCAACGCTTTTGTTTTTATATGGACTCAGACTCTGCCGATGCATTGTATTTGTGGCCACATTATATATTCGAGCAAATAAGGTACTTCTATGAGATTTAAAAAAAAAAAAGTGATAACATCAATTGTAAGAACTGAAATTAAATCATTACGTGTTTAGTAAATTGCAAATGAACTGATAGGTGCATCCTGAGAGTCATGCCCTCACCAACAGCTGGTATACAGTAAAAGCTCATTAATTTGTACTTCATGCACGTGTTTTAAGCCTGACAGCAGTCATTTTCACCAGAAATCCCCAAACGGTTAGATGATTTTGGTACATGTTTCAAGTAATTAACTTGGCAGTTAAAGGGAGGCCTTAATTGTGATGTATTTTCTTGTTCCTGGCCTCTCCTTCTCTCTTACTTTGCTTTTCAAACAGCACTGCAAAAGAAAACAACGTTAAGTTAATATTTTATATCTGCTGCTCAGTCTCGAACAAATTCCAGTTTGGATGCCTGAGCTCGATCTCTCCTGCATTTGAATGATGAGTGTGAAGGAAAAAAAAAAGGGAGGAGGTCCTATATTTGACTGAATGCACTACAGTGAACAATGAATACTGCTGCTGAGATCTCTCGGAGCACAAAATGCTAATGTGCCAGGCACATGCGAAGAAAACACTGCTCACCTCTTGCCTAGAAGGGTGGGGAGAAAAGACCATTTATGCCGACCAAACAAACAGTTTGGTCGCACTATCTCTCAAGGCATGACATTTCGGTCACGTGATGCCTGATCACCCTCACTTTGGGAGGAATACATCACCCATCTTAGATATCGCTTGAAGGTGCACTGAAGAGGAATCTGAACTTGTCTTCTTGCCGCGGGAACTCGATCTACACGTTACCAGCATTCTTAGAAACTTCAATTTATTGCCCTGTGCGGCTGATTTCCCTAATTAAATCGAATTAACATCTGGCTCCCGCCTTTTTTTTTTAATTGCCCGCATATGGTGGGAGGAGTCGACCAACGCATGGAGTGCCTTTCAGGCAGTTGCGTGGCGGCTTTGCTTTCGCTTTTATTTTGTTTCTTTTAGGTTTCCGTGAATATAGGTCTAGTCAGAGACTACATAGCTGCAAATTAGGCCCACGGAAACAAAAATACGCGTGGACTCTTTGCTTTCTCCGATCACTATGTATCACTCCGCCGATGACAGAGCTGCAAGCTGCCACGGGACTGGGTGAAAGGTTGGTCGACTCCTCTCATCGTTTGCGGGGAATTAAAAAATAAAAGGCGGGAACTGGATGTTAATCCGGTTTAAACTAGGGAAATCAGCTGCACAGGGCAATAATTCGAAGTTTTCAAGAACGCTTGGAACGTGTAGATCAAGTTTCAGGGGTAAAAATATGAGTTCAAATTCCTCTTCAGTGCACCTTTAACCTTCTTTTGTTCTTTCACGATTTACCCTGCGAGTCTGTTCGAGGCTGGCATATAAAACTGTGGTTATGCCTTGGATGAGAGCGGGATAAATATCCCTCATTTGGAAATGACAATGCTAAAGAGCTGTCGTATGAACTTTCATTTTTGCTTTCTTTTTCCCCCCCTTCTTCCAGATCGTCTTTAACAGGACCGTAACACTAAAAGAAGACTCTGGCAAGAACTAACAGCGAGGATGTGGACATTCTAGGTGCCACAGTTTGTTTGACGTGTTGCGAACAAAACGCACGACAACGCACAAGGATTCTATTTTCTGATTTTTGTACAGACGACGGTTATCGGAACACTACTCTGCCTTCTTTCCAATGCAAGCCTGCCAAAGCCCTGTTTGTTCTTTGCTGCAAATGCAGTGGAGGCAAGTGTCATCCGGAACACACCATTCATGATGATTCTCTCGTGTACAATGCTGCCCGACAATTTGAGCGCTTACGTCCCTGTTATGAATGGGGAGAACAGTGAGCTGTGGGTGTTGTAGTTCTGTCGCCTGGATTCTGTTCTTTGCGCGGAGCTCTATTTAATGTTTTTTCTACTCAGCTAGCGCTGTGGCAAAGCCATTTTTCACAGGACTGCCATTCCGATGCACGTTGATTAGTTTATTTAAATGCGTTTAAGGGAAAAGCCTTTTGGGGTGACATTTGTATGTTGATGAAAAAATTGTGCATAAAGGAATTTACACAAAAATACGTATATTGTCTGATTCTTCCTTTATCACCTTGTATTGGAAGTAGGTTCTTGAATTTTGCTTAATTCAGTAACTGGCATCTGTGAAGGTATAAAATTCGTGTACTTTGGAACGAAATCAGTTGTGAGTCTGCGCCTGTCTTGTTTCCTGCTGGTCCGTGTTTTTTTTACGCTGTTCCTTTCTTTATTTAGATGGCCCCATTGATAACAACTGGCCACTAGTATAGCCTTTGACAAAAAAGTGTAGTCCAAGGAGGTTTTTCTCGGTCCTGCAGACTGGCTGATTTTGCTTCCTCACCTACCCTGGTCTCTTGACAGTGAGAGGCACTCGCGGCCTCAAACTTCCCAAACTGAGGAGTGGCAAATATGCTAGAGAGCCCCGCTACGTGGCTCAGAAGCAAACCCCTTGGGCTTTATATTTTTGACAAAGGCTGGACATATATGGCTACATATATATATGGCTACACTATATATGGCTATATATGGACATATATATGGCTACACTACTGTGAACAGAGGAGCTACATAAGCCAGTGAAGACTGCCTGTTTAGATATGGCAAGTGCAGTACCCCATGACCGTTGGTTTGTACCGCTGGTTTGTTTGTGCTGGAGTTTTGCTCAGAGATGGCATTTTTATGATCAGCCTCTTATACTAATGCATTTGGAATCTGATTTTTTGGTACATGCAGTAAACAGGGATAATTAAACACCTCCTCTATCGACTGTTGCGGAAATAAACGCGCCCCATAAAATGCTTCTTTCAGCTAAACGGGCTCATTGTTCGAGCTCAAATTTCGCGTAGAAATGGCATTTGGTCGGCAGAATTGTTTAATACCACATTTGCTTCGGGTACTTACCTGATTCGAACGGAATAAATCTGATATTCAGATCGTCTGCGCCGACGACAAAGGAAATTAAGCTGCTCTGTCAGCTATCGCACCGGTGGCGCCATCTCGTTTGTTGGTCGTGAACAATCAGCAGAGGGGGTTTCGGGGGGTTTGAAGACGCTCTTTCAACTGGTTTTTTAATGCTCACAGAAAACTTAGCTTGGCAAAACTAAGTTTTCAGCAAGCTAAGTTTTCTGTGAGCATTAGAAAACCAGTTGAAAGAGCGTCTTCAAACCCCCCGAAACCCCCTCCTTTGCTGATTGTTCATGACCAACAAACGAGATGGCGCCACCGGTGCGATAGCTGACAGAGCAGCTTAATTTCCTTCGTCGTCGGCGCAGACGATGTGAATATCCGACTTATTCTGTTCGAATCAGGTAAGTACCCCAAGAAAACGTGGTATTAAACAATTCTGCCGACCAAATGCCATTTCTATGCGAAATTTGAGCTCGAACAATGAGCCCGTTTAGCTGAAAGAAGCATTTTACGGGTCGCGTTTATTTCCGCAACACGCGATATATGCAACCCTGGCTTTCACAAGAATGAGATTGGCAAACTGCAGGGAGCGATGTTGCCATCTGCTGTATAAGAACTGACACTAAAAGCAGGACATCACTGGCCGTTGTTATTTACTCTGAATGAAGCGAGAAATGTCCCATGACTTTGGTCGAGACAAGCAAACAGCATGGAATTTTTTCATTATCTACTCAGCCTACGGAGGTGCCATGTGCCAGTGCTTCTTGATTTTGCTGGCCTCATTTCTACTCCGCAGATGCCTACGCCGGTTCCCGCATCTCTCCGAGCTTGCTTTTTTGAGAGGCAGATTGGTAGACTATCTGTTTTTAATGCAGGGTTAATGCATTTAACGTTTGCATTCTAAGGCTCTCGCATCCATCCATTTGTTCCCAGAAAAATTCACCAACTGACTGAGGGTTGAAAGGAGCATAAAAAAATATAATAAGGTTAGGAAAAGCACGCGAGCAACTGATATTCCATCACCCCATTGCCCCTCTCTACGTCTGCAGGAGTCTGGTGGCTAAAAACGGGCGGTCAGGTGTTGCCCTAATGGGTTAATTGCGAACAGCAGTTCTTAAAAATTATTTCTAGATGACAGGATCCATGCAGAGCCTTCAAATTTGACTAGATTACTCACAAAGACCACTTCCACAAATTTTTTGCGTGGAATGTAACCATCAAAATCATTTCAGGGTCCCTTTAATGTTACGCGAAGGAGAAGGGTATGAGAAGTAGAAAGGTGCGGGAACACTCGGATAGTCTTGCTTGGCCACATTTGGCATTGCGAGGAAGTATAATCGAGGAAAGCTGCTTAGCACTGCGTGGTTGTGAGAGGAAGACGCACAAGCTCGTGCGTTCCTGCGGCACCCCCGTCGACAAATCTCGGACATGGCTGAAAATCCTAGTAAGACCACAATTACAATCTCTGTATGAATTTGAATGCGAATAAACCAGTCGCCAGAATATACTGCCACCTAGAACCAAAACCTGCTGGCCTCATTGGTTGCTCGTTAAGGGGGACACTGGTCTTAGACCTATTTTCCTTATTTTTAGTCCAATCCTAATTAAAATATACCACCTTGCTCAGTTTTTTGTACCGATTTCAACAATAAAATCACCTTTCTCATAAACTAGTCGGTTCCCAAGATGATTAATTTTATTCATTCATTAGTACCTCTGTGCAAAAAAGACTGCTCAATAAAAAATCATTTTTTAATCCATGGCTACGTAGCATGGTGAGTAAAGAGTGCAACAATCAAAACCATTTTGCCATTTTACCCTCATTAGTAATATTACAGCACTTGGAATATCAATATTCAAGGCATGAATGCATTGCATCGATAAACTTTGCGATATTATAAATTTTTGAAGTGCGATTGAACAAATCTGCTTACACATTTTGCTTTCAGCTTCCCTTAGCAAACAATATGACATCTCTATCTGTCCTAAATTAGAGATATCGACATAACTAAGACAGCCAGATGTCCAAAATTTTCATTCCAATTAACTGTCTGCTCCTGCATAGATTCAGCTCACATGATGATCTCTGAATTTAATACTATGGCCAAAATGCTGATTTCTTGAAAGGAAAAATTGGTACAATTAGAAAATAATAGCTGGAGATCCACAGATGTCACTTTTTGAAAACCGATTTTTTGGTCATTTTTTGGTTTCAAAGACCAGTGTCCCCCCCTAAACTGTAAACCAGGTCAGGGAAGAGGATCAAAAATAAAATTGGTTAGTAATTTACTCATATCTCGGGGACACCCGAATCGCGCGGGGAAAGGAGGAAGGTGGGAGTGAAAGAAGAAAGAGAAAAAAAGGCGTTGTAGGTGGTAGTGGTGGTGGTAGAAACGTTTATTTGCTCTATTTTACCGTGGTTTTTGCAGCTTCAGATGGAGTCTTCCATCTTCTCTTCAGGATCGGTTCTCCTAGTCCAGGGCTCCGCTGAAGGTAGCTGCCTCGTTGAACTTTCAGGATGTCGCTGGATAGCATCCTATCCCACTTTTCCGCACTCGGGTTTTGTTTTATGGCTAACTCGTCTATTTTCTGGCAAGCCCATGTGGTGTGGTATAGGGTGGGTTTGTCCCGTTTGTAACTGTCGCGCTGTAGTGGAGGGCTCCGGAATAATTTCGACCACCTGGGGATCTTCGTGCGCTGACATCGCACAGCACATGAGGGCGTTCGCCAGCGGTGGTGATTTCCCATTTATATTGTGCAGAAGATGCAGGCACCGATGCCAAGCTTCTGAGAAATTTGAGGGTGCGCAGTCCACTGAAAACATTTCTTGAAGGTATTGAGGCGAATATGTTGGCTTCTACTTGTCTTGGGCGTTCTGTCCTTTGCGGGCTCTCTTTTTTCCAGGCAAACAGCTAATGTAGCGCATTTTCTCTAATGCGAAACCGAAACTGATAAATTGTCATGAGCTTGTAAACGGGGAAGTGGCTGCAGTAGCGGCAGTGACATCACGTAATGGCTGCTTGCAGAAGCTTTCGTCGTTTCTGTTGCTGCGCAGTGTCGCTTTCTTTTCCCATGTAGACGCTTGTTTCGAAGTGTAATACAGCCTCGAATACAAAATGGGAAAGCGTCAGCATCAGAAGGACAAGCTCTACCTGACGACCACAGAATGGTCGACCATATACGGCGGTCGCCGAGCCGCCTCGGCACGCCAGGGCGAAGGTTCCGAGTTCAAGCGACTGCCGTTCGACCACTGCGCACTGTCGCTGCAGCCTTTCGAGCACCCACTGTGCACACCCGAAGGCGTAATCTACGATATCATGAACATCGTTCCTTTCATCAAGAAGTACGGGATCGATCCCGCCACTGGTAAGCCCCTTGAAGCCAAGAAGCTCATCAAACTCAACTTCAAGAAGAATGCCGACGGCAAGTACCACTGCCCCGTCCTGTACAAGGTGTTCAACGAAAACTCTCACATCATCGCCATAAAGACGACGGGGAACGTGTTTTCTTATGAAGCCATCGACCAGCTCAACCTCAGAGCCAAGAACTTCAAGGACCTGCTAACGGACGAACCGTTCACGAGACAGGATATCATCACCTTGCAGGACCCGAGCAACCTCGAGAAGTTTAACCTCTCGCGATTCCACCACCTCAAGCACAACCTCAAGGTGCTGGATCCCGAAGAGGAGAGGCTCAAATCCGACCCCAAGTACACCCTGCGCAAGATTAATGCCGAAACACGCACAATCCTCGATACCTTGGACAAGGAGTACAAGCCGCCTGCTGAGAAGACGGAGGCGACGGTCAGAAAGGCGGACAAATTCAACGCCGCCCACTACTCGACGGGAGCCGTGGCCGCGTCGTTCACGTCGACAGTGATGGAAGTCGCGACGGCGCATGAGCCTGCCGTGTTGGCAGATGACGTGGTGCGGTACTCCATGGTCAAGAAGAAAGGCTACGTCCAACTTCAGACGACTCACGGAAACCTCAACTTCGAGCTCTACTGCGACGCCGTGTCCAAGACATGCGAGAATTTCATGGGCTTGTGCAAAAAGGGGTACTACGACAACACAAAATTTCACCGGTCCATTCGTCACTTCATGATTCAGGGTGGGGACCCAACAGGGACTGGCAAAGGAGGGGAGTCACTGTGGGGAAAGCCTTTCAAGGATGAGTTCAAACCCAACCTCGTTCACCAGGGCAGGGGAATGCTGAGTATGGCAAATGAAGGCCCGAACACTAACAAGTCTCAGTTCTTCGTGACCTATCGGTCTTGCCGTCACCTGGATTCAAAGCACTCCGTGTTCGGAAAGCTGGTCGGTGGCATGGACGCACTGAACGCCATAGAGGCAGTTGAAACTGACAACAAGGACCGTCCCATTGAAGACATTGTCATTCTAAAGGCTGTTGTGTTTGTGGATCCTTTTGAAGAAGTTGATGAGGAGTTGAAGAAGAAAAGAGAGGAGGAGGAGGCTAAAAAGAAGCAGGAAAGCAGTGAGCACAGTGAGAGGGGAAAGCTGAAAGCAAAAAGGGTTCTCAAAGAATTCCACAAGGGAGTTGGCAAGTACATCAACCCAGAGACTACCAAACTAGGTGGTGAAGAAAAGGAGGCTGAGGTCCCAGAGAAGAAAGTGAAAACAGTGACTGGGAAGTTTGGTGACTTCAGCTGTTGGTGATGAATCTGAAGTGTGTCAGTCTCCTGTTTTATTGTTTGTTCATCTGCTTGAGCTGCTGCCAAGAAGCAGTTTAAGCTGCAGTCATGCTGACTGCGGGACTGATGTGGGACAGCACATTCATGCTTGCAACATACTGTGAAATTCAGTTTACTGATGGAGTTCTGAAACATATATGTGCTTTTCTGAAAAAGAAGGCTGCATCACATTTTTAAAATCACAGTAACAAGCTGTGATTTCTATCTGCCCTTTGAATGGTTTTGGGCAGGTATCGGCACAACTTGGAAGAAAGAAGCACTTGTATAAAGAAATGTTTTTTTTTCATTTGTCATTTATTCATTCAGAACATGCAAACAGTGCATATAAAATGTTTATCTGTTGAAACTTGGTTCCGTGTGTGTCGTTTCCTTTCTTTGTGTTCATCTTTTGCGCTGAACCAAGTTTCAACTATGTCCCACCAACTAGCCCAGCACGAAGATTGTTTATCTGTTCTTCCTTGCCTGCTCTGACTGTCATGAGCATTGAGCAACGGTGTTCTATTGTATGCAGGAAAAACGGGGGGACTCTCGGACATCTGATGTGACAATTCTCAGTAAGCAGTTGGATTTACCCTCGATACAGTGACCTAGAGTTCACTGTACCCTCGATGGCTGCTTGGATACTTTTACTCCAATCCAGACAAGACCCCATCTTTTTTACATTGTTAATACTGGTAGTGCTTACGCAGTAAAATTGGCGATACATCTTGAGGATGGTAGATCACAAGGTCATCAGCGTGACTACTCCCACTGCAGGGCAAAAGGCATCTGCAATGTCTCTCCAATTAACCCTGTCCTTTGCCAGTTGCGGCCACCCTATCCCCGCAAACTTCTTAATCTCATCCGTCCACCTAACTTTTTGCCGCCTCCTGCTACGTTTGCCTTCTCTTGGAATCCACACCGTTATTCTTAAGGACCAGCGGTTGTCTTGCCTTCGCATTACATGCCCTGCCCAAGCTCACTTCTTCCTCCTGATTTCGACTAGGATGTCATTAACCCGCGTTTGTTCCCTCACCCACTCCGCCCGCTTCCGATCTCCTAAAGTTATACCTATCATTTTTCTTTCCATAGCTCGCTGCGTTGTCCTTAACGTTGTCCTTATCACAAGGTGGGAAAGCAATATTTTGATGCATGTTAAACTTTGTTTTTGTATGTACTACAGATTTTCGCTGGACAGCTTGTGCAGCTTATTACTGTTTGGCGCTCTTTGGCCGTAGCTCTCCTTGCGCCACATCGGCATATGATCATCGGGTTCGCGTTTTTACCGATGTTAAAGGCGATGTGTGCTGTCGCTACTTTTCAACGGTCTCGACAAATCGATACGTTGCGGCGATGGCGTTTTGCTTGGCGCGTTGACAACTCTGCGTTCGGCAACCATGGACAAAGGAGGATGGGGAGGGAGACAGGTAGAGGGAAAGGAAATGTGAAAACCACCGACTGCCGCGCCCAGGAGCGCGCCGAGAAAAAAAAAAACTATAAACAAGAAAGCACGTGCTCTTCGCTGGCTGATTGCAGCGTGAGTTCTCTGATGACAGTTATGCTTACAGCGATAAGAGGCGGCGATGCCTCGGGTCGACTTTTTGCCCGCGTACGAGAATTCTGGCTCCTACACGAGGATCTACCGCGGCGTAAGTAAATATATCGGCTCTCTCCAAGATAAACTCGAAACACCGATTGATACGGCTGGTATAAGATGAGTGGACACTCGATCATTTGTACCTGTATCAGATTCACTTTCCTTGTGACAGCGTGTTGCCGGCGTTGTGTCCGGCCCATATTTAACCTCCGTTTGTCCGCAAACGTGTCAGAACATACTAGTTGGTGGTACTTTCGCAAAAATGCAAAGTCGAACGGAGATTTGCAATTACTACCTGCAGTATTGTAGCTGGCATTGCAACTAGACAGCTTCGGCTTTGCATATGTCATGAGTATTGCCATATTGTGTATGGCATACCTAAACCTCCATGAATTAATTCGCAGGACGACAGCTGTACGCGACCGTTAACAGAAACTGCTTAAAACACAGTGGTTTCGCGTTTTTTTCATGTTTTCGCGTCCCGGGCGCGTCACGTATGTGCTGTAGTACGTGCCCGACACTCTCTGCACCGTAGCTGCAACTATTTGGTACAGATCGCTGTCTGAACTTTAACTGTAACCGTCTTATATTGAAAAACGCCAGTAAATGCAACAGAAAAAGAACAGGAAATGCAGCTACATGCACTTGTTTCCAAGAGGGTCAAGGGCTCCCTTTCTTATGGGCGGGGGTTATTGGGCGGATTTTGTTATTACTCACCGTGTCTGGACGCTTGGTGAGTAATATTATCCAAACTGACATGCAGCTCTGTGGCGGGTTTCGCCTATCTACTCGGAAAGTGCAGTACTATGTGGTTTCTTGGCAAATCTTTCTCGCACGAAACTAATAGTTATGCATCCGTTAGGGATCGAATAATTGCTCGAGGAAAGAAATATTCAGAAGCTCGCTGTAACGTACATTTCCGCCCCAACTGAGTTTACAAATAGCTGGAGTAGCTGTCACAGCTTGTGGGTAGAAACGGATGCTGAGCTGTTAGCAAGTTTCGCGCAGTCAGCAAGTTTTTTTTTTGTTTACTGTTCACCAAAACACACGGCATATGCCTTATTGATGCATATGATTTCGCAACAATTGACTTCTTAGTCAAGGATTTGAATAGAAGGTGTCTGGTCTGGCTGCGTGTAAGAATACCCTTTTGACTTCTTGAAGCGTGTGTGTTGTTACAATAGCCTCTTTAAGCCGGTGCATCTTGCATTATGCACATGGCACACTACTGGAATGTTCCCATTTAGGACATCATTTTAGCCAGTTATTTCAGGTGGATTCAAACCGATTAACTCTCACAAAAATAAACACATACTTTCATGTTCTTTTTGGGCTGCGGTGGTCGAATTTCGATGGAGGCGAAATTCTAGAGGCCCGTGTGCTGTGCGATGTCAGTGCACATTAGAGAACCTCGTGTGGTCGAAATTTCCGGAGCCCTTCACTACGGCGGCTCTCATAGACTGTGTCGCTTTGGGACATTAAACCCCATAAACCAAACCAAACCTCTCTTCCACTGTGGCTTTCTTTTTACAATCCAGCAGCGCATCCTGGAGGCACCAACTTTTATTCCAGAACACTAAATTTCTCTCGGCCTCTAATTAGTTGGAATGCATCAGCCAAGAGTGAAGTCCTCTAATTTGTTCAGCAGCTCCCTGTGGGCTTGGCAGCCAGGGCTTTGCCTGATTCCTGGATGGAGGTCAACCTGGAGTTGTGATGAGCATCGTTCATGACTGGCCAGATTTCTGAAGGGCCTGAATTTTCAGCCACTGGTCCACCTTGCGGATAATCTGCGTCACGTGGTGATTTTTCAGGATGTTATGGTTTTTGGTTTATAGTTTAGAGCAATTTAACGTCCCAAAGCGACTTGGGCTATGAGGGACCTCGTAGTGAAGGGCTCCGGAAATTTCGGCCACCTGGGGTTCTTTAACCCTTTAACCGCCAGCCCCGAGCTGTACTCGTCATGGGAGATTGTACCAAAATCGCCATTGACGAGGCACACTCGTCCGGCCCGATATTGCGGTGCTGCCGCCTCAAAAGACGAGTTACGGTTGTCAATTGCACTGGTTGCGATTTTGAACACTAGAGGGCGGTGGTCGACTATAAAAAAACGGATTTTGCGCCGGCGTCATCCATGAGGAATGCTGGTGGTGGCAGTGTCCTGAGAAAAAATAGCTGCTTCTTCAAGCAGTTGTGACAGCAGCAATTCTGAGAATATGAAATTTGTGTCTGAAAGTGACTCGGACTTTGTACGTGCTGGAGTCGGCTTCAGATGACGGCAAAAGCAGCGATGACGAAGAGGGTGAGTCGCTGCACGTGTGTAGCAGCGTGCGAGCACGAAAAACCCGCCGCTCGCGCCTCCACGGTTCCATTTTTCTTCAGTGCCTGGGATCTTGCGGCAGCCCACTGACGAGCACGGCATTCTCGGCTGGTTTTAGGCATTTTTTGACCGGGACATCATTGACGTAATCGTCACAGAGACGAACCGCTATGCGGTAGAGTACTTTGCTGCTTGGCGTTCTGCATGGAAACCGGCAGACCGCGATGAGATCGTGGTCTTCCTAGCTCTGATAAAATTGCAGGGTATTGTTGGTGATCCTCGAGTGGAAATGTACTGGTCTACAAAAGAAATTTTGCAGACACCAGTGTTCAGGAAGGCCATGAGCAGGAATCGCTTCAACGCGTTGATGCGCTTCCTCCATTTCACCGATATGGAAACCATGGATGAAGCGACTCACCCGCACCCCAGGCTCTGGAAATTGTGGCCCGTTATCTCGAAGCTGAACGAGGCCTTCCTTTTAGGACGAAGTAATGTCTATTCACTTTCTTTTGTATCACAGTGTATAATATGAAATAAATCCGCGGTGTTTCAATGCGTTCTTCGCATTACTACAGCATCCACTGTGGGAAAGCCACCCTCATAAACTGTTTTTCTTTTTGAACTTTTTGTGTTAATTTTCGCCAGAAACCATCGAAGTAATATATTTTCAGAAACAGAATTACATGGAGAAAATTAGAGTCACTTTAAAAAAATTGGCGATTTTGGTACGTTTTTCGGAAAATAAATTGGCGGTTAAAGGGACAGTGAGGAGAGCTCTGTTAATATTTTTTTATAGCAAAATCCGATAGTTCGGCATTTCATGGCTTTGTTGCCACTTGGCCGGCAGCAAAAGATGCATTTATTTCTGAGAAATTTGGATTCGAAGTTGAAAAAGTGTTTCCCGCCGCTCAGATTCAAACCTGGGATTCTCCTATGACGACACAGGACTAAGTGACGTGAAACATGACGTGAAACATGACGTAACGCAGACTCCGTGATTTCTGACCGCCAGCACAGCGGCCTAGCAGCAGCCGAAATGAAAGCTACCGCCGGCCTCACGTTGAAGGCATCTATCGGCTATTGTGCCCGCCGCTACCGTCGCTTCGCTTACGTTTGCATCGGCGTTTCGCCAGCGTTACGATGGATCCTGTTCTCGAAGTCGTCAACGAAGTTCTCGCAAATAGACACCTTTAGCATACCATGTACCTTGTTACTGTTAGCGGAATACCGGGAGCCCGCCTATAGCCGGTGAGCAGGTGCTGATTGGTCCTGATGCTGCAGGTGCGCGCGTAGCTGCCGGGTACGTGGCGCCATCTGGTGACGTCAAGGAGATTTATGCATGCATTGGCTGCGCCTCAGTGATTTGTGGCTCCTCGTGTCCCAGTGTTACTAGAACCATTGGTTCTAGCAACACTGCTTTGTCCTATGACGTCATCACGCTTGTACTTGCGAGTTTGGCCTGTGGCGGCGATACCTGTATTTTGGTTCTTGCTCTTTTCTACGTTACAAGAGCTTTGTTGTCAGTATGAGTGGCGTATTTGTAATCAGGAGCTGGTATTCTGTCGATACAAGCCAACTTCAATTTCTCCTCAGTGTCCTTTTAACGTGCACTGATATGGCACAGTACATGGGCCTCTAGCATTTCGCCTCCTTCGAAATTCGACCGCCCCAACCGGGATCGAACGTGCATCTCTTGAGGGTATTACAGTGGTCCCATTCTTCAGTGCCTTGGGTTTGCTGACTTCCCTGGGGTTTGAGCGTGAAGAATGAGCATTGCTGAGGGCCCTCTTTGCTCTCTCAGTAGTGATAGCTGTTTGCTGAACCCTGGTTACTGTATAAGGCCGCAGTTCGTAAGGGGGTTCATGAGTGCATGGTGATGAGTGCTTTAGCAGCACTATGCCCCCTTCTTAAAAGCCATGAGAGGCATCGCTGTTCATTTCTCATCAGCATAGCTCTTCGTCTTCTGCTTCTTTTCTTTGTCAGTTGTTTCGAGTTCTTTGTGATGATGTTTCCTCTTCAGATGTTGGTGTGAATCTTCCTTTCAAGGAGGTGTTGTGTCCCCTTATTGCTTTTGTGTGTGTGCGCCCCCGCGTCCTCCTCCTAACGACAGTTCGCATCCTCCTCCTAACGACCACTCAATCCTCCTCCTAACGACCGCTTGCCCCTCGTCGCACGCTGTCACCAGATGCCCCCCCCCACGGTGCGCCCCCGCACCCTCCTCCTGTTCTGGGAAGCCACTCCCTCCCGTGGACGCTTCTCAGCTCCCTCCTTTCTTCGGGCGGCCAGTTCGGCTCCTGCCTCGGTCGACGCTGGTCGCACCCTCATCGGCTTTAAATAAACGAAGTCTTAAAGTACCGTGTGCGTCTTCGCTGCATTCAACACAGCGACCGGACACGACAGTGGCGACGAGAAAGTGGATTCGACCCGCGCTACGCAACGCTATTGACAAGCCATGGCTACGCGAGGGTTTCCCAATCAGATACCAGAGTTCAACGGCTCATCGTGGTCATCGTGGGTTGGACGCCTTCAGTTCTACTTTGAAGCTAACAACATCACAGACCCAGCCTTGAAGAGGGCCAACCTGCTGACGCTGTGCGGGGAGCAGACCTACGATACTGTCTGCGCCCTTATTCAGCCAAGCACACCAGCGGCAGTGTCTTACGATGACATCGTAAAAGCGCTGCAAAAGCACTACGACCCAAGGCCATCCGAGGTCTACAGCCGGGCTCGCTTCCAACGACGAGATCAACTGGAAGGAGAAACTGTGAGCGCCTACGTAGCCGCGCTCAAGAAGCTCGCTGCTGACTGCAATTTTGGAACGCTGTCGACAACAGCTACCGGGCAGGAGGGAGACGCAGCTTCTTCTGCTAACACCACCATGCTTCCCTTGGATGTGATGTTACGCGACAGATTTGTGTGCGGACTGAGTGACGAGTCACTGCAGCAGCGCCTGTTCGCTGAGAAGGACCTCACATTCAGCAAAGCTTACGACATCGCCGTTCGAGCGGAGAGCGCCGGTCACCAGCAGAGAGGGATTCGCCGGAACACCGAGCCGGTACACCAGACAAGCAACCAGGTGCGCAAGCCTTCTGTTGTTGTAAAATCGGTCAAAAAGGCACAACGCTGCTGGCGGTGTGACGACCAACACAACCCCCAGGGATGTCGATTCCAGTCAGCCACGTGTAATTTTTGCCACAAGCGAGGGCATATCGAAAGAGCATGCATTACGAAACGGAGACTTGCCAAGATAAAGTCACCTTCCCAGCCTAATCACAGCGTCAACGCCTCAGAGAATACGCCGCTATCTGATCTCCATGGAACAACATCAGCAACACCATCTGTGTTGTACGACCTGAACACCATGAATCTCGGCACGCGACCGAAGATTTTTACAGAAGTAAGCGTACATCACCAGCTGATTAAGTTCGAGGTGGACTCCGGCGCAGCCTGTACTCTGATCAGTGAGGACACGTTCCGAACTTCATGGCCATCTGACGCACCCGCCCTGCAACAAGACGACACGCACCTGCGAACGTGGTCAGGACAGAATCTGCCACTATTGGGCTCTGCCAACGTGCAGGTTAACTACAACGGCCAGACCCATACGCTACCTCTGCTTGTTGTGAAGGGCACAGGATCAAGCCTTCTAGGGAGAAATTGGTTTTCTCCACTAGGCGTGATGATATGCGGCAAACATCAAAACGCCGATGCGCTAAGCCGTCTGCCACTAGACGCAACTGTTGACGAACCATTTCCACCAGGAGACGTTCTGATGTTCGAAGCACTGCCAGAACCTCCGCTTACAGCAGGCACAGTTGCAGCATCTACGCAGAAGTGCGCAGCTCTCCGGCTAGTTTACACAGCTGTTCAACAAGGCAACGTGCATAAACTCAAAGGGGACAACTTCGACGCTTACCACAGGCGAGCTACAGAGTTGAGCACCCATCGCGGCTGCATCATATTTGGGTCCCGAGTTGTGATGCCGAGAGAACTACGCGCACAAGCTATGTCTCTCATCCACGCCGGACATCGGGGCATCGTTGCAATGAAAAAGTGTGCCAGAAGCTACATGTGGTGGCCTGGCATTGACAACGACATCGAAACAGTGGTGCGAGAATGCAAGCCTTGCCAGAGCAGCCGGAGCGCCCCGCCGAAAGCTCCTGTCCCAGAATGGGAAAAGCCAGACACACCATGGCACACACTGCACATTGATTTTGCAGGACCAATTGAGGGCTGCACTTTCCTTGTGGTCGTAGATGCCTACACAAAGTGGCTTGAGATAAGGCAAATGGGACAGACGACTTCGGCAGCAGTCATTGACAACCTCCGATCACTATTTGCAACGTTCGGCCTGCCGCGCAAGGTAGTGTCGGACAACGGAACACCGTTTGTGTCTGCGGAGATCCTCAAGTTTTATCGCGACAACGGGATCTCATCAGTTACATCGGCCCCCTACCACCCAGCGACAAACGGACAAGCCGAGCGCTACGTAGCCGAGCTAAAACGCGCCCTTGAAAGAGATCAGACAGGCTCGCTGCAGCGCCGCCTTGCGCGCTTTCTCTTCAAGCAGCACACGACGGTTCAGAGCACAACAGGCGAGACCCCCTCGAAAATGATGTTCGAGCGTGAAATGCGAACCCAGCTCACAGCCATCCTCCCCGAGCCAAAGGCAGAGACGTTCCGGGAAGAAAAAGCAATTCCGCGCTGCGGCACGCTTAATGAGGGGCAGCGCGTCCTCGCCCGACAGTTTCTGAAAAAGCCACGCTGGGAGGAAGCTACAATTGTCAGACGCATAGGCCTGCGCTCTTGGCTCGTCAACATACATGGCACAGTAGCACGCCGACATCTCAACCAGCTGCGTAGATTTACGACGCCGTCTGAGAGCTGTCCGCCAGCGGAGAGAACACGTGCACCATCTTCCCACATAGCCTGGCACCTCTTCCCGGAAGAAGAGACTTCGCCCAGGACAGACCTAGGAGACACAGCGAACAACAGCCAGCCTACAAGTGTTTCTCCCCCGAGCGCACAAAGCCAGCGCGCCTCCACGCGTGAGCGCCGACCCCCTGCACGATACCAGGCAACTTTCTAAGGGGGAAGGAAGTGTTGTGTCCCCTTATTGCTTTTGTGTGTGTGCGCCCCCGCGTCCTCCTCCTAACGACAGTTCGCATCCTCCTCCTAACGACCACTCAATCCTCCTCCTAACGACCGCTTGCCCCTCGTCGCACGCTGTCACCAGATGCCCCCCCCCACGGTGCGCCCCCGCACCCTCCTCCTGTTCTGGGAAGCCACTCCCTCCCGTGGACGCTTCTCAGCTCCCTCCTTTCTTCGGGCGGCCAGTTCGGCTCCTGCCTCGGTCGACGCTGGTCGCACCCTCATCGGCTTTAAATAAACGAAGTCTTAAAGTACCGTGTGCGTCTTCGCTGCATTCAACACAGCGACCGGACACGACAGGAGGATTTCAGCTGATGTGTTCAGGGATATAGCATTGTTCCCTAGTTCAGAAGAAACTCACAGAGATGTTTTTTCCAGTTGCTTCCTGCTGTCTCGGCTGTTTTTTTTACGTTTATAATAAATCTCTCAACCTCGCCGTTTTCTTGTGGCCACAGGGGTGTTGCCCTGTGATGCCGAATGCCCGTGAGCTCGAGGGATGCAGGAAATTCCTTCCCGAGGAAAGGGGGACGATTGTTGCTCTTCAATACGTGAAATTTTCCATGGTGTGAGAACATGTTGTTCAGCTTTGCTGCCACAGTTTCTACATTCAATGCAAAGTCTGCTGCCAGTGGCTGTTATGGTTCATCTAGGAGTGGCATCATGCACAATGGTGGACTTATTTTTCTGCAACTCTTCTGTGGCAATCTTCACAGTTTTTGATAGCTGACTCTGCTTTTTTGTCAATTCCTGGGAACCATATCTTCATCTTGACCAGTTTGGTATAATTCATGCCTTCATGTTCTCTGTGTGCCAGGTTGATGGTTTGTGACTGAGCTTCTTCTGGTATTACCAGCCTTGTTCCCCTCAAAACATCATCACTACTAGTGACTATTAGTTCACTCCTGATCTGGATGAAGGTACTTAGATCATCATCTTTTGAGTCTCTCAGGTAATGTCCAATCACTTGTTTTTAGTTCTGTGATGAGCAGTCTCATTTTCAGGTCATTTTTTCATGCCTTTTCTCTGCATTGTCAGTGCTATCGGTGTACCAGTCTGCAGGATGAAGGAAACATACTCATCTGTTGCAGCATACTCTCTGGATGTGATAACGGAATACTTACTCATTGGCATCCAGCCGCCGCGGTGGCTCAGCGGTTATGGTGCTCGGCTGCTGACCCGAAAGACGCGGGTTCGATCCCGGCCGCGGCGGCTGGAATTTCTTTGTAGGAGAAATTCTAGAGGCCCGTGTACTGTGCGATGTCAGTGCACGTTAAAGAACCCCAGGTGGTCGAAACTTCTGGAGCCCTCCACTACGGCGTCTCTCATAGCCTTAGTCGCTTTGGGACGTTAAGGTGGCGGTTCCACTGCCGCCATCTTGCGAGTAGTTCATATTCTGCCACCAGGCTACGACACTGATCCATCACTGAAAAAGTGTCTACCCGTCTTGCCCCCAGCGACCCGAGACTGGTTTTGGTTGAGATGTTGAGATACGTGTCCGGTCCTTTCTTGACCCGTGCACCCGTGCTGCGTGAAGGCTTTTCTTTTGTTGCTGCGCCTGCCTTCAGAGGATTACAAACGAACCATGGCAAGCCCGGCTGCTAGTCCCCGTCGTGCGTGGGGGGAGGTGTTGGCTGGGGTGGTTCCGCATGCTTCTTTCTCTGCCTGTCCCTCGCCAAAGCCAAAGAGAGTGGGGCTTCCTTTATTCGGTCTATGGTTCCGGAAGGGTGAAGGGAAAAAGTTGGAGAGCCGGGGCAAAGAGGGTACCGTCTTTGTCCAAACGGCGTCAGAGGTGAGGTGATCCTTGTTCGGGATAAGGATGCCAGCACGGGAACAGAGGACCGTTTCCTTCTCTCTCTTGTTTAGCCTTGGCTAAATAGCCGCAGAAAGCTGTACCGTCGATGTTACTATCTGGAGGGCCTCCTTTGAGGGAATGTGCCGTTTCGTTCTTGAGTTTTACGCGACTACAGACTTTCCTGTTTTCAATGTCGTGACATATATTAGTGGGAGCAAAGAAAAAGAAAAAAATAATGCTGCCCAGCCCGCATCGCAAAAGGCACAACGTCGACACAGTGGAAACTTGGGAGAGTTAGTGATAATTGTCGACATAATTGCACAGAGCAAATTAGTAAGTAAGCGAAAAGAGGAAGCGGACGCCGAAAATAAGGAAGGTGTGAAATAAAGAAAATTAATTATGTTTATGTCCCATGTATGTATTTCTAGCGTTTTTTTTTTTCAATGAACCTTATAGTTGAAATCGGTGCCTTTCTTGTGTCCTTCCTTCTGCCCTCGTCTTTTGCGCGTTCAATCACTTCGTCACTGTTGATGCATAGTAATATTAGTAGTAGTCGGAACACTCCTGGTCTAGAGTGTAACCTGCTAACTATAGCGCTGAAAAAATATATATTTTTTTATCAAATGATATTGCATCCATGATAAGAAAACTATAACAAAGACAGCTATACAATTTAGTCAACGCTCAGCGTATGCCTGTCCAACCTTATAAACTATGGTTGGTAAAGAAAAAGGCAGAGAGAAGTGGGCAATTGTCAATTTCTGTTTACCCTTGAGATGAATCGACATTGCGCAAGAGACGTGAAATTGCTATTGAGAGGGTTAGCACCGCAGGGTGTCGGAATGTGTTTACCTCAGAAGCAAATATTCGTCGTACATGCGGCGGCACCTTGCAACCAATTCGATCAACTTCGACGGAATTTTGCCAAGGCTCACAAAAATGCAGTATACAGATGCATACCATTCACGAGGCGGACTCGAGACTTTTTTATAGACATTGTACGAAGAAAAACGGGGGGGGGGGGGGCGAGGTGTGCAGGAATGCTGCCAGAAAAAAGGGGTCGGCTACAAAGCGATAGTTCTGTAGGCACTTAGGGCGACCCCCTCCCCTCTCTCGTTTGGACCCTAAACTGCGTGCTCTTATTCATTTTAGACGTACGTCTTTCTTGTATCCAGTTTGCATCATTAGGTTGCTTATTCCTTCCAGAATTTTCCATCGCGTGCTGAAATGTATATCTTTCTAACCTTGCGTCGATTTGCCTCGATTTGGTGGGATCAAAGATTGAAAAAGTGCGCCCGCGTATGTGTGTGTGTATGCGTGCGTGTCCACGCGCGCGTACCTGGAAACTGTAGGAACAGCTGCTATTTTCACACCGTCTATTGTCAGGAAACTATAGCCTCGTTTACATGAACCCGACTTCGGCGGGTCGAGCCAGGAGATCGAGTTGAGGAAGGTCAGCCCAACTTGACTGCATGTTTACATGAACTCGATTTTAGCGAGTCGCGACCGGTTCAACAGCAGCGGCACCAAGCGTCGAACGGCGCAGCGGGAAAGGGCAGTGGCAGCCGGGAAAATTGCGGCATGCACGGCTGCCTCGCAGGCGCTACGGCGCAAGCGAATAACAGGTTCGCATTTATCACCCCTCCTTCCACTAACCCGACTCAGACCGGTTTACGTGCTATCTGCTGTTGGGGTCGAGTGAGTCAACCCACCCCCTGCAGCGGAGTTGACTGGACTCGCTCCCTCGACTCCCGGACCCGACTCGTTTACATGAACCCAGTAACCGGTTTTCAGCTCAAATCCTCCACTCAACCGGTCATGTAAACACCGCTTATAACGTGCTTGTAATCATTTTCCGAGAATTCCTTTTCCTGCGGCGCTAGTCTACCCCGCCTGCAGGAGGGGCGCGCAGCAAGGGGAGGGGGCGGTCCTTTGTGCCAGTTCCCGAAAAGGGGACTTCTCAGCACTATAGTCGGTTACAACAAAAGAACGAAGCGGCACACGCAACTCAGACGGAGCTCTCCAGCCAATCACATCGATTTGTGTGGCTGTGCATGCAGCCAAGCCTGCGAAAGAGAGCGAAGGAGTCGGCGCTTTGTCCTCGTGTCGCCGACAGTGGATGTCCTTTGTTCGGGATTAGGCTAAAAGAATAATAACGCAAAAAGAAAGGAAAAGATTTTGCTGCCCCGGCATCCGCCATCGTCTCTAGGAGCACCTGAGCAGGAGCAGGGGAAAAGACAGGGAGAAAGGCGAAGGTACTAGTAGGTGTGGTGCCCCCGTTTATTGTCTCAGCTGCACTGGCCACTAAAGGGGGAGAGGGCTGGGCTGCTCACCTTTCGCATAGATCCGCGCGAGAGCGTCTTTTTCGCAAAAGCGCTGAATGTTACAGGTGGGGTCATATTCGGCATCAGACGGTCGTGGCGGCTTCAGTCTCCACCTGTGCTGTCGCGGCGCACCGGTGGACCGGTGGAGACCGAACAGAAAACTGTTCGGTCGACGCGCTTGGCTGGGCGGTCTCCTTTGATGGGCATGTGTTGCTTCGTTCTTGAGTTGTACCCGACTTATATACCACATGGATTCATTTCAGCGGAGGAACATGGCGCCCTCTGAACCACGGCATTCGTTTGAAAGAAGTGCGAGTCTAGTTCAGGAAAACTGCACCTGCTCCATGGTTAGTGCTGAAATAGTGCAGCTGCAGCCGCCATGGAAGCAGATGATGGTTTGCGGGTTGTGATAAACGGCGGAGACTCAAGTAACTTTCACTCGTCGACAAGCTAGAACGCTGCTCGAGTTCTCCAAAGAAACGGATCGAGGCTGGTTCATGGCAACATGTTATTGTGATGTGCGGTTTGCACATTTCTTCATGAGATACGAGAGGTTGGCTGCCGCTGATGTAGGCTGTAAACAGCTGGCTGCAATTCATTGGCATCACAAAGGCTAGCGACGACCAGGCCTGCACTCGACCATCCGTTTTGGAAGCAGACAGTGCCAAACTGCGCTCAAAGTGCCGGAACTAGCGGTACACACCCGCCGCACCGCCGCTGCCGCAGAACTTTGCCGAACTGGTGCATTGAGTGCAGGCGAATCGAGCGCTCTCCAACTTCCCCTCCACAGCGCTAGCCGGAACAACGAACAACCGGCAGCACGAAGCGAAAGCCTGTCTCTTCCCTTTCCTGTCGCTTTAGCAATGCCAAAGCTGTCCTCGAAAAATAATACGACGCCCAGAATGCGTTTCGTAGCGTCAGGTGAAAAAAATTGGCAGTGGCTTAGCTCTGCTATGCCTGGATATACGTAGCGTAAAGTGATCCGGTGTTTCGGCCGCACGTTTCGCCTTGGCTGCTCGACGGCAAACTGCCAGGCGACAACCTCGGGATCGGAAGAATTTACATTTTCCAGTCTTCTGCGCCGTTTGGCAGCGGCTCGACTCTCCTTAGCGCGCGGCGCAACTGTCGTAAACACGAGGTCACGCGTCGGAGAGGAGCGCACGCCGGCAGCGAGGAGCTCGCACCGGCTGTGGCGAGGAGGCGACGCACCGGCGGATCTGCGCCTCTCGTGACGTCACGCGGTTCTCGCGCATGCGCATAACAGGCGGCGCACACTCGCGCAAAACTCGGCTCTGACCCGCGTAGTGTGGCTTTATTAGCTTTACGCTACAAAACAATCCAGCAAAGCAATATGGCGGAAATCTGCTTGGAAGTTCGACACACACTACATAGGGCAAAATCGAGGGAAACGTGCGAACATCGTAGAGGTATCGTTCCCTCTCGTGAACACCTCCTGATTGTAAATGTTTAGCAGCGCCACACTCGTTATTTTTTTTAACTGTGATTATTTAGTACACGTGCATGTGTGTAGATGGCGCCACTTACTAAATTTATCTACATTTATCGCATGTCGCTGCGTTATTGCTATTATTGTTTGTATTCTGTGGACTTTGTTCTTGGCAATTGTTACAAGTTGATTAAAGGAATGAGAGACCGACATTTTAAGAGTATATTTGCCAGAAAAAAAGAAGCCGCGGAACGTTTCAAGAGCTTGTGTCCTTCATGAGGAGAACAAAAAAGGTAGCTAAAATCAACTAGACATTGCGCATTCCCCAAAAGCCGTAGAGTAAAGGCGATGCTTAGCCGCGTAGAGCGAAGTATTAAGTTTCTTCACGCAAAATCTCAAAACTGCCACGCTCTGGTTACCTGAACAGTTTTGCATTCCGTTTTTGACTATTTCGAAAAAACGCTAACTTTGATCAGGAATAACTTTTAAACTAAACAAGGCAGACGGATGAAATTTGCAGAATGGAAGGGCGATTAGACGATCTCAAACTGTACAAAAAGGCGCCGCAGTGCAATGCATATCCCAAAAGTTATTGCAGATTACATTGTTCTGTTTTCTATGCTTTTCAAACATGCGTGGCTAATAAACTAATCTATACACGTACTTCTAAATGCTTAAATATGGTGATTAGCATCCGATCTCAAAGTATCTCGAAAGATATTTCTCTAGGTGTAAGAGGTTTTTCACAATTTTGCATTTCCTGAGACAAGTTGAGCTCAACTGCCAGTTTTCATCTTTGCGTTTTCTTTTACAGTTGAATCAAATTTGCAGCTACCGTTAAACAAAATGCATCTTTTGAAAGCAGAGAAAAGTAGCTTTTCGGAGATATCTGAACCATATTTATGAAGCGAACGAGCGAGGTACAGTCGACGTACAAATATCACCAAAAATGGTTCCCGCTCACCGTCAGAGTGGGACCGCCACCTTAAACCCCATAAACCAAACCATCATTGGCATCCACCCAAGCGAAGCCATACAGCTACAAAGAAAAGCTATACAGCTTTCACCGAGACTTCATAATTAAGGAAAAATTCATCCTGGTCCGGAGTTCGAACCTGGGACCACCGTTAAACCTTCCACATCAGCAGTGGTGGTTGTCCGTACACGTAGTTGGTCGGGTTTCCTCCCTATGTGTGCTGGATGCCAGAAGTGTAGTGCTGTGGCCTCAGGTTAAAACATTCCAGTCTCTCTGATAGCTTTGCACTTCGGTGCTTGATTGTGGATGCACTAGTTAGTGGTAGGGAGTTGGTCTTCACTGTGGATTTGCCTCCAATCAGGCAGTTGAAGTGTTCAGTCATGGACATAATAGCCAGCATCCCTTTGCCAGTCTATGTGTGGTTTTTCTCAGTTGGTGTTAGCACTCGGCGGTAGCATGCAAAGATGTTGGGTTTCCTTTTCATTGGCATTTCTTGGACCAACACTGGTGCTATCCTGTCAGGTTGGGATCAGTGATGACATATATTTCTCTGTTGGCTTCAGAATATGCTAACATGCGAGATCTTTTTAAGGGTGGATAATGGTCTTAGAACTACCTTTTATTTCTGGCTTAATCTTTATCATAGTTACTGTAAAAGTGTGCTTTTTTATGTAGAGTCCGGATATGCAATTAGGTTTTAAAGACCTCAACTAGCATATGGGCTACATACGGAGTTTTATGGTTTTAATTAAGCCCTTCGTTACAGGCCGTTAGCCAGAAAATATTTAGAAATTATTACAAACATTTACAAAGCTGCATTCCCTAAGATGCACTTTGTGCAGTGATGCTGTTTTAGCACTTGCCTCACAGAAAATACATTGGTAAAAAAATATAAATAGAGTGTACAAAATGAGTCGGCTGGTAATTTAGGAAAGCTACTGGTTAAATTTGATTCATAATGTAAAAGCTAGCAAAAAAAACATCACCGTACAGTTCTCCTCCCTAATAAATTGATAGTAACGTCATTTCAATCTCTCCATCGCCCAAGGCAAACCAGAGAAAAACTTTGTAAGGTGGAGGCTGTATTTATAATGTTATGAATGACATAGACATTTGAAGTCTGTGAGCACTTATTGAGTGCGGGAAATTGGATCACTTGAAAACAGCTGTAGTGTTGGCTGCACTAGCTGCGCTGCTTCGTTGCCATCTTGGAAGCTGCCATACAAAAGGGCGCTAATCGACGAAAGCTCGTGTTTCATTTTTCAGCTACGCGGCTCTTAAAATATTTTTTTGTACTTTGGGATTGTTTTGAGTGCGGATACTTTTCAGAGATATAGTCTAATATTTAGTACGAAATTTAGTACGAAGTAGTAGTAATTTAGTACGAAAAAATGCTTTTATAAAAAGTGCACTTTTTCACAATTTTCTATGATCTCAAGACCCGCATCCTCCCCTAACTCCTGTTTTAAATAATCCAGGGCTTTGTGGTGCTGCTTCATCCAAGAGAACTCTCTGTGAGCATGGGTGAGGCACTTTAGTGGTTCAACTATTTGTGGCAGGTGAGGAATGAAAGAGCTGCAGTAATTTGTCATCCCAAGTAGGCTTGCGACTTCAGTTCGGTTATCTTCGCCATTGCTTCCACTTTTTCGGGATCTACACTGACTCTGATAGGAGAGAACACATGACTGAAGGATGTTGGTCTCCTGGATTCTATCATGCACTTTTCCTCCTTCAGGATGAGCCCTGCATCTCAAAAGTGCTTGAGCTCCAGCCACAGCTGTCAGCCATGTTCTTCAATTATGCTGTCGTGCTGCCTCAGGGAAGAATGTCACCACTGATATTAACGATGCCTTCTTCACTAGGCAGCAGTTGTCTTTCTTATGGTGTCCTCGAATATCTCCGCAACAGCATTGACTCCAAACAAGAGCCTTTTTTGCCTTCTCAGTCCATCGTGTATGGAAAAGGTCGTTACCATTCATGAACCTTCTTCCAGCTTTAGGTGGTGCTACCACTCGTTGAGATCCAACTTCGAAAATAATGCTGCATCATTTAGAATGCTGATGGCCTCTTCGACGTTATGCATGATCTGATGTTCTAAGGCAATGGCTTTGTTTGCTTATTGCATGTCATTGTGCTTAAGCACAATTACAATGGGCGGGACCCATGGGGTTGGGCCTGTTACCTGTTCTAAGATGTCTTGGTCTTCCAGACACCTTATCTCCACCTCCACTACATGTCGCATCTGAAAAAGTATTCTTTATTTTTGGTTTTTGTACATGGCAGGCTCCTTGTAGCTTTCAATTTTTTTAGCACAAATCCAAATGTAAATTACGCGATTCAGCTAGGAAATTCCTATCCTGTGGAAGTGTGAACAGAACTGAGCTGCACTGTGAACTGAACTCCGTCTAAAAATTTCCGTAGCACTTGAGGTTTTTATGTGCTCGTAGCCCCATATACATCTTTTTTTGTTTTGTTTTGTGTGCGATGTCAGTGCACGTTAAAGAACCCCAGGTGGTCGAAATTTCCGGTGTTCTTCACTATGGCATCTCTCATAGCCTGAGTCGCTTTGGGACATTAAACCCCATAAACCAACCAACCAACCATTTTTTTTATGCGAAGCATATTACTAGAGGTACACTACAGCCCTTCGCCGTGGTTACACGCCGTGCACACCACGTGGTACAGTGATGTCACACCATGTGACATACCACGTGACACATGACGTCACGACAGATCGCCGTCACGCGCTGGGAGAGGGAGAACGATGCCATGGCACAGACGCCGGAATGTCCTCGAGCGGCATTCCCGCGCATTTCGAACGCGCGTTCACACTCAGTGTAGGTGAAACACTCGCTCTACTGGGCAGGCGGACGCGGCTTCTGTGGCAATCCAGGCGCTCACCCAACGCGCATCTCGGGGTTAGTCGGCGTTCCGCTGTAGCCATGCCGTTGTCTTCCCCCACGACGAAGGCTTGTATTAAAATGACCAAGTATTCAACCAAGGAAAGCCATGTATTACCAATCCTAGCCACCAGTATGCTTCGCATCTGACTAGGCTTAACCTTAGCTAAGCCTCAGCAATTTTTTTGTTTTGATATTGCATGCCATGTTTCTTGTTCTCTGCAGAGTGTCCTCTACCTCAAGTACACCTGTCATGAGCTGCTGCTGCTCTTCTGCAATGTCATCAACGTGGTGGTTCAACTCGGCATGGGCGTCCCGCTGCTCATCGAGTCAGCCCAGGAGGTGCTGGCCGTGCCCATCAACGGCACGAGTGGCAGCAACATGCTGCCAGTTCAGCCCTATGACCCATTTGCCTTTGATGTCATCGTGATCTTTACGGTCGGTTAGTGTCAACCTTTGCGCTTGTGTCCATCGGATGTCAGTCAGGACGGATTGTAAGCTTTGAGCGCAGTGTAGGTAAAGGCTGCCTGTGTACCGTTGGCTGTTGGCATGGCCTCTAATATTCCCATTGCATAGGGTACTAGACCATCTAACTGAGGACTTGTTTTCCTTGCCGGTATGCCCTGGGGAGTGTTTTGCTGAAAGTGAACGCAACTGCTTGTTACACTAAACAAATAAATCCCATTTCCTATTTCCTTGAAAGTCATGACATGTTTAATATGGCATTTTACTGCTTGTTACACTAAACAAATAAATCCCAATTCCTATTTCCTTGAAAGTCATGACATGTTTAATATGGCATTTTACAGTAAGAACTGTTAAGCACCCATTCCGGGGTTTCGCGTCATAGTAGTGTGTCGTCTGTCGTAGTTGTCCGTGTAACTGGTGGGTGTATTGCAATGGGAACCACTCGCAGAGTAGTTCAAAGAGGAAGGTATGTGAGCCGAGAAATGCATAACCGGTGGGTGGTTACCACAGGAACCATTGGAAGTGTGGTTACCTTGGAAGGAGGGGGGTATCGGGAGGGCGCAGGAATTCCCAACTGGAGGATGTCTCCACTGGAAAAAGGAGGTTATGGCGAGAGCGTAAGGAGGCGCAACTGGTTGGCGCTTGCCACGGAAACCACCCGGAGGGTAGTTGCTTTGTAAGGATGAGAAGGAGGGTTACCATGAAAGGAGGCTTTATGGGTAGGAAAGTGTAACCAAAGGGGGGTTACTACAGTAATCGTCTGGAAGGCGATTACCATGGAAAGAGGATGTTATGGCGAGAGCGTGAGGTGGCACACCTGGTGCGTGGTTGCCATGGGAACCAATTGGAGGGTAGTTACCCTAGAAGGAAAAGGAGGGTTGCTATGGAACGTGGGTATGGCAAGAGGAGGAGGTTATGGCGAGAGTGTAAGAAGGCGTACCACAGTAACCATCTGGAATCTGATTACCCTGCAAGGAAGAGGAATGGTATGGAAAGAGTGGAGGAATGTAGCACGGTCCATCTGCGGCAGCCGCTGCGAAACGCGCTGCCCGAGGAGAGGATCATTGGCAACGCACTACTTCTAGAGCGGTGGTCTGAAGAGGAGACGTAGACAAAAAATGGCTATGTGTGGAAAAACAATACGAGCACCCTAGAACTATACAGATGTGAGGGTGCTTTCATATTGTCGATCACAACATACAGTAAAGTACAAATACCTTAACATCTGTCGCTGAATCTTGCGTTAACCAGTGGTAACTGTCCTGTCAATTTTTTTGAAGGAAAATTCTTTTGTTGCTCATGTTTTTCTTTATGTGATTAGTATATTGAAGAAGGGTGTGATACAGAGGGCAGCTTGCACTTCATGATTACCTCCAAAAACAGTCAATATTCAGTCTACCTATTGCAAATAAATGAAATTAGACATATTTAGACATATAGTTCTTATTAGTTGCGATAGGTGGAAGCAGCTGGTCTTGTTTGTTGCACATTTGAAGTCTTTAGACCTGCTTCATGGGGTGAGAATGCCAGAGGCGGATGTCAAAGATGCACTCCCCAGTTCAGGAGTTAAAAGTAAATTAGTTGATGTAAAGGTGGCAGTTGTTCCGTTGTACATACAAAACCCATGACCACATAGCATTGGTAGCATTAGTTTAGAGCCTATTATGAAAAAAAAAGAAAGCTTGTATTCATTGCTCCCTTGATATTTTACTAATTCATTTGATTCAGTTGGTCTGTGAGTAGAGTGCCATGTAATGTGGACGTTATCAACTCGGTTGTCCTATTAGGTATATAGATGTTTAGGTACAGTATAGCCTGATATTACAGACGTAACAAATTTGCAATGAAGGGCTTACGGTGTCGTTCTGTTTGTACATCAATTATAAAACAAAGTACTGTTTGTGTATAATTCTTTACCTTGTTGGAAGTATAGCGCAGACTGCTTATAATGTTTGTCACGGTAGCTGCGAAAATCCGCTCTATAAGGGGTACCACACTATAACCAAAACAGCTTTTTTTGAGGTCAAAGTACACGCTAGATGGGTAGCTTCCCTTTCAAAAATGCTGTATTTATCACTGAACAAAAAGCAACCCACGAAGTCCGCTGCATGCTTAGATTAGTTTTAGCACAATGCGACCGCAGACCTGCAGAAGTTACTGCAACGGCCGTCGCGAAACTGCGCATGTGCGTGATATCAGCACATGCCGAATTCCACCAACGCGGTTGCGCTGCATGCGGTATGCTAAAGCATCATTATCTGAGGCACCATGAATTGCTGCATAATTTTTTGTCATGTTTATTTTGCGGAGTAAACAGCAGCGCGCCTCAGAAGCCTTCGGTGCCGCACAGGGAAGCGCACTTGCTGTTGCACACAGTCACCGAGCAGATTTTAAAACTGCTCTGTTACCGGTACTTCACTTCTCGCGACCGCATTTTAAGCGGTATTACTTTACATTGAGTCCTATGGGAAGCAGACCGGTAGCCGGCAAAAACCGCACTATATCCGGTCCCGCACCATAAGCGGTTACGTTATAAATGGTCTCCACTGAACTGGTCGTTTCTAAACTGACTCTAGTTGGATACAACTTCACTCAGCAGTTAAGCTCCGCCCACATTCATGATCAGCACGCACTGTCCTTTGTGACAAGGAAGTTGTCCGTTGTTAAAGCTTTTCTTGTTACTTGAAGAAAATGCTGATCACTAGGCGAACTTATAAGCACTAAGATTTTGATGCCTCTGAATTGTTTAATTGAAGGGAACATTGTGATATTTACTTTGTTTATTGCTATGATTCTGCAGGCCGTGGTCTTTTGTTGCCAACTAGTTATCTTTTTTTTTTTCAGTTTCTATTGTACCCTAGGTGTTATAAGGGAGTAATTACTCATTGACATCCACCCGAGCGCAGCCATACGGCTACAGAGGAAAGTTATACAGCTTTCTCAGAAACTTCGTAGTTAAAGAAAAATTGCCGTCCCGGTTAGCTCAATTGGTAGAGCGACTGCTCCGGTGAAGCGGTGGTCCCGGGTTCGATCCCCGGACCAGGACGAATTTTTCTTTAACTACGAAGTTTCTGAGAAAGCTGTATAGCTTTCCTCTGTAGCCGTATGGCTGCGCTCGGGTGGATGTCAGTGAGTAATTACTCCCTTATTACAAATCTTCTCCACCTTGGGGGATTCCCCTAAAACATTTGGTCAAAATACCCTAGGTGTTGTGTGCCATACTGGGCCATACGGTAATGTGTGCACTAGCATGGGTGTGCTGCATGTCGCAGAGTGTCTGAGCAGAGAATGTTGCAGCGAGTTATTGTTCCTTCTCTTTGGCTGCCAGTATTTGGAGCATGGTTTGGGGTGTCTGGAGTCCTCTTGGAGCACGAGTACGAGATCGCACTGCACGTGGCCTGCATGGTACTGGCGTCGGTCTACAGTGCCACAGAGTACTTTGTCTGTGGAGACAGCCACAACTCTTCGCTCATGTTGGTAGGCAGTTTTCCCACACGTACGCACATTCAAAGGAAGGCCGAGGACAAGTTGAAGTTTCCTTGTACGGATAGATCACTGCCTCATAATGACAAAGAGGCTGCCTCCACTGAAAACATAACTTTCCTAAGCGAGAAAAGGGCAAAAAAAACAACAAAACAACGTAAGGTGAATAGTAGTCATTTTCACAAGCAGATTATGATGAGATCAAGGCCGTAGGTCTCTGAGGCCAGGCTGGACTGCCCTTCACTTCTAACTGATGATTGCACAGTCCTTTTTGTCACTGACGTCATCATGACTTAAAATTCAGTGGGAGAAAGTGAATTTGGTCAAATTTTTGCGACAATAAACACATCTATCGCTACCACACAAACATCAGCATGGCCGCAGAGGGCCAAAATATCAGTTTTTTTAAAAAACAGAAATTGGATGGAGTTGTGCACAGTGTCCCTTTACAATGTCGGCCTCCATGTCTATCTCCCATTCTCCCTCTTTTTTTCTTTTAGCTGTTCTGTGCAGTAAGATTAAGGGCAGCTAGCTGATCTGCATTCACAGGATAGTGTTGCCCTTGTCTCCCTTGAGATTGTCCCACAAGGCTGGTAGTCAATCACATTACTGGTTTGCTGTAATCAGCAAACACTGGTTAATCTAATGTTTTTAGTATAGTTGTCGCTTGAGCACTAACAAGTTATTTCTTGTTGTTCAGGGCAGGATAGCATGTAATCATTGTCCTCCGTGTGCTGAAGCATGACTGTTGAAGTGTGGTTCTTATTGTTTACTGTTCAAATGCTTCCTTGTCCTTGGAGTCTGCAGGTGACACCTTGCATATATGCTTCTTGATCCTGAGTGCTTGGTGTGTGCCGTGTGCGGGTTCCTAGTAGTAACGATTAGTAAACACGCATGAGGAAAGAAACACTTGGCCTCCTTGCAATTATAACTAAAGCTGTGTGAATACTAGCAAAACTTCGTGTCCGAAGCGAGTTCGAATATTAAAAATTGAGTCTGAATTGAATCAAATATTTTTTGAATACTGCCGAGTTAAATTGCCGATGAAATGTTCTGCGAAATATGGCCAGTAAAGAAAAAAGAAATTATTAGAGGGTGTGCGGATATGAAATTTTTGGGTGCGAAGCAATCACGAATAATAAAAATTGGTCGCAAATCGAACCAAATAATTTATATTATCAACACAGGTAGTTCAAAATAAAGAATAACGCTTTTACGCAAAATACAGCTATGAAAAGAGACAAAGATATTGCAGACAAATTGTGTTTTCGCCCATCAGCACTATAATTTGTTGTATTTGTAATGCTTACCAGGCATTAAATAAAGAAGTGGGAGTCATATTGTAGTAATGGCAATTAACTTTATTTTGTAGACTAATACTTTGTTTATGATTGTTTGAATAATAATTTCTGTCAGTGAAAAAAAATCTAATATCACAGTTTGATTTAATGCTTACACAACAAAGAAGTTAACTGAATGCTGCCATAGTGTAATTATCTCTCACCCCTACTTTGCCAGTGTACGTAGGGTTAGGCTGTTGATGTCATCGGACACATGTATTTAACTGTGTAAATACAGTTATTTTATCAAGGGGTCCGTCAACAATGTGGATGCCGAAAATAAGGAAACTGAACGGAAAGTGATTTTCACCCAAAGTTTTCATGTCAGGCAATCAACCAAACCCCTACATACACTGGCAAAGTAGGGGTGAGAGATAATTAACCTATGGCAGCATTCAGTTAACTTCTTTGTTGTGTAAGCATTAAATCAAACTGCGATATTAGATTAGACCCAACAGTAGACTAATTAAAGGCAGCACTGTTTCTTTTGGAAGTGTCCAGCATATACTTGAATTTAATGCTTACAGAGAAAGGCTAAATTTTCTTAGTCTGTGACATTGGAGGACATAATAGGAGAATGTACGAAAACCCTCTTAATTTGAATTTCACAAGAGCAGAGAACACGTTTGAATTAACTGAATGTCGAATTGTCAGGGGTCCGAAAAAAAAAAAACTAGTTACAAAATGCTTCGCATCACCACACCTTTATTTCTTGAAAAAGTTTGGTTGATTGCCTGACATAAAAACTTTGGGTGAAAATCAGTTTTTGTTCAGTTTCTTATTTTCAACATCCACATTGTTGATGGACTGCCTGATAAAATAACTATATTTTCACAGTTCAGCACATAATGTGTCCGATGGCATCAGCAGCCTCCCCCTACTTGTGCACACACCCTGCGGAAAAAAAAAGAAGCCTTTTGTGCACGGACACGACAGTGTAAAATGATTGCGAGTGCCATGTTAACATGAAGAATGCTGACAGCACGGTTCGCAACGTGCATGCAGCAAAAACAAGTAAATGACTTCTCAACCGATGATCATCGCGGTGAGCACAGTGCTTAACATTTTGGTTGGATGCCAGCATCACTCGTGCCATAGCGGCCAGACTTCTGAGTCACTCACTCAACACCATCATCGCTCCATGCGAGCTCTGCCACTATTCAAATTGACTGAAGTACAGCCAGATTCCTCCATATTAACGAGTTTAGGCCATAGAATAGTACTTATGTTTGACAGGACTGGATGGGGTGTCCATCCACTTTTCCAAATTAACGAGAGTCTAATTAACCAGATGTTACTAGCATCTATAACTGCAGGCAGTGTCCTAGTGGCTTGAGCATCCGCCTCGCATCCGGGAGGTGTGGGGTTCGATTCCCAGTGCCGCCGGGTACCCACCGGTGATACCATGGGCACAAGCTTTCCCCTGGCCTGGTGCTCGGCTTAATCAGGGTGAAATGCTTGGGAAATGTTCTCTGACCCTACCTTCAGTCAACAAAAATACCTTGTGCCATGGTGCTATTTAGCCGCATATACCTATGCACCATAAAATTTCACTGTCGTCATCAGTAGCATCTATATTTTACTATGTGCGTAGGAACATGCTGCATAGGTATAGGGTCATGCCAGTCTACCGTTCATCAACCTTACATGCATCTTGCATATACCTTGACCAACACTGTTCCCACTTCGAGTTATTGACCAGTTCGCTCTCGCCCTACCATAAGCTTGCCGTCCCGGTTAGCTCAGTTGGTAGAGTGACTGTTCCGGTGAAGCGGTGGTCCCGGGCTCGAACCCCGGACCAGGACGAATTTTTCTTTAACTGTGAAGTTTCTGAGAAACTGAGAAAGCTGTATAGCTTTCCTTTGTAGCCGTATGGCTGCGCTCGGGTGGATGTCAACGAGTAATTACTCCCTTATTACCCTACATGCAAGGGGCAACCAGTCTCAAAATGTTTGTCCAAACTGAGCACACGGGTGGGTTTGCATTTTGCCTCTATTTGAAAGCAGCTGACACAGTTTGGTTCAATTTCACGGCATCATGCTAAGTAGGAGAAGGATGTAGTTGCTAGGCCGTCATGGATACATTTCGTTCAGAGTGAAAGTTTTGCATTTTCTGGTTCTCGGAGTGGTTTTCCACATCTTCCTAATTTCTTGAGGGGACCTGCAGGTCCTTATTTGCTTTTTGTTTTTCACAGTATCGAGCACTGGTGGCAGCAACCATGACAAGCATATCGGCTGTCCTGGCCACCAGGACTGTCTTCCACCCAACTTGGACTGAATTTGTGCTCGTTGGAGTCTCTGAGGGAATGATAGGTAGGGCCTTCTTTCTTTTTCCCTTTTTAGGCTGTGTTGCAGGGTGTTGTCTTGTTTTAAAGTTACACTGAGGATGAAATGCTGTTGGTCTGTGTGGTTTGTGCACCTGATTTCCAAAGTGATGTTGAAATTATAATCAGGTGTATTTCTTCCAGGTCTCGTGTGTTTGCCAGTGCTGTGCCAATGTGTTATCATTCATACTACTTGTGCACTCATTTAGTCTTCTTTTAGTATGTTGTGTTATCCTTGCTGACATGTTTCCCAATATCTTCTTTGCATGTGTTATTGTATGTAGTAATATCCCCCTGCAATAATGCCTCATGGGCGCTGTAGGTACTTGCAATAAATAAATAAATATATTGATTGATTACTGTGTCCTAATGGCAAAGAGGCTGCTTCCGCTGAAAACAGGTTTTTTGAGCTAGAAAATACCAAAAAAAGAAGTACAGCTTTATTCACTGCCAACCGTTTTCACTACCAAACTGCGGTGATGGCAGTGCTTTTTCTTCTTAGACACAGATCTCTGAGGAGTCCTTTTTTTCACTGACGCCATGAGTTTAAATGAAAAATTTCTCGGCAGTAAATGCATCTCTTGGTGCCAAACAAGTATCGACGGAGCCTCAGAAAGCAAGAACTTTTTAACAGAAAATATTGAATAGAGTTGACCACAGCGTCCCCCTAAAAGTGCAAAGAGACACGTTCAGTGTCTCTGTAGTGTGAAGATTTTCACGCATTTCCTTGTTTTTTGGAATATATGAGAAAGATAGCCTGCGTTCCTATTTTTAGTCTTTTAGAAGTAGGTATTTCTTGGCAAATAAAGCCATTTTGTTTATCGTGGTATGATACATAACAGGCATGTTATCATTATTGTGAGCATGAAGTTAGTGTACTGAACATAGCCAAAAGAAAAATGAGCCACTTGATTCTAAAGAGGAAGTCATAAAAGTCACTTGCATTGCTTTTTATGCTTCATTTATAATTGGCATGACGTCAGCTTTTGTCTCAAATGCAAAGTTTTTGCACCTTTTTGCCTGGATTGTCATGCTACAGAGCGAGAGGATCGGAAAGGCCAAGGCAGTGAATGCAGGAATGGTTAGGAGTGCATTGTAATGGCCCCTGTTTTCCATGCCAGGCAGGATGTTTTATAACTATTGGGCAGCAGCAGAGGCATGTGCTTTATTTAATCCAAACAAGCTCAGAGCCCCAGTATTGGTAGGTTAATTGATGAAAAGTCCTCTGTATTCAAAGCTTAGTTTTGTATTGCACAGGGTTTGCGCATGCGTTATAAAGCGGCCAGTTCCAGCCAACAGGACAAAGAGGGAAAAGGAAAAACTTTTGTGTGGTTGGTTTATTGGGGTTTAACATCCCGAAGCAACTCAGGCTATGAGGGACGCCGTAGTGAAGGGCTACGGGAATTTTCGACCACCTGGGGTTCTTTAACGTGCACTGACGCCAAACAGTACACTGGCATCTAGAATTTCGCCTCCATCGAAATTCGGCCGCCGTGGCCGGGGTCGAGCCCGTGTCTTTCGGGTCAGCAGCCGAGTGCCATAACCACTGAGCCACCACGGTGGGGCAAAACTTGTGTGTGGGTCTGTGTGCTTGCACGTGTGTTGTTGTATTGAGGTTACCGGATGTGGCGCAAAGGCATTGTAAACAACGGGTAGCATTTCTGCTCAAACACTTGCATTGCCACTATTATCTCAATTTGTGCAGCTTTTCGTCAGCCTGTAAAACAAGAATGGTTTATAGTTCTGCTAATTAACTGCAAGAGGAGTGTATACTGTGAGGCACGGGTGTTGCCTAATAGCTGTTTTTTTTTTGTTGTTCCAGAGATGTACAGGACATTTTGCAAGTTTCTTGCCCTGTTGAAGCTGGAGTTCTTGTCTTATGTGAGTTGGAACATTGTGGCTGAATACTCGATCTTGGCGGCAGTCCTTTGAATATGCTTATGTTTTAGCAGTATTTCAGCTACCTTTTGTTTAGCATGGCCCAGCGCATGTTTCATTGGTGTAGTATGTGGTTACAAATTAACTACGACGCACATTCATAAAGGAAGCCAACAGTACATTTGTTTCTGGTGGTTGGACTGCAGCTGTAAATCTGGCAAGTCGTATGACATTTGACTGCAACTTCATAAACACTTCATAAGATTTCATGAGGCAGTATTGTTCTCTTGCTCTTTTAGTTCAACATTGAGAAATCTGTCTAACTTTCTCTTATGTGGCTGCATTTGAGGAGCTTAAATTTGTTAATAACTATGCTTTTGACAGCTTTTCTTTTAGGCCCTCAAAGTGGACGCTTCAGGGTAGGTGTTTGTTAGGCAATACTTTGTGAGTTTTGTTGTCTCTCATGCAAGGTGTGTTTGCGATTCCTAAAAACAGGTCTGGTGCAGTTTGTATTACGGTGGTTTTAGTTCTAAATGCAGTTGCTTTTGTCTTCTGTGCATTATAATAATTAATGAGGTACTTGTGCTTCATTAATGCAATTCTTTTAAAGGGGCTGCGAAACACTGCTTGGGGGGATACCGGCTATACTTCAGGTGGATTCTTTATGTCACACAGATGCTGACTTAAAAAGAATTACAGGAATCAATGCACAGGAACGGGAGTTATTCAATGAAGAAATTTCAAAATACAAGCAAACAAAATGCTGCCCTCAACTTGATTTTGGCGGGGCTTCCCACTCCTATTTCACCCTCCCGATGACGGCACCTGGCGCAACCAATCAAAACAGCCAGCCAGAGCACGTCGCGGAAGTTTGCACTCCATGTTTGCCTGCTCTCTGTAACTCGTTCTTGCTGAGACTGACAGCGTCGTTTCCATGCCAGAGCCCCTGGTGGTGTATTTTTATTTTACTTTCTTTGCAGGGCTTTTATCTGAGACGAACAAGTTGTTTTTGTTGATCTAATATAAAACACCGACAGGTGACAAAATGTGTCTCTATTTATTCACACAACTGGCAGTATACTTACTGTTTGTCCAATCATCAAGCTTGCGCCAGGTGATGTCATATCCGCTGCTGAAACCCGCCACTGTGTGGGGACACCATCAGAGGCATGAATTTGTTTTTGGGAGGACATTAAAATATTAAAAAACGGAATATGCGTTGTATTACTGACTCTAATAGCACCATGGTAGCTCGCTGTATACAATCAACAGGCAAAACAGTCAACTAAGATTGTGTTTATGGGCCCCTTTAATGTGGGTTACCAATACGGGATAGCTCTTTGACTGTAAATGCAGTGACAAACGGGCTAGTGTCATCTCATCGGTGTACAGAATAACTTTGCTGTTGCATCTTTCGTGGAACTGTGAAAAAAAAAAGGGGTACCAGCCAGGAAACATAGTAGGCGAATAGAGCACTTGAAAATGAAAAAATTGTACATCATTGTTTGTCTGCATATTTTTTTTTTTTTAACTCTAAACGCAACATAGTCCTCTGCAATTTGCAAGACTTTGTGGCTCTTGCGATAGTTCTGCATGCACGCGATATTCCTGAAATGCTCATGCAGTGATGGCCCTCCGTCTGCCTGAGGAGCTGTCTATGGAAGGGAGGCAGCAGCGAGGAGGGAGTGTGTGCAGAGCGGGCGAAGCTTTCAGTGCTGTCTTCAAGGCGGCTGCTTTAATCCTACTCAGTCATCATCTTTTGGAGTATAGAAATCGTGTCTTTTAAGCTTCAGGGGTCACAATAAAAATTGATGACAGAAGAGAAAGCCTAGGAGCCAACCCACGCGGCCCCATTCGGTACAGTGCTGCCTGTGCGCTGTCTTCTGCGGCGCAGTTTCGTTTTTTGTGTCTTTGGTCATTCGTCCTTGTATCACAGTAGCCACAACTTCACGCAGCCTATAAGCGTGTATGTAGCATTGGCCTGGGTACACCCGGGCTGGGGCCATTGAGCACAGTAACTATTGAGCACCGACAGACAACTTTGGCCTGCATGCCAAGGACCACATTGTTTCACAAATCGCTCAAATGATCACATGCTCAGAGATCCATTTCTGTGTTGGCTAAAAGTACCCCCCCCCCCCCCCCCCCCATTGCTCACTGTGTGACACCTTGCATGCAGTTGGGCTGGCCTTGTTGTCGATGGCTGCTAGAATAGGATGCCTTGTTTGATGCAGACTATATTCGGAATCCTCGTGCTGAATGCTGGTGTTCATAGTACTCCGTGGCAGTTCTCAACAATGGCGATCATCATCGTGTACAGTGTGGTCCTTTGGAGTATCGGATCGCTGGCTGTGAGTGTGGTTTTTGTTGTTTCACCTTGCTTGCTTCTTTCTTTTGGTTTTCAGTGCTTATCAAAGATGTAGTGTTTCTTTTCTGACTGACTGATCAGCTGCCATGAATTCCAGCAGAGAAGCTGTTTCAAAAAATCCATTATATTTGCGTTCATGTGAATAATGTGGCCTTTCTCTTGTGTTGGTGATATTCGTTGTCTGTGTATCAGGTCAAAAGAAAAAGATCATGCCTTGTTTACAGAGACTGCTGCTCAGGTTTTTTCTTCCTTTGCCATGCCTCTACTATAACTCTTGTAAAAACCTATACTTCTTTGTGAATTCTGAAATATTGTTTTCACTTTGTATCGCGGTCACGTTCATGAACGACTGCACATTCTGCATTAGATGTGTGCTCTTGGGTTTTCTTTTGCGTTGTATTTAGCGTTTGTTTTCCCGTCTGCTCTTGCACTAAATGCTGAAATACCGGCCTACGTTCGCTGTGTTCTCAGCTGACGTAATAGAGGTTGCAGTGATTTCTTTCTATTGTTCATTGTAGGTTTGTTCTGTAGTCAGTTATAGTAGTGAACTGCCGTTGCGAACCCTTAGCATTCCACCCGCTCCACGCTAGAGCATGTCAATTCGGCAGAGAGCAGAGTCGGCTGGAGCGAGCGGAGGGTGCTTGCATACTGCTGACGGAGAAAGTACTCGGCATCCCTTGCACCCTCCCTTGCGTGTTTATGCCACAGAACAAACGGGAGACGGCAGGATGCTAGAAGCAAGTGCTCCGCTAAAGGAAATATACGTCGTGCACACTTACGATCAAATCCGCCGATTTTGGGGGAGCTTTCTGCACTGCTCACTGGAATGATGTTGGCTTGGCAGCTGCTCCCAATCTGCCACTGGAAAATGCAACCCACGACCCCTATCAGCCATTGAAATAGCCTTGCTCAAAATTGTGCCCAAAAAGTTCATCCGGAAGTGCTCCAAATCAGTGATTAGAATTCATCATAGAATGTGGAGTCTGCAACTAATTCTGATGTTTTCTCTTGTATCCTTGTAACTAATGGGTGACCTCAAACCCTTGCATTGCAGGTGAGGAAAGAACGGCAGCTTTTAGTGTACACTTATGTTGCACTCAGCATGATAGCCCCGCTGTTTCTGCCACTAGAGGTAAGTGAGGGCATGCTGGGCAGCGGGTAGCATGCTAGATGAAATTCATACTTAAATGTGCTAGTTCCTGGAGTTTGAGCCTGACGTGCATTGAGATCATGGCTGAAAAAATTGCTGCAAATGCAAATGTGCTGTCACCTCGAAAAGGAACGTAACCAGTTCATGGGATAATGCATGTTTCGCATTTCTTGCTAATCTATTTTAAACTCCAAAGCTGTTTTTGAGTTATTTAGCGCATTATAGTGGAAAGCTACGGATTGATTTCAACTCCCTGGAGCCCCTTAACTTGCACTGAAAAAGTGTTTTTGAGTTATTTAGCGCATTATAGTGGAGGGCTATGGGTTGATTTCAACTCTTTAGAGCTCCTTAACTTGCACTGAAATGTCAGCACACTGGTGTCTCTGTACAAAACCTTCCCTTCATCCAAACCTAAGCTTAAAGTCTAAACTAAAATCTAATTTAAAAATCTAAACTGAAATCTAAATTAGACACCTAAAATTAGTAACTGCAGTTGGATACAGCTCAAGAACGCAGCAGCTTTTCCCCGTCTATCCCTGACCATGGAGGGAAGGGACTATCCCCTTTCATCTACCACTACCTGCTTTGTCACCCTAGCGGGGTCATGAGAACCGGCCGACGCCATTGGCTGGAAGGGGGTCCTTTGACGGGGAAAAGCCGCTGCCTTCTTAAGGTGTATCCGACTATAGTTATGGACTTTTCCATTGGCCGGACGCAGATTTTGAGACTCCTGCTCTTTGGACTGTTGCAAACGGGTGTGGAGAGCTCGCGTTACTACTTCCACTGCACCCATGCTAGGTGCAGTCTCGCGTGATTTGAGTGTTATCGCAGTCATTCTGGCAAAAATTGACTGATCAATTTTTTCTGGCTTGACAGTCATTTAGTCTGCAATAAAGATGTTGCAGGATAGAGGAATCCCTCAGCTAGCTAAGCCTTTTTTGCCAGAATAACTGTGTAAGACTACTTTAATCCGAGTAGGTTAAGCCTGAAATGATGACCTTCAAATGATGTCAGACTGTACATACGTAGAATCTTGGTGATATGAATTTTATGGGGTCGTGAGAAATGTTCGAATCACTCGAAATTTCTATAATCTGAAAATGAACATCCGTTTGCAGAAGCACAGGAAACGTAACCAAGCTTATATGTTTTTGGCTGACGGAATTTATTCACAGCCACACGCCACCACTCACTGATCATGTGCGTTAGTAGCGATCAGCGCATTCATTCATTCATTCATTTATTGTACCCTTAAAGGCCCTTTTCGGGCATTACATAAGGGGGGGGGGGGGGGGGGGGAACAGTTGAAATACAAAGTAAAGAGAATAACAATGTTAATACAGTAAAATACAACACAAAGCAATGCAAGAAGAATAAAAAAACAAAAAAAACAAAACAAAAAGAACTGGAGTACACTAGGAAATGTTAAGATGCAGTTCTAATCAATACATGGTGGCGGGTAGGCTAAAGGAAGGAATAGTAACAAGAAAAGTAAATGGTAAAAATCAAAGCATGCGGTTGTTTTTTCATTTGCTGTAATGTTCGATTAGTGCGTCTCTAAATTTACTAGCGTCACGCTTGTTTACAATGTGGTCTGGTAACTGGTTCCAATTTTCTATTGCTGTAGGTAGAAATGATTTATTGAAGGCGATTGTAGAACCATGTAAACGCTGAACACTCAGGGAATTGAAGAGGCGACGCGATGTTCTGGTGGGAGGTAGGAGTAATGAGTCGCGGAGGTAAGGAAAGTTGTAATACAATTTGTGAAAAAAGCAAAGTCGTGAGATTTTTCGACGGTTCTCAAGTGGTAGAAGGTTGAGTGTTGATTTAATCCTGGTGATGCTGCAGTATCTGTCATAATTTGAGGTAATGTAACGTGCTGCGCGGTTCTGAATAGCTTCTAGGGTGTTAATTAAGTACGCCTGATGAGGGTTCCATATAGAAGATTCATATTCAAGTTAGTTTACTACGGATGAAGGTTTCATATGCTAATTTACGGACAGAAGGAGGAGCCAAGTATAACGATCGTCTGATGAAGCCGAGTGATTTGGATGAATTGGCTGCTAATTTCAAGATGTGATTGGACCAGGTTAAATTGCTGGAAATGGTGACTCCGAGGTATTGGTAGGATTGCACGTTTGTTAATGTGTTTGAAAGCAATGAATAAGCGTAAGTGAGGTTGGAATGTTTGCGAGACACTTGCATGTATTGGCATTTTGAGATGTTTAGCGACATAAGCCACTCAGAGCACCATCGTTCAATTATGTTCAAGTCGTTCTGGAGTAATAATTGGTCCCTGTTAGCAGCAATGCGGCGATAAAGAATGCAATCATCTGCAAAGAGGCGAATTGTGGAAGAAATACCAGAGGGAAGATCATTAATGAAGATGAGAAAGAGAAGAGGGCCAAGGACCGACCCTTGTGGTACACCAGACAGCACTTTAGTAGGACCTGAACAATGATTGTCTATTACCGTGTACTGAGAACGACCTATTAGAAAACAGTGTATCCATGCTACAATTAGAGGGTCAATGGACAGACCGGAAAGTTTAGACATGAGACGATGGTGGGGTACGCGATCGAAAGCCTTAGAAAAGTCTAAAAAAATGATGTCAGTTTGGAATGAAGAGTCATCAGTGATGTGCTAGCCTCACGCCACCGTTTAGTGTTCGCGATGCATACTACGTGACTGTTTGCAATTAAGGAACAGCACTCAGTGCTCGCTGGTGCAGTCACAGCTCCGCGTTCGTATCATCCGTAGTGGTGAGGGAAAGCATTCGGAACAGCCGAAATTCTCCCGATTTTACACAGTGCGATTTGGCCAGAGCCGTGACGGTATCATCCGTATCATTTGGTATCAGCCATGACCGTATCATTGAGATTTTATGTACAAGAGTCCAGCGAGGACTGTGGTGGCACTTAGGGAGTGTTTATTGGAAAAGTCTATCAGTGTCAAATCATGGACTCAAAGAAGTAATGGTTAAAGTGTACTCACTGTTCTTATTTTTTTCTTTCACTAGCATTTCGTTTCAGCCTGGTAGTGCGAATAAGTGTTGCGTGTTGCAAGTTATGACATTTCTCACCGTCTGCTCTAAATCTGTGCCTTAGTGTGTGCTGTGTGTTACACTTGGATCTAAGTTAAAGTAGAATTTCTGCTGCTGTTTCAGATAAGTGCCCGGTTTCCAAACAAGCCAGTTCAGATTGCCGATGCACCGATTGTGCATCTTGTTTCAGGTAGGGTCCTGATATCTTATCTTTTCACTTTTCTGCACAAGACTGTCTTTGAGGTGAATGTCACAGGACCTTGTAAATTTGTCCTGGTCATCAAAAGTTCAGCTTAACAGACGAACCTCAAATGTAAGGTTGTGTATGGCCATGTAGTGATGAGTGATGTACCAGTAATAGAGCAAACATAAGTAAAAAAGCGTGCACTAAGAAATATGTGTTACCACTCTGGAAAACAAATACGTTTAGAAATCCCACACACAGTCTGCAGTCAAGTATTCCGTCATTGTGGGTTTTAGCAGCATTGTTTTTTTCCACATGATAGAACATTTTCTTAATATCCGGAAAAGCTTTCTCACGGTTGCAACGCTCCTGCATAAACTTTACTTTTGCTTGAAAGGCTGCATGTGCTCAATTACGCGTTATTATATAGAAGGCCACCTGCAATTAACCATTGCCTCCTTGGTTTATTAAACAACATACAAGAAGCGTTTATTTGTTCTCATTCTGCAGTGCAGGAGTGCGTGTTAACCCATTTGCTTCTGAAGACTGCAATTTGTTGTCCTCGCTTTCAAGTGTCTACTTTTAATAGGCGTCAACAGATGCTTGGCTGCTAATTTTTGGATAGTAGTTTTCATGCCAGATGACACTAGTCGCTCACTAATTTCAAAAATATATTGTAGGAAAAAAAAATTCTCTCGCCGCTTCTTTTTAACGTGACCATGGCATTGCGGCAAGACAGGTTTCAGGGGCGCTGAAATTCATGCGCTGCTTTTTGGTGCTGAAGTGGATGCAGACTGCAAATACCCCAAATTTTTAGATGTTATTGAAAGCAGGGAGTGTGACTTGATCTGCAAGGTCAAGATTATAACTCTGACTCTGTGCCTGCTGCTTCAGACTTTGCTTGAGCCCCAACTTGGAAATCCATATGTTTGCAAGAAAGCTGGAGATGACGCTTAAGCTACACCTTAAGGGTACGACGTGATAGTGTTAATGGTTTAATGCCCATATGTGCGGAATTTGTCGTTCTCTGCGTAACACTCATAAATACCTGGCAGTCCTCATACCAATCCTGCCGCTGTGGTGAAGTAGCTAAGTGATGCGTCACTGCTCTGCAATGGCAGGTGCTGCCACCTGTGGGGCTTGTGCCAATCGTTAATCTAACTGCCGTCTGTCACGGTTGACAGTTTGCTCACAGTCAAGTGGGCAGGTTGTGATGACATCACAGGGTGACACTACCTAGGTGGCCCAACTGCCACCAGTGTTGGTTCTATGAGGATCTTTCGCTTACACCGCCGCTGGGTTTCCCACTGAACCATTTCTTTGCTTGAACCACTGAACCATTTCATTTCCCATTTCGTTATTGCATTCTCATATGCCAGCACCGTGTTTCTGTATTGGTATTTTTGCCCTGCTTATTTGTAGTTGAGGTAGATGAGCATCAGTAACCAACAGGAAGGAAATAGAAGGCTGACCTACGACTGCCTGGCACTATTTAATGGAATAGAGAATAGCACAGACTGTCATCACTGCACTCCTCTCTTATCTCGTGCCAGTTGAAAATCTAGTTGAAAGAAGGGAAAAATTAAGAAAAAATTAGCGTGAGATATAATATTAGGTAGGCTCTCTTCTTGTTCAAAGGAAACAAATTGCCTCTGTAAGGAATACTTGATTTTTTTGCTGGACTACATGGTAAGCACGTGGGATGCGCATCATTTTGTCGGAAACCTGACATGTAGTGACTTTTCTGGTGACTTGCAGGTGCCTTCTGCATCCTTATGAGGGTCTACCTTCACATTGAATTGCTACGAGTCTTCAAGAATTTCAACTGCGGACTTGTCAACCAAGGTATTCGATATGCTAAAACCTGCTGCCCTCTTTTTGTTTTAATAACACTGCTATTGGGGATAGCTGGTTGAACGTTTTCTTTTTGTGTGCTACTTCTTGGTTATAAGAAGCACAGGAAAGGAATGACTCTGACACATTCAAGTGATGAAAGCATGCGCATAGCCGGGCATGTGAAAGTAGAAATTGAAAGGGGGGCCGTAGAAGCATACATTTGCACTATAACAGCCAAGTTTTTTTTTGCATGAGCTTCCATTGGCACTACAATGGGACTAGCATGCATCGATGTACCAGCTGGGAAAATGCAGCACCCGGGAACTTAACAGAGTGGTTCTGCTGTACCTAGTTGAATATCCAAAATAGTTACTGTTAATAAGCCCATGCAGAATTGCAGTTTAGCAGTACCTTTTGCTGGGCTAGTTGGTGTGACATTGTGTTCAGGAAAGTAAAAACAGCGCTAAATTTTACACAAAGCACATAGAAAGACAGACAGGACGGGCACTGTGCTTTGTGTAAAATTTAGCGCTGTTTTTACTTTCCTGAACAGAATTGCAGTGTGTGGAGGAGCAGCAGGACAAAACAGCAAGAAAGGAAGGTTAAAGAGAAATAGGTACGGAAATCAGCAGATCCTTTAGCCCTTGCCTAAAAGGTCCTGAGCATGCCTGCCTTAACAGGATCATCTAGGAATGGCTCCATTCTGCTTCAGACTACAACCCCAAACAGTCCCGTGACTGGGGAACTTGCTGCACATTGGCAGCGAAAGCAGGCTGGTTGCAAAGGATATCCTAGCGGAGATAGGGAGGCTTTTGTGTGGTGTTTTTCGTTGCTACTACTGTGACAGCTCTGACATGGGGTCTCTTTGATTCGGCTGCACTTGCTGTATCATTACAAGGAGTGCAGCACTTTCGCCTTCGTTTTGTCAGTGCAGCGTGTGCCCACTGCACTTCCATTTTCGTTTTGCAAAAGTGCCAGCCCTGTGCAGCACGAGTTCTTGGCTGGCTTGAGCTCTCCAAAGTGGAAGTGTAGCTGTGGTTCAGCAATATGGCGGCCTCCGTGTGAAGGTCGGAGAAGATGTGACCGTAGTTTAAATGACATGATTACTTTTCATTCTTGAAAGAAGGAAGCGGGTAACTTTATGGTGTCAGAATTGTAAACCTAAGCGGTCGAGTCGATCCCCGTGAGCAGCATTTCAGTGCATATTCGTGAATCATCTGCGCATATACATGCTACCACTTTTTTTTCAGTAAAACAATGCGATTTCCTGGGAATGGTTCATGGCAACACTTATTGCGATTTGCTGCTCGAAAATTCTTCACGTGGTTCGAGAGTTTGGTGGCCATCGATGTCGACAGCATGCGGCAGGCTGGAATTCGGTGGCAATGCCGTGGCTAGCAGACGACTAGGCCTGCACTCAACTAGTATTTGTTTTGGAAGCAGACAGTGCCAAGCTGCATTTGAACTGATGCTGCGCGCTCGCGGTGCTACTTTGGAACTTAACAGAACTAGTGCAGCTAAATCGAAGAGACCTAAGGTGATTTACGAAGTGTCAGCATTTCGTAGTACTTTTAGCCTTGCTTGCTAGCAGCACTTGAATTGGTAGGCTCTGTTCAAACGCAAATGCTTTAATCAAATACGGTAAGAGCACCGAACCATCCTGAAACTTTCACGCTGCACTCAGTACTGTGTTTACAAATTTGGGTAGCGTGTTATTGAACGTAGTATATGACGTTCACAAGTGGTAGGTCATCTGATGCATTGATCTCTGCTTGGAGGAGGCAGCACCACGGAACATCCCAGATATGCTGTTGTTGATGCAGCCTTCCCTGCGTTTCACTCGTACTGCCATCATTATCGCTCTTAAGTTGTGGCAGTCGTGTTGCAGATGAATGTAGCCTTCAGGAGTCATGAAAGATTGTACAACAAGGACATATTTATGGGCAAAAGTGCGCAGAGTTCAGGCTAGCAGCTTATCAAAGCCGGCATTGTAGTCGGTGCTTTGGAAGTCATTGGCCTGTGACATAGCATGAACGATTTCCGTGTGGGAAGAGTTGCGTTTTGCATTTCAGCAACAAGTATTAGAATAAACAGTACATCCAGGGCACTCAAACCTAATTCATTCATTCATTTTGCCCCCATAAAAACTGGAATAATAAGCTCTAGGTATTACTGTATTACTTACCGGAATACAAAACTGCATTGCGTCAAGTGACTTACTATTCCATGACCTGTTCAAATAATATTTGCAGTTCACTTTTCAATCTTGGCGCTTTCTGACTGCAGGGTGGCACTGTGATGCATTGTTTCTTTTTTGTACTGTTTAAGTTTATGATAGGTGTTTTAATGATTAAGAATCAATTCTGTGATTGTATGTTTGTTTTTTTCTTGTCAATGAATGCTTTGTGCCTTCCTTTGCTTCTCCTTGCATAAGCATTCCTGGGCCTCCTGACGCCGGAGACGACTGGCCTGCTGTCGGGGAGGAGACATTGAATTTATTATACGTGCCAAGCAATTAATGATGCATAGCACACGCATTGCGTGTGCATTGTTACATCCAGCCAATCTTGACAGGACCACCTGCTTCTTGACGGTGCTCAACTGCGACCATGAGGTGCGAGATGAAGCATGGAATTTAACCCCTTGTGCTTGGTGGGAATAGTTAAGCTGACTAACATGGCCCGGTCCATGTGTTACATGTAACATATAAGGCAGCCTATGCAGTAATGTTTATGTCGCCATTTTTATTGTGCAGTCAACTATTTTGATGCCGTCAGTCAAGTGTTGGGCGGATTTTGGCAACTTAGAGATCACTATAACATCTCCCTTGCTGGACAGCTATTGTTTGCTGTTTTTCGCAAATTTTTCAGATTTTAAGCTGTTATATATGAATTTTAACACTTTATTCTTATTTTCATGTTATCTTAAGCTAGCCTGTCTCAGTTTATAGTTTCACAGTTGCATCCTCTGCATACCTGTTCTTACAGATGAGACTGTGAGCGGTTTGTTTAGTGTCGATGTCTGCCAGTATTTCTTACAAATTGTTCAAGGCTAGATGTCCCTCGCAAGCTGTAGAGCACGGAACTATCTGGCTGTGCTGCTTTTGAAGATATTTGACGGACAAGACTGTAGCATTTGACAGTACAGGTTGTCTTGAATCTCAATTTCTTTTTTTCTGCAAGTATAATAACACACTGATGACTGTCAAAAGCCTTTCTGGACCTAATAACATTACAAATTCCTGTTTACCCTTCAAAAATTTAGTGTGTACTTGATATTATCAATGTTAATTGGCTAGCTTACTAACAAACTAATTTCTTTATAAGCTCACTGAGAAACTTGTAAATATAGTACAGCATTGCTGGAATGAACTGTTGTTCATATAACTCAAAGCTTTTGTTTTTTGTGCTCGAAAAGACATAGATTGTGGCATAAACAAGCCTCTGCATGCAAGAAGAATGATTTTGAAGGATATACCGGTAAATGTTGAAACCTTGAAAGGACCTTAAATGAAAACTAATGTTCGGCACTTGTGTACCATTTAAACCTTTGTGCAGTCCAGGTTTTGCATATGGGTCATCTACTGCATATTGTGCCTCGAGATAACTTTTCAGGGCACACACGAAGAAGGTCACAAAACTGTATGGTTTTCTACAAAACAGTCGCATCATTTTGGTTGAAATTGATTGTGTTGGAAGGCCTTAGCGAGATATGAACAGATGACAGATGGTGAAGAAAAGACAATTTTACTGAAGAGCATAAGCTGCGAATGAATTACGGATTAGTCTTTTCGAGCTTATTGTACAAATGATGTGCATGTGCAGTGCCCTGTGATTTTTCTGCACTCCTTTCTGCGGCAAGCTTGTGATGGAATTATTATTATTATTTTTTTATTGATACTGCGATCTTTTACAAGACCTTCGCAGGGTGGGCACACAATACATAAATTCTGCAAACAATACAAGAACAATTGATCAACAATTTAAGATCAAGAACACAATTGCAAAAAGTACAAACGAAACACAGAAATGTAGCGGTACGACATTATAAAAAAGTTAAAGGTGGCTTTCAAACCTTTTTAGTGAAGTTTGGGTTACTGCATCATTAGTTAGATTATTCCAGTCTCTAATCGTTCTGGGGAAAAAGGAGTACTTAAAGGTGTTAATTTGTGCGTTTAATGGTGTTACTGTAAAATCATGGCGTTGTCTTGTGTTGTACCCTGAGGAGAACGATATAATATTGAATGTGTAATTATGGAGTGCAGTCCGCTTGCCCTGTTGTTTGTTTCCAGCAGTGGAATAAATGCATTCGTATTTTTTTTTACATTGTCTGTGGTATGCTTAATCTAAATGGTGATAATGTGATTTTGTTGACATAGCTGACTAAATGCATGTGCCTGCATTTTTTTTTTCTCGCACAAAGTAATAAACCTGACTGCAGCCATGCAAAGGAAGTATAAGTTGTGAACCCGCAGTCGGGAGGGAACTTTCATTTTCTGCGGCCTGTCATAAACATGAATGTTCTGTCTTTGGTAGAGTGCATAAAAGCTACCATGAAAACGCATTACTCAGAGCCTCCACTTGTATATGTCATTGTTTGTGTTTTGTTATTTTTTGTGCGTATATGTGCTTCTCTTTTTCCATCCGGTTCAGCCTGTCCAGCAGGTATGCTCATTTGCATGTGCTTCAACTTTCCTAACAAACTTATATGGTTGTGGTTGCCGTTCGATCAGTCCTCCTACCTTCAATGGCTGGTTCAGAAGGCTATTACTTAAGATACAACTCATCGACTTCAATCCATGCTGTTCACTCATGAATTGGTTCATCATTCAGATGTTTACTGATTGCTGAACTGCAGGCAAATTGACACATGGCAGTGGGCTGGACATTTGAATTGACTAGAAATTAAAACTCAAGTTTTGACAAGCTTTAAAAGTGCAGCACCTTTTTTGCATACTGAAATAAACTCTGCACTATTTACCAGTAGCTCTTACATTATATATGTTCATTGTCCCCATTTCTTCATGCTGTAAAAATAAATATTTGACAGCTTCAGCGTGTAAGCACTTCAGTGTACTCTTGCTTAACAGCAAACCTGCTGTAAGGGCTGCTTCAGGTCTGCAATTTTTAATTTGAGGACTGCATAAACATTCGCACTCTATGAGTACTGAGTGGTTTCTCAGTCTGTTCTCGAAGTGAGCATATATGTCACTCGATTCTTCTTGTACCTGTCAAACGTGTTTGTTATATGTGGTTGGTGGCATGGGAAGGGTCATTTTGTTTTTAATTCTTTTGCTCGTCCGAGCATATTCTTTGTATCTCTTAAAACACTATTGGAAATGGCTCTTAAAAAATGTTAAATGGCTGGAGGACTAAGCTCACAAGTTTGCCTGAACAAGACTTTTACCCGCTAGGTCACATCCAAATGTTGCCATTGATAGTTATTACAGCAGCATGGCAGTCCTGGGCCACTCTGTCAGATTTTAAAGGGGTGGAGACACCAAATTTTGAGGTTATAGAAAGCCTGCTGTGGGATTCATCTGTACGCAAGGGCACTCACAGCCAGGTGTTGGACACAACGAGCGTTTAAAAATATTTTAATTCGGTTCCAAAGATTACCTAAATGCTCACTCTCACGATCTAGAACCATCTCTGGCGCGACCAACACTGATGTCACTACGCTGGTAGAGTAACCAACGTTTCAGTGACGTCATACCGAAATAGAGTGACGTACAATGAGTAGGCCACAGCTGCAGCCATGAGGCACGAGTGACGAGCCGCATTTGCTGTGAACTGCCTCTTGTTCGGTTAGTTTTTGTCAATGTATTACCGAACTAGCCATGCTTACTGGCATTTTGCAAAGTGCTTTGCATCCTCACGTGAAGCCGCGAAGGCGATATTAGCATGCGATCAAAAAAAAGGCGATGTCCTCATTGGAATCAGATTCGTCAAAATCCGAGTTGCTGGGACTAGCCCTGCCGTTATTTGTTTTCATGTGCTGGTCAGCACGTGTGTGAGAAAGCAGACTATGCGGCAGTAGGTGCGTCACAACTTTGTGGGCCCACGTGACCACGCAAAGTAGTTGAGCATCCTAGATAGCTACGCCACTGTCCAACTCGGCGTTCTGAAACCGAAAATTGTTCACCTAAAAATGCGATATTGAATTATTCACTGTGAATATACGAATCTTTGAATGTGTATCATGCTTCCTGGAGCAATAAGAAATGTTTGAAACAAAGAACGCGCCAACCACAAATTTGGTGTCTCCACCCCTTTAAGCAGCTTTTATTATCTTTTGGTCTTATCAGCTAGGCTTATGTTATGTGGCTGATTCATAGCCGTACTGCACGATATGCAGTTTCTAAACTGCTAGCAATGGAAAATTTATTTTTTTTTTCAGGTGCTTTTGCCTATGCTTATTATACTGCATGGGAGCTCTGGTTATCGTATCGTGCACTGGAAATATACGAGCAGTACTGGCAGTAACAGTCAATGTTGAGGCTTACCAAGCAAGTCCAGTACACATTTAAGGTTTACTGCAGGCATTTGTAAAGGTTATGTGTTGCCCACACTGTGTTGAGTGGCATTTCTGGACTGCTAAGCATGGCGTAAAAATCATTGTGCGGTGGATGGTGATGCTGCCAAGAGAAGCCATACCAGCAAAATGTTTCCGAAATGTTGCTTTGCATAGTTGTGGCTGTTTTGAGTCTTGCCGTTCCTTTAATCCTCTGAAGCAAGCTTCATTCTTTGGCTCATTTTGGCTGAGCATTTTCTACATTAATACACCTGTATGGGACTAAAAAGGGAGTAAGATATGCTCTAGTGCAGCACTAGAGGATATCTTACTCCCATACAGGTGTATTAATGTAGGAAACGCTCAGCCAAAATGAGCACTAAAGGATGGCTTACTCCCTTTTAACTCCTTTCTGTTCAGAGTGTAGACCTGGTCTCAAGTCCTTACCATGAAGTGGCATTCCTGCACGCAGCACTGTGACTAACAGGCATCTGACAAGCATCACACTGCCGTTTAACTGACTTAAACCAATAGTCCAGGACATTTTCCCCCAAAACCTCAGGTTTGGTTAGTCAAGAAGGAGTTTGTAGAGCAGTGCTGTTTCTTGGAATTCAAACAGCACAACAGTGTAATATCAAGTGCAACTTTATTACTACGAGACACAAGTTGAGCATGAATCTCACTTTTTTTTTCGGTGCAAGAAAAAAAAGCGCAATCAGTGAAAACATGTTTCCAACGTTTACAATGCTGCAGTAATCTGAGAATATAACTGCCGCAGCAGGCATTTGTAAAGCACCCGCGTAGGAGCAGTAGCTACGTGCAGAACTTTCAAGCACTTTGACAGTCTTTCTCAGAGTTTTCTTTTATCACGCATGTGAGAGCATTGGGGTAAAAAATGAAGCATTGTGCGATAAATGGTGTGGCAGTCTGTTAAAAACTTGGTTTGAGCCGCATGCAATGCTGAGGCCTGCTTCAACCACTGTGAAGAATGGAAGGCTCCTTGTTGAATCGTCCAACAATACCTTCGGAAGCTAAAAAAGTTGTAATGGCCCTTGAGAAAGAATGTCAGTGGACTGAGATAAGCGAAAGCATAAGAATGTAAAAAAGCCCCAGCAGTCATCATTGCTTCACAATGGAATTAAAACGGCCGAGTATGCCAGGAAAATGTTTCACCAAGCCTTAGGAGTAGCATATTTCTACACCTTCTCAGTAGCTTCCCTGAGCATATGAATAAGGTTCCAACAAACATACATTCTGAGAGTCGCTTTCTTCTAGTTCATCTGTCGCAGCTCATGGACCAAGACATAAATAGGCAATAAATAATGATTCGTATTTTCCTAGAAGCTTAAGTGTGCTTGTGAGGGATTAGCTTAAATAATATCTACTCTTTTTTTCCCATAATTTTAAGCTTCAAAGTACTGCTCTCTTGAGTTCCTTTGTGTGCCATACTGTCTGATACTACTGCAGCTTTTGTTAGGCTTAACACTTTAATCGCGCTTTACATGTCAACATGAAGCAACATGAACCTGTGTAAGAAACAAAAAGAAAGTAATCTTCATAAGTAAAGCTGCCGCAAGAAAACATTCCGCAGTTGTGATTGGCACTGACAGTGTTGCCCGAAGCAATGGTACAAGCTGTTTTTCATTCACTGGCACAGTTTTAAAAAAAACTAAAAGGAGAAACTCCAACTTCAGTTGTAGCAACATACAGACAAGTTGAGGTTACAGCAACTGCTTGTTCCAAGCAGTCTAAGCAACATAAGTAGTTTGAGTATGGTGAGGTATATGCAGTGTGCATTTTTTTTTTAGGATTGAGTTTCAGCACAACTTCTCTCTTCACACAAGTGACCATGGGAGTACTGTGGCCTTTAAGGGCAACAAAAAAGACTCTTTCAAGTTCTTTCTGTACAAACAAACTAGCACACCTGACACAGTATGACACTGCAAAGTTGCACATGTTCGAGAGGAGATTATGATGCCACCTCTTTCAGCCTACACGCATCAAAATTTGTTCTTTGCTGCGAAAGAAAAACATACACATTACTCAAAATTGGCTCAGTGCAAGGAACCCCTTGACAACAGTTAGGCCAAAAAGACAAAAGAAAAGGATGGTAATTGAATGACATTTACTGATAAAAGCATTTCAATGTAGGAAATACTGAATTTACCTGATTCTAGCATGTGCGTTTTTTTAAAGGAAAATCAAAACTCAAAATGGCATGTGCATTGCAATGGATACAAATTCGAAATGATGCTTTAAACGAGTAGGCGTTACTGTCAAGAGTGTGTTATAATCGAGTAATTATGGTATACATGTGGCATATGTGCAGGCTGGCACAGTGTGCTATAAAAATCCTTGTGCACATCTCGAGCAGGTCTTTCAGTGCTAGTAACTAACCTTTCTATTCAAAAGTGTCGTGGAATGAGTGTTGATACTGTCTCATTCTTTTTTCTGCAAGGCTGATTTTTGCACCCATGGGGCTTGTACGAATATAATTAACACACTGCAATAACTTGTGCATTCACCATCACATATGTAGTTTTACCTTCAAATGCATTTTGTAGGTAAGCGCAACGCGGCTGTCTAGCAGAGTGCCATCTGGGGTCCTCCTCTGCGTCCCTGCTAGCACTGATAGTTAGGTCTGTGTATGCAACGAGCTTACCATTACTACCACACTTTAATATTTGGTGTGAATTTTAACAGTGATAAAAGTTGAGGTTTTGTGGCTTGAACACAATGTTCCAGCATTCATGTAGCAGTTTTGCTACCATAAAAGGATGAAAAGGATAATCTTTTACTGCTGTTTCAAGAACTTGCGAGATTTTATCTTCGCATTTTTCCCTGAGGTAGTGACCGGCATTCCTTTATGGACGCTGACGAGCATTTCAGTAGAGAGTATCCACTCGCTCTTGAGTTTATTATAAAGTAAGGATATTAGTGCCTGTTAACTTCTTTGGATGTCTGGTGTATAGTCCATTTCTTATGAAAATGGAGACTACCTAGCATATTGCAACTGAAGGTTCCTTATATAATAATAGTAGCCTGCAATATTTTGCACGTGAATGGAAAAAAAAAGATACTCCTGCATGCCAGCTGAGATTTTCAAGGTTCTAGTTTGGGCAAATCCACTTCCCAGAACTGATTATATCCACAATGCTGCCTTTTATGCATTGAAGATAGCAGATGATATCATGTTGGCACAGGGGTGACCCTCGAACATGCTAAACTGCGCTGACACTGATACTGGCATCCTTGAGTACCAGGAACTGTGTTTCTGTCCAGTGTTTGTTAAAAAGGGCGAGCAAACCACGCCCACACACAGCTGCTAACAACACACAGAGCACAGGTTACACAAACACACAACAAAGAATATGGCTTCAGCCTGGTGGGAGAGTGTTCATAACCTTTTGTTCTTTTTAACATTTTATCACCAGTCATAAAACGAAAAATCAAGCTGCCTGTTTAGATCGTCAGTAAAAGCACTAAATCATGCCCACGCTACGAAACACATCAGTTGCTGCGGCCACAGATATACTACTACACATTCTACCCCAAAGTCCATCACATTAAATGTCACCTCATCTAGAGCAATCGGGTCTGTGAGAACTGATGCTCTGCGAGATTTCCTCTATTGTACTCTGGGCCTAGCTTTCAATAAGCACAACCATCTGCAATAAAGAACACTGGTAAAGATATCTGCTACTGCAGTACATACTACAACACAAGAAACAAACAAACAAAAACAAAAAGGTATGGAGTACGACTGACTGAGCTATCCATTTGCAACAAAACTAGCATATTCTGGTCATTTATAATTTATAATAAGCTTGCAGTAATGCCATGCCATCTTTGTCACCACGCCACATGGTGCTGTGATGCTGCATTTTATGCGCACAAATTAATGTTAAGAACACGCCGAGAGTTGTAAGCAAGTAAGCAATGTCCAGTTTTAAGCTAGAAACTGTACATGTTTCTGCAATGAGACGACTTAGCCAAATGTACAAAAGCCACCTTATATACCAAGTTGTTGGCCGCAGCCACATTATGTCAACTCAAACCGCCTATTCTCAGCAATGATGTAGGAAGCTGAAGACACCCTGCTGTGTATTGTTATGGTTCAAAGTTTAGTGAGCAGAGGGCAACGGGTGCAGATGGGCACAACAGCTGACAGATCTACCTGGTAGACATATGTGGGCGATTCCTGAACCAACTTTTTGCATACAACACACTGGAATTATCCACCAAACGAAGGTCTGCCTGGGGAGGTTGTTTGCAAGCAAACAAGGCACCACAATACAGGCACCTCGTAAAGACCGGGACCATCAAGTAGCAGCAAGCGTTGCCACATGGCAAGAACAGTACAAACACAGAAACTGTGACAGCAACACGACAGGAGCCAAAAGCGCAGGCTCTGCTGAAAGCACCGGATGCTCGGAAACTGTGGCCACCATCGCCAAGCGTCCGGCTCTAGCCAACGATGTGGACTCGTCCCAACAAGCATGCTTCCTGGTTGATGCTTCGTGCAGCTGCACATTTGGCTGACTGGGTCACTGGAAGGGTGAGGGTGTGAATGCAGTGTTCAGTGCCGAGCTTCCCTATGCCCTATGCATCTGCATCACTGGCCAAGCACGTGCCAGTCTTGAAGCGCACTGCCGGTCGAACAGATGGCTGAGTGGGTGGCCGAAGGCAGCCAGCCAGAGCACGTACAGCACCCCCTCAGCTCACAGCGATGCCCTGTTCCTGGAGGTGCTTCTTACGGTGCCGCACCAGGATGGAGCGCTGGATGAAGGTGCGCAGGCAAAAGTCGCACTTGTGTGGCTTCTCGCCCGTGTGTGTCAGGATGTGCCGCGACAGGGTCTGCTTGAGGGCGAACGAGGCGCCGCAGTAGAGGCACCGGAAGGGCCTGTCCCCCGTGTGGATGAGCGCATGCCGCTCGAGGCTGCTGCGGCGCGTGAACATCCGCGAGCACCGATGGCACCGGAACTGGTTGGGCCGCAGGAAGTGTGAGCTCAGCTGCAGGTGCCAGTCTTGAGGGCGGCCTGGTTATAGGTGGTGGAACAGAACACAAAGGGCCAATCAACTGGGTGGAATGAACAGCATTTTTTTTTTTGTGGTGCTGAGCTGCTGAGTGATACCAACAGTACAACTGTGCTCAATTTGTCTCAAGCTCTTTCTCGTGAGCAAATAAAGTTTAAAGGTTTGGAAAGTTTAAGCACAGCGAGCATAGAAAGAAGACAAAACCCACACTGGCTCAGACAAAAGAGATTGATGTTGCTGAATAACTTTTCATTCGGTAAGTCACAGAAACATCTGCAAGCGCACCAAATGACGCACGTTCATCACTTTTTCAAGCTGCAGACGCATGGCTGCTATATCGGTCTCGGAAAACGAGTGCCTCAGGCAGCCATCGTAATAATCAAAAGTTGCTGTTTATGGCATGAGACTCGTGCAGTTCTACAGGTAACAATAAGCAAGAGTTACTGACCAAGGCACTCTCCAATGAGAAGATGCACAGCATTCGAGCCACAATAAAGACTAACCAAGAATGGCCACGAGCACTTTCATCCGATGCCCAAACCTTGACTCACAAATCTGAATTAAGAGCCAGCTGATCACAAATGAATGCCATTCCAAAGATGACGTCTCAAAAGCAGTAAATATAAGAAGCTAACTGCAGCCACAACACTTAAACAGTGCAGGAACTGTACCAACAAAGTGTAGACGTCTGCAAACAGGAGAGTACCGTGGGGAACACAGCGGGGAGATGGTGAAAGGCATATATGTCAGACTTATTCACTCTGTTTCCAATTAAAATACAAACAGCCAAAAAACCAAGACACTAATGAACTTCACAGCAGATATACGTTTAACTAACCATATTAACTCTGAATTCTGCCAATGTTAATGAGGGAAGAGAAACACTGCATAGGTGCCACAAAACCAAAAACAGCTGCTGCACACAGGAGACACAGTAGACGCCATGTTTGCAAATGACAATGGACCACTTCGCAGTAGGTCTCAACAGTGCTGTGTTAGTGCGGTCTTGCTCTGCTAATTTAAGCAGTGAATGAAATGCTCGCTGCACTTCCAAAAAAAAAATAAAAAAAAAATGTCAGAATTAACTTTTTGATTACTGTAATAATTGTCTAAAAAATAGTTCAACATTGTTCCAATATTTGAGGAACTATTTGTTGTGTTCCTGCTGCTCTGATTAGACAAGACAGCTGTAGGTTCCACACTGCTGCAAACTGGTTGTGAAATAAAGTACAGAGGTAGTTACAGAGGCACTGGAACCACGAACAAAGCACCATGGACAACGCTGTCAACAGTTCCATCTAAATCTCTGGTTGCAGTAACGGAGCAAGATCAAACGGTCCCCAAGACAAGTGTTGCAAGCGATAAAACTTGGGAGAAGCGTCCCCACTTCCTTCTCGATTCTTCATGAAATGGTGCTTGGCAAATCCTGGAAATAAAACATTTGCACTCTTTAAACACACTCCAGCCAAAATAATGTTAAAGAAAGACTCCTGTCATTGTATCAAAGGAATGAGTCCAATGCAGCTGAACTCTCCGAAAGAAAGAAGAAAGAAAAGGCAGAAGTACACTATATGTATTTCATTTTCTGTGCATTCATGTAGTAAAGCACTGATCAGTAGACATTCCAACAAGAACCCTATAACAGCTTAGGAACGCCACTTTTGCAGTACTAAGTGTACATATAACAACATGCTACTATATGTGAACAGAATAAGTGCATTGTTGACCTTTGGGGCAGTGAAATACATTCCAGATAGGTTGTTCATTAGACATACCCTCTACTGAGATGTCTTTACCGCACTGCATATCTTTCTTATGGTGACAGTCACAGATTAATATACTGTCTTGGCCAAGATAAGTCACACAAACTTGATTCATACCAGATGTGTGAGCTGGTACTGAATAAACATGTTCTTTTAGTTCAAGAGGAATAGCAGCAAAATAAATAAAAAGAAGTCGGGACTTTCTAGAGGTATACATGAACAAGCCAGAATTTTCTTTATACAAGTACCACACCTAAATCTGGCTGATGACTACTTAGACAATTTTATTGAGCACTTTTCTTACTAAAAAAAAAAAAAAAAAACGACTAAGAGGATAATTTCTTCTTGACTACACGAATACAGAATGCACGCGACCCAGGTGCACGTCTTTAAACTGTGCTGGATGTGCCAGTTAGAACATTTCTCAGATTCCACGACATGTCTTATTCAGTAGAAACGCCTCCTGAAAAACAAGCAACAAACAAAAACAAAGCAATTATGTTAGGTTTATCACTTGGACAAAAATGTTTCTTTCACATCCCCTGTGGCCCACCTGCAAATGCAAAACAAACGAGCACTTGTAAGGGCTCTAAATCACATTAGCACTTCTCTGTTTCAGTTATAGCATCTTGCAACTGCAGCTGTGCGAATATGTGAAACATCAAGTATTGCATCAAATAATGCTTTCCTTTTAACTTTTTCCATAGAATCTACTATAGGCTACTAAGTTTTCCTGCTATATTTGGAACATCTTTGGAAGCAGCAACATGGGAAAAAGAACTGAATTGAAACCAATACCAGAAGTTCCCAAGAAAGTGCCCAAAAATCATAGGTTAAACAACATTCAAGTATCTTTATGCATGTTACTGGTCTACTAGAAAAAAAAAAAAGCCGCAAGCAGGCAAAGCAAATATCAACTAATTTTTTAATGTGCCTTTTTTTGCTGAACACATAGCTAGGCAGCTCTAGCTTTGTTTTAGATGCTGACGGGAAAAACTTTGCTACAGCAACTAAAGTCCTGTGGATGATGGTCTAGGAACGTTGGTGCAAGCTGTTATGGAGGACCCACACCATTTAATCAACAGAACAGACACAAGAAAATCTCTTGGTAGACAGATGGCTGCATCCAAAGAAAGGCCTCCTGTGCATGAACAAATAAAAAAATGCAAAAGATATGGTATAGAACAGTTTTTATTTTATCACGCATATTGGGCAATGTAGGAAGCCAACAGCTATCCAAACCTAGAAAAGGATAAGAGACTTTTTTTTTATTCCCTTTATTTATCTGTCATGCTGATCAATGGCAAATTATTGGTGTAATCATTTTATGGCTGAAAGATAACCGATTAGAAAGTACTCACTCAGAACTGCGCTTGGGGCAACCTGTGTTGGTACTTACATTAGATTAGAATCTGTGGCATCACAAGCTATGTCAGTCTGACTTCATATGAGCCAATGTGTGCAGTGTCAAGTGACCCTGAGTTCATTGTGAATGTGAGCATCAGTGGCTTTGACAAAGTCTATGAGGCTCAGTGCAAGCAAACCGGGTAAAGTTCAAACAAGCATATGTGCTCCAGAAGCTGATGGAACCTATGAGTATTTTAAAAATGATCACACCAATGTCTCGAAAAAAAAAAAAATGCCAGTCTGCAACTGACACAAAAGAAAACATCAACAGTGTATTGCGTAAAGTCAGAAATTAATGAAGAAAACAACGGCATAAATTGAAAGACTCAAAAATTTCGTTCGCAAGGCTTCATGAAAATAAAGGTAAACATCCTGAACTACAGCAGAACGGTAGCTGCAGTTTGATGCACCAGGAAGTTGAAGATTTGCTTGTTAGTAATTCCATTCACAAATAAGCGCTATGGTTGATTTCATCTCAAAACAAAGCGAGTGGTGGGTCATATGAAATGTCACCACACAACAAATTGAAGTTAGTTCCTTCTTGCTGCAGTTGTGGAAAGTATACATGCTTAGCAACTTTCAGTAAAATTAAAGCTTTTGTCTTTTTTTCTTTGATCACACACTAATAACTATTTCATGACAGCAAGATTGGCGAGTAACTACAACACTCTATTGTAGACTTCCTCGGGGTTTTCTACTGAATGTTCGCTCAGTGCTGAGCGATAACATGATTTTGTACCGAGTTAAAACCACAAAAGATGACTTTAAAGTTGCAAGCAACGCAGTGTAATGATCAATCGACCGGTAAAGTGAGCACAAACCGCGCGGCGTGCTGCTACCAGTTTACCAGTTATTTACACAACCACCTTTCAGTCACCGCCTTATGACAGTTCTCAAGAGTGCTCGGCGATTTTTCAAGTTCCCCAGCGTGAGCTGAAGCAACAAAGCAAGCGCTTGAAAAGAGGCTTCGGAAAGGCGCTCTGAAAGAAATCCGTGACAAGGTTAAGGAAAATAACGGTCTGTTCGCCAGTCAACGTGACAGAGAAGCAAGAAGAGAAACATTTCAGCAGGAACAATGAGACGCGAAACTGCTACGGAGGGCGAGTGGCGGACCCCGAGACGGTAACAGACGCTGACCTCGATCGAACACCTGGCTTTGTCCATCGCCGGCGTAAAACATCCTGCCGAGCAGATGTCACTTACCTTGGCGGCATCGGGCGCAGCACTTACCTTCGGAGTGCGGCTGACTGCTCGCGATGTTTACAAACAAGAACGAATAATCGGCAACTGAAGCGCGAGCACCGAGCACATCGTGCGAACTGACGAACCGGCAGTTAGAAGTATGCAAAAGCGAGAACAAAAACGCGGCGGGACGCTTCGCATATCCCCCTACGAAGACCAGCCGTGGTCTTTCGAGAACCCGCAGGTGAAAAACGCTTTCAAGTAACAACAACAAACCGAAGAAACGCCATGAGCATGCTGGCAATGACGATGGAACTGTGGAACGCTGTGCCTATCTAGTTCCGGTTCTGGTTGAGACCTCCATGGGCGCTTGTGATTATGGTCATTGGTCCCTACTTGTTTGGTTTGGTTTGGTTTATGGGGTTTAACGTCCCAAAGCGACTAAGGCTATGAGAGACGCCGTAGAGGAGGGCTCCGTAAATTTCGACCACCTGGGGTTCTTTAACGTGCACTGACATCGCACAGTACACGGGCCTCTAGAATTTCTCCTCCGAAGAAATTCTAGCCGCCGCGGCCGGGATCGAACCCGCGTCTTTTGGGTCAGCAGCCGAGCACCATAACCGCTGAGCCACCGCGGCGGCGGTCCCTACTTGTGACGGAGGAGTTGATCGGTAGTTAAATCTAAATCCCACCTGTGCGACAACGCTTAACGTTTTCTTCCTGTTTATGCAGCATGGTTTGGTGCACGCTACTTGAAATTCTGAACGCGCGTTTTGAAAGATTGTTTTCAGAGATTGTTTTCAGAATAATACGCTGGTTGTTCTCTTCCACGAATATATGTTGTAACTGGTAGGTGAAATGGTCGCGTAATGCGTTAGCGTTTACGTATACATGCAAAAAAAAAAAGAAAAGAACCTTGGAAAAACAGTATTGGCTCCCACTTTTTCGAAGAAATGATCCCAGCCGCCCCTCAACCACCCCTTGAAAGAGCTGCACATAAATTCCCCGACAGCATTAAGTCTCAGTTTGTATAAAGCTCCATTGTGGTAATTACAAACTTTTCTCTGGCCTATAGGCCATAGGCCAGAGAACTGTCTAGTGATGCAAAATGCTTGTGAAGATGCGTCAGACTCCACCTTATGCAGAAAAGGCGTTTTAACGTTGACGCTCTTTGCCCATGCTACCCTTGCACCATTAATATCTATTGATGTATTTAAGGGAAGGAACGCCGACCAAAGGTTGTTAATACGAAGACGTTTCGACTTCCATCCGGAAGCCGGTGATCAAGGCTTCTGTATCGAAGTCGGAACGTCTTCGTATTAACAACAACTTTTGGTCGGCGTTCCTTCCCTTAAATACATGAATCTCCTACCCGACCAGGCAAGTTTTCGTCAATCGTTAGATTTTAAAATCTATTGTGGTTACCCATAACAAAACAGAATTAGAGCAGATATAAGGGTTCAGGCAATACCTCCTAGAAAGACTTTGAAGTCTTTCTAGGAGGTATTGGTTCAGGGCAAGACGCTGTTTTTTTGCCGCAACGTGGAGGAGCAACAAATGTAAATGACTAAACTACACCAGTGTTGAGCTTTGACCATACACAGCATGTGCTGGCATTGGCCCGTTTATTGGCACGTAGAGTCAGTTGTCAGAACACAGGTGAGCACTTTTCTTTGCAGCTATCACTGACGGCCTACATATTGCTCAGTGGCCTTGAAGCAACACCGCTGAGGCAGAGTTCCTGTTTTGCATGCGGAGCTGAATAAGGTTTAGCAGTAGCAAAGCAAGGTATCAGCTACAAGGTACTGATCAACGAAATGACTACACAAATGCCTGCGGTCTAAGAGCCTACAATTCAAACTTGCATCTCCTTTGCTAAATGGACAAAGAGACTTCAGGTTAACAAGCTACCTTTCTGAGTAAATAAAAGGAATAACCGAAAGATCAAAGAACAAAAATAGGCTGATTGATCAAGATGGCTGCTTTTGTAAATAAAGCAGCCATCAAAGTAAAATGATGCATAATACTGGCAAACAAAATGAATCCAAACACTTCATATCTACAAAACAAAGCTTCGACCTACAATGGCAGCGATGAGGCTGAACCTGCAACGAGTGACATGGGCATTGCACACCCCATATTACAGGTCACTGCACCACACATGATTCAGTACGCCATTCAAATACTATATGAGATCAACTTGAGCTCAATACTCAGCTTCAGAAGAAACATTCTTTTGGCATGCAATAGCTAGCAATGACTTGTATTGACAGCAGCATACCAAAGTGTGGAAATGGCATAGAGTTAGAAGAGTACTTATTAGTGTACATTTTCCTACCACACGACCAATCCAATTGAATTATGCAATGACACATGACTGCAGTGAAAAATGACAGATAAACTGCACTGGCGATTTTGCTCAACTCTCTCACAGACACAATGCAATGCTTGACACCGGTCTAACATTGCACAACCAAATGAGAAGGCAGATAGCTCTCTTTGTGTCGCAGACATTCCAAACAGTACATCAATAATTTGTACCTCATAGACAATCTTTTTATTCCATCCTCAAAGCCAGTTTTTGAAAATGCAGTGCTAAGTAGTCCCTGTGCTCACTTGCCATGCTGAAGTTTTCTTATGATAGTGTGCCCGTGATATGATCTGGCATCATGGACATTTAACTAGAAAACAATTCACCGCCCTAACTACTGATTTTCTGTGACACTGCTGCAGTATATATTTGCTAAGTCTCAATCAAGGTTTTCAAAACATTTAGCACTTTTGGGGTGATAGACTTCCTTACACACAATGTTCTAACACAAATGCTGCCCATAGCTTCAGGTTCATCTTCATTAAAAGACCCCTGATCCGCCTTTACGAGATCTTTAAGTGTTTTTTAACCGCTCACCCTTCTTCACATAATTTGCATTTTAGCTTGTGGTGTCATGGGCACAATTGAGAAATGACACGCCATCACTGGCGAACGTCCTCGCCTGACGGGAAAAGTGAATGCATTTAAGAACGCACCACAAACATGTTCTGCATATGACGCAGTGAAACACAATGAGCTGTGTCATGCATCTGGTCTTTAGCTTGTGTGTGCTTGGGTGTGCCTCGGTAGCTTCCAGCAAAAGGCAGATCTCGAGAGGAGAGAAAAAGCCTCAAAAACGTAGAAAAGCACAGGTTCGTTCAGGGGCCTTCACTAATTTCACTTGGTTGTCAAGTGTTTCACCTTCACTGTTCCCACTGTACGCTTCGCCAACTTTTATATAAGAACTGTTATCTAGGGCAGTCTTTACGAGAAAGCGCAGGAACCTGTGTGAAGCACAAGGCACTCATTACTAGTGCTTGCGAGCAATCATTTGCAAATTAAAGGGACACTAAGGACAAACTGAAGTTGGCCTGTATCGATGGATTACCGCGTTCGAATGGCAAAGATGGTACTTTCACTGAAAACAGAGCTTTTATAACCTAACCTAGATAATTAGATAATGGCAAAAAAGGAAGGACAGGTATTGCCATAACTGGCCGGTTTCACAAGTGAAATGAGTGCTTCGAGTTTTTTTGGCATGGACTGCAGAGGCTAGGCTTCACTGCCATTCACTTTAACAGAGTGATCACAAGAGTCTTTTTCAGCATAGACATCACAATTTTGAATGGAGTGGTGGGAAATTTTTACATTCAATTTTCCCAGCTATTAATTTGCCTTTTGCAGCAGGATGAGCATCAGCATACCTATAAAGAACCATAGAATCAAATTTTGCCATGAACTAAATTGGATGGGGTTATCCCCAGTTAATACTTCGTTAATGCTTCGTTAATACTTGAGCATGAGTTAAGCAACTGAAAGAAAAAATGACAAATGAACCACCAAGTTGGGGTTCCCAGCTCTCTTGAACTTTCTCCAGGTGGCCATGGCCAAATCAACCAATTTGAGCAAATTAACTTGAGTTTTTCATCTCAGCTGTTGGCATGCAAAATGGTGAAAGACGTTACAATAATCTGCATTCCTCACAACTGCACAAGAAATGAAACGTGAAGTCTGTTAACAAAGTGAGATGAAAGGGCATCCCTGTGTTACATAATTACATAAACATCATGAATTAAGCTCTTTCTAGATCCATATTTCCTGTAGTTAGGACAAAAGAGAGATTAATTAGGAGCATAAGTGGTTTCCAATGAGAAGCCTTTGTCCAGAAAGGGGATGACGGCAGGTGCTACTTAACTGCAGTAACCTGACACTATTTCAGGATGTATCAATAACTACGCAGAAACTGGCAACGAATAAGAACACTAGGACATTACTATGCTGAGCAATGGCGGTTTTGTTTGTTGTTAAATAGCCTCCATAACTGCTGTTGTCACAGATGCATACATGTAAGCTTTCAACACGTGCGACTGCCAGTAAGCTCAAAGACTTTTTGTGTACGTATGCTGCAAACACACATTCACCAGATGGAGCAACATCACACTTGACAAGACACTTCACTGAACTACGGCTAAATGAAACAATGCATAAAATGAAAGATAAGAAGGTATGCTGACTGTCTGCCATTGTTAAGAGAACAGAACACTTTAAACACTCAGGGAAGTCAACTAACTAATTACAGGAATGGTCTAATGCTTCGATGCATTATGAAACTGACCAGGTGAACACAAATTCCTGCACCGCATTAACTCAAAAGTCCTTATCCAGACCACACAGCATGTTGTCTAAGCTGGCAGAAAAAGAGTCCCAGAGAGCACTAAATCCCTGTTACTTTAAAATGGCAGTCATCACAATACACAAAACATTTATTAGACCTTAACAGCATGTGCAAGAACAAAAGCACCTAGCTTGGGATCCAAATGAAACATGAGATTGGAACGAAAGAGATTTTTTTTTTGTTAACATCATCTATGATTCCCTACACAGCTTAAATGGTACTAATTCATATGCTGAAATGTTCAACTTGTTCTTGATAAGACATCACACAAGCACAGATGTACTGCAAACTTGTGGCACAGATCACATCATCAATAGTATCACTGATGGAATTATAATACAGCACGAATACGCAACCTATGACGGTGGCATGCATCAGATGAATGATTACAAGAATGACACGAATTATCCTCCATGGCATAAACTGCTGACACAACATAGAACTGCCTATAATGCACACTACTAGTGGAGATCACATGGTCAGTGAAACCAGTCATATGAGTGCAATGCTGCGTGATACATACGTCACACGATGATGACAAACATCACATAAATCACCACGCAAATCGCACCAGTCGTCATCAACACGCAAAATCAGTGACACGTCACACACCGGGAGTCTTGAAGGTGGCACGTCTAGGGTATTAGATGCAAGCCTGCGCATTGCATAATGCAAGCACACAGCCCGGTCCTCACATAAACCACCACAAATGCTTTGCCCGGGCAATGCACATCACACGGTGATGGAGTCCTGCAGTTGGCATGTCCAGGACATCCGACGCGTGGCCATGGCTACGACGCAGGGTGCTCGTATCACATCAGACTCGTATCAGTTATCTACGTCTCTCATCACTGATGTACGTCATAACACTGGAACGCCACAGTAGGTTGGCATATGAGGTCTTCCCACAGCTATGGTGCAAGGCGCATGCCTCGCAAGTCGCGTGATGATGTCGTCATCACTGCTCCACACAGATGACGAGTGGAACATCACTGCAGGTGTGGCTGTGATGTCAGATGCGTACTCATGTGTTGCTCCAGCGCAGACCTGACTTGAAATGCCACGGGACAGAAGCGGCACTGGAATTTCTTCTCGCGGTCGTGCAGCTGCAGGTGATTGGCCAGTGTGGCTCGGCGGCTGAACGCCATGGGGCACATGGTGCACTCGAAGGGCCTCTTGCCCGAGTGCACCACCATGTGCTGGTTGAGGTGGCCGCGGTGACGGGTGGTGTAGTTGCACTGCTTGCACACCCAGTGGCTGACACCCTTGGCACGCTTCCGCATGAGGCCGTTCTCAACCTGCAGAACGACTGAAGCAAATGCAGGCAAGGGTTACTTAAAGGCAAGAACAACCAAGTTTTGTGGCCAAGTTGGTCACCCATATTTTGAGGCATTTGCAGAGCTAAGGAGGCCTAATGACGAGCAGGGATACAACGCGCTCAAAAACCACCCATAAGCAACCGACCCATTTCCGTCATTCAAACTTCAAGACCTCACAAACCCTTACTTCACATATCAAGAAATGGAAATTGCTGATGTTTTTCAGTAGCCATAACCAATCCTTTTTTCAGACATCAGCAAGAATTTTTAATACGCTACATTCTGAATGAGAGACAAGTTTTCTTGCAGTGATGCCTCTTAAGAACACTTTGATCGGTGCCGTGATATCTCTGTTTTGTGCTGTCCTTTAAGTGTTGCAAATGTTGAAACCTTTTTTGCATCAGAATCATAACAAAAATACATTGCTAAAATATCGCAACACTGCAAAACTGTGGAGTCAAATTTTACCGCTCACCGTACATCATTTGCTAAACATGTGTGGCCATTAGTGAAAATTTAACAAATGATGCACATACATCTATTAAAATATAAGAACAACCTAGTTGGTGTTTTGTTAATCTTGGAGCAAGCATTGAGGAAGAGGATACATAGATAACGTTCGAAAACACATAGTAAAAGTTGACCAATGTATGTGTTCTAGTGTTTATTTACACTTTAATAATGCATTTAGGGCTTTTGAGGCTGTAATCAAATTAGAGGATAACCAGTGCATAGCCTCAGTAAATGTATACAGGCACAAAAGGAACATATTCAGAACATAGGACAAGCACTTGTAAGGCAAGCAAGCGGATACTAGTTTTAGCTCCCCCAATACTGTATGTTTTCATCAAGTCACAAAGGTGGTGATCACAGCCCACTGAGTTGAACCTGGTGCAAAAATAAAGGAAATGAAGTACAGCATGATTATGCCAGAGGGAGAAGCATTAATTGCAGTAGTGGATAGTCACAACCTACGACACTACAAAAACAAGGAGAAAAATCAACGTTTGGCCCATCTTAGTTCTGTTAATACAAATTGGCATGAAAATATCTTTGTGGATTTCGAACACAGCGTTCTTTCGAGTGTCCAAGGCATTTCGAGGAGTTTTGAGGCATTGCTCAGCCGCCTCCATACGATCTGCAGATAAACTGCACTGTAGTACATGCATTTTAATCTTAAGAGCTTTACCAATGTTCTGCAAGCACTACAGTTATAACAGTTGCGAGAGCAATGTGCTCAGCAACAGCAAAAAAGGTGCAGAGCAACTTTAGAAGTAAAAAGGAGTCAGAACGCTATAAAGAGAATGAAAATTTCTTCTTGCTAAGCTTGAACAAGACAGTGGCGTAGAGGCAGAATCTCCTATAGTCGGACAAAAGTCAAGAAAAAAGTGACTTTTCCCCGTCAAAAGGCCCCCTTCCAGCCAACAGCATCACTTGTTCTCATGAACCTGAGTGTGATAATGCAGGGAGTGGTGTGACAAAGCAGGGAGGCAACTATCTCGGACAACCACAGGGAGGGGACTATCCTCTTTTATATGACACTCCATGCATTGTCACACTAGCAGGTTCATGAAAATAGGCTGCTGCCATTGGCTTGGATGGGGTACATGAAAACTTTGTCACATAAAACAACACACTTTGGACAGACAATGCTCAAAACATGCAGCTGTGTTTATAACAATTAGAACAATGAAACAATGTTCAAGTTTGTGTCTCAGTATGCCTGTGTGCATATGGCCGCGGGTTTAGTCGTGTGATTGACAAAAGGTGGCAAGACAACGGCTGCAATCTGAAGGCTTGGCAGCACCTTGACAACTTCTTTCACACTCCAACATCAAGCTACACAGGCTACATTCCCATGGTAGCTGGTTCACATCAGGGCTTGCAGGTTCAACGGCTGGTACCTTGTCAAGTAGCCAACGTATCCGTGTGTGGCACGAGCCAGTGCCATCAAAGACAAAAGTCTCCAGAAAGTGAAAGTGTCGACTAAGGTGCGTATGTGCACTGTTTGCCAGAACTTGTTTAACTTCACAACAAAGGGATGAGAAAAATGCACTCCACTTCAGCTCTATACGCAGTTGTCGCAAGTCACTGGCTGATAGTGAAGCCACGCATCTCTGTTTGCCTGTCCTGGAGACTTTTGACCCAGATGGCATTTGGCACTGTCACAAATGGCTTGTACGATGATGACTGCGGCCCTGAAACCAGAGAAGGAACATTGTCAGCTGCAATAGAAGCAAAAAAGAGAGAGAGAGAAGCCTCGGTATAAAATGTTCTTTGCAAATCACCAGTCTGTACAGTGGTGCAAATAGCTTGTACATGCTTAAACTTCAAGCTTAACAGTTAGATACAGCTGAGATTTCACCTGAGTAGAACAAGTCGAGAAAAACATCTGCAAAAAAAAAAAAAATCTAACATTCCTTGAGAGCCTAGGTACCAAGTAAGGCTTTACATAATCCTGTGACACTATTGCATGTCAGACTGACATAGTATCAATGTAAAACTGTACCAGGTCAGTACATGGTGAAATTTTTGGTGAGAGCAATTGTTCACATTGCATACAACAGTATGACCACAGTATATATGAGATACAGCATGGCATGGAGGCAGGTCAGTATGCTATATGGCACAAGCGCTTGCTGGCATCAACCAAAGCTCCACTGCATTTTTCTGTGGGATGTGGCCAATATCAAATCCACAGACACACTGCACTGTACTGGAGCGCATGTGCTTTACTGTCATGCTGACAAGTGAAAGGATGAGAGTGAACTTTTTCATGAAAGCCATTTTTTCCATTGTTGTCAAATAAATGAATATAGCCATTCCAGCAGCAAAAATGCGAGAACAGACCACACTTTCCAACAAATGAAGCATTGCAGCTTTAGCATTATTACTGAAATGTTCCCTTCTTGAAGAAATACAGACAAATTGCTTAACTTTCATACAGTGTATTTGATGAAGTAAAATTAATGTGTTCACACCTGACAGTCCAAAGTGAGATACTTTACTGAAGTAAAACAAGTGTCATTACTTTACTGTTCACAATGCCGTGTTACATGACTTTGTGACAAAATTACAGAATTCCTTTTTTTTTTTTCCACTTTTCATTTCATTCTTTAAAAATGTTCTGCTTTTGGCATAGCCTTCTTGACCACTTAGTGGGTAGTCAGTGCTTCAAGCTTTTATGCAAACAAGTAGAACAAAACCAAGTAGAACAAAACCGCTTCACCGCTTCAGTGAAGCGGTGGTCCCGGTTTCGAACCCCAGACCAGGACGATTTTTTCTTTAACTACGAAATTTCTGAGAAATCTGTATAGCTTTCCTTTGTAGCCGTATGGCTGCGCTCGGGTGGATGTCAATGAGTAATTGCTCCCTTATTACAAATCTACTCCACCTTGGGGGATTCCCCTAAACTTTTGACCAACACTGTTCCCACTTCGAGTTACTGATCAATTCGCTCTCGCCCTACCATAAGCTTGCCGTCCTGGTTAGCTCATTTGGTAGAGCAACTGCTCCGGTGAAGCGGCGGTCCCAGGTTCGAACCCCGGACCAGGACGAATTTTTCTTTAACTACGAAGTTTCTGAGAAAGCTGTATAGCTTTCCTTAGTAGCCGTATGGCTGCGCTCGGGTGGATGTCAATGAGTAATTGCTACCTATTAAAAACCATAATTAAGTAATGAAACAAGCTACACAAGTAAAAAATGTTATCAATATTGTTGTGTTTTTGATCCAGGAAGGGGCAAGCATAATTCATGCGACACTTCAGGCTATGCAAAAGCTTCACGCAATACTACTAAATGATGACACACATAACCGTGTTTTAACACAGAAGAGACAAGTGATTGCTATTCACAAAATCTTAACAAGGCATACAAAGACCTGTCAAACAGTAAAAAAAAATAATAGATGCCGATTAGTGTAAAGAACCACTGCTATTGTTAAAAATTTTGGAGCAGAAACCAGGACACTTGGCGACATAATGCGTTCTGTGCAAAACAATTTTACAAGCTCCAGTAAACACACAACACTATATACCTCACGCATGCCAGTAATGGTCAAGCAGTCAGCAAAGGCATACGTTTGGTCATAACAAGTCTGAACAAAACGCGACACAGAATGAGCGATTGTAGTCGACTCACTACATTACATCCCATCCAGTAATTTAGTTACACAACAAAAAATGCAATGCTTTGAAACCAAGTTGCATACAGAATCCAGCTCGGATACCACGGCAGATCGGCTGGCTCAAAGTTGCATTAACCATGCTATAAATGGCTTGCACCGACTATATGTTAGTGGAACAGAAGCACGCTGAACACATGTTTGCCCTTCTATATGCTTATCGCCTCTGCTCAGTGGAAGTCTGGTGAAAACTATGCGTGGTCCAACAACACGGTGCCTCTGACACAACAGCTAAAGCAGCTGTAGGAACTATTCTAGCAATCTCAAGATGTTCTCTTTATTGATGTACCAGGCTTGCGCTTTGATGGAGTATATTTTCAGTGGAGAAAGAGGATCAAATTAATATATAAAAGGTAAATCATCTAAAGCTAAGGTGCATACGCAATAACGCCGGAAGACTCTGTTCATTATAGCCTAGGCTCAAAATTCCTTCACAGTTCCATACCAATTCTATGTCAGAAAACATGAGATCACAATAGAGTGAACTAAGTAAACCGGTCCGGCCAAGGCTGTCTTTTCACGTGTTTTAAACGAAGCCAGCAGTTTGAAGTCGAAAAATTACGAGAGAAAACGTTTTTTTTTTTTTTCAAATCGTAATGATCTCAATTATTTTTTAAATACATCTTGAGAATTACGAGGCATAACACGGCGCTGCATGCAGCACTGGATACAGGAGACGCTGTTAGTGCAACGCGTTAGTGGAAGCGGAGAAACGGCGGCGTGACTAAGTCGAGTGTCGAACGCGCAGAACTTCACAGGATACTCTTGTTGCAATGACTACCCTGTGACTCAGAGGGGCCTCCTGACGGCTCCTGAGCGCAACATTGTGTTCCATTTGCGCAGACGCGTACATGAAACAGTAGTAATGGACCACACAGCTACTAGCATTAGAGTGCACATACGAAAGGCGTTCATCATACAACGCTCATTTGGAGACCAAACGGGCATACACCGCATTGCTCAACCAATCAAGGTGGGAACGCCCGTTCCAAATATCACGCACTGGCAGAAGTGAACAAAATGAACCCGTAATCTATGGTTGATGGTCAGTCCGATAACTTCACCATACGCACCGACGTCAGGAGTACATGCGCATAATCCAAGACACGCCTGCAGACGACACAATCAGCCAGAAATATGGCGAGTGATACGGAAAGTGGACAGTCCGGACTTTCCCCGACTGACCGACGGCTTTCCGAACTCACCTGTGGCACTCGGCACTCTCGCCTCACAACAATCACAAACAAGAACAAACAAGAGCAATAATATCACAGCCACCACGGCCTGCGAAGCATCGCGCGGGATATGTCACTCGGAGGGCTTGAGCAATCGGAAAACTCTTCGCATCTTTCTACGCACGCAGCTGTCACATCGTAGTCGCATATTATCCAATGTTTCTGCTTGCTAAGACAACGCCAACTTTGGAAGCACCCATCGTGAACCCATTAAATCACCCCAGGAAGAGAAAACCGGCTTCCGAGATCGAAAGGGGATCGGCCGCTCGATGCCATAGCGGCGGAACGACGCTGGCTTTGGATTTGCTATGGTTGGAATGTTGTCTAGATGCCGGTGGTGCCTGCTAGGGCATCATAAAAACACAGATTTTACAAAATGTTGTGTTCGCGCGACTATGAACGAAGTAAAGAAATGTGAGAAGACCGTAAAAAGATGTGACACAAGTAAAAGGGCTTGACGAATTGCGTCATGTATCTACAAACCTCAAAGATGCACTTTCATCATTCATCCACTCACCTAACATACTTCACGGCGCTCAACTCAAAGGCACGAATAGCACGAATATGCTACAATACTGCAGCGCCAGGAATGTAGGACATAGAGCCCAAAAATATATTCCGTATATTATAGACGAAAGAAATACACAGCACTTCCGAAAATTGCACGATTGGCTCAATGAGGAAGTGACACCCGAATTTCTGCGCCGGTGTTCCCGAACTTGATTTCAAAGGCGCCTCATTCGACCATTTATGTGCGCTTTCGAACAGGAATGGAGAAAAATATGACGGTATGTAACCAAATGACTTAACTTTTTCCCACTGATGGAGCGGGTGATTCCCATGCAGACTAGGTGGCTCTGGCAAGACCACGGTAACGAAACAGCAAAGGAAGGTGAAAAAAGAAATCGCTCCACCGCGGGTGTAAGAAGTATAGCGATAGGTGAACCACTCCCAAACCTCCCTCCCCTTGAGTGCACCTACACTCTCACGCCCACTTAGACAACATGACCAGAGGAGAGATCATAATCTTTGAGGAGTTTTCGGGAGTTTGGGAAAAAATTTTAGATTGCGGCGTACGACCGCCGACGCCGTGCCCGCATCAAGTCTTTCATGCACCTACAATATCATTTGTTTGCATTAAAGGGTGGAATTGATAGTAAACTGCGAGACATCTACACAGTGAACAAAATTAGCTAGCTTTTCAATGCTTTACTCTATCATACAAACCAGAGGCAACCAAAAGTCATGAGCTTATAATTTCGTTTATCGATTAGCTTCTTGTTTAGGTAAGAAGAAAAGCGTTAACAACAGCCTATTTTTTTGTCACGGTGGAATTCTCTCGGTTGTCCTGAACGTGGGCGGAACTTTGGTTGTAGACCCTATCATCGGGCAAGGAGAATGTCGAAACGCCTCCTCTCTGGGCTGTTGCAAACCAGTTCCGCTGCCGCTTCCACTGTGCTTGCGCCAAGTGAACACAACAGTCCAGCGAGCAATGCGGTGATGCCCAGGAAGCCCTCAATGGAAAGGTCTCTAGGCCGAAGTCTGCACGGATAGCCCGAAAACTAAACATTTTGGCAGAACTGTCTGCCTGGTTGGGTTTGATAACAAATATACTCCAAGCAGGAAACCATGGAGGAAGGAAATTTAGGAGGGGCCGTTACGTCACATTTTTTTGAAGCCGGACATGACGTACGACGATTGTCTTTCTGCATTTCCGGTGGTCGCATCTGCTGATGCTCGGAACAACGACGCGGATGCTGCTGCCACGGCCAAGGAGGATGCCACGGCCAAGACACGGCCAAGGGGAGTGCGCTAGAGGACAGCTTACTCCCTTTTACTCTTTTACTCCTTTTTACTTTTTTTTTATTTAGAGTGTAGATGACAGGTATTCCTTTTTTACTCCTTTCTGCTTAGAGTGTACAGGACAGCTTACTCCCATGTAAGCGAATTCGCGTTTGGAGTGTATCAAGGTTCTCAAAAACAAGGCCGCGTAGTTAGCGATGACTAGCCTTTTTGTTGCGCCGAGCGAAGAAGAAAAAGATAGCGCCAGCCGCTGTATAAGCCCAGCGTCGAGGCTGGCTAGCCAGGGAAAGTAGGACACGAAATTCGAATTGGCCGCCGCGGCCATTGGCAACATGTCACCAGCTGACGTTGCGTTTGCACTTGGCTTCCGACACTGGTCATGCGCTGTTCCGTTCTGCTGCAAAAAAAAAAAAACGAGATTTTTTTTTGCGCTGCAGGGCTTTTTCTTCGCTTTAAAAACTGATACGACATCGTCTTTTCCGTGGCTGCAAACTCGTCATTGGCAATAACCTCCAGACTTCGTTCATTCAAAAGTTAATTACCAAATTTTACCTATATGTAATCAGCTTGTTAGCACGTAGTTTACAATTACTGACGTCCGCCGCAGCTGAGTTTCCTCCTGTAGAGGATTTCTTTTAAGGCGTAAGCCTTACTTGCCCCATTTGTGTGTGTGTGTGTGTGATAACACTCGAGAGAGAGAGAAAAAACTTTATTTCAACAGGAATTCGGGGCACGCCCCAGGGTCCCCGCACGACCCCACTGCACTCAAGTGTTTATGTTCCTAAGGTCCATAACACTGGCAGTCCGGCCGGTGGCGATGGTCTGCACGGCCGGGTCCTCCGAGCGCAGCAGATGGTACCCATAAAAATGGCGTCCTCATGGAGTCTGGCAGGCGGCGGTTAAATTAATAATTTGTCGCGCGAGGTTGCTCGGGACAACCTGGATCGCAGAAGTCCCACCGGTGGCAGCACCTGCCATCCTTGACCTTCCGCTACCATGGCTAATATATCGAACATAAAACTTGTTTGTTAATAGGTTTAGGTTTAATGGGGTTTAACGTCCCAAAGCGACTAAGGCTATTAGAGACGCCGTAGTGGAGGGCTCCGGAAATTTCGACCACCTGGGGTTCTTTAACGTGCACTGACATCGCACAGCACACGGGCCTCTAGAATTTCTCCTCCAAAGAAATTCTAGCCGCCGCGGCCGGGATCGAACCCGCGTCTTTTGGGTCAGCAGCCGAGCACCATAACCGCTGAGCCACCGCGGCGGCAGTTTGTTAACAGGTATTCGTCCTTTGGCAACAAAGCATTTCGAGGACCGAGTTTAACTCGAGCAGTACACTATCGAAGTCGCGCACCGCTTAACCACTGCACAACTGCGCAGATCAGAAGGGGTGCGGTGGCGGCTACGTCGATCCATGCAGAGAGAGAGAGACTTTAATGAACAAAGGGGAGGTCTGCCTGGTCATGAGCCTAGCATGCTACTCCAGAGCAGAGGTAGAATTCCTAGCTGCAATGGAATAGGGTTACATCACGCCGCAGAGCGCGGCGACTACGTTCACAAAGTGAGCGGGTGCGCTTACGCCTCTTTCAAAAGCCTATTTTAAAGAATTTTTGAAAGTGTTCGCTGAAACACCTGGTATAGCGGTGCACAGCGGTGGTGGCGTGGCCGCGACGGTGGTCAGGCGAGTGGTGCAGGCTCTGCTACTACTAAAGAATCAATCCAATACAGACAGCCGTCTCCTCCACCTATGGCAGGCCCGCGAAAGCACCACTGGAAAAAAAAAAACAGCGCCATAATAGAAAACTTCGGCGTCGAGTAGCTCACATAGACAAACAGATTGAGGAGCGCACGTTACAGAACCCGAGCTGGTCGAAATTTCCGGAGCCCTTCATTCACTCCGACGTCCCTCATAGCCTTAGTCGCTTTGGGACGTTCAACCGTCACAAACCTAAACCAAAGCTTGAGCATTACAGGCATTGAAGCCGCGCTGCGGAGGGAAGGAACGCCGCGAGGAAGGAGGAAGAGGGAAGAAGAAGCAAGAAATACAGGGGAAAAGTGGAGAGGAGGAAGGAGCATTAGTGGCTTCTGTGGCGCCGTAGCTGTCTGACTTCTCGGTGGACACCTCAATACCTCAACCACACTGTGAGGAAAGGGAGGAAGGTGGGAGTGAAAGAGGAAAGAGAGAAAGAGGAGCCGTCGTGGAGGGCTCCGGAATAGTTTCGACCAGGAGCAAGAGCGGCCGCGCCAAAGGAGAAAGGCAGAAGGAGCGAGAAAGACAAATGTGGAAATGACGAAAGAGGAACAGGTTTGCGCCCTCGAGGAGAACCAATGAGAGCGCGCGCGACTGGAGAACATGAGTAGTAGAAGAAACGAAGGAAAGGGAGAGAGGAAGAGGAGGGGAATAAAAAACTTGACTGGCGGTTTACCATGGCTAAGCTTGGAATATTGTGTGAAAGTACGTTATTTTGCTGGTGGACACCACCGCCACGTACCTCATAGCGCGATTGAGGTGTCCACTGACCCAGGGAGCCAGTAATCGGCTTTTCCTTAGTCTACAAGGTTGTCAACGCCAACGCCAATCAAAGAATGAAATTCATTTCATTGCATTCTCTTTATTAATTACTTTGTTGCCGGCATGCTTTGCTGTGCTGGGTTATGTGTGCTCTTGGCTGTGCACAAAATTGGCAGTAGCTTAGCTCGGCTATGCCAGGATATACGTAGCGAAAGCAGGACTCCGGTCTCTCCTCCGGCTGCTGTCGCTGCTGCTTGCGGTCGAGACATCGGACGTTAAACGTGCCCATCTCGCGGCGGCATATTCCCGGTGTTTAGCCAGTCGTTCGGCGCGCTGTTCCTCTGTTTCCTGGGCGATTCGTTTCCTCTTCATATCGTTCCGATGTCGATTCCAGGCCTCCTTCTGCTTAGCAGACTTGTCGTCGCCCATAATGTCGCCTCAACTGTAATTGCGGCGCTCGCGAGCTCTCCTTTTCAATCCTCCGACATGTTATCAGGCATGCGACACATCTGGCGAAGCGAGCGGAGGCGAGCGCAACGATGAGGCAAGCGGTGTGACGTCATACCCAACGGTGGCGGCTCCGCGGCGATGCGCGCGGTGTGACGTCATGCCAGATGGCGCGGCGAGCGCGCGGCGTCCGCCAGCTGCGGCGGTTGCTAGGCAACGGCTCAAGGTCGGTCTCTGTGCCTCCTCGGAGCACCGCCACAGCGAAATCGCAAGTTCGTGGCCAATGTGGCTTTCGCTACATAATCAGGCTTGTGTAGAGTTTTTCATATGCAGCTTGGCTGTGAAATCGCAGAACAGAGGGACTTTGAGGCACAACATGCAATCCAATAATTGTGAGGTTTGCTCATTTCAATTACACAGAGCAAATAGTGTCCTTCGCCCGGAAATTCAGTGATATATTGTGTGGCGTTGCTAAAGCCTGCAACAAACAAGCAAACAGGCAGGCCGGCAACGGCTAAATGTGGGGAATGGCCACTATACACGCTATAGCCCTAAAAAACACAGAAGAGGCAAGAACAACATTTTGTCCATCCCTCGGCATGGCTGCATGCGAGAGCAAGTAAGCAGACGAAGAGGAAGAAGTGGCCACCTCTTCTGGGTAGGTGTGCCATCGCTTGAGAGGCAACAAGAAGAACAAGAACAGCGTCATCCGCGCACCGGCTAGCTGAGGAAGAGAGCGCCAGCTCCTGCTGAAAGCAACAACGCATATTACCTGCGAGGTAAGCGGCCTGAGCTTCCTCAAGTGATTCCCCCCTTTGGCAAGAAACTCGCAGCCACGAGTTGCTAGGCCCTGGCCAGTGCGCCAGCTTTATTAGCCGGGCTCACCGCGTTGCCCGAGTATGTCGCATGCACGAAGCGGCAAAAAGAGCCTAGCGAAGTACAGAGGAAAAAGATACCATCGGTCTTCACCAGCCGACCCGGATGATCTAACAGGTCGCCACGAAGCGCAACCGTCGGGAATGAACGCTCAAGTTGACGTCACTGCTACTGGACCAAGGTCCAAGGAGCTACTTGGCTCGTTTAAAATGGACTCAGGAGTGCCTGGAACGCCGTCTTCACCACTAGCAGCAGACGTGTCGTATTCGCGGCAAGAACAATCAGAACTGGTCACTCCGTTTCCTACGTCATTAAAGCAATGTGCTTTTGAGCTGTCGGAAGCACGCCGGACATCGGAGCCTGAGATCGTTGAGTATGGGCACTTGACTCTCAAGTTCACTCCCGTGAAGTTGAGCGAACAGAGGTCAAGATCGAACCAGTCTTCCGCCAGTCCAGACTCTAGTCCCTCAAGCACTCAACCACTTTCCATGGGAGCTCAGCGCCAAGAAACGCCTCCATACAATCCAGGGTCCATACGCGTCTTCTCGGACGGCTTTTCGTCCGCTGATCCCCAGTGCTCTTCGCCGACGTGGCTTTTGACAGGCGCAGGTCAGCCTCAAGTCAGACGCAAGTCAGCGCTCGAGCAGCCTCCGTCACCAGTAAGGACCATGAGTTCTTCAGGAGTATCGACGGTTCCGATGGCTGCCGCTCTGGACAGTGAGACGCAGCCTTCGAGTGAAAGACTCGGCGGAGAGGAGAAACCGTTAGCGCAATCACAGGGCGCTCTCAATCCAAGGTCACTGCAGTCTGGAAGTGAGATCCCTTGGAGGCTCGACACGATGCGTGGAACCCTGGGAGCCATCACGCACGCGTCTGCAACAAACCCCGAACAGGTAGCTTCCTCGGAATCTACCATTCGCCCTTCGGGACAGGACGCCGAACCGCACATGCCTCCTCTGGGCGCCGCCGAGGCTGATGAATTGTTCGCCGCACCTCGCGTTCCGTGGGCCACGTTCATCATCATGGGGATCCACGTGCAAGCTCACTGGAGCTACTTGCACAAGCACCATACCGAACGGTGTGCCAGCGTCGCCGCCATACTCGATGGCGGTCACTGGGATCGGGTAGCGTTCGCAGCCTTCCATCACAGCGACATCTTGCACCTCACGTCCAACATGTTCTCCTTCTTCTTCAAGGGTCTCCTTCTCGAAACGGCTCTGGGTCCGATTCACTTCGCCTCTCTCCTGGCGACTGTGGTCGTTCTCGTAGGACTGCTGAACGCACTGGCCCTACTGATGTTGTATGAAGTCACCAGCCTGTCGTATGTGCGCGTAATATGCATGCACACGTTCGCAGGCGTCATCGTGTGTCTCGAGGTTCTTACTCGCAAGTACTTTAACTACTCGAGGATCCACTACGGCAAGTACGAGTTCGGACTCAGGCCTCTGGCGTTCGTTCTCTTCGAACTGCTCGTGTTGTACGCGTCTTCCAAGAACAATCCTCTGCCGATGATCAGCGGACTTGTGGCGAGCGCTTTCCTCTATAAAACATCACTAGGGAAATTCATCACCAGGTGAGGTTCTTGTTCTTTCTGCGTAAAAAACCACAGCAGCACTTAACGCAACGGTACATATTTCCGAGCAAGGTGATTAGCCAGATTCTACCGACGTTACTGAGCCATCTTCTAAGCTAGTATCTGCAAGGCTGAAGGCAGACTCTAGGGTTACCTGTGGCTTAATGGCGAGAATCTTTCAGCCTCAGCCGCCGCGGTGGCTCAGCGGTTATGGTGCTCGGCTGCTGACCCAAAAGACGCGGGTTCGATCCCGGCCGCGGCGGCTGGAATTTCTTTGGAGGAGAAATTCTAGAGGCCCGTGTACTGTGCGATGTCAGTGCACGTTAAAGAACCCCAGGTGGTCGAAATTTCCGGAGCCCTCCACTACGGCGTCTCTCATAGCCTTAGTCGCTTTGGGACGTTAAACCCCATAAACTAAACTAAACTAAACTAAACTTTCAGCCTCACCTCAGACAGGATAAAGGAGGGCGTTATTATGAGCAGCCCTTCAATGCGGCATTTGCTTGTCCTGTTTGCACAATACAGTCGTTGAACAGTTTACTCTAGAAATGGGGGCAATGTGCCTTTCTCAGGGAATAATTTTTATCAATCATGAGGGTATTGTGTATAAATGGACGCACAGAAAACTAAGCTCTTCCGTTAAAGACTGCATGCGGCTAAAAACGTTGGCTTTGTGGCTCAAGGAAACTGTTGAAAAATGACATTGGCGAGGCGTACTCTCACTACACGCAACAGCGCGAGAAATTGCCACTGACCTCAATGGAAGTACTTCATGACGTACTTGTCCCACAGATATTTTTTACTTACCGGTAACGGTACGTTGTTCGGTGTACTTTTACCGTTCTGTCGTGCTCTGCAGCGCAAACTCTCACTACCCCATTTATAAAGTTGCGTGCTCGTGCACAGTTCGATCCACACGGTGGCGATACCTCTGCAGTAGATGAGGTACCTCGGCCACTTCAGTGGTATCGCAACCGAGTATGGTATGGTATCACTGAAACGTATCATATTTGTTCTCGCATTTCATTACCTGAATAAAACGCGTTTGATGTCGGTGTACATTAAGGAATCCCAGGGGATCGAAATCAATCCGAAGCGGTCCAATACGGCATCCCCCCTATCCTAAGTGTAGCTTCGGACACTTCTTCCTTGTTCTGATACGCAGAGCATAATTCAAACACTCGTGATGTGTTTTTAACAGAGACGTTGGTGCTTTGCAATCTTGCAGGATCCAATACCGCAGGCGGCACATATACTTCTACGTCCTTCCCAACGCGCCCGCCACGTTCCTGTTCGTCGCTTTTATCATTGTGGCCTTCCTGTACGGACCGTACTCGGACCCTTCTGCCACGACGGGGTCGGCAATGACGTTCCGGTACCCCGTCTGGCAACCGCCGATCCTACCGGCGTTGTACTTGAGTAATGCCTACCAACTGACCTACGTCGTGCTCACTCTGCTGGCAGTCGGCCAGGAGCTCGAACGGGACTTCGGTCACTACAGGTCAGACAAGCTTTGATGAGGACGACAAGTCTTCCATGTTCCCACCCGCGGAACACGAATAGCACTCCTGATGACATTTTTTGCAGCGCATCTTGTCTCCGCAGATTCATAACAACGTTGCCTTTCGCACCAAACCGCTTCAATAAGCACGTCTCCGTACAAAACGGCGGAGTTGTCAGCTACATGCAGGGACAGCGAGTCTAGGTATCTCATGGCGACGCATGACAGCAAGGGAACGTTGTTGCTCAGCGTCGCTATGAGTTAGTGAAGAGTCCGTAAGATATGGAAAAAAAATATATGGTCGTCTATATCTCTGTACGGAGTCTGTAAGGATTCCACATAATTTCCATATGATTTCTACACAGTGCGCATGACGTCATATGTAGTTTATAAACGTCCATAAGTGCTTTCCATATAGTCCATACCGACTCCGTGTGCTCCATAACGACTACATAAAATCTATATGGAAACCTATGGAATTATGGAATTCGTCATATGGAACTTTTCGGTAAAGTTGGGACTCGAGCTTTCGTAGGCTGGACCCACAGAGCCTGTGGGTCCACATTACGAGAAAGCTACCGCGCTTTTACTCTCTTCACAACCTTTTTCTGCGGTGCACTGAAGGCGGAAGTTGTGGAGAAAAGAATGGCGAGGTAACTGTCTTACACTATGTGGATACGCCTGAGCTATGAGGGAAGGGATAGAGGAGTGAAATAGCGAGAGAGAGAGAGAGACAGGTGCAGATAAAGACCACATAGTGCCCACATAGTGATCGCATAGTGCCCACATCCTTTATAACCTGCAGACATTTCATAGCCGACGGTAAATTGAAAGGTACAGCGTAACCCGTAAAAAGTATACGTATGATGTAACACTAAAAATTGACGGTGCACATATTTTTGAAAGTGTGTGCATCTATAGTAATGGTCGAAAGGATTAGAGTGTACGGTACTTCGAGGAGGTGGCGCTGCGGTCGCCGACGGGAGGGGACGCGCTTCTCATCGGCCCCTGCTATTATGCCAATTAACGCAGTGTTAATTTACAGTTACCGCGATATATTGGTATCAAAGTGTGCGCGAAGGTGCGGGGCATCGACTGGTACCAGTTTTGACCAAGCGGTACGTGATTCTCCCGATTTACGAGGACTTTTCTCTGGTGCGGTGCTAGGCCTAGCGTCGGCCTACCACAAGTACGGCCACCGGTGGCGACGGGCCCGGCCGCTAGGCCTAACCCGACGACGAGTACGACCAAGATGGCGTCCGACATGGAAGTGGCCACGTCGATGGGAGACAACATAACGTCAGCGCCGAGCATCGGCAGTCTCGGCGGGCGTACGTCCATTGAAGTTCCCGGAGAGGACATTACACCGGAAGAAGCCGAAGGCTGGTCGGCCTCCGGCAAGCGCATCAAGCAGATCATGGCCGGCAAGGAAAACGGTGAGTCCGCCGCCACTACTCGCCAGTCTAGACCCAAGACTAGGGCCAATTTTGCTAAGAGAGTTGCAGCCTCGGTAACGAAAGCGGCGATGATGCCGATAGACATGCCGAAGGAAGACACCAAGATAGTCATGAGACCACGGGGAGGTCTCAACGTAGCGAGAACTGAGGTTTCAATAATTATGTCGGCCGTCATGACGGCGGTTCGAATAACGAAGGAAGAAGCCAAAGCAGACACCATCTGCACGAACGCGCAGCAAAACATCATCGTGGTCAGCACCCCGGACGAGAGGCGTGCCACGCTGTACTCTAAGGTCAAAACCCTAAACGTAGGAGACAAGGCATACGAAGTCAGCGCCTACCGAACGGCGCCGGACGGCACGGTCAAGGGAGTCATCCGAGGCATAGCCGTACACGACACCCCGGAAGAGATAACCGAAAACATCGTGAACCCATGCAACCCCCTAGCGGTGGAGGCGCACAGAATCGGCAATACAACCACAGTGATAGTACTCTTCGCTGGACAAAAAGTACCGAACTACGTCAAGTATGGCTCGATATTAGTCAGGTGCGGGCTTTACCGCAAGCACTTTGACGTGTGCAGCCAATGCGGCAGGATCGGCCATAGAAGAGACGTATGCCCGAATCCCAATGCCAAAGTATGCTTCGGCTGCGGAATCGTGAACCCCAGCGAGGATCACAAACGCGAATGCAAGCCCAAGTGCAAGCTCTGCGGGGGACAGCATCCAACGGGCGAGAGGGAATGCAAAAACAAGTACAAGATGCCGTATGTGGTCAAAAAACGGCAATGGGAACGCAAGATGGAAGCCATGCAGCAACAACTGGATCCGAAAAGCTTTCCGCCGCTGCGAGCGCCGTCTGCTGAGAGACCCCGCGGGGATTCGAGGCAGCGCGACAGCAGCCGCAAGAGGGACAACAGCAAGGGAGGCAGGAGCGCCAGCCGCCACAGACCGTCGCAGTCGGGGGAAAGAGTCACCTGGGCCGAAGCAGTCAAGGCTAACATGGCAGAGAAGAGACAACCACCGGCGCAAAACGCCACGAAGAAGTTCCAAGAAGAGAATGGAATGGTAATAAAAGCCCTAAGAGACGAGAACGAGAAGCTAAAGCAGAGAATCGCCGAGCAGGACGCAACCATCAAGGAAATCAACGCGAAGCTAACGACATTAATTGCGATGCAGCAACAGCAGCAGCTGCTGCCGAAGCCCGCACAAGAGAGGGAACAAGAAGAGATAACCGAGGACGAACTAGAGGTCGAGGTGGACCCGAGAGCCACGAAAACGGCGGGACCGGCTCCCAAGAGGAGAGCCATAGAGGTCGCCAAGGAACGAAAGACAATGGAGAGAATCGAAAAACAGGACGTCAGACTCGACCGTCTCGACCGCTCGCGCAAACGGTTCAGCAGATGACAACGAATATACAGAGCACGATCCAGAACATGATGGCGCAAATGCAAGCACAGCTGCAGACGCAGATACAGGCACAAATACAATGTATGGAAGCACAGATCACCGCCAAACTGCACCAATCAGGGACGGGACAGCAAGTACAGCAGCATCCACACCCCCAGTGAGAGACCTCTTGGTCTGGCACTGGAACTGCAACGGCTTTACCGGCAAGAGAGCAGTGCTGCAGCAACACTTGCAGCAACTAACGAGGAAACCAGACGTCATAATGATTCAAGAAACACACAGCGAAGAGACGCCGAAACTACCGGGCTACCGGTCGCACGACAGCCCGCCGAGCAAAAGGGACACGTCCAAGGGCAAGGGCAGAGGGGTCTGCACCTTCGTTAGGAGAGGGATCACCTTCGTGGAACACGAAATGATCGGCAGAAGCGTCATCGAACACTGCACGGTGGAAGTAATCACGGGGAAGAAGAGGAGGGAGAGCACTTTCCTGGTGAACGTCTACAGCAACCCGTCCCACGGACAACAGAAATTCAAGGCACTGTTCCACAAGGCAGCTTCAGTCGCGGGAAGCAATACGCTCGTAGTGTGCGGAGACTTTAACGCACCGAGCCAAGACTGGGGCTACCACAGAACGACGGTCAAGGGGAGAGAGCTGATGCAAGACGCCACCGACGTCGGACTGAACCTAATCACGGATCCGGCCTTTCCCACCAGGATCGGCACATCTGTTACGAGAGACACAACTCCGGACCTTACCTTCATCAAAACTGAAGGAGGATCAAGAGAAGCGAAATGGAGAAACACGGGCCAAGAGCTGGGCAGCGATCACTACATCGTAGAGGTCGTCATACTGCTCGAAGGCCAAGGCAACACCGGCATAAGAAAGCATCGCATTACGGACTGGGACGCCTTTCGAAAGGCGCTACCCGCGGTGCAAGAGGACATTACGGACATCGAGCAATGGGCGGCCAACGTCGTTGAGACGACGGAAGGAGCCACCAAAGAGCTAGAGACGGACGAACGGATAGACAAGATGGACAGTCGGCTGGCCCACCTGATAGAAGCCAAGCAGTCCATAAAGGCGAGGTGGCAGAAGCGACGAGCCAACCGAAGTCTAAGGAAGAAGATCGCCGAGCTCAACAGGCAGATCGAGGTCCACTGCAGGGTGCTATGCACCCAACAGTGGAACGAGGCCTGCAACGAAGCCGACGGACAGATGCACAAGGGCAAGACGTGGAACATGCTGCGGCACCTCCTCGACGGAACCAAGACCAAGGGCCACCAACACAACAACCTGGCCAGGATCCTACACAAGGCAATCTGCGAACACGGGGAGGACGAGGTCAAGCGGCGCTTGGACGCCAAGTACCTGCCGACCACCCCCACGGAAAGACACCCGGATTACCAAGGCAAGGAGAACGAGACGCTAGATCGCGACATCCAGACCTGGGAAGTAAGAGTTGCCCTGCAGGAACTCAATGGAAGGTCTGCCGCGGGTCCCGATCGAGTGACCAACAGAGCGCTCAAGAACCTCAACGAAGCGACCATCGAAACGCTCACGAACTTCTACAACAAGTGCTGGCAAGAAGGAAGGCTACCCAAGCAATGGAAAGCAGCCAAGACGATCCTCATCCCCAAGCCTGGCAGGCCGCCCAACATAGAGAACCTCAGGCCGATCTCACTCACTTCGTGCGTGGGAAAGGTCCTCGAGCACGTTCTCATGAACAGGTGGCAGCGTTACCTGGAAGAATCGGAGCTTTACCCAAACTCCATCATCGGGTTTCGGAACAAACTCGGGACGCAAGACGCCATGATCTTACTGAAGAACGAGATCATCGACGATACGACGGGCACCAAGGACAACAGAGCCGTACTCGGGCTGGACTTGCAGAGCGCCTTTGATAAAGTGAGGCACTCGGCTATCCTGGCCCAAGTATCCAGGCTAAACATGGGCAGGAGGACATACCAGTACATCAAAGACTTCCTGACGGAACGAACCACCGAAATCTGTGCGGGAGACCTACAGCTCGAAGAGAAGAAGCTGGGCAGCGTCGGAACTCCGCAGGGGTCGGTGATCTCCCCGCTACTCTTCAACCTCGTGATGATCGGGGTGGCCACCCGGCTAGAAAGAGTAGCGGGAGTTCGGCACACCATCTACGCCGACGACGTGACGCTATGGGTACCGGGAGGAAGCGACGGACACATCGAGACAACGCTGCAAGAAGCGGTCAACGCCATCGAGGAGCAGCTGGACGGGTCTGGACTCGTTTGCTCCCCGGCCAAGTCAGAACTGCTGGTGATTCCCCCGAAAGGATCGTGCAGGAAAAGACAGAATATGGAAGTCAAGTACGAGCGTCCCAAGATCACGGTCAAGACGGCGGGAGGACAGGTAATACCGGAGGTCGAGAAGATTCGGGTACTCGGGCTGCTCGTCCAGCGAAACCGAGTCAACGGTGAAACGGTCAACAAGCTCGCGGGCAAGGCGGCTGCGGCAATGAGACTCATCAAGAGGGTGTCCAACAGAAAAGCGGGGATGAAGGAGGAGAGCCTGACTAGGCTCGTTCAATCCTTCGCAGTTAGCCACATAACGTACGTGGCCGCCTTCCACAACTGGAGGCCGAGTGAACGTAACAAGATAGACGCCACCATACGCAAGGCGTATAAGGCGGCACTCGGTCTCCTCGGGGGCACGAGCATCGAAAAATTCATGGCGCTGGGAGTCCACAACACGCTGGACGAAATAGCCGAAGCACAGAGAACGGCGCAACTCGAGCGTCTCTCCGAAACGAGAACCGGAAGACAGATACTGCGGGACCTTGGCCTCGAACCGAGGGAAGGCAAGCAGCAGAAAGACGTACCTATACCAGATAGCATCAACAGAAAGCTCAGGGTCTTCCCGATCTCGAAGAACGTGAACCCCGAGCACAACAGGGAGCGGAGGTTGGCGAGGGCCAGGGCTCTCGTGGACCTCCACGCCAGAGAAGAAGGCGCCGCCTACGTGGACGCGGCAGAGTATCAAGGGAGCACCGACAGAGCAACCACCGACGCATACGCGGCGGTGGTTGTCGGGGCATCGACGGGTGCAACGAAGACCGCGGTGAGCGTCCGGACTCGAGAAGCGCACCGGGCGGAGGAGGTGGCCATCGCCTTGGCCGTTTCCGACCCCGGATGTACTACAGTGTTGTGTGACTCTAGAACGGCAGTGAAGAACTACGCCAAGGGTAGGGTATGTAGTGAGGCCGCGCGCATACTGCGCAAGGCCGAAGACATCGGACGCAACAGTCCTGTGGTGATCAAGTGGTTTCCGGCCCACATGGGCAGTGACGTGTCGGAACGCGGAAACGTGAACCACAACGAGACGGCCAACTCGGCCGCGCGAGGACTAACCAACCGCGCGGCTGAAAGCACGGCCGACTCGCAGTCCTGGTCGCGGCGCAGTGCCAAGGACAAGATGACCACCTTCAACGAAATAGTGAAATGGTACAGACTGAACAGACAGACTATGCCGCCACCTCACCCGGGGCTTACCCGGAAGGAGGCAGTGTTATATAGACAGTTACAGACGGGGTCCCTGCTCACCCCGGTGCTAGCTAAGCACGTGTGTCCGAGTGTGCACGCGAGCGACATATGCAGACTGTGCGCGAAGGAGAGAGCCACCGCGGCTCACATCCTTTGGGACTGTAGCGTAAATCCGCGCGAAGCCAGCGAGAAGACGACGATCCCGCCGCAGCTAGAGGCTGCAACGAGGAGCTGTGATCAAAAGACACAACTCAAGGCCGTCCAGCAGGTCTCGGCAGCTCTCGAGAGGCAGCGACCGAGCGAAACCGAGGAGAGGGGGGCGGCGCCCCCAGGAAGGCGGCGGCGGCCCTCTCGAACCCGCGGAAGTAGCGAGGGACGTAACAAGACCTCAAGGAGCACAACGCACGCGATTGACGTAGTGGCCGCGTCGCGGTAAAAGCTTGTCCTCCCTGCTTGGAGGGAGCCTAACCGACTCTGCAGGCTTTCTAAATAAAAGTTGTTCTCTCTCTCTCACGGTACTTCGATGCACGCGAGACTAAGCGTCAGGACAATGCATGCAGACGCTGATTGGGCCACATCGGAGCATTGAAGGAACTACAGGAGCCGCACACTGCAGTATCCGGTGAAGACCGCCTGTTTATGAGAAAGCCGCCTGGAAGCTGTGATCAATGAGACATCTTTTCCCGACTAACGCTTAAATGCATGTTGTACAATCAGCTGTGAAGCTGGTTTGGCCATGATGCTTAAATTTGAGGTCTTCGTCCCCAGAGCGAAAACGCTAGCACGAAAGGACGAGAGAGGGCACATCAGGGGCTGCTGACTGACAACCAATGCTTTTAACACCCCTGGGTTTTCAGCGGAAAACCCAGGGGTGTGAGAAAAATATTTCTCGTTGGTCAAGAGGGTCGTGAAGACACACGGAATTTAAATCGATTATACCAGCTAAATTAGCTAAAAGGAAAATGGGGTGAGCATCGGAATCGAACCTGGGACCCTTGGGAGTCAGACACGTGGCACCCTAGGATATTAAGGCACGTTCGATGGACTTTATTGAAGAGAGGTCTAGTGTGTATCGTTTATGAATTGAAAAAATATTAAAAATGAAATGAAACGTAAAAATATAATAAACAGTGTCCTTGTCCGCGCAGTGATATGCAAGGAGGACCACAGGCCACTGAAGGAACCCATGTAAGCTATTATGTCATACCCTTAAGGCGGAGCTTGTGTCCCGGAAATTGGTCCTTTTAACCAGTCAGCTGTCAGCGCGCGAGGTGTCAGCCGCTCCTGTTTAAGAGTACGACAAAAAAAATCGAATGGATACCACTTTTTGACATATGTGTATAGATATGTTTTGTGAAGTTTATTTTTCCTCCACTCAACTTAGTTTCCAAATGGTTTCAATTGTTTTTTCTAATTAAACATCCACTACACACCTCAAAAGCAAATCAACAGACAGAATGCAATCGACTACCAACAATACCACTTTGTTTTCATTCTTGCGAAACGCGTCCATATTTACATTATTTACATATATACATATTACGAAATTTCCGGAGCCCTCCACTACGGCGTCTCTCATAGCCTTAGTCGCTTTGGGACGTTAAACCGCATAAACCAACCAACCAATATTTTACAGAACACCTTACAGTCGCCGCGGTGGCCCAGTAGTTATGGTGCTCGCCTGCTGACCCGAAAGAAGCGGGTTCGATCACGGCCGCGGCGGTCAAATTTCGATGAAAGCGAAATTCTAGTGGCCCGTGTACTGTGCGACACCAGTTCACGTTAAAGAACCTCACTCGAAATTTCCGGAGCCCTTCACTACGGCGTCTCTCATAGCCTGAGGCGGTTTGGGACGTTAAACCCCATAAACCAAACCAGAACACCTAACGTGAAACGCTCTTGATATAGTATTTTGCTGTTATTTATATTTATCTCCGCCATTGAGAAAACTGTTCTCTTCGTTCCTCCAAGCTTAACATATAAATTCCGGTGCAGCTTTCTGCGCCTTGCCTTCGGGTTGCTGTTTGCCGTGAACGTCCTCCAAGACGGCCTGTCCTGGATCCTCTGGAAGTACCTCACCGCTTTTCGAGGCGACTTCCCGACACCGGTGCCGCTTTCGAGCTCTAGCAGCGCTGGTCTGGTCGGTACTCTGCTGGCTATGAAGATAATACACCAGAAGAGGCATCCTTACCGCAACTACCAGGTGGCGTCATTTCCCATCCCGATGCCATTCTGGACGTGCGTGCCGCTAGAGCTGGCTCACCTGCACTTCTTCATGCCGCGCGGTTCCACCGTGGGCCACGTCATGGGAGTCCTCTTGGGACTCGTCTTCACGCACTACTACCGCGAAGCTCCTGTAGCTCCTGTAGCTCCTGTAGCTCCTGTAGAAGGCATATGACCTGCAGGCGCTCTTATCGGTCTGGATGATGAATAATACAACGGCCTATATCTCTTGACTACCGCCAATATGCGGACCCAATGTTACTAATGCGGGTATTGGCTTGAGGGACTACCCGGTGACACTGCGCAGAGAGCTTCCGACGTACAAGCGGCAACACAATTGCACTGAAATGAATCGAGCACATTTACAGCGGCGGCTTTTGTAAACTGGCGCATCTGTTTACCGGGCCTGAAATGTTGACCTGGCTCACTCCTCGTACACGGAAAAGTGTCTAGAACCCCAAATAAACGAGTGAATGTCGCAACCGTGCTCTGCTACACGCTGTTACTGCATGCTATAGTCTCCTGGCCAGTCGCGCCAGTTGAACAAAATGAATTTTTTTTGTATCAAACCAGCCATATGCATCAAAACCCTACAGCGTGTAATTTCGACTCGAGGAATAGATTTTTGTTTAGGTAACAAGACAAGGTTTAACGACGGACTACTTTTTGTCGTGGAGGAATTCTGTTAGGTGGTCCCGAATGTGGGCGGAGCTTCACTGCAGACTTGGTTGTGTCGACAATAGACACATCTACTTGGGAAGCCAGGCGCGTAGTGAAAAAGGGAACGGGTTAGCATGCTCCGTCGAAATCAAGCTTTCTCCCCCCCCCCCCCCCCCTCTTCAAACTCACACTGACCATGCACACATTCCTATGGTGCGGCCATATCAATCGTCACATTTGACAGCTATTCGCTGGTGAACACCGGGCTGCTGTTACATTGTCCGAGGCTTTAAACCGATCGCAAGTTGGGCTTCCAGTGTTCCTTAAGCAGATTCCAGAGAAGCGCGCTCCCAAAAAGCGACAGTAGGTATTGCTGACGTGAGCGAGACAGAGAACCTGGCACTTGAAAGAAGAGGACACCGAACTAAGAAGGCGCGAGACCGACTGACACTATATCAGTTATGAAAATGGGGAAATGCTTTTGCCTTTCTCATTATCTCTTCTTTTGATATTTGTTTCCAAGTTTTAGGCGTTGCCGTTGGAAGGACCTCATCGAGACCTTTCCATAGATCAACGTTGCATCAAAGGTCATAGCTCAATCCAAAATCATTTGAAAGTTACGGATCTCGCAACGTTCGTATGCAATCTATAGGCTGTCGTATACGTCCCGCTTATCTGTGCTCCACAGGTCATCGATGGGTATAAATTTTTGTCAGTATGTCATCATTGCCAAAATTTGTGTGGTCACCACCAACGCTGCTGCATGCAATGCGCGTGCTTGCGGCGTTGAAAAAATTACAATGGTTCGAAATATTTCAGGTTGCAGTGTCTAAAGTTCTAAACCTATGTTTGATCACAAAAGGCCATTTAAATGCGTGAGACGGGGTAGAGCAAGAAAGTGGAACGCAAAAAAGCGCCGGGAAGCGGCACGCGGCAGTTGTCGCGGAGGCAGCAGACAGCTTTAGCATACCATGTAACTTGTTACCGTTACCGGAGTACTGGGAGCTCACGCGCCGCCAGTGCGCATGCGCTGATTGGTCGCGTCGCGGCAGGCGTATATGCGCAGCTGCCAGGTACCTGGCGCCATCTGGCGCTCTCAAGGCCATCTGCGCAGGCACACTGACGGCGCGTGGGCTCGCGGCACTCCGGAAACGGCAACGGAAACACTTGACAAGGTAAGCTGCTGGGCGAGTTGGTTCCGATATTCCATGACTACAGCGCAACGAACCGGACAAGAAGAAGGACACAGCCAGGGACACAACACAGGCAGGGACACAACTCAGAGCTGTGTTGTGCCCCTGCCTGTGTCGTCCTTATTGTCCCGTTCGTTGCTATGTAGTCATGGAATATCGGAAACACGATATGCTGAAGGTCTCTAGTGATTTAAAGGTGCACTACAGAACTCGATCTACACGTTCCGAGCATTCTAAGAAACTTCGAATTATTTCCTGTGCGGCAGAGTTCCATAATTTAAACCGGGTTAAACGTCCCGGCTCCCGCCATTTTTGAACTCGTTGCAGACGGTAGGAGGAGTCAACCAACCTTTGCCTCTCTGCCATCGGCGAAGTGATACGTACCGATCGGCGAAAGCAAAGAGTCCCCGCGTATTTTTATTTCCGTGGGCCTAATTTGCGGCTAAGGCCGCCGCGGTGGCTCAGTGGTTATGGCGCTCGGCTGCTGACCCGAAAGACTCGGGTTCTATCCCGGCCGCGGCGGTTGAATTTCTTTGGAGGAGAAATTCTAGGATGTCAGGGCACGTTAAAGAACCCCAGGTGGTCGAAATTTCCGGAGCCCTCCGCTACGACGTCTTTCATAGCCTTTGGGATGTTAAACCCCATAAACCAAACCAAACCTAATTTGCGGCTATGTAGCCTCTGACTGGATCTATTTAGTCACGGCAACCTAAAAAAAAACATACTAAAAGCGAAGCCGCCACGCGACTGCCTCAAAGGCACTCCACGCGTTAGACTCCTCCTACCGTCTGCGGAGAGTTCAAGGAAAGGCGGGAGCCGGGACGTTTAATCCGATTTAAATTGTGGGAATCGGCCGCACAGGGCAATAATTCGAAGCTTCTAAGAATGCTTGGAATGTGTAGATCGAGCCGATGGGGGACAGACAACGGAGGAGACGATGGTGTGGTCTCTAGCCACCACAATGATGGCGACATCGCTTAAACGCCGTTAGGGGAAGGAGGTCCAAGCTGTACCTCTTTGAAGACGGACATTTTTCGGCGACCAGCCCCAACGTCGAGGCCGTCATCCGCGACTTCTGCCGAGGTGACGTACAACGGAGGAGGTATCCAGTGTTGCGGAGCGCGCGTATTTGGTTCGGTGCAAGACGTTTTCGCGGCAATAATTCTAAGCTTCCCATCTTTCCTCGCTGAAGGCCTGCAGCACTTAATCTGTTCTTACAGTGCTGCTGTCGTAAACAAATACCTTTCTGGTATAGCGGCGGTGTGACTGCACCGCCGCAGCGCGCAGTGGTGCGATGTGTCCGGTGTTCCTCGGTGAAAGGCAATGTGGATGTTATGGCCTACGCCTGCCGTTGGTGGCCCCTCCACAGCGTGCCCTTAGCCCGAGCTCAAACTGCGCTTCCCACTGGGTTTAAGAAGTGCTGCTCTCTCGGCGACTGGCGCCTCTTCATCGGTGCTGAGACCGCCTGCCGCTGGCCCATCATCCACGTGCGGAAGGACACGTGACTTGTAGACACCCGGAAGCGTTGAAAACTTGATGCCCCCAAAACAATAGGATATTTGTGCTGGCGCGCAAGCAGTGCCGAGCGATCGCCTTCATATCTCAAATTCTCTGATAACCAATAATGCCTTTGGCCGCTGCGCCCGGTGTCTTATCGGAGCGCAGCGACGGGAGTTCAGAAGCGCGCTCTTTTCATGCCGTACCAGCCGCCAATCATGCAAATATTGTTTTCTGCCGCTGCTACCGGACGCCACGCTGATAAACCGTCGCCGGAAGCGGCGTTGTGATGAAAGCGTCATTCCCTGCCAGAGAACAGCCCCGGAGACGACGCGTACGAGGGCAACATTTTGCGCAAAATATTCTACCCCTCTTTCGCTCTCAACAAGAGCACGGCTCCGCGAGTGGCGGTCAAGGCGTTGTTTCGTCGAGCGAAGCTTCAGTCTTCGTTTCCCGGGGGAACCCGCGTTTACTGTGCAATACTTGTCGGGCTAGTTTGTTTGATTCCATTCTAGCGGGACTCAACGCACAAAAACGAAGCACAAGAACAAGAAGGACGACAGCGAGTATGCTTTTGCAGGCTGGTTGGTGCCTAAGCACTCTGGTTTTTTTTTGCGCAAAAGACACGACACAAATGCTATGCTGATCTGATATGTATGTATGCGAAGTCTCTTCTTTCCCTCTTCTTGTTTGATAAGAGCAGCTGCTGTTTTTAAGCAAATGTTCCGTCAATAAACACCTGAGTTGTTAGTAAGCGCTTGTCCTGTCTACCTCGTGTCTTTTGTGTCGTGTCTTTTGCGCAAAAAAACCCAGAATGCTAAGGACGACAGGCCGCGTTTAGTGGCCTGATTATCTGGCGCTGCGACACTGTACGGTGACGGAGGCCCGCCTCCTTCCTTTCAAAGAGTGAAGCTGGGGAGAAGGCAGAGGAGGAGAGGTGCGCATGCGCGGAGCGGCCGTGCGAAACACTCGGGAGTGGGAGGCAGCGCCTGGTAGTGCGGGTACCGGCCATGACGACCTACCGCCTGTGCGGCTTCGCAAGCGGCGTTGACTGGCGACCCGTGACGTTTAAGAAGCGTCTGCCGTACGCGCGGATCTGCGACCTGTGCGGTTTCGTTCCCGCCAAGATGGCCGTCCTGCCCTGCTCGCACGTCCTGTGCGAGTCGTGCGTGGAAGGCTGCGCCCAGGGCGACGGCTTCGCCTGCGCCATGGACGAGACACCGTTCGAAGTCGGCGCCGACGTATGCTGGATATCGCCTCCGCGTGGGCACCTCGCCAAGCTGCAGGTATGTGCGTTTTACCGCGTGCTGTGCGGTGTTGATGCATGTTAACGAACCCCAGGTGGTCGTAGTGAGACAGGAGCTCTCCACCTCGGCGTCTCCTTCTTGATTCACCCCTCCTGTATCGTTCAAGTGCTGACCTATAGGGAGATAGATACTGCATCCTTCATTTCATCAGATTACTGTTATGATCATATTTAACCTCATACTGTCCAGCATCTCACGTACTGCCGCGATCACAATACTGCGGGACGTGGGAAAACGTGGCAAAACTGCGCTCTGCGCCACCTAACGGCGCACCCCCGCTCTTTCGCCCCTTGCAGGCATCTTTGTACAGTCACTCCTACCTTACGCGCGCCGTACTTAGATCGGAGCTGGTGCCAATTGCCACTTCGATGTCTGGCAAGCGTCCTCCTAAGCCGGTGACGGGTGAAGCATATGGCGTGTTGCCTTTCGCTGCGGAGCGACACTTGGCAAAACGGGAAGAGGCATGCAGTTTTGTTTTCTTGGATTATTCTGGGGGTCCTCGCAGACTTGACCATCAATTTACAATGCGCAAGCGCTGAACGAACGGGCCTCACGGCTCTTAGTTCCGGGATGACTAACTCTTCCTGGTAGCGAAGAACGTCGGTATACCGAGCCCTTCGCGAAAAATGCGGTTACGCTAATCGTAGACGAAAAGAAAATGTGCGATCTATGTTGCCCGTGAAAGGAAAAGTAAAAGCGTAACAATGCTCGGCAACAATTCTCCAGGTGTGTTTCGCGTGTCCAGAGCTCCGTTACTGCCCCGTGAACTTGGCGTTGACGGAGCGTATACTAGTTGCAGATGATCTGACGAGGGGCTGGAGGCTTCAAAAGTTGCCGTTTGGGGAAATGTTGGTCATGCTGCTAACCCAGTAAAACAAAGAACACTTCCCCCAAAACAAAGAAAGCGCCTCAATAGATTCATGCGCAGTGTAGCTGTAAGGAAGATGGCTTCCTTCTTTTTTCTTGCAAATTAAGGCTGGCGTCTTAAGGAGCAATAAATCCGACAGTACTCAAAAGTTAAGAAAGAAATAACTTTCTTCAGCCTTTCTAAATGATTTTTTTTTCTCGCTCGAAGGTTCGCTGCTGGAATGCCGACCACGGCTGCGACTTCGAGGGTCCCGCAGGAGATCTTCTAGAGCACTTTGAGACGCAGTGCGCCTTCCATTGCACCTCTTGTCCACGCTGCCTGGAAACCGTGCTTCGCAGGGAACTGCCGCGGCACTACCGGGCGGAGTGCGCCAGCGCCATCTTGAGGCGGACGGCAGCCGGCGGCGGCGCTGTCATCGCCCCTCCGACGGGCGACGCTCCTGGCATAGCGGTGGATTCGTGCTCGTACCACGACATTCTAGCATCAATACAAAGCAGGCTGAACGAGCTGGCAGAAGCGGTCGTTCACATTGGCGACCGGCCTGTAGAGGACGGGGAGGACAGTTCCAGCGACACTAGAAGTCGTCGACAAGACGTGGACCTGGGTCCTGTGCTAGAGGCACTTAACGCGACAAAGGCCGCGCTGAAACAAAGCTTTCACGACTTGAAGCAGTCTCTGCCGCGAGAAGTGGTCGGCGCACTTCCGCAGTGCTTGGAAAACGCTCTCACCGCAAGCGGTCAGCGTCTCTGTCCCTCGGCGCCGTTCGCGGCTGGTCCGGGCGATGGTTCGTCTCTCAGCACGCTTGTCGACGGCGCTCCGGCTGATGTGTATTACGTCGTGGTCACGCTTATCAACCAGCCGTGGAACGAGCCTGGGAACAAGCTATGTCAGTTTCTGGAATTTCCCATTCCCATCGAGCAAAACCAAACGGGTGTTTACATTGCCTGCCTGACTTCCAGACTATCTAATTTCTTCGCTGTCTACGCGAAATCGACCCTGCCAACAGAGTGGAGCTTGCCCGTCATACGGCAGGTGAGCGGCGACGATCTGAAGTCACCAGCACTGAAGGACTGGCGTGTCCATGTTATGAAGTTGAAGAAATCCGATTTCTGCTTCTCAGTTGAGGACAGAAGTTTGCGGTGCATGTGTGATTTGACATCGCAAGACTGTAAGAAGACTTCTGATGGCCGGACACAAATTGATCTCCTAGTTGAGCTGAGGAAGGTTCGGCAGTGAACTTAGAGGGGTTCACTCGAAGGCGCACTGATGATTAATGCAGTGTCCCTAACCGCCTGGAGCACCGCGCTAATTCTCCAAATGCAAAAAGTGGGAATGTTCTGAGGAAAAGAACTTTATTTTATATAATCAATCGCAGGACAGTAAAATGTAGTGGCTTCACGGCTATCACTGACACTTAATCGCTCTACCTTGCAGCATGAGATATCGGAACAGCTCAACTCATATCGGCCTGTTATCATTCACGAAAGCGAAATGCGAGCTTTACGGACAGAGAGAGAGAGAATATCGAATGTCCCAGGTGTCATTCTTTGTTCCTAAGGCAACGCTGCCATGAATGACATTCGGCCAATTATGTGAACATCAGACCAGAAATCCGCAACAGGCCTACTGGCATTATAAAAGGCAACTGTCATCACGCTGAGTGCACAGCAGCGTCGTTGCGAACCTTTGCAACTTTGCCGATGCCAAATCCAGTTTGCAGATCAAGATAATGGCCTTAAACCGTGCGGCGACTTCTACCAGCCTCCTTTGTTGTGCTCGTCACCACGCACGTCTTTTTTTTTTGCACGTCTGACAAACAGTGCGACGTAGAGCTTGTAAACAGTTTGATCTAGACTGCGTATTTATATTCCAGCAATTTTACTGGGCTACATTTATTTTTGGCGATTTATGTCTGACTTTTTGGTTGTGCAAATTTCCGCACGCCCATCAATCCACGAATGTGCATACGTTTCACAAGAATAAAACGGATGTAATAAAGTATCGAATGTTTAGTGAAATGACTCGCCATGAAGGAACAGTTAAAGGCACTGAGAAGGTCACAATCGGGGAAGGCTTGACTGACACGAAAAGAGAAATTCGGGGGACACTTAAAGGGTCCCTGAAATGATTTCGATGGGCATTTCTAGAGCAACAGATCTGTAGACGTGGTCTTTTGCAGGTATTCGAGTCAAATTTGAAAGCTGTTCGTGGACCCTTCAATTAAGAAATAGCTTTTAAAAATCTCTGTCCGCAACAGCGCGCAACAGATTAGGGCGTCACCTCACCGCTGCGTGCCCCACCTCGATGACGTCAGTACGCATGCTATATAATGGGCTCCACGCAGAGTTTCCAAATCTGACTCGAAAACCTGCGAAGGCCACCTCTATATTATCTGTTGCATTAGAATATGCTGTGACGTTCCGTGCGTGAAATACCAGGGCCCATATCTTCGGCGGAATCTTCTCTGTGCTCAACCGTCCTACTCCCTTGTCTCCCCTTAAACGGTCCGCGTTCGGCGGCGCCGCGTAGACGGAGCCCCCAGCGGCGGCAAAGCCACTGAAGGGGTACAATGGTAGAAAGCTGCCGACGGGAGACAAACGACATCCCAACGAGGCAGGTCGGCAGGGGAGGCTGACAACCGGACAAGAGAAGAAAGCTGCCGACGGGAGACAAACGACATTCCAACGAGGGAGGTCGGGGGTGCCGCAGGCGCCGCCGTGGAAAGGAGGAAGAAGGAAACAATCCAGCCTGGAGGACAGGAGATCGGGCGTGGCCGGCGGAGCAGATATAGCTGGCCTGGGCGGACGAAAGGCACGCTGAGGACGAGATCGTACAGAAAAAAGGGTCCTTCAGCGCCGAAGCCGGACGGCGCGCAGCTTCTGCCAGCAACCGACGGATCGCAACTCCGGAGCCCCTCCATCGCCCCCATGACGGCGTCGCCACGTAAGCTCGGACACCCCAGCCTCTGATGTACCATGTATAATTATTGATTACATCATTTTGTTTAAACTGAGCCATACGGTGTCTTCTTGCCTCTCCGTCCCGTGTGGACCTGCGCATTATGTGGGGTCGTCACAATGCCCATCGAAATCATTTCAGGGTCCCTTTAAGCGATATCTTCGTAGATGTAAGCGGGCATCACGATTACGTGTAATTAAGAACCAATCGAATCCGGAATTTTTCGCTCCGGTCAACACCGACGACGACGCTTTTCCTGAGACCCGGGACCCTAAAAGCTATCGTCTAAAGGGGCTCTGGAACACCTTCTGAGGAGAGTACTTAAACTCGCTCACGCACTGCACTGTGTTGTCACGAGCGCCTGAGCAAAATAATACATCGATTAATATCTTGGTGAGGGCTAGTCGGTGATTCATCATGCAAAGTGGCAGCGCAAAACGCGGACGATAATGTAGAGACATGGACGACACGACAGGCGCTGTCCTGTGGTCCATTCTACGTCTACGTTCCCGTTTCTTTAGCGCCGCCACTTCTACACGCAGTATAAAACCCAAAATCACGCGCGAAAGTTCGCGAGTCCTGTACGGCTACTTTTTTTTTATGCTATCGCCCTTCTCTATTGCATGCTCTCCGACCTTCCAGCGTGACGAGAGGAGAGGAAAAGGCGCGAACACACTGAAATTCAAATCTTGACTACAGATAACTCAGCTTCTACGAAGCGCACTAAAAAAAAAAATTCTTGCCAAAGAATATTCGTGGAGCGTCCACGGCATACCGCAACTTTATTGCGCCGCCGCGGTGGCTCAGTGGTTATGGTGCTCGGCTGCTGACCCGAAAGACGCGGGTTCGATCCCGGCCGCGGCGGTTGAATTTCTTTGGAGGAGAAATTCTAAAGGCCTGTGTACTGTGCGATGTCAGTGCACGTTAAAGAACCCCAGGTGGTCGAAATTTCTGGAGCCCTCCACTACGGCGTCTCTCATAGCCTGAGTCGCTTTGGGACGTTAAACCCCATAAACCAAACCAGCAACTTTATTGCGAAAGGCCGTTTAAAAACACACGTGGGAATTTTCACCTGAGGCAGTACTGCACAAATATATCAGTGGACAACTACTGAATTCGGGTAGTTAAAGGCGTATCGACGCTCTTAGTCACTGCATGAATGGTCCCTCATAGCCCGAGTCGTTTGGGACGTTAAAACCCGCTCTCCCTGAAGGCTACTCGACAACAGACCATATCTGCACTATCAACCACGTGATTTATACCTCCATGCGATGTCATACATGTAGCGTGAAAAAGGTTCAGGTTTATGGGGGTTTAGCGTCCCAAAGCGACTCAGGCTATGAGGGACGCCGTAATGAAGGGCTATATAGAAGACCCACTTCTGCAAGTGACATACACTATCTTCTCTACTCACTGCATTCACGTTCTTTGGTTATCCTAATGTACGCTCATATCCGAACGAGTAAATGCGATTCGACAGTCGTCGCAGTCAAGAATGGACGCCAGCGCTTGTACTGCGGCGCAAAGAGCCTTTTTAAATGATCAAGAGTATGTTAAACAAGGCCGAAAAGTAAATTTCATGCGAGAAGCATGTAAAACATAGGAAAGTGGTCTCTCTTCTTTGCACTGCGTAGTTAGGCTAACGCTAAGCGTACTGCCACCGTCAACGCAGCGGTACTCGCCACCGTCTACAAAACAACGTCGCTTGTGTTGCCGAGGGTTCCTGGTACTGTACAGTGCGGGATCACGATCAACTTTTTCGAACGCGTTATTACGGTACGCGGTGGCGCATGCGCAGTCGGGCTCCGGGTACTCCGGGAACGCTAGAGGTACACGGTATGGTAGAGATCTCTATTAGTTCCCTTATGGAGGAAGTGGAAGTAGCGACGGTAGTACCACCTAGACGGCTACGGAGAATTTCGCTCAGCAGGTGAGAGAGTGTTCCGGTTCCGGACAGCGAAGCAAGCTGCAGTTACCGCACTCTCTCGCCGCCTACCGCCGCAGGAGACCGGGGATAGCTTTGCCCGAAAAAAGCGGCGCGCACGGAAGAACCCGTCGCGCGCTGCCGCCATTCTTGGCGCGGGCAAACAGTTCCATCGAAGTCGCGCCCGTACCCTGAGCGAACTTTGAGCCGGTAAGTCGGAAGCCCTTCTTACGCAGCCTCCTCGTTCCGAAGATTGCCTCGTTGATGTTTTGTACCTAGCTGACCCACTCCGTATTACTTGCACGTGCAAAACTTTGAGATCATTGCGGCGACCCACATTGGAGCAATGCGAACACAAAAACGTCCGTATATTATATCGACGTCCGTGGCTGTTCTGACGTCCATGTACTATATCTACGTCCATGGCTATCTTGACGTCTAAGCGCATTTCTTCGCGTTTAATTAACTAATTACAGCTCATCAAGCAAATTTTTTGCCACGGCAACATTTTATCACACAGTATCTGTCACAATCACACTTTCACACATTTATCTTCAGAGAACGATGTAATCGTGCGGACTACATTGCGGATCGTTTTGCTGACGCCACAGAGCCATATAATGCTCTCGCATTGATAAGTAACACGCAAGTACAGACGTGTTGTTTCCCCTTTGTTCCCTCGAGCACGGTCACCTCCACGGTCGTTCGGCATAGAAGTCGCTTCCGCGGAGTGGGGGGGAAGACCACTCCGTGTGCCCACACAGCACGCCAGACGAGGCGAGAACTAGGAGACGTACCGATTACACTAAGCGTTTTAAGATGAAAGCATCATACTGTCGTCCGTTAACAAAGCGTGTCACACGCGTTTAACTCGGGAATTAAAGAAAGATAGAAGAAAACCAATGGTTGCTTCAGATAGAGGAGGAAAAACTGAACCTAGAAGCCAAGTTCGGTGACTGTAGATTAATTAGTTAATTATAGGCAAAAATGTCAAAATTGCGTCGAAATAGCGCAAAACGTCGATATAGCCACGGGAACGGTGTGACGTCACATCCACCGGAAGTCGTCACGGCGACCTCGGCTTTCGCCTCTCAACACTTCAGTTGCCAAAGTGTCGTCGCAATTTTTAATTACGAAATCTTGGAAAGGGGAACCTGAAAGGCACAAAACCCGCACAAGGTGCGAAATGATTTATTAAATTAACGAACCTAACACGAAGGCAACTAAAACTGAAAGTCCTCTTACACACAATATAGGACGGCCATAGCAGTTCATAGTAAATGGACTGAAAACGTGAGGGAGAGAGGCATTTAACTGATCCCAGTAAACCAAAAACCGCTCAGAGACGTCTAGCTAGACGTCTCTGAGAGGTTTTTGGTTTGCTGGGATCATTACAGTTTAAGGGGTTGGTTCTCCCAACTCCGGAAGTCCGAGGCCGGCTGGTGTCCGCCAGGTCCCCATCACCAGCTGCAGATTGGTTGAGGGCTCCGAGCTGGCAAGTTCCGCTTCCTGCTGCTCGAGGCTACTCCTGTTTTCCTCATAAACATGGAAAACACTCGTTACGACGCAGATGCCAGTCTGCAGCCTAAGGCGCATTATTTAGTGTAGGCCCTGTCCACATTCCTCTCCAGCTGTCCCTTGTGAAGCGTTTATTTTTGTTTTCATAGAATGAGTCAGGAACTAGCCCAACTTTTGCCAACAGGCATTTCCGCGCTTACGAGGTGCACTTCATACATACAACTCGCTGTAAACTTCACTGACGACCACGAAGCATATGGCACGTTTCGTGGTCGTCAGTAAAGTGCATAGCGGGTTGCATGCATGATGTAAAACCAACCAGGCTCTGTTCTCGTTCTTTCAGGAGGTACACTTGGGCTTTTTTAATGCCTCATCGTTGTAAGCAGGAGTTGTCGACAGAAACGTCACGCTTTTCAGTTGGTCGAAACGGTCATGGCGTCACAGTGCGCGAATTTCAAACGATGCCAATTGTAATTTTGCTAGTAACCATGCAACCAATTAAAGGGATCGTATAGTGATGCTCCAAGTAAGTGGGAATGAGTTTAGTTAATTGCTTAATTACCAAGTTAGCTTAACCTTTATAGTCAGGCCAGATAAATAAATAAATCAGAGTAGGAAATTGGTTGAGCTCGGGAATCGAACCCCGGTCTCCGGAGTGCGAGACGAGCATGCTAACTACTCCGCCATGCCAGCTCGATGGTTTGGAATGAACAAAGGCGCGTCTAGTGAATACGGTGCCTTCGTTCACTCCCATCTTCCTCCCTTCCCGTTACGGCGAGGTTCACGTGTCCACCGAGGTATGCGAGACAGATACATTTCCTTTCCTCAAAAACCAATTAACCGAGAACCGAACGGGCGATGGCGTTCTATGGACTCCCTGGCAGCGTTGCAAGACGCTGTCGCGTTCCACTCTTGGAGGCGAAATCTTAACCCCACATCAGTGACAGAAGCAGCAACACCGCGCTTAAGGCTTTTGCCTCACCGCACTTTAGGTCAACAGAGTGCCCCCCTGAATTTTTTTGATGAGTGCAGAGGAAGCGATCAGCGGTGTCACAGGACCGCCAGCTACTGTCGACTAAAGTTTCCATACAGAATCGTCACAGCCGCAAGTAGCACAAGCGGGCAGTGTTGACCAGAACTGAAAAACCTGCATCGCAAAGTGGGCTCCACATACTCTCACGAATTAGAATGTGATTCGTGGGTGTGTATAGCACCCACCGCCGAAGTGATCAGCTCCCGAGGCGATACCGGTAGACTGCGGATGGAGACGGGATACTCGTCAAAGGCGAATGCCTGCCGAATCTGACAGCCAGCCCTATTGGCCCGGAGAGCAGTACCCGCCCGGTCAGATCCCGCGAAGCATTCGTGCAAACATAGGGCACGGAGAGCGGCAATGGATACCGAAGGCGAAACGCACTGCCACCCAGTCGTCTTTCAAGGCGTATGTAAAGGCAGATAGCGCTATAAACCGGCTTGTCCAAGACGGGCTTTCTTAGGTCTTCTACGCCTGGTAACGCGATAAGAAGCGCGAGACTTCATGACTGCTAACACTGACTAAGACTGGCCGAAATGGCTGCCAGTCCCGACATAAAATCCTAACCTGAGCAGTTCTATGCTCTGCCTCAGAAGAACTTGCATGTTGTCTCACTTTAAGCAGAGAGGCGCCCGGCTGCTGGTTACAGATACATTTCAAACTAAAAGCCGCGAGTGAAAGGCGCATAGTAATCGCAGCGGGCACCTAATTGACATTGTTGCATTGTTTATTTGCTTGTCATGTAGGCTATGTTTACAGGTTAGATTTGTGCGTGTGGTTTCGTGGAAAAAAAAAAGTGATGCGTGTCCGAGAGTACGGCCAGTCTCTTCCCCATGGCTCCTGACGGACCTCAGCAAGATAACTCCATCACACTTTCGTAACGCATCGAAATTCGTGATATACATGCTTTTCAGCGCGTATAGGCACGATTAGCGGGGAGCAGCCCCATCCAATCTCGCAGCGTCTAGAAGAAAACAGTGTTACAGCAATCACTGCTGTTCCGAGCGCTTGAGCACAGGCTGATTAGTGTCCTGATTAAATGCAGACGCATTTTATATTACTAAATCGGAAAGAACGACGCCAGCCATAAATACCTATACCTGAAAATAAGTGTCTTCGATGCAGCTGAAAAAGTCTCCGTTCTCGGGTCGTGCACACGACCGCATTTCCTCCAGCCATCGTTACAAATCTTTCCGAAGCATTTTGCATGCTCCGTTAAGTTTTCTTCTCCTTCATCATCATCATCATCATCAGCCTGACTACACCCACTGCAGGGCAAAGGCCTCTCCCATGTCTCTCCAATTAACCCTGTCCTTTGTCAGTTGACGCCACTGTATCCCCGCAAACTTCTTAATCTCATCCGCCCACCTAACTTCTGCCGTTCCCTGCTACGTTTGCTTTCTCTTGGAATCCACTCCGTTACCCTTAAGGACCAGCGGTTATCTTGCCTTCGCATTACATGCCCTGCCCAAGCCCATTTCTTCTTCTTGATTTCAACTAAGATGTCATTAACCCGCGTTTGTTCCCTCACCCACTCCGCCCTCTTCCGATCTCTTAACTTCTTCTCTTCTTCTTACCCTCTTCTTACCTTACAACTTATGCTCCGATTTCGTCTTCTACCTGGCATAGCTCAGTGGTGCAGATTGAACAACCTGTTCCTAAGGGAGAATTAAATGGGCAATTGCGCATTTCAGGAGGGTAGCGTGTTCGCGGGAAGCGGTACTAGCATACGCCGGAACGCGGCGACGCTTGCAGTGAGGCAAAATCTCGACCTCACAGAGGCCTGTCTTCGCGTCGGATTTCTCTGCCATGCAGAATGCTTCCCGGGAGTCTTCGAACATGGCAGTAATGAATGCACTGTATGCGGACCACACACCAAGATAAGAGTATTGTAATAATGCCAACATTTACACTAGCTCCTGAATTCAAAATCTTTACCAGCTGTCCATTAATATGACGATGTCCAATTTAGCCAAAAAACGGTCTCGAATAAACGGCACGACATGGCGGTAGCGAGCAGCAGCCCAAAATATGCATACAGTAATGAACCTAAGCGGCACAACATTGCGGTAGCGAGCAGCAGCCCAAGATATGTCTACAGGAATGAATATAAGTGGCAGACATGGCGGTAGCGAGCAGCTGCCCAACATATGCATGAATATAAGCGGCACAACATGGCGGTAGCGAGCAACAGCCCAAGATATGTGTACAGGAACGAATATAAGTGGCACAACATGGCGGTAGCGAGCAGCAGCCCAAGATATGTCTACAGGAATGAATATAAGTGGCACGACATGGCGGTAGCGAGTAGCTGCCCAACATAAGCATGAATCTAAGCGGCACAACATGGTGGTAGCGAGCAGCAGCCCAAGATATGTCTACAGGAATGAATATAAGTGGCACGACATGGCGGTTGCGAGTAGCTGCCCAACATATGCATGAATCTAAGCGGCACAACATGGCGGTAGCGAGCAGCAGCCCAAGATATGTGTACAGGAATGAATATAAGTGGCACGACATGGCAGTAGCGAGCAGCAGCCCAAGATGTGATTCAGAAACGAATTTAAGCAGCACAACATGACGGTAGCGAGCAGCAGCCCAAGATATGTCTACAGGAATGAATATAAGTGGCACGACATGGCGATAGCGAGTAGCTGCCCAACATATGCATGAATATAAGCGGCACAACATGGTGGTAGCGCGCAGCAGCCCAAGATATGTGTACAGGAATGAATATAAGTGGCACGACATGACGGTAGCGAGCAGCTGCCCAACATATGCATGAATATAAGCGGCACACCATGGCGGTAGCGAGCAGCAGCCCAAGATATGTCTACAGGAATGAATATAATTGACACGACACGGCGGTAGCGAGTAGCTGCCCAACATATGCATGAATATAAGCGGCATGACATGGCGGTAGCGAGCAGGAGCCCAAAATATGATTCAGAAACGAATCTCAAGCGGCACAACATGGCGGTAGCGAGCAGCAGCCCAAGATATGTCTGCAGGAATTAATATAAGTGGCACGACATGGCGGTAGCGAGTAGCTGCCCAACACCTGCATGAATCTAAGCGGCATGACATGGCGGTAGCGAGCAACAGCCCAAAATATGATTCAGAAACGAATCTAAGCGGCACAACATGGCGGTAGCGAGCAGCAGCCCAAGATATGCATACAGTCATGAATATATAAGTGGCACAACATGGCGGTATCGAGCAGCAGCCCAAGATATGATTCAGAAACGAATCTAAGCGGCACAACATGGCGGTAGCGAGCAGCAGCCTAATATATGCATACAGTCATGAATATAAGCGGCACAACATGGCGGTAGCGAGCAGCAGCCGAAGATATGCATACAGTCATGAATTTAAGCGGCACAACATGGCGATAGCGAGCAGCAGCCTAAGATATGCATACAGCCATTAATCTAAGCGGCTCAACATGGGGGTAGCGAGCAGCTGCCCAGCATATACATGAATATAAGCGGCATGACGGTAACGAGCAGTAGCCCAAGATATGATTCAGAAACTAATCTAAGCGGCACAACATGGCGGTAGTGAGCAGCAGCCCAAGATATGCATACAGTCATGAGTATAAGTGGCACAACATGGCGGTATCGAGCAGCAGCTCAAGATATGATTCAGAAACGAATCTAAGCGGCACAACATGGCGGTAGCGGGCAGCAGCCCAAGATATGTATACAGTAATGAACATAAGCGGCACAACATGGCGGTATCGAGAAGCAGCCCAAGATATGCATAAAGTAATGAATATAAGTGGCACAACATGGCGGTATCGAGCAGCAGCCCTAGATATGCATACAGTCATTAATCTAAGCGGCTCAACATGGCGGTAGCGAGCAGCAACCAAAGATATGCATACAGTCATGAATGCAAGCGGCAAAACATGGCGGTAGCGAGCAGCAGCCCAAGATATGATTCAGAAACGAATCTAAGCAGCACAATATGGCGGTAGCGAGCAGGAGCCCAAGATATGCTACAGTCATCAATATAAGCGACACAACATGCTGGTAACGAGCAGCAGCTCAAGATATGATTCAGTGACGAATATAAGCGGCACAACATGATGGTAGCGAGCAGCAGCCCAAGACATCCCTACAGGAATGAACCTACTCGTCACAGCATGGCGGTAGCGAGCAGCAGCCCAAGACATCCCTATTGGAATGAATCTAAACGGCACAACATGGCGGTAGCGAGCAGCAGCCCAAGACATCCCTATTGGAATGAATCTAAGCGGCACAACATGGCGGTAGCGAGCAGTAGTCCAAGACATGCCTATAGGAATGAATCTAAGAGGCACAACATGGCGGTAGCGAGCAGCAGCCCAAGACATCCCTATTGGAATGAATCTAAGCGGCACAACATGGCGGTAGCGAGCAGTAGTCCAAGACATCCCTATTGGAATGAATCTAAGCGGCACAACATGGCGGTAGCGAGCAGTAGTCCAAGACATGCCTATAGGAATGAATCTAAGCGGCACAACATGGCGGTATCGAGCAGCAGCCCAAGACATCCCTATTGAAATGAATCTAAGCGGCACAACATGGCGGTAGCGAGCAGTAGTCCAAGACATGCCTATAGGAATGAATCTAAGCGGCACAACATGGCGGTAGCGAGCAGCAGCACAAGACATCCCTATAGGAATGAATCTAAGCGGCAGAACATGGCGGTAGTGAGCAGCAGCCCAAGACATCCTTATAGGAATGAATCTAAGCGGCACAACATGGCGGTAGCGAGCAGCAGCCTAATATATGCCTATAGTAATGAATCTAAATGGCACAACATAGCGGTATTGAGCAGCAGCCCAACTTAAGATACACCTATAGCAATGAATCTAAGCCACACGACATGGTGCTATAGCGAGCAGCAGCCCAATATATGCCTGATGGAATGAATTAAGCTGCACGGCATGGCGGTGGCGGGTAGCAGCAGCGGCACATTCTCGACAGAGGCTGTGGTCGTGGACAGTCGATTTTAGCCGGCGGTCCTAGACTCCGGCTGGTGCCAGCAACCGGGGATTGTTGTCAGTTTTGCGACACCAAAGCCATACATACACCAAACTCCCTCGGGTAAGGTGCATGGTTGCATGGTCAGCTCGGTAGCCTGGTCACAGCGGAAGTGTGTTTCGTACCAATCCGGTGTTCGCCTCCCGCCCGCGAGATGACCTCACCTCGAAGCCTTCTGTGTGTGGTGAAAGGAGTGGCCCATGTGTTTCTCAACATGAGGTGCCAACCTCTCGTACTGACTGGCGGGTCCCCGCTGGACCCTGAGTCAGTTCTGAGCCTAGATTCGCCAGTTGCATCTCTTCAGCCAGCGGCTCCAGCTATCCACACGCAAGGGATAGAAGTCATACCGTGGAAGCTAAGTCATTAAACTTTGGCTCCAACCTGACCAACGCAGAGCTCGCCTCCCCGAAGACACCGCACAAGAACACCGCAGTTGCCTTGCCCTTAGTACCGGTGGGCTCGGGTGCACTTCCTGGTCTCAACACCGCATCGACCTCGAACGCCGTGGGTCCATTCATCACAAACCGCGCAGTGTGGCACCCGCCGATCGGCGGGTCATCCCGAAGCATGAAGCCGGCCAGCTCGACCAGGCCACCATTTCCCTTCACGTAGAGTCGTCCTCCCCTGTCGTCCTTGTGCCGTAGAAGGATGGGATGATTCGCTTCTAGGTTGATTATAATAAGCTAAACGCCATTACCCAACTCTACGTGTATCGGCTTCCTCGCCTCGACGACGCGCTTGACCACCTGAAGGAGTCGCTATATTTTCCCACCTTAGACACCCTTTCGGGCTGCTGGCAGGTGCCTATTCACGCCTACAACGGAGAAAAAACGGCGCGGCCCCCGACGGCCTTTACCAGTATGCCCTTCCGTACCAGTATGCCCTTCCGTACCTTCTTTACCAGTATGCCTTTACCGGTATGCCCTTCGGTCTCCGGAATGCTCCGGCCACCTTTCACGCCATATGAAGGGGACTATGGTGTCGGCATATCTGGATGGTGTGATTGTCCATGCGTCTATAGTTTCGAAGAGCATCAGAGACGCCTCAAACTTGTCTTTTGCCAAGCGCAGCGCGCCTTTAACAGTACTGCTGAAGAAGAATGCCGCGTGGATTTGTACACCGGACCAACCGTTCACCGCATGGACGCAAGCGGCTGGGCGCGGTTCTACAGGAAGACGAGTCGGGAGACCACAGATTCCTGGCTTATGCCAGCTCTCGGACGTTGAGCGGCTCCGCCACTCTTCGGAGCTCGAATGCCTCGCCGCTGTCTGGACCGTCGAGAAGTTCCGTCCCAACCGGTAAGCCTGCCACTGTACCAAAGCCACAGACAACAGCACTCCTTCTTGGCTGCAGCCCTCCAAACATTCGACTACGAAGGCGTGCGCTGGCCTCCAATTTCAAGGGTGTAATTTCACGATCTTGCATCGACGTGGCTACGCCCATCGAGATGCCGATTTCCTTTCACGCCGCCCTCTTTCTGTGACGCCTTTGACGGACCTGAAGACTGCGCAAGCCCAAGATCTCAACCCTGTTGCTACATTCCGCGGTCCCTCAGCGCCGATAGCAGGACGCACAACCACAAGCGGCGCCGGTTATGCCGGGTGGAGGCTGTCCCCCTGAACCATGTGAAGCGGCTCCGTGGCCGACCTCCCCTGTGGTTGCCTGTGGTTCCGGAAAATTTTGCGGCCACATGTCTTGCGCGGTTTCCATGACTCTCCCACGGCACGCGCCACCCTGTTCGCGGAAAGACTCACGCGCGCTCGACGGAGCTCTTTTGGTGGCCCAACAAGTTCAGCGACGCGAGGAACAACATGGCGTCGTTCCAGACGTGCCAGTATAGGAAGCCGTCTACGAGAGCGCCAAAGCCACTCCTGCAGGCTTTTTCTGCCACCGAGTATGCCTTTCGAACTGATTGGACAAAGCTATGCCATTTGGGTCCGTTTCCCAAGACGCGCGCCGGCAACAGCTATATGTTCTGGTCACAATCGACCACTTCAAGTGGGTCGAAGCATTGGCCGTCTCTGACACGTCGTCCCATCATGCCTTGTTGTTTGTGGAGGGGCACCTCATTTTCCGGGATGGCGTACCCTAAAGCCTGATATCACGGACCGTGGAGCTCCTTGATGTCTTATGAATTAGAGCGAGCCCTACGCTCTTTCGGTATCCAGCACTCTACTACGTCCGTAAATCACCCGCAGAGCAGTTGCTTCGTGGAAAAAGTTAAAGTACTATGATGGGCATACTTGTGTTCTACGCAGCTTTGTCACAAACGAACTGGAACCGCTTTGTCCCCTGCCGTAGCTTTCGCCGTCAACACTGCAACGCAAAAAACCGCGCATATGACGCCGCTTCCAGACCTCTACGGCAGAACGCCCTTGAATCTACTAGACCCGCAGCTAGGCCAGCACCCCCCTTTTACTGAGTCCCCGCATGACTCTACCCGATGGCTTCGTCTCGCCCGTCTCAAGGCCCAGAGCAGCCTCTTCAAGGCTCATGCGCATGCGCAAGCGGTCAGTTGGGCGGCCCAGCCACTGACATACCTTCAACCCGGCGATTTGGTCCTCGTTCGCCGCGCCAACCGCGCTACTGGACGCGCCATGAAGCTTTTCCTTCTCTCCAAACACGAATACGCCTATGTGGGAGGAAAAAGGTAGTAAATTGCCCTCTAGCCCACATTATTTTATATAAGAGTGTGCGCTAGAGGGCAGTTTACTCCCTTTTTAATCCTTTCTGTTAAGAGTGTAGCTGAGCTCCGTGACATATCGTTTTGTGCAGGCTTTCAGAGGTGAAGGGCTCGTCGAAGACTCACCAAGATTGTAGTCCGAAGACAACGCAAGACGAGGACTGAATGGCGGTTGCTGCGGCTTGTGTGGACCCCTTTATGTCAGCGCGCCACTACTTAACGGTGGTCACCCCTTTATGTCAGCGCGCCACATAAGAGCTGCCGCTGATCACCTCAATGTCAGTGCGGTACTGGTCCGTCAAATATTCCAGCGCTGGAAATATCTGCACCGTTGAGTAACCGTATGCCATCTATTTTAACGCAATGCGTGCTTAGTGCACTTACACGACGAACAGGTACCTCGCGAATAGGAAATGTTCGATCGACAGATAGAATATGAACTTACATTTGAAACAAGACTCTGGGTGGAGTGACGCGAATGAGTAAATGAGTCAAGTAACGTAAATCAGGGTCATAGGAGTGTTTACTAGCACTAATAAAGAAGTCCATGCATTCTAGCACGCATCTCAGCGATACACTTCTTTCGCAAAGTTTTAACCAAGCACCATTTTTACTTTTATTGCGAAAGCAATACTACGCCAGGTCTAACCGCTCGTCGCGTGGTCCGTGGAACCCCCTGCTCCTCGAGGAGCCGCCGCCGCGCCTAACAGATGATGTGACGTCAGACTCTTCGTTGCTATGGCGACGCGTGACGTCAGCTTGCTCTTTCCACCGCAGCCAGGAGCAGCCGGTCGTGCCGCGCTCCTCGAGGAGTCTCGCCAGGGAGTCACCGACGAAGAGTCTATATCTGAATCTAGTTACTCTATTGCTTCTGAACAGCTTAACTCTAAGGCGACAGCCAAGCAAGCTAGGCTTACTTGGCTTACCTGGCAACTGTGGGGACGCCTTCGTCCCCTGCGTTCGCTTTCCCGCAACGCACTAGTTCCCTGTGGTTAGCTTCCTCGCAATGCACTCCCTTTAGTTGTGTTACTCTAACTAACAGGGGAGGGCGCTCGCGTCGCAGCGACACCAGCTCCACGGATGGCGTGTTTTGCCGCTCGCGCGCGGGGGAAGACGGGTTCTCTTTTGCTCGGGACCGGGGAAGCGCGTGGACGTTCACGCGGAACGCTCCGCTCTTCGCCGGCGGGCGGCCTCGTGTGGAAACATGTTCCCCTCAGCTCGTCCCGTCCGTCCTCGGAGTTTTTCCCCTGCCCTACCGTGGGCGAACGTTCGCTCGTAACCGTGCTGGTGAGTCGGACGTCCTCGATTCCTCAGTGTATTTTGTTGCTAGCTGGCGTTATTGTTGTTATAGCAATAAATGCCTTGTTTGTGTCAGCCAGTGTGGCGTTCCTTTGTTCCCGCAGAGCAAGACCCGCCGTGGTCGGCGAGCGCTCGGTAGCGTACGCGACCACGGGGTGGGGTCCGCGCGGTTTTGAACTGGGTCAGCCGCGGTTAAACGGGGAGAACGCATTTATCTCCCCATTTTAAACCCCACACAACCGATAGGCTTACTTGGCAACCGCTTACCCGAGTTACTCGGGTGAGCTCGAGTAAGTTCGGAAGAGCGTCGCGCCAGCTGCGCGAGTGGGACATCTCCACTGCGCTGGTAGTGGTATGAGGACTCAACGCCATCTATGAATGTTAAGTAAAGAATGAAAAATTCCGCATGCATGTGCATTCACCCTCTACTGGCATCGCGTCGTGCTCTTAAGGCGGAGCTTAAGTGCCCCCTCCATTTGAAGAATGAACCCCTGCTTTCGCATGTGTTCTCGGTTCAACTGCGTTAAACCCCACCATTTTTTTCTTTCAGGGAGAGGGGTCTTGATCATGTATGAAATGAGGGCTTGCGATAGGTTGAAGCTTGGTGACACGGTTCACGAGTAGGTCATACATGCTGCTTACGTCCGCTCTCATTAGGGCGGCTAGAGCTGTGGTAAAGAGCTATAGGAGAAGTCAGGCAAACTCGCCTATGCTTTCTCACACTGACCGAGCAAGCGAAGGTGCGAGCGATCGCGAAGGTGTTCAGAACATCATGCGGAAATAAGAGGCTTTCCGTGTTCGCACAATCTGGCAAGTGGCCGACGCCACAGGGAAATGGGAGCGCCAGCACCAAAAAAAAAAAAATAGAATTCGGCCCATACCGTTCGTGCTCGTAGCACGCTACGTGGGAAATTATTTTGATATGGCTAAAAGCATTACCTCCAGTGATAAATGTGTAGTTCCGTTCGATGAACTGCTCCACGAAGTAGCATTCACACACAAGGCGGAGTGTGGATACCTTAACTGTCAGCCCGATGGAGGGAAATTAGCATTTCCGAAACAATTCGGGGCGCCACGGCACAAAAGCGATGAAAACTCAGGTATCGTCCTCGCCGATTTTAAGCCGGATATAAAAGATTCTTTTTTCATTTATACCACAAAGTAATTTAAGCGTTTTATTGCCAAATAGTCAACATATGCTTCAGCCGCATGCCTAAGCGATAGTCAACACAAAAAGTAACATTGTGAGCCAAAACTGAGCTGAGAGAATAAAAATTGGCGGGCTTTGATTAAGCCTGGTAGGTTGCTTAAAGGGTCAGTCTACTGAATTTTATCGACCATATTTTCTTTGCGGCAACCGATAGCTCTTTACTCAAATTACCGTTTAGCCAGCTGTGGTGCCAAGGAGTGCGGTAGAACATTTTAAAATAGAATTTATTAATCTGGGAACACATCTGTATGAGATGGTAGTCTCATCTGGCAACCATCTGGATTTCCGCCGAGCGGCGACAAACATGGCGGCGCCCGTCGAAGCCGGACCTCTCGCTTCGGACTGAATTTTCGTTGTTGCTGCCTTTTTCAGTGCGTTAATTGGCCATAAATGGGGCGCCTGTCTTTCGCTTCGTCTCATCTCGCCTATAAGAAAACATATAAGAGATAAATTTGCTTTATTTTAATAATTAGAGTGACGATTCTGCCGCTCCTAGGCTTAAGTGGAGAGTCGGTTTGTTTACAGCAATGGTTCCCGTCCTGACGACCAGATGGCGCCACTATAGGCTGAGTTTATTTTTGCGTTTCTGCTAGCATACGCTGAACTAAAAGTGGGAATGTGCCTGCGTTTTGCGCACGTGTAACTATAAATATTCATGTGATTTACAGAAAAGGCGAGCGGTACGCCTTCTACAGTTTACTAGAACAAAACGTGCGTTTCTCTGACATTGGGGCATACAAATGGTACGTAGTATATTCACTTATGCTTCTACAAAAAAAGACTACCACTTTCTTGAACAAAATGAACGTTTGGGGTCGCCACCATGCTTTTTTACGCGACTTTTAACGCCGAAATAAAATATAAATTCCTGCCTAAACCGGGCGCAGACCCCTCGTTATTGATGTTATAGGGTGCCAACTACCAGATTATGCCATTATTTATACACTCATCTCGGTGAGTAGACTGACCCTTTAAGCGAGCGCAGCGCCTCTAACGGAAGGAACGCGGCGCGCCGCGTCTAAAGAAGGAACGCAGTGCGCCGCGTCTACAGGTCACGCGTGGCTACCGGCCGCCGCTGCGCGACGACTCGACTTGGTAGCCCATATCTCACCCTGGTATGACGTCAGAGTTCATTCTAAAGATCAAACGTGGCTACCGGCCGCCGCTACACGAAAGGCCATTCATTAGCGTAGTATTGCTTTCGCAATAAAAGTGGCAGTGGCTTAGCTCGGCTATGCCAGGATGTACGTAGCGAAAGCTCACGGCGGCATATTCCCGGCGTTTAGCCAGTCGTTCGGCGCTCTGTACCTGTTTCCTGGGTGATTCGTTCCCTCTTTATCTTGTCCCGATGTCGATTCCAGGCCTTCTTCTGCTTAGCAGACTTGTAGCCGTCCATACTGCCGCCTTAACTGTGGTTGCGGCGAACGCGAGCTCTTCTTTTCAATCCTCCGACATGTACTCAGGTATGCGACACAGCTGGAGAAGCGAGCGGAGGCGAGCGCAACGACGACGTCACGCCAAATGACGTCATACCAAACGGTGACGTCATACCAAATGGCGGCGGCGGCGAGGCGCGCGGTGTGACGTCATGCCAGATAGCGTGGCGAGTGCGCGGCGTCTAGGGAGCCTTCATGTAACGACTCAGGCTATGAGGGACGCCGTAGTGAAGGGCTCCGGAAATTTCGACCGCCTTGAGTTCTTTAACGTGCACTGACATCGCACAGTACACGGGCCTCTAGAATTTCGCCTCCATCGAAATTCAACCAAAGAAGAAAGAGGGAAATAGGTGAGGCAGTGGAGAGCTCCGGTATAATTTTTACCACCTGGGGATCTTTAACGTTTACTGACATTGCACTGACATTGGGTGCCTTTGCGTTTCGCCTCCATCGAAACGCGCTCGCCGCGGCCGGGTTCGAGCGCGGGAGCTTGACCATTAATATTTTTTTTCGCCTATCGCGACTCCTGTGGTGAACGCCAAAGACAACTCGGCTTCACCTCCAAACGAGTATGCATAATCGCTGTCGACAAAAGTGCGCTCGCGACCACCGCGTCGCAGGTCCGCCGCTGCATTGATGATAACAACGACCTTTCGGCGTCCGCCATGTCCTTCGAATCCTTCCTAAAGCCGCGGCGGCCGAATTTTGATGAAGGCGATATTCTAGAGGCCCGTGTACAGTGCGATGTCAGTGCACGTTAAAGAACAACAGGTGGTCGAAATTTCCGGAGCCCTTCACTACGGCGTCCCTCATAGCCTGAGTTGCTTTGGGACGTTAAAACCCAAAAATTCAGGGGGCACTTTGGCTCTCTAAAGTGCTGCAAGGCGAAAGCGTTTGTGCTGCAAGGCGAAAGCGTTTCCTGGCCACTGTTTGTTTTTATTTATTTTTTATTTTTAATATTTTGTTTTTTTATTTATTTTTGCTCCTTTTCTTAATTTTGTTTTTTTTTATTTTCGCATCTTATATTTATTTTGTTTTTTGTTTATTTTCTAATTTTTATTTTCCTTTTCTTGAGTTTACTCCTTTTATTTTATTTATGAAGCCCATGCATTCACTAGATGCGCCTTTATTCAAGCTGGAACCTTGAGCCTTTTAAGCAGTGACGCCGAAAGGCGGGCGAATCTGCCGACGCGTCTATCGACACGGCTGCCGACGCGTCTGTCGGCACTCCTGCCGACGCGTCTGTCGACACGGCTTCCGACGCGTCTGCTAACGACAGTATGAGGCATTAAAGGCTTTCGCCTTAATAAACCAAACCAAACCTTCCTAAAGCGGCTCGTCGGCGCTAGAGCGCGTTGCGCGTTGACAGCGCGACAGACGCCGTATACCGTCAGAAACAGCACTCCGACAGAACAAGTTAGAGAATGGAGCCGCCGCGGTGGCTCACTGGTTATGGTGCTCGGCTGCTGACCCGAAAAACTGCTTCGATCCCTGCGGTCACATATCGATGGATGCGAAATACTAGAGACCCGTGCATGGTGTCACGTCAGCGCACGTTAAAGAACCCGCGCGGTCGAAATTTTCCGGAGCCCTTTACTACGGCGTCCCACGTAGCCTGAGTTGCTTTGGTACGTTAAACCTATAAAAACCAAAGCAAATTAGACAGTGACGGACACTCACGAACTCATCGCCCCGTTAGCGACAACTCCCCTTCTTTTTAGCAGCCCGAACACACGAGGAACGTTCATGGAAAGCTTCGTGAACTCACGGTTTGCTGCCGCAATAAGTGCACTCTCTTTCCGGGCCGACGTCAATGCTTTCTTCCGCGGCGTTCCTCGAATAACAGCCTCACGACAAGACGAGCACACCTCCGTACCGAGGCGCTCGCTGCGTTTCTGCCACAACGTTGTCAGTGCCAACGCTTTGCAGCGCGCATCTGTCACTACCGCCACGCCACGTATACCTTAAAGCACGACTAAGGTGTCCACTGTCCCCAGGGGTGGAGGAGGAGGTAAACTTTATTAAAAAAGAGGTCTTAGGCGCGGATTGGGGTCATGTTCCCCTCCCCGCGGTGGGCTCCTCTTCTAGGCCGGACGCCAGGTGGCCGACCGACGATGTCGTTCGGCGACCTCTTCGACTCGCTCTGTGGCTCGAAGTTGAACCTCCGGGTCCGAGCTGAGCAGCGCAACCTCCCACTGAGATTGGGTACAGAGCTGCAGACTGTGCGATGGCTTGTCTTGAGTACATGAGTATAGGATGTGCGGTGTGTCTGCCTTTTGGTGCCCACAGATATTAGTGTGGGCTTAAAAATAAATAAGAAAAAAAAAAGTGCCCTGCCCGTTTTTTTTTCCACAGAGAGAACAGACGGGGCTGTACTGCTCGGGGAACCATATGGAGTACATGTACGGATTAAAGAAAGTGTCTGTTTGGAGCTGCCGCCAACTGACTTGTTGTGTTTTACTGAGGGATTTATGTGGTTATGGGAAGATCTGTCTTTCTTTCTTGAAGTGGGTAGTAATTTCTTTGTAGGTTGTCATTCGCTCCTTGGCCGACCTGAGCTCGGGGTAGCGCACCTCCCGGTTAACCACGAATCCTCGGGCAAATTGGTGCGCCGCCTCGTTTCCAGGATGGTCCGAATGGGCGGGGACCCAGATCAATGTTATCTAGCGGATATTGGAGATTTTTTGTAAGATTTTGATGGCTGCTGAGTGGGCCCTTCCTTTTGCAAAATTTCGAATTGCTGTTTTGGAGTCACTTATGATGTATTTGGCAGTGGTGGAGGTAATGGCTAAATCTATGGCAGCTTCTTCGGCCTCCTCCGGAAATTTTGTTTTATCTATTGTCGCCGATGCAAGGGGAGAACCTCGATGATCGACAACTGCCAGAGAAAAGGCGTCTCTGTCCGCATGTTCTGCCACGTCCACGTGCGCCGTGTCTTTCTGAACTGAAAATCTTTCGTGAAGTTTTTGTGCCCTAGCCTTTCTTCTGTCCGTATTGTAGTGTGGATGCATGTTTTTGGGCAGAAGAGGTACTGTTAGATGTTCGTGCACGTGTCTTGGAATTGGCAAGGTGGGTGTACGGATTCCTTCATATTGTATTCCTGCTTTCTTTAGGATGAAACGCCCCGTTTCAGTGCCTGATAGTCTTTCATATTGTGCGGTGAGGTGTGCTTCTATCATTTCCGCTAAGGTGTTATGAATTCCTAACTGTAATAGTTTTTCATTTGGAGTATGACGAGGGAGGTTCAGCGCAATTTTGTATGACTGTCTAATTAGAGAATCCAGGTCGTCTCTTTCTCTTACTGTGAGGGTGACGTATGGTGTAGTGTAGTTGACCCTGCTGAGAACGAAGGCTTGTATTAGTCTCCTGGTCTCGGCTTCTTTAACTCCTCCTCGCCTATTCGCGATGCGTCTGATGAGGAAGGAGATTTGGTTGACAGTGTTTCTCAGTTTCTTAATTAACGTGTCGTTTTTTTGGTTTGACTGTATCAGCATTCCTAAGATTCTTAGTGTGTCCACTTCTGGGATGGCTGCCCCTTCCGCGTAGATTTTGATCTCAGGCGCTTTATTTTTCCTTTGACGTTTTGGGTGTAGGATGAGGACTTCAGATTTTTGGGGGGAACACGCGAGTCCTGCGGCTTGTGCCTCCTCTACTACTACATCTGCCGCTTGTTGTAGCGTATCTTGTATTGTGGCGATACTCCCCTTGGTGGTCCAAAGGGTGATATCGTCCGCGTACAAAGAGTGTTCTAGGTCTGGGATTTTTGCGAGTGCGTGTGCCATTTTGATGAGGGTTATATTGAATAAGAAGGGGGAGAGGACCGATCCTTGCGGCGTTCCTCTGTCTCCTAAACTGAAGGTGTCGGATTTGATTGCGCCAATTTGAATTTTAGCCGTTCTATCGGAGAGAAAGTCCTTGATGTAGATAAACGCTCTTTCGCCCACATTCAACGGTGAAAGAGATTCTAGGATTGCTTTGTGTTTGACGTTATCAAACGCTTTTGTTAAATCTAGAGCTAGGATTGCCCTGGTGCTCCTTTGTTGCTCCTGAGATAGGACTTCGTTTGCTAGTCTGAGCATCGTGTCCTGTGTTGATAAATGTGTTCTAAAGCCAATCATAGTGTGTGGATATAAATTGTCTTTGTGCATGTGAGACTGGAGTCTGTCTAGTATGACGTGCTCTATCAGTTTTCCTATGCAAGATGTAAGCGAAATAGGTCTGAGGTTTTCGAGTGCGAGCTTTTTGCCCGGTTTTGGGATGAATTTAACGATGGCATTTTCCAAGCCGCTGGGAGTTTTCCCTCCCTCCAACACTCGTTCGCAAAATGCGTGAGGGCTGTGATGGAAGCATCGTCTAGGTTTCTGTTATGCGCCTTTCCGTTGCTTTCAAAGCTCCCGCTCTTCATCGGTTTCAGCTGCCCGTTTAGCGCGTTTGCGCTCCCTATCGATTGCTAAATCGCGCGGTTGGCTATGTCGGCCGGATGAGAAGACTCGGCCCGACGTCTGCGAGTGCCCACTCTCGAGGAAGTCGGCTCCGCCTGACTTGGTGGTGGTGAAAACATTTATTAGGCAAAAAATGTACAGGAAGTATGCTTGGAATAGCACGTAAGGGATCGCTCCTTGCAAGCACTAGGTAGAGTTACTGTATATGCTACCATATACAGTAACTCTAGCACTAGGAACCCCAGTGGCGGTGGCCGCCGCCCGGGCGCGCCCGATTAAGGCTTGTTGAGCCTCTAAGTCTTGGCAGCCGAGCAGGATCGCCTCCCAGTCCTCCCGGGTTGGGTTGGGGATGGGGGGAATAGCCGGGTTGGCGGGGCAGGCCCACACCATGTAAAGCATAGTCGACCAGGCATGATCTGTTCCTGACATGCACACGTAATCAAACCATGGAGGAAATGAAAACGCTGCTTAGTGCCTTCGCCGATGACAATGATTGGTTATCAGGAATTGAAAGGCGCGGTGTCTGCCTCACTTCTCGGTGGACCCCTCAACCATGCCACGAGGGAAGAGTGGAAGGTTGGAGTGAAAGAGGAAAGAGAAAGATGTGCCGTAGTGGAGGGCTCCGGAATAATTTCGACTACCTGGGGATTTTTATGGTTTATAGTTTATGGGATGTTCAACGTCCCAAAGCGACTCAGGCTATGAGCCACCGCGGCGGGTTGCCAACGTGAATAATACAAATTTTGAATACTTGCCATAAGCTTGCCGTCCTGGTTAGCTCAATTGGTAGAGCGACTGCTCCGGTGAAGCGGTGGTCCTGGGTTCGATCCCCGGACCAGGACGAATTTTTCTTTAACTACGAAGTTTCTGAGAAAGCTGTATAGCTTTCCTTTGTAGCCGTATGGCTGCGCTCGGGTGAATGCCAATGAGTAATTACTCCCTTATTACTTAATCTTACTAAATAACTAATTAAGTGGAATTTAAAAAAAATCATTTGTGGTGCGTTACACGACGAGGAGCAATATGTTGTAGGCCTCACCAAGCACCGTTGCACTGCTTGTTTTCAAATTTTGGTTCAAGTTACATGATGATGGTGGTGGAAACATTTATTGCCAAGCAATGCAGAGGGGGCAGCAATGCAGAGGGGATCGAACCCGAAAGACGCGGGTTCGATCCCGGCCGCGGCGGCTAGAATTTCTTTGGAGGAGAAATTCTAGAGGCCAGTGTATACTGTGCGATGTCAGTGCACGTTAAAGAACCCCAGGTGGTCGAAATTTCCGGAGCCCTCCACTACGGCGTCTCTCATAGCCTTAGTTGCTTTGGGACATTAAACCCCATAAAAAAATAGTTTCTAAATAAAGTGTTCTTCCTACCAGAGAGCGTGTGTGTGCACTCTATAAAAGTTCTTCAGGCAGAAACAACGAAAATAAACGAACTTCACGCTTGTAATCTTGGAAAAAAGAATGCAAAAATACGACGGATGCAGAAAAGAGACACCACAAGCAGAGAGAAAGCTACAAGCACTGTACCAATCGGCTCAAATGTGGGTATTAGTTTACGTATAAAATCGGCACTGTGATTGGCTGCGTACTTGAAAGCGTACGTCTTTTTTTTTCATGGTTTCTGAGACGTCTGTATTCAGATTATACCAGGTGTTTCACAGAGGCCCGAAAGTAATTTCTTCAAATAAGTTTTTTTGAGTTAAAGATGCGCTTTTTTCACCATAGTAATTGCAGTGTTAGCGGATGCCACAAAACAGGAGAATCATGGTAACCAGCAAATTGATTAATTTAATTTTGATTGTCCACTCTTAACTATTGCCGATAGGCGCCTGATTGCAATTAGGGGTTTGCAGCCGGCCGTTAGTTACATCCGTATCAGATTTTAGAGTCTAGAAAACCTGATTACCCTGGCCGTTGCGGCTCAGCAAAGTTTGGCCGTCTCTCACGCGATTCAAAAATCGCGCGCCTTTGGTGCACGCACAGCAACGTCCATCAAATCTGATATGGAATGGTCAGCTACATTTATCTAATTACAACCACGCATAGACATTTAGTATTTAGTTAACCACTTTATTAATTAACATGATTCGCCTGTTTTTTGGTGTGCACCAACACTGGGATTACTAAGCCCCAAAAAGCACCTCTTCACCTCCAAAACATCTTTTTAAAAATTGGTGGCGTACTTCCCTGAAACACCACTTGGTAGGAACACGTCATTCGCTGATGCCAGGTGGTCTCAAACACATCTCGCCTCGTGGGTCGCATGGCACAGTCCTGCGGGTCAGCATCCGAAAAAGAGAGAGGAGGAAAGGAATATTGGAGGAGGAACACTAGCGGTCATGGCGCCTAAGTTTTTTGTTTTTTTAAATTGGACTGTGTTAGACGTAGTGAACATCAGCTGGTGACTCAAAGTGAAGACTACCGGTGAGTAAGCAACTGCCCTATGTCACGGTGTGAACAGCTTTGAAGAGGTGCGAAACGGATGGAAAAAGAAAAAAAAAAGAAGAAATCTCCAGCATGACACTTTGCTTAGTGCCAGGGGGTCACACGAGGAGGTCCGGCGGGCCGAGTGTTTGAAACCGCTATCTGATTCCTCACCAGAGTCGGAAATGGAGAAAACGGAACCACATCCTTGGTCCATGCTTGTGGGGATTCTGAATAAATCTGCTGTACGATACTGTACAGAGCTATATTGTCTTTCACTGCTGCATGTGATTAGCAATATAATAATGATAACGAGAACAATAACCTTCTGTCTTTTAATACGGAAACAGATCAGAGCAGTGATTGCACTAAAAGTAAAAACTCGAGCAATTAATTCAGAAAACTAAATACGGGAAATATTTCTTGCATGCATTACGTTGTCAAGAGTTAATAAGAATCCAAATAGTTCTCAGTTGGAAGTACACCACGAAGGTTGCTTAAAACAATAATGCTTTAACTTCTCTCATTTGGTTCATATCAGTGGTTACAGAAATTTTGTCTAAGCCATACTCACGAGAGCATTGAATTTCGATATAACTTTAGCGGAAAATGTCAGCGGATTTGTGCGTACGAGGTGATCGATTGTTTTAGAGATGTGAACATCTATTTTGTCTAGGGGCCTGCAGTATGCTGAAATAAACAAATCGCTAGGTTGAATTTCAACTTCATCGTATAGTATTTGGCGATTACATCTTTGATGCCGAAGAGTCGCATTCCGACACTGAAAATTTTCACAACTACGAACGAAGTCCCACCGCCCTGAATGCCGCGAGCATCTCGCCGCGTTGTAAGCCATTCAAAGTACGCGCCTAGTAAATATTTGCACTGAGCATGCGCAGTTCTTCTCTCCGGGAGAATAACTCGCAGGTTATCCAGACGTCTTGCTAGGACGTCGATATTCCTCTCCTACTATTGCGACGTTTAAAAGTGAGAAAACCTTGCGCTGTCGGCGTCGGTCGGCGGTCAGAAAGGAAACAGTTCCGTCGTCGTACTCGGGAGGCCGAACTCTGCGGCCCGGATCGCGCGCTCTCTTCCCAGCTAACCTTGGAAGGGCATGCCCTACTATTTTTAAGGCATGGATCAGTGCGGGCCATCGCGGACGAACCGGACGAATGTCATGGAAGGCGTCGGATCGCGCGTGATCCGTGGTCCCGATTGGAAATGGGGCAAGCAAGACGGCGGGGATGGACACCTGGGCACCGTGCGCAACTTCGAGTCGCTGGAAGAAGTCGTCGTAGTTTGGGATAACGGCACGGCAGCCAACTATCGCTGCGCGGGCACTTACGATCTCCGCATCGTTGACAGTGCACCCACAGGTGGGTTTGGAGCGCTCGAAAAAAAAAATAAACTTGGCTTCCGTAGGAACTCTTTGGATGGGATCAAATGTGAAACTGTTCTGATCGCTCAGGTTACCCGCGGCTTCGCGCGGTTACCTGCCTAACTTAATTAAGAAGGCCGAGACCGCCGCTTTGCACAAGCGAGTAGAGTACCATTTCCGAGTGAAACGGAAGGAAAAACTATTGCTGCTGCTTTTGATTTGTTGCGTGCTGTTTGAAACATGTTGTCGAGCGCTTTATGATTTCTCGTCAGCCATGGTAGGAATCATGGTAAGTTTAAAGCCCGTGCTGGAATCGTGTGGTAACGTTTTAATGCCAGGTTCACTCGTCGACTTTGTGCCGACGCTTGAGTCAGAGTTCTAACGGACTTTGGAGCGAGCCCTGTGTTCCCTTGTTCTGATGCTTGCAAGGCTCGTTTCACGAAGACAGTACTCAAGAAAAACATCCTACAGATCCTAAGTCAAAACTCTATCGTGCAGTAAATCGGATAAAAAAGTTTAGTCATTTCGTGGGCCGCCGAAAAATACCTTTGCGCAGTAGCAACGATGCCGTCATTCATAAAAAACTCGCCTCTTTTATTTATTTTTCGCGCTGCGCGTACGGCTCGCCACTGTTTTATTTATTTATTTATTTTGTTCAAGTTGTGCCGCTTCAATCCGTTTTTCTTCTCCCTTTCGTGTCCATGAGCAGAACACAGGCGCACATATGCGCGATCTATCACAGTTACCGCGCTCGCTTTGCTCGCATTAACTTCGCCCCACAACAAAGGCTGCTGTATCTTTCCCCTCGGTTACTCGTGTAAGAAAACTTCAAAAGACGCCTGCTTGCTGTGTGGCGAGAAACCGACGCACCGAACGAATTCTTCTCCTAGAGCACGCGTTTTCCTTCGACTTTGATGCGAGGCAGAATTCGCGCCGTCCGCTTTATTTCTTCTGGTTTCCAAAATTATTCTGTTTGCAAACTGACTTTAAAACTCACTTCTTTTTTTAAAGAACTGGCTTGAGAATGTCCGGACGACATAATGCTCTAACTTACAGACAGAGTATGATGTGTGCTTACATTGGTTACTAAGCATTGCTCATGTGTAAACTGGTTTATGTGTGGTCACACCATAAGATATCGGAATATGGAAGAGCCAGCTTTGCATAGACTTCACTTGCATGACAACCGTCTCAAAGTGATGTGACTGGCTCGATGGTAAATATACCAACACGACTCTAGCCTTGAGCAAAAATACATTGTATGCTATGATTCCTACTGTACTGCATGCCTGCAGGCCAAAATATGAGAGACATGTGCTTTCTAATTATTGGGGGCAGAAGGGAGACACTGGTCATAATTGAGTATCATCTCTTGCACTTCGGCACGTACGACACTAGTCATAAATCGGAGCCATCTTTTGAGTTGTACCTGTGTTGCGCACTCAGAGATTGTTGTCGGGAAACCTTGGTATTTACGAGCCGGTCTGTCTAGGTTCAAGGAAAGCAACGATTGGGTTCTCTTTCCCTTCCGCAGGGATCAAGCATGAGGGAACCATGTGTGACACTTGTCGTCAGCAGCCCATCTTTGGAATCCGGTGGAAGTGTGCTGAGTGCTCCAACTATGACCTTTGCTCCATGTGCTACCACGGAGACAAACACCAGCTTCGGCACCGGTTTTTTCGCATAACCAATCCGGGCAGTGAGCGGTAAGTTGCATGTGTGCAAGTACTATCTGGTCGAGCTCTAATGGTAATGGTAACACTGGAAAGAAAAGTAGTGCAGTGCACGGTGAAAACTCAGGCAGATGTCCTTGACGGGTAACAAACAGTGTTACCCCTACTGATCAAATCGCACTAAAAGGCACAGAAAGACTAAAACACAGACAGACGAAGCACATACTTTCAACTAGTTTACTTCACAAAACGTATCGCTTTTATAAAGTATGCGCTTCGTCTGGCTGTGTTTTCGTCTTTCTGTGCCTTTTAGCGCGATTTGATCAGTATGAAGCACCAACGAGCCCCCGCTCTTGCATTGCCCTCAAAGTGGAAAATATGGGCGGGTATTTATTATAGCAATGTTCGCTTTCATATTTATTTTCTAATATGGCCTCACTCATTTTTAATCTTGCACCAGTCCAAACCAGTGAACTGCTGTTAACTGTGTACTGATGATACAGATATGTGATCGTATAATATGAGATGTACCACACTTTCTGGTTTGTTGTAACAATGCGAGCTGAAGCTTTTGGGGTACTGCACCAAAATAATGGGACAAAAATGTAAACTCATGTTACTAATTGCATCCATGCTATGCCGGCAGTACGACAGATATATGCTTGTTTATTTTCCTGAGCCTCCATAGTTGTGATGATGCCTTCGCTCACTGCCAAAGTGGTGTTTGTGCCTAGTCGCATAAATATAGCCGGAGTTTGCAGCATCACACTGCGGTTAAGTCTGAAAAATTCGAACTTGAAGAGAACTAGACTGAAAACTTGTTCAAATTTCACCGAGTTTGAATAAAGGGGAGGTATTCTAATACATGTGATGCTAACAGGACCAGACTGAGTTCAAATAACGTGGATGTTAAGTAAACCTGCCGCGGTGGCTCAGTGGTAAGGCGCTCGTCTACCAAGCCGGAGTACCTGGGTTCGAACCCGACCGCGGCGGCCACGTTTCGATGGAGGCTAAACGCAAGAGGCACCCGTGTGCTGTGCGATGTCAGTGCACGTTAAAGAACCCCAGGTGGTAGAAATTATTGCCGGAGACCTCCACTAGGGCACCTCTTTCTCTCTTTCTTCTTTCACTCCCACCTTCCTCCCTTCCCTTACTGTGCGGTTCAGGTGTCCGTGGAGGTATATGAGACAGATACTGCGCCATTTCCTTTCCTCAAAAACCAATTTACCAGTTTATGTTAAGTAATGTGGAATCAACTAGAGCTCACTGTAAAATAACATAGGAGCATCAGGTAATTCATCTCATTCTTCTATTAGTCATGTAGAGAGCTATCTGAGCCTTATTCAGTGTGTCTTCCCTTTTTTTTTTTCTAACCATAACCCTCTAGTCATGTAGAGAGCTATCCGAGCCTTGTCCCGGGTGTCTTCCCTTTTTCTTTGTCTATACATAATCCCCTCTCCCCCCTTTATTTTTAAGTTAAATGAGTTTTCGTGTCCCTTGACAATGCAGAGCATTGATGGAACCTCGTCGCAAGAGCAAAAAGATGGGCGTCCGTGGCATGTTCCCCGGTGCGAGAGTCGTCCGTGGTGTCGACTGGCAGTGGGAAGATCAGGACGGGGGCAATGGGCGCAGGGGAAAGGTGACCGAGATCCAAGACTGGAGCGCTGCGAGCCCCCGCAGTGCGGCCTACGTGGTGTGGGACAATGGCGCCAAGAACCTCTACCGTGTTGGCTTTGAAGGCATGGTACGTGTGTCGTCTTGTTTGGCAGCAAGTAAACGAAGGATTTGACTTCTTGAACTTAGCAAAGCTCAATTAAAAGACAGGGACATAGAAAAAGAAGCACACAGGACAAACGCTTGTGCACAAGCATTTGTCCTGTGTGCTTCTTCTTCTATGTCTCTGTCTTTTAATTGCGCTTTGCTAAGTTCAACATGTATTACTAACTCGCCCAACTTTCTGCATTGCTGGATTTTACTTCATTCCTTCATTTACTTGCTGGCCCAGAGTGTTTTGAAGTGGCAGGAATGCAGTTGGCACTATTTATGTATTATTAAAATTGTTTTCAGTATATTGTACCTCTAGTTATCTGCCTGGAGAGGTGTTTCAGTAGCCTAATGTACAGTCAAACTTGCATATAGCGGACTCGAAGGGCATAGCGAAATGGTTCAATATGTCGTTAATTCGGTATCTAAAAAAATCGCTATCGATAACCTTATCTCTAACTTAGAAGAAAGAATACATTGGACCTGCTCTAGTGATGTACTTTTTGCAGTGATGTGTCCATTTGCAGTGAATGTGTCCTGCTAAAAGGTAGCCCTGTTTATTTTATTTTTTTGTTTGGAGCTGTGCATTGACATCACAAAACGCAAGGTTCTCACAAAGGGAACAAGGGAGGAAAGAGCCTCAGGGTGCTTGAAGAGAGGACTTGGCTTCGTCTGGGTCTCTTCCTTTTGTCGAAACGTTGGCAAGAACCCTAAGGCTTTCCTTTCCCTGATTCCATTTGTGATTATCAAGAATGATCTACCCAATTTCTCTCTACAATGGAAAGCAAGGTTCTCTTATCTTGTTATTTGTGAGGATAAAAGGTACAACGCAGTACAAAAATTAAAGGTGTTGTTGATAGCAGATGGGAGCAGTGCACTGTGTTTGCTTATATGTGTAACGGTGGTGGATTTGGGGAGGGATGTGACAAAAGGAGCAGAAGCATTTTACGTGCGCTCCTATGCACAAGAGGAATGTGCACATCTCACCAAAGTGTAATTAGGTGTTTGCTTGAACAAACAAGCTGTACGCAGGAGGGTCCTTTGGGGAGCATGTTATGAGAAGTGCACGCGGTATACTGTCATTTCATGGCTGCCACCTTCTTAAGTTTTATGTGTTAGATTGAAATGTATTGGGACGCCCTGGGAAGACGCTTGTGTGCACATCTTGCGAGTGTTTTTTTCTCCCTGGCACATACATGTTGAATATAGCGGTCTTTCTTGCTTATTAGTGGCCTTCTTGCTCTGAACAGGCACTTTTGCGGGCTGTCTTTGAATGAGATTCCCTGTGTGCATAGAGCCATTTGTTTTCAGTTTTTTTTTTTGTATTCTGGGGTAAAAATTGTGCGACATTTTTGTTAGCTAAAATTCGAGTGCAAATTGGGTTATTCAGCGGAAAGTTTGAAAAATATAAATAGGGACATTAATTTACTAGGAATGCTCATTTTCCATGCGGGACATAAACTGCTATTTTACTGCACAACATGAAAATGGCAGGCTACATTAAAAGGTGCCTACCCAATCTGTTTTTTTTTTTTTGTCATTTGTTTGAATGGTTTTGTTGCAAACAGCACCAACTTTTGCTGAGCACTTCTGCATCCATGCGGAACCTGTCCTTGTTTGTGCAGTGAAAAAGTATGTTTACATTATCTCGTCGACCGTTTTAAATGCACAAGAGCTTTAGAGCAGGAAGTTGTTAGATTAGGTAGCACTTGGTTTCTCAGTGACTCCAGTAAGATGCCTGGCTAGTAGCAGTGCTTTGGTCTCTCGCTTATCAACGCACTTTTCAAACTTTGCTTCAAATTAAGCTGCATCATGGATAGCAAGCATTAAAAAAGGTTTAAAACTGAAAATACTACGTGGGGATAAGCGTAAGATGCCCGCTAATTATTGTGTGGTGACTTTAGCTATGTGCAGTGCAAAACTATGTTCTGCAAAAAATGCATTTTTAGGTAGAAAATTGTGTTTGACCCAAATTTCAAGGAACCTGTTTGGTGCAAGTGTTGGGTGAAATCAGGTTTTATTCATAAACAAAGGGCCCTATGTGTACATTCCAAATTTGGCTTGTGTGGCACGATCACAAGTTGTTCATCTGATGTCAGACACATGCTTCCTTTTATATCCAGGCGGACCTCAAGGTTGTCAACGATGCAAAGGGTGGCACTGTCTATAGGGATCACCTACCTCTGCTAGGTAAGGCTGCAGAGTTTCAGCACGACCACTACATTCTGTTTATCTCTTTGTGTTGTGCAAGAGCTCACTCTTTGTCGAATGAGTTCTACCAGCTTACAGCCATTTGCTTTAGACTGAGTGATGGAACACTAATGGCGTATCATTGTGTGTCCTGGCTGGCTCGCTGGTCACCTGAAAAAACTTGTTTGAAAAACCTTCGCTTGCAGGGGAGCAGGGTCCAGGCCGATCGGGAGGTGCGGGCTTCCAAGTGGGCGACCAGGTCAACGTCGATCTAGATCTAGAAATCGTTCAATCGCTGCAACATGGCCATGGAGGGTGGACAGACGGAATGTATGAGGTACGTTGAATGCTTTTTAAAAATGTCTGTGCAGTGATTTTGAAAAGACGCAGTACGTGGTAGCTTGCATGAAAGTCTGTTTCTATTCTTTGTACGTACAAAAAAAGTTTAGTTGATGCCATTAGGATAGCAGCATTGCAGGCTTTTTGGAAATTCTTCAGCACGAGCCTGCAAGACTGTACAGCTGTGTAACATTGTGATGCCTTATGTGTGCACTGTTATTGCTGTCTTATACCTGTATGTTTGTGTTGTTTGACATACATTTGTCTTGCTAGGCTTGCTACCTCATTGCACTTTTGTCCAGCACATGTGACACAAAAGCTGGGCTGTTCTGTCATACTTAAGGCCCCTATACTGCGATCGCACGAAAAATCACAGATTTAATCGTTTTTTATGAAAATTAGATGTTAGCAGTCATATTCCCTATTTGACGCGATTGCTTTATGGGCATAAATAGGAACGTAAGTATAATGAAAAACGACAATTTTGGCCTGTAGCTAGTTTTCAAAGGATGTTAGGGGCGCCATCTTTGGATACTGAGGCTAGTCTTCACAATATCAGTTTTTGCTATACATTTGGTCCCAAAGATAGTGGCCACTATGACATCAGTGAAAACTAAGTACTTGCACAAATATAGTGCAAGGGGAAGTTTGAGAACTTAGGAGAATTTTTTTCTTTATATTAGTATTTGTATGGTTGAAATGCTATCTCAAATTGTCCAGGCCAACCATAGCCGAGGGTCCCCCAGGAAACGCAGGCGCACGCTAAAATACAGAAGCAGCGGATATGTCAACATGTATAAGAGGCAACGCTTTCGATGCGCGCACAGCAATCGAGAGATTCCAAGCCTCTGATACTCAACGCACACAGCCTCCCACACAGCAGCAGCTGCTGTCACTGCCATGGTCCCCCACTTGGTTTTTCGAGTTGCTCAGTCCTATGCCCATTCAGCCTTTGCTTTCCCTCTTTCAGTCTCCTCTTTTTCTCACGGGCCAAACCACCTTCTTTCCTTCTTTCCAAATTCTTTCTTCATCTTCGCACTTGCATGCCGCGTCTTTGCCGCTAAATCATTAAAGAGATGGCTTCTCCTAGAGGCTCTCAAGCGTAGTGGCGAAGGTTGCTTTAGCTACCTTGAAAAACTGGGGAAAAAAAAAATTCACGCTGTACTCACACCTTGGTTCTGAATATACGCGAGGTGCATCCTGCAGCATTGTTTGATGTCTCCCGCTTAATTTCGCGGATTTTTGTTCTCAGTTCACGGAATCGAAAATTTTCCGCCGCAGAAAGTTAGGCACCTATGTCGTACCATGTTTGCTGTCAGGCACAGAATTCCTAAAAGAAGCCTTACATCTGGAAAATGAGATGTGTTTTTAAAGTTGTGGTGTCTTGTCAATGACTTGTTCACAAATAAAAGAGGTAGCATACCTGTCAGTGTTGTGAGGTGTACAAGAGCAAAATACATTTTTAAGCTTGAAATGCTGTTGATTCACTCGATTGAAGCACACTTAAAATTGGTGATGGCGAGAAGAGGGCTGCTGTTTGAGGAAATTAGAATCTTGGGCTGTCTGCTCGGCGGAAGTGGTCATGGCCAGTGTTGTTAAATTGATGCCCTAAAGCTCATCCTGATTGTTGCCTGGGGTGTTGGCCTCATCACGAACATGTTGTGCCTTTCTCCTAACAGTGCCTTGGAACGACGGGTACAGTGATTGGAGTTGACGAAGACCACGACATTGTAGTCTCTTATCCAAGTGCGAACAGGTATGAACCACGACAGTACCTATGCCTATTCACTCGGTAGTGTCACTGTTTAAATTGCAGTTTAATAATTATCCACCATGTGGCATGTTTAAAAGAATGTAATATTCTTTTCATTTCAGTCAGTTATCTGTTAGAATTGATTATGCACTTTCGGAGGGGCTGTGTGATTTCTCTGAATTCAGGATGGCCACAGCTCATGTAAATTTTGTATACTTTAATACTGTAATGTTTGACCGTTCTTTGAAGGACGTATTGGTATGTCGTGTGATCTGCAAACTTTTGTCTGTATCACCGTATGTTCTACCTAGTTAGTGCTCACTTTGACATCCACAAGGCATCCTTGCTTGATTGGATTCTCTGGTCAGACGGAATTTTTCTTTCTGAAAAACGTTGTCACATGCGTAATTTTTTGGGGACACTGTGCATGTTGCGCAAACAGGTGTCATCATTGCTAGGCCATTTGATGCTCACTGATGAATGTATGAGCACATGCTTTAATCCGAATAGCCAGATAACATTGCATAGAGTTACAATACAAATGTAACAACTCTTAAGTTTAAAGAAAGAAAATGAAAATTGTATTTGAGGAAAGGAAATGGCGCTGTAATTGTCTGGCAAATCTTGGTGGGTTCAGGAAGGGATAAAGGAGGGAGGGAAAGAAAGAAGGAAAGGAAGAAAGAAAGAAGGAAAGAAAGGAAGAAAGAAAGGAAGAAAGAAGGAAAGAAAGAAAGAAAAAGAAAGAAAGAAAGGAAAAGAAAGAAGGAAAGAAAGAAAGAAGGAAAGGAAGAAAGAAAGAAAGAAAGAAGGAAAGGAAGAAAGAAAGAAGGAAAGAAAGGAAGAAAGAAGGAAAGAAAGAAAGAAAGAAAAAGAAAGAAAGAAAGGAAAAGAAAGAAGGAAAGAAAGAAAGAAAGAAAGAAAAAGAAAGGAAGAAACGAAAAGAAAGAAGGAAAGAAAGAAAGGAAAAGAAAGAAAGAAATAAAGAGAAAGAAAGAAAGAAGGAAAGAAAGAAAGATAGAAGGAAAGAAAGGAAGAAAGAAAGAAGGAAAGGAAGAAAAAAGAAGGAAAGAAGGAAAGAAAGAAAGAAAGAAGGAAGGAAGGAAGGAAGGAAGGAAGGAAGGAAAGAAAGAAAGAAAGAAAGAAGGAAGAAAGTTGTGGGTAGTGGAGGTCTCGGGAATAATTTGGACCTCATGGGGATCTTTAATGTGCACTAACATCTCACAGCACACGGGAATCTTTTGCGCTTTGCCTCCATTGAAACACGGCCGCCACGGCTGGATTCGAACCCGGGTACTTCGTCTCAGTAGATGAGTGCCTTAACCACTGAGCCACTGCGGCGGGGATTTAAAGCTTCAATTTTATTTTTTTTTTCTTGCTTCCAGGTGGACATTCAACCCTGCGGTGCTGACCCGTGTCAACACCGCTCCAACTGCATCAACATCATCGGCCAGTGGCAGTGGCTCGGGGGACTCCGCGTCATCGCAGCAGTTTGCCGTCGGCGACTTGGTCCAGATCTGCAGTGACCTCGAGCGCATCAAGATCCTCCAGAGGGGTCACGGCGAATGGGCTGAAGCGATGGCCCCCGTGAGTTGGACAACTCGTGGTCTTTCAATGAGAATGACATGGACGGCAGTTTTATTGTATGCAGCAAAGCCATTGCTCATTTTGATTTTGAGTATTGATTTGCTGGAACTGGCTCTTCGCTTTCGTCAACATCAGGTGTATCAAAAATGCACCTCTGATTTGAGCACCGCATAATTTGGACAAATTTTCGGTGTACTTTGAGTTCAAAGTATTGGGTGCCAACTGTAATAAAACCATTTGCATGTAGCAGCATAGCAGCTCATGAGGCACGTCTGACCAATAGGAGTGCATGGCCTAAATGATAACATGGCAGTGGCAAGATTTATGGTGGAGGTAGCAACAAAGGCTTGTGTACACACCGGAAATGTCAGCTCAGATAGTGCTGCTACTAATGCAGGATGCAGAGGCATAGTCTCCATCCTGTCTATCCCCCCTCTTGGTATGCTGGTCACCATTGCCCTTAGAAACGAACTCGTGTCTTTGCCTCACGTGTCAGCTGTCAGTTCTCCAAGCTTTGAAACAGGGTGTGGAATTTTAACACCACAGACGCGAGAAGTATGGTGCAGCGTGGGGACAGGTATGGGTTTAGGGCAGCGCACTAGCGTGGATTTGTTTGTTGGTTTGCGTTGCGACCTGAGGCATATGTTGAGCGCTGGCTGATGGCACTTTTTTCAAGTTTTTGTAGGCTTGGATTGAAGATATTCGAGTTTTGTCACAGAAACATTTCAGAGTAAACAGTGGTGGGCAAATAGTCGGAGCACGGCATATGACATTGACGGGTGACTAGGATGTGCTGTGGCGTATTTGTTGGTCAGTGGTGCAAATCCTTGTGGGGTGGTTTTTGATGTAACTGAAGCCCAAAAGCAACCAATAAGGAAAAGGCTAGCACACATCGCAGAACTCTGAACGCTAACTTCTTTGCGACACTGATAGTTGCCATTTCTGGTGAGAGTTGAGTGCGTGGGAAACTCCAGATGGCAGGTGTGTTCCGAAGTCTGTAACTCTTGTGGTTAACCTCCCTGCCTTTCCTCTTCTTCTTCTCTCTCTCTCCTTTCCTTCCTGCCCCGTGAAACGTGTGGATGCATAAAAAAAAATTATTTTCTACACTGAGGCAACGTCGGTGTGTTCCAGCCCAACTCGCACATTCGTGAGGGTTGTGAAATAAACCTGTCTGGCTAGTTTGGGAAAGTGCCCAACACGGGGCATCAAAATAGTGCACACTTGGACTTCCCTGGTGCAGTTCAAAAACCCAGGCAAAATGCGAGAAGTCCGATGCTGACTTCTGTTTGACTATGTAGAACAAACTGCTTTACAGTTTTTTTCATACCAAAGCCAAACTTTGCTGTATCTTAATATATCTTTGATCTCTGCTGTGGTGACCATTTCAGAGTCAGACTCACACATATGTAGGTACATATTGTAATAAGGGAGTAATTACTCATTGATGTCCACCCGAGCGCAGCCATATGGCTGCACAGGAAAGCTATACAGCTTTCTCAGAAACTTCGCAGTTAAAAAAAAATTCGTCCTGGTCCGGGGTTCGAACCCGGAACCACCGCTTCACCGGAGCAGTCGCTCTACCAATTGAGCTAACCGGGACGGCAAGCTTATGGTAGGGCGAGAGCAAATTGATCCATAACTCGAAGTGGGAACAGTGTTGGTCCAGTTTTTACGGGAATCCCCCAAGGTGGAGTTGGCTGCGCTCGGGTGGACGTCAATGTGTAATTACTTCCTTATTACAAATCTACTCCACCTTGGGGGATTCCCGTAAAAATTGGACCATATATAGGTATTGGTTCGTTCTCTCAATGAAGGACTTTATTCCTTGATTTATTTACGCCTAGCATTGTGTGATCTAACCTTAAAATCAACAAGTGTACAAATAAATTCGAGCTTCCCCCATTAGTTGGCTCATGGGCGGGAAAGAGAAAACAGTGACGCTGATTATGCTTTGTATGGGAGCCATTGCAGCCTTCCTGCATTTTGAGCGCTAGTGTGTCAGTTGTCACGGAGAGCTTCATTTCTCGCCCTCTTGCCATTGTTCTCCTAGACCCTGGGCAAGATAGGTCGAGTGCAGCAGATCTACCATGACAACGACCTCAAAGTCGAGGTCTGTGGTACGTCCTGGACTTACAACCCCTTGGCGGTCACCAAGATGGCTTCGGATGGTGCGGTTGCCGGCGTGTCTAGTGGCGGTAAGTGCACGTCGTCGCCATTAGCAAAGGTGACATTTTAATCGAATTGAATTACACACTGGTCAGATTCCTGTTACAGCTTGCTACAAACTTGATTATGCCAGGGTTTTGAAGGAGTGGAAAATGCTTATTTTATAAGGTTCTACGTAAAGAATGTCAACCTTCTACCATTGGAGCCTTTTTTTTTTGTATCGTAGCTCTTGGTTGCACTGGAAACTTATAAATTAGTTTCTATTTTATGTAAAGATTATTTGTGCAGTTCACCGTGCAATCGAGAGTTTGAATCACCATAATCTGTATTGCAGTTTTTATGCACCATGAAGAGAAAAGTATACAACAGCTGTATCTTACCGGTACTCTCCTATGGGGCAGTCAAAGACGGTTCAGCTTAGGTTAAGGACAACGAAGCGAGCTATGGAGAAAAAAATTATAGGTGTAACGTTAAGAGATCGAAGCGGACAGAGTTGGGGAGAGAACAAACGCGGGTTAATGACATCCTAGTCGAAATCAAGAGGGAGAAGTGGGCTTGGGCAGGGCATGCAATGCGAAGGCAAGTTAACCACTGGTCCTTAAGCGTAACGGAGTAGATTCCCAGAGAAGGCAAGTGTAGCAAGGGGCGGCAGAAGGTTAGGTGGGCGGATGAGATTAAGGAGTTTGCGGGGATACGGTGGCCATTATTGGCACAGGACAGGGTTAATTGGAAAGACATGGGAGAGGCCTTTGCCCTCAGTGGGCACAGTCAGGCTGATGATGATGATGAAGAGGTAGGAAACCAAACCAAGGTCTGGTTTGCTATGCCATCCTACTCTTGGGAAGGGACAAGAAAGAAAGATAGCAGAGGAAGAATTTGATGAGTACAGAGTATGGATGAGACATGAGATTATGGATGAGAATGACGGTGCTGTGTGAAAGGCGAGCGTAGCAACTGTTAATGATGGATCATGATGCTGGTTTGTCTGTTCCGCTGTTATCTGAATCAGTAGTGTTGAGTATCCTGTGCTAAAACTGGTGGGGAGGTGCATGTTGTAGTTGTGGTACGACAAGCTCATTGAGTGAGTTGCTGTGCATTAGGGTTAGGCTCCCGTGGTTTCGTCCCGTGCACATGGAAATTGTCGTGGAAGTTTTGTACTTGTTGTGAAAAGCCGCACCAGTTATTGTGGTATCATTCTAAGAGCTTGTTGTGGTACAACTATTTAGTAAATATATATCTCGTCATTTGTTATACGCCACAAAAATATTGAATGTAGTAAGCCTATTTCTCTGCTCTTGATTGATTGGATCAGCTAGTACATGGAACTTTGCTCTGTATGGATAGCTGTATGTTTGAACTAAATGATCTGGACCCAGTATGTCAGTGTCATCATCATCAGCTAACTACATATAGTGCAGAAGAGAGGACTTACCTCCAGTTAGCCCTATCCTGCACCTACTCAACTGTGGCCACCCTATCCGTGTTCCAGCCACCCACCTCACTCTTTGCCACCCCCTGAAATGTTTGCCTTCCCTTGGAATCCACTCCATTACCCTAGGAGACCATTGCTTATCTTGCTTTCGTGTCATATCTCTGCCCATGCCCATTTCTTCTTGATTTCGACTGGGATGTCATTGACTCGTGTTCGTTCCCTCACCCACTCTGCTGTTATTTGTCTCTTAACATTACACCTGTCATTTTCTTTTCGGGAGTACCGTATTTACTCGCGTAATAGGCGCACTCGCATAATAGGCGCACCCCTAGTTAGGGCGCGAAAAATCAGATTTTTTTATTTCCGCGCATAATAGGCGCACCCCGAACTCTGCACTGTGATCAGTACTGTATTTACACGATTGCAAGCCGACGCCTCGCCACCCCCCGCTTCCCAATCTTTATTTTAACAAAGTTTTTGCTGAACTGACTACTAGTCCCTACTAGTGCTGCTGCCGTCGCAGCTGCTGCGGACCCACAGCACGTACAACGACATCGCGTAGAACAGCCGCACGCAGTTTTCAGGGATGCTCACTTTAAACGTCTGTTTGGAAAGCTTCATCTCCAGCCGGAAACGTTCCCGACTTAGGCCCATGAAAACCTCGGCGCTTGGAGTCGCGTACGAAAATTTAAACATACTTGAAGGAATTGTTGAGCGCTAAAAAACCACGGAAAAAGAACGAACACACGGGACGCCGCAGTCGCAACTGCCGCACTTCTCGGCCACGTCGTATTTTCCGACCTGCCGCATGCTTGCCGTGTTCGAGAGCAAACTCCCAGCCGTGTAGCTGTTAAGGTGCTTGCCCGTCGAGCTAAAACAGGAACGCTCCGCGGCAAAGCCATAAACCACGATAACTATCGCACTACCGCAAATCCCAGCACTTGACAGCAACAACAACAACAACAAAAAAAAAAACGAGCTGGAGATGCTGATGGCGATATAGATAGCGAAAGCTCGCGGCGGAGAAAAACGATGATGATGATGATGAGCTTGGCCTTGGGCGCCCTCCGTGGGCGGGGTCTGAAAGCTCCTGTGCACGTGTGTGGCCTCCGCGATCAAGCGCCCGTTGCGCGCAGCCGGAGCCGATCACGGAGGCCTCGGCGCGTGCATTCCGAAGCCGAAGGCTATTCCCGCGTGTGTCGCGGAAAGTTTCGGTGTGGCCCTTACACGGATCTTTTTTTTTTAACATTTTCTTCGCGAAAACGGGGTGCGGCCCGTACACGAGTGCGTTTACGCGGTGTGTTCAATTTTGCGAGTCGAAAAATTTCCGGAAATTTTACCCCGCGTAATAGGCGCACCCCGAACTTTGAGCCGGATTTTCTGGCAAAAAAGTGCGCCTATTATGCGAGTAAATACGGTACATGCTAGCCAAAACTGCCAGGTCTGCTACTGAATGCAGAAAATGTTTCCCAGATGGACGAGAGCCATAAGAAACTAACGGGCGGATAATGTGGGCACTTTCGGAAATGTGGTGCCATCTGTGGGCCAATTCAATTGAACCAGGAGCAAGTACTGTAGTACATACTGCTATCGCAGCCACTTCTCCACACCAGGGAGAAGCAAAACACCTTTCATTTTTTTTCCAAGTGCTCTGGTTTACAGTATCAGTGAGCTAGTCTTGTCCTTTACCTACCTTATCCGCATGAAGAGCTGTTGTGGTCTGAACGCTGCATTGTTTCTTTTCCTTTTCTTCTCTCGATGGCCATGTTGACAGAGCGGCTGAGTGCGCTGCTGAAGAAGCTGTTTGAGAACCACGTCTCTGGGGACGTCAACGAAGAGCTGGTCAAGGCGGCGGCCAACGGCGATCCACAGAAGTGCGAGGAAATTCTGAAGCACCCCGAGGCCAACGTGAGTTGGGACAATCTGGTATTTTGGGATGTCGTCACTAGCAGCTGGGGAAGAAGAGGGCTGTGCAGAGTTGGGAACATGCTCCTTGCAGGGTGAACCTGTGGCAACAAAATAGCTTGTCAAATCGGATAGTGGATCTTTCTGATGGTTTTTCATTTATTGTATCTGCTACCATTGTTTATTGTGCTTGCATTTGACAGGTATATCTCAGTACCGTATTTTTCGGTGTATAATATGCACCCTTGTATAAGAAGCACCCGCCATATATGCAGGATGTCATTGAAAAAGTTCGTATATAAGGCGAACCCGTGTATAAGATGCACCCCAGTTTACTCAGGCTAGTGAGGCTTAATTAAACACGCTTGCGCGACCATCGCAAAATTCACCGTACCTGTGAGAAATTCTTAAGCAACGCTAAGTGATCGAAAAAGGCAACACTCACGTCATACCCGTCCACATTTTAGAAAACAGAAAGCAAAAACAACATAGCTCTACCGTATGTCCATAACAACATTTTATTTCTGCTTAAAACCTTCGAAGTCTTCATCTTCGGATGCGCTATCAAAAAGTTCGCCCATTTCTGGAGGCAACGCAGCTGAAACATTCTCTTCGCACTACGTATGTACTACATACACGGAGCAAACAAAGTTGCAAAGGGTGGCTAAAAAAGAACGCTGGCTTGTCTTGACAATGGCGAGAAGCGCGATTGTCGGCATCTTTTGGCATTTCACATTACTTTTGCTTGGGGCCTCCGAAATGGTCGCATGTGATCCCGGAAGTTGTCATCCCTGCCGTTTCATGATAAAGTACACCTAAAAAAAGTTCTGCACGGCTGTCCCCGTATTGAAATATTAACCCTGTTACAACCACGTCGTTGGTAGTGATATTTTTTCGGTGAAAAAAGCTTGAACATGAACCTGAGGAATTTCTGAACTTGCAAAAAAAAAAAAAAACGAAAAATTTGCGTGTAAGACACACCCTTGTATAGGACGCACCAGCAAGATTTTTGAAAAAAAGCCGCGTCTTATACACCGGAAGATACGGTACTTAGGGATTGCGCTACATACAAGCATCTTGATAGGTGGCCATAGTGGGCACATTGTGGGCTGAGGTAGAAATGTGGTTGCATTTTGAGTTTGTAGCGCAAATTAAGGAAAAGCTAACCATGAGATAGAGGGAAAAATGATGATGGTAATTAGTTTTTATGGCACTAGAGCAGCTTTTAGCCTAAGAGCACCGTGGCACAAAGTGAAAGGGAGTAAAGAGCAAAATTTAATTCGGAATGCAGCCCTTAGGTGCACTCAATTTCCTGGTCCTGCTCTGCCAAGACCAGCTGGCAATCGAGCTGGTCCAATGTAAGCAAGCCGTCCATGAAGGGGTTGAGAGGTTTGGGTGAAAAGAGGCACTAAAGAAGAACTGAGGAGAACAGGATGACCAGGGCTGGTCAGATGCATTCAGGACGAACTATCAACTGGCGTGCTGTTATTACGAAAACCTGTTCGTAATTTGCATTTCACAGTGTGTCTCCTTTTTTTTTAACTGTCCTTGTCTTTGTGTGCAACTGTACTGCAGCATTTGCGGAATTGAACCAACCATCCAGCTTTGAAGCATGGCTAAACTTCTTGCCTTGTTTTGATGAACTCGGGCATCATCTGTGATGTTCTAAACATGTTCTAAACATGGCAGAGCTTTTGCATGATTTCATTGCTTGTTTCGCAGAATAGCTAATACCTAGTTAGCATCTATGATTTATAGTTCTTTGCAAACAAGCTCAGTAGTTGCTCTCCTGTGAATTGTTTTTGAGAATACGCTGTCTAAATGGTTATCTCAATGCGAGACACTACGGAAAAAACTTATACATTTAATTAAATTTCAATGCGAGACACTACGCAAAGGACTCATACACTTAATTAAATGATACAGAGTTGTTTTTTATGAAAACATTGACGTTGGTATTCTTTAGATTTCGGCTAGATACATGACATCGCATACTGGAAGCCTCTTGAGGCACCCGAGCTAAAAAGCATTGTCTTGGGATTGCCTTTATGTTATCATCTCTTTCACCCTGGTACAGCTTGAAACTGGGCTGGCGTTTTTTGTAAGTTTTAGGTTTCCATCGGATTGAGTGTTTACTGTATTTAGTGGCGTAATAGACACACTCAGATAAAGAAGCACGGCTATTTTGGTTGTCAAAATACACCAATGTTTTTCTGATATGTTATGCCTTGTTGTGACTGCACTACCAAAACTTTTTTAAACGTTTTGGGTGAAAAGTCTGTATTCTAGGGAATGCAGTACTGCATTGGAACTGCATTGCAGTTGAAGTTGAAAGTTACAAGTGTATACAGCGAGAGGTCCCATGGTACAAGACCGTGGGCAAGACCTCCCATGAAAACAAATTTCAGTAAGGAGCAAAATAGGAAATACACAACACATAATTAGTGACGCAGAGAGTAGAATGATAGATACATAGTGTAATATGAGGTACCGAAACATTTAAATACAAACAATATAATGCAGGAGAATGTACCATATAACACTCACAGATGCCGTGATACATAGGATGAATAACAAAAAAAAAATCACACATTGAGAATGGAAAGCTTCAATTTGACCTTGAACAAAGAAAGCGTAATAGTTTGTTTGATGTCTAAGTTCAGAGAATTCCAAAATGATATGGATGAAAAATGAAGGCATTGTTTCCCGTAGTTAGTTCTGACCTTAGGTAGTAAAAAGTTATTACGCAGCACAAAACGTGTGACGATGTTGCTTACGATCGCGCCGGGAGAAAATATGTTTAGCGGGAGCTGCTGGTGAAGAATCTTAAAAAATAGGATACCAATATTGTAAAGATAAAGGGCCGAGATAGGTGGAACGTTTAAATCTATGAACAAAATGCCTGAGGGTGACATTCGAGGGGTATAGGTTATGATGCGCATGGCTTGCTTTTGTAGTTTTATTAAAGTTCAGAGATGAATATGGTAGGCGTTATCGCAAGATGAGATAGCGTAGTTTAAGTGGCTGTGGGTGAATGTGGAATAAAGGGATATAATAAAGTTTGGATTGGGAAATTGGAGTGAATCTGTTCAAGGCAGGCCAGTGCAAGATAGCAGCTGTGTTGTTCATGTGTTTAATGCAAGAATTTCATAGAAGACGTAGGTCTGGTGGCTAAGCATTAATGGTCCTGTCTTTTTCGTTTGGTTGTTCCATGACCAGGTGAATGGTGTGTTTGCGAGTCACACTGCCCTCCAGGCCGCCAGCCAGAATGGCCACGTTGAGGTTGTCAAGATCCTGTTGCGTCACAATGCTGATGTTGAGATTGAGGTGAGTTGCCCTCCAACTGTGAAACAAACTGCGTCAAAACCTGTATTGCTTTATATATAGCAGTTACCATATAAATAATGTTTAACAGTGTCCTTGAGGCATAGTGCAACTTTCATTGTGGGAAAAGCTGTCCAATCCGAATTTGAAATTTTACTATGGTATGAAGAATGTGAATGGAATGAACAAAGCCATAAAGGAGAACATGAAAAGTTTCTTTATTATACAATATATTATAAACTTTTAAATTGCAATTGGGTGGTGACTGATGAGACTAAAATTAAAGTGGCAAGAACCATAGTACCTCTTGAGTACTGATTATTCGACACATTCATCATCATCATCATCAGCCTGACTACGCCCACTGCAGGGCAAAGGCCTCTCCCATGTCTCTCCAATTAATCCTGTCCTTCGCCAGTTGCGGCCACTGTATCCCCGCAAACTTCTTAATCTCATCCGCCCACCTAACTTTCTGCCGTCCCCTGCTACGTTTGCCTTCTCTTGGAATCCACTCTGTTACCCTTAAGGACCATCGGTTATCTTGCCTTCGCATTACATGCCCTTCCCAAGCCCACTTCTTGCTCTTGATTTCAACTAGGATGTCATTAACGCGCGTTTGTTCCCTCACCCATTCCGCCCTCTTCCGATCCCTTAATGTTACCCCTATCATTTTTCTTTCCATAGCTCGCTGCGTTGTCCTCAACTTAAGCTGAACCCTCTTCGACACATTATGATCTTTGAAATTTGTGCATCAGTGACACTCATAGATAAGTGTTGGTGGGGGCACCACTCATGTTGGGCTTTAGAAAAAAATTGCGGGGATGTAAGAACATGATTTTCAGCTGGAGAAATTTTAGAGAAAAGAAACTTTATCCACCTATCAAGTGCGGTGCTTGTAACAGGGCAGGCTTTCCGTGAGGACATAACTTGTGCCTGTTCAGGAAATCAACTGAGAATTCCGAAGGAAGCCTTAGTATTCAAAGAAAATGCATGCTGGTTCTGTGCTTAAGGAGGGACCTGGGTCTTTGGGATTGAAAATTGACCCAAAAACTGAATTTTCAGTGTCACTATTTTTGTGATCCTGGCACGTTTCCGTACCTATCTGCAAATTTTGGTGCAAAAATTTCGCACATTTCCTGCCCTAGACGATTTTAAAAAACCGAGTTTGCGAGGGTGGCCCTTTAAATAGAGAACTACTGCTACAACCTGATGTACAGTAAAAGCTCGTTGATTCGACACTGACGGGACCGCGAAAAATTGTCGAATTATCCGAATGTCGAAATATCGAACGAACAACAAAAAACAATGTTTGCTGCAACAGGACGTACCTTTATTCGGCAAAGAAATCTATTATCGTCGTCTGCTTTTTCGGGAGAATTCGAGCGACTACGATAGCTCTAACAGCTGCCAGGTGCTCTGCAGCACACGCACGGTCAGGGATTTGTTCACAGAAGTCCTCCAGCACGGACAAGGCTTCTGCGGCTTCTTTCACCATGTGCTTCGGCATTTGTGGCAACTGCTCACAATCGTCGTCTTCCGACAAATCGTCGTTGTCAGCACCTGTCACTTCTTCAATTATTTCATTCTCGGTCAGCTGACAGGACACAAAGGCGAGGTGCGCAGGCACTGCGCGCTACCCACTTGAAAGCAGCGCAGTAAACATGCTGGCAAAGCGCACAATTACCAAAAAAAAGGCGCCGCCTTACGGTTCAATAACCGCGATCATAGCAACAAGAACACGAGGAAACGGCGGCACAGGCCAAAACAAGACTTACTGTCGATAGGATTAAGCGGACAACACCAACAGGACTGCTGCAACACAACAAAGCATAAAGGCGCCGGCTGCTTCGGCCACCGCTAGCCTCGCTTCCCTCGCCCTCTCTCACGCTGCTGATGACGATGACCAAACGGATGGCTTACCATGGCATAAAAGTGGCAGCCATGGATGGATATTGGCCATGGCTGCCACTTTTTGGTGAAAGCAAAAGACAGAGAGTCGTCTTTGTGCTATGTGACGTCAGTGCGTGCTGTGTGCTCAAAATTGACCCGAAAGACTCCACTGCAGCATCTCTCTCTCCTTTCACTCTCTCCTTCATCTTTTCCCTAATGGTGTGGTTTGGGTGTCCACCGAGAAGTAAGACTTACTGTGCCTTGACTTTCTTCAAAACTGCTCTACCCTCATCATACATAACTGGGCCATATTCACTTGGTGTACATCACTAAGGCTGTGTTTTTAAGTGATCATATCTGGCAGTACCCGTTGTTTTGTGTGGGTCAGTGTCTCCATGATGACTTGTTATGGTGAAAGGACATTTATATACGCTGTCAGTTGAATATGTTGCGTTGTGCGTGTATTCGGCCCTGTTCAGTTGCAAACTTTCAGTCAACATTCAGCTTTGATAGTGGTCTCGGAACACTTCTTCATGTGGGTTACATTGGCTCTAGCAATAACGAATGTGTTGGCGTCATCAGTGGGGTAAATGTAAAGAGATTTGTGGCTTACAGGAAGGCAATTTTGGGTTTACAAACTTTACTGGAGGGTCACTGAAGTCCTTTCATTTTTCAATTTCTGCCAACCAGTTTAAACGCTGTGTGGTGTCAGATGCACATTGATAGTGATTGTGGGAGGTAACAGTTTTCTTTTGCCCCACCTGGTACCTTTCTTCCAGCCAAGCAGAGCAAGCAGCAAGCATCGCAGAAAAAGATTTCTTAGGAGTGCGGCCTCTGATGCCTCATTTGTAGCGTTTACGAGTTGTGGGCTTTGCAGTCTTTCGTATGCACTGCACCTGTAGTGTTGCGAGAATCAGTGGCAAGCGAAGCAGCAGCGAAGTGAACCACTTACAGGTGATGCAGGACTACATGTATGTGAATAAAACGTGCTTTTGGCAATTTAAACCGGAACTGAACGTTGCACATGGTTTGAGACAGTGCATGACAACGCATGACCTCACTGCCTCGCGACAGGACAAGGATGGTGACCGTGCGGTGCATCACACTGCCTTTGGCGATGAGCCGAGCGTGATGGAGCTGCTTGCACGTTCGGGGGCTGATCTGAACGCCCGCAACAAGCGCCGGCAGACCCCCCTGCACATTGCAGTTAACAAAGGCCACATGGGGGTGGTCAAGACCCTGCTCGAGCTGGGATGCCACCCAAGTCTGCAGGTGAGCGACTTTCATCACCATTAGCGGTAACATGTTTATTGGCAGTTTTTGACAAATTTTTTTGGAAAATCTTGCCCTCCGGTGTTCCAAGTATGTAGCTACGACAGTGCGTGCCTGCACATATGGAACTAAGCTAGGAAGGTTCATCTCCTTAATGAATTTGAGCATGCATTCCTTTTATTCATAATGTAGTGGTTAAGTGGCGGAGCTAGTCAGTTTTGAAATCATAGCAATCTTTTGTTTAACTGGGGCTGTACTCATATGCCATTATAGATAACTGTTAAGGATTAAACGCCTTTGACTTTGACGTTCTGAAATCCCGATAAAATTGAGCGAAACATTTTGGCTCAGGGCCCTTTGTCGTTTCTTTCTCTGTGCAGTTTTTACTTATCTGTGGCACAGTTGACTCCGGAATCAATGCTGAGATTAACTGAATATCCATTTGAAAGGTTTAAGAATACAGGAAGGAACCAACCAACACCAGCACAATGCAGAAACCACCGCTGGTCTGATGTTTTGCACTATTTGACCCTCGGTACGATGGCCTGGGAAGTAGCATAAACCATGTTTGTCTCTGATAACAGAAGGCTCAAATAATGATGCAGCCAGGTGATGTGCATTTGACATGACACCCAAGCTGCAAAGTGCTGAACTTCGCTGGCCATGGCAGATTAGTGTGGCCACATGTAGCAGTCATAAGGCAGCTACACACATTGCTATCGCTGGAGAAAAGCCGATGATTGTTGGCTGATTCTTAGAATGCTGTGAGCAATATAGCAATATCTGTGTATCACCCTTGAATGTGCTACGCTAATACTGTGCTTGGTGACAAGAGAGAAAATTTTTCATCAGAGCCTTTGGAGATAAGAACAATGTCTTCTTCTAAAACAAAGAAAGATGGTTTGGTTTGGTTTATGGGGTTTAACGTCCTAGAGCGACTCAGGCTATGAGGGATGTCGTAGTGAAGGGCTGCGGAAATTTCGACCACCTGGGGTTCTTTAACATGCACTGACATTGCACAGTACACGGGCCTCTAGAATTTCGCCTCCATCGAAATTCGGCCGCCGCAGCCGGGATGGAACCCGCGTCTTTCGGGTCAGCAGCCGAGCGCCGTAACCACTGAGCCACCGCGGCGGGTGGACATGGAAAGAAAGATGAAAATTGCATGTGTATCGCTATGGGCAGGAACTGATAAGTGTTAAGCAGGAATTTCATCATCATCATCATCATTATCATCATCATCATTTATTTGGCCCTTAAAGGCCCCTGGGGGGGTATTACATAAGGGGGGGGGGAGTAGTACATTCAACATGACTCACATTGGTGGGGAAAAAAGAATAAAAAAAAAGAACAAACAAGAAAACACACACACAACAAAAGCATAAAGAGAAATAAAGTCACGAAAGGGAAATGAAACAATTTATACAGCAAGATGACACACCAGACGTTCTTTAAACCTTACTGGATCGCTTTCAATGACAACCGATTCTGGAAGCCGATTCCAATCTTGAATAGCGGCTGGCAAAAAAGATTTGTTAAAGGCATTAGTTGATCCGTGTAAACGCGTGATCATCCTGCAAAGCCCACTGCAAAGCTGTTTTATCTTGTTTTCCGTCCCAGCTTTTACTTGATATTACCATAGAGATATAAATATGCCTGCAGTCCTAGGCGTGTGCCTCCTTTCTGTTATCTCAGGACTGTGAGGGGGACACGCCACTGCACGATGCCATCAGCAAGAAGCGAGACGACATGCTCACCCTTCTGCTGGACCACAACGCGGACATCACGCTCACCAACAACAACGGCTTCAACGCCCTCCACCACGCGGCGCTCCGGGGCAACCCAAGGTCTGTGCTGTCTTTCTTTTCCCCCCTCACTTGCCTCCTTTAAGGGGGGGACACTGGTCTTGAAAAGAAAATTTTATTAATTTAGTCGTAGTTATGAAATTTTCAGGGCACATGTATTTTTGTGCGCTGATTCTAGATATGTCATTTAATTTCATGTAAAACAATTCCTTGAGCACTTATGCGCTTTTTATGCAAGTATTTTGCGGAGAGTTTTGAAGAAAATTTGCTGCAGGAAACTCGCTGAAATGTATGCCATTGGGTTCTCTTGACGCCAAGGAATACAATAAGGGTGAAATTATCATCCTGGCTCTCATAGAACTTGAGTAATAGGGTATTGAAGCTGCCACTTCAGAAACAGGAATACACACTTTCCTTCTCATTTCTGAAGCGACAACTTCAAAACTCCATAACTTAAGTTCTATGATAGGCAGAAAGACAATTTCACCCTTATTGTATTCCTTGGTGTCAAGAGAACCCAATGGCATACATTTCAGCTAGTTTCCCACAGCAAATTTTCATCAAAACTCTCCGCAAAATACTAGCATAAAAAGTGCATAAATGCTCAAGGAATTGTTTTACATGGAATTAAATGACATATTTAGAATCAGCACACAAAAATACATATTCCCTGAAGATTTCATAACTGTGACTTCATTAATAAAAATTTTTTTTTCAAGACCAGTGTCCCCCCTTAATGGTGGCATCTAAAAGATGCAGAAGACATCGATGACGTGGAACACAACCTCTGCGCTTCCTCAGACTACGCTGATCATTGGCTTCGTGAGGACGTTAAGAAAATCAGTGTGGAAGACGCGTAGTCGTCATAGCTTGTGTTGCTGCCCCTTGACGATTTCCTCGGCCTTGGCATTGCTGCTCCTTGATGGCTTACCAAACAGGGAATAACACCAATGTGTTGCCAAAGTTAATGGTTTCTAGTTGCGTGTAACATTGTGCACACAAAAAGACAATAAGCCCCATACATTCCAAGTGTCTAATTTATCGTCATTGAGAAAAGAATTCGCTTGGAAAGTGCACGTCCTTAGACTGACTTAAAGTAAAACTTTTCATGTAAATTTCCCACCACGAGCATGAATATCTATTTCACATGTTCTCATAATGTGGCATGTTCCATTAAGGGGGAATGAGGATCAGATCACAAAAATCACGAAAAAAGTCGATTTTTGAAAAGTATACTTTTTGGCATCTCCAACACTGTTTCTATGTTGTACTGAAATATTTCACCCAAAAATAAACTTTAAGCGCTCCAAATAAATATATTTGTCGGCATCTGCACATAGACTGTCGGTGCTAGCTTAGAACTTTTAGGCTTGTTTTCCCTAAAGTTTGTTTTCAGCTTAATACCTTGCTTGTGGAAAGCATAGCACAGCAATGAGTGCATGAAGAGTGTTTGTTGTGATCACTGAAATGTGGTCTGCATCAAGACAGTCTCAGATTTACAATTTAGGCTCATATGTTTTTATTACATGGTAATTAGAGCATAATACATGCTAATCATAAAAGAAGGTGCATATTGTGTCCTTTAAAAAAAAAGCAGAGAAATTTAAAAAAAAGTAAGAGAGTCTTGACTTATACCACACTTCTTAGTAAATATTAAAAGGATTTACAGACCTGTAGCCTGTTTTTTTGTCATGTTAGGCTTTCCACAAGCAAGCAACATGGGGACAACGTATAAACAATGATAAAAGGGAACCTACTGACGCTGTCATTGTGAAACTTTATATCTGATTGTTTGATGCTGATTTAAGCCAGTCTGCCAAAATTCATCACTCTAAGTTGAAAAATAGAAAAGTTGGCTTCGATCCTCTCATCCCCCCTTAAGTCACAGGCTTATGATATGCAACCTGAACTCTCAGTTTATGCAGAAGGTTTCTAAATACTTAGTTGACATTGTTACCCGATCGCTATTGACATCTATATGACTGCTGCACAGGCTGGCATTTTCTGAACGTTGCACATTTTCTGTTATCACGTACCAAAACCAGGAAACGATGTTGAGTAATGCTGGCTGTTGGGTCAATTGATGAACGAACATTGCTAGGAAAAGTTTGTGCAAAACAGACGGGACAAAAGAGTATTGCTCCAAGCTTTCCTTTCAATGTATACATAGCTTGCACCGACGTCGCCGCAGGATGCCAGTCGGCCATGCTGCTGAACCAACGCCAGACCGCTTCTAGCTTACCGCCGCCTCTGTGAACTTGCATCATATCGGTTCTCGTCCATCTGTAGCTTCGATACGGTTTTATGTGCCACCCTTGGTTGCTTCAACCGTAGCGACGGCTCCAGGCGAAAGGAGTAGCCGATTAACACGAACTTCATCCGCATTCGTAAAATAATCGTAGGCGTGCAAGTGTGAGCGCTCCAAGGCTCTCTATGAATCGGCGCGGGCTGTGGCTGGCTCGCATTGAGCACGATGAGTTACACCCCGACAACCCCAATTTACTTGTGTGCGGTGCACACTTTGTGACAGGTAAGAGGCTTGTGCCATGAACTATATGTTTGCAAAAACGTGGGAAGCAAGGACTGCGCCATGAAGTAAATGCTGCTGCTTTGATTGATGCCGTCCATGGAGGAAGGAAAACTAAGGAGAGGCCCTTCGTATTCTCAATGCATTGACGAGAATGTGGCGGAAGTGACGTCAAAATTTAGGCTTAAAAAGTCGGGCCACTAGCAACGTTGTCGTTGTTGCTAAGAAAACTCGGGCCACTAGCAACGGCGTACGGCGTCGTTAGCGTCGTTGTTGCTACGGGCCCGAGTGTTTCTCGGGTGGCGGTGGACGGGCTTTCGGCACGGTGTGTTCGGCCTTGCGTGCTAAAGTCTACATGCCTGGCGTCGTGACGTTACGCACGCATCTAAGATTGCTTTTAAATGCAGCAAATAACCGCTCATTTGATATTTTGTTTGTCAAACTTGGTGTCGTTACGCGGAGCGATCGATGCATTGAAATGAATCTCGCAAAAAGGTGGCACTCTGGAACTGCGCTTCGACACGCGAAGAAGCGTTGATTGTTTTGATCAGCGAACTTTCGCACCTCACCAAACAGCACAGAAACATGAAGCCGCTCTCGGCGATGCTGAGCTGCGTTTCGAAGACCACACGGTGGGTGTACGGCAGCCCGAGGAGGATGGTGAGCTGAGCTATAAGCGGCGCGCAATGTCGTCTTCGCCTGGCGTCGGCAAAGGTTCACCGCACCTGTGCGCCGGTCTGTGTCGAGGTGCGTGTTTACGGGGAGGGAGGTGTAGGAGTGTAGCGGCGAGCGGCGCGGTTTTTTTGATACCTTTCTTTTACGAAGCGCTTGCGAGCCGCGCGCGATCTCCGCCCCGTAGCTCGGTGGAGAAGAAAGATAGTGAGGAGAGCCGAGCCAACTTCCGGTTGCGGGGCGGCTTCACAAAAAGTGACGTCAGGGCCTCTCCTTAGTTCTTTTCTTCCTCCATGATGCCGTCTGATTTGTCTGACAACACAAACCTTGACTGGGTTCCGTGTCGCTGCATCTTGGCTACAGCACTATTCAAGCCAGTTCGGGTCACCATGACCGCAGCGAGCAACGATGGCAGAGAATGCGGCATTCCGAGGCTGAGCTTTTCGTCTTGTAGGCACATTGCAAACAGGCTTCTCGCCCACCTGCTGTAGAAATCCTTGTGTGCCTCCAATTAGTATTTGAAGGCTTTCATTTCTTCTAACGTCACAAAGCTGGAAGAGTGCACGATATCCCCGTGGGTCACTTCAGGGAACACATCAACGCCCATCGTCATGCCGACTCACGGTCACAATGTGTGCAGACCCATATTGTCGCAAATTTTCACTTTGTCTGCGTAGCGTACGCATGCCGATCGAATATTTTCAGAGTAGTAGCCTGCACTGAATGGCTCATTCCTCTGTGGAGTAGGCGCCGTGCCCAAAAGGATAAGAAAGTAATCCAAAGCGTCCCAGGAGCAGTCATGCATCACAGGGTGGACGGGCGGGAACGGCCAAGTGGTTCCGCAGCTTGGTGCCAGTACTTGGTGGGGGCAGAAATGATCTCATGTGCAAGCTATGTATAGGAAAAGACACCTATGATGCTCGCTCTGTCTTCTCAGCAAAACAGTCATTAAGCTATCTCTCACTAGCGAGACAGCAGCTGCCTATTGACTGAGCATACAGGTAGGTGCAGACAACATTCAATGAATGCACGTGGCGATGTTTATCCATCCATATGCTAGGAGCGCGTTCTGCAAACGCCGACCACGTATGGAGCACTGTGGTAAGCAAGCCTTTTCAAACGCCTGCTCCGCCCCTACCGCTCAAGTCACGCAAGCCACCGAGAGATGGCGCCGCCGCACCCCTCTGCCCAATTCGACCGCCGAGATCTTCCCACTGGTGCTGGGATTCAAAACGCGCCGTCGCATTCCTCCGGCATTTCGGTGCCCTAGGCCCACACACCGCGAATTCCCCCTCTTTTTTGTGCGCTTTGTTTTTTGGCCGCGCACGATTACGTTCCGGGCACTCGCGGCTCCCTAATTAAGCGACCGAATGAGGTTCTTGTCTCGCGCCGTTGCTCCCCATTAGGGAGAAAAAGCGGGGGAAATACAAAAATAGGGAGAACTGGGGGAGTAAGCGACCTGTCGTCGTCGTCTTCTTCCCGGTACTAATTCCGCGCTGTCGGCGGGATAATGCCGACACGTGTACCTCTGCGGCGCGCCCATACACTCGCACGCTGGCGCTGGAAGAAGATGGGAAAAAGAAAAACATCATCAGAGACGCGGCCAATTAGTGGTTAGCTCTGCCGACCAACGCCCGCGGAGACACTTGGCCCCGATGGCCTAAGCATTTTTGCCTTTCGGCTCGGCAGAGTGCGCGCGCCTCGTTTAATTCGCTCGTTCTGTTTTTGTTGCTTCGTTCCGTTTCCGTTCCGCGCCTCCACGCCACCGCCATATTGACTTAGCCTTGCACACGTGCCGTGCCGAGTGATCTTGGGAGTCGGTGTGTTTTGTTGTGCTTTGCGGTTTCTTCGAGCCTGCAGCAGCGTGGCTTCTGGGGTCTGGAGTTGCTGTTGCGCCCGGATGAGGCTACTTATATTTTTGCACGTGATGTTTGCAGTCGCGCTCATTATTGCTGTTCGCCCCGGTGCTGTCAACGCGGTCCTCATATGTGCCGGTCTTCGGCTTTTCTCGCGGGTGGTCTACTGGCGGTTCTGTACTGCGCCGTAGCGCGTACATCGAGAAGCATCACGCGTATAGACCTTTATAATCTGGGCGACGCCGTGTTGCTCACTTGACTGCTTTCTGCGCCCGGCGCAGACACTGTGGAAGCAGTGCCGTCAGATGCAGGCAGCAAGCAGATCAGCGGCTATAATGGGGCTATGCTGCCAGGCTAAAAACTCTAAAAAGACCGTTTCGCAGGGATGTCGATGGCCGCCGTCACATCGAACATTAATTAGACTGTGGGAATAGCGTGGCAGTACTTGCCTGTAGAAGTGCAGTGAAGGGGTTGAGGCGACGTGCCCCCAGGCGCTAAATTGGTAAATTGGTTTTTAAGGGAAATGGTAAATTGGTTTTTGAGGAAAGGAAATGGCGCAGTATCTGTTTCACATATCTCGGCGGACACCTGAACCGCGCCGTAAGGGAAGGGAGGAAGGTGGGAGTGAAAGAGGAAAGAGAGAAAGAGGTGCCGCAGTGGAGGTCTCCGGAATAATTTTGACCGCCTGGGGATCTTTAACGTGCACTGACATCGCACAGCACACGGGCGCCTCTTGTGTTTGGCCTCTATCGAAACGCGGCCGCCGCGGTCGGGTTCGAACCCGGGTACTCTGGCTCGGTAGACGAGCGCCTTACCACTGAGCCACCGCGGCGGGTAGGGAAATGGCGCAGTATCTGTCTCACATATATCTCGGTGGACACCTGAACCGCGCCGTAGGGGAGAGGAGGAGAGGAAGGTAGGCGCTGTAGTAGATGCTTCCTACAGTAAAAAATGCTGGAAGGGTCATGACAGTGTCTATACCATGCTTTATTTTTTTTTTTGGAATTCTGGTCCTGATAATTGAAACTGAGTGGTTACAGCGGTCGGATGGTGAGCCCGAGGACGCGGGTTCCGTCCCGGCCGCGGCGCTTCGATTGAGGCGAAACGCGAGAGACGCCCGTGTGCTGTGCGATGTGTGCACGTTAAAGGAACCCCGTGTTGGCGAAATTAAGCTGGTGCCCTCTACAATGGCACCTTTTCCCCTCTTTCACTCCCTCCTTCATCCCTTTCCTTACGGCGTGGTTGAGGTGTCCACCGAGATGCGAGACGGGTACTGCGCCTTTCCTTTCCTCGTTGCGTTGCGTCATCTGGCATAAATCGATGTTCCAGTGGCTGATGATGATGATGATGAAAACTTTATTTATAACAAGGGAGTTTTGGACACGTCGGTCCTTGGGCCCCCGCACGGCCCCACTGCACTCAAACGTTCATGTCCCGGAGGCTCATGACGCTGGCAGCCCGGCCGGTGGCGATGGCTTGCTTGGCCGGGTCCTCGGAGCGCAGTAGGGTCTCCCAAGCCTCCCATGAGGTAAGGTGCTCCAGGCCCCGCGGGGAGGATCCGCCGGGCAGAGGAAAAGAATATGGTCGAGGGTGGCTTTGGGGTGGTGGCAGAGGGTACATGAAGGGTTCGTGTGGACTGGGTGATATCGCGAGCGTATATAAGGGGAGGGCAAAGTGCGTGTTTGGAGCCGCCTCCAAAGTGTCTGATGGTAATTGTCGAGGGAAGGATGAGGTGGGGGGTAGAGCCGACGCTCGGCTTTGTAGGCCTGCGTCATTTCACTGAATGACGCAGGCCTGAATACTTCGGTTCATCTCGTATGTTTGTATGAAAGATGTGGGCTGAGGGAGAAAGCTGTGATAGGCGCAGCACAGCGGCTCAGTCGTCGCTTCCGTCATTCGCCGATTCATTTGTATACCGGACAAAGCGACAGTTTCGTTTCTTGAGGCCTTCTGTAGTTGAGGGCCGCGGATTTCTTTGGATACCTCGGGTAGTTTCTGCGTAGGGGCGTTTTTGCGTTTCGATGGAAGCGGTGGGGGCGCCGCGGCCGGGAATCGAACCCACGACCGCGCGCCCGGCATCCGAACGCCATTACCAGCGAGCCGCCGTGACTGGTCGCTTCGGATCAGTGTTGTTCGTTAAAACTGAGGTTCTCGAATCAGCCCGTTTGCGAAAACTCGGGCTTCGAATTCAGGCCGCTACAGACGCGTCTGTTTTGTTTGGGAATCTTCCACTCACAATTCACGAGGCAGTTTCTGAAAACAGTAATCACTCCCCCCCCCCCCCCCCCCCCCCCCGCTTAATGACCCCCACATTACTTGGGAAAACGAAGCCGGTTGTGTCGCTTAGTGAACCGGGTTTCTATACTGCGAGAGGAATAGAAGCTCAACAACAGTCATCGTGCGCTTGCAGACTGCCACGTCGGTTCATCAAGTGGCACATGCTGTTGCCGTCTCAGGCACCCTGTCGCCACCCGAGTCACGTCCGTGGCATCTCTTTTTCTGGGCCCCGGTTTGTGTGCGTGTTCTCCGCCTTCATCAACGTTATTGGCGTCGCCAACATGCTCCGTGCTGTCGTCGTCGTCGTCTGGACGTCTCCGCGATTCAGCCGCTCACGTTCTGCGCGCTTTCAGTCTTGCCTGTCTCCTCGTCACGAGGTCCCTGAGCGTGTTCTCGTGATCATCTTCGTCCTTCACGGTCCGCTTAGTGGTCCTCTGCCCTCCCTCATTCTCTACATTTTATGCGTAGCATATTGCAATCACTCAGTTCAGCCCTTGGGCGCGGCCGGGCAGCCACCAAACCACGTGACGTGACGTGACGACAGCCGGAGGAAAAACCGTAGGTAAAGATGATGGCGATTCTTGGTGAGAATTGCAAACATAGTAAAAGGGAAAAAAAAACAAAAACAAAAAAAAGAACGGCTGAGCATGGTGGCGGTTGGCACCGCCCCGTTTCAAAGGGGGCGCTCCTATCCATCCATCCATCCATCCATACGTCACGGAGGAAAAACTGCTGAGAAAATCGAGTGCCGCCAAGCAATACCTCGCGCAAAAAGACCGCGCAATATGCAACGCATTCTTGGCTTAACCAAGCTAAGCCTGGGCATCTTTTTTGTCTTGGGGCAGGGGGGTTGTATCATCGCGGTCGTCTTGGATACTTCACTAGCTTGCTTGCGCAACTATTGATGTCTTGGAAAAAGGTACGCTGAGAGGGAAGAGAGAGAGAGAGAACAAGCAGTGTGGTCCGCCTCGGGAATAGCAAGCCAGGGACAGACACGGCCGGTATATCTACCTCTGCTGATGTGAACGCTTTCTCAACCTCTAAATTCTGTCGAGTGAGAGGCGCTACAGGCCACTGATTTCTCTTAGCGGAGGCACTGCAGTCGAGCGCAAGTCGAGAAAAAAAAGCCGCTTTTCCCCGTCAAAGGGTCCCCTTCCAGCCATTGGCGCCGGCCGAATCTCATGAACCTCCTAGCGTGGCAGTGCAGGGAGCGGCGTGACAATGCAGGGTAGCCGGAATATCCCCGACCATGGAGTAAGGGTGCTATCCCCTTCCATCTGTCGCTGCCTGCATTGTCACGCTGACCGCTAGGTTCATGAGAATCGGCCGACGCCACTGGCTAGAAGGGGGTCCTTTGACGGGGAAAAGCCGCTTTTTTCTCGACTTGTATCTGTCTGTAGCGTAGATGTATGCCCGTTTGCCGGAAGCCGTGTGAGCACGCGCAGCCCCCCTCCCCTCCAATCACTGTCCTTGCGCAGTGCCACGGACTTAAAAGCGGAGACGTATGTTGCGCACGCGCAGTGGCTATATGATGTCGCGGACCTGACACTGCGCAAGCGCAGCATCCAACTGGTCTGGTGTCCGCCTACGCTGATGCGTCTCCTCATTGTTAAGCAAGCCTTTAAACTAAAGTTTAACTTCTTTGGAGAGCCTTACAGAACTGCTGAGTCCTGGGAGGCTGCTGCCGAGATCCAGGAGATTCCGGTCGACGGTTAAAGGGGAGGACATGGCTGGGACCGAGCTGCGACTCGGATCCGGGTCAACCTTTTGACGTGTGTCAATAAATGTTATCTCTCTCTATCTCTTAACTTCTTAAGACTGACTTTCAGCGCCTCCTCCGCCGTCGTATAAGGGGACTCGATGGCCAGTCGAGCGGGCGTCCAGGCCGTCGTCGCTATCAGCGCATTGGCTCGGAGGACACCTACACCTGTTCCCCTTTCCCCTTGCCTTTTAACTTTTTCGAATCAGTGCGCCCTCCCCCCTCCCGGTATCCGTCGTGATCATCATCAACGTCATCACCACCATCGGATCTCTCTCTCTTTCACCGTTGCGTCGCCGCCGCCATCTTTGTGTGCGCGTACCCCCACCGTCGTCGTGCTCGGTCGTCTCCGTAATCGGGCCGGGTCATCGTAGAGACTCCCCCCCCCCCTCACTTCCTTCCCCTCTTTATGCTGCCGGGGCCTCCTCCATTCTTCGTCGTCGTCGGCGGCGCCTTATCGAACGGGTCGCTTGCTTTGGGGTGTGAGACCTCGCCGCCGGGGCCGCGTAGTAGTTTCTCCGGACCATCAACGTCTTTGTTGCAGAGCGCGCTTGCACAGAGAGAGAGAGAGAGAGGCCGCGCCGTCTGTGGGGGGCCTCTGCTCTCCGGACCGCATGCGGCTGCTGCTACTTCTCGTGCCTTATACGCCCTGGGCGGCCCGGCGCCCGTATTTCTCTCCGCTGTTGGTGGTGCTGGCGATGCCGGGTTGATGATGTCTCCGAGCTCCCTATGTATCGCCCATGCTGCACTGCGTGGCTGTCTCACTCATCGATCACCTGCCTCTTATTTTATTTTTGTTTTCTGTCTGGCCAGCTCGCACGCACTCCAGACTCGGCTCCTCGCTGCTTTTTTGCGTCGCCTCCTTCGCCGAGGTTTCAACCCTGCCGCCGCCTCGCGAATAGCTCTCGTAATGCCGCTGTCCTGTTGCATCGTCGTGTTTCTCGCCCGTAGACACCCCTCCTCCTCCTTGAGGTGGCGCCGGCGGCGCCACCTAGCATCGACCATTCATCCATCCGATCATTCATTCATCTATCCATTCTCTCGTCGCGTGGGCTCTTTGATTCCGAATGCGTCCGGAGAGAGGGTTGCGTGGGATTCTTTGGGCTCGCGGTGTCTCGCCGCTGTATGGCGACCGATTTGTACTGCCACATTTTTCCTTTGTCTAGTTTCCTTCGGCGCATGTTTGTTTTGCGTTTGTGTTGTCGGAAAGAAAAAAAAAACTGGTCTGGGGTTGTTTTATTGCTCTGTAGCTATTCCCGCTTTTCATCGTCCGTCCCTGACCGTTAGCTTTTGAACGTCAGCGTGGGTGGCATGTACTGGCGTGGGCAGCTGGTTGTCGCTGGTGGGAGTTTGAAAAAAGCACTGAATGCAAAGCATATACGTAATGTGTTGGCCCAAGCAACACAGGCAGTGGGTCCAATGTTGGAAGTGGATGGTTGCATCACTCTGGTCCTTTGTGAGACCGTGATATTGGGCACATTAGCTGTGCAGCGGGGGGGGGGGGGGGGGGGGGGGATGAGGGATACCCCGGCCCCTCCCGCACGTGTACAGGGTGCCAGAAGAACTAAAGCTAGCACTTCGATCGGACTGAAGCCCAAGATTACTGTTACTTCTGCATCGGACTTGAAAGCGCGTGAAAAGGACTGTATTCAACTTCTTCAAACACGCTATATGCCAAACCGGACGAAGACGACAGGATAAGACAAAAACGAGCGCGACTAGGAACCGAATTTAACCACAAGAAGCCAGTGCATTCGGTTTCCTAAAGCGCCTGACGCAAAGGAGCGTTAAAGTGAAAAACGGAAACTGGACGCGCGCGGGATCTGGAACATAAAAGTGAGCATAGCATAAAAGGAAGGTGGTCGCAACGCACCAACACGTGTGCCTTGTGCATAAAACGATTGAAATGGCGGAGAAATTCCCATTAGAAATAAAACTGCACGAAATGCCTGAAAAACTTTTCGCTCCTCGTGTGGCTGTGCGTCTGAGGCGGCGTCATTGAGGCATGTCATTATAAGCTCGAGATTGTAATCTCGAGATTGTTTTTGATGTCTCTGAGAATCTCCCTCTCGAGTTTCTCTTCGCAGCATCGCGTTTCTGAAGGAATACTGCTCAGGCAAGAAGTATATCCTTCTAAATGATGCTCAAGGATATCGCTAGGCGCACTCGTTGAATCGCTCGTTGCGAAAGCAACGTCGCCGAGCCATTTCGCGGAGCTGACGAAAGGCCATACTGCGCATGCGCGAGGATGCAGTGACGTCACACGGCGCACAGCTGGCGCCGCCGCCGTCGCTGCGCGGGTGACTCAGAGGTGCCGCCGCCGCGCTCGCCAGTTGCGCATGCGCAGTAGCGGCGCATAGCTAGCGTGCCGGGGCCGCCGCCGTCGCTGCCGCGCGCTCACCATCGCCCCCCCCCCCCCCCCCCTCTCTCTCTCCTTGTTGCTTTCGCAAGCCTCCAGGTTTAACCGGAGCTAAACCACTGCCAATTTTTTAGGGTGGCTTAGGATAGCCTTCTACGCATGTGGCCTCGTTAGAGTTAAAGCATAGCGCGATCCGCAATTCGCTGCCGTGATCCGCTTCCACACTGCAAGTGCGTATGCGCTAATTGATCTCGTGGCTTGCCGACACCTGGCGCCATCTGGCGCCCTCAGGACGATCTGCGCATGCGCAGTGGCGCCCCGCGGGAGCTGCTAATGGCAGCGGAACGCGCTCTTCATTAAAGCTCCGCCAACATTCAGGTCCGCCGCACAGAATTTCTCCCTGACAAAAAGGCAGTCCGTTAAAACTTGTTACCTAAATAAGAATCTAGTCGCACGAAGACAATCATAAGCTATAGAATTTTGGTACCGATCTCGTTTAATAGTCAGACATTAAAAAGCTGATTTCGTTTATTGTTGTGATTGGCTAGCAGCGTAATACAGGATGCCGTGGCCCAGTGTTAACAACTGCTTTTTTTTTTAAATTGTATGCTACTATAGTATTATGTCGCCGTTGCCGACCAGTCCAGTGCTTCACTGTTTCGGCGTCGAATCTCGGGCTCTTATTTCTTGAGATGACTTCATTAGCGAAGGGGAGCGTAGTCAGTCTCGCATTATGCGTTGCGCTACGATCATTAGACACCTTTAGCATACCGTGTACCGTGTTAAAGTTACCGGAGTACCGGGAGCCCGTGCACCGCCAGTGCGCACGCGCAGGTCGTCTTGAGGACGCCAGATGGCGCCAGGTACGCGGCAGCGGCGCGTGCGCCTGCCGCATCGCGTCCAATCAGCGAGTGCGCACTGACGGCGGGCAGGCTTCCGGTACTCCGGTAACTGTAACACGGTACACGGTATGCTAAAGGTTTCTATTGCGATTTTCAGGAATTTAGGAATTTCATACTAGGGAGATTTAGTATAGCGCGATCCACTACCGCGATTCGGTTCCGCCTGGGGCCTACTGCGCATGCGCAGGCGGTACCGATGTGCCAGGTCCGCGCATACGCCTGTCACTGCGGAGGCGCAGCTGCGTGCCCGCGTAAGCGAGTCACGGTTGCGGATCGCGAACCGTTCTAAGCGGCCATGGCGCGCCGTTGCATGATGAACACGACGTCGCGGGCTCAAATTTGGCCTTGGCGAGGCTCCATTCTGGTAGTGGTTGGGAGATGCAATGAAAACACCCTTGTCCTCGATTTCATTAAAGAATCACAGCAGGCCGAAATTGATTCATAGCACCCGACAACGGCACGGCTCACCGAAGCGTCCTGTAATCGTCATGATCATCAGCCTGACTACGCCTACTGCAGGGAAAAGGCCTCTCCCGTGTCTCTCCAATTAACCCTGTCCTTAACACGTCCTGTAACTATTGTTATTATTTACTACTCTACTACTGGCCTCTGGCGTTGTTACCACGCTTCAGGAGAGCGTCCGCATGTACAGTCCTTGCTTCTGGTCCGGATCTTTTTTTTTCTTCGGAGAACTCCGGGACGTTGTTGCGCGTGCGGTGATTTAACGCAGACGTGAGCAGAGCGCCCAAGTCCTTCGGTCGTATTCACTTAACGCCCTAATGCAGGCCGCGCTCGGGAGGTTTTTAACGAGAATCCCGTGCGGCGCGACTTGGGATGCGGCGCGCTGTTCTTGACACCACCTCTGGATCTCTTCAGCGCCGAGATCGCGAAGGAACCCAGGCCCCGTGCACTAGAGACGCCGCTAATGCCCGTAATACCATGCGGCTCTCCCATTCCACCATTTATTCGGCCGGAGAAGGAATATTGCTGCTTGCTGGCGTTCGACTATAATTTATAAGCCTAATATCGCTGAAAGTGTGTGGGATTTTTTGTATATCTTTTTGCTTGCAGTTGCTGGAATACTTCGCGGTTAATTCTGGTCAGCACGCCCGAGCCGTATAGTAATACGTGTACGCCGTGCTCCGTTTGAGGAAATCCTTTTTTTTTCGATTTTTTTTTTCTCAGCAGTTTAAGGGAATAAAATATGAAAAGTACGAAATAATCGGGACACTTATCGGCATTCGCCTGTTGCTTCCGTTAGGCCCTTGTGCCGTTGTACAGCGTGGCAAGACGCACGACCAGTCGTGACGAAGTCCAGGGCGCGTCGGGTCTGGTGTGATTACTTGGGAGTTTCTGGAAAGAGAAAAAATAAATGGAAACGCCGCGTTATTTTATGGACTCCGTCCGCCGCCTTTGGACGCTCGCAACGGCCCTCGACGGCGTATCTCGTCTGACGCACTGCCCAAATCTGCGTACTGCTCGTTTAGCCCGCCGAAAATGTTACGCAGTGGGAGCCAGGAGGAGTGTGGCAGCGCTCAGCTATTTCCCTGCCGTGGGGAAAAAACAAGGACTTCTCGCAGGTTTCTCTTGTTTTTCCTTGATAGTAATACCATATTCTCACTAATGTGAAACGCCCTAAAATAAAGTAATGAGAAAGTGCAGTACTTTCTCATAACTGATCCTCCCCGCCAATCCTTATGGGGTCCCCAGTATGCTTATGGGGTCCACAGTGTGTTTACAAAATGCTCCTGCATTCCACTTGATTACTGTAAACGGAGTGATAACTAAACTATAACTAGAAAAAGTAAAAAGGGTGTAAACTGACTGTTGATTCTCTTTCTACTCTCATATGGGCGTATTCTTGTTTAGAGTGTAGCAGCGCCCGCTACTACACTCTAAACACGAATACGCCTACATGAGAGTAAAAAGGAAGTAAAAAAGTGAAAAGGGTGTAAACTGACAGTTTACTCCCTTTGTACTCTCATGTAGGCGTATTCGTGTTTAGAGTGTAGCAGCGCCCGCTACTACACTCTAAACACGAATACGCCTACATGAGAGTAAAAAGGAAGTAAAAAAGTGAAAAGGGTGTAAACTGACAGTTTACTCCCTTTGTACTCTCATGTAGGCGTATTCCTGTTTAGAGTGTAGCAGCGCCCGCTACTACACTCTAAACACGAATACGCCCACATGAGAGTAAAAAGGGAGTAAAAAAAGTAAAAAGGGAGCAAACTGACAGTTTACTCCCTTTTTGCTCCCTTTTTACTTTTTTTACTCCCTTTTTACTCTCATGTGGGCGTATTCGTGTTTAGAGTGTAGCAGCGCCCGCTACTACACTCTAAACACGAATACGCCTACATGAGAGTAAAAAGGAAGTAAAAAAGTGAAAAGGGTGTAAACTGACAGTTTACTCCCTTTGTACTCTCATGTAGGCGTATTCGTGTTTAGAGTGTAGCAGCGCCCGCTACTACACTCTAAACACGAATACGCCTACATGAGAGTAAAAAGGAAGTAAAAAAGTGAAAAGGGTGTAAACTGACAGTTTACTCCCTTTGTACTCTCATGTAGGCGTATTCCTGTTTAGAGTGTAGCAGCGCCCGCTACTACACTCTAAACACGAATACGCCTACATGAGAGTAAAAAGGAAGTAAAAAAGTGAAAAGGGTGTAAACTGACAGTTTACTCCCTTTGTACTCTCATGTAGGCGTATTCGTGTTTAGAGTGTAGCAGCGCCCGCTACTACACTCTAAACACGAATACGCCCACATGAGAGTAAAAAGGGAGCAAAAAAAGTAAAAATGGAGCAAACTGACAGTTTACTCCCTTTTTACTCTCATGTGGACGTATTCGTGTTTAGAGTGTAGTAGCGCCCGCTACTACACTCTAAACACGAATACGCCCACATGAGAGTAAAAAGGGAGTAAAAAAAGTAAAAAGGGAGCAAACTGACAGTTTACTCCCTTTTTACTCTCATGTGGGCGTATTCGTGTTTAGAGTGTAGCAGCGCCCGCTACTACACTCTAAACACGAATACGCCCACATGAGAGTAAAAAGGGAGTAAAAAAAGTAAAAAGGGAGAAAACTGACAGTTTACTCCCTTTTTACTCTCATGTGGGCGTATTCGTGTTTAGAGTGTAGCAGCGCCCGCTACTACACTCTAAACACGAATACGCCCACATGAGAGTAAAAAGGGAGTAAAAAAAGTAAAAATGGAGCAAACTGACAGTTTACTCCCTTTTTACTCTCATGTGGGCGTATTCCTGTTTAGAGTGTAGCAGCGCCCGCTACTACACTCTAAACACGAATACGCCCACATGAGAGTAAAAAGGGAGTAAAAAAAGTAAAAAGGGAGCAAACTGACAGTTTACTCCCTTTTTACTCTCATGTGGGCGTATTCCTGTTTAGAGTGTAGCAGCGCCCGCTACTACACTCTAAACACGAATACGCCCACATGAGAGTAAAAAGGGAGTAAAAAGGGAGCAAACTGACAGTTTACTCCCTTTTTACTCTCATGTGGGCGTATTCCTGTTTAGAGTGTAGCAGCGCCCGCTACTACACTCTAAACACGAATACGCCCACATGAGAGTAAAAAGGGAGTAAAAAAAGTAAAAAGGGAGCAAACTGACAGTTTACTCCCTTTTTACTCTCATGTGGGCGTATTCGTGTTTAGAGTGTAGCAACGCCAGCTGCAGCTGCCGTGATACAGGAAGTAAGGAGATAGTTTTTCTGCATAGGCTGCACCTCAGCGATGCTTGGGAACGGTGCGGTATAGAGGCACGGCAGCCACCATTTTGCAACGCTAAGTAGACTGCTGCCAGTGATATATGTGACGTCATGCGTCGTCCGCTTTGGCATCCAATGAGCGGCGTCTCCCTCTTAGTGGTTGATTGCGGTGTGACGTCACGACCTCTGCCGACCAATCCTGAATTAGTGTGACAACGCGCACGGCTTTTCCTCCGAACGCCCGCTGTAACTCTATCGCGTTAAAATTGCCAGTGTCCGTTGCCCGCAAAAGCCCTCCGGCACTGCGGACGGTCCCGCTGTTCTCTTCAAGATAGCTCTATTTTTACTCAAATTTGGAGATTTATTATCTTTGATAGGGTGTGTGTCAGTTTAGACTGAACTCATTTAGGAGCTTATAGTCTATTTAAACGGCTCTAAGTATCTGATAATTAAGCCACAGAACACCGCTACAGTGCTCATAACTGGCTATAGGTTAAAACTTAAGAACATAACAATGCACAGATTTATTTTGTTTCTGTTGTTGTTGCGCAGCGATAACTCACTTGTGTGGAGCACGGGACGATCTGCGAAGCAATACGAGCGATACCAAATTAGCTTTCAAAAGCTCACTAGTTTTTGGCATAAAATTCATTCCTCGTTATCGTGCATTCATTAGTAACGAGCGCCTGGATAGCACGTTATCAAGTGTCTGCCGAATTTGTGAATTGCTAAGCGCTCTCAAGTACTGTTGTCAGTTGTGATCTGCTTCTTGTTTACATCATATTTTTTTAAACTGGGGCCGTTCACTAACGGCTTTTGCATGTAACCCAGTAAATTATGCATGGGCTCATGTACTCGAAGCTGCGGTGCCGATCATCTGATTAGCATATGTAAAGTGCTTCTTTCCATTTACGCTGATTTTTTTTCGGAGAGTACGAGCAAGTAGGGTGAGCTTAACCGGGGATGTGCGGTTCGAATGATGGCAGTACTTCGTTGCTTCGACTAAACTCGACTTATTGGCGCCGGTGGCATCGTCGCCATGTTTTGATTTCGAGCCGAGTTTCCGTTCCCTGGTCTGCACGGCGCACGGCTCTGCGTTTCTCTTCGTTTAGACGCTGCCTTCGAGTGCAGCGTGCTCAGTTCTCATTAATACCGTTTAACTGCGAACGTTTACGTATTGTTATTCATTACAGTTTTAGGGAAGCGTGATCCGTTTTCTCATATTGCTTTCTGCGTACGTGCACGTCAGCGTGTCCCCAACTGCTCATGCACAGATGCGCAGAAGCGGGGAAAATCTGGTGGTTGGTTTATGGTGTTTAACGTCCCAAAGCGGCTAAGGCTATGAGAGACGCCGTAGTGGAGGGCTCCGGAAATTTCGACCACCTGGGGTTCTTTAACGTGCACTGACATCGCACAGTACACGGGCCTCTAGAATTTCTCCTCCAAAGAAATTCAGCCGCCGCGGCCGGGATCGAACCCGCGTCTTTCGGGCCAGCAGCCGAGCACCATAGCCACTGAGCCACCGCGGCGGCGTATCTGCCACTGTGCAGACGTACTTATGTTCCAGCGTAAGCGTATCCTGGTAGCTCGTCGCACTGTGTTAAAATTTTCTCATGTTATTCGGCTCGGTTCAGACGGCGGTGGTGTGAGGGGGTGGCACTCAGGCTACGGAGGATGTGGAGGCACACTTCAGTTATTACTTGCGATGTTTTCCTGGTAGTGATCCTGACAGGCTACGGATCCTTGCTTTTGTATGTATTTAGAGAGAGCCCTTAAAGAGGAGGGCTGCGTGTAACTGCTGAGGTGAAAGCGTAGAAAGCGTATTTGCCTCGTGGTTCAGGGTAAACTTTTGACGTCATCGTGTTTTGTACTGATCTGCTCCCCGAGATTTCTCTTGACCGTAGTTTCTTTATCGGAAGCGTTGGTTGAATACCGAAGCAGATTCCCTCAGAACTTTTCTTGAATGAGGGCCGCCGTGGTGGCTCAGTGGTTATGGCGTTCGGCTGCTGACCCGAAAGATGCAGGTTCGGTGCCGGCCGCGGTGGCGGAATTTCGATGGAGGCGAAATTCTAGAGGCCCGTGTACTGTGCAATGTCAGTGCACGTTAAAAAACCCCAGGTGGTCGAAATTTCCGGAACCCTCCACTACGGCGTCTTTCATAGCCTGAATCGGTTTGGGATGTTAAACTGCATAAACCATCAACTTCTTCAAATTATAGTTGACATTTCGATGGTGGGACCTCAGCGCGCGCGCTACTGGGATCACAGCACGTTGTTCGGCACTTTGTTTTGGTGGCGTTTTCGATCGGAACGTATGCATCGAACGTTGTGTATTTATTGGTTATTTTCGGCGCTATTGGTTTTATTCAATACCACGGGTTGTGACAGCACTTTGCTGTTGTTTTTCAACCTTTTCAACAGCTATGTGGGGTCCAGTTAACCAGCGTGACATTTAACGACGTTTTCTTACCACCTTTGTACGTGACGTACGCTTCACTGTATGTACTTCGTTCTTTTGTTACTCCCGTATTTACCTTGTGTTCTTCGCAGTGCCAGCGACTCTAACGTACAGGCGCGGACGAAAGTAAACGGAGCACGCAACTGTCTTCGAATATTTTTCACGCGTCACCTAATTGAAATATCCAGCAGTGGTGCGCGCATGCTGGTAGCGGAGATTGGTGGGTTTTCTTGTAGACAAACAACGCTTCTTCATTACCAATAGAGAAAGCGTGATTGCACTTCGAACGCAATAGCGTGCTCCGTTTACTTATGGCCGCGCCTGTACAAAGTATTTACTTGCTACCTATATTAGTACCTTCCTTTCCCCATCTTTTCCCTACTATTCTGTCCCTTCCGACGTCGTTTTGCTGCTGCCAGGGCGTTGCGCTACGCTTCAGCGAGTAACCACTTTGATTGCGTTTTCCCTTCTTTCTTTCTATTTATTCCCCTGCTGCTTTAATTCCGGCCCTTTCTTCTTGAGCCCTTTCCATGACGGCAGAAGAATGTTGCCTCTAATTTCTTGGGGGCTCGCGCCGCCTTAATTCTTCAAACCGGGCGCGAGTTTCTCGCGAGAGTTAATTTGCGGCTCACGCTTCCCCTTTTCCCCTCTCCCTTCCTTATTGCCACAGGGAGGCCTCCACTCCTCCTAGTGCCTTCATCTCCCTTTTGGGGAACTGTCGGTCTCGGCTTCTTCCTCCGCACCGCATCGTCCTCATTTCCCTATCTCTCGCATTGTTGCTCCCTGGCGTCTGTATCGTTATCTCGGTCTTGAAACTTTGTTCACTCGCGCCGCGGGCCGCAGTTCTTTTCTTGTTCATATAATTCATCTGCCTCTTACTCTCACTTACTCTCTTTTTTGCTGCATTCCTCTTTCGGCAGTTTCGGGGTATTCTCATTTTGAACACCATCGCTTTTTCCTTGTTTTCTCATATCGGAGTTACCTTGTCTGTCTACCCTGCGCGCTTGGTTACACACACTTCGGCTTTGTTCTCGATACTGTTCTATGCGTGGTCCTCGCTTTAATACGTGCCTGGCTGCTAGGTGTTCCTCGTCCATCGAGGTCGTTATTTTTTTATTCTCTGACGTCGGAACTTCTGACGTCGGAACCGAGAACCCGCGCCTTGCGGCGCGCCAGCTACTATTCTTCATTCTCATTCCCGTTCCTGTAAACCTGGCTTCTTTTTTTTTTTTTTGCTACGTGCCCATTTCATGATCGGTGCCTCCGCTTCGCTCTTACCGCTTTCCACTGGCGAGCGAAACGTAAAAAAATAAAAAAAAATTAAAGGACGGAAACACATTAAAGTTAGGAGAGGAACGTTACAGAGGAAGACGCGTTACTCTACCTTTCCACTCCGGGGAAGGGTGCGCCGGAAGCAAAATACAAGCAAGGCGGCTAACAAAGGTGCGTGATGAGACCGAGGAGTTGAGAGAGCGAGAGAGAGAGAGAGAGTGAAAAAAAGTCAAGGCGGAAGATGTATATGCGTGAAAAGGCACCGAGTTAAGGCGGCAGATGAGCGGGATTGGTGGCGCGGTAGGTGGGAGGGAGGAGGGAAGGAAGAGGAGAAGCTTGAGCTTCTTTAGTTCTGCGGCCGTGCTTGTGTGTGCAGGGGGGAAAGGGGGGGTCGGAAGCGGTGGGGAAGGGCATCAACATGGCCGCCGCATCGGCGCGCGTAATCTAATTTCGTGTTCCTTCGTGCATGAACTCACGCTGTGCGATCGTCGTTGTACCTATGTCTTGTTTTTGTTTTATTTCTGTACCTGACTTGCATTTTGTGTTTTAATACGTCCTTCGTCGTTGAGGCTTGTCTTCGAGAAAGCAGGAGATGGGGAAAGGGTGGTAAAGAGTATGACGGCCTTTTTCCTCAATCCTTGCTCTAGTTGGTGCTCTCTAGCTTTAGAACTCTTTTCATCGCGTTTTTCTTTCTGTTTTATTATAGCGTTGGTTTGTTCTTTTTTTTTTGACTGTTCGGGTTATTTCCACGTGGGTGTGTTTCTTGTACATGGGCCAGGGGGTTCTTGCCGCGAAAAGTAGTTTGCTCGTGCGTTTCCCATATTGTGTTTTTGTCTCTCTCGTGTTTTCTGCCCTCTGCGTCGCTGCACTATTTCTGGTTCTTGTAGGCCACGTGTCGGTTCGTTTATTGTGACTACTTTACAGATTTGTCTGCATATATTTATCCCTTATTGTTTTTTTTTCTGCGTTTCATTTCCTCGGGCACCCTCAATTTACCGGGCCCATGTTTTGGGCCCTTTGTGTTTCGCGCTGAAATGCTGCTCTTCGCACTCCTTTCATGTCCTCGCTTTTTGTTTGTGTCCTCATTTCTTCCCTGCATCTGTTCGCTTGATCACGTCTGGCTCTAACGCGACCTTGATTAGGCGAGGCAATAAAGAAGACGCGGTCAAAGGGGCTCGGTGTGTCTGTGTTCGTCACGCATCTTGCGGCTAGTCTAGACCATCCCTGGCTCAATTGTTAAAAAAAAAAAGCCTAGAGCGCTGGCCTAATACCTTCTGCTTGAATCCTCATCTGTTTTCTTGGTGTCTTCTTTGAGGACGGCTGAAAGCTTGTAGTCACTGTCGAACCTCATCATAACAAATTAATCGATATAACGAATGAATGACGATTCCCTTTGAAACAACGCAGACTGATGGGCAAGTTGGTATGACTTAATAAGGCTAAAACAGCGCACTTGCTCAAGGACGAGAGAAGAGACAAGGCAAAACGTTGTGTTCTTTCTGGAAGCTCCCGTAGAAGTCCATAGATTTGATATCTCGTTTTTACGAAGTAAAATTTTCCTACATCACTATATAACGAACCTAAAGTACCCCGCTGACAATTTAGCGATGTGTATGTCAATTTGTAACGATGTCCAGCACCTCCGTAGCGACTTGGAAGTGGCCAACTGCAGTCCCCCCCGTGCTCAAACCTCCTCGCCGCACAAGACCCACTGTGAGCGCTCCCTACATCTCTAGTTCCACTTGCAGTTTAGTTTCCGTTCTCGCAAAATGGTCACATGGTTAAAACCGCTTGGCAGTGTGTTTGGTTGTGCTTGACGGTATCGAGGTCCCGCTGGTTTCTCAGGACTCAGCTGCGGTAAACGAAAGCGTGAGGCAATTTTTATTGACCAGAAGTTAGCCGTCATCAAAGCCTTCCATCTGGCATACGCGTTCTTCACAAGACATTTCAGTTATGCTAAAGGGTGGGCTCATCGGCGAAGCCAAAAAAAAATAGATACTGGCGACATCATGGGCGCTTCGCGTCCTCTTTTACAATAGCCAGTATAGTCTTCAGCAGCCAGAAAACGAAGCTAAATACTGTGATCAGGTTTCTGCCTTCCCTACACAACATTATTCGTCCAAGAGAGGTTGTCTAAGCACTGGAGACCATGTGGTTCGCTGAAGAAACGGATGCGCGTTGCTATGTCTGACATACTTGGTGTACTTGCATTCGGCTACATATCTGGGGGAAGATCTTGGCGAATGTTGAAGGCTCCCGAAACGCGCATCGGTGGTACGCTTAACGCCGCGTTTGTTGTCCTTGTTATGTACATATCAGCAGGTAACTGGCACACGACAGTTGCAACCAAGGTCGCGCACCGCAATAACGAAGCAGCAGCTATAACGAAGAAATCGCGGCGCACGTTTGACTTAGTTGTAACGAGGGTCGACTGCACTGTTTTTCTCTAACGGGAATTGCTAATGCGCCTGTAGTAGCAGATTATGCTCTGAAAGCTTGTGCCGGGTTTGGAATTGAACAAATCCGGTAGAATTTCAGCACAGCCCGGGGTGAAGGAAGTTGACGCGGGTAGCGACCGAAATTGCAGCGATAGTATGTTTCCGGTTACGGCATACTACCCCGTATGCTGCGCCATTCACATCCGAGAATTTCGCCTTGGAAATATCGCTGAAATACAAAGCAAAACAAGAAAAGTGAAGGTGGTTGGTATTGTTCGCAGTGGAAAGGGTAGGAAGCAGACTGCAAGAAAGAAGAGACTTGAATGAATTGGTTTGGTTGCACTGATTAACTACAGAGCGACCGGGCCACATGCGACGAAAGCGAGACGGCAAGAAAATTGAGGTACTTGCAGCTAATTGGCTCCAGAAGGCCATAAGGGTCGAGAGAGACCGAAATTTTTTATTTGAATCTCTGTCCCTCGCTGGTTCCTCGATTTATAAAATAATCGGTAAAAAAAACCACAGTAGGAAGTGCCACCGGGTGTTCATATCATAAGTGCAGTGTAGCGTGGTAGGGAGAGCTTTTTTCTTCTTTTTGCTGGGAGCTAAGCAACATGAACGGCAATGTTCGTCGGTGTGTGTGTCGCAGGTGCATTGCTCTATTGACTGTGGGCCCAGGCATGACTGCGCAAGGCTCTAATTATCGGTGAAGGTACCAATTTACGTTTATCTTTCTCCCTACCATGGTAAAAAAGCAGTTTTTATTGATCTTGATCCTTATTTTTGTTTTAAGAGGCGGCTTGACTCATTATGCTGGTTAGCTTAACAGAAATCGAGCTAAATGAACGTGCTTTAATTAAGTGGAAACTATTACGTAGGGATTTGAACATTCACTGAAAAATTCGCGAAACAAAAGTTTTGAGATCGGAAAAATTGCAAACATAAGCTTATAGCTCAAAATAAAAAATGCACAGACAAAAAACAGCGTGTGTGCAAAATGTTCTCCGCTATACGTATAAAACGCAGTAAAAACCAGATGTATGCATTAAGAGACAAAACGGGCAATGTCATTAGCAATATGGATAAGACAGTTAAAATAGCCGAAGAGTTCTGCACACATCTATACAGTAGCCAATGCAATCAGAACGTTAACGAGAGAGACAGTAGCGCACAGCAATGGTACATCCTGTCAGTAAAGAAAGCCTTAGAAGAAATCGAACGAAACATCGTCTTTGTTCTTTCTCGGTGCCGTAGAATCGCGAGCAGACGCATTGGTCCCGTTTTTATTAGTTCCGGAAAGCGTGCTTCACCTTGTGTACCTCTGCGCGAGGAGAAGCGAGCAGATGCATTGCTCTCATTTTCGTAGTTTTGGAAAGCGTGCTTCACCTTGTGCACCTATGGGCGAGGAGAAGCGAGCAGATGCACTCCTCTCATTTTTCGTAGTTCCGGAAAGCGTGCTTCACCTTGTGCACCTGTGCGCGAGGAGAAGCGAACAGGAGAAGCGAACATTGCTCTCGTTTTCATAGTTTTGGAAAGCGTGCTTCATTTTGTGCACTCCTGTGGTAGGAGAAGCGAGATGTTCTTTGTTGATTGTTGTGTATTTTTTTTCGGTCGCGGCGGCGAAAATCTGTTCATTGTTGTGGTTCGCCCGGTATACTGTCGCACCGTCATCGGTTATATTTTGCTTCACTCTCTCCTGTTGTATCTTCTTTGTTTAGGTTACAATGAGCGTCTTTACATTGAAGCTGCCCTGTTCCGTAGCCCTGTATATGAGTAGAGTCCGGAGGCGAGAGCTGAGGGCTCTGGCGTCCAGCAGGAACGTTTGGTTGTAGGAGGCGTCGGCTAAAGCGAGCAGCTGTGTTTACTACCCTGCAGTGAACTTCCGAATTCTTGCTTCTACGGGAGCTAAGATAGGGAGGCAGCTGTGTTGACCTTTCACTGTGGGAAGGCTAAAATCCTTCGCTATCGGTTATCCAGACTGGAGCCAAAGGGGAAGAGTACGTGGGCTGAAAAATGAATGCTCTTGTTGGAACGTGGATGTCCTGGAACTGTTGTCATGTGATCCGCTGTCGGTCAGGCAGTGTGCAACGATTCCTGCGACTTGGTTTCGAGGGAAGTTGAAGGGAGGGTGGAAGGTCTGTGTGAGAGTCTTTCTTTTGAACAATGTAATGCCGCTGGGCACTTGATAAGTGTCCTAATACCCCGTCTCCTATTGCTTCGCCTTAACAAAGGCAGGTCGCTGCGATTGAGCTTGATATACACCGTTGGCGTGAGTCATTGGAGCGTGCACATTAGAAGTCATGTCGGTGGTTATGAGGTCGGTGGTTAGGAGACATCGGGTTAGGCCCGATGTCTCGGGCGCCTATGCTTACTGTGCACGCTTTAGATGTATCCCAAGGCGTGCTACAGAGACCTCCGCACTGCGCACGCTGACCGGGAGACGTCAGGGTGCGCCTGCGCCAGGGGCCCAACCTGGCGTAATAATGCCAGCTCTTGCGTTCCGTTTTAAAAGAATAAGAAAAGAAGGTCAGAAAAGAAAAAAAGAGAGACGGAGATGCAAAACCCGCCGCGAAAGTGGGCCCTTTTGCTGCCATCATGAATTCCGATTGCGTTTCTTGCGTCGTTGGCATCGCATCCGCTGCCCCGGCGCGTTTGCTGCCATTTCGTTTTAAATATTTTTTTTTTTTTCTGTCGAGTGCTGGTGCCACTTACGTAGATCGAGTTCTGGACACATGCCCTGCGGTGAGATGGGGTCGAGGAGGGAGGGGAGGGGGGGGGTTAATGGACGAATGGAGGACACCCTTCTTTCTGTAAAGGTGTACGAGCCATTACCATTTTACTTTGCATGCCGTCTCCTTCTAGTTCAGGGGGGTTCGCTTTTTTGTATTTTTTTTGGCCTAGAAAGAGTCCACGTTCGGCATGCACGTCGCGTGTTTTATTGCAACACGCGGGAAGTTTCTATTTGTTGGGCGTCCTCCTTCAACGCTTATCATCACGTCTGCGAGAATAGTTTAGAAAGGAGTGTACCGAAGATGGAAGGATGCAGTGCATAGGTCCGACTTTGGCGAATGTGCGCGGAATCGCCCGCTTCGAAAAACGTTACGGAGGTGACGGCTGACGTCAAGAGAGTCACGTGAGTGATCGCATTCGATAGCGTTGTGTCGCTGTGCGGCGTGTGTGTATCGTAGACCTCGCGTCGTCTGCTCACTGGAGCAAGCTACACTCTAAACTGAAAAGAGTAAAAAGGAAGTGAACGGTCCTCCCTTTTATAAAAGGAAGTGTGCTAAAGGCGAAAGCCTATAATGGCTCATTCTCCCGTCCGTCCGGCGTTACATCCATGCAGCGCCTGGGGTGACTCATCGACGAGCGCAGCTGCCAACAGGTGACGTCATCTTCGTCGACAGGTGGAGCTGTCGGCGTCGAGCGCTGCTCCGTCGTCAGTCGGTGTGCGGCAGCTAGTGGAGGAGGATGGCTCCCAATTGGCGGTGCAGCCGTATCAAAACATAGGAAGTCACTGGCAGTCGAAGGAGCGCGACAAAGGCTTTCGCCTAGCGCACTTTAGGCTGCCAAAGTGCCCCCATAGTTTTTTACTTCCATATAGGCGTATTCGTGTTTATAGTGTATTGATGCTGAAAAAAAAAATGAATAGAAACCAGAATCATACAAAAAAGAGGAGTGCGTTCCAGTGTTTCGCAGTTCACGAAAATGCCCTTACAGAGAGCATAGATTTTAGTCAACCGTGGCAGAGGCGCCTGGAAAAAGGCTATTTACTTTATTGCAGAAATTCTTTCTCCTCAGATCACACGGTTTTGCGAGCTTCGAGGGTCAGTAAAGAACGCTTAGCTTTATTGCTTCATTTGTTTCCAGGAACTGGAGCTTAGGCTAGAAAGACAGTTGTGGTGTTTTAAAAGCACTCTGAGGGCCCCGCCGCAGGGGTTGCGGCTCTCGGCTGCTGACCCGAAAGACGTGGGTTCGATCCCGGCCGTGGCGGCCGAATTTCGATGCAGGTGAAATTCTAGAGGCCCGTGTACTGCACGATGTCAGTTCACGTTAAAGATCCCAAGGTGGTTTAAATTTCCGGAGCCCTCCACTACGGCGTCGGTCACAGCCTGAGTCGCTCTGGGACGTTAAACCCTAATGAACGAAACCAAAAGCACACTGAGGGCAAGAGTTTTCACCTCAGTACTATTCGGTTGTTTGGCGGCTTTATTCTTGCTTTGCTGACGTTTGTTTGGCAGCAAAAAAACTACCTGTTATTGAAAGTTTTTTATTTAGAAACGTAGCCGTTTTTTTTTTACGCCACTCGTTTGAGATCTGTGACGTTAATTATGACGAGTTCTTGAGGACTCCGTGATCGTCAGCTCGAAGTGGATCGCCGTGCCTTCTAGCCTCAGAGATCTGAATTAAAAAGAAAGGTAGCACTTGGCGTGAGAGCAGTTTTAATGAGAACGGCTGCGTTTAATTTATTGGGTGTTTTCTAGTTTATAAGAAATCATTTTTCAATAAAGTAGGCCGGTTGTGATTAGTACGCAGGTATCAGGCGATGCAAGCCAATTTCACTGTGTCTTCAGCGTCCGCGTGGCGTACACGTAGGCGTGTTTTTATTGCTTTTTCGTGTCGCATTCATCGTTGAGACCGAACAGGCTTCGCGCCGCACCGCTATGTTTACTCAAATGTCGCACGCATGACATTTCTGCAGAGGTCGCGTCTTCGGTCCACCTGTCGCAGTCAGGTTCGTACAGTTGCAGCATATGGATCGTTAAGGGGAGATGTTTGAACGCTCGCTTTTAAGCTTGTTTATTTGGAAAGCGGTGTTTACGTAAACACGACGCGATCGTCGTGCGGCTATATTAAGAACGGAATGTTTGTTCGCTCACCATGAAGCGCTTTGGAAGCGGATATGGGGCGACTGGCGTGGAATCTTAAAAACGACGCAGCGGTTCGCGTGTTTGCAAATTTGCTCTTTGAAGGCCGGTTTTTGAGGCCTCGCTGCTGTAGATTTTCGGAGTGGGAAATTTTCGCCGTCGGCTTACTTTACGCATTAGTGGATGCAGTCGGTGACGCAAATTATGCATGGCATGTCTGACTCTGGAAGAGGAATAGAGAGGCGTAGGTTTGTAATTTTCCTGCTGAGTATCGGCGACTGGGAAATAGATGTATGCCGCCTGCTTGCTCGGGGTTTTGCACAGGAGACGATATTTTCTGAGTAAGAAAGAGAGAGAGAAAAAAAGAATAATAATCGTCGCCTTGTTTGCGTAGGAGGAGAGTAAAGTTTAGAGAGGGCCTCTCACGCCTGCCCGAAGCGGACGTATTTTCTTGTCCAAGCAGCGGTTCTTTTGCACCGTAGGTTTTATTTTGTCTGGTACGGAACTTCCTTGGTGTTTTTTTTTAACCGCATTACTGCTGCTGCTGACTGCGGCTTAAAAAATTCCACTGCTGCAGCGTTATCGTGAGGACTGGATAGAAGGAAAAAAATCCGATAATATGTTTACGTTATAATTGTACTTTTATTTATCAAGTAGTACAAGAGAGATTACAGAAAGCACTGGGCTAGGTAAATTGGGAAAGTCTGTCAGTCTTGTGGTACATTATAGGTTTTTGTATGTATGTATGTATGTACGTACGTACGTACATACGTATGTATGTATGTATGTATGTATGTATGTATGTATGTATGTATGTATGTATGTATGTATGTATGTATGTATGTATGTATGTATGTATGTATGTATGTATGTATGTATGTATGTATGTATGTATGTATGTATGTATGTATGTATGTATGTATGTATGCATGTATGTATGTATGTATGTAATGTGGGGGTAACATCGCGTCCGTCGGTTTTGGCGTGCGACCCATTGGCCGCGTTCGGGGGTGTGCATCTGCCGTTTCGCCTGTCCATTCTACGTGAATATATACAAAGGAGTTCTGCTTTTCGAATACAATTTGCGCACTACTTTCTCTTCGCGTCAGACAAACAGATCAAAACAGAGAGCGTGGCGAAATATCGACGAACAAATGCTGCAGTTCGTTTATTTTTTTTTTTCTGGAGGGGGTGGCAGGGCGGATCGCGTGGAATGTCACGAGTGGCGCGGAACAGAACCCGGCGTTCGACTTGGTTCCGCTGACGCAGCGGTGCTGGCGCGCGCGCCAAGGGCAGAGATGCTGCAGCCGCTACATTACTGCCATTCTGAGACGCAAGCGCGCCTCTCTCTTGTGTTTCCTTTTTTTTCTTTTTCTTTTTTGTTTTGTGTCGGCCCGCGTGGTTGCCGAGTTTGCGGTTCCGTTTTTCGTCACGTTTCGATTTCTGGCATTCTGTGCGGACCGACATCGTGTCGCCGCAGTGCGTCGGGTCTGAGAAACTGAAAGCAGTCGGGGATCTCGGCGCTTACGGTTGGAGCGAACGCTCTGTAACGAAGCGCGGTGTTTAAATTAAATTGAATTAAATTAAATTGGTTATCTGAGGAAAGGAAATGGCGCAGTATCTGTCTCACAAATCTCGGCGGACACCTGAACCTCGTCGTAAGGGAAGGGAGGAAGATGGGAGTGAAAGAAGAAAGGGAGAAAGAGGTGCCGTAGTGGAGGTCTCCGGAGTAATTTCGACCATTTGGGGATCTTTAACGTGCACTGACATCGCACAGCACACGGGTGCCTCTTGCGTTTCGCCTCCAACGAAACGCGGCCGCCGCGGTCGGGTTGGAACCCGGGTACTCCGGCTCGGTAGACGAGCGCCTTACCACTGAGCCACCGCGGCGGGTAAACGCTTTGGGAAACGAATTACAACGTCGCCTCGTAGAGGAAGGCTTTAAGGCAGGTTCGAAGGGGGGACGCGTCTGCTCCTCAATGCATCAGAACGAGGCTGTGGGCTTCAAAGGAGAACGGTTGAGACAGCGTAGTAAGCTGCACCGCCAGAGAAAGACCACGTGTATTACGAGAGTGGAAGAATGTAAGGGGAAGCAGCGGGGATCAATAAAGACGACAGAAGTTATAACGGCCGGGGTCGTCAAAGAGCTGCGGGTAAATTTGGTTAATACAAGCGAGACGAAAATGGGGAAAACGGGAGTGGAGACGAAAACTGGTTCTCAAGAAGGGGTAAAAAAAGGGAGGGAGGGAAACAAAAGGTGGTGGATCGAGCTCTTTCGAGACCAGAAGAGTAAACGAGGAAAGGGAATAGCGGCAGAGGAGAAGGCGCAGTCTGGTTACCCGGGGCGAAGAACAAAGATGGCATAACTGCGCGCATGCTGGCGCACGCCCTAAACAAATTGAGTTCGGACTGGAGACAAACTAAACGCCAACAAATAGCACGCTCAGAAACGGTCTAAAAAGAAAAAAGGGGCGTTGTAAAGTCGAGAAAGAGAACCCGTTTCGCTGCGTTCGCTCGCTGGCTAGCCTGCGAGCCGCGCCAATAATCCTAACAAAAGAAAACAGTTTTCCTTGTGTCAGCCTCTCCTCCCTTCCCTCGCGGCGCCTTTCTTTTTTTGCTTGCGGGGATGAAACGGGATGGAAGAAACGGCAGCGGCTTGGCGGTAGCAGTGGTGGGAAGTAACTAAGGAAAAGAAGGGGAAAGAAAGGAAGCAAATGGGGATGAGGGGGCGGGCAGGTTACTGCGCGCGAGATGTGTACCTCGTGGCGAGGAAAAAAAAACAAGGAGAGACAAAAGGAGAAACGGGGAACAAAAGGTGGACGGGGAGGGCGTCGGAAGATGGAGAGAGAGAGGAGGGGAGATTTATAGGGGCATCGATTTTTCCATTTACCGAACGCCAGCAGCGATCGGTCGCTTTCCTCTTGTTCGATACGTGTGTGTGTGTGTGTGCGTGCGTCCGTGTGCGGGCGTAGAGACGGCGGGTGCCGGTATAAGGGATCGAGACAAAGAAAGGGAAGGAATGAAGGAAATGGCGAGAAAGGGGACAAGAAAGGAAGGAGCGGCGCACAGGGCGGGTTCTTGGTGCCAGCAGCGCGTTTCGGAAACGACCGTTGCGCTGTCTTCTGTGTGCGCGCGTGCGTCTTCGTGTCTGCCTGTCTGTGCGTGCGTGGGTATTCGGCGTTGCGTTCGGCTCAGGGCGACGTCGGCTGTCGCGCGCCGTTCAAGTGGTGTCGGGAAGGGGACGAAGAGAGGCGTTCGGGTGGGGAAGGGAGGTAAAACCCCTTATGCGTTTCTTTTCCCGCCGGCCCGGCCGTTGCTGCCTGGGCTGAGCTCGTATGTAAGCGGTTCTGAACAATTCCCCCCGTCTCTTGCCATGCGGCGGAGAGCCGAGCGCCGTCATTCTTTCCGGGCAGCTGCCTCGACGCGACGCTCTTTGATTCGACACTGTCGGGACCGTGGTCTGTGAATATACGTTCTCGGGAGCGGGCCGCTTTTCGACTCTGCTTGCCTGGACGGACGGGTTCGCTGTCACGCTCGAACCATGGACCGTACCTGTATTGTGCCGCCGGTGTCTTGCGGCGTGGTCAGTGAGCGCTTGGGACTGTTCTGACCTCTGCTTTGCAAGGATTGCTGTATATCGGGCGTTCTTTCGCGTAAACGCAGTCGTTGTGCGTTGTAGCCGAAAACTCTTGAGGGTTCACTTGCCAGTACGACGGACCGAATGATGTAGCGTCCGCGTTAAAAAGAAAAAAAAAAAAAAACCGGTGAAATCACTGAGGCGACCCGCATTGGGAGAATGCGAATGCATTGGCGGGCTTGTACTCTTTCGACGTCCGAGGCTGTTTTGACGTCCTCTCACTACATCGACGTCCATGGTTTTAATCGCTTCTTATTACTCCACATAAACGAAAGCTTTTTTCAGTTGACTAATTAACGTTAATTACTCACTTTTTAATCTACTGCGAAACCTTCGTCCGGCTTAGTTGTGTATTTTTTCACAATTTCGACGTCCACGGCTATTTTGACGTCCGCCCACTATATCGACGTCCGGAGTTATTTCGACGTCTAATCTACTTTTTCGCCTGCAATTAATTAACTAATGACTCCACGTCAGCCAATTTTGACGCGCAACGACATTTTATCATTCTCTATCACATTCAGTCATTATTTTACCCTGGAACGACGCAAGGGCTGCCGACACGTTTTATGTCCTTTCTGCGGACACGAAACCAAGAAACCAATCAACACAGCCAAGAAATGCTTTCTCATTAATAAAAGTATCGCATTCCTCGCGCCCGTTGTGCGTACACCCGACCCCCAGACCCGCCTGGCGTTTCCTGTGTAAGGGGGTAGGTGGGTCATATGGCAGCGATCACGGCAGCGTCAGCGCGACGTCCATTCAGCTGAGAAAGGCGGCTCAGCAAAACAGCTCTCGCGCATAACCGTCTTCGTCCCTTTCAGCGGTCGCCTGCACTGGACCCGCGCTGCCCTGCCGCATTACACCCGAAATGCTGCGCCCCGCTTTCTTTGCGGCGAGAGTGTACCGACCAAATGCGCCTCCGGTTGATTTGGGAGCACACACCGGCGTCCACAGTTCGCCGCGTCATCGACGACCGGCTACGAGGGGAGAAGGGTGGACACGGTGCGTGACGGTCTTGCCGGGTCGAAACGGAGGATCGAAATCTCCCTGGCGCCAACGTGGATGGCACGCCGCAGCGGTCCTCCCTGCGTCGCCGGTTCGGCCGGAGTGGGATAACGATGCGTCCTCACTGTCTCCCTCTCCCTCTTTCTCCCTCAGTGCAAGCATGGCACGCCGCTCGGGGAGTTGGTCGGGTGTGCCGCCGCCGAGCGATTTCGATTTTCACGCATGCGGTAGCAGGCGCGCGCGATCTCGCAACTGCCGCCGCGCCGGTGCGTCGGATCGTCGTTCGGGTGCCCCGTGGGCGCTGGGTTGGAACAGCACTGCGCGCGATTGTGTATGAGGGAGAGAGTGAAGAAGAGAGAGTGAGAGTGAAAGAAAGAGCGTGCGGGTTCGTTCTTAGGTCGCTACGCAGGATCCCCCCACTCGTGTCGCGTGCGTGGGATTGCTGTGTCTGGGAGTTGGATCTTGTTGTATATTGGCGGCGGCGCTGCACGAAAGTTTGCGACTGCTCGTCCCACTGAACATGCGAACTAATTGTAGGAAATGGTATGGTGAGTAGTAGGAGAGAGAGAGATAACAGAGAAAAAGAGAGAGGGAGAAAGAGAGATAAGGAGAGAGGGAGGAAGAGAGATAAGAAAGAGAGAGAGAGAAAAGGAGAGATAAGAGGGAGACAAGGAGAGAGGGAAGAAAGACAGAGCGAGAAAAAGAGAGATAAGAAAGAGAGAAAGAGATAAGAAAGATAAAGATATATAAGAGAGAGGGAGAAAGAGAGATAAGGAGAGAGGGAGGAAGAGAGATAAGAAAGAGAGAGAGAGAAAAGGAGAGATAAGAGGGAGACAAGGAGAGAGGGAAGAAAGACAGAGCGAGAAAAAGAGAGAAAGAGATAAGAAAGATAAAGATATATAAGAGAGAGGGAGGAAGAGAGATAAGGAGAGAGGGAGGAAGAGAGATAAGAAAGAGAGAGAGAAAAGGAGAGATAAGAGGGAGACAAGGAGAGAGGGAAGAAAGACAGAGGGAGAAAAAGAGAGAAAGAGATAAGAAAGATAAAGATATATAAGAGAGAGGGAGGAAGAGATAACAAAGAGAGAGATAAAGAGAGAGAGAGAACAATGGTAAATGCCAAAGATATCGGTGCTGCTTTGGGGCAGGTGTCCGTACTCTTGATGATTACTCCGGAGACTGGACGAGATAGTTGAGAAGCGAGAGGAAGAAGCGGCAAAGGAACAGAAGAAAGGCGACGAAAGGAATGTCTGAGGAGGAAACAATAGGGCCCGGAAATTAGCTGGCAGCCGATTCCGAGAAGACGTCGACATTGAGTCGAGCACTTCAGCCCGCCAGCCTGGCTCACGCGAACATGGGGCCCTTCGCGGCGGCGCAGTGACTCTGTGGCGTTCCGACCCTGAACGCGAGGTCGTGGGTGCGATTTCTTGCTGCGGTGACCCCATTGTGGTGGAGGCGGAATGTGAGAACACCCATCGCGTGTACTGAGATTTCAGTGCACGTGCAAGCACTTCAGGTGGTCGAAAATGTGATGTGTAGCCCCCCACAAGGGCGTTCCTCGTAGCCATTGCGTTGGTCGCGTAAAAATAAATAGTAACCCATATTGTGTTATTGTATGTATGGATGCGATGCTAAGGTTTGTAGTCCGAGAAATAGGATTCGATTGCGTCTTGGAGGTGTCGAAACCGCCGTTTCTTTTGAGCAGCGTATTCGTGATCTATAGGTCATGTAGTATATTTTGTCAGCGTTAAAACCTCCTCCGCAGCGATTTCTGACCGTAAAGAGGGAGCAGGAAAAAAAAATTATGGTTGATTTTTGACCAGATTCGAATTAGGTGCGTTAGCAGTTCGGTTTTCACTTCGGTTCCTGTGCTCAGATCCTGTGCGTTCACGGATGCCAGTTGTTCGGATAGCGATAATGGGGACAATGTCCATATATGCGAAACTGGTCATTCACTATGTTCGTAGATCCCTGGGACTCTTTCTACCACTCCTGGTGCAGCGGTCAAGCGATGCGCCACTGCCCTTCTGTGACAGGTGTTCGCATCAGTGGGACTAGGGTTGCGACCCAGGCTGCTCTTCCCGAGCAACCTCTCACGATTACATGGGCTGCCGCCTGTCACTGTGGGTAGGTGAGCAGGCTGACTTGAAACAGGCTTTAAACAAACAAACAAACAAACAAACAAACAAACAAACAAACAAACAAACAAACAAACAAACAAACAAACAAAGGCTAAATGCTAGGAATGGCCACTATAAGTGTTATGACAGAAGCCAACAGCCACAGAAACCAAGGGGCACAGGGGATTTTTTTAAATTTATTTATTTAATTTGTGGTGTTGATCAATTTAGAATATTACTGAGTATGTTATCGCTTAAAGCTAATTGATTAGAAAAGCAGAAGAAAAAACAACCACATGCCGCCGGTGGGATCCGAACCCACGACGTTCGGCAGCCTTGACGCCATAGGAAGCATAAGAGGGTTCTCACGCAGCTTCCACCCTCTCCGTTCGATGACGTTCTACGTCACACCTGCGGTAACTCAGGACGTTCCACGTCCGCCGCTTATGAACGTGGGTGGCGCTGATGAACACTCTCAAGGTTAGGTTACTTGTAAACATAAATACCCCCGAAAGCAGAAGATTTGACAGCCGTCGCCGTAGCTCAGAGGTAGAGCACCGGACGCGTAATTCGGAGGTCGTGGGTGCGGATCCCACCGGCGGCATGTGGTTGTTTTTTCTTCTGCTTTTCTAATCAATTAGCTTTAAGCGATAACATACTCAGTAATATTCTAAATTGATCAACACCACAAATTAAATAAATAAATTTAAAAAAATCCCCTGTGCCCCTTGGTTTCTGTGGCTGTTGGCTTCTGTCATATTTATAACGAGCCCCTCATTCCCCTTCCCTTGTTTGCTTAATCACTATAAGTGTTGGCGCACTGAAACCACTTACCATGCCTATGGCCTCGAATGGGATTCGAACCGCGGTGGTGTGAGCACATCACCTTCGCTTGCCGCTGCTTTGGACCGCACGGCCGTCGCCGCAGCCTTTCTCCTGTCGTGTTAATACCGGCTTCTCGCGATGTCTTCAGAATATCGTCGTGTGCGCCTATTTAGCGACACAGTCCAAATGCCATAGCACGCGGACACCTGCACTTGCGAGCCCATGTTCGAAACCGCGGCCAGTTTTGTGCGACCGCTTGCAAACGTTAGCGTATACGCGGGCACTTGGAAGCGAGAGGCAAAGTTCGAACGCGTGGCCGGATTGAAGCCTGCGCTCGATGGCTACTGGACATCTCATTATTGGACGGTAGCCCAAATGGTTTGGAAGACTTTTAAAACACGCAAGGATGTAATTTGTAAGACCGATACCTAAATCGTCATTGGTGTGAATGAATTCAGTTCAACATTAGTCGCTCACGAAGTTGGAGCCCTCATGCAAACGCATCCCTCTCCGCATCGGTCGCATTAATCGCCCGATATTTTTTCTCTCTCACCTCTCAGACGTCATTATGTTGATCGTGTTCAGCTTGTGTTGTTGATGTTTTTTGCTGTTCCTCTGGGGCGCTGTTCAGAGGCATATCGTATCCTATCAGGTTGAGAAGCAATGTTTGACGCTCGTCGCGAATACATTAACACCGCAGTGATGGCCTAGACAATAAAGAAAAAAAAAGCAGTGATGGCCTAGTCGTTTCAGCATTCGCCTCTCGTGCGGGAGGTGTGGGGTTCGATCACCAGTGCGGCCGTTACCCGTCGATGGTACGATGGGTGCAACCTTTTCGCTTGCCTGGTGCTCGGATCCTTTTGAGTAAAATGTTTGAAAAATGGTCCTGTGACCCCAGCTTGTGTAGTGGAAAAAAATTCCTTATGCCGCGGCTCTTTTTGACCAGAAGCTGCCCTTGCGCCGTAAACATCATCGTCATCATCATCATGAATTCATTGGCGACATATTCGAAGGAAATGCTGCGCGCTTCCACAACCCACACTCTGACCCCTCCTCTTCCCTGTTTCCTCTTTCGTCCCTACTTTGAATTAGTTAAGGCGGAGACGGGCAGGTTGATATATTCTAGTTAAAGGGAAGCTGAAACGGTTTTTTGAGGATTCGAGGTTATTCAAGAATTCGAATCTATCAAGCTTCTGGATGAAGCATGCAGAGTATTTTTGCACTAGCATTTAAAATGATGGCACAATCTTCGATTAAAACCGCGATGATGTTTAGTCTTCTCCTCACTACATTGGAGGAGTGCGAGGAAACTCGGCGGTGACGTCATTGTTTCCGAAATTTCAGATGTCCGCTGCTTACGCCTGCATGCTGCTGTGCGTCGTGAGATGGTGCCAAACAATGCATTGTGAGCTTCACCTCCGATGGCGCCGGTTTTCTTCCACGCAATAACCGTTTCTTCGCTGGAAACGTAGTGCCGTCATACGTGACGTCATGATCGAGGCCTCTGCCCGTCGCTGTGCACTTCAGAGAAGCCTGAACGCGGACGAAGACTTTATTCGGCGATTACGCCACCATTTCAAATGCTAGAGCAAAACCATTTCGCAGGCTTTACCTCCGCATTTTGCACATTCGGCAACCTTAAACTCATGGAATTCTGAAACCGATTCAGTTGCCTTTTAACACAGCGCAGAAACACAGGAAGAGAAGAAACATAACGGCACAGCGCAATGGGGTATATGCCGCTTCTGTTTTTTTTTTTGCATTCACGGGCTGCAACCGGCATGGAGCGTTGCTCCATGCCGGTCCACGCGTTGCTGCATGCGTTGCCCCCCCCCCCCCCCCCCCCCCCTGCATTTCCAAGCTTATTCTCCACTTTTCGCTTAGCGCATTGTTTGTTTTAGATTGATCGCCGTGAAGATTCGCCTGTTCGTGGGTCTCACCTCTTCGGTTATTTTCGCGTCGTTTCAAAATGTACCTAGCTATTCAGCCCTGTATACTCGACGGGAAAGCGCCTTTTTCTTGTTTGCTTTTCGCTCCTTCAATTTTCTTTTAGTCCATCCGTGGTAGCGTCGGTGATTGCGCCGCTCCTTGCCTGTCTTCGCGCCCTTTTTCTTCTTGCTTTCGTGGCTTTGGCGATTTCATTTCGCTTTTGGAGCGCTGGCTCTACTGGTCGCGCTTCGAGCTATGCTGATTCCATGGATAGAATTCAAGATGGCGGCCTCATAGCAACGACACTGTACCTAAGTGGTTGTCATGGTAACCGAGGTGGTTACATGATGAAGTAAAATAATAACAGGTGGCATCGTGATACCCGAGCACCACAACTCGAAATTAAACCATGCCGGTCCGGTACACACACACACACACACACACACACACACACACACACACACACACACACACACACACACACACACACACACACACACACACGCACACGCACACGCACGCACGCACGCACGCACGCAAGAAGCCAACAGCCACAGAAACCAAGGAACACGGGAATTTTTTATATTTATTTATTTGTGGTGTTGATCAATGGAGTATATTACTGAATATGCTAACGCTTAAAGCTAATTGATTAGAAAAGCAGAAGAAAAAACAACCACATGCCGCCGGTGGGATCCGAACCCACGACCTCCGAATTACGCGTCCGGTCCTCTTACCAACTGAGTTACGGCGACGGCTGTCAGATCTTCTGCTTTCGGGGGTATTTATGTTTACCAGTAACCTAACCTTGAGAGTGTTCATCAGCGCCACCCACGTTCTTAAGCGGCGGACGTAGTACGCCCTGAGTTACCGCTGATGTGACGTGGAACGTCATCGAACGGCGAGGGTGGAAGCTGTGTGAGAACCCTCTTATGCTTCCTATGGCATCAAGGCTGGCAGAACCAAGGCCCTCGTTAAGCGACTAAGCAGACAAAGAAAGGGGAATGAGAGGCTCGTTATACATATGAGAGAAGCCAACAGCCACAGAAACCAAGGGAACACAGGGGATTTTTTTATATTTATTTATTTTGGGCGGTGATCAATGGATGATATTACAGAATATGTTATCGCTTAAATCTAATTGATTAGAAAAGCAGAAGAAAAAAACAACCACATGCCGCCGGCGGCAACCGAACCCACGACCTCCGATTGTATATATATCAGGCATCAAAGTCGGGCCACTTAGCCCCGACATTCGTGTAAAATTTGTAGGTCAACCGTTTGCCGCAAAATTTTCCGGATCACCGGTGTCATACGGTTCAGCGTTTCGTGCAGCATAAACCTATTAGTTAAGTTAGAGTCTAGCTCGCGGCAGGGATTCGAACCGGTGACCTATGTATCCCCAATCGCACGTCTCTACTAATCTTCATATGAACATAGCGCCTCAACCGTTCGTCACAGAGTGTTCGGGGTGGTGGCATACGATTTCGCGTTTCGTGCAGCATAAAGGCACCACTTAAGTTAGATTCTAGCTCGCGGCAGGGATTCGAACCGGCGACCTATGTTAGGCGCGTTAACGCTCGATATGCGATCGCTGCCTCAGCGTCTGCTAATTTTTTCTTTTGTCATTTCTGCTTTCACAAACATCGGCACCGCGGACTTACCGTCCTTCGTATTTTCGCGAGATTGCCCAGCGTTCGGCAGTCCAGGCTCCACAATTGTGGAGCGGCTGGTGTTTGCTAACGGGAGGAACTACAAAGGGAGCGGAAAGTTGCGGTGGGAAAAAGAGTAACCACAGTCGGCACCTTTCTGAGAAATTCGTTTCAAGGGGGGAACCGAGGCTTCAGGATGGGAGCTGGACGCGGTTCTGGCGCGCTGTTTCGTTGGGCTTTATAACCGGCCGGCTCAATTCGATTTCACCGTCTTAGAGATATGAAACAAACCTCCTCGTGTTCCTAAAAGCCGCAGGATTCTTGTTTTTTTTTCTAAGAAGAGTGAAATATGCGCCGTGTGTGTTTTCGAGATGTCTGTGTCTTTGTGATATACTATATGCGCTTTCTTACCCTTCATTTCCTCTCCTGTGTTCAAGGCGCTTTTGTGTTTCGATTGCATTACGAACACGTCGTCTCTTTACTTACGTTTTTGTTTGGTCTTCAAGCAAATAGACTTGCTTGTTTTATTTTTTCTTTTTTTTTTGTCGAGACATTCTTTAACGGCACTGATTTCCTGCATTTGTCTTGCGTATTTTCGATGTTATACTGTCGGCGGTGATTTCACTGTTTGCTTAGAGTCTGTCGGTGAGAAAAGGAAGGAGTTTTGAAAGCATATTGCCTTGTTTTGTACCACGTTTGCTGGAACATACAATAGGAATAGGAATACATTTCGGTTCTCTCACTTCCTGCATATGTGCCTTTGAAATGCGCCGTTTCTTCGCCGTTCAATGAGCATTGTATTTGATACTGCCGTTGTGAGCTGGCAGACAGTAGAGAAAAACGCCTTCCTGGTCGATTTTTCTGACTCCCGGATTGTTCTGGAATGCGTGAAGAAACTTGAATGAAAAAAGAAACCTGGTAAAACGCTGGGGCAACGTATTAGTATCGAGCGTTAGCAATATCGAACAAATATTGCGTCATTAGCCATATTCGCTATATCGGGTACAAATTTTTCGTTACATCCGGGCATCTACTTTTTGATGGCAACGTATACAGTGCAAGAACACAAATCGTTTCAGACCACTTCGAACGACCCACACCAATTAGTTTGGTCGTAATGGACGTTTGAAGTTTCAATATGCCACGGTTTGGGGAACCAAAGGTTGTCGTTGCGAATCCCTACGATATGCTACGCTTTGATTCTACTAGTAATCTTATGCTTCGTAACACGCTGAATCCTTTGATACCACTCCGAACATTCTACGCCAGTTAGGTGGTCCACAATCTGCGTACCAATGGTACCACCCACTGGTCCCATTTGAATGACCTTTTGTGTCATATGTTCCGTTCTAACGCGAACGCTCTAAAATCTCCGGTCTGAAAGTGAGGTGTACCGGCCGGCAGACGGCGCTCATGTGGGTCCATCGGACAATGGTGCGGGCTTTGATCGTCGCATTAATACAACTGCTTCTTGAAATAATTGGCCGTTTTTTTTTTCTCTCGGCTGTTTGAAAGACAGTGCTGTGTGGGAAGTTTGCCGGGGCTCATTTAAGCGAATGGGACGACTCATTTCGTTTTAGTGCGCCAGTTGTAATAACTTAGTGAGATACTCGCGAGGCGGGTCGGTTTCGACATTAGTGAGATTGAGTGGAAATTCGTATTTTGACCGGTAAGTTTTATGTACCGTCGTCAGATCTGACCAAAATCGTTCCTAGCAAGCGGCAAAAACTTGATAGCCGCAGGCTCAGCAGTCTTTGTTCATAGATTTTCTGTGCGTGTCATGTTATATGGGCGTCTGTGTGCGGGTATGTGTGGGTGTCTTGAAAACGTGGAATCGACGGGATCTGCCTCTCTCTTACTTGAATAAGTACGCGGCAGGCTTCAAAGCGAAATGACTAGTGATCTCGTTTCAAAGCGAAACGCTGCCATTGTCAAGCGCAAAATCATCCGAAATGCAAGACGAACATCGCCGAACTATTGCTATGTGTTTCGGTATCATTAATGGGAGCCCTTCGTTTCGAGGTTGTTATCTGAAACTTCATCGGCTGGCGTCAAGCTAAACGTTGCCACTGCTTTTCGATGTTTGTTTGTCTAACAAAGAAATGATAACGCAGTGTCACATCTGGCGCTGCCGATACGTTTGTTTTATTACTCTCGAGTTCTGGCGACGTTGGCTGCATTTCGAAGCTTTCGCATGGTGTTGTTCTGTGCTCCGTAAGTGAGAAACAAAGCATAAAAATGGGCAGTGGTTTCGGCCTGGTTAAACCTGGAGGATTGCGAAAGCAACGAGGAGAGAGAGAGAGGTGATGGAGAGCGCGCGGCGGCCCCAGCACGCTAGCTATGCGTCGCTACTGCGCATGCACAACTGGCGAGCGCGGCGGCGGCGCCTGCGAGTCACCCGCGCAGCGACGGCGGCGGCGCGCTGCTGTGCGCCGTGTGACGTCACTGCTCCTCGCGCATGTGCAGTATGGCCTTTCGTCAGCTCCGCGAAATGGCTCGGCGAGTCGCGTAGTGTTGCTTTCGCAACAAAAAAGCGATAAGTAGATATCGATAAGTAGATACAGCGTGTAAGTAGATATCGGAGCGCAAAATACGACTATTTTGGCTGAAGGAGGTTAAAAATAAAGCGAAATTAGTCTGTCGCATAGCTCGAGGTGGAGGAGGGAGAGGGAAAACTTGATTACAGTGAAGGGGAGTTGTGCGAGCTTATGGGTGGAGTCCTGATTCCAGGGCTCCACTGGCTTGAGCTGCCCTGCGGTCCTGTTGTATGAGGGCCCGTTGGTCCTCCAGGTTATCGCTAGTCAGCAGCTGGAAGGAAGGAACAATCACTAGGAGTGCATGATAAGATAGTCGTTAGCATCATGGGATGCGTTGCCTGATCGTCGCCTGGGTCTGTTTTGCTACCGCGCGCGAAGATTGCTTTGACAGGTGTCGCGCCTTACTATCTGGAACTCTGCAGCTCAATGAGCTCAATTGCACTTAGGTCGTGCACTTAAGCTGCACACTTACGTCGTGGTACCACGGCGCAAGTACTGTTATGCTAATGGAAGGGCATATCGATAGCTTTCCGTTCTTTAAGTATAAGCTCCTTTTATTTGTGTTATTTCTTTCCCGATGGAGATGTGTGTCCTTTTTTCTCCGTGTCAAACGCGTGTGAAAAAACAAAAGAGGGGCTCACAAGCTGTCGGTAGCTCGCCTTTCTTAGAATCTAATTGTCGACCGATTGAATCCAGCCTCGACCAGGCTTTCTCGGTTTTCCTTGGTCTTCCTACGTGTCGATCGATCGCTGATGAACCATGTTTGGCTAAATTTGCGGAGTCTGTGCGAGGACTGCTTGACGTCGCTGCAGGGTGCAACAGGTAGAGCGACAGATAGTCTGGAAAGTCATGTCCGAGTAAATAAAGAAGGGATTAGATCGAATTGCTTCTTGTTGAGTGTGGCTGTAAAGTCGCCGAAGAGTTAGCGAGGAAAATGGAGTGAAAGAGCACCGCCCTGTTTGGGTAGAAAGGAGATAAACTACGGAGAGCGGTTGGAATATACTTACTGCTTGATGAAAGCCACTTTGGCTCAGTGGGGTGATATCCGAGGATGCTCATCGCTGGGCTATAACCCGCTTTGGTGACTCCGGTGGTATAAGCTCTGCTATTAGACACCTTTAGTATACCGTGTACCGTACTACCGTTACCGTTACCGGAGTACCGGGAGCCCGCCCACCGCCGGTGAGTACGCGTTGATTGGTCCCGATGCTGCAAGCGCTCGCGTAGCTGCCGGGTACGTGGCGCCATCTGGCGACATCAAGGAGATTTCCACATGCGCATTGGCTGCGCGCGGGCTCCCGGTACTCCGGTTCCGGGAACACGGTACACGGTATGCTAAAGGTGTCTAGTAGCATCAGAGTGATCGATTCCGTCGTAAGGTGAGCGATGGTCGCGTGTTGTCACGGAAAGCAAACCGCCTCAGTCAGAAACCTTGGCATTTTTACGTCACTGACTCGGCTACCCCGTAGGCGTTCACGGTAACGCATTGCACGCGAAAAACACGTTTACAAGCTCGCTTCTTACGCGGTAGCGTAGAACCCGTGCACGTGATGGGCTACCTTTAGCATAGTACAGACGCACTAGCGTAGACGTATACCGGATTACCGGGTGCGCATGCGCAGTGGCCCCATTTAGCTCCGCCCCTGCCACTGTGCGCGCTCACAAGGCGTCCGGTAACCCTCTATACGTCTACGCTAGTGCGTCAGTACTATGCTAAAACTCCCTACTGTCAGCACCAGAAAAGAATTTGAAGTCTCTCTCTCTCTCTCTCTTTTTCTTTACGTCCCCATACCTGGCTTTGTGTAGGCTGTGATGGACGCCGTACTAAGGAAGGGGGGGGGGGGGGAGGGGGCTTCGGATTTTTTTTTTTTTTTTCAACATGACGTGGGGTTCTCGCGCAGCACTGCGGCGTTTTTGGCATACTCTTAGTTGGGCCTTCCCGTCCGAGCAATGTGGCTCGTAAATTGACGCGAAAAATTCTCGAGTGTCTTCTCCGCGGCCGCCAACGGTGCGCCCATCGGGCCGCATCGCCTAATCGGCCCTGCCAAACTTATAGCTCCTTCTCTCCCTCCCCTATTCCCCTCTCCCCGCGTCTTCCCTTTCTCCGCGGGTTGCGCGCTGTCGGCGAGAGACACAATGGCTTCCGGCCTTGGAAGATTGTCCTCGGCCCGGAAGGACTCCCCGGAAGTAGCGGAACCCGGAAGTGCAGACGAGGGGCCATCTGACAGGTAGCTAGTAGCTCCCAGCGTCCCCTTCCGACGCTCCGCTAGTTGTTGCAGTTCCGCCCTCTCTCCCGTCTTGCCTTCCTTGTATCCTTTTCTCCTTCCAAGTACTGCTTCCTCATTTCCCTTTTTTGTTTTCTTTTTGGAGCGGTGCTTCGGCGTGGAGGAAGACGCTCTTGCGGAGTGAAGTGCAGGAGGTTGACTTTGTCTCATGCCTGTATCTTTAGTCCTACCTCGATGTCCGAGGAGTCTGAGGCGCGCGGGTGGGAGTTGTGTTGTCGCTTTTTTCGCTGCGTTATTTTTCACGAAGCGAAGGAGCGAAAACTTCGCAAAGTGCACGGAAAGAAAAGACGATACACTGGCGCTGTTTCTGTCTGCTTTGTGAAGTTGGGGCTGTTTTGCTTCGTCATGAGCAACCGACTATCTCGGGACGTGTTATTCAAGCGTTGTTTTTAATGAGCTTGGCTGGAAGCTACGTCGACCCCGAGGCGGGGTTCGGAACAGGCAAGGGCTGTGTAGAGGTCGAGCCTGTCGGTTCCACCTAGGAACTGCGCTTTTTTTTTTGCTCAGTAGCCCATTGCAGTGAACTATATGTACTACTCACGAAAAGAAAAAAAAACAAGTCAAGTAGGGGTTGTGTCAAGCCAATTTCATTTTTCCCAAGTGGGGAAGAACGCGGTGGGTTCTTTCTTTTCCCGCTTTTATTTTCATTTCTTCAGTTAAAACAAATTTTTGCTCCATGCCTTGCTTTTCTTGTTTTTGTTTCCGAACTCTGTGTGCAGCACCTCTTTGCGGGACTGTTAAGGTCACTGCCGGGGAGACCCCTGATCTCGCTTCTCTTGGTCGCTTTTTGTTAATCGCTTTGTTGTTTGGTGTTTCGCTGAACGTAAATGGTGGAGCGCTTTCTGTCTACGCACCCTGCATCTTTTTTATTTCTTCTTGTTTTCACTTTTCTCGCGTGTTTCTTTTTCTCACCGTTTTATTCTTCATGATGTAGTCTCATGTATAGCGTTAAACGTACTTGTATATGTCCTGTTTAAGCCTCCCCGAAAGATACCGCGTTACCGAAACACTGAGTTTGTTTTTTTTTTTTTTTTGAGAGAAAGAGTACACCCTCAAATCTCTGTTTGTAGCGCGCTAGTGTCACTTGTTTTTACGCGAAATAACCAAACACCCAACCTAGCCCACATCTACACAGCAACCATTGTTTTCCATTTTTCTTCGTCCCAGTACCGGTCAGACTCTCGTTTGTTGTCCCCTGGATGTCGCTCCTTTTTTTTTTCTCTCTCCTGGTCGTTACTACTTCCGCTCTCTTTCTCCTCGTTGCTTGTTCCTGCTTCCACTTCCTCATCTGCTTCCGAGTCCTGTTCCTTCCTTTTATCTCCAGCCCCAGTGACCCTCTCGATGTGAGGCTGCAATTCATTCGCATCGTCTTCGTTGGCGTCGTTTACGTAGTCAGCCTTATCGTGGCTGGCTATGTGCTTCCGGTTGCTTCCTTACCCCCCCCCGCCTTTCTCTGCTCTCGTTGAGCGTTCCTGGCCTGTCCTTTAGTGCGACGGTCGGCCCAGCCGGAAACAAGCGATGGAGGGAGCACCTCTCCGACCGTGCACCTTGTGTGGGGCCTTTATGTAAAAGGGAACAAACTGCGTGTCTGTCTCTATCTCGTATCGTCCGATGGAGTAGCCGTGTATGTCCCGTTCGAGTCATATCTTCTTTCTACGCTTATGCACGCGCACCTGTTGAGCTTTGGGGGTGGGTGCCAAACCGAAGGCTTCAGGTAATGAGGTTTCGGTTCTTTTTATTGCTGAACGAAAATACGTGTGGAGTTCGCAAGTAGAACGGAAGTTGAAGAGGCGGCACAGGGCGACCTTGCGCTAGCAAGTTAATTTTAATACGAGAGGCGCTTTTGAATATAGGTGTGTATCCGCTACTTAGTGTAAATTGAAATGACAAATTATACCACCGAACTCAACGATGATGTCACGCAGTAGGACAAAACCGGTAAATGCGGAATGCCCGTTGCTTGTAAATACGCATGCGCGGCTAGTTTTGGTCGCATTGACGCCTTTAGTGACATCTTGACTTGACGGCATATATTATCGAAGTTATTTTCGATAGAGTAGAGGCTCTGAAACACCCCATCTTCAATTAAAAATTCAGCGCTTAGTTTGCTCGTCATGATGCTACGTCGTCTCTCTTCCTGTTAGAGTTTTATACAAAAACGCACTGTGCTAGTATCAAGTTATTGCCCGGTATAGTCCAGTAAAGAAGGCCGTGTTTCGGAGCAGTGCATCTCGGCTCCGGCATCCACTGCTTGCGCTGAAAGTTCTTAATCAGGGCGGTCGATGAAACCTTTCTCAACTGTCTCCCCCCTTTTGATCCGAAACATGCCGGAGCGTATGGATGTGTCTCGCCCGGTCTCTCGTTCGGGACGGTGTTTGGTTATTGATAGGAAACGTAAACGGGACACAGCCTCTGTCAACATATGATCGCGCTCCTATCATTCGACCTCAGTCCACCGTGATTGCGACGTCCGCGGGATATCTTATTCTGCGGCGAGCTTTAGCGGTGCGGAGTTTGCCGGGAAAGTCTGTGTACGATATTCAGGCGGGAACATGAACCTCTCTGCCTACCACCGCAGCCTGTAAACCGAACCCGAGCTATCGCTGAGAAAACAACAAAAACAGCAAAAAAAAGTGTGCACTGTGTTCTCCTGATAACTATGTCCCTCTCCCCATGAGCCTCCTCATTTTGATGAACCCAAAAGTTATACTATCGATCCAGCGATGGGAGAGAGGGGCGACGAACTGTGGCTAGTCGGCCTGACGGACTCTGACAGGGACGTCTCTCTCCCCTTTTTTCTCTCGCCCTCGGTTTGCGCGCGCTTTTTGTTTCGCGCTCTTTTCGCTTCCCTAACTCTCCCTAATGAATCGTGTCCGAAACATTACCCCGGAACCATTTCGCGCTACGGCGTTGAATCGGAACAAAAAAAGGAAAAAAAAAATCAAAAGAGACAAATGGAAAAACGAACGATGCGAAGCTCGGTTTGCGTCGCTTCTCTCGTCATCATTTCCGGCGTTTACACGACGACCGAGGCGGCTGAAATACTGCTCGGGAGCTGGACAGGGGCGACTCGCAGCGAGCGGACGGGGAATACGCTGGGGGAAACGGGGACGGCGAGCAACAAACAGCGAGATGGATGTGGACTCTGCTACGCCATGCGTGCTGTGGCGAACGCTTCTTCCCTCCGCCAGGGGGCGTGTTCGTCCGGGAGGTGAGGGGGGCATGTGTGGCAAACGGGTGAAGCGTTCTTTTCTCATTTGAAATGCGCATAACTCGCCGACCGTTTCTGCGCTGCATTGCTTGGCATAGAGAGAAAGAGAGAGAGAGAGAGAGACAAAAGCGGGGACAGCTAGCAAACGGCATGCACGCGCTCCACTGCGTACGGCTGCCGCGGCCACAGCGTTGAACACCAAGAAGAGCGAGGAGAGGGGGGGGGGGGGGCTGTACGGACAGAAGCGTCTTGCTCTGCGCGGGACTTAGTTGCCTGGCTGCCTATGCGCTGTGCTTAACTGGACGTTGGGAGGATGGTAGAAAAGGAGGAGGAGGAGGAGGAAATGAATGTTTGCAGCTCGGTAATGGAATGGAATTTTGCTTCCGCGCCCCGAGTCGACGGGGTCCGAAACGAGACGCATTCAAATTACCCCATTTTTTGCCATCTGTTATGCGCGCGGCGAACGCTGCTGGGGAGTGCTGCCCGGGATGCATGTTTTTGTTTTGCTCGGAGGGAAGGGGAGGGGGGGGGGGGGGGTGTATGTTTGTGCGGCATCGCTTCGATGACGTTTTGGAGCTGTGTCTTTTTTTCGGAGAGTTCTTCGGCGTTCTTGAAGACAAATGCCGCAATGTGTCCGGGAACGCTCTCCTAATGCCGAACACCGCCCGTGGTCTTCCAGTTGGCGGGAGCACCGAAGACTGGTTAGTTTGGAAGGAGTGCTGGAATGACGGGTACTGAGGGCTGACGAAGCTCGACGGTTGACGAAGCTGGACGGTTGACGAAGCTGGAAGTGAATGTGTTCGTTAGCACTTAGGGGCATTGTGCCTCCTGAGGGAGCCGAATGCGAGGTCGCTGCTACCGTTTTGTAGCGAGAGCTACATTGGCCGCATTCTCGCCGTTTCGCTGTGGCCGGTGGCCGCACCGCGAGCTGAGCCGTTGCCTAGCAACCGTCGCAGCTGGCTGCGCCGCTCGCCGCGCCATCTGGCATGACGTCAGAGGAGGAGCCGGCGTCGAATCGTATTTATATAAGGGGCGGCTGGGTGGGATTCGTCGGCAGATATGGAAAGTGAGTCGGAGAGACTGAAAGAAGCCAGGCTTCGTCGTCGGAACGAAACCAAGAGGAGGCAGCGAGCCGAGGAGACGGAGGAAGAACGAGCCGCACGCCTCGAGAAGCGTCGTAAGTACGAAGCGGCCTGGCGAGTGGATTCAGATGAGGATGGTTCGTCGGCTAGTTCGCCGTGCCAGGGCTGACGCCAGTACTGTGTCGGAGCCATTGAGACGGCTGCATGCTACTTCACCGACCATCGGGCCGTCTTTGTGGCAGTTGAGAAACAACAAGATGGAGACTTTGAAGATAAACGCGTTACACTTTAAAAATACATAGTCTTTAATGTGACCATGACTTAACGATAGGTAACAACAAAACCTAAACACTGAGACGTACCAAGCTAAACGATAAAGATGTAACCCGAGAGATAACCAAGCTAAACAATAAGATTAACCGTACCTCTCGCTACTCACATCCAGGCATAACTGAGTTTAGCCGCAGCCAATTTTTGTTCATTAGAGTCCCCCCCATCGGGCCTGCGCGGTCTGGCTGCTTGGGGATGGACCCGCAGCTTGTACCCTCCGGGGGGGGGGGGGGGGGGGGGGGGAGCTTGTCCGATAACCGCTGTCGGTCAGTCACCCTCCCTTTAATTCTTCCCGTTTCTACCTCGCGTCCCTATTGGAACAGTTCGGGTGATTATTGGAGCGTTGTTTCGCGAGAGGAAAATAAACGGGAATACCGCCCCCGATCCGGGCAGCAGAGAGGTGGGTAGTGTTTTCCGCCCTCTCCGTTGTCGGGTATACTACAGGAAGGAGTCCCTTTCAGCACGTAACGTTGACGCTACCGTTGCTCGCGTGGGAGGTGTTCCCTTTCACAGAGCTTCTACCTGCACTTTCCCTGCAGGAAAGTTTAAGCTCTCAGAGCGAAGACTAGGATGTTCTAAGGAAGGCTGCCTCTTGGCGCGCCCCCCTTCGAAAGGCTCCTGGTTTCGAATTGCACGGTTTCACTGTGATCAGCAAGTAAATATGTCAACGTGTAACGTGGCTCTTGGGTCTTTCTTTCTTTCTTTCTTTCTTTCTTTCTTTCTTTCTTTCTTTCTTTCTTTCTTTCTTTCTTTCTTTCTTTCTTTCTTTCTTTCTTTCTTTCTTTCTTTCTTTCTTTCTTTCTTTCTTTCCTTGTTTTTTTCTTGCTTTCTTTTTTTCTTCCTTTCTTTTTTTCTTTCCTTCTTTCTTTCTTACTTTCCTTTCTTTCTTTCTGTCTTTCTTTCTTCCTTTCTTTTCTTTGTTTCTTTCTTTCTTCATTTCTTTCTTTCTTCCTTTTTTCTTCCTTTTTGTTTCTTTCTTCCTTTCTTTCCTTCCTTCCTTCTCTCTTTCTTTCTTCCTTTCTTCCCTTCTTTCCTTCTCTCTTTCTTCTATCTTTCTTCCTTTCTTTCTTTCCTTCTTTCTTTCTTACTTTCTTTCCTTCTTTCTGTCTTTCTTTCTTTCTTCCTTTCTTTTCTTTGTTTCTTTCTTCCTTCCTTTCTTCCTTCCTTTCTTCCCTTCTTTCCTTCGTTCTTTCTTTCTTTCTTTCTTTCTTTCTTTCTTTCTTTCTTTCTTTCTTTCTTTCTTTCTTTCTTTCTTTGCGTTGTTCTCGCTTGCAGCGCCGATACGTTATAAGCCCGTGCCATTCGTATACTATCACTGTCCGGGTGCTGCTTCAGACGGAAAAAAAGAAAAACGCGCACGAATTGCTGGAATTCGAACGTCTTTTTTTTTCTCTCTGCTTCTCTCGCTTTCGTCGTTCACTGTGGCGCCAAACTTTGAGGCGACGCCCGGATACTCCTCCCTCGACATACGCTCCCGCCAGTGGCGCGCAGTACGGGGAAGCGGATTCCGACGCGCATCCCGGTGGTGCGGCTTCACTGAGGCGAATATATTGCCGGGGAATCCCTTCTTGCCTGCTTACGTTTTTTGTATTTTTTTTTTTGCTGGGAGTTCGCAGAATCGATATCGATGCGATCGGGAGCGAGCGCGGATACTGCGAGCCTCTTCTTAGCACGTCGCCGAGTCATTAATCATTCACGCCGACATCGCCAACCAGGACCCTTGTGTCGGAGCTCGGAGCATTGTTGCTTCGAGGCGCTTGAGTTGAGGCCTTTCTTTTTCTTGTGTTTTTTTTTTTGTGCCCTTGATAATTTGAAGTCGTTCCGACTCGCATCGCTTGCATTCGGGCGTTTCAGTTTTCTTTCTTTTTGCCCAAATATTCGCGCTTCTTGAGTTTCGCTTCGTGAGAGTTTCTAACATTTAATTTTATGTTTGGGAACTGGGGAATAAACGTGCGTAAACTTTACTCTCTCCGTATCTTCGGCAATGAGAGCTTATCAGAATTAAGTTCACGCATTTTTCCGTGAGAAAGTTTGTGTATTAGGGACGCCGCAGGAAAGTTTAGCGGAAGGATTTCGACCAGAGACAGCGTCATGTAAACGTACGTACCGTCAGCGAGGAACTAAACGAGGAACAGCAGGTTGAGAAGTGTTTAGTTGAAGTAGACTGAATACCAGGGTGTTTGATTTTTTACTTCGGTGTTGCGAAAACCGTTCGTGGAGGTTTAGTTTATTGGTTTATTGGGGTTTTAACGTCCCAAAGCAACTCAGGCTATGAGGGACGCCGTAGTGAAGAGCTCCGGAAATTTCGACCACCTGGGGTTCTTTAACGTGCTCTGACATCGCACAGTACACGGGCCTCTAGAATTTCGCCTCCATCGAAATTCGGCCGCCGCGGCCGGGATCGAACCCGCGTCTTTCGGGTCAGCAGCCGAGCGCCGTAACCACTGAGCCACCGCGGCGGGCGTTCGTGGAGGTGTTAACGAATCACGAACTATTATTTGTGTTTTTTTTTGTCTTTACGTTTCAATCGTGCTGTGCGCGTTGCATTTCACGTTGATGGTGGTTCAAAGAAACAACTATACGCGTATTTGGAGGTCTCCCGCTGTCAGATATTTGAGAGTATTGTCGCCATTATTAAGCGCATAGCTTGTAACTATTGTTTTTCTTGCCTAATTTCAATGCAGTGCTCTTACACTGGGGATACAATAGGGAACCAGCCTCTCTCCATACATTCAGCACAACAGGTGCACCCTAGTCACTGAATGCACGCTACCCACACGCATTCGCAACAGTGTGAGTAGAAATACCTGCCCATACCTTATTTTCACTACGAACGTCGGACAAGCTAACTGGACTCATGCGGGAATCAACCTCGGCAGCGGTCGTCCTAACAATTACGCAATCGTGTGCAAGTTTACGTCCATAGTTCCACCTTAATATGTTGTAGACTGGACAAGTTCCGAGAGATCCGAGACCAAAACTTGACAAAAGACATTCAGGACTTCTAAGACTGGGCTTCTAAGCTCCAACTGGACGTAGCTGCTAGCGAAAAGTTGGCCCCGCTGGAACATGTTGGCGACCCAGTAGACAACAGGCTACTCCACCTGTGGGAGGCCTATCAGAATTTGGAGAAACGATGGCTCAGAGAAAGGCATCATTGCATATTAAAACGGCAAATTGCGCGAACGCTTTAGCTTGGTCACCGCACACGTGGCCGAGCTTCCGTCTCAGCAGTGGAGTGATTTATGCAACCGACTAAACGGCACTATACACATGAAGAACTCGTGGTCCCTCCTCCGCTGTACGTTAAACCCGTGTTCCTCTCGCTCGGAAACTAATAAACTAATCGCCAAAGTCTTGCACGAGGTAGAGAAACAAAGGGGAAGACTTGAAGCAGCTCTTAAAACCACATACTTCCGCGACGTAGCGCAGGAACCATCACCATCCTTCAGAGGAACCCCCAATTCACACTTGGACGTCTCCATCACTGATGCATTGGTATGAGCTGCAATGAGGCAGCTTCGCACCACACGCGCCCCAGGTCTAGATGGAATTAGGGTGGGAATTAGATGGGACACGGTGGCCGCAGCTGGCAAAGGACAGGGTTAATTGGAGACACACGGGAGAGGCCTTTGCTTGCATGCAGTGGCCGTAGTCAGGCTGATGATGATGATGATGACGACGTACAGTTCAACGTCTCAAGGGTGCGCGCGGGCTAAGAGAGATGTCGCCGCTGTGGAGGGCTGTATAGTGGAGACGCTGTATAGTAGACACGCTGTATAGTGGAGGGCTCCGGAATAATTCCGACCAGCTGACGGTCTTTAACGTGCACTGACATCGCACAGCACACGGGCACCTTTTGCACGTCGTCTCCATGGAGACGACGAAACCAGAGCGAAAGAAGAAAGGCGACATGCACACATTACGACCTTAAGCTTGGGCTCAGCGATCGAAAGCTATGGCCACTAGGCCGCTGCGCTGGGTGTTGTTTTCCTCTCTAGAGCCTACGAAGTTGGTTTTGTTTGTGTTTATGCCTGTTGTTTTCCTCTCTAGAGCCTACGAAGTTGGTTTTGTTTGTGTTTATGCCTGTTAACGTCCCAAAGTGACTCAAGCTACGAGGGACGGCGTAGTGAAGGGCTGCGGCAGTTTCGTCCACCTAGGGTTCTTTAACGTCCACTGACATCGCATATAACGCGGTCCTCTGGCATTGCGCCTCCATCGAAATGCGATCGCCGCGGCCGGTTGCACCCGCGTCTTTGGAGTCCGATAGCCTAGGAAGTAATCCGTAGTGATGAGTTGCTGCGCGACTCGATTTACATCGCGTTCTGTGTCTGTGCGTAAGTTGATGAATGGCACACAGCGCGCCCACTTTGACATTCCGTCTCCGTTACATTGCGGCCGCATCTATTTACTGTGTCGCAATTATTTCGCCTTTGTTCATTTTATTTTCCTTCTGCCATGACCTCGCAGAGGTGTTCAGTGTGAAGTATTCCGTGGTTTAGCAGAGAAATTTTGTCGCGCTTGCGTCTTATGTGTAAGGCCGCTGTTGTCTTCTCGTTTTTAGTTCTTCAGCTTTTTGAAGGCAATCGAGAGCAAAATTCTGTTCTCGCTGGAAGCCTTGGCCCTTCGGCACTATGGCACTCTAAACATAAAGGAGTAAAAAGGAGAGTAATCTGTCCATTAGTGCGCACCCTTTTATAAATAAAGAGTGCGGCAGAGGACAGCTTTACTCCCTTTTCACTCCCGTGTAGGCGTATTCAGATTTAGAGTGTACAGTGTGTCTCACGCGTTCTTCTCGGCGCCTGCAGCTGCCGCGGTTACCCTTTCTTTCTTCCACCACTCTCCCGCTCCACCCGGCGACAAAGATAGCAAGCAGGAACGAGCGCATTGAGAGAGTTATGGCAATGCGTGCGTAGCACGTCATTCATCCTTTCAACGCCGCTTCGTGAGGATTTTGCTCGGCGCTCATTCGACGTTTGCAGAAACGTCGGAGAGAGCGAGAGTTAGAGAGCGAGAGAGAAAGAGAGATTTAATGAGGAGAGAGAACGGGGTAAGCTAATAAGTGCAGGCTGGCGTTAACCTGTCGCCGCGGATCGACATGTTCCGGCGCAATTAATATTAACGACCGCCCCGCTTAGCGCTGCGCCCCCCCACCTCCCCCCACCCTCCTCCGCACCCTCCAATCCTCCATCCGTCTTCTAGATGCCTTACTGCAGTCTCGCACTTTCTTCTCTTTCTATCCTCGCCGCTACCTCGTTCTCCCCAACTTTTGCCGATCCCATAACCTCTCTTTCCAAGTTATATGGAGAGGAATGCCTCTTCACCTCCGGGGTCCCGAGAGAGTGCGTGTGTGTGTGTGCTTATACGTTATGCCCGCGATCGCATAAATAAGGCTCGGATAAAAGTTGGGCTTCAAGATGCCGCCTTCTCCGACTCTCGAGAGGCGGCTCGGCCAGATATCTATAGGTTTGGGCGGCACTTCTTTAGGCGATGTTGCTCGGTCGAGTGGCGATGTTGTGTCTCGGGTCGTGGGAAGAGGAAAGTGAAGTTAAAAGATAAATAAAGAAGAGTTATAGAAGGCGAGAGGATGATGAAGGATAAGAAGAAGGAAAAAAAGAGGGGGAGGCGGGGAATCTCGGACGCCCGGCATCCATTTTGATTATACAGGTCGCCATCACCTCCGCTGCGCTTCGGCCGCGCGTAGCTCGGCCGGGTTTTGGTTCCGACGCGTCTAATGGAAACTAATGGCGCGCCCTCTACGCTTCGTATTCCTCGCGATCCATCTTTGGTCCCCCTTCTCTCTATTTCTGCGCCTTGTTTAGTCACTCTCTCTCTCTCTCTTTCGGTGATTCAGTCCTCCTCGCACTTATTCCTCGCGCTGTCGCCGAAAGTTGGTTTGCTCCTGGATTTCGTTTTTTTTTTTTGCTTCCCTCTTGTCGAGCGATTGCCGTTCGCTCGCCCCCGTTACACGCTCCTCGATTGAGAAAGTGGAGTGCGCGTGAATATGAAGCTCAGCTGACGCGAGGGACGACTCGCCTTTTCTTGGCGTTTTGGAGTTGGCCATGTTCTGCTGCTTTTTTTCGGGTTGCCGTCTGTTTATTTTTTCTTTTTAGTACGATAAGTGTTGTTTTAGCGAGTGGCTGGACTGCCGATGTTACTGGCGCTAAATATTCCTCCAAGTGCGTGGCGAGACTGCTCTGCTCGTTTTAATTCGGTGCTCGGTTTAATTCGGTTGTGTGGTTCGGGCCCAAAGCAGAGTTACGGCAAACTTAGCGGTGGGCCTACTTGCTTGCTTTCGTAATAATAATAATAATAATAATAATAATAATAATAATAATAATAATAATAATAATAATAATCTTCATTGAGCAGCCAAAAAAAATGCAATGACACTTTGGCAACGAAAGTGTTCAGAAGCGAAAGCCGAGGGCACTGTGCCGCGACGACTTCCGGTGGATGTGACGTCACACCGTTCCCGCGGTTATATCGACGTCCGGGCTATTTCGACGCAATTTCGAAATTTTTGCCTATAATTGCCTATAATTAACTAATTCATCTACAGTCATCAAGCTTGGCTTCTGGGTTCATTTTCTCCTTCTCTATCTGAACCAACCATTGGTTTTCTTCTATCTTTTAGTTCCCGAGTTAAACGCGTGTGACACGCTTTGTTAACGAACGACAGTATGAACCATTTAAGGCTTTCGCCTTAAAAAATGAATACAGCAAAGCAGGCCCGTCTGAGCCAATGACGGCTTGTGTTACGTCACCTGGCGTGGTAAGCTAAGTGATGTGGTTAGAATACACGTGCTTGCGCTAATTGAAATTAAATTCAGTGATTAGTTTTTAAGTGAAATGCAGGAAATGGGCCTCGGACGAAGAGCTACGAGGGCAGCTTGAGAGGTGCCCGAGGCCCAGTTGGGCATGCTAAAAAAATGTAAAAATGAAAAAGCAGAGCAACAGAGCATGTGCACATTCACAGGCAGACATGCATATACATGAAGCGCGTCGTGACGTAGTACAGAACGGCGAAATTTCCGCTCTTCAAACTAGGAAATCCAAATAAAAAGAAAAGCAGTAAACCACCATAGACTGTCGAACTGTGTACGGCACTCCGCGGCTTAACCCTTAAGAAATTGTGTGCTCAACGTAGTGCTCCCCTAGGCGAGGAAAAGAGCGACGAAGGTGCATGAAAGAAATACATTTCAAAGTCCTTCATGGGTGCTGTAAAATTGACTAGGTTGTTTGACTAGGTCCGTGACTAGGGCCCTGGATTCGGCCTCCCTCCCCCTCGCCCAACCCACTGCCTTGCGAAGTGTGTGGTGGGTGCGGCTATTTTACGACTTTTGGCGTTTGTTCTATGGAGGCCTACTGTTTACAGCATGGATTGTTGCTTACTGTTTGCGTTCGCTCTTTCCACCGAGCGTAACCCTGCGGTCACATTTTCTATTACGCGCGGTGAAGCAAACTGCCAACTTCAGAGCAAAAAAACTTGTGAAGACTTACTGAACTCTTTTTAGGCCAAACAAGTCAGCGATATGCATTGCCATCTGTTGTAGGATTGTGACTATAGAGCGCTTTGAACATGTACACTTACTGGACTTATTGGAGCACAGCTTGGGAAACTCGTTTCTAGCTCAGAACACTTATTACGACGAAGGTGCGTTGTGGCCAAGACAAAACTGTGTCGCATTGTTCATTTTTTCCCCCTGTTCTGTCGCTTTCGTCACTTTGTAATTGTAACGACTCGCGACTGTACTGAAAGATGTACTAAAGTTACTGAAGTTAGTGAAGTATTGAAGTTGGCAAAGGCCCCGCCACGGTAACTCAGTGGTTACGGCGCTCCTCTGCTGGCCCGAAAGACGCGGGTTCCATCCCGGCTGCGGCGGCCGAATTTCGATGGAGGCGAAATTCTAGAGGCCCATGTGCTGTGCGACGTCAGTGCACGTTAAAGAACCCCTGGTGGTTGAAATTTCCGGAGCCCTTCACTACGGCGTTCCTCATAGCCTGAGTCGGTTTGGGACTTTAAAACCTCCATAAACTAAACGAAGTTAGCGAAGTACTGAAGAACTGTACTGAAGTTACTGAAGTACTTAACTTAATGAAGTTACCGATGTACTGAAGTTAGCGAAGTACTGAAGAACTGTACTGAAGGTACTGAAGTACTTAACCTAGTGAAGTTACCGAAGTAGTGAAGTTAGCGAAGTACTGAAGAACTGTACTGAAGTTACTGAAGTACTTAGTGAAGTTACCGAAGTAGTGAAGCTAGTGAAGTACTGAAGAACTGTACTGAAGTTAGTTCATTCCCTGGTTATGTGTGTTTGCGTTCGTTATAGCTGCGCGCCCTCTTTGCCTTGTTGATGAAGTTACCGATAATTCCAGGTGCACACGTGTGCGGCATTTTGCGCAGCGACAGCTAGTGGAACGCAGGGAGAGGCATTAACGCGATTCGCTCGAGGTAACGCGACTTGTCAGAGCCTGTGCGTGTTTTTGGTGGCGTCACTCGTTACTGCCTGCTAATTAAATCTCACGCTTGGGGGCGCTCTTGCAGTGCCGCCTTTTGTAGAAAAAAAAAAAAACAAGACAAGGATGATGACGGATTGCCGGGCTCGCTGACTACGCATGCGCGCATGCAGACACGTGTAATTGAAGCGTATAAACAGAGCAAGAGGAGAGGGGGGCAAAAGAAAGGGGAAAGTGTCGTCTGCATCGAAATGTAGCGCGCGCGCGCGCGCGTGTGCGTGTGTGTGTGCGCACGCGTGCGTGTATGTTTGTGCGTGCGCGTGTGTGCGTGCGCGTGTATGTGTGTGTGCGTGCGTGCGTGCGAAGACCATTTGCCGAAAGTGACAGCGCACGTCGATTGTATGTTTCCTCCTTCAGTTATTATTTCCGTGCTTGTTGTGCTCCGCCTTTGGAATGCGCATAGTGCGCGTGTGTTTCGGCGCCTGCTGTATCTCGTCTGGCCAGGATAGCTAATAACTGCGACGCCGACGAAGTCGAGAAATTCACTGTGACGTGCATTGTCGGCGGCAGCTTTCACGAGCGCCTAGAGCATGCACTGAGGATGGGAAGAGAACGCAGGACAGGAGAAAGTTGTAAAACTGGGGCGCCGCTGTATACGAAGTGGCACGCGCACAACCAAAAACAATATTGTGTGTCGAAAAAAAAAAAAGAAGCAGTTTGGCGCAAGCTGCAAAGGGCGTAAGTTTACCCAGTGCCTGTCCCGCTCTAACTAATGCCACTCTGGTAACGCATTGCGGAGGTATTGGTATGCGAGTTCGGCGTATCAAGGTCCCCCGTTTTCCTTTCCTCGTTCGTTCCCATTCATCGTCATCATCACTTTATGACAAATACATCAAAACTTGATTGGACCCTTAGCAAACTCGGCTAGTGGAAGGTCCAAATACAAGATATTCACACAAGAAATGGCAGACATTCAAACTACATGCACAAAAAGACGTGAGATACTACAGTCGCGGCATTGCAAATATGTCAAGCGCATACATATTCTGAAAAACAAACATATTTTGAAATGTACAAAACCAACACAAACATTTTAGTCCCACAGCTCTGGACAGAGAAGAAAAATGTTTTTCAATAAGGCCGAGAAATTATGTTTGAGTTTGATGTCATTGGGAATCTCATTCCATATTTGAGCACCATTGTACTCTAATAGCCTTGCTCTGTTGTTACTATTTCTCAATCATTAGACTTCATGCCTTGCTCCGCACGTGGAATGGGAGGAGTGAGCGAGCACCCTGTAACTAGCGACATGCCGCGGGAAGCCCGCGAACAAATGTTTGCGATCTTTTTTTTTTTTTATGAGGCTGCGGTTGGCCAACCGTGCGGTCCTAGTCATACCGCCTGCTCGCGCAATGACTTAAGCCACTGCTTGCTAGCCGAAACTGGCGCCGCGCAGCGCTGCGCCTTGTAAACGGACAGGACGCGAGCGATGTGACAGACATTGAAAGCGTAGAGGAGGCGCTGGCTTACCTGCTTCACGGCCCAACCAATCACGAATACTGTGTCGCCGCGATTGGACGGCTCTTCGGCGTTTATTATTTTTTTTTTGCCGTGTTTACGCGCAGTAATCTCGGTGCTCTAACCTAAGAAACTGCGTCGTTTTACCCGGTACGGTGTAGTGCGAGGGCAGTAAATACAAAAGAAAAAAGAGAAAGAGAAGAGGCGCAGGAAACGATCGAGGGCAGAGGCGCAAGTGTTCTGGAACAGAGGCTGCGGCGGCAGAGGATCTAGATAGCCTTCCTCGCAGGCGCTAAGGCGTGCTGCCGACGGCGGCGCATTTGCATAGGGCCATAGCTTGGTGGAGGGAGGAGCGAAGAAAGAAATGGAGCGCCTCTTTTTATCATCTTCTCTTTTATTCCTTGCCGCGCGATGCCTGCTCCGCAGGCGTGAAGCGAGGCCGGAGGCAGGAACAAAGGGGGGGTGGAGGGTGCGGTAGAGCCTTCATTATTCCGCTACGCGTGTCTGTCTTCTGTGTACACGCCGACACAATGGCGGATATGTCGGTCGCTCCACTACTTGGCGCTGGTGCCTACTAACACCCCGTCCTTGTTCTCCACCCCGGCTTTTTCCTCGTCTGCTGTTTTCTTTTTTCTTTTTTTCAGTGTGCTGTGGTGCGTTGCTGCATGTGCGATATTTATGTGCGGAACTTTCCGCCCTTGCGGGCTTCGTGGATGGCCGGCTCCGCGCACTCGGCGAGGCTTAATTCTGCGCAGTACATCCCAGTGCTGAACCTTTCGAGACGATAGAGAGTCACTGGATAAAACGTACGCAGTGACTATATACGAAGCTGTACTGGGTGGTCTAGACTCAAACTGAAGGCAGGGGGCGCTAAAGACGTGCGTTTGTCACGCTTTTCATGCGCCAATCTTTTGAGTTGCTGCTGTTAAGCGGTCCCGTTTCGGAGCTAAGCTTTGTACGTTTTTCTTTCAGTTGTGGGGAGGTAGTGTTGCGCACATAGATGGACGTTTGACTTTTCTTTTTTTCTCGTTTTCAGTGAAAGTTGTTTCTCCCGCAAGCCCTTTCCCTCGTGCCTAATTTGCATCGACTACTTTTCTCTTATTTATTTCTGTCTGCCTCTGCACATATACATGTTGGCAACCTTGCGAAATCGGCGCTAGGCATATATAGGAGACGAAAACAGGACATCAAAAAAGAGCGATTGTTCGATAATTCGCGGGGCAGTTCACTGCTTGTTGAGGCTAGGACAGGGACTCTGAGAACAAAAACGTATAGGTCCAAATTTGAAGAAGTGGATATTTTGTGCTCTGCTTGTAAAACGGAAACGGAGACCATAGAGCACCTGGTTCTGAGGTGCGCAGAAATCCGCCCAGCCCTCCCAGAGGGGGCAGCAACGGCCATAGAGATAGCGCTGGGATTTACTGGGGAGGACGGGCGAGTGGATGGGAAAAGCGTGACATTGACGAAGGGGAGGTTGGAGGATTGGTGGCGGAAATCAAGGGAGGGATGAATTTGGAGGGGAAAAGGATAGCCAGACTAGACATTGTAAGAGCGAAAGGGAAAGAAAGGAAAAATCAAAATACATTAACAATGGGGGAAGTATAGGCTAGGTGGCGAAAGCTACCGCCCGGTACAAAGGGTAAAGCCATTATCATCCATCCATCCAACGAGCCAGGACACTGGACGTCAGCACTAAGATGTGCAGTCTTTGTCGAAAGTATACAGCCCAAGGGGTCTGCTTCTGAGTACAGCTCCTGTTGCATACTCAGGCACCCCAATCTCACGAAGGCGGTAGGAATTTAAGTCCTCAACCCTCCCAATCTTACGACTGTCAAATGTGATTAAGGGCCCCGCTGCACGGCTTGGAAGCGGGCTGTATATTTTTGACAGAGGCTGTACTTTTTCCTTTTTCTCAATGTGGCGGGCGATGGGGGCGCCTGACTTTGTATGAAACTTTTTTTTTTCGTTTTTTTTTTTTGGGGGGGGGGGGTTAGCAATTAACAATAACAATCACTGGCCGATAGTCGCTGTAGCTATAGCCCCCCTTTACAGCCCCCCTTTACAGCCCCCCCCCCCCCCCCCAATTCCTTTTAAACCTGCTACGATCTGCGATTTAATGCTTGCAGGTTCAAAGGGATCTGTTAAGGGAAAAAGGGTAGAATCGGTCGACGCCATTGGCTGGAGGAGATCCTTTGAGGCGCATTTGCCGCTTTGTTTTTGAGTTGTACGCGACTGTAGCTCGAAGCACAAGTTTGTGTCGCGGGCGTTCGCACTGTTGTGCCTATCTCGGGGACAGAGTGACGCGTGATTTTTTCGACGTTGTTCTCGATTGTCCGGTATTCAACGGCGAAAACCGAAGGAATGAGAAATAGCTAACATTTCGTTACACAAACCCAAACTTTGTGATGGTGCCAGGTTACTTTCCCATGGTGAGCCAGTACGAACGTCGTCTTCGCGCGTGTCGTCTGCACGCCCGTCTTCCGGTTCCGCGCTGTCTGCTTCAGTTCTGTAATGACGTTAGATGCACTTTGCTGGGACTGAGTTTGCAGAACCAGGTAAGCCCCGCTTTCCGGGAACATTTGGTACGAGTTCAGAAGGAAGTTGACTTGGAATCACCACTCCTTATTAGCGCTTTAAAGCAGAAATGACTGCCTGCAACATTCTCTGCGGCCAAGAAGAGATCAGCGCCGGCAGTGTTGCTTACTACATATTACGATGCATGCGTCTGAGCAGCCTGCCGGCGCTGTGCCCGAAATAACGTTCTTCCCCATATAGCGTATTCGGCGATGTAAGAGCGGAGGCGAAAAACGAAACCTAAAGTAGCGGTACGTATGTGACGTGTCTGTTCCCGACCGCGCCCGCCCGCCGCTTACTTATTGCATAAAGCTGTGCGGAGGCGAGCCTTTTCGTCTCTTCCTTCTCTCTCTCTCCTACCTCCTCTCCCCGTGTGGCTTAGCCTAGCTTTCGCGCAGAAAGCGTGAACGTAGCGGGCGAGGGGAGGCGAAGAGCGCATTCCCGGTGATTTGGTTTCGGACCGCCAGGAGGCGCGAGACCAACCACCCAACGGGTTGATGCCAGGAGGCGTGGGCGGCTGAGGCGAGCGACGTTCACAAGCTGCTGCCACGGCCGTGCCTGTGTATCCACTTACGACCGCTCCAGGCTTTGCTCGGTGTCTGCTTGTGTTTTGTTTTGTCCTCTCTGTTGCTCCCCTCCCGTGCCTTGCCATCATCGTCGTCGCAGCGCAGTGGCGCTGGCTTCCCCTCTCCCTTTCCCTCCCTCTCTCTCCTCCTCTTCTGAGTTCGCTAACGTATTCCCTTCGGCCTTTCCCGAAGTCGTTTCGCCCGGCGTCCTAGCTCCCCCCGCGCACGGCGGGCGTGCGCGGAGTTTGTTCGTGTGTGTACGCTTATGAAATGCCGGCAGGGCTTGCGCCGGCATCCCCCGAGCGTTTTGTGTACATGGAGCGGCGGTACGCGGCTTTTCACATCGGGTAACTGTGCGATATCAGTGCACGTGAAAGAACCGAGGTGGTCGAAATTTCCGGAGCCCTTCACTACGGCGACCCTCGTAGTCTGAGTCGCGTTTGAACGGTAAATCCCCTCAAACCATAAACCATTTGTACATATTGATGGTCTCGAAGAACTCGGCGCGGCAGTTTACGTCTCGAAAACGACGTTAGGTGGCTGTGCTGGTTGCGACCAGTTTTTGTTTTAGCTCCTTAATACAAGATCACCGTATTCATAGGAACAGATACGGTGAGCCTGTTTAAGAATATATTGTTGTAGGACAAATGCGCGTAGAATTTGTATTTTGTTTTTGTTGCTCAAGGACGAGATTGGTGATTTCCGTGTTGTTTTAATTCGTTCACTTCCGAAGGTGATTATTCACCGTTCACGTTTTAAAAGGTTCGCTTCAATTACGGACCAACAGGTGGCGCCAGATGCAGAGCGTCTAATTTTTAGGCGGTAGTTTTTACGCCAGGTGACAGTAGTTGCTCACTAGCCTCGAAAATATGTTTAAAGGAATAAATGCTTTTCTCGCCACTTCTTTGGAACGCGACTATGGCAATGCTCTAAGACAGAAGTTTGAGTTGCGTTGCAATTCATGCACTACTTTTTTGGTTGTGAGATGGAACATTTAGATGATACTGAAGGCAATGAGTGCGACTTGATACGCAAAGTGCGGATTGTTGCTAGGACTGCGAGCCTGGCACTTCGGGCGTAGCTTGTGCCTGACTCATGGCATCTGAGCTTGAACCGATGTCGTGAGCCGAGCGTAGTCGTTGCTTCTGATTTTTTAAGATCCAGCCTAGTTGGGCTCACAGCTTAGTCGTGAGATATTTCACATACCTCACTGTCATGCGGCCCGATTGTGACGATTGGTTGAAGAAGGACGGAGCTGCGAGTTTTCGAAACGGCTCAGTACTCCAGGTCAGAACACTCCCCAACGACGCCAAAATTGTACCTGAGCGTACGTGACATGTAAGGGTCGTGATTGTTACAAAACTGCGTTTGTGCGCTGGAGACTTGTCGAAGTTTTTTTTTATTATTGCTGTATTGTTGTTTTTTTATTATTCGGAAATTTTCGCGCTAGGTGTGTAATGGTATTTTTTATATATTTATTTGCTGTGCAGTATTTGGGTGTCTGCTTTCTTGCCCTTAAGCGAATATGGGCTCTTTGGCTCGTAATGTGGCTGTATCTGAAAGAACGTCTGCAGAAAGCAAATCATTCATTTTAATTACACGGGAGTATCGCACATGTTCGTATTAATGTAATTTTCGCAGAAACTCTAGAAATATGGCGTTCTTTTTTGTTGTTTTGTGTGTGTGTGTGTCGTATGAACCGGTCGAAGAATTAAGTGACAGCGAAGGATGCCGACAAGCGGGCAAATATTTCAACCTCTAGGTGCAGTAAATGCGCCCAGATTGCGTACGTGGCTTCGTCAAGTGAAGAAGCGGTAGCGAGGCTCGTCGCTTCGTCACGGGGCACGTGACTGATGTGACAGCTTTCGATATTCGTTTCGTCTCAGCTTGATGCGAACAAAGTTTCTTTTTTTTTTTTGCTTGGTTAATGCGGGGCTCTTAATTCCCATGTTTCTGTGGGAGCTTCCAATGGGACTTTGCGTGAGTTTAGTTACATCCCTTGTTGTGTTGTTGACAGCTTAATCCCAACGCTGTTTAGCTGCACTTAAGTGCGCAGAAGGTTGTGGCGAAATCTGCCAAAACTTATCTAGGGCTTGTATGGCATTTGCCGGATTATGTCGCCGTGTCTATCCTTGACTTGTGACCCGATCTTGAATGCCGGACAGCATGCGTCACACGAGGGACCAGCAGCGTTCTTTAAAGGCTGTTGAGTATCATTAATCTGGCTGATTTATTAATCTAATCATTAATCATTATTAGTCATTAATCTAAAACCCCAGCGGCAGTGAGATGGTAGTGCGCCAGTTACTTGCCAGTGTATTTCTTGTAGTGCTTTATTCTTGTATGCCGTGCACATTTTGGTCATGTTGTGGAGGCACTGTTGTCTCGACACCTGACGCTCGGTTTTGAAACGGGCGCTTTTCTGGTTGTTTCCGTAGCCTCTCTACCATTGGTTCGGTTTGGTTTGGTTTGGTTTATGGGGTTTAATGTCCCAAAGCGACTAAGGCTATGAGAGACGCCGTAGTGGAGGGCTCCGGAAATTTTTACCACCTGGGGTTCTTTAACGTGCACTGGCATCGCACAGTACACGGGCCTCTAGGATTTCTCCTCCAAAGAAATTCGACCGCCGCGGCCGGAATCGAACCCGCGCCTTTCGGGTCAGCAGCCGAGCACCACAACCACTGAGCCACCGCGGTGGACCTCCCTACCATTGTTCGCTGCCACTTGTACGTCAGTGCTGGTGGTCCAGCACACTAATGCATGCTGTTTGGTTTGGGTCGCCCAGACGAAAGGTTGCCAGCATCAGGAGACGGTTAAAACAAAATGAATGCAAGAAAAAACGTGCCATACATTCAGGACCAGGCTCAATTATTAGACAGTTTTAGCGTACCGTGGACCGTGTTACCGTTACCGGAGTACCCGGAGCTCGTGCGCCGTTGCTGTGCATGCGCAGTTCACCTTGACGTCGCCAGATGGCGCCAAGTACGCCGCAGCTGCCCGCAGCTGACTCTAGGCAGCTGCGCGCAAGCTGCCGCATCAGGACCAATCAGTGCGTGCGCACTCGCGGTGAGTGGGCTCGCGGTAGTCCGGTCGCGGTAACGGTAACACGGTATGCTAAAGAACGCCGAGCAGGGGTTTGGGCCAGTGCGAGTGCCTCCGTTCCAGTTTGAATGTTTCGAGAATGGAGCTACGACTGGTTCCTGGAACAAATCGGTTCCGAACTATGAAACCATCTCATTTGTAATGACGGCACCATGGCCTTGACTGAAGCAAGCGTTGTGCAGCGTTCACAACCACTGGCCAGCCGCGCGCATTGTTACTCGCTGCCTTTTTTTTTTTTATTCGGTGCCTCATTGTCTGATGCCAGGTAGGGAGTTTCCACTATGTCGAGAAGGCGCGAGACCGAATATGGTTGGCCGCGCGCTGCATTGCGCGTCTCGCGTTTTATAGCGACGTTCTTACGCCAATCTTTCCGCAGAATGTGCATCGTGGTAGTATGTCGTAGTTGAAAACGCGTTAGGTTACCCTTGAGTTCCCCTGTTGCCTGAAGAGAATTTAGGCTAGGTGGGGCTCAGCCTTAGAGACACGGGCACCCGGAAATAAGCACTGTTAGGAATTGTGCTGCCATCTATGCGCATGTGATGCAGGTGTGCTTTTCGATGGGAGAGGGTCCAATGAAGCGACATATGCGGCACACTGTCGCTCGTTGATCACGCTTTCGACTTCTCGACGCGAGGACGCTTAAACGCAAAGAGACGCCTGCGTGCTGTCGAATGTCGGTATACATACCCTTCCGCTGACGCTCCTCTTTCACTCCCTCCTTCGTCCATTCCCTCACCGCTCCAGTTAACGTGTCCACTGAAAGTGAGACAGTTACTTCTCCCCTTCCTTTTTTTATAAAGCCTTTGCATTTTTGCGCTACTGTACATCGTATTAGTTGAATGTCCCTTCTCCTTTACTCTTCTTTCGTGGAATGAATTCAGGGAGTAAACTGTTGTGTAGATTGAATGAATACGTTGGCATCTTTTTGTCTTACCTGTCCTCTCTCACTTCTGCGTCCCACAAGAGGGCGGTGAGTATCCTGCACTTTCTGCGCCACCGCGATCCTGTCAAGCACCGTCGTCCTGCCTCCTGGAGTTCTACACCCGGGTGTACTTCCGCTCCAGACGCGCCTCATATAGCACCGAGCGCACGCGCGCGAAGTCTCGGGTGGCGGCGTATAAACGTGGCGGGCCGACGTGCGCCAGCTAGCCCGTGCCCGCCTTTGCAGGCCGAGCTTCGTCGACGCGTCGAACATCAAGCGACCGGCGGCGGTGGGCCGTTTTTTGCTCCGCCCTGACGATGCGACCAGGTGACGCGCGCGCGTGCCTGTCTTTTTCTCGCTTACTCTTCCCTCCCCCTCTTTCTTTCTGTTCTTCTTTCTCTCACCCTCCCTTTTCTCCTTATTCCGCGCTGCTCCCGACTCCCTTGCGCGATAGAAGCCGTCATCCGTAGAATGGAATTGCGATTGTCCTAATGTGGAGTCGTTCGCCTTGGCTGCTGCACCCCCCCCCCCCCCCCCCTCCCCCATCTCCCGCCTTACTGCTGCCAGCTCTTTGGAGAGACTGCCTCGCGTTAGCGGTCCTCCTCCACCTCGTCTTGGGGGCTTTCTTATCTTGCTCCCTCGGCTGCCGGCTGCGGCGTACTGTTGCTGCTTCTTGGTCTGGTATGTCTGTTTTTTTTTTCTGTGTGCGTGGTTCCCCTCTTCCCTGTCGTACGTCTTTTGTCTCTCTGTTACGTTTTACCTGCTCTGGGGAAACACAGTCGGAGACTTGGGCCGTTGTAGTTTTTATCGTTTTGCTTGTTTCTTGTTTAGTATCGGGCCGTTTAGAAAGTGCTCTCTCCTGCGGACCACCGGCCGGAGCGCGTTTCTGTTTTTCACCAGACGTAGGAAGTGGACGCTTTGTTTTTCTTTTTTTTGTTTCTGAAGTACTGGAAGATAGAGAAGTAGAGGGAGAGGGGGACGGCGGTAAAGAGGGTTTGCTCGGCAGCCAGAAATGGCTTCTTGTCTCCAGGAAACGAAACATCGAGGAATGAAGCGTCCACTTGACCGCAGGAACATATAACCTGACTTTTTTATGTTGTTCGCGTAGCGTGTGCTGCTGGTTCGGAACGTCGAGAGCTGTGAGTTATTGCGTTTCTGGGACACAGCGTGGTCGGTAACTGCTGACCGGAAAATAGAACGCGATCTGCGACGGCCTCTTTTAAAATAATTGCCCTAAAGAAAAAAAGAGAAGGGAAAAGTGGTCGTCCAGTAGGTGTCCGTGAGTGGTGCGATGCAGCCGCAAATAAATGTACTCACTAGGAAGCTTTTACGATGTTCTTTAAAGATCAATGTGCGAATGGTTCTGTCAGGCGTTTCGTTGTGACACCGCTGGTCACTTCTAGCGTTGCAGCAGTGGTCTCCTGTGCACTGAACTGGTTTTATGCCTAGTTAGGCTGAAATGGCGAAAACGTATTAATCGCCTTAACTACGCGCGCTACTCGTAGTTACGAAGCACGGAGGTACAGAGGAGAAGGCTGGACAAAGTAACGTTCTCCTTGCCTTATTTTGTCCTTCCTTCGATCCCTCTCCCCCTCCCTTTTTTTGTCCCCCCGCGCGTTTTTAAATGTCTAGTATCGCGTCTGTTTAATGATTTGTATCCAAATGTTTCCGGATATAGGCTTCAATCGGGTCGCTTTTGCTTGTTCGCGAATTTTACGCCTAATTATCTTCATGTAATTAATGACCGCGAGCGCACGACAATCGCGCTTGCATTTCCTCGGCGCTCGATCAAAATTGAGGTTTCTCCCTTTTTTTTTTGCTTCTTCTCTTCCACGGACATGTGGTGCCAGTTGGCAGCTCGGAAAACTCTCCGTGCCGGCTTCGCCCCTCTGTTTGGCGAGCGCCCGAACCTCTGGCTTCCCCGCACGCCGAGTCTAATGGAGGGAAAGCCAACCCTCTGGAGTCGCTGTCGCGCGCATCCTTTGTCGCAGTTGCATGTTTTCTCCTCGACAGTCGCAGCCCCTGCGTCGCTCTCGTTAACGATGTCTACAGTCCCTAATAGCCTCCAGTCATCTTTCTTTGAAATATGGGAAGCTCGTTATTGCTTTCCGCGCCACTGCCTCTCGTTTCTCGGGCGCACCACTTCTCCCCCCCCCCCCCCCCACTTTCTCTCGCCCTCTTCTTGTGTGTTTCCATGCGCCCACACTGCGCTCTCTGTGTTCGTGTTCCAGTGCTCTCGGTTAGGAAGGGGTTCAGGAGGCGAAGAGATCTCGTCCGCTCCCCGACTCTCTCTTGACGGCCGGAGAAGCGAGGAGTGCGTTGCGGAAAGCGATTCGCACTCGGTCCGACGGTTTTTTCGCTCGTGGTGCGCAGTTTCGAAGTCGACGGTGGCAGCAGCCGTTAAAGTGATAACCCTCGTCGCGTCTTAATCTATTTCCAGCGCCGTTAAAGTGATAACCTTCCGCGTCTTAATCCATTTGTCAAGCCCCTCTTCTCCGTCTGGCCTTTTTCCCTCTCCGCTTTACTGGGGTCTCTCGTGCGCCGTCCTCGCTTGTTCCTTCTCACCTTCCCTCGCGTTCTCTCGATCCGTCTTTCGTTTAAGTTTACCTTTTATTTGTTTGGTGCGTAGTTGCTTCAGCTTTTCTTTTTTTTTTTTTTCATTGTTTCTGGTCGTTCCCGACCCAGCGCTTCCCTTCTTGCCTCACTAGTGCATGCTTTTCGTTCTTTCTTAATTTTTTTATGCCTTAGAGAATTGTAAATGTAGTCGACTAGCGAATCCGACGATGAATATCCAAATGCTAGAGGCCGCGGATTATGATTTGTGGTCGTTATAGTAAACAGGGTTGAGAGCAGTCGACAGATTGTCGGTGCTGTTATCGAAGGGCTTCAGTTGTTATTGAAAGCCGAGCTCCTTTTGTTTACTGCGTCTTGCGGCACCCGTAAACGGCTTTTTTTTTGCGCTAGAACAAAGCACCTGAAAACGTGACCACTTTTCATTTATTTCATTTCATTTATTAAGTCCTCAAAGGCCCCATTTAAGGGGTATTACATGAGGGGTGGGCGGGGAGTACGGCAGTTATGACAAAAAAAAAGATTTTTGGAACGTTGTGGTATGAGCGCGCTGGGGGTAGACTGCTTTGAGATGGCTGTGACGGGATAAACGATGGGCTGGGCGGATGAGTGCGTTGTTCGGTGGCAAGCTGTGAAAAAATGTATGATAAAGAGAAAGGCGAGCTATTTGACGACGGGATGCTAGGGTACGAAGTTCAAGTCGAGATTTTAGTCCAGTTACACTATAGCGCGATATGAGTACTCTGAGAGAATAAATCGCGAAGCGCGATTTTGAATAGATTCCAGTAAATTCGACAGGTTGGTTTGGTGAGGATCGAATATAGAACTGGCGTACTCTAGTTTAGGTCGGACAAGTGATATATAGGCAATTAGTTTGACGGAAGGGGGTGCTAAGGAAAAGTTACGCCGTAAGTAGCCAAGGACGCGATTGGCTGAGTTAGCTATATTAGTAACATGACTGTGCCAGGATAGGTCACTGGAGATATGGACACCTAGGTACTTAATATTGTCGGTATGAGTTATGGGACAACCGTAAAGGAGGTAGTTGGGAGGTGAGTAGTTACGTCGGCGGTGAAAAGAGACTAAAAAGGTTTTATTGACATTTAGTTTCATGAGCCAGGTATCGCACCACTCTTGCACTTTAACGAGGTCGTTCTGTAGGACGGCAACATCTGATTGGTTATTTATGGAGCGGTAAATCACACAATCGTCGGCAAACAGTTCTGGCTTGAACTATTGCCCTCCCCCCCTTGGATCACATGTGCGCTTTGGATTGAGTTAGATTTATCGCTTGATCTAGCATCGTTTACCTGCATGCGTTATCCGTAATACTGTGTCGTATATTTTACGTTTAGAAAAGTGTTTGTTGAGTGTGGTGGATTTGACCGTGTCTGTGTCGCGTCTGGCGATTGTTAATCCGTTGTATCCCCCAATCGATGCGGTTCCCAATTACGTGATTTCGCTCTTCCATATGTTTTGTACGAATACGAACTGCAGAAGCAGCGCGAAAGAAGGGTGCTTATGCAGGAAACAAGGTACTGATTTGGAACTTTTAGTGCCTCGTGCAGTATGCGTTGATAAATAGCACTGTCATTACTGATTGTTTTGATGGGTTTATTGGGGTTTAACGTCCCAAAACGACTCAGGCTATGAGGGACGCCGTAGTGAAGGGCTCCGGAAATTTCGGACACCTGGGGTTCTTTAGCGTGCACTGGCACCGCACAGCACACGGGCCTCTAGAATTTCGCTTCCATCGAAATTTAGCCGCCGCGGCCGGGATCGATGTCATTACTGAGATTCGATTAGATCATTACGTATTTTATTGTTTTTGATGGCGAAGTGTGCGGCGAATTCTTAAGGGTTTTCATAACTTCTGCTTAGGTTATTTAACGCATTTCTGCTGTCCTGTACGGTTCCTAAGTGGCCACCTTCCACTAGTATTCTTTTCTGCCAGTGTTATTCTGCGAGGTAGGGGGGAAATATTTCACGAAGAACCTGTTTGGAGGAAGTGGCATGGACGGCAAGCTCTCTCCGAAGGAGCTAGAGATACAGCAAGGGGCTGAATCATTTATGCTGTAACGATTTACGGTGTAAAGCTCAGCGTGCCGAAAAAAACGCAATGCGCAGGAGAAAACTGGTCAGTTTTTGAAGCGCACGGATGCCTTAACTTGGATGTTCGGATCCGTTTATGTGGCGCTTTAAATTGACGGCGCTTCACAACTGGACCGTGATCTCGCTTGTTCAGGATGTTCACATGCCGCATCGATCGCTTAACTGTGCTCTCCACGGACACACCGTATGCGATGTGTCGAGCGCATTGCTGAAGTGACTGGAAACCCGGTTTCTGCGCCACAGCGGCGGCCTACAATCTCGCACGACCGACCGCGCGGCCCTAACAACCGGCCGCGCTTATTCCCTCTTCGTCCCTCGCGATTTCGCGAGCTCCATGATGCGGGCTGTGCACGCGTAGCTCCCGGGTTTCATTCGCTTCGCCCCTGTCTGTCTACGGTGCTCGGAGTCCCGCTCGATATTCGAGCGCGCGTCGATTGCGGCCGGGACGGGCCGGCCTCAATTGACGATCGGCCCAACTGAGCACGGGGGAGGCGCGAGAGGGCCGGTGGCTCGTACGCCGTGCAGGAACGAAGTTGTGCGCTGACGAGAGTTTGCGCTGAGCTGGGCGGGATGCGGCTGCGATTTTTCAACGCCGTCGAGGGTGGAGAATGGGAGGGAGAGAGAACGGAGAGAGAGAGAGAGGGAAAGAGAGAGAGAGGAAATGCGAAGTTGCGACTACCCTTCCTCCCCTAGGGGTCTGTGTGTCCAAGCGCTGTGTTGGAGGCGGCGGTGGCCGTTGCCTGAAGGGTTCGTTGAGTCCGATAAGGAAGCGCGTCGGGCGGGTTAGGAGGAGGGGGAAGGAGGGAGACGGTGGTTGTGCCGCCTGTCTTCGCGTCGTAAAGTGCGCGGCGGTGCCGGTGCAGGCGAGCGCGTCGGCGACGCCGGGAGACACTTAATTTAATCGACGAGCGCCGTCCTTCTCCGGTGGAGCGGCGTGGAAGAGCTGATAAGGGTAGCGGCGACGGCGCGCGCGTCATCGATCGAAGCCTTGTGCGTGCGTTAGCGTCTCTTGCGTCTTCTAGTTTTTTTAAATCATTATTTTCACTCTGCAGCGTTCCTTTGATTAGTACGTTTTCTTTTTTTGTTGTTGTCGCGTTCGTGCACTTTTTGTGAAATGAATCTGGCTTTGTGTGGCTTCCTGTAAAAGGAAACACTCACCTGGCTTTACGGTGCGCCCGTTTGCAACGGACAGAGCTTTCGGGAGTGGAAAGTTGCAGTGATGTTGTGGCAATGAGGTCGTGAGTTCGACTTCTTGGACTAGTTGAGGAATGCGCAGAAACCTGACACGAGGCCGCGGCGTTGGTTTTAAACCTATTACAGTCCTTGCGGGGATAGCCTTTTATTTTCTGTTGGGGGCTATCTGTTTCGTAAGCAAGTTTGGCGCAATTTTTGAATGCGTACACCTAACCCGAACGTTGTTCAATAGGTTTTTCAAGGCGCAATTACGTTTGCGGTAAACTGTGTTCAGCGACGAATTTTGTACGGAGTAAAGGTTGATTTAGGCTACGTTAAAGACAGGGCGTGGTTCTGGACACAGCGTGCATGATTACAATGCCCTTTAATATGTCCGCTTAGGACGCCCTTTCGAATCATACGTGGCGACCTTGAGTTCTTTTATTAAAAATGGTTGCCCAGTTTATAATTTATTTTTGCTGCTTAAGCTCTAAATTAGGAGCGCCGGACGCTGGATGAGACAGCTACAGATACGCGCTAACCTCAGACCGTCGTAGAGCGCCGCGGCGTAGCGCGAACGATTGCGTTTTGTTCTTTTTTGTTTTTCGGAGGAGGGGGAGGGAGGGCGTCCGGTTGTTTTTCTTTCGAACTGATTTCAAGACGCCTTGAATCGCCGAGCGGGAAATACAAGAGAATACTTGTTACAAACAGCTGACTTTTTTTTTTTATTAGAGATATGATGCCCCAGACCCTTCTTATTTCCCGAACCTTTTTTCCCTTCCTTCTCCTGTGCGTTGTACTGGGCTCTCAGCCGGTTCGCGACTGTTTCCGGCTTTTGATTCAGTACGGGTGTGCCGATCCCATTTCGATCCGGGCCTTCTTTTTCTGTGTTGCGTCTTCCAGTCGCGTTCGCTGAACTGAGAAGTGTAGAGGGGGAGGCGGGGAGGGGATGCGTGATACCGTTTCTGCCGCCGAGGTGCGCCCTGAGCCAATCCGATGCCTGGCTCTATTTTCGCCGTACCCTGTTATCGCGGATTGTTCTGCCGCCGAGTCTGTCGGGGCACCCCTGTTGTTTACATTGCTCTTCGGGGCTGCCGATTTTAGCGGAGGGTGATACGCTCACTGCAACCTGCCACCCACCTCCCCCTCCCCCCACCCCGGCTCGGCCCCTTTCCTTTTCTAGATGCTTGCTGTGGTTCTTCCGCATGGAGGGGCCACTGGATCAGGCTTCATCACAGCAACCGGGCTTCGGTTGTTGCATTGTCTTTATATTATAGGAAGGAAAGAGACATTATCCATTAAAGTCTCTTTCCTTCCTTCCTTCCTTCCTTCCTTTATCTTTCCTATTGCAATAATTTAACTGCAGGCTGGCTGTGCTGCTTCGAAGTAGGTACTATTTTTGAAACTTTTAGTGCAGTGTATTACTAGGCACATTTTCCGATTTCGGGCATCGATGCGTGTGCGCCGTCCTTGCCAAAAGTAACCGGGCAGCGGTGATTTGTTTCTTCGCCGCGTTGAGAAGCACTTATGGCAGCCCTTAAAGGTGCAGTGAAGAGGCATCTGAACTCGTCTCTTTTGCCGCGGGAATTCAATCTACACGTTCCGAGCATTCTTAGAAACTTCGATTTATTGCCCTGTGTGGCCGATTTCCCTAATTAAATCGCTTTAACGCCCGGCTCCCGCCTTTATTTTTTTAATTCTGCCTCGTACGGTGTCCGGAGTCGACCAACGCTTGGAGTGCCTTTCAGCCAGTCCCGTGGCGGCTTGCCGCTCTGCCATCAGCGCAGTAATACGTAGTAATGCGTAGAAGCAAATAGTCGTCCGCGCGTATTTTTATTTCTGCGGGCTTATTTTGCGGCTATATTATCTGCGAATGAAACTATTTAATCATGGAAACCTAAAAAACAAAATAAAGCGAAAGAAAAGCCTAGGTATTTGCGATGTCAGTGCACGTTTGTTTTTTTAACCAACAAACGTGCACTGGCATCGCAGAGTACATGGGCCTCTAGCATTTCGCCTCCATCGAAATCTGACGGCCGCGGCCGGGATCGAACCCGCGTTTTTCGGGTTAGCAGCCGAGCGCCATAACCACTGAGCCACCTCGGCGGCTCAGTGGTTTACGTTTGTGCCAAATGAAAAAAATGCTTTCAAAAATTGGCAGTGGTTTAGCTCTGGTTAAACCTGTAGGATTGCGAAAGAAACGAGGAGAGAGAGGCGATGGAGAGCGCGCGGCAGCGGTGGCGGCCCCGGCACGCTACATATGCGCCGCTACTGCGCATGCGCAACTGGCGAGCGCGGCAGCGGCACTTCTGAGTCACCCGCGCAGCGATGGCGGCGGGGCGCCAGCTGTGCGCCGTGTGACGTCACCGCTTCTCGCGCATGCGCAGTATGGCCTTTGATCAGCTCCGCGAAATGGCTCGGCGACTCGCGTAGTGTTGCTTTCGCAACAAAAGTACTACAGCGGACTCGTTGTACGACGTAGTACTAGCACGGTGGTTTTGGTCAGTTGGTTGCTGTCTATAACTCCTGTCCTGCCTTGTTTGTTCGTGGTGTTCCGTGGGCGGTTTGTGTTGCGAATCGTTTCTGCTTTATCGAACGTATTGCTTCGCCTCCAGTGCTTGTAATTCCGATATTTTATTGCGAAAGCACTAATTCGCTCACCAACACCGACCAAGAATCCTGCCACCGTGCGTAGGTACGTTCTTTCGATCTTGTGCCGTTGCCTAGCAACCCGAGTTGCTATCCGAGCTTACCCGAGTGACTCGGGTAAGCCGAGAATATCGCATCATATCCTTAAGGCTTAATAAGACACGTTGCGCGCGGGGCTAGACGATGATGCATTTTCTTTTCTTGAAATTAAACAGCGCTACATACTTAGGTTTGGTTTTGGCTTTATGATGTTTAACATCCCAAAGCGACTGAGGCTATGATGGACGCCGTAGTGAAGGGCTCCAGAAATTTCGATCACCTGGGGTTCTTTAACGTGCTCTAACATCGCACAGTGCACGGGCCTCTAGAATTTCGCGCCTCCGTCGAAATTCAGCCGCCGCGGCCGGGATCGTACCCGCGTCGTTCGGATCAGCAGCCGAGCACCATAACCACTGAGCCACCGCGCCGGCTGGCTACATATTTAGACGAATACATAGAAAGACACGAAAGACATCAGCGCCCGTCCTGTCATGTCTTTGTGTGTATTCCTCTCAATAAGCCGCGCTGTTTAGTTGCAAGAAAACAAAATCCTTATGGCGGAGCCTTAGCGTCCGCTCCAATTCCAGAAGGAATACCTGCTTTCGCACGTCTGCTCAGTTTAACTACGTTAAACTCCTACCAATTTTTCTCTTTACTTGACATTGTGCGGCTGCCCCGGTTTGTTTGCGAGGTTTCTTTTATTTATTTTTTTCATATCCGCCTACTCTCTGTTTCAACTAGCGCGATCGTGGCCTTGACACGAGGGCGCAACTTCATCAAAGTTTTCTCTTCGGTACCGCGAAAAGTGACAGATAGACACACCGGGCTGCAGGGATTGCTTTGCAGTAGTGCTCGTTCGTTGGAAAAAAGAGCAATAACCTTTTCTCTCGCGGCGGTTGTCGAGAAAAGCTGCGAAAAGACGCGAAAAGTGAGAGGTCTGTATAGAAAGGGGGAAAATATAGTAACGCAGTAAAAAAGAGAGAAGATGTGAAAAAAACTTTTGGTGATCAGGGGAAGGAAAGGAGTGAGGCATCAATGGCGGTGCGTGAAATGAACGGGGAATCGAAAAAGAAAAAAAATTGAGAGAAGTGCCGAGAGAGAGAGAGAGTATACACCTTTGTGCGGAAGGCGCTCGGAATTGATCTCGTTAGAAGATTGGCCCGCGAAGTTTTCTCCTCTCGGTGGACCGGCACTGTTGTCCCAAAACGATTTATCTTTCCGCAACGAGGATACGAGCAAATCGAAAAGCGAGACACAGGCCGCCGCCGCGCACGTACACACTTTGTCAGAAATAAAAAAAGAAGAAAAAAAAAGAACGGGGAAGGAAGGATAAGAGCGTGAGGATGCGGTGCTGAGGATACGCGCGAGAAAGTATTGAAGCTCAAGTGGACAAAAAAAATAACAAAAACAAAGCGGGATAGGGAAGTCGGGATAAAAAAAAGGGGAGAAAGATGGCCGCGGCGGTTAATGAGTGAGTGTAACTGAGACGGTCCCGTTCCCTTTCCGTGTGGCTCTTATTAAGAATCGGCTGCCTTTTGCGATTCCTTCTCGAGTTGCGCCCCATAGTCTCGATTTCAGATCCTTCTTTTAGGTGGTGGCGTTTGTTCTTGCTTTGCGTTAGTTTATATAGTATTTTTTTTCTCTCTCTCAGGCAGTTACTCATTTTCGTTTTCTTTCTCTCTCTCTCTTTTTCTCTGTTTCTAGCAAGCGGCTAGAGAGTCGGTTTCGGTGAAGAAAAAAAGAGGAAAAGATTAAGATAAAGGGATCTTCGGTAGTTTGGAAGAAGGGAGATGGTGTCACTGAAAGGGAGCAGAATGGAAGATAAAGTGTCCGCCTCGCGCTATCAGTGCGGACACCTTCTCATCTCTGGCGAAATCCCTGGTGTGTCTATGTGTGTGCGTGATAGGTTGTTGAAGTGGGAGAGCGTCTCGTACGACGGAGGTGGGAGTGGGGAAGAGAACTGAAGGCTCAGGTTGTGTTGATTTTTTGCCTGTCTGTGTGGGGGGAGACGAGGCTACGAGAAGGTGAGACGGTTTCAGCGCTTCTGTAGTGGTGGCGAGGGCGCGAAGATTTGGGACGCGAGGGAATGAGAGAGAGAGAAGGATTGCCGGCAGGGTGCAAGAAAGCAAGGGCAAGTAAAAGGAAAGCGAAGTGGGAATCTTCAAAAAAAGCAGCGGGCTTGAGAGGGTTTGATGACGGCTGTGCCGGCGGTGAAGGTGGCTTGGATTTGATTTGACCGCCTGATTGGGCGATCTTGCGAGTTACCCGGGATCAGCCTTATTCGATTCCCGCCTGACACTACACCGGGCGTGTTTGAGAGCTCGTCTGGGGTACGAGAAGGAGGTGAAGGGAAAGAAAAAAAAAGAGAGAAAATCTAAGGAGCACGGTGGCTTCGACTTTGCTGTTGGTAGAGCGCTGTAGATAGCAGCTGACGAGTGCCGCGACTTTGGCTTGGCTTTGGGCGGGCAATTCGAGGCTCGGCTTGGCTTATGTGGGACACTGGGGCAGGAGAATCTGAGGGGAAAAAGATGAGTAGGGAGTAAAAAGAAAAAAAAGGATGCGCCATGCGAGGCGCAGGGAATGGAAGATGCGAGGGAAAGGGGCCGGAATGAATTGCCGTCACTTTTCTGTAGCCTGGGATTTTGCCTTGGCTCGGCTTTAGTCCGCATCGTACGTAAGTGCAAAAAAAGTAACTGGCAAAGTAAAGCCGGTGAGGTATGGGGAAAAATTAGGAAAAAAGGAAGAAGAACTCGTAGACATAGGAGCAAGTGATGAAGAGGAAGTCTGGATAGCGGGCGCCTTTTTTTCTCCTCTTTGACTGACTTGGGTTGGTTCGATGGCTTTGCCATTCTGTCAGTGATCGCGAAAGAGAGAGCGGCCCGAGGAAATACTGGGAGATTTCGGGAATAACGTCCCTGCCCCCCATGGAGCCCTCTGTGCGAAAGGAAAAGAAAAGGGAATAATGGGAGGGGAATAAAAGTGGTAAGGAACGCAGTGGTTGCAATGAACTGGCAGGGATGAAAACAGTCGGGCGAAAGAAACGAAGGAACGCGTTGAGAAATGTCACCGCTCCTTGTTTCTTCCGAGTGAGCGCTTTTCTTCGGGGAGCCGCTGTGTTTCCCACAAGAAAGAAAAGTTTAGGGAAAAGGAATCTTGCGGCGAGAATACGTGGAATGACAGTATAAGTAAAAGCTGTAACTCCAGCCTATGTGGCGAGAGAGAGAGAGAGCGGGAAGAAATACGTTTTGACCCGGATAACAACAGGACGCGAGCGAACCGACAGGGAAGGGAAATAGGGAAGCGAGGACTTAAAGTGGCGGCGTTGAGGGGGATTGCCCAGGGGATAACCAGAGGCTGGGGCTAGGGAGAAAGGAGAGTCCTTGGATGGATGGAGGGGATTATGGAAGTCGAGGGCCCCGTTCATACGTGTTACCGCGGATGGGGAGCCCCGGGGACGTGTATAACGGTGTTGCATTGTAGTGTTTCGCCTTTCAGAACAGGGGAGTGGGGCGGTGAGAAACTGGAATGAAAAAGGCACCCTCTTTCCCTATTCTGTGAGCGCCCTTTCCCTAACCGCAACTCCGTTGCATAGCGCTTGCACAGCAAAAGTAGCTCGTACAGCGGTAGCTGTGAGTGAACAATGGGGACTTGGGGATGAATGGGTTGGTAGGGATGTGCAGGCTTTCGTAATGGGGAGTTGAATGTTCCCGAACTGACTGCATAAGCGGCGAGGGAGCGGGGCACGCTGACGTAAATTCAATGGTGACGATGACCCGAAGGCGACGGAATTAAATGTATTTTTTTAGAAGCCGTTTTTGAGTAGACTACCGGAGGCAGATAGTTTTTTTCTGCTTCGGGAAAAAGTTTACTTTGATTTCAGTATTGACAAGGGTGGTCCATCTTTTGATCAAAGGAACGGCACCTCGGAGGTACACATTGATGTGAAAGTGTTACCGCACGTTTGCGGCGACGTAACGAAAAATTCAGCGAGTCGGGAGGTCGGTGATTCTGAAAGGTCTTGCAGCTCAGAGTGGCTGTTTGATGCCCGGTTTGCCGCGGTGGATTTTTCAGTTACTTCTCTGGCGCAGCTTATTTTGTCGTCCAGGGCAGACCGCTAAATTTCCAGCGTCCGTTGTACGCGACATTATCTCCGAATCCGTCCCATTCTCGAAACGTTTTCAAAGGGCGACTCCCTAAGCCATTTACTTTCTTCTTGGGACTTTTAAGCCCAGCTTACGAGGAGACGGATCGAGCTTAAAGCAGCTTCTAACATTTTAATGAACGCGTTATTTAACTTCTTGAGAAAATCGTTAGCTTAAGAGAATTGAAAAGGTAGGACCGATTGGGCCAGCTAGCCCGAAGTCGTACCTTCCCGTTGGCTTGCGCAAGTTTGTTCATGATACTTTTGTTCTAACCTTTCACAGTGAGTCTAACCGACTGTAAAAGAGTAAGAATAACAGAAAGAAAAGAAACGTACAACCGTCGAAACGAACCTAAGCGGGCTGGTTAACTGAACGGCGCGTTTTCGGGCTCGAAAGAGTGAGCAGGCGCTCCGCCGAGAACCGAGGTCGTTCCGCCTGCGCCGTAGATTGCGGGGTGCGCTGACGCGGACAGGCGCTGTTTGCGAAAGCCAGGTCTCTCTAGGATAACGCGGTAGGTCTGATTCGGTCCCTCTTGCGACACCGCCCTGGTCGCTCGATCGCTTCGGCCCAAATCGAAATTTGCTGAAAAAAACAAAACCGAACTCTTCCTTGCCACACCTTGGTTTCGTTCAGCCATCGACGTCTCCGCCGTTGGTAAGGGAAGGATTGCTGAAGAGGAGTCGATCGGTTGCGCATACTCCTCTGCACCTATCGTTCGGCGTTGCGTTGTATCGATGCTCAGTTGTGCAGCGCCGTAGATCCAGAGTGGGGCCAGACTCGATACTGCTGCTCAAGTACTTGCTTTTGTCTCCGTCATGTCTGCGCTGGTTGCAATGAATTCAGATTAGAACGCACGAGCGCGTTTTATTTTTTTCCCCCACTGCGTAGGCCTTTGTAGTGAGTGTTGCGATACTGATCTTGTTTTGCTGACAGAGCGTGCTGTGTCACCCAGCCGCCTACATGCAGTCCGGCGCTGCGTTCGTTTGTCCACTCTGGAAGTGCTGGGGGTGAAATTCGCATTTCGCTCAGTTGGTGAAGACGCGGATACAGGCTGTAGTTCGAAACGGAATGTATGGTATAGTTTCATTTTAGCTATATGATATAATTCGGTTACTGCAGACATCTTGTATTAATCGATGAGGTTTCGACGAAAAGAAAAGGAGGCTTATTTGCGAGCCGTTGTGGTGAGGTAGAGGTGTGGTGCATTCGTATATGGCGATGGTAATGATAAAATAACATTATAAGTCAGCTAACTATTAATTGTCAGATCTTGGAGTGGTGTCAAGTCTTCTCCTTGACCTTGAGGATCTGTGAAGTTGCATGTTGCGAATTCCGAAGCCCGCCACAACTTGTGATAGATAGCGCTTCGCTGCCGTGGCGCACAAGGTTTTTCCGCATCTCCTCGAGTACTAATCCGTTTCTTTCAATAAAACAATTGCGGGTCTCCTCCGTAGCCGGTGCCTTTGTTCTCCTCGTCCTGTGTCTTCGCCGTCAGTGTTAACAAAGACTAGGAAGGTTTCGTTCCTGTTATATTAGGCGCATTCTTTCCTAAGAGGATTTCCGCATGTAAGGCACTGGGGATAGGCGTTGTAGGACAAGCGTGCGCTAACGACGGCCTATGTGTGTGTATTTAAAACGTAAGGTGTACTGCTCAGATTTTTGGGTAGGAGTAATTAGCGTGCGGTTATAGCCACCGTCGCTGTTGTGATATTTAAAAATAGTTCTTCGCACCTAGTATATCAAAAGTCGCATTTTCTAAAGACAGCGCGACGTAGACGTCGCGTTATGCTGCTGTACATACACTGTAAATATACTGCTACAGCATAAGCATTCGTTGAGGTTAGAGGCGCGACAACCTCGGAAAGGCAGAGCGGAAAAACGCAGATTTAGGCAGAAAACGGCGTGACACAAAGAGATTTATTTATAAACACACATTGCTGCACCTATCGTGCGGCGTTGCGTTGTGTCGATGCTCAGTTGTGCAGCGCCGTAGATCCAGAGTTGGGCCAGACTTGATACTGCTGCTCAAATACTTGCTTTTATCTCACAAGATACACACACATAGCCGCACATGGCATGTGCATTATGTCTGGATACCTCACGCATACCTCACTGTATCATAACAGCATCACTGCTCACCTTCCTTCTCTCTCTTTATCCTTCTCCTTTCCCTTCCTTTTTGGGGAGGCCTGGGTCTCAGCTCTTCTTGTCATTAGCCCATTCTTTCTCTTTCACAGAGGAACGTGCATTGAGGCACAAAACCACGCACGCACGCTCGCACACCTGTGACGCAGACGCGTCTAGCGTCGCTCGTGGACAAAGGTATTGCGCGGCAGAGAGGCATCGCGGATGTCGGGGGATCTGAGAGTGGGAGCGCAAACCATACGAGCCAATTTAAAAGGCGCGACGGCTCCCGCTCCCTTTCAGCGACGCTCGGGCGTGTCAAAGCCCCTCTCCCTCGACGCGGTGTGCCCGGCGGCGGCTCTGCGCAATTCGCGGGTGCCACGACGGCGCTTAATTGGACGCAAAAGGTTTCGGGAGACGCGGCGCGATGGTGGGGAGGTTTAGAAAGGGGGTGCGCCGGGACTGGCTTCACGGCGGAGCGCCCTCTTTTTCACATCCCATTCCCTTCCCTGCCCGCCATTCCTTTCCATTGTGCTCCATGCCGGCTTTTATCCCGAAACCTTTCCATTCCCTCCCCCGTTGTGTCCCTATAGGGAGCGCGTCCGGGGCTAATGGTACGCAATGAGGGAGACGACGGCGCTGCCGGCACCTCGGGTGTCGTCTAGCTTCCCCGAGACCGTTGGCGCTTGAATTAGTCGAGAGTTGTGCACGGCGTCGGAGAAAAATAATTCTCCCTTCTCGACTACTGCGGGCGGAGGGCGGAGGGGTCTGTCACCGGTGGCCCAAACGATGCTTGGGAGAGAGAGAGAGAGAGAGAACGTGGAAATGGTAGGCTGGGAGGTGAATTGGGACATGGCACCGAACCAGAAGTCGGCTACGCTGCATTGGGATAGTGGTAAGACAAGCAAGGGGTGAAACTGTACGCAACCCTTGCTGTGGCTTTTGCGCTGGGGGTGAGGGTTCGAAGTCTAGAAGTATACTCGGAGAGACTTAAAATGTGCGTTGCACTGTGCCGTCCCTGCGTCTGCTTCCTTTGCGAATGGGCTCGTGTACTCGAGACTCTTTTCCGTGCTGTGAGCTTCGCGTGCACGAAGCTCCGTATCGGCCACTTTTTATTTCTTCTCCGTTGCGAGGTGTTATATTCTTTAGCACCTATGGTGCGCGTCTCTAGGTCGCAGGTACGAATCGCCACCACATTTTTGTGGAGTCCGTGAACTGGCGCGCGAGCATGATTTAGGGTTCGTCATCCTTTCAGTTTTCTTCTGCAGAGGCTTTATGTCTTTTTTATCGTCTAGTTTCTTTAGAGCTTTAGAACGTGCACTGCCTCAGAACCTAATGGGGATCGCCGTGTGTATTGTCTTTTTCATTTTGTTTTTGCGATTTTTTGTGGCTTACATCAACGTTTGTATTCGGGCGGTAATAGTGGGGGCAGTGGCAGTCTTTATTTGTTTTTCATATTCCAAGATGGCACGCGTGTTAGAGGCACTAAAATTTTTGTAGTTGCGCTAATGCCCAGTCGAGCATGAGTAGAAGCTATACGTTTATTTCATATTTGACATAGGCTCGAAAACAAGACTTTTAAGGCTAAAAATTTTCGGAGAGCGCACTTTGAGAGATAAGGATGAACATGGGCCGCCTTTGGTGTGTTGGGTAATTAGCGGAGCGCTAATTAAGACTAAAACTTGTTTAAGGCGTACCTCCTCACGAGGCTTGCGAAGTTTAGCACCGAAATAAAAAGCCTGGGCTTGGTTCTTCTTTCTGTATTTTTATTTGCCTTAATTGTTCTCACGTGTTCGTACAGCGCCGGCTGCTAATGCGCTAATGCTAATGCGCCCGGGGGAGTTAGCACAAAACGTCGTCTGAACAGATTGTTTCGGTAATTATTCGTCGAAGTAGCGAAGAAAGTAGGATTCATTAGGAACAGACAGGGTGTTGCGTTTAAGTTATTCTAACTGTTAACTGGCATGACGGGCTGTTTCCTCGGACTTGTCTTAAAGATACTTTTATTAATTTTTGGGGCGTTTCAGCGAACGCTTAAAAAAAAACAAATCAGAAATAGGGAATTCTGAAAAGAAAGAAAATCTTTTCCGAAACAGTCAGCCACGACGAGCGTCAGTTACTGTACGAACCATACTAATTAGATAGATTAAATAGGAAATGGATAAATGGAAGTAAATTGCACTTAAATGTTGAGTTGGAAGTCTGGTGGTTCATGTCGGTAGGGAGTTCGAGGTCATGGACAAGACGATGCCATACCCGTTTTTTAGGCGAAGCAAAAATTGGCTGTGGTTTAGCTCTGGCCAAACTTGGAGTGACTCGAGAGCTTGTACGGCTGCGACACCTCTCCCCCTCTCCAGCCCCCCACCTCCGTCCCCACTCGACACGGCGTATGCGCACAGCTGTTGCAGCTCGGTTTCGCCGGCCGCAGCAGTTCTCCGCACCACGTGACCAGCCCACGTGCCCAACCACGTGATCAACGCCGCCGCCACGGAGCTCAAGGGGTGCCACGCTGAAGGCTCGACGAGCTGGCGTAGTGTAGCTCTCGCTACAAAAGCCGTTCACTAAAGCTCTGCAGTGCATGGGAAACCCGGTGCTACCGTGTTACCCGGTGATGACGTAACGCAATTCTTAAGGCGCGCGCAATTCGAACTGTCTGCGCTGCTGTACCGCATTATGCACATATTCTTGCTTTGGCGCTGGGTGAAAAGGAAAAAAAAAAATGCTAGTCGTGGCGAATTGCGTGCTCGTTATTTTTTAATGGGATGGAGAAAAAGAAAGCAGATATAGTAGTACAGTAGAGCTGCAGTTCAAATTTGGCGCCGTAGTCAGTGTGCTGTTCTCACGACGCATGGAGCTTTTGTCATCGGCATGAGGTGCGGGAGTTACCTTTAGTTTATTTGCATCTACTGCAATTCATTTTACAGTTCGCATATTACTATACTCGGATACAAGTCAAGAAAGAAGCGGCTTTTTGCCGTGAAAGGACCCCCTGCTATCCAACGGCGACGGCTGATTGTCACGAACCTGCTCAACTTGGGTAGCATAAATATGCAGGGAGTGGCGTGACAGTGCAGAGAGGGAACTGTCCCCGGCATTGCGGGGGGGGGGGGGGGGGGTGATATTCGCTTTCATCTCCCACTCCCTGCGTTGTCGCACGGGAAAAGCCGCGTTTTTTCTTTACTTTTATCGGACTATAATACTTTCTTCCTCTACGGCGCGTACAAAAAAGAGCCTCTTCGGCAGCGTCATTTCGCAGTCTAAGGGATGTTGCCTTCACTCATCGCTTCCTGTTGCCGCCTTCCTTTGCCATCATTATAGTGTGTGTGTGTGTGTGTGTGTTAGGGGGGGGGGAGCTGTAGCGCTCAGAGAAACGCTGCTGTTTAGACAGCGCACATCGTCACTTGTGTTTTCATTGTCTGGCACACCGACAGGGACGTATACAGGGAGCAGGAATGCATCGATGTCTTCCGCACACAAAGACGCTGCGTTGAAAGAGGATGGCCTTTTGTTTGTATACTGTAGTCGTGTGTTGTCCCGGCCTGAGCATGGTGGAGTTGTGTCAGGTGCATTTATGGTTTCCCTCTCCGAGCAGGGCATTAGTGTTGCTTTTGCCTCTCGCTCGCCGTCTACTGCGCACGCTAATTGGCCTGCTGCACTGGTCTTCTAACCATTGGTCCGTTCGCGTGCTGAGCGAGCCAAGCTTCTGTAGTACTTTGCTCTGTTTCGCTAGTCGGATCAGCGGCTCACCACTGAACGAGGACGCTGTGTAGGCTCTTGTGTTGTTATTTCTTTTTTGCTAAAGGCTCGAGCTGATGAAAGTAGCTTGGGATGATATGTCTCGGGGCCGCTCGGTGCTTGTTCTTCCTCGAAGATTCCCAAAATGGCCCTCGGGGGCATGGCTGGCATGCAGGGACAATATTTTGAAGGGGGGGAGGGGGGGGGGGTAGTGTACTGTACTCATGCACAGATTAGCGAGTGTGGTTTCGAATAGGAGTTTCTCGAGAGCTGCTTCGAATGTTTCATTCAGCATGTAGCCGCGGCCGTCCTATAACTGGGGCTGTTTTTTATTATTTTTTGAAACTTGAAGGACGTTAAGTTGATTTCTCTTTTCCTAGAAGGAGTTGCCCTTGGCAATTTTTCTTCCCCATCAGTGCTGGAGAGGCACTGGTGAATATTTCTTTGGAGGAGAAATTCTAGAGGCCCGTGTACTGTGCGATGTGAGTGAACGTTAAAGAACCCCAGGTGGTCGAAATTTCCGGAGCCCTCCACTACGGCGTCTCTCATAGCCTTAGTCGCTTTGGGACGTTAAACCCCATAAACCAAACCAACCATTTCGCGCTTTTTTTTTCGCATAATCGTCTGTCCTATTTAGCTCTCTCAGCATATATTCGTGTGTTGTCTTGAAACCTGCCATTCTGACGAAACATGTAAAACATCTCAAACTGCAAACGGAGCTAAAAAATTAGGCTTAGAGTGCCAAATATTTCTTGTAGGTTAGTGTAAAACAGCCGGTCGTTTTCTGCTAGAAATAAGCAAGAAAACCTCATTCGCGTTGTGCTGGGTGAAATGCGTGTCATTTAGGAGTCGCTGATAAGCTCACGAAGGATAGCGCGGTTTAAAAAAAATTTAAGTTGTGAGTATTATTGTGAGTATCTGACTTTGGTGGATACTCCACATCTGAGAAGGTATTCTTGAGCGGTGTTTTTTAGTGTGGAAGCACTACTCGAGACGTACCATTCCCGAGCTAGATTTTTGTGTGATCATCGGAGCCACTCGGGTAAGCTCGGGTTAGTTCGGAGGAGCATCGGGCAAGCTGCCGCCGCTCGGGAAAGTTTGGAGGAGCATCGCGCCGGCTGCAGCCAATGGGAGGAAGCTCGGGAAAGTTCGGCGGAGCGTCGCGTAAGCGGCAACCAATAGGAGGAAGCTCGGAAGAGTTCGGAGGAGCGTCGCGTAAGCTGCAGCCAATAGGAGGAAGCTCGGGAAAGTTCGGAGGAGCGTCGCGTAAGCTGCAACCAATAGGAGGAAGCTCGGGAAAGTTCGGCGGAGCATCGCGTAAGCTGCAACCAATAGGAGGAAGCTCGGGAAAGTTCGGAGGAGCGTCGCATAAGCTGCAGCCAATAGGAGGAAGCTCGGGAAAGTTCGGCGGAGCATCGCGTAAGCTGCAACCAATAGGAGGAAGCTCGGGAAAGTTCGGAGGAGCGTCGCATAAGCTGCAGCCAATAGAAGGAAGCTCGGGAAAGTTCGGAGGAGCATCGCGTAAGCTGCAGCCAATAGGAGGAAGCTCGGGAAAGTTCGGAGGAGCATCGCGCCGGCTGCAGCCAATGGGAGGAAGCTCGGGAAAGTTCGGAGGAGCGTCGCGTAAGCTGCAACCAATAGGAGGAAGCTCGGAAGAGTTCGGAGGAGCGTCGCGTAAGCTGCAGCCAATAGGAGGAAGCTCGGGAAAGTTCGGAGGAGCGTCGCGTAAGCTGCAACCAATAGGAGGAAGCTCGGGAAAGTTCGGAGGAGCATCGCGTAAGCTGCAACCAATAGGAGGAAGCTCGGGAAAGTTCGGAGGAGCGTCGCGTAAGCTGCAGCCAATAGGAGGAAACTCGGGAAAGTTCGGAAGAGAGTCGCGTATGCTGTAATCAATAGGAGGAAGCTCGGGAAAGTTCGAAGGAGTGTCGCGTAAGCTGCAGCCAATAGGAGGAAGCTCGGGAAAGTTCGGAGGAGCATCGCGTCAGCTGTAGCCGTCCGAAGGAGGGCGTCGCGCCAGCCGCCACAGAGTGGAGAGAGGACGATGAAGAGCGAGAAACGCGGTTGCGTGCAGAGGCAGATGCCAGAAAGAAGAGGCGAAGAATGAAGACGTGCCTTCGCATGTCTACTCGGTTTAACTACGTTAGAACCTTACCACTTTTTTTATGCGCCCTTAGAGCCTAAAGCATCGCATTAAGCTGCCAAGAACTCGATGCGTTTATTTGGGTGACTTAAACTATGGCTAGGATTACTCGACGCACCGGCTGCGAATGTAGCGTAACATGCGCTTGGAATCGCCAGCGCACGGTGTTAAGTGTATCGACTGCAGTTTTTGTAGTTTGGGGGCATTCTGCTTGCGAGGGTTTTATATTTGTAGCACACGACCAAGGTGCCGCAAGAAAACATTTTCTGCCCCCGCCCTTGGTGTTTCTCACTGAACATGGCGTCATCAAAGGGTCGTCAATTTATGGGGCAAGGAGTTAATTTATCGGCTTGGCTGCGAGGTGTAAGGCCAGTTCTCTGTGGCCGCCAATCATTTCGGAATCAGCTTTGTGGTCTTCGTCGTCGCGTATTGTTCGAACACGTGGCGCGCAGCAAGCCAGCGAGGCTAGCTGTCCATTTCAGCTTTGTCGGTGGTCATTTCCCACTTTCCCCTTTATCCCCCGCACGTTCCCTTGCAGAGAGTTCTTCCGCGACTTCCCTCATTCCCCATATCCCTTTCTGCCCAATTCTCGCGTTTCCTTCCCTGTCTTGCTACAGCTTTCCTTTCATCTCTCTCTTCCCATCGCGCATCTTCCCTCTTTCCCCGTCCTCGTCTGAAGCAAGCTTCCCCGTTGCTCACCGTTTCCCTACCTTTCTCGCATCCTTCCCAATCTTCCCCATCCGCAAGTTTGCTGGGAACAGCCACTGCCCACTCAATACCATCGAGCCGCGCGGTCCCGAAACAGGGGCGAACCGTCTGTCGCACGTTGCGTAGTCCAGCCGGTCTCATCGCCTTCTCTCTCTCCTCCACGCTGCGGTCCCCTCTCCACCGAACGCATCCCGTTACATTCCCGATGCGTATTCAGAGCGGCTGCATGCGACCAAGTTTGCTGCCTCTTCGACGAGAGTTTCGTGCAGCGCTCTTCCAGGGAGACAGTCCGGGTCACAATCCAATATCGCTCTTTCGTGATGGAGGTTCTAGTCATTCCTTCTCGCCCTCCTTCCTTTTTCCTTCCCCGTTGCAGTTAGGTGTAAGCCGGCACGTGGACGTACCACTGGGCTGACGTGCGCGGGAACTGCGTTAGCGGGAAGGACGCGATTGGGTGGACGTCGCGGAATTTCACAGAATTTTTTTCCACGTGGTCTTGCCACCGGGTTCGATGCTTTGGAAAGTGTGGAGGATTTGACTGGAACATACACGGTGGAATGGCGTGCATTATAGGCGATCCCTTTTTCTTTCGACTTGCCATAAATCGCCGTTACGCGTTATGTACGAGCTGGAAGATGGCGATGCCTCGTGTGGATTTTACAAAAAAAAAAAGAAAGGATGATTGGATCCGCAGATTGCTGAGCCTTCAACGGACATACTCGCCCTTCAGTAATAAGGCGAGACACTAACCCTGAGAACTGTGCCATAGCTGTCTATTTTTTTTTCGGGTGTATACGTGCGTCTATGTGTTTATATGTTTTAAGGACGGGTGGCAGTTGTACATAGTCTATTATCTGTATTTACAACAAGGTGGCCCGCAGAAGGCCTGGGTTTCGGTGGCAAAAAATTTGATGTTTGGTGTTCACCTCTGGCAGCCTCTCGTTTCAGTCTTAGACGGTCTGCTACCTGACTTGTTTCTGTGAGCTCCGCAGCTTCACCTGTTGTTCTTTCCACTGTATAGCCGTGGCAGTCACTTTTCTTTTTAGTTTCTTCGAATTGAACACTATCTCCTCTATTCAATCGAGTAGTGTGCCCATGTCGAGCCTTGTGTTTTATCCCCTTATTTTCCAAAGTGTCGTTCTTTTTCCGGGTGAGAAAAAAAAAATGTTTACTTCCGTTGATGCGGAGGCGTTCTAGGGTTAGTTCGCCTTTGTAGTCCTTCTCTTTCTTGTTGCATTTCTTCGGGGAGACTGAAGAATTTCCTTCTGCCTGTACTGTAACATCGCATCGAACTAGCACTTCGTCGTGCGTGTTTCGAGCAGTCGAGATTGTGACTTCTAACTGCGGACGTCGGCGCAGCGATTTAAAGACATTCATAGTCGGTCAAACATTTAGTGGTGGCGGCGATCTTTTTCCCGAAAGGCGCCGCCACATTCACTGAAATCTTATTGCCATAGACGCATCCTCAGTTTCATCGTCCGCATTGCGGCAGTCGGGTTACACCAACCAGCCGGCTGCTGATTACGACGACCCATTCCCCCACGCACACACCTCTCCTCACGTATTCTCTTACGAGACTTTTTTTCACAACCGCGTATTGAAACGTGGGGAGGGCGGGAATGGGACTGGGTGCGATGATGATGATGATGTCCTCAGGCTGAATGGCACATACTCACGGCGGGGGATTGGCCAGGGTGCATAGCGGATACAAACGCACTCATGTACAACGATGATGATGATGATGATGATGTCCTCAGGCTTAGTGGCACATACCCACGGCGGGGGATGTGCCAGGGTGCATAGCGGATACAAACGCACTCATGTACAGGGAGTGGACCGGGTGCGTTTTCCCTGGCTGGTCTTCGCCGTCGTCTTCCTTTCGGGCGTTTGAGCGCGGCCACTGCACCGAATCTCTTGTGCGCCCTGGATGCGCTGTGGACGGCGGGGTGGCTTTCGCCACGCAGCGAGCAGCTGGCGTCCAGTGCTGCTCCCGGTCCGCTCCAGGCTTAGCTCTCTCGTCCTGGGGGACGCGTCGGTGTCCGGCGTGATTAACGTTCGGCGCCACTGAGGACGAGGGGGTTAGTGGTGGAAGAATGGCTCACTGTTATTCCGGGGCGCCTAGGCGGGCCTTGTGTCTGTGTGTGTGTTTGTTTCCACGGGAGACAGTAGAGGAGAGGGGAGAAGGCGTTGACAGGAGGGAGATAGAGAGAGAGATGGGGGAAGTTCTGACGCGCTTGGCTGCTTGGCTGTCGTCGCGTGGGGTAATGGTAGCCTGTGCGTTGCACGCGCTTGCGCACTCTGTATAAATATCGCTCTTTCTCGTTTCGCTTCGTTTCTTCGCAGTCTTCTTTCGGAGCTTTCGAACTCCTTCCTTCGTTCGTTCACTACTGCTTCTGCCTCTGTTTTGCGCCAAACACTGTGGAGAGATTGTGAATGTTTAACGCGTGGTCTATGCGGAGTGCATGCAGATGTGCGTTCGTGGGTGCGGTGGGTGTGAGCAGAGCGCTACCGCGCTTGAGCGCGATTGTGTCGCGTTGGCGTTTTGGTTGCCTGGACAGCAGGAAGTGATTGTGATTGGTTTAGGGACGGTTAGGTTTAGGTGGACGGGCGGTTGCATTTAGTTTTTCCTTAAGGGAGTAATTGCTCATGGACATCCATCCCAGCGCAGCCACCCAGCTACAAAGGAAGGCTATACAGCTTTCTCAGAAACTTCGTAGTTGAAGAAAAATTTGTCCTGGTCCGGGGTTCGAGCCCAAGACCACCGCTTCACCGGAGCAGTCGCTCTGCCAACTGAGCTAACCGGGACGGCAAGCTTATGGTTGGGCGAGAGTGAATTTATCAGTAACTCGAAGTTCGATCAGAGTTGGTCAAATGTTTTAGGGGAATCCCCCAAGGCGGAGGAGATTTGTAATGAGGGAGTAATTACTCATTGGCATCCATTCAAGCGCAGCCTTACGGCTACGAAGGAAAGCTCTTCCCACGGAAGAGGGCGGAGCGAAGGAGTGTGAGAGGGAAAGACGAGAAGGGAAGATGTGCGGCAATATCGCCCCCATCAAATTATGCAGTAGCGGTAGCGAGGGGAACTGACGCTCGCGTCGCAGCCACCGCTACCGGAGGAAGTTAAGGAAGGCGAGAGAGTGAGGAGTCGCTCCAATAGCGCCCCTACCGAGAGCGCGAGAAACTAGCGCTTGCGTCGTGGAGCCGCCGTGAAAAGGCTCCCAGCAATGGTACACTCTAAGCAAGAATACGCCTACATGGGAATAAAATGGGAATAAGCGTTAATCTAGCGCACTGTCTCTTGTAACACAGAGTGCGCTAGATGACAGTTTACTCCCTTTTTACTTTTTTTCGGTTTAGAGTGTAACCCTGGCAAGGCGCGAAATCAGAAAGATGCAATTAAAAGGCGAGTATTAGACATACTGCGGAAGCAAAAATTCCCCGTCCCATTGCGTGTTCTTTTAGTATGTTCTATTTTTAACATCACCAACAACTTTGAATTCATTTCTGCTGAGTATTTATCTTGCATTTGCTTTGTGGCTCTTTCGCGTTTAACTCATAGCTTCTTGCAGCCGTCTTCGAACCCTCCCCGTCCGCCTCTTCTAGTTCCCTGCCTCAATTTCTCGCATATGTAGTGAAATGCGGAGCAGTAAAATTGATAAATGGTTTTTGAGGAAAGGAAATGGTGCAGTATCTGTCTCACATATCTCGGTGGACACCTGAACCGCGCTGTAAGGGAAGGGATGGAGGTAGGAGTGAAAGAAGAAACTCCCGCCTGCCATCGGTGTTCGGAGATTTCGGCGCCCTTTCCAGAACCTAGGCACCGTAAGCTAATCCGTCCCCGTTCCTTCTTGTATCTTTAGCAAGCTTTAACAGATGTTTTTAGCATACCGGAGACGTATTAGCGTACACGTGTACCGGTTTCGTGGGGAAGGTAGCGCGAAAGACGAGGACGAACGCTTCCACGAACACGAGCGCTTCCATCACCTTTTCCACCATCAATCCGAAACTGTTTATCTGGAATCCTTCCCCCGTCCTCGTTATCGTTGCTACCGAAGGCACAATATACTGAACGGTTTCATGCCAAATCGAGCCAAGTCAGGCAAAGCGAGACCAGCCTTCGCCTTACCTACGTCGTCTTCTCCTTCCCACGTCTCCCTATCTCCCCATGTTCATCCACCTCCCTCCTTTGTCTCCAGTGCCCGCGCACCTCCTTTTCCTTCGGCGTCGTCGTCCAGATTCGGTTTCTGGGCAGAGCTCTAGGCGAGCGCGGCTGCCCGTCCGCCGGCTGGCTCCCGAATCCCTAATTGGGTTTCGGCTTCCCGGCCTTCTGCAAACATGCGGCAAAGGGGGGACCTCTCCTTCCCCACGTCGCGTCTTCGTGACTGTGCGAAATCGGTGCGCGCCGGGAGTCATTCCGCTCGCTGGGCGGTGACGACGGTGCCATTGCTGGGCTCCGCCGCGGATAGTATAGTGCGGCTCGGGGGGCGTACGGCGGAAAGGTCGAGACAGGTGTAGTGCCTGCCGGCGGTGGAGCGCTATATTTGCTCGCTGAAGAGTTTCGATCGCACGGCTCGCCCTTTCGCCAAATTTATGCAGCGTGATCGATATCTTCGCTTCTGCCGATCTCGCGGTCTTCAAGATTTTACTTACTGTCTGGCCTCTTCTCGCCCTTATTCTGTCTTTGCTGTTTCACCCCTTCTTTTCCTTCCGCCTTTGTGGTTGTTAGCCGACGGGATTTAAGATTCCGGTTAAAATTTCTGCCTCTCCTTTCTCTCTTGTCTTTTTCAGTCTCGCACGCAAGAAGGATGTTGTTTGTCTTTCAAGCCTGTCAGCCATGGGATGGAATGACATGATGGGGCCTGTGGTCGGAACGATTGTGTTCTATGCGTGGCAGTTAGAAAGACCGCGGACTGAGTGCGCTGGCGTCGCTAAAAGGTTCGAAGATGTGTCGTGAGAGGCATGCTTCCCTAATGATGCAAACCATTGCGGAAACTCTCCTGCCTCTTTGTGCAAGACTTGCATTAATCCTTAATGATTGTATATGCCCTGCCTAATATTTACGAGTGGTTCGCGTCTCGTCATCGTATTACACCGACTCTCTGGCGAGCAGCAATAGCGCCCATCTTGGAACGCTGAAAAAGGTGGAGCCACCTCCTGCTGCGGTGGACGACTTGTTTCCTTTCATTCTGCCGGCCGCGATATCGTAGCTTTGGTCTCGCGCTGGCAGCCGCATTTCAGTAGAGGCTGAAGAAAACAGCGTCCACCTGCCGAGGATTTCCTTTTGCGTTGAAAAACCCCAACAGTGGTCACCCTTTCTTCAGCACCTCATCTTCGCGACGTGGGTCGTAGCGCAGTGTTGCTTTGAGGCGTAAAAGTGAATAAGCAGGCGTTCGGTCGGTCTGTCAGTCTGTTTTTCTGTCGGCCCGTTGGTCAGTTAGGCTGTCGGTCAGTTGATATGATTGTTGGTCTTTTGGTCGGTCGGTTACGCAGTCAGTCATTCATTTTTCGGTCTATAAGATAATTACTCATTACTTCAGGCATCCTTTAATCTACCGATATTTAGCCAGATGGGGTGTCGCAAGTTCTGGTTACTGCTGATTACGGTAAAAAAAAATGGTAAAACTGCATTTGTCTAAACAAACTCGGATATTGATGCTGACATGTCTGGGAACAGCTGCCTATGCCTTCTTAAAGTATACGACTGCTGTATTCACTTCTATAGGCCCTTCGAGTAAGATACAGCTCAGTAACGAAGCGGTGACTACCCTTCAGAGGAGAACCTCCAGCCAAAGGCGTTGATCCGTTGTTGGTTGGTCCCCTTGCACGTGCTAGTGTGGATCGCAGAGGTATGTGCCCGCGAGGGGATCAACCACGGATTGATCGCGTCGTCATGACAATCACTCGGAAGCCATAGGTTTGCGGGCCTCTTTTGAAAAACATCTGCATCTTTGTTCTTGAATTGCATCCGGATATAATAAAGTCATTCCAAATTTTTCACGGAATCTCGCGCAGGCTTTTTCGCGTACGGACTTGCATTCGAGAATTGTTGACAACGTCTTCAGAGAGCGGCGGTGTGGGCGCCCAGCGCCCTCTGTGAGCGAATCCGCATATTAGTATGGGTTGGAGGCCGACAAGCTTTCTGCAGAAGAGGCGTGTGTCTGCACGCGGAGGAAACCTATTTCGGGCAGGCGACCGCGCATTTCTCGCGGTCGTTGGGAGACCGTTTCATGTGAAGTCATCAAATGGGCTAAGAGACCTTAATTCTCCCGCGTGGTTTTGAAAGGCTTGTAGACTGCGCAGATGTTTTCACGACGCAAACGCAGAGATTGATCGCAAACTTTATTTAAAGGATGGCAATTATTAGAGTCTAGGGTGGTCAGCTGATTCCGGCAGCCCATTGGCCCGCGCCGCAGCGTGGGCCCTTCGAAGCAGCTCTCGTTGATGGTCGAGGTCCTCGCTGTGCAGAATGGACTCCCAATGCTCCATATTGGGATTCAGAAGTCTCTCAGTAGCGGGATCGAGAGAGAGAGAGAGAGAAAGGAATTTTAATGAGGGAAAGGTGGAGAGGTCGGCCGGTGGTAACATGGCCCTGGCCTGCTACTCCACACAGGGGAAAGGGAAGAGGAGGAAAAGGAAAGTGCGAATGAAGGCTGATGATGGCATAATACAATGAGTTTCACGGGTGATGTCTACACACGCAGACACACACACACACACACACCACACTGGCTGGCACTCGCATCGCGGCCAGTAGACGCACATAAAACTCATAAAACTGGTGTCTGCAACACAAACACCGATACATGTCATTAACTATGTAGCTTGTGCACAGGCAGTCACAGACGAGTATCCAGGCCTGTTTCACACAAAAAGTTGAGCAGGGCCTTTATCACACGCCACCAATCAGAACGTCTCGTCCTGGCGCCCAGAAGAGTTTCCTCAGAGAGAGGGCGAGAGTCCATTTGTTTCACGGTCGCCTGCAATGTTCTTCTTTCAGCAGTATAGTTCGGGCACTCGCAAAGAAGGTGTCCAATAGTCTCTGGAGTGTGGCACTGTGCGCAATTTGGGTTACTTTCGATGCTGATCTTGTGAAGATAGTGTTTGGTGTAGGCAACGCCAAGCCGTAGCCGGTGGAGTAAAGTCTCATGACGTCGCACCACCATAGATGGCAAATGTAATCGTGAGCCAGCGTCAAGCTTACAGACGCGGTCCTGTTGATGACTCGAATCATGCCAGTGCGACTGCATTGCCGCTTGCATTAAATGCGCCAACAAGGCTCCAATGTCTGATCTAGAAAAGGCTATCTCAATGAAAGCACCACCACTATGTGCCATCCGAGCCTCGGCGTCAGCACGCTCGTTTCCCGCTATGCCGGAATGGCTCGGTATCCATTGAAGCTTTGTTATGGCCGCGGTGGAAAGCTTCGGCTAACAAAAGCACAATCTGTTGAACCAGCTGCTCGCATGCCCTTGGTTTTAGATAAGTTTGTACGACCTGCAATGCCGATCTCGAGTCGCAGAATATAGTCCATTGCTGCGCTGGCTGGTGACCAATATAAAGGACGGCTTCTCGTATAGCTGCCAATTCGGTTGCCGTAGAGGAAGTTTTGTGCATGAGCCTGAAACGGTGACATGAGGCGGTTCCTGGCACTATCACCGCTGCAGCTGAAGAAGTGGTCGTCACGGATCCGTCCACGAAAACATGCTGGGTGTTAGCATACATAGATGTAATGTATGACAGCGCCCGCTGTTTCAGTCCGACTGTTGGAATGTGCGTCTTCTTTGTTATCCCTGGGATTGTTGTCCGTATAGATGGCTTTGGTACTGCCCAAAGTGGCACCTCCGCAATCTGGTGTGGCGCGTAGTTCGAAGGCACCGCATTGGGCTGCATCCAGAGGGCTCTGGAAAAGGCTGCATCTGGACGCGCCGCACTAATGTTGGTCAGGGGGTGATGACGATGCCCGGTCAGATGCCGCAAATGCACACGAAGTGGCTCCTGTTGAAAATAAATTCGTGCTGGGCAGGCGCGGGCCTCATAAAATGTGCCCCATGTAGAAGTTTTACATGGCAAACCTAAGCATACTCTCAAAGCACGAGCCTGCGCGCTTTCAAGCATACGCAGGCCTGATAGTCTGACCCCCGAGAGAACGGGTGCACTGTATCTGAGAAGACCGACTACCAGCGCCTGGTACACGTGTAGTAAAGATCGCTCAGAGGGACCCCAACATTTTCCTGCCATACACCGCACAATGCTTGCAAAGCTGTCGAGTTTTTTCTTGAGCACAGAAATGTGCTTCGTCCAGGACAGGTCACGGTCTATCGTAACACCTAAGAATTTGTGATGTGTTGCGTATGGAACAATTTGCCCGTCGATTGTGACCGGATACCACGCCATTAACTTGCGTGTGAAAGCCAATGTTACGCTTTTAGTTGGCGAAAGTTCAAGCCCCTGACGGCGCAAGTACGCAGACGTAATGGAAACCGAACGAATCTTTCCACATGATGTGGGCCTGCCAATTCAACGCAGAGAAGAATATTTACTTAGTGTCTCGTATGCATAGGGTTAAAAGCGAACCAGCGAAAAGCACTTTGTTCTCTTTAAGCCCTTTTTTTTTGTATCCGGAGTGAATGAGGCACGGTGTTTTCGAAGTCAAAATCGAAGTAGAAAGCTACCTCTGACGAACGAAACTACGGCACGATTGCGCTTCGCGTTCTTTGTACTTTCTCTGCTTGCTTCCACAGTCTGTGCTTGTCACACCTTTATTCTATTTTTATGCTTTTTTTTCCTTTTCTGTGAAATCGCAGTGGCTTTGGCGTTCTATTGATGACCGTGAGCTCGCGGGGCCGAATCTCTCCTCGTTTTCGTTTGGCCGAAACACGAAAACGCATTTTGGTGCGCGTTAATGGATTCCAGGTGGTCTCAATTAATGCGGCGAGCTGTAATACGGCCCTACCCGCAGTTCCCACGCAGCTTTGGGTCGTTAACTTCGTACCCAACTACCACGCCACAGCTTCGCTACGCTTTGATGCGGAACTCTCGCAACCAGCGCAGGATCCTCTTGTCCGGTTGCGCGGGGATCTACAAAGCGCGCAGTAGTCTGCAGAGCACCACTGCTGCCACGTGTTTACGACACAGCCCTAGTTTTGTTGCGAAAGCAACACTACGCGAGTCGCCGAGCCATTTCGCGGAGCTGACGAGAGGCCATACTGCGCATGCGCGAGGAGCAGTGACGTCACACGGCGCACAGCAGGCACAGGTGCAGCCTACGCGCACAGGTGCAGCCTCCGCGCTCTCTAGTTGCGCATATATGCGCAGTAGCGGCGCATAGTTAGCGTGCCGGGGCCTCCTTCGCTGCCGAGCGCTCTCCATCGCTTCTCTCTCTCTCTCCTCGTTGCTTTCGCAATCCTCCAGGTTTGACCAGAGCTAACCCACTGCCAATTTTTGAAAGCATTTTTTTGGTTTTTGGTTGGTTTATGGGGTTTTAACGTCCCAAAGCGACTAAGGCTATGAGAGACGCCGTAGTGGAGGGCTCCGGAAATTTCGACCACCTGGGGTTCTTTAACGTGCACTGACATCGCACAGTACACGGGCCTCTAGAATTTCTCCTCCAAAGAAATTCCAGCCGCCGCGGCCGGGATCGAACCCGCGTCTTTCGGGTCAGCAGCCGAGCACCATAGCCGCTGAGCCACCGCGGCGGCGCATTTTTTTCATTTGGCACGAACGTAAAGGGGCCGCCGAGGTGGCTCAGTGGTCATGGCGCTCGGCTGCTAAACCGAAAAACGCGGGTTCGATCCCGGTCGCGGCGGTCACATTTCGATGGAGGCGAAATGCTAGAGGCCCGTGTACTCTGCGATGCCAGTGCACGTTTGTTGGTCCTCCAGGTTTAACCAGAGCTACACCACTGCCAATATTTTATACTGTGGAATGGCGTCAGCTGACTCCGCCTTCACAGCTGTGCGCACCGACAGTTAACATGGCGCCGTCCGAATAAGGGCGCATTTTAAAAGGCGGCGCTGGTCGACTCTCGCCTGGCATCGCAGGTAATACATCGTTCTTATCCTTTTGTAATCGCTACTATATATTCCCTGACTTATTGCACCACACTTCACCCGCAGTAAGCAATTTCTGTCAGCGTACAATTTTTAATGACAACACACGCGCATGTTAACGCATGCGCCGTGTGAAGGGGCCTGCGATAGGAGCAAGCCGCCTCAATCATCGCTTAAAATACCCTCCGTCAAATATTAACGGCGCATCCTGTACCTGCCAGGGCTTTGCGTGAAACCGCGAGGAGACGGGCTTAGCGGGCACGAGCTGCGTGCGGACTGTGAGAGCACGATGAGCACGCGAATATAATAATAATAATAATAATAATAATAATAATAATAATAATAATAATAATAATAATAATAATAATAATAATAATGACATTGTTTACTTCGCTTATACAGATGCTGTAAGGCTGCAGTAATGCTGCCTCATTGATAGCTTGACAAAGCGGCAGGCCCTTGCACTGGAAATGTCGCGTTGCAGTCGCAATAAAGCATTTCAGATATACAAGCGAAAATGCACACATGAAATATACTGACGTATATACAAAGATAGCACTCACTGAAATATTTGAGTTTACAAGGAAGGGAAACAAACGATAGATGATTAGTCACAGCGCCGCAGCGTCGTCTCGACCCTTCAACCCTGCAGAATTCCGCCGCTAGGGGAGGAACGTGGCGCTGCCGTCGCGTGTGACCCGACTTCAGCTTGGGTTCTCCTGCGCGTGTCCCATGTAGTGCCAAATCCCGGATGTGCCTACTGAACACGCCCGGCTGCCTCCGCATACTCTTGTTATGTTTCGGCCTGCTAATTCCTAATTCATAACGTGGTCTGCCCGCTGCATTAATAATTCTCTAAGATTAGGAAGAATCCCGGACTATGTTGAAACTTCCGAGCACACACTGTTTTATTTTTGCCTAGCTCTGCCGTGCTATGCATTCCCGGCTAACCACGTAAATGAGATTACTTCCTCGGAGCGAAGTCTGACTCTTGAATGACGCGCGGTCATTGGATTTTCACTGCGAAGTGAGCGCTGGAGCATTCGCGTATTACGTTCCAGTACTGTAGTGTGTGCCGCCGCGAAATTTGGAATCCTATTACGACGCGACGTCTGGTCTCCGAATGCTTTCGCAGATTTCAATTTATCCTCCTCAGACCACGTTTTGGAACTTTGAGCTTTTTGATGCTACCTTTCTTATTGTGTATCGGGTCGGGCTCATTCGATGATGAATGCGGAGAGGAGCACTTTTATGTAACTACAATGCGGCTACGTGGCATTAATTTCGAACGGCGGCCAGGTTACTTTACGCTTCATCAACCTGGTTATTGGTTTTGGTTTTATGGGGTTTAACGTCCCAAAGCGACTAAGGCTATGAGAGACGCCGTAGTGAAGGGCTCCGGAAATATCGACCACCTGGGGTTCTTTAACGTGCACTGACATCGCACAGTACACGGGCCTCTAGAATTTCTCCTCCAAAGAAATTCTAGCCGCCGCGGCCGGGATCGAACCCGCGTCTTTCGGGCCACCAGCCGAGCACCATAGCCGCTGAGCCACCGCGGCGGCCAACCTGGTTATTAGTCACCTTCAGCATACCGTGTACCGTGTGACAGCTATTGGTACCGGGAGCCCGCGCGTAACCAATGCGCATGCGCAAACCGCCTTCACTGCGCTAGATGGCGCTATAGGCACCCAGCAGGTGCGCGCGCGCGTGCAGCATCAGGACCAATCAGCGCGTGCTCACCTGCGGTGGGTGGACTTCCGGTACAATGGTACCGGTTAAGGTAACACGGTACATGGCATGCTAGAGGTGTCTTTTATTTAAAAATATGAACCGCTTTGCGGGTATCGAAGCCTGTAAAGCGTATCCGCGGGATAGGCTTAACGGCTGTTTGTAGGTTGTGGCCACTAATGGCTTTCTTGGTCTTGTTTTGCTACCTTCTTCTTCGGTTGAGCTATTTATAGAGCGCAGCTCTTAAGCGCCCGTTCATGGGTAGCGCTTCGTTGCCGACGTCGGTGTAACGGAGCCAAACTATAAACAAATAAGTAAATCAAAATTTTTGGTTGCGCGACTGGGATTCGTGCCCGCGGTGCATCGAATTGATCAAGTTTTCTGGCCACTGCACGAGAGCACTCGTAATACGTGCCTCGTATTAAACTGCAACACACCCTAGCGCTAGGCATTGCACATAGTCGTCGTCTTATATTAATACTGCTGCCGCCCCGCCGCGGTGGCTCAGTGGTTACGGTGCTCGGCTGCTGACCCGAAAGACGCGGGTTCGATCCGGGCCGCGGTGGCCGAATTTCTATGAAGGCGAAATTCCAGAGGCCCGTGTGCTGTGCGATGTCATTGCACGTTGAAGAACCCCAGGTGGTCGAAATTTCCGGAGCCCTTCACTACGGCGTCCCTCATAGCCTGAGTTGCTTCGGGACGTTAAACCCCGATGAACCAATAAACCGAACGAATACTGCTACCGATCTAATATACAAATTCTCTCGCGCTGTGCATTGCATATCGTCTTCTTCAACTAAATCTAGTATCGAACTAATATCGTCGCCAGACGTGCCGACAACGCAGGAAATCAAAATAATGAGCCTACAGAGTCCTAGGAACCGACAAAGCTACGCTTAAATTTCGGATTTGGGAAGTCGTAACTGTCCTTAAAATTTTTTTTCTCACATTGCTTCCTTAGTCTGTAATAAAGTTTTTGCTTGCTCGCGCTCAAAAATTTAAGAATCCTACTTACTATTTTGGTTTTGGTTGTGTAGTTCAGTCCTAGCTGAACTTTCTAGGTGCATAGAAGCGTAGGTCGCTGATTAACAACCGCGATGCCACCTGTCTGTGGTTGCTGCAGTTCTTGAATACGGGCCCGTGAAACGGAGAAGGCACGGTATACAGCGGCCTCCGAGAGCAACTGCTAGATAAATGTAGAAAATAAAAATGAAAAGAGAATGTTTAGAAGTAAGAGAGAGGGATAGACAGAAGAAACGTTCGGAGAGGAAGCGGAGAGTGGAACCGATTGATGAAGCCTCGCGCACCGCATACTAATCGCGCCGCCGGTATCAATCTCGCCAGGAACGGAGGCCGTTCATTGCGCGCAGTGGGAAAGCTACGCGGTAATGAAGAGAAAACAAAATGAACGAAAGAAGGGAAAAGGAGAAACGGCGCGTGGAAGTTCAAAAATGGCTGGAATGCGCGAAAGAAGAATACGAAAAAGAGAGAGAGAAAAGGAAGGGAAGTGGAAAGTCAGTGAAACGGCACAGTTGGTATTCATTCCGTGGGCTGCGAGCCTTTTGCGCAGCTCGCGCGAGCGATAACCGACGCCGAACCTCCGACAGCGATGACCCCCCCTTTCCATTTTCTCCTCGGAGCACCGTCGCCACCACCGCGGGTTCGCAGTCTTCTTGCTGAACGCGTTGGATACGAAATGGAGGTGAAAAAGAAAAGAAGAAGACGGAGGCGTGAGATAGGAACGAATGGGCCAATTTTATCGCGCCGCAAGGAAAGGGGACAAAAAAAAAGAAAGGGAAGAATCGAGAAGAATGGTAGGTGGCGTGGAAGGAACGCGGGGAGATATATATTTGGCGGGACACAAAAGGTCATTTCGAGTTCTTTCTCTCAGCCCTAAAGGGAATAATTCCATCTCACCCGTATAATTACCTTCGGCGGAGAATTGTGAGGGCCGTCGCGCCAGCTCGTTTTCGGGACAGGTTTTTTTTTTCTCAGGTGTCTTTTTTCTTTTCGTCTTTCTGGTTCCTGTGTCGTCCCCGGCTCATTTAGAGCGAACCTTTACCTTGTCGATGGATTCAGTTGGTTTTTGTTTTTCTCATTTCTGAGTGGTTTTGTCTTTTACATTCTCCTCCTTTATTTTTTTTTGTGCGCGCTCTTTGGAGGCGTCACTGTTATCCACTGCCGAATTTGGGCAAAGCAGTGTGGGGGCGCTATTGTTTAAGCCGGGCTTTTTTTTTTAGACAGTTGCTTTTTTTGTGGTCGAGGTGCTTAGTTTCATTTTTACTTCACCTCCGCTTTGACCAGAAAATAAAAACGACCGAGGCCTGGTCGTTTCGGTGAGTACACGTAGGTTCTTCGAAGCTCGCGATAATGACCAGCACAGAGCAGCAACTACGAACGGGAATTCGCGAAACACGGTATTCGCTTCGGTTCGTGAGTCCATTTTTTTTCTTTGAAAGATAAATTAAGATGTGCGTCATTGTCGACTTTCATAATGACGGCGATTCTCGTGCGGCGTTATTCGTGGGCGAATCTGAACTCTGAATTGAACTGTGCATCGTCATACGTGATGACACTGGATATTGAGCACCCAATCGTGAGGCCGGAAGACGCAAGAAGTGTTTTGTTATTAAGGACAGCTAGACACTGAAGTGTTGATGATTATAATAGTTACAGATTCACGCGCTCTGCGAGCTTGTGTTAGCTTTGAGCCACTTTTGAGGCATGCTTTGAATGAACCTGATTTACATTCATAAGCTTAAGCAGTAATTATGTTGGACCTTAAGGCTGCACTTAAGGCCGGGGTGAAATGAAACGCGAACAGAAAAAGAAATAAAAAGAATCTGCTGCAGAAGAAATGGAGGCGGGTTCTTTTCTACGATCCTTGTTTACTATAATTGTCTATGATCTTCCAAATTTTCCATGCAAGTTATTGATGAGACAGAACGCTGCAATAACGCATCGTGCGTGTCTTGCCTAGCGGGCGCTTTATGCCGTTTGTGTTACTTCGTTCTAGCTCTCTGATTCCCGATTCAGTAAAAAAAAAAGCAAAAAAAAATATTTTCTACCGCTTATGGTGCTCGTACATAGCGCCCAGCTCGTATTTTCAGATTGTCGAGGGCGTATAGGGTTAGGTTGCATTACTAGCGCATTTCATCGAGTTTGTTTCTCGAAGCTTACTTTCTGGGCGCTGTCACTGAATGCTCCGGAGATCACCTTGGCGAGTCGATGCGTGGTATCTTTTACGTGCGATCGCCTTCGTTATCCACGTTTATCGGCTGCAGGCTATCCGTAGTTCTGCGTTTTTTTTGTAATCTTCACGTCTTGCTCCACGAAACGATGGGTCCTCTTCTTAAGCCCTATATAACGTGTGTTTTTTTTTTGTGATCAGGCTATTTTTTCTCCTTTTCCTTATGGCCTTACTCGTTCTCTCTTTCTTTTCCCTTCATGCTTTCTTCTGCTACATTCCTTCCCTATATTTTCCTCTTTCTTCGCTCCTTTCTCTTCTTCCCCCTTCTTTCTTTTGTTCGCTGCCTTTGTTTCGGCGGTCGGTTTATCTTCGGCCTCTTTCTGGAAGTAATGGCTTCGCTCCCACGGAGGGGTCATCAGCATTTGTCATAATCCTTCCTCTCACGGCGCGATCCGAGATTTTGCCCCCAGTCTACTTCTTTCTTCTTCTCTTCCACGTCCGCCTCCCGAACACACTTAACTCCGGCGAACGCAATTTCTCTGCTCGACCGTAGGCGTTCGATTACGAAGCCTTGGTTTCGTCTTTTTTTTTTTTTTCTCGCGAAATACGTAAATGCGCACTTGTCTTCGTGTGCAGCTCTTTCGGCGTGCATTACCGGGCCAGACGAAGTTCGTTGCGTTTGATTACCCCCCCCCCCCCCCCCTCTTCTTTCCCATGTTCTCTCTTTTTTTGAAGGAGGTCTTTCTTCAAGGAGGTCTTTCGCTGTTATCTCTGGAAACATTTGTTCTACGGCTCGAGACTGTCATCTAATTGTGTAGCGTGTCTCACGGTGCTACTGTTTTTAGGCGTCGAGATTGATGGTTCGTGTCCGCAGTGCGCTGTCGCTGTCTGTGTCTTGTGGTTGTCCTTTTCGTGCGTGTTCTCTCTGTCATCTTTGTGTCTGGTTTCTGACATCTCTGCCCTGTGAGCTAGGCTGTCCATTCGGGTGTACTTCTGTGCTTTTCCTGATCACTTGAGTCCAGCCGTACTGCGCACGAGACCACAATTTAAACACAAAAGGATTGAAAACCGCAGGGTATGCTGGCCAAGCCCTGGGGTAGGTTTCCGTCACTAAAATTATGGAATAGTCACGATTTGCAACGGAAACAAATTCCCTCTTAAAAACATGCGAAGTGCTATTTTTTTTTTTTTTTTTACGCGAGATGTCAACATCCTCTGTTTGCTAACATGAGGACCTCCGTTGTCGCGTTTAAAAGCCCGCTCCCGTTGTTAACTGCGTCAAGTTGATATTCTTTGCAGTGGGAATATACCTTTTTTTTGCCAAAAGTAAGTATTCCTTATATTTAATGATGAAAATATACTCCGGAACTTGTGCAGCCTACCCTACCCCTGAAAGGGAGTGCGCTATATGACAGCTTCCTCCCTTTTTTTCTCCCATATATTCTTTTCTTTCTGGTTTAAAGTGCAGCACTGACTTCGCTTTGCGTAGTAATGCGCTCCTGGTACTTATGTCGTTGTGGTCGCTTTGAACTCGACATTAACTGTCCCAGTAAAACGGGCTAGTTTTTGGGCGCGCAGATCTATTAGAAACTCTTCACGAGGTTCCGCGCAACCGTACTCCACGCATTTAGAGAGCTGTTTGCTCCTGGCCTGGACTTATCGGAGTTCTTGAACTATTCGCTAAATCAAGTATTACGATATATGAAATTACGTTTTGTCCTGTAAAGGGTGCACCTCCGCACGAACAGCAGTCCTGCGGTGAAGCCCTTCTTGTGTTTGCCGTGTAGGTAAGATGGTCGTTCTTGACGTTGATAAATTTTAACGGCGCAAGGGAATCTTGAGCGTCATGACCCAAGGTGTTTCTGGTGTACACTAGGCGGGGCGAAAGACCCATTTTCTCAAGCATTTCACTCAAGAGAAGCGGAGGATTAGGTCAGCGGGAATCTTGTACTAATTGCATAACCGATGGGTACGATGGCGGCATTGGGGATCGAACGCCGCACCTACATAATAATTTTATACATATTAATAACATATTAATACATACATATTAGCCCCGCCGCGGTGGCTCAGTGGTTACGGCGCTCGGCTGCTGACCCGAAAGTCGCGGGTTCGATCCCGGCCGCGGCGGCTGAATTTCGATGAAGGCGAAATTCCAGTGGCCCGTGTACTGTGCGATGTCTGTGCACGTTAAAGAACCCCAGATGGTCGAAATTTCCGGAGCCCTTCACTACGGCGTCCCTCATAGCTTTAGTTGCTTTGGGACGTTAAACCCCAATAAACCAAACCAAACCAAACATACATATTAATTTTATTTCCACAAATGTTCTGGGTCGTTAAGGTGGAAAAATGGGTCACAGTGTCGGAGAATACTTCGATGCTTTGTGCTCTCCGCTAAATCCGCGTTTGTGCAGAATCATTTGAGCCTCGAGAAAGCTTTGTTTGCTCCAAGAAAAAAAAAATTCTATTGACAAATCTTAGACTTCAATATCGCTAAACTGATGAAGTGTAACTTGGAGGCGTGTGAAAGAAGGCATCTTAATTCCGTTTCTCCTTCTGTATAGGGATGAGTTGAAATTGTAGAGCTCGTGGCAGTGATTAGAAAAACGTATCTCTGCGCGTACGCTTTTTTATACGCTTAATACATATTGGATGTGAAATTAGTTTTTTGTATTCGCTCTTGATACAGTTGCCTTTATTTCCACAGCAAGAGGCACTCGCTATCCTTTTTTTTCCTCATAGCGCCTACGCGTGGCTGCTGATGTGTTTCTGGTTCTTTTAATTTCTTTAGGCCATTTTCCTTTCCTTTTCAACTTTCCTTTCTCTTTCTGCGCTCCCGATCTTCCCCTCGTCCCGACGCTCGATAGACATCCGTGAAAGCGATTTTCCCCTCTTTTCCTGTTCTCCCTACGGGCACAATGCCCTTCCCTCTCGGACCATTTGGTGACGGCCGCATGCGCTGGGGGCCCAAGGAGCCAAAATGAAGTGGGTTCCCTAATTCCCCAAATGGCCTCAAACGACGCCCTTCCGGAAATGACGGCTGCCGACGCCGCTGCCTCCGCCGCGGGAACGAATGTCCGGAGAAAACGCGCTTAGGCGGAGTGAAAGACACGCACCAAAGGAGGACATCGTTCTCCTTAAGAAAACGCTCTCATTTTCTTTCTCTCTCTCTCTCTCTCTCTCTCTCTCTTTTTTTCTGTTTTTCTTTTTTCGCTCCACCTTTGTGGCCGTCGTTTCTTTAGAAATCTCGCGCTTGTATGTAGGGCGCCGTGTTTTTTTTTTTCAATCGCGAACTGTCTCCTTTATACCTCTTACGTTCTTCCCTTTTAGTGCTAATATTCTTTAGTGGGGACGTAGTGCGCGTGTTTGTGTTTCCTTATTTCCCCATTTCGAGGGAAGTTGTGGCGGTGAAGCCCGTGCTGCGCCTCCGTCTCCCTTTTTTTCCCTCTTTGTTTTTCGCGTGTTTTCTCCACGTCTTCTTCTTCCTCGGCAGCTGAATGTGGCGGGATGGCTTTCTCCTCGCCACAAAGTGGCCCTCTTCGAAGAGTATTCGGGGGACTTCCTCGTGGAATGTGTGGTCGTTTTGATCGTCGTTACGTTTCCCCCAGCCTTTCCCGCCTCTGCCGTCCCTTTCCACGTGCCTTGCTGCCGCTCTTGCGGTGAAAGGGATTCGTGGATCGAAGCTGCTTTTTCCCGTCTTTCCTAGGAAATTTCGGGCCTTTCGGAAACTCTGGCTCCGCGGTAGAGGAAGCGTGGGCCGTCTTTTCTAGTGCGTTGACACTCCTGTTGGTTTGCGCAATTTTCTTTTTTTTTGTTCAGCGATTTTTTTTCTTTCGACTGTGGCCAGTGTTTCCGGCCGATTCTTCGCCATTTCGGCGGTGATGTGTGTTGAAATGAACATCGGCGCCGCCGTCGACTTGCTTTACGGATTTTTATTTGATTGGTTGTGAGAAAATGAACGCTGCATGGTCTCGCTGAATCGCAAGGACTTGCTACTCGCACTCGCATGGCTATTCGCTTCGCTGTAGTGGCTCGCTTTTTGACTTGTGGATAAGCACGTAGATTTTTTACCTGTCTTACTAGGTGAGCGCTCCTAACCGCTGTCACAGTAGGCGAGTGGTCATAAAAGTCATGTTTATGTCATTAACTTATCATTCGATGGCGCACATAAAATATGTAGGGTGCCGGAATGATCGCCCGTGGAGTTCACCTGGTTGCATGCGGGCCTTCGCGGTCTTCTTCAACGATGTCTGTAATAGTGAATCGAGAGAGATGAGGCCTAAGATTCGGAGGTGTCCTTTTTGAGGCGCTGTCCGAGGTCTAATGCGATAGCGGTAGAGTTGTCATAACAAAACTCCGAATATTTCCGCGTCACGAAATTCGCTGATTGGTCGACAGAGGTCACGTGACCTTGTGATGCGATCGCAGCCTCCCACCGTGGCAGGTGCCAACCTGGCCATCGCATTTTGAACAACCTGCCCATACTGGAAAGTGGCAAAATTACATTAACTATCGGACGAGAGATATGACATGACCTTGTGACGTCATCCCAGCCTGCCCACAGGGTTGTGAACTACCTGGTTTCCAGACAGCAACCTAGACAGATAATCTAAATGAAAAATCAGAGAAATGTGATATATGCGAATTTTTGCAGTGTCACAGCATAGCGGACACCTACTACGGCAGCTAGCGGTCCGAATGTGGCGGTTGATGGACGGACAATTGCAAAGAAACTGACGCAAACGAGCGCAAATGTTGCAACAGAAGCTGCATCAAACGCGAAATATAATGCTATCTCATTCTACTGTTAAGGTGACTTAAGCGTCCCCACGACGTTTTGTCTGCGCTGTTTGATCATATTTCATCGTGCGGCGCAGAGGTGGCTCAGTGGTTATGGTGCTCGGCTGCTGACTCGAAAGACGTGGGTTCGATCCCGGCCGCGGCGGTCGAATTTCGATGGAGGCGAAATTCTAGAGGCCCGTGTACTGTGCGACGTCAGTGCACGTTAAAGATGGCCGAAATTTCCGGAGCTCTCCACTACGGCGACTCTCACAGCCTTAGTCCTCATAGCCTGAGTCGCCCTATAAACCATGAACCATATTTCACCATGTGTTGCGTGTTGTGCGTCAAATGGGAGAGGGGGTTGGGGTCAGGAATTGTGCCATTTGCTGGACAGTGCTGCGTTTTAGAAGTGTGTTACCGACTTGTGGCTCAAGGGCGCTGGTTTTCTTCTGAGCGTGATTGTGCCGGCACAGACTCGCGATTATCTGACGTTTCTTTACGATGGCGTAATATTTGAGTGCGCTCCTCAGAATAAAAATAAAATGCATGACATTTGCACGTTATTGGTAATGCGGATGATGAGCACTAGCTGGCTTTCGCTGGTGCTTTTCCAATTAACGATTTGCCATTTGTAGTTCTGCATGAATCGCAAAGATTGTTTTATGTTTCTTTCACTGGTCTGTTCTGCCTCTCGGGCCAGAATTAAGGATCCTGGCGTCTTTCAAGGGTCTCTTCTTTCAAGGGACTCTGATTTCTTGTTTTGTCAGAAGTGCCAGCTTAGTGTCATCTTTTTCTTAGTCCCCTGGAATCCTCTACTGTTTTTTTTTTTTTTAAGTGATGTTGATTGCCCCAGGGCATAAAGGGGTATGTAATGATGGATGACGAGGATGCTTAAAAATGATAAAAGGTTCGCTGATTTAGGGAAGTTGTGGATTGAACGATGATGTGGTCCTTGCGTCCATGCGGTGTATGAATCCACCAGTTGCCGCAGCTTACAAGGAATTACTCACCGCGAAACACTTGCCCATAGACTAGTCACGACAGCTTAGTGTGGTTCTACAGCAGTTACAAAGAGGCTACGAATAGAAGGTGCCGTGGTTAATTACTCAGTATCCTCCGTCTTTCCAGCCCTGCTATACTCAGCAAGCAGTGCAGAAGTCTCATGAGCGAATTTGCTTTCTGCGCCTTCGAGCGTTTCGTCTTTTTTTTTTTTTTTTTTGGGGGGGGGGGGGGGGGGGGGGGGAGGGGGGAAATAAACGTGTCCGGACTGTATTTTCTGCTCGTTTGTGTCCTTGCTTCACGCACATTTCGTTCGCATCATCCTCTCTCCCTCCCCTCCCCGCCCCCCTCTTTTTTTTGCGCATGTCGTAATGTTTGCGTTTCCACGACAAGCTTCGTTATCGTTAATCACGTTCTCCGCAGTGATTTTCTTCGTTTTCATTTTTTCTTCATGTTTTCCGACCGGCGCAATCAATATAACCGTATTCTTTTAAAGCGTCGAAGATTGGGCGAGCGTGAGCGTGGGTGGTGGAGAGGAAGGTTAGGCAAGGCGTCTGGGAGGGTGGCGAGAAAGAGCATGCTTTGTTTGGAAAGTGTACTTCGATTCAGCGGCCGTCCGGGGAGCGATGAGATTAAAGTGGAACGAATTAAACGTGTTGCTGACGAAGCGGAACGCGCGGCGCTCCCCCCCCCCCCCCCTCTCGCCCTCTCCGCTCTGTCTCTTCTTCCGTTTATTTTTTCTTTTGTCTCTCTCCGCCTGAGCGATCACTTCTGCTGCTTCGTCGTCTCGGGTCGTGACTGCTTCTGTTTCCTTTGTCTCTTCTTGTATTTCTTTTTTTTTGTTATGTGTCTCTCGAGTTCTCTCTCGGCATGCGTGCTCAACCGTTCTGGGGTTCCGAGAAAGACTCGCACGCGCAGCAAAGTTTGGATGGCGCTGGATTGCTTTTCTATCCCGGAGGTGGCGTGTCGCTGTACGCTCATACGCTCAGCTAAGTGACTCCTTGGTACAAGCAATTGCTTTGCTGGTTCAACATATTTGTTTCCGAAATTAGGAGAAAATAAGAAAATGTCGCTGCCCGAAGAACCTACTACGTCGTCCCCTGTAAAGCGTGCTCTGTTGCAAGGCGAGACAGTTGGTGGGCAAGCTGCCTTGCCGTTTTATTCTCTTTTGGTTTTCGAAGTTTGCAAGTAAACGTGGGCATCGCCGGAGCAATATGTCGTCAGTAGTGAAGTGGACACTCCCGCATGATGGGTTGCCTGCCTGATGGGAAAGCTGTCTTATTTTCTTCCAAATCTGAAAATTAGAACAGCATCGGCCTCCGGGGAAGTACGTTGTTACCCTAAAGCGTGCACCTCTGCATGGAGTTTTGTGGTGGGAAAGCTGCCTTTCTGTTTGCGGGTTTTTTTTTTTTTTTTTCATTGAGTCGATGTGGTCTCGTTGCCGTTGAATTTTAGTGACAGTGGGTTGGAGCTTCGATATTTTTGCTCGTGCTTTCTCTGTGGGTGCTGGATTGCTCCATTTCTAGACTGGGAGGCAAATGAATTGGCTGAATGTGTGATTTTACGCTGACAAGATTCACAGGCATGCAGTGATGTATAGAACACCGTTAGCTTTCGTTAGTTTATTGCACGGTAACCCGTGCATAAGTTTAGGAAATGAGAATGTTGAATGTTTTCCGGATATCTCTTTACCTCACAAACTAAAATCATCGTCACACGGCGAGGCCTTTTTTTTTTTGTTATTTAGCGCATGTTCTGGTCGTCCTACCTTTCGCGTGATAAGGTTCGTGTCGCAAGCCTAGTACGACGTGCATGAGTGAGTAGAAGCCATTGATTGATGTTATATAAGTCTGGGGCTAAAGGAGAGCATTGTTCGTGGTAGTAAGAATAGTATCGCTGTGTCTAACACACTGTAAACCAGGTTCTGGCTTGTAGTGTTCCTTTGAGCCTTCGGTGCGCTGCTTGTTTTGGAGACCAGCTGCCCTCTGACGAGTGCGTGTCTGTCAGTGCTTCGGTCTGGGAGGAATTGTATTAGCTTTCATACTGACCATCTAAGATACAGCTTTGTTTCTTTCTTTCTCTCTCTCTCTCTGCGGACGCCTGTTGGTCGAACTGTACCGCTCCTCATTTGCGCTGTATCCGCGCCCTAGTTTTCGTCTATGGCATCTCGCATGGTGCCATTCTCGCTCTCTCTCTCTCTGTCTAGCAAACTCTGTGTTTCGAAATGACCTTTTCGGTGAGCCGCTCATTCTGGCGCAATAAAAGCCGCCCACCTCGAGGTGAAGTCACCGCAATCCTGCTCCCGTCTCTAAAGGTCGCCGCTCGTACTACGGTGGGTCGTCTTCAATACCTCAGAACACTCTCGGGCCGAACACCTAGCGGACAGCGGCGGAGCCGAGTGGCCGTCCCGGCTGTTACTGATGCGCGCACTGGTTCCCTCGCTTCTCTTCGCCCTTTCTCTCTCGCCCTTCTCCGGCCGCACCAAACGCGACGAGAGCAAAGCTGCTGCTGCGTCGGCCAGCCAATATCCCCTGCAGTGCTCCCTGTCTGCCTCTCTCTCTCGGGTTCTCCCTGAAGCCTGTTCCTTCTCCTTCGGCGGCTTGCTTGCTCCCGAGAGCAAACACGACCAAAAGAGGCCCGCGCACACCTTCTTCTTCTCTCTCTTCTCTCTCTCTTTTCGTCCTGTCTCTCTCTCTCTCTTCCTCCGCCTCGGTCGTGGCGCGTCGCTCCAGCGCTGCCACTCGAACGCAATCAAGGAGGGCGCTCGCGCGCGCTCAGCCATGCGGCGAGCGACGACCGGCTTGCCTCTGCTGATTCCGGGGTTGATTCTTCCTTCTCCGGCCGCCTTCCTCTGCCTGTCGCTTTGTGGAGCTCGTGCGTCTCGACCTTTTCTTGCTTGGTTTTCGCGCGCTCTTTCTTGCCTCCATCTTGGCTGTCTTGTCTCGACCTTCTGCTCGTTCTTCGACTGCTTCTCCTTCTCGCTTTCTTTTTTCTGCTCTGGTTTTGGTGGCCCATCTCCTTCAGTCGAGCCGAAACGATGAGTTTGGAGCCGCTTGAGAAGCGGCAGCGCTACGGCGGCGGCGTGCTTGAAGCGGCGAGCAAAGCGGACGGGTTATAAGCAACTGCTTCTCGCAAAATGCCGGGGCGCTGGGAAGAGGCGCCTCCCCCGCGCGGGAAGATTGAAAAAAAAAAAAAAAGCGGGAGGGTGTGCGCTGCTCTTGCGGAGCCGGCTTGGAAGCTTCCCGTTGAGCTTTATTTTTCTTTCGCGCTTTCCGTGTTGGCGTCAGAGGAGCCCATGATGAAAGAACAAAGGAAACTATTTCTGCTGCGTACGTCGGAATGAGCGCTTCACGGAAAATTCTCTTTTCTTGGCTATTTGTTTCTTCTTTCTTGTTGTAGACTGCTCTGTGACTGTTGCTTTATGTCGGAGAATCCGCTGCGTTTATTCGTGCCCGGTGTAATCTACGGGAATTTTTTTTTTGTGTTTGGGATTCTATCGCGTCGTATGAAGATTATGCCGATGCAGTGTTTCTGGGAAACCGTTTTGAAATGGTCGAAATTTCTCTCTGCATTCGCGTTTTGCTGAATAGGGCACCGGGTTAGGAGAGTGGGCTTCGTGAGCAGCTCTAATGGCGCTCGGAATTTGCGTGAATTTATAAAGGTGGGGGAACGCTGATAGCGAGCGAGGGAACCTGTTGGAAAATTATGCGTTTCAAGCCTGTTTATGTCGTCACGTAGCTTGGAAGGCAGGACGGACGCGGGTGCGGACGGCAGGCGGAAGACTGGCGTGGAGGTCAAAACTGATCATTGGCCAGTCTTGTGCTCGCAAAGATAAAAAAAAATTCAGGGGGCACTGTGGCTCTCTAAAGTGCTGCAATGCGAAAGCCTTTCCTGGCCACTGTTTGTTTCTATTTACTTTTTATTTTTCATATCTTGTTTTATTTTTTTTGCTTCTTTTCTTAATTTTATTGTTTTATTTTTATTTTCATATCTTATTTTTATTTTCATGTTCTTATTTTTGTTTATTTTCTTATTTTTATTTTTCATTTTCTTGACTTTATACCGTTTATTTTATTTATGAGACCCATGCATTCACTAGATGCGCCTTTATTCATGCTCGAACCTCGAGCCTTCGTGGCGGAGTGGTAGCGTCTCCGCTTCAAATGCCAAAGGCCCTGGTTCGGTTCCCACCCTCGGCGCAGTTTCTTTTTAAGCGGTGACGCCGAAAGGCGGACAAATCTGCCGACAGCGTCTGTCGACACGGCTGCCGACGCGTCTGCTAACGACAGTATGAGGCATTCAAGGCTTTCGCCTTAAAAAATTCGGCTGACACTTAATTCTGTTTACGTGTGAGAATGCGAGAGCATTCTGTATAAAGCTGGATCACCCACAGACACACACATATACGTGCGCTTGTGACATCACCCGGAATGCTGTAGGACGAAAGGCTGGATCACAATTTGGATACGAAAGTCTGGGAAGGCATGATGCTAATGAAGGCGCCTATGTCATTGGTTCGAATCCTTGTCGAAAGCTAGTCTTGTACTAGGCTAGCACATGTGAGCTATATGCAACAACAAGAAATGATATGACACCAGCCGTAGTATTGTACGACAAACAATTCGTCACAATTTTGGTACGGATTTCGGGTAAACTGGCCCCACATACAGGAAGGCCAGTGGAGGGTGTATATAGACGAATGATATGCAAATGATTGTTTGAATTGGTGGTGCTCGGCTTGCTGTGTGCGTCATATGGCCGCTTGATGACGTCATCTTCTTTTCTTGCCATGGCTGCGATTTTCTATACTACCTGCGAATGCACAAACACACGCCGCCGGCTTTATGGTGATGGGGCTAGCAATGCTTTCGGATTAAAAATATTCGGTGTTGGCGGTATACCAGCAAATGCGCAGGAGGACGGTCATCGGGTCTAGAATGGTCATCGATCTCGGACGCGTTCAGTGTAAAAGTGAAGCCTAACTTTCGGGGTGAGGCGCTTGTAACACATACGACAATCTCGGACAAAGTAGATACAATCGCGCGCGTCCACTGTCATTCCCGGGAAAGCTGTTCGCCTCTTCCCTGGGCCGGAAAAAAGAAAACGCCACACACAGACGCACAAAAAAAAAAAACTAGCACTACATAGCCCCACGGCAGTATCTTGTCTCTACTTGCATGTTTGCTTGAGACTTTCATTTATATATTCGTTGTTGAGTACGTTAAAACTGATGTTTGTAGGCGGGGGAAGTAACATGCGTTAGCGGCGATTTTGTGTAGTGATTTTAATCATTTATTTATTTATTATACCCCAAAGGCCCTTGGCCGGGACATTGCGTGAAGTTATTTATTTTATTTATTATACCTCAAAGATTTTTTCACTAGCGGCTTCCCACAATAGCAGTCACTCCGGGGAGAAATTTGTGAGGCCTAGAGGACATTTTGGCGTTTCTTCTGTCTATTCTACTGAACAGCCAGCTCATACCGGAGCTCATACCGGCGAACCGTTGCGCGAGCCTGGCATGATGTGTTTGTCCTTTTCGCGTAGTGCGCTCTTAAAACGTAGCGCTGTTGAGACACGATCTTTTGTGTGAAATGCAGAGGGAGAAGAGAATCTTGTTACGCGAAATTCACCGAATCCATCCTTTGTTTTTTTTTAAGGCCCGAAGCATTATGGTAATAGAACTACTTTTTTTTTTATTCATTCGTTGCTAAACCCGGGAGCTAAGGTTTCTTACCGCGCTCTCTACTGATGGCGTAAGCGGTAATTTGCATTCACCGTGGCGCGTTGCCGCGGTAACGAGGTAATGGTTTACAGGAGCATTTTTTCCCTTTTCACTCAAGCCATTGTCAGCATCGCGATGGCGTTAGAATTCTCTCGACGTGTTTTGCATCGCCGGTGTCAATATAAGCGCGCCCGGAAGGCACAAAAAAAACGCGCAGCATGCCGTCCTCGCATTTTCCGATCACGTCGCGCGCGACTCTAGATTGGCGTTTCAAGTCGAATTCGTTTGGGGAAGCGCGTTTATTTTCCACGCTGCCAGGTGGCGTGGGACAACCGCTTTCTGATTCGCTGTGCTGTGCGTCGTACGGGCTTTCGTTTTTCGCTGGAAGGCTCGATCTCATGGCTTGTGCCGCGTCTGATTTGAAAGAGCTCGTCGCGTGGCACGAGCGTGGACGGTGTTCGTTAATTTAGAGAAATTTCGACGGGAGCTGCATTTGCGCCAGTCAGGTGGAGAGAAGTGCTTGCGTGTTCGGTCGCTGCTCCGTCGTATATCCTCCTTTAAGCCGGATGATTTGAGAGAAAGGTTTGCCGTGCTGGCCGGATTAGACACGGTTGATTCGAGAAGGGTAAACGGTTTGCAGGGAATGCCTCTAAACGCGAGGCGGATTGCAATCGGCCCGAGCGAAAGGTTGTCGAGACAGACGCCTCTTAGGTTTTTCATCGCTGGTTACGAGTATCTCTGAATTGGAGGTCCGAAAGTGTTCCCTCTGTCGCCCTTTTTTCGCGCAACCATAAAATCGTAAAGAGCTTGTTTGATGCCAGGCTTTGATGCAGTAAGAGTGTTTCCACACTGCAGGAAAAATCGTGGAGAAGTAATAGATATTACCTGGATTCTTAGGCTTAGCACCGGTGTGACTAAGTCGAGCATAGAAAGGTGAGCCGAATGGAGAGCATTTACTGCATGTTAGCAAGGCGGCGCACGAACTTCGAAGTATTCCAAAGATTTTGGCCATTAGAGGGCATCCGTAGTTTTGTGCTTATGAAAGTGCTTACGGTGGCTTTAAGGAAATGGAAAGTTCTTCGTGGCCTCATACTGACGTTTTTCGAAGTTTCGTGCTTTCTCTGTTGGAATCAGTCATAATAAAACTGCGCGAACAACTCTGGACAACAAGAGCAGGCACGAACGGAAACAAACAAAGCTTAGACAGTTCCTGTTCGTGCCGTCTCTTGTTGTCCTGTCTTCTTCGCGCAGTTTTATTATGTCTGATTCCAAGAACCACCTAGCCCAACTTTGTGCCATACTCTGTTGGAAGATGGGATGGTGAGGTTACTTACCGCGCCTCCCTTTTTCGGTGAAGTCTTCCTCCGCACCTACACGAAATCTGAAATATAGCGAGGCGTATCCCCAGTGCGTTGCTCTGGTTCTGCTTTGGAGCTCTTTAATGTTCTGCGAAAAATTTATGCTTTAGTCGTTGCCAGGGAGGTGGATGATAAATATCTTTATTCAATACGCGCCTCCGGCTTGGGGCCTCGGTTGGTGATCACTGTCTCCTACTTGAGGGAGTCTAGAGGAGAGGAAAATCGGTGGCAGGTACTGCTTGCAGGTAAATGTCTTCATGGACCCAGTATGTGAAAAAGTAAGAAAAAATTACCGACAATTACGTTACTTCCTAATGCGAAATTTGAGCGCAGCAAATAAGCTGTTTCACCTTTTCGATAGATTGAGGCAAAGAAATCGAGCAACACATGTATGCGCTATCACAGAATTTTTTTTTATTTTTCACACTTATTCCTTTAACAAAGACTCCACTAACAGTTCTTGACAGTCATGAAGGAAGCTTTGTGGTCGGAGAAATAGAGTGATATATGTTCGAATTGGTACACCAATGCTTGACTCTCAAAGACGAGATCTATACAAGTGCCTCGCGAGGTTGTCACAGCCGTGGGACGCGTTACGAGCGAGAGGAACGGGATGTTCTCCCGCATAAGTGTTAGGAAATTGCTGTTTGTCTTTATGTCAACATTAAAGTCCCCCACTACTAACATCGGTGTGGATCGATGGACGGTTAATGCGAGTTGCAGGAAGGGCACGACGTCTTTCGTGAGTGCGGTAGGGGCGAAGTAGGCAGCTACTACCAGCAAGCCGTTGGGCAACTTTGCGGCGCACAGTTCGCCAACTTCATGTGACGTGCCAAACATTTCGACTGGTATTGCAGAGAGACCTGTGCGCAATTAGATAGCGACTCCCGCCGCTCTGTTGTGGTCTCTGCGAGCACCACAGCAGTATAGGAAATCTATGATTTCGAGAGGCTCTTCGGGATCCATCCAGGTTTCACCAAAGCAAAGTACAGAGGAATGGCGCAGAATGTGATCGTGGTGTACGTCCTTGGCATGTGCGGCAAGGGAGCGTACGTTAAGAATGTGGTTGTGAATGATGAATCAAGTGCTGCCAGCGAATGACGCGTCCATTGGCTGTCTGCGTGTGTTACTGATGTGTGGTTAACATGTTAAGCTTCGCCTGTAAGAGTGGAACGCGACAGCGTCTTGCAACGCTGCCAGGGAGTCCACAGAACGCCATCGCCAATTCGGCTGTACGCCTTGCTGGACGGTAAATTTATTTTTTGAGGAAAGGAAATGTATCTCTCTCGCATATCTGGGTGGACACCTGCACCTCGCCGTAAGGGAAAGGGGGAAGATGGGAGTGAACGAAGACGCCGTATTAGCCAGACGCGCCTTTGTTCATTCCAAACCATTCAGCTGGCATTACAGAGTGGCTAGCGTGCTCGTATCGCACTCCGGAGACCCTGGTTCGATTCCCCAACTCGACCAATTTCGTTCTCGGTTTTATTGATTTATGCGGTCTAACTAGAAAGGTTAATTAGGCTATTTCATATTTATATTATTGTATTTCTATCCATCGTGTTCTGTCATTAACCTGTCAATTGTTGGAACTGTCTAGGATGTTCGACACAACGTATATGAAACGAGCAACGTCTTACTGAGTGGGGAAGTGCGTGGTGGTGGAGGGAACGCGGCTTCGTACTTATCTGTTTTTTTCAGCAGCGTCTCCTTCCGCGGACGCTGCTGTCGCTGCGGCGCGCGTCTTTCTTTCTTTTCTTTTCTTCTGACCTTTTCATTCTCCTCTATATTAATTAGGCTAATTGATTAATTAAGCAATTAATTAAACTCAGTCCAACTTAGTTGCAGCATCACTATACGATCCCTTTGATTGGTTGCATGGTTACTAGCCAAAGTACAATTGGCCCCATTTGAAATTCGCGCACTGTGACGTCACGAGCATTTCGACCAATTGAAAAGCGTGACATTGGGGGCGGAGCTGGTTACGAGGCCGACGACGACGCGAAACCCAGGAACGGACGCCAAAGAGCTGCGCTCTAAAAAATGATGAAGGAAGTCTTGATATAGGTTGTAATATTGCCGTAGAAACCTGCAGGTCATTGACTATGTCTGTGGCTATATTTTTAAGGCGGAAGCCTTTAATGCCTCATCGTTGTAAGCAGAAGTTGTCGACAGAAAATGTCACGCTTTTCAGTTGGTCGAAACGGTTGTGACGTCACAGTGCGCGAATTTCAAAGGCGGCCAATTGCACTTTGGCTACTAACCATGCAACCAATTAAAGAGATCGTATAGTGATGCTCCAAGTTAGTGGGACTTACTTAACCAATTAGCCTTTCTTGTCAGACAACATAAACAAATAAAACAGAGTAGGAAATTTTCCGAGCTTGAGAATCGAACCCCGGTCTCCGGAGTGCGAGACGAGCACGCTACCACTTCGCCATGCCAGCTCGATGATTTGGAATGAACAAAGGTGCGTCTAGTGACTACGGTGTCTTCGTTCACTCCCATCTTCCTCCCTTCCCGTTACGGCGAGGTTTAGGTGTACACCGAGATATGAGAGACACATTTCCTTTCCTCAAAAAACCATTTTCAAAGGCGCGTGCACTGAATACGGTGTCTTCGTTCACTCTCATGTCCCTCCCTTCTTCCGGTGAGGTTCAGGTGTCACCGAGATATGCGAGACAGATCCATTTCCTTTCCTCAAAAACAAATTTGCCGACGAGCACGGCCAAGTTCCGCCACGGCTTGACTAGCAACCCAAACCGCAGCCTCATGGACGAGTTCAGGCGTCTAAACGAGCATCGCTTGGCTACAATCACCCAGCGGTGCAATGCGATCATGGAAGCATCACAGCTTCCACTAGCTTGTGTGAATGTACGTTCACTGTCGCTACACGGTCAAGACGTCGCACATGACCATGTCTTGGCTCGGTGCAAGGTTCTCTGTCTGACTGAAACATGGATGAATCCCTTGGTGGCACCAGTTCAGTTTAAAGGCTTTCACTACGTTACAGGAGCAAGTCGTGCTTCCAACCAAAAGGGAGTTGCCATTTACGCGCACCCAGACGTCAACCTAACACCGCTACAGTTTGACGACTTGCACTTTGATGTGGGGGAAGTGTGCGGTGTCAAGCTCGAAAGTGGACTTAACGTGGTTTGCGTCTACTTGTCACCTCACATATCCTAACGGGCTGGCCATGAATTCATGGGACGAGTGCTACCAAGCTGGTTCATGCTTGGCCCAATGATAGTGGTAGGAGACTTCAACCAGGATGCCAGAACGCATCAAGACTTCCTAGATGGAATGCAGAAATCTCTGGGTCTGCACTTGTCTACTACACGGCACAAAGCTACCACCAAGTACGGAAGCTGCTTGGATTTGGTCTTCAGAACCCACCCCAGCGTCAAAGATCTAGACTACATATCACTCCACTTCAGTGACCACAAGGCGGTAGTAGTCGACGTAGACCCGATCAAACATAAAGAATTCACCGGGCCATCTGCGGAAATCTCCCCCCGACCTAAACTTTGACGAAGTCGTGGATACAGCCGAAGTCGAAGAAGCAGATAAAGAGACGCACTAGGGGAGAAGTGAAACGCGCCTCCGAAAGTGTGTAGTTTTAATGCACAGTTAAAATATACAGCCAAATAAAACACTAGTCAATAACAAACAGTCTCTCAGTCAATGCCTAACAGTGCTCCAGGAAAGGCTTCCGCCTTGAAGCAGTTTAGTGTGCCAAAGTGCCCCCTGAACTTATTTGTTTCATGTGGAGTTCTATTTTCTTAAGTGTGAGACGAGCATCAGACATGTCCTTTAAACACGCGTCTTGCAAGGCTTCGGTGGTCCGTTCTTGATATTCATTTGTGCGAATATCCGTTCTGTGATGTTTTCTTTTTTTGATGGGAAGAATTTTGGTATGATTACAGAAGCGAGGGCGATGAAGCAGGCAGTGGCGGATGACAAAGTTCTCACGCAAAGCTCAGTGGCCGTAAAAGCATATGCCACCAAACTTGTGACGTCATCGTGTTCTTCGGCTGGGCGCTGCGTAACAATATGGAGTCGCTTCTTTTTTTTTTTGCATAGTGTGGAACTGTACGACTTGGCCCTATATTCACAATATATTAACTAATTGCTTGCAGGGGAAGCGAAAGCTTAATTAGTGGCCTGGCTGCGAGGTTCAAAAACTAATGAATGAATTATCACTACTTTGTCAGAGATGATGCCGCCGTGATGGCGTCCTCGCTTGGCGAACGAATCGCTTGCCTTCTCCAGTGTCAGCATGTAGCGTGAGTGAAATTTCCGCGGCTTGCGACTGCTCCTAATTTAAAAGTAATTAGCTGAATTGCCTCAAGCGATGGCGGGCCTCACGTTCATCCCTAGTGTTCCTGTGCGCGCCAGTTTTTAATATGTAGTAGCACAGCCGGTGGAGCTCAGCTTGATTAATTCGCTTCATTTATGATCGCTGTTCGTTGGTTCGCGTAAATAATTCAGTGCTGCGTTTAAGCTCAGAATGTCGATGCAAAATTAATCACTTATCGTTGGGACGTGCAATGAAACTTTCATTCCTTTTCACCTATTGCTACATGGGAGATATATGTCCTACGTGTTTCTTTTTTTGTTTTGCATTTGCCGCACAGTTTCGCATATATCGCAGGGGCGCGCACATAGCTTTGATCTTTCATTTTCTGAATTTGTTTTCAACGACGGTTTATCGATTTTTATGCGAAGCATACTACTTTAGCTACCACTTCAGCCCTTCACCGTGGTTGTGCGCCTCCAAATCACGTGATACATGACGTCACACCACGTGACACGATGACGTCACGACAGTAGAGAAACGGGGGCCCACCTTGCGCCGTCGCTGTGGTTGTGCGCCTCCAAATCACGTGACACGATGATGCCACACCACGTGACACGATAACGTCACGGCAGTGGAGAAACGGGGGCCCACCTCGCGCCGTCGCTGTGGTTGTGCGCCTCCAAATCACGTGATACATGACGTCACACCACGTGACACGATGACGTCACGACAGTGGAGAAACGGGGGCCCACCTCGCGCCGTCGCTGTGGTTGTGCGCCTCCAAATCACGTGATACATGACGTCACACCACGTGACACGATGACGTCACGACAGTGGAGAAACGGGGGCCCACCTGGCGCCGTCGCTGTGGTTGTGCGCCTCCAAATTACGCGACACGATGATGCTTCGCATTCTCCAGGCTTAACCAAGTTAAGCCTCAGCCTTTCTTATCGATGGCTTATCGGAGAAAGCACGTCTTGGATCAGCCTTGAACTCATAGCTCACCAAGCTTTGGTGGTTATCTTGAAAGCAATGTTTTCTTTTTATTTTCCGAAGCCCCTTTAGTGTTTAGAGCCCAAGATTGTATTTGAATGGAAGCTAGTGATTTTACCGTCTGATAAGCTTCAATTTCACTCTTTTTCTGTTCTATATCAACGGCTTACCTGATACCTTACGTTCGTGAAATGACCTTTTTTCATATTACTGTGCCATATGCCGTGAACATTAACAGTGACGCTGGTATAGGTTTTCTTCATTCCGATATTAATGAACCACGTTCTTCACGGGGTTAACGCATGGAACATGGAATAAAACCCCAAGAAAAGCAAGTACATGCGTGTTTCTCGTCGTAATACTACATTGCCCTTAGAGCATCTTAATAGTAGTGACGTCGAATCTGTGTCCTGTTACAAATACCTAGGCGTATGTACTTCTTCTAACCTCTCTTGGAAGACGCCGTAGATTATATAACTAGCAACGCTATTCGCATGCTGGGCTATTTATGCCGCAATTTTTATGTTTCTTTTTGTCCTGCTAATTTACTTTACAAATCGTTAGTTCGTACTAAACTGGAAAAAAATTCAGGGGTCACTTTGTTGACCTAAAGTGCGGTGGGGCGAAAGCCATAAGCGCGGTGTTGCTGCTTGAGTCATTGATGTGTTAAGATGTTAAGCTTCGCCTCTAAGAGTGAAACGCGACGGCGTCTTGCAACGCTGCCAGGAAGTCTACAGAACGCCATCGCCCATTCGGTTCTACGCCTGGTAAATTGTTTTTGAGGAAAGGAAATGTATCTGTCTCGCATATCTCGGTGGACACCGGAAGATGGGAGCGAACCAGGACACCGTATTCACTAGACGCGCCTTTGTTCATTTCAAACCATCCAGCTGGCATGCTTAGTGGTTAGCATGCTCTTCTCGCACTCCGGCGACCCTGGTTCGATTCCCTAAGTTGGCGAATTTCCAACTCGGTTTTATTTATTTATCTGGCCTGACTATAAAGGTTAATTAGGCTAATTGGGTAATTAAGCACGGAACTAAACTCATTCCCACTTACTTGGGGCATCACTATACGATCCCTTCAATTGGTTGCATGGTTACTAGCCAAAGTACAATTGGCCCTGTTTAAAATTCGCGCACTGTGACGTCACAACCGTTTCGACCAATTGAAAAGCGTGACATTTCTGTCGACAACCCATGCTTACAACGATGAGGCATTAAAGGCTTCCGCCTTAATATATGCTGCACCAGTCTTGTATCCCAGTCAACGGGCGCTCACCTGTGAACTTGAATCTGAACAGAACCGGGCGGCTCGTTCCATTCTTTCAAATTATCGCTGCAGTTTGACCGTCGCTACTGTGAAAGCAAGGTTATTATTACCCCCCCCCCCCCCCCCCCCCCCCCCCCCTGCTGTCTTAACGTGAAAAAATACAGTGTCTTTGCCTGTTCCATGGAATTTATCTCGACAACCCCATCCTTAAGAATAAACTTATAGCACCACCTTGTTACGCTTTACATCGCATCGGCCATCGTCATAAGGTTGGTATCCCATCATGTCAAAGCAACCATTTTTAGAATTCGTTCATCCCGACTAGGTCACTAAGAAGGAAGCACCTTCCCGGATCTATCGTCGAAATTTCTGACTATTCAGCGTTCAAGTCTGCGTTAACTAACCTGCTGCTGCCATAAACCGAAGATATTTCGGCATTGCCATTTTTGTTATTTTTTTAGGTTATTTATTCACCCAACCAACCTTTTCAAAACGGTTGTTCTGCTTGTTCTGCAGGCGCATCTTACTGCTTTTTTAGCGCATCTCTTGTCGCATTGTTTTTTGTGTTCATGTTTGCAAAAATTGTCTTTGTGCCTGGTATGCTTGTCTGGTTCTTTCTTTTCATTCCTACTGTGCTATTTGCTGTTAATTTTGTCTTTTTGTTGTGATGTAAATTGATATGTGTATTTATTTTTTTTTTGCTGTATTTTTTTGCTCCACTTTCGTATGTAACCCACGCCCCTCAGTAAGCCCGCCGGCCCTGAGGGGAATGAATGAATGAATGAATGAATGAATGATTGAATGAATGAATGAATGAATGAATGAATGAATGAATGAATGAATGAATGAATGAATGAATGAATGAATGAATGAATGAATGAATGAATGAATGAAGAAAGACCCGTGGATGCACCTCTTTTTGTGTGGAACGCCGAATACGCTTTTATGCTTTCACATATCTGTTATACGAATCTGTATTTCTAATATTTGCTCGCGTGTCCCCATTTTGTGTTTTCCAGGTAAGCGATCCTTTGATTCTGGCTCTGGTCACGTGATGTGGGCTTCGAGGTATGGTGCATTACATTTTTATTCATTTATTTTACTTAACACAAAATCGGTTCTGCTCAAAACCACGGTTGGGAGTGGACAAAGTACGCACGCGACAACAATGATCCCGGAATGCTGTACATACAATTTAATTAATACGTGCAAAGAGCAGTTAGCAGGAGAAGGGCAGCAAACTATCAGCTTCTAATCCTTTAATTCAAGTTTGAGGGGAATTCTTCTGTGCTGTTCGCGCAACGAACATAATCGCGTAGCTTACTGCTTTAGCTCGCTGTTATGTAGCTAGAAATAGTATTTGAGGTTCTCTTCAGAAAGCGTTCTCCCCTATGCATGCCTTTTTCTTTTTATAATTACATTTCAGGCCTGAACGTACATGCCTGATAGAAGCCAAAGCTGGGGTCGCCGAGTCGGCGTGCGGGACAGTGGGAAATTACTTTCGGCTTATTATCATTCTGTGCGACCCGCCGTTGTGGCTCAGTGGTCACGGCGCTCGGCTGCTGACCTGAAAGACGCGGGTTCGATCCCGGCCGCGGCGGTTGAATTTCTTTGGAGGAGAAATTCTAGAGGGCCGTGTGCTGTGCGATGTCAGTGCACGTTAAAGAACCCCAGGTGGTCGAAATTTCCGGAACCCTCCACTACGGCGTCTCTCATAGCCTGAGTAGCTTCGGCACGTTAAACCCGAATAAACCTATAAACTATCATTCTCTGCTTTGCAAACCGTGCTTCGCACTTTGTGTAAACTCGAGATTCAGTGACAGCTGCTGAGATATTTCCACTTTACGATACGAGGGGGTACCCAAAAGAAACCGGACTAATTTTTTCAATCGGCACAGCTTCTCTGGTACCGCGTTTTGCCGCTAGGAGCGCATAGAACGAACATTTCAGAGTCAGTAAGCCGAGCGCCGTCGCTGAAGGAGGTCAGACTAGTTTAGGCAGAGTTTTAGAGTGATGACTGTTTTGTGTGAGTGTCGTTTTTGCAACGGCTGATTTTCGTGAACAGCGCGCGCCGGTGAAATTCTGATTTTTTCTCGGACAAAGTGGAACGGAAACTCTTGAAATATTCAGAAAGACGTTCAAGGACGATGCTATGGGGACAACTCAAGTGTTCCTGAATTAAATCCTGAATCAAAGCAACAGTCATGCCAATAGAAAACTTCAAATTCACCTCGCCTCAAGAAAGCTCGTCAGGTGAAACCAAACCTCAAAACAATGCTGATTTGTTTTTTCGACTTGAGAGGAGTAGTCCATTCAGAATTTGTTCCGCAGGGTCAGGCAGTTAACCAGGCTTTCTGTTTGGATGTTTTGAAAAGATTGGGCAACAGTGTTTGGTGGAAGCGGCCTGAGTTGTGGCAGACGGGTGACTGGTTTTTCCACCATGGCAATGCCCCTGCTCACACAGCCCTGTCCCTACGACAAATTCGGACCAAAAATGGCATGACCTCTGTTCCTCAACCTTCATACTCACCCGACCTTGCCACGTACTACTTTCTTTGTTTCGTGGAATGAAAAGACAGGTGAATGGAAAGCGTTTCGCTGATGTTGCTGAGGTGAAGAAAAAACGACGGAGGGACTGTCAAGCATCACAAAAGATGAATTTAAAAAATGTTTTTGAAAATGGAATGAAAGATTCGACAAACGTATCATTGTAAGTGGAGAGTACTTTGAAGGATATTGAAGGTCTGTGCTGAAAATGTGAACAAATAAGTTCAAACAAAATTAAGTCCGGTTTCTTTTGGGTACCCCCTCGTATGTTGTGGTAGAGAATATGAGAGCGTCCTCACATCTGTGTAGTTCTATAGGGCGCTGCTTTTTGTTTTCCACATGTGGTCGTTCTTCGTCTAGGTGTTCTCGAGTCCGTCGCTCTAGAATAGCAGCTCTGCCGATGATCCTCTACTAAGGCGGCACGTATCGCAGCGGCTATCGCATATGAACCCTGCTACATTCGTCTGTAGTCGCTACACCATTCCCCCGCACTCGCACTCGCTCACATCAGGCACACGCGGGCATAGTTACACTCGATTCCTCTCTACAGTTTGCCGCTTAGCCATTCGCAGACCTACGTGAGGTCGAGTGCGAACGGTTTTATTTGAGCGAGGTCATTGTTTCCTGAGGAAAAAGGAAAAAAAAAACTGCATTTAATTATTTTCTGAGTAGACTCGTTCGTTTAATCTGCGTCAGGTTTTGAGCTGGAAGTAACGAATCAAATCGAACTTTAAGAATGTGGAACGGGTCGCTTCGTATTCATTGCTGAAGTGCGCGGCGGGGAAACAATTAACTCCGGAGTCCATTTTCGGCTCGGCGCGGAGCGGTTAGTCGGCGTTCGTTGGAGCGTGCGCCCAGATCGGCGACAGTGCCCGACCGTATTCGTTCACTGTGAAATCACGCGCTCTTTGGGCGGAGCTCGGCGAAAGGATCCGGGTTCGCTGTTTCAGCTGAGGCTCACGTAAATCACTGCTTCGATAGATTAGGTCGTGCATCGCGCGCTCGCATCTGTGCACAAATCAGTGGGCAGGCTCAATTATTTTTGTCCCGACGTGTAACTGCACCGGCGTTTATAAACCGTAGTCGTTTTCGTGTAAAGTCGAAAGAAGTTTTGAAGTTTCTCGGTGCGGCTTGGTGCTGCATCGATATGTCCTGAATTAGCTTTTCTTTTATTTTTTTTTGTTTTTAAATGTTTTTTGTTGTCTTTTTTGTATTGTGATTTCATTGATATAAACGTTCGCAGAGAAGGTGGCCAAGAAAATAATTTAGCTTTGTGCTATTTAGAAAGTATAGCGTGTGGGGTTAAAATGGGGGAGATAAACACGTTCTCCCCGTTTAAGCGCGGCTGACTCAGTTCAAAACCGCGCGGACCCCACCCCGTGGTCGCGTACGCTACTGAGCGCACGCCGACCACGGCGGGCCTTGCTCTGCGGGAACAAAGGAACGACACACTGGCTGACACAAACAAGGCATTTATTGCTATAACAACAATAACGCCAGCTAGCAACAAAATACACTGAGGAATCTAGGATGTCCGACTCACCAGCACGGCTACGAGCGAACGTCCGCCCACGGTAGGGCAAAGGGATAAACTCCGAGGTCGAGCGGGACGGGCCAAAGCCTCCTCGAATTTTTTAAGGCCTCCGCACTTTCCTCCTCGCACCCTTTGACGTCACCCCACCTTGACCGGTCGGGCGGTAGAGTGACCGGTCAAACAAGTTGGTGCACTACCGCTTAGGCTTGTCAGTACACACGTGCTGCGTGCAGTGTCCTGTCACGGCAGCTTGACTCTGAAGCTAAGCACGTGTTTCTTTTCGTAGCGTGGTCTGATTTCCTTCTGCAAACGTGTGTTGTGTGCTGCATATCTGCGTCGTGAAAGTGTCAGTGAAAGTTCCGGCAGCCCAGGATGGGCCGCTGTTGCGTGCCGAACTGCCGTGGAAATTATGACGGCGGTCCGAAGGTCCGTGTCTTCTCATTCCCAAAAGACGACCGGAGGATAAAATGGAAGCAGGCCATCCGGCGTGATGATGTGGACATCGACACACTGCGGGATCCAAAGGTAATATAATTTTCTCATATGTCAATCACTGTTAATTTCAAATGATAATATACATTCGGATGCATTAAGCATACGGCATGCAACCAGTTCGATACACAGCGTGTTACAGTTGATGCCAGTTAACTGACATACAGCAGCACTTATAAGCAGCACCAATAGCAGTAATTAGCCAATGGTAGTAACAACAGCAGTTACATCGCAAAATAAAAAAAAAGAAAACATGACGTAGAAAATTTTCATATACTAAAAGGGAACATTCCTCTTTTATGCAGGTGTGCGAGCTCCATTTTAAGCCCGAATACCTCCGGTGTACAACATCGTACACAGATGCTGATGGAAAGACAATAGAAGTTGCGATGAACCTCACCCGACTCACTCCTGACGCGGTACCTACGATACTGCCAAATTGCCCATCATACTTGTCTAACTCTGCACCGATTCGCGAGGAGCCCGATGCAAAGCGGAGACGACGCGAAGCAACTCGTCTGCAAGACGCCATCGAGATGTCACTTGCGACACATGAAGAAGAGGAGCGCAGGAACAAAGTCTCGTCGTATGGGGAACTTCTGTCTCTCCTTGAAGGTTTTCACATCTCAGACTTCTGGGTGATGCGCAAAACTGACGCCGCCGTAGCATTCTTTCACGTCGACGAGAATTCAGCGCACCCAGAAATCGAACGCTCCGTGGTAGTAAATAATTCGCTGAAGGTGTCAGCCTTCTGGAGAAAAGTTGAGCTGCGCGGTGGTGAAATGACAGTTCCCGACAGACATGAAGACATGCGCAGTTTGGAATCCGTCCTCAAAAGTGTGCAGCAGTTCAAAGCACCCGACCGTTGCGAGAAAGACGAAAAACTTAAAGCCTGCTTTCAATTACTTTTTTCTCTTCTTGATGACCTTTCAAGTGATGAACTTCTGCCTGTGGAAAAGATGGAAACCCTAAGATTTCTAAAAGAACAGCTTCATCTGCTCCACAGAGAACGGACTGCATTTAGATATTCTTCAGAGCTTGTCATCTTGTCAAGCATATTTTTCACAATTTCCCCACATGCGTACAAATTTGTTCGCAGCTCTGGAAAATTGATCTTGCCTCATCCCTGTACAATCACCAGACTCTGTAACAAATACAACGTTAGCCCTGCGGCAGAGCAAAGTGATCAGTGTTTTTTAAGTTATATAACAAAAAAAGCAAATCTTCTGAAACCCCATGAGAGGACGGTAACACTTATGATGGATGAGATCCATATACAGCAATATTTTGAGTATAAGGGAGGTTCCCTCACGGGAACAGCATCCAACTCCTCTGAAGCTGCCAAAACTGCGCACGTATTTATGACGCAGTCGTTGCTTTCTGGACACAAAGATGTGGCACATATCTTGCCAGTTTTCAGCATTGAGGCAAGTGACTTGCATGAAGTCCTCAAAAAGGTTATTTTAGGGCTTGAAAAAGCCGGTCTCAAGGTTATTGCGGTTGTAAGCGATAACAATTCTATAAACAGAAAATTAATGTCATTATTTTCCAAGAAAAAAGCAATTGACATAGTGTGTCCTCATCCGGCGGACAATGCACGGCCGTTGTTTTTTGCGGTGGATCCCGTGCACCTGTTAAAGTGCATTAGGAACAATTGGCTCAATCAAAAAAATCCAGATACATCTTTTCTTTATCCAGAGTTTAAAAGCACCGAATCAAAGCTTGAAATAAAAAAAGCTTCGTTTCAGACGCTTCGGGACCTGTATACTTCAGAGCGACACAACCTGTCTAAATTTGCCTATGGACTAACATACAAGGCCTTGCACCCAACAAATATTGAGCGTCAAAATGTGAAACTTGCGCTCAAAGTAATCAATCCTTTTGTAGCACAAGCTCTGAAGACTCCCGGTACGAAAACCGGCTTTCCTTATGCCGCTGATACTGCGGAGTTCATTGATTTAATACACAGGTGGTGGTGCATCGTGAACACAAAAACACCATCAAAGGGCCGACACCTCAGAGATCCTTATCAGGAGCCTGTCAGAAACGTGACTGGCGTGCAGCTGCAATTTCTTGGTGAATTTGTAGACTGGTTGGACACATGGAATGACCTGAAGATGAGTGGCAGCCGTTCTGGTTCACTGACTCCAGAAACTCATGCAGCACTCCGGCTGACATCATATGCGTTGATAGAACTCAGCAGGTACTGTCTCGAAGAGCTTAATTTTGAATATGTCTTGCTGGGGAAATTTCAAACAGATAGTTTGGAGAGCAGGTTTGGACGTTACCGCCGGCTTGCTGGATCCAATTATCATATTTCTGTTCAGGAAATATTTGAGTCGGAAACCAAACTGCGTCTTCAAGACTCACTGGTATTTCCAGATATGAAAGAACTCTCAGAGTCCAGCACCATCACATTTGACGGCAGAAAATTGCAAGACCAATACAACATCACGGTTACATGGGATGACATCAATTCAAAGAAACAAAGTTTGCCCGCAGTAATTTACATAGCTGGTTTCTGCGCCCACGCCGCCTTGAACAAACTTCCTTGCGAAGCTTGTGCAAGAAATCTCACAAGAGAGGACAGGGACATTCCACCGGACGAGAACTGTCTAATTCAAGGGCTCACTAGAGGAGCGCTCAAATTTCCGCAGCCTGTCGTTGTGAACGCTGTTCTGCACACAGAAATTGTGCTTGAAAAATTGACGACAAAAGAAAACGCCGCGCAGTTCCATTCCACACGCCATCAGAGAGAGCTGCTCCTTTGCTTGCTGAAGCACTTGTTGAGCGATGACGAAGAGTTGGATGTTTGCTGCAACGGACATCACCCGGACAAAGTGATTTCCAACATTTTGTGGGCTGCCACGAACACCTACATGAAAAATTACGTACAGATGAAGACGGACCTGCTAACGGCTAAGAAGGCCGCAGCTCAAGAGAGAAAATTAAAGAAGTTCAAATGAACCGTGACAAACCGTGACCGGGACATATTAGTTATATGACTGAAATAAAGGCATCAAGAATGTAATATGGTGATTTTTTTGCCTCCATTTTCTTTTTTCTTACTCACTCGCGAAGGCGCTAAATTTTATTTGTCCGATGTTTAGAGCTCATGCGTGCCGCATGCACTGCGCGCGACGCCGGCAGATACTTTCCCGCACTGCTCGGTCAAGGTGCGTGACGTCACGGAGCGAGTGCGCAGGCCTGAAAGTATTCTAGGAGGCTTTGGACGGGCTCGGCGGGAGTAAGTTCCGACCAAGAGGCGCCCGTCGACGAAGAGCGAAGCCGCGAGCGAAACGTCTGCTCGCTTCCCGATCCCAGGGAGAAGAGACCCCGTCGCTCCCCGCGAGCGCGCAGCAAAACGCCATCCGTGGCGCTGGTGTCGCTGCGACGCGAGCGCCCTCCCTTGTTAGTTACAGTAACCGAACCGAGAGGAGTGCTTTTCGGGGGCAGCTAACAACAGTGGGGTGCGTTGAGGGAAAGCGAACGCAGGGGACGAAGGCGTCCCCACAAGCGATATCGTAGAATGTCGGGGACATGACGTACATATTGTTACGTGGCGGTAAGCCCCGCCGCTGTGGCTCAGTGGTTACGGCGCTCGGCTTCTGACCCGAAAGACGCGGGTTCAATCCCGGCCGCGGCGGTTGAATTTCTTTAGAGGAGAAATTCTAGAGGCCCGTGTACTGTGCGTTGTCAGTGCACGTTAAAGAACCCCAGGCGGTCGAAATTTCCGGAGCCCTCCACTACGGCGTCGCTCATAGCCTCAGTGGCTTTGGGACGTTAAACCCCAATAAACCAAACCAAACTAAACGAAGATTGAGGCGCGATGAACGGTGGACAACAGATGATTTAATGGCCGCTGGCCCAGCGCGGCCGCTCCGTCCCGCACCGCTGTCAGCTGCGTCTTCTTCGTCCTAATATAGTATATGTGCTAGATAATACACCACACAGGTTGCAGAGAAAGAAAATCAGCTTTCCCGTAGAGAAAGGAGGAGCTAATTGTTGTTTTGATTAAGATCTCGGCTCACATTAAGCAAATTATACTGTGCGGAAATATGTACATGCTACAGTCCTATCCATTCTAAAGTGGAAGCCGCACACATTTAAACGAAAGCAATGCAGAGGGGCTTTCATATCATCATCGTCGTCATCATCATCATGAGCCTGGGAGAGGCCTCTCCGATATCTCCCCAATTAACCCTGTCCTGTGCCAGTCTCTACAAAGCCTGTAAAAATACCTCCGGCGCTTCGATTCTGGCGTTTGATTCTTTCTGAAAGCGAACCTAGTACAAGCTGTTTTTCTTTTTTGTGACTTATTTTCTTGGCATGCAAGGAAGGCACAGAAGAATCTGCTTCGTGTTGGGGGCGCTTGGAAACATGCGCGCTGCCTTGCATTGTGAAAAAAAAAAGGAACTGAAACGTTTTAGAAGTGCTTACATCTGCTTGTCACGCAGAACAAATCAGTGCTGTTGCTTACGCACGCTCCTCGTCATTGAATTCCTCGCACGCACCAGCGGTATTCAAATTCTGGGCCGTGATGTGACTCTCGCTGTAATGGAAACGCCGCTTCGTCTCCCTCCCTATGTTTATTATTATTTTCCCCCTCGCTATGTTCTGCGCGCAGTGATTCTCGACGCGAATGAGGCGCGATACGATCTCTGCTCTGCCTCCGTATTTTCTCCGTAAACATTTGTCTTTTTTAGATCGAACATGCTTGCGCCGGTTCTGCTCGCTGGGCCAAAATTTGTCGCAATTTTTAGGGAGGTGCGTGACCTGGGTTAGAAATGCAGCAGACCGCTTAGGGCGCAGAACTTAAACAACCGTTTGGGGGGGGGGGGGGGGGGGGGAAAGGGGGGGGGGGGAGGCGGGTGCATTTCTCGCTATAGGCAGAAAGTTTCATACGATGAAAAAGGCGTCTCTGAATGTTCTGAAGGGATTGCTTGCTCTTACAGTTGCGCTCTTCTTCTGCTCTTATTAGACACCTTTATCATACCGTGTTACCATTACCGGAGTACCGCGAGACCGCCCACCGCCAGTGCGCACGCGCTGATTGGTCGCGATGCTTGACGCGCACGCGCAGCTGCCGGGTGCCTGGCGCCATCTGGCGCTCTCATGGCGATTTGCGCGTGCGCATTTTCGTCGCGCTGGCTCCTGGTACTCCGGTACCGGTAACGGCAACACGGTAAGTGGTAAGCTAAACTTGTGCATTATCGCTTCCAAATGCACCGGGAAATTTCGGTTCATCGGTGGTTAGTGTCGTTGTGAAATTTGCTGTGCGCAAATCGTTCCTTGAAATAAAACAAAATCCGGAAAGTTTTCTTTTTTTCATTGAAAAGAAGCCCCCCATTTATATCGACCTGCTTGTTTGCTCTCCTAGCCGACACCTAACGTACTGTGTGGGTAAGATGGTCACATGGTCATGGGAAGTTCGTCCTTTCGCTGCTAGTTTCTGGAATTTGGTGTTAGTTTTAGGGGCTTGATTTGGTCGCGTATTTTTCTACCATTGCATACTAGCTGCTAGTGGCAGGCAGAAGTTCCACCCATCACAGTGTAGTCATTTTCCGAAACAGAGAGGCAACCTGTGGGACGCCATGTGTGGTGTTACTACACCAAAAGGTCTGCTTGGATGTAACAAGGCGCCATGGTGGCTCAGTGGTAATGGTGCTCGGCTACTGACCCAAAAGACGTGGGTTCGATCCTGGCCGCAGAGGTCGCCGAAATTACCGGAGCCCTCCACTGCGGTGTCCCTCATAGCCTCAGTGGCTTTGGAACGTGAAACCTCAGCAAACCAAAGGAAACCAAATTATGTCAATCATAATCATAACCATAATAAGCAGTAAATATCTTTTTCTTTCTTAATAAAAGGACAGCCTTGTTAGCTGTCCTATCGTGTGTTCTCATAAAGAAAAAATTAAAAATTTTTGGATGTATAAATTTTTATATTCACCACCCTGTTATTAAGGCAGAAGCCTTTAATACCTCATCGTTGTGAGCAGGAGTTGGCGACAGAAATGTCACGCTTTCCGATTGGTCGTGACGTCACAGTGCGCGAATTTCAAGCGGGACCAATGGTACTTTGGCTAGTAACCATGCACCCAATTAAAGGGATAGTACAGTGATGCGCCAAGTAAGTGTGACTGAGTTTAGTTAATTAGTTAATTTATCCATTAGCCTAATTAACCTTTCTAGTCAGACCATAAAAATAAATAAAACCGAGTAGTAAATTGGTCGAGTTGTGGAATCGAACCTGGGTGTTCGGAGTGCGAGACGAGCACGCTAACCTCTCCGCCATGCCAACTCGATGGTTTGGAATGAACAAAGGGGCGTCTAGTGAATACGGTGTCTTCGTCCACTCCCATCTTCCTCCCTTTCCTTACGGCGAGGTTCAGGTGTCCACCGAGATTGCGAGACAGATACATTTCCTTTCCTGAAAAACCAGTTTACCGACGAGCAAGGTGTACAGCCGAACGAGCGATGACGTTCTGTGGACTCCCTGGCAGCGTTGCAAGACGCTGTCGCGTTTCACTAGAGGCGAAGCTTAACATCTTAACCACACATCAGTGACACAAGCAGCAACACCGCGCTTAAGGCTTCCGCATCAGCGCACTTCAGGTCAACAAAGTGCCCCCCTGATTTTTATGCGAAGCATATTACTACAGCTACACTATAGCCCGTCGAGCGCGGCGGTGGAGCTACCATTGACCTTTAGCGTGACCACGTGACACCACGTGACAACCTGACGTCACAACAGAGGAGAGATGGGCTGCCGGCTCGCGCGGTCGGCCGCGGCGGTGGAGGCTCCACAGCAGAGGCGCTGCAGCTGACCACGTGACGCTGCAGCAGCGGTATAAAGCTGAGCTTGCCTCGCTCTCCGGGCACTTACGAGGCGGCCAGGTGTTGGGATGCCGCCTAGAAGCAGGGCTGATTTGAACGAGAAGCGAAAGCTTCAGCGTGCCACAGAGACCGATGAAGAGCGGGATGAACGTCTGGCTAAGCGGCGTGCTCAATATGCGGCTCGGCAGCATCCGAGATGCAGGTTGACAATTTCGGAAATTGTTGTCACGTGTTGCTACACTTCTAGTGGTTGTATTAAAATGACCAAGTATTCAACCAAGGAAAGCCATGTATTACCAAGCCTAGCCATCAATATGCTTCGCATCTGACTAGGCTTAACCTTAGCTAAGCCTCAGCCATTTTTTTAACTTGTTTTCACTCCGTAAAGAGAGTTTACCAGACAGACGTTTCCGGTATATGCGGAGTTGATGGGATAGTGTAGTGAGCCAGTTGATCCACAACAGAATGTGTGATGTATCGCGAGGTGAATTGTACTGCCCTGGAGAGTTGGCATCTCCTTGCGCTCCGCTGCAGTAGGCAAAACCAGCTTTCGGAACGAAGATTGCATGGGGTTGAGAAATGATCTGAAATACGTATAACCCACGAGGCTGCTGCCACAACGGAAAGGGAAGGGAAAGGCTGCAGGAAGAGTAGTGCGAGAGTGGAAATAGGAAAATCTAGGGAAGTACGAACACTTTCTGGATTGCTTCAGGTTTGTAGATTGATACCATGGGTGAAAAGCGGCTTGAGGTAGCTCAATTTTCTTGATTACTAGTGCTGTTTTTCGACGGCACCGCCGTCTTATCTACGGGGCGAAACGAAAACACGACACGTTATAGGGGGTGTGGCGGTATAGGTCGGCACCGCGGGTAAAAAGGTTGCCGTGATCGGTGTTATCACATCAAATTAATTGAAATCTCTTCGACAGGGGAACAAATAACCCACAAGTTGAAGCAATTATTTGGTCATTCACATGGTTCTGAATTTTCTTATTCTTTCACTACCGGAAAATACGAGCACTCGGCAACTGGAAGGTCGTAACCGCTGCAAAGAACGGGCCTGATTTCCTATGGTTCCGTAGCTCGAAAGCGGTACCTTCCGCGCATGAGGTTCAAGGTGGTTGCGCTGCACTTTTCCTAGGCCACCCCTGCGGTGATCCTCACCTTCGATTATTTCTCTCTCTCTGCATGACAAACGGTCATTAATTAATCGTGTTAATTATTTGTAATGACAATTAATAATTATATCATTATTACAGTTGAGGAAGCGTGCGTCGAAATTTGACTGCATTCCGTCACCACCTGCTAGAGGTAAACAACCGATAGTTACCCCTGTCAGTGAGCCAAGCAACTGTTGCTGGCGCCCTGTGTCTTTTGGTTTCGCCGCTACATTTATGTTTCAACCAGCGCTGAATAGTTCGTCTGAATGGCCCAGATGGCGTGGCAGTCTGCTGTCCTCCTAGTTTTGGCCCTGCCCGCGGGGCAGGTGTTGGGACACGGGTTTTGTGCGGACTTTCACAACTGTCACCGATGCATGGCAAGTACACGCGAATACGGCGCACGCACGCACGCACGCACGCACGTATAGACTTACGACAAAAAAAGAGCCTAAAAAAGAATGCCTCCAGGGGGGAAGAAATACATACGGACGACACCCTGGGGCAGCGTAAGCACTGAAGCCAGCTTTGAGAAAGACCAGATATAAAAGGGAAAAGTTCGCGGCCGCACGGTTGGTTTGCGGCTAGAAGTGAGCTGCGGGACCCGTGCCGACGAGATGCTCGGCAAGCAGACGCTGCCTAATGGACGGTCACAGTGCGTTTTCTTCAGTGCTCGTTTACACAGACATCCGTGACGCTCGTTTTGCTGATTCCTTGTGGAATAGGTCGCGCAAGGAGGCCGCCTAAGAAGGCCGCCGTAGCGCACGTCCGATGCTCAAGGAAGTGGGACCCTCCGCTCCGCGTCCCTTCTCTTTGCTCGTTTCTTAGGCTGCCCTGCTGACCGTGTCCGCGAACTGGGGATGGGGCTTTTAACTTCAACAACGGCCGTGTAAGGGAAGGAGGGGGGGATGGCTTTTATTAACGAGAGGACGACGTTTTAACGCCATATAGCCCTCTTGAAGTCGTATACTACAATGGCAGCACCGCGGTTCCGCGCGTTCAGGGGGCGGTGGCAGGCCCTAACGGGGTGTAGACGGCCGTTGTAAAAAAAAAAGAAAGCAAAAAGCGGAGCTGTCGTCGCTGCGGCAACAGCGGAAATGCTCACGGGTAATCGCATTTCGCCAGGCGACGTTTCGTTGGCCGCCGTCCGTTCTTTCTCGCAGTCCGGTTCGGGCGCTCGTAAAAGGGTTTTTAAGCGTCGCCGCCGGCAGCGATGGGCGGAGGAACGCCTTCGTGCCCGGTTTGGAGACCTCTTTATCTTTTTTTTTTCTCCGTTTCCTTCGCCGTGTTCGTGCGGCATATGGGGGGGGGGGGGGGGAAGTGGCATAAAAGGAGGCCTGAATGCAAACACGCGTTTAGTGTTGCTGCTGTTGAGGCAAATGGGCTTTGAGTGTCCGTGTCGCTGTAGTTGATGTCGCTGTTGTTGGCTCCGAAATGGGCTTTGAGTGACCTCTGGGAGGGAAGGCGGGTGTCCCATTGTTTCCACTTTGTCGTCGTCGTTTGAAAAGGAAGTGCGGCGGCTGCGCAGTAGCTGCCGATTCCCACCCATGAACGGTCGCCTTAAAAATAGGATGGTTCGCGTCCACGCTTTCGATTTTTTTTCTGAAATGAATGTTTTTTTTTCTGAGATGAGCTTCATTATATGCATCATGGGCGAAGGGAATAGCGCTCCTGACAGCACTTATTGTAATTAGCTGCTTTCTGGTGCCCTCTCGTGAATGATGACGTATTTTATTTTCTCCGTATCACGAATGAGTCTCTGTGGCGTCGCGTTACGCGAAGAGAAGTCAGTTTCGTTGGATGTTTCGTGAAATTTGCTCTCATTTTGATAGTTGCCGGAGGGAGCATTGCAGATGCTTTTGATATGTCTTCGAGGCGTTGTCTTCCTCCACGTGAGTGTGGTATCGCAGTCGGTGGCCGAAGCGAAAAACTAGGTTTCTTTTGGTGGGAAGGGATGAAGTTGCGCGGGGGTGGGGTGGGGAGGGGGGGGGGGGGGGGGGTGGCTGAATCTGCAGCCAACATTACACTTGGAGCTCATTCCACAGTAGCTTCTGTATTATGGAGCCTAACTGAAGCCTTGTCGTCCTTTATTGTTTTTCTTTTTCAATTTTCATTGGGGCTAAGTGTTTAGTTAGCCGTGACGGTAGCTGTGTTCGGCTATAGAGCTGTCTGGTGTGTGGGCTATGTTTTCACGGCCCTAGCTACACAAGCACGTTCACCTTGGCTGTCCGGCAATGCCGTTCGCTTTGCCCCCGTTGTCGCACAGTGTGTCGGGACCGGAAGCTTTGGCGTTTATTTATTACTCAGATCCACTGTCGCCCAGGTGGATCTGAGTCTTATGATACTAGTGAGCTGCCGAGTTGAGGCCGATCTAAACTTTCGTCTCTACTCATGCTCTCCAGGTACGCCTGACGGGAGGGAAGTAGGCTGTCAGCGCCACCTGTTTGCGTCACAGGGGGAGGGTGCGAATAGTTTTTTAGTTTTCTTTTGTTCATTTACCTCCACTGAGCGTTGCAGCGTGAGCATTAAGTCCATAATTCCGATCACTCCTCGTAGCACTCGTAGGATGATGATGATGATGTTTTTTGTGCCGCAAGAGCAGCTTCGGCCGATGGGAGCCATGGCACAAGGTGTTTATTGTCCACTCAAGCTGGGGTCAGTGATCTATTTTTCAAGCATATCACTCCAGAGCCTACTTCCCGCCCGTCAGGCGTACCTGGAGAGCACGAGTGGAGACGAAAGCTCAAATCAGCCTCAACTCGGCAGCTCACTAGTATCATAAGGCTCAGGTCCACCTGGGCGACAGTGGATCTGAGTAATTGATGAACGCCAAAGTTTCGGGTCCCGACACACTGTGCGACAACGGAGGCAAAGCGTACGGCGTTGCCGGACAGCCAAGGTGAACGTGCTTGTGTAGCTAGGGCCGTAAAAACATAGCCCACACACCAGACAGCTCTATAGGCGAACATAGCCACCGTCACGACAAACTAAACACTTAGCACAGTGAAAAATGAAAAACAAAAAGAAAAACAACAAAGAAAGACAAGGCTTCAGTTAGACTTAGATCCACTCAAGGTGGGGTCAGTGATCTATTTTTCAAGCATATCACTCCAGAGAAGTGGAGCAGCAGGCCATGGGAAAGCTTGCACCCTTTGTATCACCATCGGGTTGCAAGCGCCCCTGGGGGTCGAACCCCGCACCTCTCGCAAGCGAGGCGGATGCTCAAGCCACTGGGATATCGCTGCGAGCTGTTCTAAATTCCATTTCACGAACTGCGCACAGCGCAAACTGTTGCGCTAGCCGTCATGCAAAGGTTTTCACTATCGCTGCGCTGATCATTGGAGTCCGCTTTCGTTGCACGCAGTTCGATGCGAGGCGCACGACCAAGCGGTGATACACCTGTCTGTCTTCGAACGTAGCACTAAGCGCCAGAAGTCGTAGCACCAAGCATTTTGAGAGGGTTTGTGTTAGTCGCAGTTTCCCTAGTGCGGCGCGGTGCTGTGTTGCCCGTAAGACCTACTCTGACTCTGCATATCCGGCGCACTTCTGCGATGTATGCCTTCTCATCGATTTCTTCAGCGGTATGTTTTATTTTTGCTTTGCTACGCGCGCGTAGTATGGGAATTTCCCCTGCTATCCAGTGTAAGCAAACCGTGCGAGTGTTTCGCGTGTTTCGGAGTATTACCACGGCTGGCCCTGTTGACACATTGCTTCAACGCACGCCCTTGTGCGCTCCCTTCTTTGTCGTCGTAGTAACGGGAGATTCGCGCCCCGGGAATACATCTACACCTTTCTTTCAGTTGCGGTAGTGTGTTTCGAGCGTGGTTCGGAGCAGTCGATGACGCTACTGAAGCTCTGCTCGGTTCATCCAAATTATTGTCGCGAATGTTGCGCTGCACCATTGAATCCGCATTGAAGGTTGGCTATCTTCACGGTATTCATGATATTGTTCACAGCGCAACAAGAACGGGAAGAAACGAAAGACGAAAGAGTAACACTAACAAGCGCTGACTATCAGCTAGTTTTTATTGAAGAACACAAGGGTTATATATAGAAACACTTATCAATAAGTTTGATAAGTGTTTCTATATATACCCCTTGTGTTCTTCAATAAAAACTAGTTGATAGTCAGCGCTTGTTTGTGTTACTCTTTCATCTTTCGTTTCTTCCCGTTCTTGTTGCGCTGTGAACAATATCATGAATACGTACCAACTCGCCCAAATTTCTGCCTTGCTATCTTCACAAGTTACAAGTGAAAGGTGTGAATTCGTCGCAGCTGAAAGTCACAAATGTCATATTTGTAGAATGGTGAGATTGTATTACGGCTTTTGCTGTTTGGAACGCTAATCCCTGCCTGAACCTTCATGTAGTACTGTCCATAGTTCTGCCTCAGACTTTTGGGGAGTGGCGGCGTACCGTTCACTTACCGCGCGCACCGTTTTGCGGTCTTTTGTAGCCGCTTGGGTTCCTAGTTTCGTTCGTTACAGCTCTCGTAGCTCCGTACATTCCTCTGTGACGTCACGCGCCGTTTCCCGCCCCATTCATTCTGGCGCTCCGTCTGGACAAGCCAGTGTTATCGTGTCAGTCGCTCAGCCGATGTCGCGCGGAATGCGCAGGCTGCCGGCCGCGCTGCCTGCAAGCGAGTCGATGCGGTACTCTGCGGCGCCCGGGATCAGTCGCGCGTCCTCACACGCACGCAAGCACACGCACAGCGGCGGCGATCCTACGCTTCCCTCCCCCCAGCCAGCCCGCATCGCTGGCTGTGAGCGCGCGTTGTATTTCCCTTGGCTTTTATCCGTCGTTACCGGTCGTCGTAAAAAAAACAGCTTCGCCTCCCCCCCCTCCCCTCTTCGCATGCGATCCGCTCCGGCGATATTTTCTGTTTTGCTTGCGCGTGCGTGCGTCTGCGGCTCTCTGTCTAGTCTCATCGTGCCGGCGACTCGCTCCGGCTCGGATTCGGGCATGTTCGCCCCCCCCCCCCCCCCCCCCCCCCCCCCCCCCCCCCCCCCCCCCCCTCGCTCTCTCTCCGTCCCTAGGCTGTGCAGCGTGTGTCTTGCCGTTCGGCGACGATGGCTGCGTGGGGCGCGGTGGTCCGCGTTTTTTTTTTTGTTCTTGTTTGTTGTTTGTCCGGGTGTTTTTTCCGGGCCCAGTTGCGGCGCCGGTGGTGGCGATGATGTTGTCTCTCTGCTCTCTCTCTCGTGTTATTCGGCCGAGCTGTTCGCTGTACGCGCTTGTGTTTTGTGTGCGTGCGTCCGTGCGCGACTGCGCGCGCGCCGTGTTCTGTGCCCGCGCGTGTATGCACCGCACCGACAGCGTTCGATCGTCACTGTCTCTCCCCATCCGGTCTTTCTTCCTCTCCACATTACTCGCATTTCCCTGCGTCACAATTTTTCTTCTTTTTTTTTGTGAAGCTGCCCGTCCGCGTATTTGCTGGCAACTGAAAACAGGAGCGTGCAGGGAAGTAGCCTTTGTAAATAAAGGAAGTAAAAAGGAAGAAAGAAGGTAGTAAAGAAAAAAGGCAAGGAAGTGAGAACTAAACGAGCGAATAAAAAGGAGGGAGGAGGAGGAGGTCGTAAGGATTTCTCGAAAAGAGGCCCGCGAGCGTGACGCTTGCGCTCGTTTTGATTGCCTCCCCACTGTTTTCTTACTCTTTCTTTCGTGCGCACGCTCTATCTTTCGTTCTTTCGCAGCGGTCGGATCTTCTCCTCTGGGCGCGGCGGCGCGTAAAAGTTGCACGGGCACTTGTCGAAGATCGGCGCGTCGAGTTTATTGGGAGCCTGAGCACCGGGTCGCTCTTGTCTTTTTCTCGCTTCTGAGGAGGAAAGCTGTCGATTGGGAGAGACTGAGAACAGTGGGAGGTGGAAAAGAAGAAGAAGAAAAAGAAGAAGGAAGCGAGGAACTTCAGTGATGAAGCCGGCGTTTCTGTCTAGAGAGGTTTTTTCTTAGCTTTGAGTTTTGATGCGCCCTTGGGAGCCGCTGGGGAATGCGTCTGGAAAGCTGATGGTGCGTATTCGATGCTCCTAGAGGATGTGGCTCCACTCACTCGACTCCGCGTGTGTTGTTTCTCTTTCTTTTTCCCCTGGGGGGGGGGGGGGGGGGGGGGGGGGTGGCATTAAGTTCCAGAAGCTAGGGAGAAATTTGACTGCTTTCGAAGTATCCGCTGTATGGAGCCTTCACAGATAGAAGGTCCAGCGGCGATATTACCGCGTTTTATTGTTATCTTGCAACAGCCTTGATCAGGGTCTTCGACGGGCTGGTTAGTAATGAAGAATCGCCTCCTCTGTTCGGTTAGTAGGTAATCGCCTCTGTTGGAATTGATGCAGAGATGCGGCGGGTTGGTGCGGTGGACGTGTGGGACACTTGCGCGGTGCGTCGCCATTGAGAGGGTCCTTGTATAGAGAACCTCGCCGGACCCTATTATTGTCGATGGCTTGATTCTTCCTTAACAGGGTGTCCAGTTTGTCGCTGCCAGCCCTTAGTGTAGCGTTATATTTTCTTAGCTGATGCTGCAATTTTTTTTTTATTCGACTTGTGGCGCTTCACGTTGTTTTTTCTTTTTCTTCCTTTTACATTCAATACAATTCTTGCAAAACGAGTGTCGTTTTGCGAGGAGTAGGAAGTTACTCGCAGGTGGTATTACGTGGCTCAAATAGAGTACTTAACGTTCGGTTAAGGGGGGTAAGAAGTGCGACTACAGTTTTATGCTGTAAACCAAGGGCTGATAATGAGTGATTGAATGGTTAGGTGCATGGTGCTCAGAACGTTCATTCGTTTATAAAATATGTCTAAATAAAAATATGGCCGCCTTCAGTTCGCGACTTCGCACTTGCGTCTTGAACGAGCCACTTTCCGTACTGTGTATTTAAGTACGTTACTCTGCGCCCACAAGAGACTTGAAAGTGAGTATTTTTAGTGCGGTAGGAATTGGAATATATATCACCGCTATGAATAGAATTTTTCTTCAGAGTTTGCTGGTTTTAACGGCGAGTTCGTGGTCGATGCGCCACTCAGGTTGCGCAACGCGCGACCGCCTCCGATTTAGGGCAGTACATGTTTCAAGGGAATTTTCGAACCTTTCATGGCGTTTCTTGGCGCAACTTCCGAGAACTCGAAAATTGTTCCTCGTTGCTGAAAAAATTGTTTCCAAATGGTGTACATGAATAAATAATAAGTAAAAAAAAAAAGGCAAGGGCATGGAGCCTTCGCCGTGCCGTTTTAACGCCACAGCGTTAAAGGCCCTGTAACCGTGAAAAATCCGGCGTGGCGTTGTGAGCAAAAAATAGGCTGGCCCACGTGACCACATGCAGGAGAAGCAAGCTAGTTGGGGTCGCCTAGGTCACGTGACCTTGTGGCGTCATCACAGCCTGCGCACCGGAATGTGAGCAAACCGACCCCTTACAAAAATTCTTTTAGGCAATCTATAGACTGTCCATAGACCTCTGTCTATAAAGCCTATAGACTCTCTATAGACGAACCCTAGAGAACAGTCTGTAGCCAATACAAATCCTATATACAGTCTACAGACTCTCTATAGCCGAACCCTGGAGAACAGTCTATAGGCAATACAAATCGTATAGACAGTCTATCGAAAATTAATGGATTTATGGCCATACACTTTCAGTAGAGCTTTGTCTATAGACAGTCTATAGACTATCAATACACAAAAAGCAATATCTATAGAAAGTCAACAGAGTCAAAAGAAGTCTGTAGATTGTCTATAGAGAATTTTTATAAGTGACAACAGTAGCAGGTGGCTGTTGAATCAAGGATTGATCGCGATAGGTTGCTAGGGAAGAGCAGCCTGGGTCGCACAAGCCCCACAGGTGGCAGCACCTGCCTTCGCAGGGCAGTGGCGCATCCCTTAACCGCTCCATTACTGCGGGAGGAGTGGTGCGAGAACTCGTAGGGGCCTGTGAATGTAAAGTTGAGAACGAGCAATTGCACGTATATGCGCATTAACTCATTAATGCCATTGCGTCATATCCTCAAGGCGAAGCTTAAGTGCGTTCTTCAAATTTCTTATTTTTCAAATTATCACAGTATTAGCGGTGCTTCCGGAGGCTTGGTTTCTTCGTCCCTGGCTTTCCCAGTCCAAGCTGCCGACTCGTTCTGCCTTCCTGTCGCTTTCGGAAGCGTCTTCGTGTCGCGCTCCGTCCTCGCACCCGAGACGGCGTCCGGTGACGGCCGTGCGGAAGTCCTCGGCGCCGACGCGTTCGATTCGTTCTCCATCTTGGGAGTTTCGTCGGGCGCCGACTCCGGTGCTCTGCGTTCCATCTGCGCCGCCGATTCGACCGGCGTGTGGCGACGACGTGGTAGCGCCCCCGCGCCGTCTCCGGACACGCGGGGTTCGCCTTCGGGGCGCACACCCCCGGCCACGACGACGGAGACCGCGGTGGCGAACAGGGCGAACGCGATCCCACACCGCCATGGCTGCAAAAGATACGATGACGGTTTTTGGGTAATAATTAGTGGCTAAAGGATGTCTACGCAATTGCCGTCGTTGTGGAGGGTTCACGATTAATTTCATCCAGCACCAGGGTATTTCCTCGAGTTCCGCAACCTCAGTGCTCGCGCGTTTTTACAATTGGGC